>NC_073304.1:100256926-101695676 GCF_027595985.1 Sorex araneus
ACTCAGAGGACACAGGAACATACGAGCCAAGGGTCTGCTCCTGCACCTCAATTTTCCATTCGAACCCGAGACCAGACTCAGTCCTGGGCTGCCCTTGAGTCTAAACTCAGCTGCTCCTCTTGCCACACTGGTGCCAGTAAAGGAAAAGATACATGAGCCCAGAGCTGAGGGCCAGCCCAGGGGCCAGTGTGGCCAAAGCTAGCCGTGCAACAGCAGCCAGGCCAACACAATCACGTTCCTTCCTGGAGGAAGGGGCAACGTTCTCTGTGCTCCTTGACTCCTTGGTTCCCTTCAGGCTGGTCCTGAAGGACCCTAGGGGCTTGGAGGCGGTCAGGTTGGCTATGAGAGAAGTCTGGGGAAACCACTAATGACAAATCCTCGAGGGGCCTCTTTGGAGATGTGGACAAGACTATTCTTTGGTGTGGTAAAGCCACCATTATGCTACCCCAATGTTCTGAAGATGTACATTTGGACCTGGACTATAGGCTCAGAGGTTCAGAGACCCCTTTCAAAGGTTACTGTCTGCTAGGATTCTTTCCTTTTGGAGAATGGTTCCCTCCCTTATGCTGTGTGTTCCGAGGGAAAGCTGCACATCATCGTGCCCAGCCTCTTCCATCATGGCCTCCAGGCGGGCCCTCCCGCCCAGGTAGTCCAAGCCAGCCTGGAAACAGAGAGCGGAGACAGCACAGCTGAGTTTTCCCAGGGCTCTGCAGCACTGGAGGAACTCTAACCCCCGTCCCTGAGGTTATAGGTGACAGGGAAGATTAGATGCTCTGTCCCAGCTCACACACAAGCAGGAGGCAGCTCTGAACTCAGGTCTGGGAGACCCCAAAGCCCACCACAACTCGGCTCATCAGAACTATCTCTGTGTTTGGAGGCTGTATTTCCTTTCTTTTGTGGAGAAAGAAATGAGAGGCAAAACAAGCAAACAAAAAAAAGACTCTCGTGCTTGCCCACTTCATTTCGTGAATTAATTGTAGAAACACGTAAGCGGTTCAGGGATTTCTCATCCATACGCATCATATGCATAGACTTGTGGTATTTTGTCTCCTCACCTTCCTACTGTTCCCTGCATCCGCTCATCGCTGTGTTTCTCAAGCATCCCACTACTAGCCGATGAAGGGGTTTCTAGACCTTTTGGGCACATGCTATTCTCAGGCGTCAAGCCTATCTTCATCTTCTTATGTGACTGTGGGGGTGGGGGAGGGTAAGGAGCATAGCCATCAATAGTGGGAGGTTACCAGGACTACTCTGGCAGTGTATTTCAGGGAGTCATGAAGTCCTAGAGATCAAACCCAGGCCCTCATACCTGGAAAAGCGCATGCTCTACCTCTTTGGCCTCATCTTCCCCTTTATAGACAGACATGGTCCCATACGCATCGCCAATCTTCTAGAGCCTCTTCTCAACCAGCGATTGTTGAGTCCCTCCAAATTGCTCCTTCTGCCCTGACTGTCTAGAAAATCAAGCTGAAAGCCAGGGTATCATTACAAATATTGAGATTGTTCTGCTATTTTCGCCACTAGATATTATGATTTAAGCAAGCACAGCTTGTCCGTGGAGGGCATGGCACCTCTTCAGAGATGGTTTATTTTCCTCTGACCCGCGAACTCCCTTCTTCCTGATGAATCAGCAATGTGGCCGCGCTCCCTGTGCTCCGGCAGTAACAAGGCACAGAGACTGTCAAGCTTCAGCCCATAAGTGACTCTAAATGCACCTATTATTCTGCTGTTTTTCCAGATGATTCCTCCTGAGCTCAATACTCTGTTCCAGGCCATTGTAGCATCTGTATATCTTGCAGGAGGCTCATGGGTTAAAAAAAAAAAAAAAGCATTGGATTTTTCTGGGCACACTGCATGCATTGGGGAAGCTGAACCAAACCAAACAAACAATCCTTATTTGAAAATAAATCAAATTCTTTCCAGAATCCTCAAAGGGAAAACAGAAATGCAGTGTCAACCTCATCCAATTAGCTCAGAAGTACATGTTAGGCTGTTTCTGTGAAGATGAACTCCAGAGAGAAAGACCCTCTTGACATATCTCTTGGGAACTTGAAAACCACTTTTAGGGGTGTGGAACCCCCCTACCTAAATGTACTTGGGAGCAACCAAAGGTGTATTGTGATGTGACATGACTTGAATACAATTATTTCCACTTTGGGGCCTGTAGGTCACGATCAGATGTGCTTGGGTTAATTCTTGCTGTCACAGTTCTGCTTCTGCTGTGGCTTCTGTCAACCGCTCCCATTTTCTACAAGTGCCTGTCTTTCTGGGCACTGTGGGGGGGACACAGAAATGGCCAAATACATCCCTCTTAAGGGCCTCTCAAGACCAGTAACATAAGCAGATTGTATCACTGGGGGCTGAACCCTGAAGAGAATTTTAATCCTAGCAGAAGCAAATGAAATAGGCTTTTAAAATCCTTCCTCCCCAGATTCTAACCTGCTTGGGAGCTGGCTGCCCACTTCTGCTGGTCTCCTAGCAACCAAGCCCCTTCCTCCGCTAGCATCGCTGCCGCTGCTGTCCACGTCCAGTGGGCCAGGCTTGGAAGAGTCAGTCACTCCCTGCTACTCCCCAGCACAGGGCCAGGATGTCACCCAGGGAACTAGTGTGAGTGCCTGGAGAAATTGCTAAATGGTCTGTAAATTCATGGTGGGGACAGCCATCTAAATGGGGCTACCTTTCACACATTTTCCAGGAGATCTTGGGATTTAAATTCATCCTTCTGCTTCCTTCTAATAATAGCTTGCATGCGTGGAATGCTTTGTATTTTACAAAACACTTGTGCCTCCATTACCTCATGCAATTCCCCACAAGAGCCTGGAGGGACCTCTGTAGTCAGATGCAGCATAGGGAAATGCTACAAACTCATTTTTAAATGCTTTCATGGGCCCAAGAAGAAACTCCAGGTCACGCAAAAAATAGGATTTAAAAAAAGGGGGGAAACACCAGACTTTGTTGGTGTTGTTATTAATGCTATTGTGATTATCAGTGAGCAAAGATTCTGGTCAGCTGTGCTTTTGTGAGTGAGATCCAGGGAAATTAATATTCTCTTTCCCTCATCTGCCCTACCATTTATGTGTGTGTGTATTAAATTCAATTAACTACTTATCTTTGCTTCTCCCTTTGTAGCTGTGATAACCGAGAGGTTGTATATACACTCCCTTTGATATGTGTAAATTTTCGTGGTGGCACTAGCTGGGGGTCACGCATCAGGTCACAGTGCTCACACACTAGGCTGTGGCCATCACTGGGGGCTCCTGAGGGTGGGTGTGTGCACCTTTACTAATGGTGCTTGTACATGTGCCAGCTGGGGGTCACATTCTTTAGATGTGGTGCTTCTGTTCATTGCATTGTAATGCTAATTAGGGGTTCTCATGGTGCTAGCCAGGAGTCCTATTGCCTGGTCATGGTGCTCATATACTTTTAGTGTTGCCCACTGGGCCCATCTCCTTTTCAATTGTGGAACTCACATATACCTGTCTGCAGGCAGCCAGAAATCACTGGCAGCATCAGGGATCGCACAGTGCAGAGCTGCCAGGGTTATGGTTGACACAGGAAGCTGCATCAGGGATTAAATTTAGGAGTGTAAGCTTGCAAGGCAGGGGTTCTATGTTACTGGGCTCATGCCCCTGGACCCTACCCTATAACCTTGTCCATTCTCAGTAGCCACCATTAAGATTATAATCAATGGAAGACTCTGTGTATAGAGGCCTGATTCTGAGTTTTACCTAGACCTTTCTTTCCTTGTGCTGAAAAGAGGGAAAACTGAATGGAGAAAAAATATGACCAGTGCATTCATGCATCCATAACAAAACATCACAGCATGGTATTAACCAACAAATTGATTTTTCACAGTCCTAGAGATAGGAATATTCCAGAACAAGGTCCAACAGTGTCAGTTTCTGACGAGAGTGTGTAGGCACAGTTCCCTTCCTGCTATGTTCTCCCATGGCAGAAAGCTCTGGGATCTTTTTATCTGGTTGATCACATGCCTTTTCTATCAGATTAGTCCTGCACTCTTAGGATCTTTCTTCATTTAATTCACCTCTTGAAGAGTTCCATCTTCAACCAAGAAGATAAATATGAGGGAACTGGGAACTCTTCATATAAATCTGAAGGTCCTGAACAAGCTCTTTCATTTTCTTGGGAACAGAAGGAAAAGAAGCCAAACCTCACCTTCTTAGAAGCCCAACAAAGTCTTGTTTAGCTGATAATGGAGATCAGTCTTGTACTATGAGTTGGAAAATTTGGATGAAGAGATAAAAATCTATCTGTATTTCCCCTCTCCTGTTGGTGGTTTGGAATTCTTGGGAAGGAAGTGTTGTTTTTCTAAAATGTGGTTTAACATTTCAATAGTGTTCTAATAACTAGCAGGATTGTTTTAGAAACTCTGCAAGTAGAGATGTATTACTGTCATCTTGTTGTTCATCAATTTGCTCAAGCAGGCACCAGTAACATATCCATTGTGAGACTTGTTACTGTTTTTGGCATATTGAATATGCCACGGGTAGCTTGCCAGGCTCTGCCTGCAGGGAAGAAGCCATGGTAGACATGGAGCGATAGCACAGCGGCTGGGCTTTCGCCTTTCACAGGACCAATCTGTGTTTGGTTCCTCTGCCCCTCTCAGAGAGCCCGGCAAGCTACTGAGAGTATGGAGCCCGCACGGCAAAGCCTGGCAAGCTACCCGCGAGTATTGAATATGCCAAAAACAGTAACAATAAGTCTCTCAATGAGAGACGTTACTGGTGCCCGCTCGAGCAATGGGATCTTTTCATGATAAAATAAAAATATCTTTTATTTTTTTCATGGCAGAGCCCGGCAAGCTACTGAGAGTATCTCGCCCGCATGGCAGAGCCTGGCAAGCTACCCGTGGCATATTCGATATGCCAAAAACAGTAACAACAAGTCTCACAATGGAGACATTACTGGTGCCTGCTCGAGCAAATCGATGAGCAACGGGATGACAGTGACAGTGACAGTGACATTCTAACTTGACTCAAATTTCACCAGATTTTCCAGGCATTAAAACTAGCTGAGTCTTTTTTTCACTTCAGAATCCAATTTTGTATCCCATGTTGCATTGAACCATCATGGCTCTATATTCCATTCTCTTTCTTTTTTAATATTCCATTTTCCAAGCTGTTATAGTTCCTTAGTCTTTCACTGTCTTCAAATCCTTGACATTTTTGAAAAATACTAGCAGGTAGTTTGTAGAATGGTTCTCAATTTGGTGATAGTTCTCAATTTGGTGAGAACCAAATTGAGATGTATTTTCTATGATGAGACTGGAGTTATGGTTTTTATTTTTCTTTTTGAAACAGTACTGCTAAAGTCATGTGTCCCTTCTCACCAGTTGGTCTCAGAGGATTGCCAATAGCCAGGGGGCAATGCTGATGGATCACCCCAATGGTGCTAAACTGATCACTCAGTTCTGGGGACACTGACTAGGTTTTTTTTGTTTTATTGCTACCTATGTTCTAACTTGACTCAGGTTTCACCAGATTTTCCACTCATGTCTTCTTTCCACTTCAGAATCCAATTTTGTACCCCACATTGCATTTGAAAAGTTACTGGAAAGTTATTCTTTCCTTTTCATATTCTTCTCTCGGGCATGAGTTCCCAAATCCAGCTCATCCTGGTGGGAGACTGGAAAGAAGTTCTGTGCATGTTGTTGGGGAAGATTTCTCTCCTCTTGATTTAAAATTGTCTCCCTTATTCACAAAACATTCATTTATAAAAATCACCGTGCTCCCTCTGGAAGTCCAACGTTCCTGATCTTTTCAATCAATGTCAAAGATTCCCAGGAAAGGTAGGTAGGGCAGGTACTGCAGGTAGGGCCTTATATGTGGTCAACTTGGGTTCACTCTTCTGCACCGTATGGTTCCCTGTGCACTGCCAAGAGTAATTCTTGAATTCAGAGCCAGGAGTAACCCCTGAGCATTGCCAGTTGTGGCTCCCAAACAAACAAACAAACAAACAAGCCAAAAAAAAAAAAGCCAAAACTAAGGGACAACAAACCAAAGATTCTAAGGAAAGAACACCAGGAAGAGAATGAAAAATTAGAATGCTGATCTCAAAAAACCATTTCAGAATCACAGGACTGTGGTATCAATGGTATGGGTTTCTATTTTTTTTTTTATGGGTTTCTATTTTAAAACATGATTTAAAATTCTCCTTACAGGGAAGCAAATTCTTTAACCTACTTTGTTCAGCATAGTTGGAAGGGTATTGAACCTCAGAATGTCTATAACAACAAGCTTAGATATAGATTGCTGATTAATTTCTAACTGAGGCCGTAGAGAGGAATTCTCAGGGTGAGTATCCCTTGTGGAATGTGAACACTAACTTTAAGGGTTTAACAGCAATGAAGGGCCTGGAGAGAGCTCAAAGGACTGAGCACATACCTTGCATGCAGGAAGCCTGGGTTGGATCCCCAGGACTGCATGATCTCCTGATCATGTACACTGAGAGCAACCTTCGAGCACAGAACTGGAAGTGGCCCCAGAGTACCACAGACATGGCTCTAAAACCCAATATCCCCTCTATGCCCCCCCCCAAAAAATAAAGAAATAAAAAGGAAGCGTATGAGCTTCTTCACAAACCAGATGGCAGAATTCCTTTAGGGTATTTTTGGCCAGAGGAACCCCTCTTCTCTGAAGATGCCAAGGGAGAAAAATGTACCATTTGATACCACAGGCAGCTTGAAGTGTCTGCTGGAGAAAAAAGTGCCTCTTTGCAGCTTGTGGTTGGAAATGAGCACTTGGCTTGACTTGCAGTGACCATTTGTTCTTTGGGAAAGTCCAGCAAGGGAGAGGCTCAGGCAATAGGGAACTAGGTTAGAACTGAATCAGTGGAGGTATCTGAGCCCAAAATGCATTCAAAAATCAAAATAAAAACAACCACTAAATAAAATAAAAGCTGAAAAAATTGGGTTTACTTCTTAGGGGGCTGGAAAATAGGGGCCAGATCGATATTTCAGAGGGTAGGGTGTTTGCCTTGCATGCAACGGACCAATCCCCGACATACCATATGGTCCCTCGAGTATCACCAGGAGTAATTCCTGAGTGCAAAGCCAGGAGTAACCCCTGTGCAGGTGTGACACCATCTCCCCCAAAAGAGTTAGGAAACAGATTGCAAAAAATGAACATAGTTGAAGTACATACAAGGAAAAGAAACCCTTTTCCCAAATTTCTGGGCTGATTATTGAAGGATATCCTCAATGTACTGCTTCTGATGTTTTCAAAGATGTTAACTGATTCATTATTACTGAAAATAAAAAGGCTAGAAAACAGCCAGCTTTATTGGTTGTGGACTGGGTAAAATAAATTATTTTCTCCACCCAAATAATAGAATGCTATGTAGAGACTAACCAGAACAAATTCACCGCAAGTGCTTGCATGGGAAGGACTGCCGAATATATTATTAAGTAAAAAAACAGCAAGGTATGTAGAGCATGGCTGTCTCTCTGATTTAGGTCACATGAGGCTCATTCAAAAGTAATTGCCCCAACATTACCACAAGGCTTGGTCTTATCAGAAAATGAACTGAGAGAAGTTACAGACTTGGCAACAGTCTGTGGGAAAAGATTTTACCTACTGAAATAATGTTTCGACTACATTGTCTTGAATCTTAAATGTCACTAGAAATTTTGCCCCTGACATTAACATGACTTGTCCCACTATTACTCATGGCACACTGGGGTAACTTGTTATGAATATTGTGCTACATTGGTTCTAACAAACCCTTTTTTCTCATATTGGAACAACTCTGAAATCAGAATGCGCCTCTGAGTTGGTGTCAGTTACGAAGCTGTTGGAGAGGGCGTGTTAAGACCCACACATGCGAGATGTAATTTGGTCAGAAGCTTAGAAGAAAATCCAGGACCTATTAGCGAAGAGCTCTAGGGGAAAAAAATCACATCACAAGGATAAAGTGTGTGTGTGTGTGTGTGTGTGTGTGTGTGTGTAGAAGAAAATAGCAGTTTTCAACAATGATTCAAATAATGGTTTAGAAAAGCCCAACTTTGAATTTGAAAAAATTTTAAGACTAACCAATTAACTTTGTTTATGTTTTCCTTTTTTATGTGCCTGCAACGTAGTAATATAGGATTAAATCTATGTCTAAATAAGTTACAGTTCTTTTAATAAATATAAAAAAACTAAGGTGATAAAAACAGCATGATACCACAGTTTAATGGTGAGACATTATTGTTTCTTAGCAGAAAACAAAATAATAGTATGTCTCACAGTGGTATTTAGTTTCTATAAGATAAAACATCGTTGAAGCCATAGCACAGCAGGTAGGGCATTTGCCTTGCATGCAGTCGACCTGGGTTCGATTCCTCTGCCCCTCTCAGAGAGCCCAGCAAAGCCACCGAGAGTATCCTGCCCGCACAGCAGAGCCTGGCAAGCTGCAAGTGGTGTATTCAATATGACAAAAACAGTAACAACAAGTCTCCCAATGGAGATGTTACTGGTGCCCGCTCGAGCAAATAGATGAGCAGCAACAGTGCCAGTAAGATAAAACAGAGGGTGTACTCCTCTCAGGACAGCCTGCTGAGGAACTCAGAATATACAGCTCCCATCTCTGGTGGCTCTTTAATCAGTTGGCTAATTTTCAGATACTTTTACACCTATGACAGCAAAGACTTGCTTGGGTCTGAAAAATGTTGTTTGAGAAAGGATAAGGGAGAGGTGTTAAGTGAAAGGGGATGTGTTCCTTATTTACATCTAAATTGCCTTTCTCACTGAATAAGAGTATGTTAGCAATGATTTGTTTGTTAATTAATTTCTTTATAGCATGGGCTCTCTGATGTCATTCCAGTTTATGGTTACATAGGAAGACACTGTGATGATGAGAACTACATTTTGCTAATTTGACCCAACTGCAAAGTTGCTCCCCAGTTAGCAGATGTGACTGGGTTTACTTGGGATATCTCACATGCATTCTGAGTTATTGAATGGAATTCTGTTATTTCCTTTTTTTTCTTTTGTGGTTTTGGGGTCACACCTGGCCATGCTCAGGGCTTACTCCTGCCTCTGTCTTCAGGGATCACTCTTCTGGTGTTTGGGGGAGTAGTGCTTGGGATGTGGCTACAGTGTCGGCTGTGTGCAAGGCAAACACCTTAGCCACAAGTTATCTCTCTGTCCCTTGCTACTGCTTTCTTCCCCTTTGTTCTGAGAATTGGTCAAGACTGCCTGGCACTGAGGTTTAACCAACACCACTGAGGCTTTCTCTGACTGCTGCTGCTGGGTGCACAACTACCCCAAAATGTTAGCGCCAAATGAGGAAAAGTAACTCTTCCTTTGGGGTTTACCCCTTTGCTATGGTTTTCGTCCTCCTTATTGGCAAGAAATGGGCCAGTGAGCTCAACTGAGCCAATCAAGGATCACCCTGAACTTGGTGCGTGCTATTGTCTCCAGAGCAGCCCGTCGATGGTGAAGTTGGGCGTTACTGGCAACTACACTTCTGAATCAGGTTTGGGAGAGAGATGGAGAGAAGCAGAGATCTGGAATTTGGGTGTTGCTGCACTTCACTCCTTCCTTGAGCTTCATTGAGTCAAATTTCCTCAAGCTAACTTAATTTATCATCCTGTCTCCTGCAAAACAAAATATATCCACCACCTCAGTGACTTCTCCTTCAGTACTTGCATCCAGCCTCTTCAACCCTTCAACATGTGCCTGTATGAGAGATACCAGCCCTGAGCTGTCACTCGCTCTCTCCACCAGCCAACCTCTGGTCTCAGGAAAAATGGGCCTATGGTTTCCGACTTGATCTTCATCTCTGTATAACTCGATGCTACCCCTCCTTCACCAAGCCTTTCCTCTCTTCCCCTGCAGTTCCTGTTCCTTAATCACCAAATTCCTCTGTGTTTTCAATATTTCCTTTGGATATTTTCTCCATCATTTGTCTTAACTGGAACTAAACTTTCTCTCAGGAACTTCACTTCCTCTTATACCCTCTAAAATGAAGATTGCTTATTTGGCTTTTTATTGGTTTGGGGGCGACACCCGGAAATGCTCAGGCCTTACTCCTGGCTCTGGACTCAAGAATTATTCCTGGCAGTGCTTAGGAGACCATATGGGATGCTGAGGATTGAACATGCATCAGTCACATGCAGGGCAAGTGTATTAGCTCTGTAGCCCAATGACTGCTTATTTTTTTGTATGTGTCATATACATCAGATGTAGAGATGATGATGATCATGTCCTCCTTATTCCAACACACTCCTTTCAAATGATCATTTGACTGTGTTGGGAAACCAGAAAACCTCCGTTTAGCCCTAGTATGCTGTATGCACCATGATACCACCTTAGAGTGCCCCCTCCCATTTACCAGTGACAGAGACCTCTGACTCACAAGCTCCCTCTATCCCCAGTCATGCCATCATCATACTACTGCCCTCAAGGTCCATATTAATAACTATAAAAAATCTCCTGCTCACTGTCCATCCTTAGCCATCTCCTCCAGGGTCTCAACATGGTTCTTATCATTTTTCATTGACTGCACCAGAGTACATGCCACTAATTTCATCATCTTGCTATTCAACCATAGCCTCTTGTTCATCAAATGACTCCAACTATATTGGCCTTCAATATGGGGGCCTCAATGGAGCTACTTCTTTTTGCTTTTATCAAGTATGTTAGCAACTTTAGTAGAAACACTTTTTCGTTTTCAGACCTTAACAGCAGAGTTGCTTGTTCTATAGTGGCAGGGTACCACGTCAAGCATAACTAGCAGCCTAGATATATTTGATTTCCCTACGTCCTTAACACCACTGAGGACTAACATTTCTATCTTTGAATATGATGGGAAAATGCTCCCTCACTGATTATTTGTATACCTGATACTACTAAGGCTGGTATCGTTATTAGTCATTTGTACTCTAGGGGGCAGGGGGATTTAGAGCCACATCTGACTGTGCTCAGGGTTTACTCCTGGCTCTGTGCTCAGGGATCATTCTGGCAGGGCTGGGAAGACCATTTGGGATAGAACCCAAGTCTGCTCTGTGCAAGGCAAGCTCCCTCTTTGCTGGCCCATTTATTTGTATTTTTAAATTATTTTATTAATGTCCTTCACCTGTATTTATATTTGGTGCTCATCTTATTCACTCTATCACTGTCATTCCATTGCTCATTGATTTGCTTGAGCGGGCACCAGTAATGTCTCCAAGTGAGACTTGTTACTGTTTTTGGCATATCGAATATGCCACGGGTAGCTTGCCACGCTCTGCCATGTGAGCAGGATACTCTTGGCAGCTTGCCGGGCTATATATGAAACACAACATACATACTAACATTAAGGGAGTTGATCCTTTATGATATGTGTTGCAAACCCATGTTGGTCTTTACTTCAATCACGGAGTGTTTTTATCCTCTTTAGAAATTTTAAATTTTAAGCTCTTTACTCTCACTATCTTTTCTTTATAGTGGCACACTTCAATTCTCTAGAAATTTTATATTTCATAATTTTAAATTTGTAATCTTAAACTTTTAATCTTTCAGAAATGTTATATAAACAAATTCAGCATGAATCCAAGGCTTGCTTCTTTCCCCAAATGGCTAGCAATATGTCTCAATATCATTTCTTGAATGCCATCACATTCCGTTACTTTGCATTCCATTCTATTGGCTATCTTCTCTTAGGCCAGAATTCTACTGTTTCAGTCTCTGTAGCTTTTTAAAATATTTTAGCCTCTATCAGAGTAAGTTTCTTTCATCAGCAAGATAAGTCAACTCTCCATTAAGCATGTGTTTCTTTATGATTCTTAAGTTTTTCCTCTTCATATAAATTAAATAGATTTAATTTATAATTTATCACTTATATAAGTCACCATGTCTAACTATGTGAAAGTAATGATATTAATATTATTCTTAGGTGTTTTTTGGTGCTTCCTAGATGTTTTCTACATCTTACTTTATCTTGAATTAAGAGTAGTAATGGAAACATTTTATTTGATAAGATTCTGGTAATTTATAATTCAGGAAATTCTGTTTTTAATTTTGGACCACATGTACCCGGCAGTGCTCAGGGTTTTCTCCTGATTCTACACTGAAGAATCACTCCTAAAAAAACAAACCAAAAAACCAGAGGCTGTAGTAATAGCACAGCGAGTAGGGCATTTGCCTTGAACGCAGCTGACCCGGGTTCAACTCCCAGCATCCCATATGGTCCCCTGAGCACCGCCAGGGGTGATTCCTGAGTGCAGAGCCAGGAGTAACCCCTGTGCATCGCCAGGTGTGACCTCCTGGCAGGGCTCAGGGACAGCTGCAGACAAGGCAAGCACCTTGCCCACTGTGTTATCTCTCAGCCCAACCCTTGAATCGTATTTCTTAATCATTGGCAAGAATGCAATCATCTTCATAGTCTCATATTATTATTTTCTTTCTGTTCTGTATTTCTTGAAATACAGTAAATAGATCTACTATCAGGGTTGCCAACAGGTTAGGGTATCTGGAATTTGCTTGGCCTTTTAAAGCCGTGTTGGTTGATAGAGGAGCCCCTAGTGGACACTCGGTGTATTTCCGCTGGGCCCAGACACGTGCGCCAATCCCATCAATCTGCAATTCATTCTAACCTGCAAATTCTATAAACCAGGGAAACAGAGGCAGCTGGCAGATTCTTTGGACCAGTATTAGACGCGCAGGTCACACACCTCTCAGCCTTCCCGTGTCCACCCCCACTCACGAGAAGAGATGACTACCCTGGAAGTGGTGTTTGGGGACTTGTTCCTGCCACTCCCTGCCTAGTGCACGCTGGGAATAACAGTCCCCCTTGTAGAGAAACAAGTTGATAGAGGACCGGGTTTAGCGCATTCAGAACATGACCCTAGGTTTGGTTTTGGTTTTGTTCTGGGGGCCACACTTGGCGTTGCTCACAGCTTTCTCTTGACTCTGAGCTCAGGGATCAGTCCTGGGAAAGGGGGTGCAAAGGAGGGCTGAGGAGGTGGGCGTGGGCTTTACGGGCCATAAGAAGATTAAACCCGGATGGATGTGTGCAGAGCGAGAACCCTGCCTCCTGTACTATTGCTCCGCCCCCACCCCCACCCTGCTTTCCAGCACAGTTAGAAAATGCCAATTTGTTTTTCTAGATTGCCTGGTCTATACCTGAATTATATATACATAATGAAAGAAGACGCTAAGTAATTGCTTCCTTCTCTGGGGCCATCTTCCATATGCTCCATCAAGAGATAGAAGGTACAAGACGCAAATCAAATAATATGCTTCTTAATCCTTTTGTCTATCCCCCACTGAAGGCCTACAGCATTGTCTTATTTGTGTTTTCCAAGGCTATATAGCCAGTTTTGTGTTTTGCTCTCTCCTTGTGGCATTTTAATAGTAAAGGCAGGAGGAACTATATTAGGATCAATATTCTGCTCTCTTACTAATCCAGAAATCATCATATATATTTTTGTCAAAGTAAATGATGTAACTTAAAACCTTCCTAAGTCAGGAAATGCAAAATTTGCAGTTCATGTGGGAATATTACATTAACACCTTTGCATTTACCTAAGACATTTCACTTAAGGGGCAGAACAGTAATTTAAGATACCTTCTACTTTGTATATTAATGCAGTAGCCATAAGTAAATATTTCATTAGGGTTGAATTAAGTATTTACAGATGTGTATACTAATGGTGGCAATCTCAACATTGTGTTAGTGATGAGAAATTGCCAATCCTATTCATTCCCAAAAATCCACACAAATCATAGTGGTGTCTCATTAAAAAGAAGTATGGTTTTGTACGCATGTGTTTCTCCTGATGGGACACAAGGAAATTTACTTCGAGGAGCCCTGCATAATATGAAAATATATTTAAATGTAAAAATATAGAAAGATTTGTTTTTCCAAGTGTTCTGGGAAAGGCAGTACTGATACTTTACTGAGATTACATACAAGAGAAAAAGGAATATAGAAATTTAACTTTTTTTTCTTAGTTTTCTCTTCCTCCCTGATTTTTTTGCCTTGAAGAGCAATTATCTTAAGCTTTGTTAATTTAGCATTTGTTTTAATAACTCTGCCTATACTAATTGCACGAGCCCAAGCAAGTCCTGGATCTGAGTCCCATAAGCTAGAAAGCGGGAGAGGCTTGCATGGGAGAAAGTAATGAATTGTGTGATAGTAGGTGGAGTTAAAGGCCCAAGCCGGCTGCTTCAGTCTTGGAGCTGGGTCATGGGGAGAAACGTGTATTAATCTTTCTGACATAAGAAATCCTGCCAGATTTGGACCTCAAGGACCACAACCAAGACCTCACACTCAAATCCAGGCATACCATTTGAAGAGACACACTAAGGAGAGAATGAAATGTGCCCGAAAGAGTATCTGGGTGGCAGAAATAGAAAAAGAAAACACACACACACACACACACACACACACACACACACCATGAATAAAGAAGTAAGTATCAAGGAAGAGACAGCATATTTTAGAATTAGAACATTTTAAGTGGCACTATGGAGAATGGATATTTCAATTTGCCTCTGTAGCTCCAGGGGGCAGGACTAGGAATAATGCCTGGAAGACTCAGGGGGACAAATTTGACACAATTTGAGGCTGGATTTTCTCACAATGGGGATTATTTAGCTATGAAAGAGGCTGCCTGCTGAGTCCTTGCATTTCTTAATACTTAGAGTTTAGATGTCAAATCAGAGGCTAGAGAGATCCAAGTCAGGATTTCTATTTGGAGTGAACAAGTAATTAGATGATCCCTAATGCTCCTTTTAACACCGAGATTTCTATTCCATTTTCCTATTATAGCATGGGATTTATAACAAGAACATTATAATATTCAAGTATAGGTAATACTTTTATATGCAATTAGTGTTGCAATAGAAATGCATTTGACACAGTGGTCTGAATTACAAGGAAATCACAAAGGGTCTTGTTCTTTGTTCCAGAATTTCAGTCCTAGATTTTCATGACCTGATCTTTTGATAGTCAAAATATATAATTCCAGTTCTTTTCATTGTATACTGTACTGTGTTTCAAAAATACCTCTTAATGTAGGTTATTTTATTGTTAACCTCTCTGCATTTTGCCTGCCCTATTTACATTTAAGCTTTATAGCTCATGGACTAAATCAAGGATAAGGAAAAACTGTAGAGAGAAAGAGGACCACTCAGTACCTCCTCTTCTGACCCAGATTATTCAAAGCCCCTGGTGCAAAAAGGAAGGAAAAGTAAAAGCAACACCTTCTCCAACTTAAATTTAAATATCCACATGGGCATGTGGCTCAGTGGCAGAGAATATACCTCACATGTATTTAATCAGATTCATAGCCCTGGGTTTGCTCACTCTCAACCACACACATACAAAAAAGGGAAGAAACTCTCCCCACACCCCACACCCCCACACACATATTGCTACCTGGATACTATTGTGAACAGAGCAGATCTATATGTTTGCTCTCCAATTTTTGCCCTTGCAATTTTGTACTTGTTTAAGGAAGAAGGTCATTTACCTTGCAGATTCCACAGCATAGATTTTGCTAATTATAACCCTATAGTGTGCTAAATGTATTTCTTATAAGTTCTTAGACTTGATCCGATTCAGACTGGAAATTTAGAGGGTAGTTGTTTGTTTGGTTGGGCAAAAAAATGTTACAGCTGGTGCTTTGTCCTTTGATGAACAGGTACCTTGTGGCTACCAACTCTGTTTTGGTGGAATCAGCTTCTGTCGATGACCATTGGCCAGACCCACCCATTCTTTAAGAGCTTCGAAATGACGACACTCTATTTCTCTCATTTCTTCATTAATTAGCCAGAAAAATTGCACCCACTTGTAGCAAATCCACTTTTAAACTTGTAAAGGAGCCAATTGGTCATGTCATTGATAGAGAATTATTTGTAATTGTACTATGGAAATCTCTTTTTGATTTTTTTGTTTTAGGTCCACACTCAGTGATGCTCAGGACTGCACTCAGGAATTACTCCTGGCAGCGCTCAGGGGACCATATGGGATGCTGGGAATCAAACCCCAGTTGGCCACGTTCAAGGAAAATAAATGCCTTCATCACTGTACCATTGTGCTCCAGCCCTGGAAATATCTTTCTTTTGAAACAATTTTTTTTATTCAAGTAAGCTAGCTCTAAAAACATTATGTAGGTAACATTAGAACTTGACATCTGTCAAATTTATATTTAAATTTAAATTGGTTAGGTGCAATAAAATGAAACACATTTCCTTAATTTTCCTAAATTTATTCCAGGTACACTGCAGAGAATGATACTGAAGAGGGCTCCTAGAGACAGAGGGAGAGGATCTGTTTGTATCTCATAGATCTTATTTGGATCCTGATTCAAGCAAGTAGACTTTAAATGTTTGACAGGGGCATTTTAACTGACTGGGTATTGGATGCTGCTTAAGAACTGTTTTACAAAGAGAGCAAGAAACATCCTATCCTATGGTTTAGGGCATTGGAAGGAAGAAGAACAAAAAAGGAAAAACAGAGTGTGATCAGAATTCTGCATGGTGAGCCCAGGACCAGGAGGGAGTTCTGGAAAACCTGAAGGGCATAAGGCCCTTGGATCAATCCTCCCTACCACCCTCTTCTCCCCTACCAAAAGAATTCTTTCTGGAGGCTCCAGCTCAGAGATGCAGGTAGAATGTTCAACCTGGTTACATGGAGAACTAGGGGAGGTCATGTGGTTTTGGTAGTCTGGAAGGAACTCATGTCCAGGACTGCACTGCCTTACCCTTTGGGGTCACCTCCACACAGGCTTTGACGTACAGAGGAAAAACTAGAGTTTGGTTAATTTGAGTAGCAGCTGAGCACTTACCTGTCTGGGATGTAGCTGAAATGAGAGCTAGTGTATTGGCAGTGGTGGTTCCTATGATGGTGAAATGCAGAGTCAGGCTTATCCAGGGAGTCAGGGGAAGACAAGGCGAAACTTGGGTGGTTGTGAGGAATACAAGTGCTGAGAAGCCCATCAACCAGCTGAGCATCACTGCAGCTTCACTAAGACAAGAAGCAAGACTATAGACAGAGGCAGAGAAGGTTCTCAAGGCAAATGGAGAGAAGTCACAGACACCATGGCCACAGATGTCAGGGTGGAACTGGAGAGTCACACTGGAAGAAAACCTGGCTCTCTCCAGCTGACAAGGTCCTTGGTGCCTGCGACTTCCTCACAGACCAGCCTCACACATCTTGCAGAGGCGCAGGGAGGATGGCTGAAAATCTGGGGGTGGGGCAGAGCAGGACTGAGCATTTTTCTTAAGAGTATTTTTTGAACAATTGCTCCACCACACCAGATTGTAAAATTAGACTACAATTTGCAAGTTTTTTCTTGACTTCCTAGTAGATTGGATCTCATGAAGCTCTCTTACGAAAACTTAAAGATGTAGCATTCTCTTTGTCCATTTGAGCTAGAGGATGAACTATTTTTTACTCCATTACAATTGTCAATATTATAGCATTGAGCTTGCGGCCTGACACTTGTCTTTTCAATAGTATTCTAGGACGTTGCCCGGAACACAGACTATGCCAAATAATTTTGTGCTAAGTTAATAAATTAATTAATAGCCAATTTTCCTTAATTGGGTGGAAGAACATTTTTATAAACTCGGATATATTATTGTAGGAATATCAGTCACTTTCTTGGTTCATGCAAGCTCTCTGGGGAATCCACATAATTCAGTCTCTGTCTGAAACAGGACCAGCAAGATAAGGTATCTCATCAGGGAGAAATTGAAAAGATGAAATGGAGTAGGAGGGACTGGTATCAGAAGAGACTATGTAATAAAGGTCACTGAAAGGAGAGGAAGGAAAAAATCAATGAAGAGCTGCGTGAGACAGAAAAAAAATTGTAATAGCCAAAGATAATTGAAGGCAATGACAAATGGAGTTGGGTACGGCTTATGTATATGAAGTCTACCTAGTATAGTCCATTTTATTTTTATGCAATTCTTAATACTCCATGTCATAAAGCACTTCACATAAAACACCCAATAGGAAAATCAATTGAAGAAGACATAAAAATAATTTTTAAAATTTGTTCCACACTGCATTTTCCTATTAGGTGAATGAGTTGGTGGCTTGTGGATCTGCATATATTTTTATTTGGAGGCTACATCCAATAGTGCTCATGGGCTACTCCTGGTTCTGTGCTCAGGGGTTTCTTCCAGCATTGCTCAGAGGACCAGCTGGTGCCAGTGATTGAACTCAGGCCACCTGCATGCAAAGCAGTTCATTGAGATATCTCTCTGACCGAGTGATTATTATTGTTATTCTTTTGCCAACATAGCCTGGCACATTCAAATTCAAAGCTCCTGGTGACAATGCTTTTATTAAGTACTTCATGATAGAATTTCTTCAAGGCTAAAGACATTTGTTCCACTTGTCCTATACACTTTTCTCTTCTTCATCCAGCTCTTTCGATTCCTTTTTTTTTTTTATCAACACAATGTATCTCAGATCTGGCCCAGTTCTTACTTCTTATTTAAACCAGAGATTGAGCATACATTTATCTTCAGTGTGAATTCAAAGGACTGGGTTCAAAGGATTTGGAGGCACCATGAAGGAGCACAGGGAAAGCATGTCGTGATCACTGAGGGATGTTCACTGTGGGTGTACCAGACAGAGGGCCAGTCTGTCTGCTGTGCATGCACCATTCTCGGGCTGGAGAGATGAACAGAGGGAAGGCATTTGGTTTGTTTACAGGTGCTTAGGCTGCAAGCCTCGCTTGATCACTGGTATTGCAGATGGTGCCCTGAGTGAGCACTGTTAGGGGTCACTTCTGAGCACAGAGCCAGGAATAGCCCCTGACCCTGTTGGATATGGTGCCAACACTAGGGGAAGAAAAGTTTCAATTCTATACTACTTTCTCATCTTCAATATCTTGCTTCTATTAAGTCATTTCTTTATTCTATGTTTCTAGACTCTTGGAAACTGTAACTTTAGTGCAGTGATGTTTAACCAATTTTGCCAGAGGTCAATTAATTAAAACAAGAGTTAAGTTCCCATGCTATATTTCTAGCCACCAAAATAAATAAATAAATAAATAAGATCACCAACCTCTAAATAAAGATTCCAAACACCTCTATGCAACAACAATTTGTATTCTTTCATACCTTTGCCTGCTGTGTTTTCTAACTTGGGGTCATTGGTGGCCAATCCCAGCAGCTTGGGATACAAGGGGTCCTATCTCTGAGCAGGTACATACCCAACTCTCACATGTTCGAAGCATTGGTGAACTTAATGTGCACATCTTTAGGTGGTGGCAGAAAACAGAAATGCCTGAAGTGAAGTCTGAGCAGACACAGGGCAGCTTCACACAGACAGGAGTCTGCTAGAGCCAATGATTTTTTCTCATCAAGGTTATAATTAAATAATGTTGAATAAAGTGACCTGAATGTTACCCAAGGGCCTACTCTAGAGTATAAGTTTCCTAGAATCATTGGGAATAGTCATTTTTGCCTATATGTACCTTTTGTGACCCTTTCCTTAGCAGGTAAGTCTCCTTAGCATGGCATTCGTATCCTATTATAGCCTCACATTCTCTTACGAACCACCCCTGTCCAGCCACTCTCTACTGTCGGAATGCATCCTAGGAGTACAAAGGATGTCTTCCTCTTTCTTTGAAGTACCTTCCACACCTTTCATTCTTCATCCTAAATACTGCTGCTTCAAAAAATATTCTCATAGTCCTCCCAATCAGACTGATATAATTGATGATTCCTATAGATGTATTGTGCACTCGGATGGAAATGAGCTCAGCTAGGTTTTCAGAACAAGAAGCTGCTTACCAGGTTTTTGTCTGCTCTGGGTCCCCAAGCCTTTATTGCATTCTTTTAGTAGTTTCCTATCTAGAAATTGGGGTACTATAACACTTGGAAGGACTTTGTAGAAAGAAACAAAGGTTCATGGGGGAATTGATGAGCCCTTATCTGGAATGATGCTATGTACTATTTTACATTAAGTCTGAAAACATTGGGTGGATTTTGAAATTTATTTTTTTTTGTTTCCTCACACTAGTTAACTAGTGAGCTTTACACCCAGACTCTGTTCTCATTCAAAAGCAGTGGGTCTGGTTCTGGGAAAGGTGCATTGGTAGAGGGATGGGTGTTGAAACACTGTAGGACTGAAACTTAATCATGAACATCTTTGTAAGGGTCTATCTCACAATGATTTAATTAAAAAAAACCTTAAAAAAAAGAAGTGGCTGTAAATGAGTTAAAACTGCCTATTAAAAAGGAAAGACTTCCCCCCTATTTAAAAAATTTTATTTGGGGCCATGGCCATGGTAGTGGGTACGGTATGTGGTGCTGGGGAGTCAAACCCAGGACTCCCAAATGCAATGCAGGTACTCCAGCCCTTTGAGCCATCTTCCTGGCCCAGAAACTGATATTTCTTAATGAGACAATGAAGGCCCCTTACCCTATGTTCATTATTCTTCACTTTAAACCACGGAAGGGCATGTTTTTAATAATCCTTCCTAGGCAGAAAAAGAAGACTATTATTGAGGTAACATGGCTTCAGTAGTGCTAATGTTTATGCCTTTGGTGTAGAAGGTCATACCACCATCACAGTGCCAAACCCTTCTGGGAATTTTTCTGGACTCCTTTCTTCTCTAGGTCACGTGGATTTCTTCAGTGAATTCCGCTTTACCTGCAAAATACTGGCTTTCAAACAATCCTCACTTGTTTGGCCTTGAACAGCCAAACAACCACCTCTGTTGCTCAATCAGTTAGCACGTTCGGCTGTTAACCGAAAGGTTGGTGGTTCGGGCCCACCCAGGGATGCACGCCTAACTTGGGGCTGGAGTGATAACACAGGGGGTAGGGCGTTTGCCTTGTACACGGCCGACCCAGGTTCAATTCCCAGTATCCCACATAATCCCCTGAGCACCGCCAGGAGTAATTCCTGAGTGCAGAGCCAGGAGTAACCCTTGAGCATTGCCGGGTGTGACCCAAAAAGTAAAAAATAACAACAGCAACAACAAAAACAACAAAAATACAAACAACCTCTAACCCCCCAGCCCTAACCCAGCCCTTCTGTGACTTCCGCCTGCAGAGACCAAGGCCTAAGTCCTTCCCCGAGTTGCAAAAGGCATGACCTCACGCCCTCCGGTACTTTCCCTCCTTTCGCTTCCCCCTACTCGTTTTGCTTCTGATACATTAGCTTCCACTCTGTTCGTAAAGCATGCTAGGTGTGTCCCTGCCCTTGGCCTCTGCTCTGCTGCCCCTAACTGGAACAATCAAGCCTGGAGAGTGGAATCATCCGTCCCTTCCTCCCTCAGGCTTCTGCACCGGAGTTTCATTCAGAAGAGGCCTTTCGGGTTCACCCTCAGTATGACAGCAAATCCCTCTTTCTTCTTCCCCCCACCCCTGTTCAGTGTCTACCAGTCCTTACCAGCAGCTGACCTAGAGTGGGCTATGGACTTGTTTAGGGGAGTCTCTCAAGCAGTGCTCAGGTGTCCCAGGGCCACTCCCGTCAATACTTAAGACAACCCAGCTGGGTTTCCAATGCTAGGGCCTTGCAATGTGGTGCCACTTGGTCCAGAAATCCTAGGGCCACCAGGGCCACCTCAGTAGTTCTCAGTGGCCTCAGGGCTCTACCCATCTGAGCTGTGGCCATGTGGTTTCAAGGATAGAACCTGGGTCCTTGCACATACATGCAGAGTATGTGTCCTCAACTCTTGTGTTCTCTCCTGGTCCAATACTTTTCTTTTTTACTGGTCTGATTTCCGATATTCCTTTTTGCCCTCTAGAATGTAATTTCCAAGAGATCCACCCAGGTCTTTTTTTCTTAGGGGGGTTAGGGGTGAGTTGTTTGTTGTTCTAGCCCTAGAAAGCTCTAAAACAATGTCTGGCCTATGATAGAAATTTTAATGTTGCTCATTGAATGGATTAGATGATCGTGCCAGTCATTCGGCACCTTTAAACCATCCTTTGGAACTCAGGATCTCTGAAGGTCAGAGAGAGATAAGGTATGTGATGATGTATCGCCTTGACCGACCTGCCAAGGGGTGTCTGTGGTACCTGGCAGGCCACCTCAGTTAGAGGAGCAGACATGGGAATTAGACCTTACCTCCCACCTTCCTGTATCCTTGTTTCTTGCTTTCACTCCCTTGCTTTCCCCTCTCAGCTATCACCGTCGACATGGCCAGGCAGTTTTTATGAAGGCTCTGAGGCACTTTCTAGTCCCAGGGCATCTGTCATGAGCAACTGCAGGGGTACAGGGCGTGGACTGGCCAATATTTTTAGGTAAAGGAAGTGTTTGGCAGAGAGCTCACTTTCAAGTGCTGGGGCAGAATAGGGTCGAACCACCAGCCCTTTCGACCGTGTTGTAATTGATGCCTCCAGGTGCCACTAGTGGGCCTGATCCAATTAGTCCTGGTAATTGAAGGCCCTACATAATTAATTCATGAATGCTGGGGTTAAGAGTAGGGATGCTGCTGGTTAGTGGCTCTGGGACCTTGACAAAGTCACCTCAGCTCTCTAGGCCTTGATTTCCTCACTTGTGACATGGAAGTAGAGACAGTACTTACTTCAGAAATTGGCCTTTAGGATTAAGTGAAAACTCAAGTTGAATATTTAGCACATTAACACAGTGGTTGGCTCATGACGGGGACCCAACTAGCATTAGATGCTGCTATGACAGTAGTTGGTATTTCCACCCAAAGAAAAGCATATATTTCAGATTCCCAGCAAGATAAAAATTATTAACTCTCGTCCTGCCCTCAGAAGCTTCACAGGAACCATTTGGACTGTGAATTTTCAGGGACAGCATGGTGTCCTTGAAGTTGCTGAGTGCTGGGTAGAGTCCGGAGACAGAGCCTTAGGGATTAAAACACAGTAAATGTTTACCTGCATTTTCCGTGCCTGGTCTGTTAAAGAGCTCTGTTTTCATCGACTTAGTCCACATTGATCAGTGATTCACAAGAGACCTTCCAAGGCACTTCTATATATAAAAAGTTGATTTAGCTGTTTGTTTTTTAACTGCTCTGCAGTTTTGGACATGGAGAGTATTCCTGACCATTATTACCAACTGCAAAGTAATGTGTCCTGCTCATATATGGATTTCCAATCGTGTGGCCACTAGCGGAGAAAATGTGGCCAGTCTTATGTTTGTGTGTCATAAGCTAGCTACTACTGGACACTTGTTTCTCCTTGGCTTGAGTAGTTTATGCATACATGTTAAGCTGGAAATCGTTTAAGATGAAAAAGTACAACTTGGGATTAACATTTTTTCCTCTCCAAAAATCTAGAAGTGGTCTGTGCCATGAGCTATAAAAATGGTGCACCAGAGTAAGTGGTTGAATGTCTGAAATAGAATTTCCTCCTCACATTTTCATCCTGCTGTCTCAGAGCTTTTGTGACTCACAAATGACCTCTCTAATCAAAAGCCTTAGCAACTATTCATTTTCAGTTTTAGATCCACAGCTCTTTGATTGGTACTCACAATGTGAGAATATATGAATGTAAATGTAAGTGCATTTTATGTTCATAAGATACACACACTCTTGTTCTGGACCTGAGATGAATTTTGCACCTATCCAGAAATGTTTCACGAGGGAAAGGACAGATTCACAGGGAGGAGTTGATTAGATTGACACAAAGGTTTAGCGTGTAATTACTAAGGCATTTGTTGATGCTGGTGAAGGCAGAGCCTGGCATCAGCCTGGAAACTAATTCTTTTTTTTTTTTTGCTTTTTTGGGTCACACCCAGCAGCACACAGGGGTTACTCCTGGCTCTGCACTCAGGAATTACTCCTGGCAGTGCTGGGGGACCATATGGGATGCTGGGAATCGAACCCGGGTCGGCCGCGTGCAAGGCAAACACCCTACCCGCTGTGCTATCGCTCCAGCCCCCGAAACTAATTCTTATAGACCCTCTCCTGAAGACTCAGACCTAAGGTCTGCAGATGGCAGATGGAGTTACCAGATACCAGCGTACCTCCAACATGTAAAGAACTCTTATCCACACACAGAACACCAGAAGTACTTGTGTATAATCAACAACATTGTCTCAGAGGCCTCAGGAAAGTGTATAGCGTGGGTATAGGATGGGGAATCCCTTCCCAAAGCCCCTTAGATAATGCATGTTACTCACATGTCTTTAATCCTCACAGGGGGAGGTACCCCAACATTACTGTACTCTGCACTGACATTGGGTGTGCTTACGCACCAACCTCAGGAGCAACCTCAGGACTAGGCACATTCAATCCCATCTTCCAGCATGAGATCATACATTGTTTTAGGTCACAAATACAACATGTGATGTATTTGATTTAAATCTAGGCACTTTAATTTTAAATCCCTTGCCCTTACCCAAATCTGTGCTCTTAATTGCCCCTTGATATATTTCCAGGGATCTGTGGATCAGAATAGAAAAATCTATAAAAGACCCACATTGAGGCGATTGTTTCATACATATCTTTAAATAGTGCAGTAAAGGTGGGTGGGTTGATGCATAAGTGGCATGAAGTCGAAGAAAGACAAAGGTAGATGTCTACCTCACACTGTCCCTAGGATCAATCCTAGCTAGATAAAATATAAACATGAGGTAATATACATGCTACACAAAAATATGGACAGATTCCTCTACACTTGGGTCAAAAAGCATTTTCAACAATGATTCAAAATCTAGAAGTTGTAGGTGAAAATTGATACTATTCCTATTATGCAAAAGTATAGTTTATATAAATTTCTATTTATATAGTCATTCCATTTTATAAAGAAAGACAAATGACACAAATGGGAAAATAATTCAATTTATGTTAGAAAAGACTAATTTCCTATTATAATTAGAGTTATTAAATGACCAATATCTCAAGAGGAAAGTAAGCAAAGGACACAACTGTTGACAATGAAAAATGGCAATGGACACTTGAGTGTCTGGAGAGAATGTCATCCGAACTTCTAATAAGAGAAATGCAGTGAGAAGCGCCACTGGAAATGATGTCATGATGCCATAAGTGATTGGTCAAAATTCAAACATTTGACAATGTCTCTTACTGGCGAGGCCATGGGGAAACAGGCATAATGTGACAACTCTGTGGAGGGCAATTTGATGGTATCTATTAAAATACAAATGCACTGACCTTCTAACCCAACAAATCTACTTCTGGGAATTCATCCTGCAGATCGACCTGTATATGTTCAAAATGACAGACGACTAAGTTAAGTCATTGCAGAATTGTTTGCCTAGGCAGATTGGAAATAACCCGAATCCATCCATTGAGATCTGATTAAACTAGGGTAAATATACACAATGGAATATTACATCTTTGTAAAATGAGAGGACTAATACCTAGGGACTACCTCATATATTGATTTGTTAAAATATACAAGAGGCAATGGCCAAAGCAATAGTACAGCGGGTAGGGCACTTGCCTTTCTTGAGACATATCCAGGTTTGATCTCTGGCATGCTATATGGTCCCCAGAGCCCAGCAGCTGTGATCCCTGTGCACAGAGCCAGGAGCAAGCACTGAGCACCACTGTACTTGGCTCCAAAACTAAATACACACACACACACACACACACACACACACTCACACAAGAGATACAACCAGAAGAGAAAAGTAAGGCCCAGAAGACAATGGGTATCACCCCATTTTTGAGAAAGTTGACATCATGTCACTTAGTTTTTATGGAAGTCATATTTTAGGATATTAGTACTTCTATCCAAAAGTAGAATATTCATATGAAAACTTTCATAACTTGAAGTGATATGGCAAAGCATTTATTATCTAAATAGATAAAATTATTTAGAGTTCTCAGACCCACAAAATAAAATCCTGCCAAATAATATATAAATTTTAAAGTCATACTGACATATGGTAAAAGCAGGATGATAGGATCCATACACAACCCACATATAGTAGTTCCCAGAAAAAGATTTTGGCTGGGTCTCTCTTGTTGACTGGGGTACTCACTGTCTCTGACATGGCTGGTGCAAATCAATACTGAACACTTTTTGTTTTCCACCTTTTTGTCATAAAAAGCATAAACACTCATATTTCTTTTGGTTAGTAGAAGCAAATGTAGATCTTTCATAAGAAATCAAAGTAGCCTAACATGAACATCTGAAAATGCACCTGTTTGCAATAAACTGTCATTGGATATTTGGCAGGTTATTTTTGGGCTCAAGGAACACTTGAAAATTTATCCATATAAATTAAAGATAACTGCTTCTTCACTTCTGTTCACATGAAATCTTTTGTAGAGATGCTCTACTTTCAGATTGCAGAACAAACCTATATATGGTGTGTTACCTTTTGGAAAGTAACAAAAGAAGGTAACAAAAGAAAGCAAGACATTAAAAAAACACTATAGTCTTGTTGGCATAAAGAAAATTAGAGGGAAATAGGATAGTGAAAATGTCAAATGATGGTTGAGAACCAGGTGGATGGGGGATTGAAGGGAAGACCCTTCATGATAACTTTTTATACCATTTTGATTTTTTTATCCATGAAAAAATGTTACCTGATCATGAAAGAACCCAAAGAACTTAGTCCTCTAACTATTCACATCTGTTGGCTGCTTTTCTCAGCATTGTGTGCTGATGTTACCTTGGGTAACAGAGACTGGCATTGTTTTGGTTGATCTTTGAAAGACTGAACCAACTACCAAGTTCTCAGCTGTGTGATTTGAAACAAGGTGGCTTGTATTCGGGCCCAAGGGTGCATGCTGTGGAGGTGATGTAGGATAGCTTCTTAAAGGTTTTGGAAAAGCCTATTACTGAGATATATCATAAGACAACAAAGAATGACAACTTGAAATGCTAAGTGGCTTACTCCAAGAAAAACACAGTTCTCCAAGCTCTTCAAAAATGAAGATGCAGTTCAAAAACAAGAGGGAACTTTACTGTCAGCCCAGTGGCATCCAGCTGCCCTCTCGGCATGTCTGACTCACCTGACGACACAAGGAAAGTCCTGCTCAGACCTGGAGGGGTGACTGAGCATCAGGAAGGTTGGTGAACACTTGCTCTTAGTGTTCATCATTCTTGGAAAGAAAACGAGGGAGAAATTGGGAATGACATGCAGAATGACTGAAACAGGCCTGAAACAGTAAGATGAAATGGGTAGCCACGGGACTTGGACGGAGAAGGGAATTGGTGCCCACTGTTTGCTGGCACCTTGCTGTTACGTCTTCCCCACAGCCCTTTGAAGTAGGTTTCATTAAAGATGAGAAAACTGAAGCTTGAAGAGATCCAAGCTCAGGAAGGCTGTCAGTGATGAAGCCAGATCTCTATAAGGACAGTCTGTGCTTTCCGCACTGTAACTGCAAGTTCAGTTTTAGCAACGGGCTCTTCCAGACACAGCAACCCTTTTCGAAGAGCCCTCCTTTCTCTTGGTGAGTACAGTGCCCACTTCCCCCCATTAGAGAAAGCTCTGGGGTCTTCAGAGATATGCCGTTTGTCTGCCAGAGCCTGGCTCACCCTTGCCTCCTTCCTGCTAGAGTGTGACCCCTTTCTGCTGGGGCTCCTGTGGAGTTCATGTTAACAATTCTTGTAGCTCTCTCTCAAAAGGATGAGACAGAAGACAAAACCCTTACCATTTCCTCAGACTTTTGGGAGCTTTTTCTCTTGGGGACTTGTCCCGCGGACTGTTAATGCCCAATCAGCCCGGCCTTGGCTCAGACTCAGCTTACCCTTTCCTGCCTGGCATTGGCAGGTGGTGTCTAGGCTCTCACTCACTCTTTGGACTCTTGCTCTCAACCACACAACTCTCTCGGCCACCTTGGGAAGATGCCTGGGCTTTCTCAAGGATGCAGAGGTATATCTTGAGGTAGAAGTTCTTTGGGGGGCTGGAGCAATAGTACAATGGAGTGGCTTTGCATGTGGCTGACCAGAGTTTGATCCCCAGAATCCCATATGGTCCCCTGAGCACTGCTAGGAATAATTTCTGAGTTTAGAGCCAGGAGTAACCCCTTAACATTGCCAGATGTGACCCAAAAAGAAAAAAAAGGTCTTTTGGACACCATCTCCTCATTACTGAATCATAGATCTGGATCCTAACACTTGGGCTGCTGGGTTGTATGGCCGGCTTTTACCTCGAGGGCTTTGGAATTCCTCTGAGATAAACCAGTATCCATGTTCAATCGGTTCCTGGAGGAACTAGCCAACAGAAGCATTTCCCTCCAAGCCCTGCCCTTCCCAGCCACCCACAGAGAGGCTCATCCCTCCCCCACACAAGGCTCTCGGACTGCTTTCAGCCTGCCCGGCCGCCTTTCATATGCCACCTCTTCTAGAATCAATAAAATCTCAAATTTACTTAATCACTTAAATACCAGTTGTGCAGTGCCATTCATCTGCCTGAGGTATAAACATACGTGTATATACATGTGTCGAACACACCACATGCCCGTGTTTACTCAAGTTAGCGTGTGGCCATCCTGCGGCGTCTCGCGCTCCTCTCCCTCACAGGCTCTCAGTGACAGCTCAGTGACCTTTTGTCTGAGACAAGGCCATATCTGTGAAGTTAACTTCCGAGGCTGCACACAATTTGACTTGTAGGCCATAAAGGGACCTCTGCAAAGTCCTGACTCTTTATAGATAAATGTTACACATACATATGTATCATCCCCGGATGCCTCCGATTAGAGGCCTTGGAAAGAACACAGGGCTCATTTATATTCCTCTCTTCACTGCAAGCTGCATTAAGTAGTTACTTTTTTTTTCCTTTCCTTTTTTTTTTTTTTATTGATGAGCCCAGAGCCCATAGGCCAGAGAATTCTGTCTCCTGCCGATCACTGCTTCAATCGGGCCCTTTCGAGAGCCTTGGAAAGCCATTTTCCATCTTGGCGTGGTTCAGAGCCTGGTGTGGAAGCATCTCGAAGAGGTGCCACTGGCAGTTGTAGTCCCCAGTTGAACTCTGGGAAACCGCCCACTTCCCACACTGTTGCAATTTACTACAAGTCTTAGCACGAACAGTCCCTGATTCAGACTGGCACCCAAATGTCTGGGGTTTGGAAATTTATAATTGGTACTTGAAAGAGCCACCAAAACTTCTTGGAAAAAAAAAAGGTTGAAAGACTTTCTTGCAAACCTTGGTACTTAGGCATACTAGGTAATTTGGAACTCTAGTCTTCGGGCCTCAGGCCTGAAGGGGCAAGTACTCTGTTTCTCCTGAGGGTTTCTGACTGATGTCACAACCAGTTCTTTCTGACTTCACATCCTCTATCCTAGAAATTGTGGAGTAAGGACTAGTGTCAGGTGGGAATGGTCTGCAGGTACAAATGAATCCTGTCAGCCATGAGCTCACATTCCTGTTAGCATAGAAATATCCCCAAAGATTTAAAACTGTTGAAGTGAGAACTGTGAGTTGAATGAGTTTCTAGCTCCTTTGTAATACTGAGGGACTGAGGCTGAAAACTAAAGAAAATCTCCCTGTTTAAGATGACCCAAACCTTCTTATCTCCAGATACATATACATATATCTATCTATCTGGAGACAAGAAGCATACGATAAGCCAAGCATAAGAAACTGGGGTGTGGCTCCAAGGTAGGACAACTGCCTTATATGTTCAAATACCTGGCATCAAAAAAGAAAATAAAGGAAAATAAGTGTCTAAACCTTCCATTTAAAAAATAACTATTAGGCTGGACATATAGTGAATAAGGTGCTTGCCTTGCACACAGCGAACCCTAGTTGCTCCCCAGCACTGCATTGGTCTCCAGTGTTCCCCAGGAGTGATGGATGATCCCTGAGCGCAGAGCTAAGCACAAGCCCTGAGTTCCACTCGGTGTGGCCTCCAAAATAAGTTATTAGATAAGTGACTTTTTAGGGAAATTATAAGGTATCACCATAAACTTTGTGGGGAACTAAATGTAAAAGAAGTGATAATCCCAGTCATCATTCTAACACCCCAAATCAAGAGTTCTGACATTTTATGGTATTTTCTTCCTCGCTATTAAAAGCTAACATTTTTGGTTTTTTTGTGTGGTGGTGGGAGTGTCACCAGTGTCACTACAGTGCCCTGGCCTTACAGCAGGTGATATTCGAAGTCCAGTGGCGTGTGTGTGTTGGGGGGAGGGGGGCGCGGTGAGGGGGGAGTAGAATCAAATCCGGGCTCTCACACATGCAAGGCTGGAGCCACATCCCAGGAGCTTGTGCTGCTTATTATTACTTTTCTTTTCAAAATAAACGGATTCTCTGGGCAAATTTTTTTTTTTGCCTCACCAAATACAAAGCACACCTTGTAACTGAAAAACGTGCATCGGGGAAAATGTTCCTTCTTTACTCACGCCAGGCCTCATGGACAGGCCTGGGGCCTCTTTTTCTCTCACAGTCCTTTCAAGGAGTCTAAATGGCTTCACAGTGTGGAAAGTCACCTTCCCTCCTCCTTGTGGAACCTGCAAATTGGGATTTAGTGGGGAGTGAATGCTGGTTACCCTTTATGTAATCTCTGCTGCTCCTCGTCTCCTCCTCAGGACAGAAGTTCTCCAACACACCCCTCTCACCCCCACACGTTATTGACCTCAGTCTGTTTTCCAGTTCCTGCATCTTCCTTCCCAAGGCTCAGATGTCCCACACACACCCCCTGTGAGCACAGCAGCCCTGAGAATGTGGCAGGGCTGCCACAGCCTACAGCCAGGGGCCAGTGCTATTTCGGAGGAGCTGGGCTGAAACTTGACAAGATTAATAGGCAAGTTCAAGAAATCTAAACACAACCTGGAGAACTGCCATCAAAGTCATTAGCACATGAACACAAACTTTTCTCTCTGCAGCTAGCTCCCTCTGTGCCCTCGGATTCCAGAGGTATCTTCATTTGGTTCTGCTCAAAGTTGGAGGCTAGTCTAGGGAGAAAAAAAAATGGATTCTAGGGTGTCTGTGGAAACAGAGAGGAAAATGCCTGCTCTTTGCAACAAAACGCGTCCAAATGACATAGTTGGGACAGTACCCCAGCACAGGATCCTGAGTGTGACCAGGAAGCCTTCAAGCATGATCCACGTGAAGTGAGTATGTAACTGTGAGCCCTGTGTGGACCGAGGGTTCTGCTTTGCATGTGAAAAATTCCTCCACCTTCTGATATTGTTGCTCCAACTGCTCCAGCATGGTGCTCGGAGGCTACGTGCGATGGCAGTGAAGGGAAGGGTCACATCATGAGGTGGGGAGGGGGGCGCAAGGTCAAGGTCACACACATGCAAGTCATACACTCTACCACTTGAGTTGTATTCTCAACCCCAAACTTCACTTTCTTGAAGAAACAGGAGTAGAGGGGCCAGAGTGATAGTACAGCAGGTAGGGCATTTGCCTTACATGCAACCAACCTGGGTTCAATTCCCAGCCCAACTTTGGGTCCCCCCAAGACTGCCAGGAGTGATTGCTGAACACAGAGCCAGGAGTAAGTCCTGAGCACCACCAGGTATGGCCCCCAAACCAAAACAAGCAAAACACATAGAGGGGAATACAGATGGTCTGTAAGGGAAAGAGCCAAAGAAGGAGCTATGGATCTCTGCTTTCAAAACTCAGCTCTTAGTAACTTGTTTAGGGTCAAAAGTAAACCCAGCTAGTGATGGTGAAGAAAATTAGCAAAAACTGACTTGTCCATTAAGAGAAGATGAGGGACTTTATTTCTCCTATCACACCTGGCTATGCACAGGGGTTACTCCTGGATCTGCACTCAGGAATTACTCCTGGCAGTGCTCAGGGGACCATATGGGATAGAAATCGAACCCGGGTCTGCTGCATGCAAGGCAAACTCCCTACCTGCTGTGCTATCGCTCCAACCCCACTACTCTTCTTAATTTTCACCTAATAAAAGACTCATATTCTGGCAAATCCCTGGGAGAAGGGTCCCTTTAGGTTTCACTTCCAATACCTCTGAGGCCCATTAGTATCGTACTAGGCTCTCAATTGATCTTGTTGAAAGACTCAGTCCAGAAGCAGACAGAATGTCAGGGACAAATGGAGTTCTGAGGCTTTTATTTCTTTAAAAGTTGGGGGCTGTAGGGAGGAGGGAGAGGAAGAAGAAAAGTTGAAAACACAGGAAATGTTTCTTCGTTGTACCCAGGCAAAGCAAAGAGAGAGACACAATTGAACTGTGTTCAAGCTTTGGTGGAAAAGAGTAAACAAGGGAGAGATTACACATAATTATAGACAATCAAGTTTCAGGGGATAAACAGCAATCAAAAAGCAAGGAGGTGCTGAAGTCTGGCCCCTCGCCAGTTTCTGCCAGGCTCCAGCCGTGGAAAGCAAGTCTCAGGTCCAGAACTCTCCCCGGAAGGGCTGCTGGGGTTAGTAGGAGCTGGACTGGCTCAGCTGTTTCGTACTGTTTGAATTTTATTTTTTCTGCCTGGGGGAGGGGTGGCAGTAATGGAGTTACTTTGGCTCTTCCTTTGACACTTTGGAGTTGATTTTCTTTTTCTGGCCCATGGCATTACCAAAAAAAAAAAAAAATCAATTTTCCAAAGCAACACGGAAGCCAAAGCTAAATCTTTTTCAATGGTTGGTCTTTGGAGAGGAAAAAAAGAAATTTGAACAAAAAGCTCTCCATTTTTTAATGCGTCACACACAATAAAATATATTATTTGCACAGAACAGAGACTCTGTTTCTGTAAGGCTCAAACAAGAAGAGATCAGTGAGATTTTGATAATGCAGGCTTCAAAAATATATTTGGAGAGGGCGGTTCAAACCTGTATTTAATTTGGCACATTTTTGTGGTCAAATTATCCAAATCATTACACCCTCTAGCTCTGCTGGGTGTGTTACCTTCAGGGAATCGACTATCTTTTTCTTTCTTTCTTTTTTTTTTCTTGAGCCTAGGCAAACTAGCTGTGCTCAGGCTTAATTGGATGCCATAAAGACTGACTGGGAATCAGGAAGGCCCAAGTCTTGAGCGTTCTATTGGCACCAGATGGTTACGGCATAAGCCAAGAAAGAAACAGATCCCAGGCCCTGCTCTAAATCTGCTCTGTGCACCCCTAGGCCCCTGAACATCATCAGGGTAATCTTTGCCCCTGTGCTTAAATTAAGTGTGTATTTCACACATAATTACAGGGTTCTACGGGACTTCCAAGATGGTATCCTCCTGAATTAATCATGTTAAGCTTCTACACAGGTAATTAACCAGGTAGAAATAGCCCAGGGCACAGAAATAACCAAAACTGCTTCGCTGTTGGGCGTCTGAAGACACCTAGCAAAGGCAAAGCACTGGAGACAGTAGTTCTTGAAGTCAGCACTTATTAGCTACATGCATGAGGAACTCATGGCATGCAGATACTGGGGCTTCACCCTCTGAGGGTCTGACTGGATGGCTTGGGTTGGGTCGGAGAATCTGTATGGCATAGTAAGAACCAAGTGATTCTGGGGCTGGAGAGATAGTACAAAGGGTAGGGTGCTTGCCTTTCATGCAACCAACCTAGGTTTGATCCCTGGCACCCCAGCTGGTCTTCTGAGCCCTGCCAGAAGTGATCCCCAAGTTCAGAACCAGGAGTCAGCCCTGAGCACAGCGGGGGCAAAACACAACAAACAAAAGCCAAGTGATCCTGAAGAAGAGTGGTAAAGGTGCATGCTGGCAGATGTGTGCTGTGTGCTTTTGAATTCCAACACCCATCAGAATCCTCAGGACGGGCTGTTAAAACACAGGCGCCTCCCATCCCCATCCCCCGCCCCCTGTGTTTCTAATCCGGGAAGTCTAACATTCATATAGAGAACTCGAATTTCAAATATGTTCCCAGCTAAAACTGCTGCTAAAGCATCACATGGCAGTAGCCTCCTTTCAACCTTTCATGCTCAAAGTGTAGTTCTTAGAAGATAGCAGCGTGAGGAACTTGCAGAAGCTTCAGCTCCAAGCCCTGCTTTCCAAACCAAGCTCCAGTTTCCCTGAGTGACTCCCCTCTCGTGAAATCTTGAGAAGGGTTTATTCAGATGACAGAGTCAGTGGTTGACCTTATGCACATTTAGGAAGCTTTTAGAGGGTTCTGGGAACTGGGACCTAGCTTCTGAGATTTATGGCCTCATGACCCTGTGTGCAGCATAAAACTGGGATGTTTTAAAAGGTCTCTGGGAGATTCTAATATGCAACCAAGGTGAAAATCCATAGAACAAGATGATGCTAGATGGGCCAGGAGGTTAACTCAAAGGGCTGGCAAGTAAGCCTGGAATGCAGGCAGTCTGGGTTCAATTCCTGGCACTTCATGGTCCAGCATCCAAATGCTTCTGGATATGGTTCAGAAAAGGTGTGTGTGTAGAGGTAGTACTCCTCTCATTGAAGAAAAAGAAGATATAAATATTTGTTAAGTGCTTGTTGATTGAAATGTCCAGATACTCTAGGGAAATAAATTCACTTCAGAAGAGAGAAATCCACCTCTTGCTGAGCTGCCTCTTTGCATAGTGGGTACCTGGCCATAATGAGCACTAAAATATTCCCTGCCAATGATCAAAGCAGAAGAAAACTCTTAAAATGTGAGTGTACTATGAAGCATGCATAGACTAATACACATGGGGGGGGAACTTAAAAAAAAAACAGCCAACCAATTAGTATTCTCAGTGAGATCTGAGAGGACATTTCAGTGCTAAAATAGAAAAAAAAGAAAAAGAAATAAAAAAGAAAAAAAAGCTGTCATTGAAAATGACCAGCAATCTCAGAACAACAGAGAATTCTGAGAGACAAAAAACATTGTTAAACAAAAATGCTCAAAAGAACAGTAAATGGTAACATGGATATTACAGAATGAAGAATTGGTGAATTATAAAAGTGGCTTCTAAATGCGCAAACATCTGGGTTAAAGTCACCAATCATGCAAAGAACTGAAGGAAAACAATGTCTCTGGACTCAAAAAAGGAGAGAGAGAGCAAGAGAGCAAGGGAGAGAGAGAGTAAGGATACTGGTAGTGGGAAAGGGTGAAGGGATGGGTGTTGGAACATTATATGACTGAAAATCAATCATGGACAACTTTGTAACTGTGTATCTCATTGTGATTCAATTTTTAAAAAATAATTTAAAAATTTAAAGTTAAAAAAATAGATTTCTGGGTCCAGCCTAGTCTTGGAATCTGCTTTGGGTTAGGATTTCACACCTTTAATCCAAGCCTGGAGTTGCTTTTTAATGAGCTACCAGATTTAGAACCCCTAAGTTACAAGATAGGCCTAAAGGATTCTCCCAAAGCTTCCAAGAAAGAGAGATTTCCAATAAAGACCAAATTTCAACACACCACAGGACAGAGCTACAGAAAGATCATAAAGTGGCAATTATGGGAGGGACAGCAACTGAGACTGGGACTGAAGATGGTGGTATGGAAGGAGGTGACTCATGGTACATCGTTGACCAGGTGGATTCCAGACTATATATAAGATGAAGGGAAGGTGTTAGACATGTACCAGAAGTACATGAGTGAGTGCTACCTAAGTGATTCAATGAATAACATCATTTTGAGATCCAGAGATGTAAATAAGAGGTGACTTGTACTTTGTAATTTGTTATACAGGCAAATTTCCCTAGCACTTAATCATCTAGGCACTCCTTTGGAAAATAAATTAGCCATAAATGTAGGAATTTATTTCTGGATTCTCAACTTTGTTTCATTGATTTTTCTTGCCCACACCAAAACCATATAGTATTGATTATTGTAGGTTTGTAGTAAGCTTTGAAATTAAATTTCTCTGGGGTCAGAGAGATAGTATGGCAGTTAAAGAGATAGTGTAGCAGGTGTAGTAGATATAGCTTGCCTTGCATGAGGCTGACCTAGGTTGATGCCCAGCATCTCATATGATCACCTTAGCCTGCCAGGAGTAATCCCTGAGCATAGAGCTGGAGTTAGCCCTGATCACCACTGCATATGGCACCCAAAATAAAATAGACAAAAGAAGTGTGATTTCTCTAACTTTTGTTATATTTTTCTTAGTTGTTTTAGCATTCTGGCAAATATCTCTCACATTTATGTATATATATATTAGGATATATATTTTGATTTCTAAAAAAGGCAGCTGGGATTTTGGTAGAGATTTAATTTAATAGATCAATTTGAGGAGTATTGCCTCTTAATCAACATTATGTCTTGTGGGTCATAAACATTTATTTATATTTTGATTTCTTTACAAAATATTTTTTTAAAAAAATTAAAAAATATATATTTGCAGTACAATTTTTGTACTTCTTTTATTAAACTCACTCCTAGATATTTTCTAACAGTATTGTAATATGGTTGTTTTCTTCATTTTACTTTCATATTTTTCATTGGTGGTGTAAAGAATATCATTGATTTCTATACAATTGACTCTGAATCCTAGAATGTTGCTAAACTTGTTTATCCTAGTAATTTTTAGATTTTTAGATTCTTTTGCTTTTTCTAAAATTGTTTTTTATTTGTAAAAGATACTTGAACCTTTTTCTTTGCAATCTATTTCTCTCCTCTTGTTTAATTCCTCTGATTCTAGTCCAGAACTCCATAACAAAGTTCACAAAAGCAGACATTGTTGTCTTATTCCTGATTATACTGAAAAAAGTTAATCTTTCCACATTTAGGATAACGTTAGCAATGGGTTTTGTGTGTGTGTGTTTGTTTTTTGCTTTTGTTTTTCTGCAGGTGTCCTTTATCAGGCTGTAGAAGTTCCCGGTTGTGGTAGGTGGAATAGCGGCCTCCTAAATATGTCCACAATACTGGCACTTGTGCATCTGTTAGGTTGCCTGGCGAAGAGGAATTAAGTTAATAGGTGCAATTAAAATTGCATCTGGCTTTAAGATAGAGAGATTATCCTGAAGTATGTGGGCAGATGCAGTGCAATAACAAAAGTCTTTAGGAGTGGAGGGGGAGAGCAGAACAGAAAGAGATATAACTAAGGAATCAAAGCCAGAGAAATGCTGTGTAGCTGTTTTGAAGTTGGACGAAGGGCCCTCTCACCAAGGCGTGCAGCCAGTCCTGAAAAGTGCAAACAAGTCCACGGGGGTCTTCCCCAGAGCCTCCAGATGCAACATAGCCATACTAATGTCTTGATTATAAATTTGTGTGAAGCCAGTAACTGGTGATTATTTGTTAGTGCAGCAACAGGAAATGTGTAGACTTTCTCTTTTTCCTTCTTTTTGCAGTGCCAGGAATCAAATTTAGGGCCTCACATATACAAGGAAAGTAAGCTATATCCCTGGCCCTTGGTTGAATATTTTTTCATCATGATATCTGTTTTTTTTTTTAAAAGTCTCACACTTTGTGTGTGTATGTGAAACAAGGACAAAACTTAGAAAGATGTGAGAGTTTTTATTGGACAAAACTTAGAAAGATGTGAGAGGAGAGGAAGAGAAGGAATGTGTTCAAGAGAAAACACAATCTTCTCGAGAGTGGCAAGAAGCAGCAAGCAAGCAAAGTTATATAGAGGCCTTATTTCAGAGACCCATAAATAAATCTCAAAAGTGATCAAACGCCACAGTTAATCTTGGACCCATGCATGGCTGAATAGTCCAGAGTAAATCGGAGGGGGGCAGGTTAGACTGGTGCCCATCCAAGCAGAGCCCCTGGAAGCTGCTTGCTTCCACAATCCAAAATCGCCACATCCCCCCCCCCCCCCCCCCCCGCCTTACTCTACAGTCTTAGGACGGACTTCACCAAGATATAATCTGCTGAAAACTCGGGTATGTGGGTTTTGTGACTGAAATCTCTAGGCTTTCTTGGATTTGGGATGTGCTACCTTCCCCCACTTCCCAATACTTCTGGAACTACTGGCAGTCACCCCCATGAACCAACTCCAGTGCCACCCTGTAAGCTCTGCTATTAATCTTGCTTCCAAGACCCACAAATAAATCTCGAAAGTAAATAACATACATGTTTAAGAGAGAATACAGACTTGAAGAGCAAGCCTAATTCTCACACCTTTTGAACGTCATAGAAGAAACATTCTGAAATTATTCCATCTGAAAGCAAGGCATTTTATACCATGAAACGTGAAATAGGAGAGTACAAGGCATACTCCTTTCTCTGTGCTCATCAATCCTGATCAATCCTGGAGGTGCTCAGAGGATTGCATGGGGTGTTGAGAATAAAATCCTGCTCCACTACATGCAAAGCAAGTGCCTTACTTGCTGTTCTATTTCCCAGCCCAAGCACAAGACTGCCCCATGTTATCACCAACGATCCTTCTGTCTTTCAGTGCTTTTGTGCATGTAGCCTTCTTCACCCAAGGAACCTAAGGGTTACAAAGTGGCTGTTGCAACCCCAGCAGTCATATACACGTGGCAGGCCAGAGAAAGGAGGAAAAGGACAAAGGGTATAAGAATATTAACTGAGTTAACATCTTCTAAATATTCTTTCTGGTAAACTTCTACTGTTATTCAGAACTGCATTTTACCTCCTAAGGGACCTCAGAAATGCAGTTTTCACCTGGACACACTGATTCACCTAGAAGTTTGGCTTTTTTTAGGGTTCTGGGTAGACTTCTAGCAGCCTCTGCCATAGATTGTTAAACCAATCAAAAGTGAGCCTGAGCAGCTGGTAGCCCTGTGCACAGCATATGGAGAGTCTAACAAGAACTAGGGAGACAGAAGTCTGACATCATCTGAGTCCATGTTCCAGCTGTGACAACTTCCCTGTTACTTCAGCCGATACATGCCTTTGTTTCTTCAAGCCAGTTTGTGCTGGGTTTTTGACATTTACAATAAAAAGAGTAGTGCAATGATTGGGAACATTATGGCACATTCTTAGAATAAAATGCATACATTTATTAAAATTAAATGTATAGGACTACATAAATACATTTCTATCTAAAAATAGAACAAAAGAAGAGTTGGCGAGATACTACAGCAGGTAGAGCACTTGCCTTGCACATGTCTGACCTGGGTTTGATTCCCCCACATGCTATGTGGTCACTCTAGCCCACCAGGAGTGATCCCTGAGCACAGCTGGGTGTGACCCAAAAACCCAAAGGAAAGAAAGCAGCCCAAAATTTCCATGGTGTTTGGTCTGAGTCGTGGGACTTCAATAATATTTACTTCTTTGCATCTTTCTGAATGCTGCATAGTGGATAATTATTATTTCTAAATTAGAATGAACGTTTGGGCCAGGGAGATATAGAAAGTAAGAATGTATGTATGTATATATGTGTTTGTACAGTATAAAGTCTGAAGGATCCCGCTGAGAGGTTAGCCATCATAGAGTCTTCTGGGATTTTTTAATATCTAATTTTATATTTCTGGGGCTCCTAAGTATTTTGCACTGGCTATTTACAATGTGTAATGGTTAGTCTTATGTGTTAACTAAACTGTGATGGATCCAGATTGTTCAATCAAACACTAATCAGGTGTTGCTGTGAAGATGTTTATGGGTATGGTCAGGTGTTAGAAGATGAAGATTATTCACTCAGATCTGACTTTAGGAGCAGAACTGAGATTTCCCTGAAGAAGAAAAAATTCCACCTGGAGGATGACAGTTCCAATGTGGGCCCAAGAGTTCCAATCTTCCCTTGCTGTCCATCTGCCTTATGGATTTCATATTGTCCGGTTCTGCCCCCACAACCATATGCTAATTTGTGTATATATACATATATATACATATACACACATATATGTATATATATGTGTACACACACACACACACACATATATATATATATATATACCCTCCACCCCTCTCGGAGAGCCCGGCAAGCTACCAAGAGTATCGCGCCCACACCACAGAGCCTGGCAAGCTACCCATAGTGTATTTGATATGCCCAAAACAGTAACAATAAGTCTCACAATGGAGACGTTACTGGTGCCTGCTCGAGAAAATTGATGAGCAACGGGATGATTGTGACTGTGATTGATATATATGTATATATATGTGCATATATATACATATATATCACTATATCACTGTCATCCCGTTGTTCATTGATTTGCTTGAGCGGGCGCCAGTAACATCTCCATTTGTCCTAGCCCTGAGATTTTAGCAGCCTCTCTTTACTCGTCCTTCCCAATGGTGCCTCTTTCAGGGTCAGGGGAATGAGACTCATCATTGTTACTGTTTTTGGCATATGAATACGCCATGGGGAGCTTGCCAGGCTCTGCCGTACAAGCAGGATATCTCAGTAGCTTGTCTGGTTCTCCAAGAGGGGAGAGGGGAAACTAGACAACAAGAGGTCTTCTGGGAGCTTTGCTTTATAGTCTCTGGATCTTGGCCATTGATGGAATTACACGGCGCTGGGGGCAGTTTATATATATATACATAGACATATATATGTATGTGTATATATATGCACATTGGCATATATGTAGTTTTGTGGGCACAGGTTCTGTTTCTGATGGATCCCTGACTGATTCAGATTTTTATCCTTGGCAGTGGAAAGCCGCTGTAACAATTAGCTAAAAAAATATGAAGGTGGCATTGGAATTGGGTAATGGATAGAGACTGGTAGTACTGGGGTGCAGATATTAGGGAAAGCCTAGATTGTCTTGAGCAGATTGTAGGTAGAAACGAAGATGTTAGACTAAATTTGTGAGACCTAAGGAGGAAGTAAGGAACATGACATGACAAAGAGCCTATTCAGACATCGTACTGTCAGAGAAAGGTTGGTAGAAATCTGGGTGTTTAAAGCTTTTTGGGTGAGGGATCCAAAGGAAATGAGGACTACGTTAGTTTTTAAAGGTGTGACATGACTGGAGCACTCAATGGGCTGAGTGCATGCTTTGCATGAAGGAGGCCTGGGGTTGAATCCTGGTACCACATAGTTCCTGAGCATTGCCAGGAGTGACCTTCAAGAACTAAGCTGGGAGTAGCCCCTGAGCATTGATAAGTGTGACCCCAACGCAAAAACAAATAAACAAACCAAAAAAAAAATTGTTTGACTCTTGGATCTTCTCAGGTCATTCACATAGAAGCCAAGAATAGATGTGGAACTTCTAGGAATAAATTGAGGAGATTCCTCAAGTTTAACGGCAAGAATCTCTATAAACTACATGGAAGACCCACAAAGGTTTAGAGCCTGCTGTGCCAGCTGCAGCACTGAGTTTGGACTGGAAGGGAGGGCCTAGGGTTAATAGACAGTCAGCCTCTCTCAATTCCATAAGCAAGAAAAAATAAGAAGCCACTGGTTGTAAATGTGCACAGGTCTTCAAGAAAAGGGAAAGAGAGAGCCGGAGCAATAGTGCAGCAGGTGCATGCTTGCCTTGCATGTGGCTGACCGGGTTTCAGTCCCTGTCATCTCATATGGTCCCTCATGCTGGCCAGGAGTGATCCCTGAGTTCAGAGCAGGAGTAAGTCTCGAGCACTGCTAGGGATGGGGTCAAAAAAAGAAAAAAGGGAAAGGAAAAGGAAAGATAACAGGCAGACTATGGCCTATAAACTAGGAAAAGAATGAAGGCTAGCTGGGCCAGGAAGCATAAGTCAGATCCCTGGGCCAAGACAGAAGAATCTTAAGCCACAGATGTTCCTTCCAGATCTACATGGGATTATTTTATGGAAACTCTTTGAATTTTTTTCTGTTGAAATTTGAAATCACTTGGGATAAATCATGTTCTTCTACTTTCTCCTCTATAGAATGGGAATACCAAAACGGTTATACATGAAAGCACCACCTTGTATTTTGGGAACCATGAAACTTGTTTTCAGGTTTTGCCACTGCACCCAGAGGGAGGAATTTTGCCCTTGGATGGATTGTACACAGTTTCCTCATTCTAATCTAGAAGAGATTCTGTTTTTTTTTTTTTTAACTGATGTGATTTTTTCCCAAATAGTTCAAATATTTTTTTTAATTTTAATTTTTTGATGAATCACCGTGTATACAGTTACAGACTTATAAACTGTCGTGCTTACATTTCAGTCATACAATGATCGAGTATCCATCCCTTCACCAGTGCTCATTCTCCACCACCAATGATCCTGGTATCCCTTCCACCACTCCCACCCCATCCCCCCCTACCCACCCTGCCTCTGTGGCAGGACATTCTCTTTTGGCTGTCTCTCCTTATGGGTGTTGTGGTTTGAAATAGAGGTATTGAATTGCTGTCATTTGGTATGTAATCTACTTTCAGCACACATCTCCCATCCTGAGCAGGCCCTCCAAGCACCCCATATTTGGTGTTCCCTTCTCTGTCTGAGCTGCCTTTTCCCCCTGCATGTGAGACTGGTTTCCAAGCTGTGGAGCAATCCTCCGGGTATTTACCTCTACTATTCTTGGGTGTAAGTCTCCCATTCTGTTTCTTTATTTTCCACAAATGAGTGCAATCTTTCTATGTCTATCCCTCTCTTTCTGACTCATTTCACTTAACATGATGCTCTCCATGTAGATCCACTTATACACAAATTTCATGACTTTATCCTTTCTAACAGCTGCATAGTATTCCATTGTGTAGATGTACCAAAGTTTCTTTAACCAGTTATCTGTTTTCGGACACTTGGATTTTTTCCAAATTCTGGCTATTGTAAACAGTGCTGCAATGAACATATAGGTGCAGATGTCATTTCTATTTAAAAGCACACAAAGTTCAACCTTTAACAACATGTTAATGAACTTCTATAGAAGTGCTTAATGTCCTCTGGGTGAAATACAACAATCTTGACACTCTTTCCTCTAAGAATACATTTTTGTAGCATTTTCAGTGGTTTTTCATAACAAACAATACAAAATATATTATTTCGTTTCTGCTTTGGGGCAGGGATTGGGGTTGAGGATTGAAACATCCAAAATATGGTGGTGGGAAGGTGTCATGGTGGTGAGATTGGTGCTTGAATATTAAATGTAATCAAATATTGTGAACTACTTTCTAAAATAAAAACATTTTTTAAATGTTAGGATAGTAAATGGGAATATTGTCATATTTCATTGAGGTAGGTTCTAAGGCCCACATGAATTCTTTGAAAGGAGTTAGAAGAAAGTTTTTCTGTTTCTTTGTTTTACTACAGAGTAAAAAAAGGACAATGTGATGGCTTCAGTGGAGAAAGATGTAAGGATACTTGGGTTTTGAAGATGGAACAGGGGAGGCAGCAGAAGCTGGGAACGGCGAGCAAACGTTCTTTCCTACAGTCTCTGAAGAAGCACAGCCCAGTCCACATCTGGAGTTTTGACCCAGTAAAATGAATTCATATTTCTGCCTTGAAAACTGTCAAATAACAAATTGGTATGTTTTTAATCCACCAGGTTTGTGGCAATTTATCAGAGCAACAGAAATCAAAAGCACTGTATAATAAGACACATTTTTTTAAAAGCAATGTTACTTTGATACATATGCAGTACTGCCTTGCCACTGAGGCTTTGATCTATATTCTTAAGAGAGTTGGGATTTGCTCTGCGCTGTCTTTCATGTATTGTCATTGTTGGGTTTGGGCATCAGGGCACAGATGTCTTTCCTCTCCTTCTGAGTCCTGAAGCAGCTTAAATGACAGTGGGAGCAGTAAAACTCTTGTTTCCCATGTTCTGATGAGGGAACAGTCTGGCCAGATTCTCAACTTTTTATGATATTTTTATCACTGTATCACTGTCATCTCGTTGCTCATTGATTTGCTCAAGTGGGCACCAGTAACGTCTCCATTGTGAGACTTGTTGTTACTGTTTTTGGCATATCGAATACGCCACAGGTAGCTTGCGAGGCCCTGCCATGCGGGCAGAATACTCTTGGTAGCTTGCCGGGCTCTCTGAGAGGGATGGAGATACAAATTTAATAATCACAATAATGCATGAAACAAGCTGTGCATCTATTATCACTTCAGGGGAAGAGTTGAGCCACTCCTGGTGGTGCTCAGGGCTTGCTCCTAGCAGGGCTCTGGAGAACATATGAGATGCTGGAGATTGAAGCTGGATTGTCCAGATGCAAGGGAAGTGCCTAACCCTCTTTGCTCTCTCTCTAGTCCCTCTATATTGCTTTTAATCCTCACATATATTATTATAGGAAATACTCAATTTTTTGTGACATTTTAAAGACAGAGAAGCTGAGAATGAGTCAGGTTAAATTATTTGACAAGGCTACCTAGTTACCAAAAGGCAAACAATAACTGGCTCCAAATTCCAGATTTTTTACTGTGGCTTATTCTTGCATATTATAGTGATTTATATTTTACTAGCAAATCTCCTGCTTCATGTTTACTGTCAAATGTATAATATTTAAAGTATTCTCTTGTAACTCTCTAAGTATCATCTCTATTTGTGGCTACATCATCTTTGGGTGTAAGGATCAGTCCCAGGGCTCTTATATGTGAGACATTGGCCTTACCACTGAGCTATCTTCCTGGCCTTCTTATTGTAAATTTTGTATAATTGTGCTTTCTCTCCTTTTCCCTGAATCTGAGTACTTCATGGACAATCTAAATGCCCTTTCCATTTGGTTCAGCTATCTGACTTATTTTTTTTCCAGTTTTAAAACCACTAATTAAATATTTATTTTGTCCTATTTCCCCTTACATTGTTTTCCTCTAGGTGCATCACATACTAAATGCTTATTGATTGTTTAGTATTTATTGGATATAGCTGGAGTGACAGCACAGTGGATAGGGCATTTGCCTTGTATGTGGCGGATCCGGGTTGATTCCTTCGTTTCTCTCAGAGAGCCCGGCAAGCTACTGAGAGTATCTAGCTGCAGAGCCTGGCAAGCTACCCATAGCTTATTCGATATGCCAAAAACAGTAACAACAAGTCTCACAATGGATATGTTACTGGTGCCTGCTCAAACAAATCGGTGAGCAATGGGATGACAGTGATGCAGTGATTATTGGACATATCCCATTGATTACTTAGTTCAGTGCTCATTTCCATACTTTTTAATTTGATCACCGAAGTGTTTAAGCCTATACATTTTCTTCCAAGTACAGCTTTGGCTATATCTAAAAGTTTCGACATGAAGTATTCACAATATTAATATTTACCAAACATTCCACATGGCAATTTTTGTTCCAAGTACTTAGGAATTTTTGGTTTTACTCCCACAATCTATTTATAGTCACACTGAATCATACTAAAAGAATATGGCTTATCTATTTGTATTCTTTAGAATGTCTCATGGCTATGTTTTTAAGTTTTATAAATATTACATGGACATGGAAAGACTTTGTATTCTCTAGTTACTAGATGTAAAATCAATATTAGTATTAGTGTAATTAAAACAGATCATCTTTATTCTTTCAATCGTTCCATTCCTTTACATCTCTCTCTTTACTCTCTTCCTCTTTTGCTAGTTTAACTGTCAGTGACTGGAAAAGATATGTCTACTACTGAGGGTTTTTTTCTAACTGGATTTGTTGTATACATGTCAGTTTAACACTGCTGGTATGGGCTGTCAGCCAGGATAAAAATAGAGTTGAGCTGGATCATGAGACTGCCATCTCTACTGGTGTCTCTCCTATTTATTTTCCCAGTAGAATCCCTCTGGGTTTTTAATATCCAAACTTAATTGAGCATGTGTATTTATCAATATGTTTTCAGCTGATGTTTACGTAGGAAAATTCTACTTACACACCCATACCTCAATTCAACAGTTTAATGAAGCAGCATACACTTACATTTGGTTTTAACTTACATTTGGTCTTAACTTACATTTGGTTGTATTGGGGGCCGCACCTAGTAGTGCTCATGGTTAACTCCTGGTTCTGAGCTCAGAGGCACTCCTGGTGAGGACCGTATGGGTGCAAGAGATCGAACCCAGATCGTCCAGGTACAAGGCCTTACCCACTGTACTGTTGCTCCAACCCCTTAACTTACTTTTCTAAGGGCAAATGGTAGATTAGCAGGCATACATGCAGATGTGTTAAAGCATATGGGGTGTCAGCAGGTCCGGCTCCACATCTCCTGAAACTCCTCATGCTCCCCCACTCTCCCAGGTAAGATTAACCTTTCTTCTGTCATCTCTGGGGCCTTTATCAAAGCAGAGGAGGATTCCTTTCTCTTCTAGCCAGGTTCTGGCGGCCTCTGTGCCTGATCTACACCATATCAGTAGACCTAACTCTACACATCCTGGACATGCATTCTTAGCCACTCATCTGATGTTCATCAGATCTCACAATGCTCGGTTATACTTCCTGTCACCTGGTGAAGACAGGAAGGGAAGGAAAAGACCAACTCTCAGCCTAACCCTACAGAGATTTTCAAGGGGGTTAACTGTAAAGATTTGCCCTCAGCACAGCAGGAACATAGCAAACACAATAAAGAAGATATATAAAAGCTCATGAAGCTCCCTGAACAAAGCAAGAACATGATGGTCTCAACCAGCACCAACCAGTTCAGTAAATCCTCAGAAACTGATTTTAGTGACACCCTGGTGAGGACGCTTAATGAACTCATAAAAACTATGGCACAGGTATTCAGCAAAGAACAAGAAAATATGAGAACTGAAATAAGAAAACTACAATCAGAAATGAAGTGTATAGTAGGTGATATAAAAAAAATACTTACTAGAAGCTCTGAGCAGCAAAATAACAACAGCTGAGATAAAAATAGAGGCACTCCAAGATGAGATGGAGGGAGCCTCTAGAAAAAAATAGAAGGTGGAAAATATTCTGAAAAAAATAAAAAGAACAGCACGACAGAGATATGTTCAAGGGGCACATCAGAATCCCTGAAGACTGGCATCTCTACTGAATATCTCACCTATTTATTTTCCCAGTAGAATCCCTCTGGGTTTTTAATATCCAAACTTAATTGTACATGTGTATTTGTCAATATGGAAAATTCAGTGAAGAACCAATAGTTAAAGAAACCACAGATAGGAATTTCCCAGAGTTTGAGGAGTGCAGGAACCCGGATCTAAGAGATTCAAAGGGTACCAGCGAAAAGAGACTCTTAGAAAAGCTCCAACACACATTGTACTTAAATGACAAAAGTCAAAGAGAGAGAGACAGAACGTTGAAAGCAGCAAGATCAAAAAGGAACATTACATACAAAGGAAAGTCCATAATATTATAGCAGATCTATCCAATGATACTCTACAAGTCAGAGAGAATGGAGGAATACAGATGAAAACTCAATGAACTAAACATGTCACTAAGAATACTCTATTCAGCTAGATTATCACTCAAATTTGAAGAAACTAAATAGAACTTCAGGGACAGGCAATAACTTAAGGGAATTCATAGCCTGGAAACCAGTTTTGCAAGAAGCATTAAAGGCGATTTTCAAAAAGATAATACAAATTTCTTAGCATTTGATATTGAATATGGCATTTAGTCATGGTTTTTATGCATGCCTTTTACTAGATAGAGGAAGGTATGTCTACTTAGAGCTTGCTAAGAGATATTATATGTTTTCAATACATATCATTTGATTTATGATGAATATTTTATGAGTAGGTGCTTTTTAAAGTTTTTCAGTTTTTTAAATATCTATGGAGATTTTCCTTACAAATTTTTCCTCATTCATTTTTATGTCTAAGCAGTACATAGAATATAATGGTTTCTAACATAAAGCCAATGCTTTCTTAGAATAAAACACACTTCTATACTTTTATAGGCTTATTCAGATTTTCCTCCTTAAATTTTTCTCAATTCTCTTAACTCTTACTAAATTTTACATTGTAAGATTTGTCTTTTATGTATCACTTGTAGTCCTGTTGATCTTCGATTTGCTTGAGTGGGCGCCAGTAACATCTCCATTTGTCCCTGTCACGAGCCAGTGCAGCCCAATGATATTTGCTTGTTCCAGGAACAGGAAGAGCCTCAAATCGTTCATTCAGAGTTTTGAAGAAGAAATCTGACCATCTAGTTGGTGGGCGGCCACAAGGTCTTCTGACGTCCCATGGAATCCAGTCGGTAACAGCTCTAGTCCAGCGGTCGTCTCTGAATCGCATTACGTGACCGGCCCATCTGATTTTTGATGGCTTGGCAAATGAGACAGCATCCCTGAGTTTTGACCATCAACGGAGGTCAGAACTCCGGATTCCTTCTCTCACTTGAGTGAGACATGATATTCCCAGCATAGCTCTTTCGATTCCTCTTTGGGATACCCTAATAGCATTCTCATCCTGTTTGCGTAGGGCCCAGGTCTCTGAGGCATATGTTAGTGCAGGAAGAATGGTGGAATCGAAAAGATGTGCCGGAGTCGGAGGTTCTTCATTCTCTTAACCACCTCTTTGACACTCTTGAATGCATTCCATGCTGCTCTCTTCCTCCTGTGCAGTTCTGTCACCAAGTCGTTCCTCATGTTGATTTCTCGACCCAGGTACACATAACTTCTGCATTTGGAGATATTCATTCCATTGAGAGCAAATGGAGCTTCAGGGACCAGTTAATTTTTCATGAACATCGTCTTGTTGAAATTCAGCTGCAAACTGACCTTTCCACACTTGAGGTCGAAGTCGGTCAGCATTTGTGCCGCTTGGCTAATGTTTGGTGTTATGAGAATGATGTCATCAGCGAAGCAGAGGTGGTGTAATTGCCGACCATCTATCTTCACTCCCGTACCTTCCCATTCCAGTCATCACATGATGTTCTCAAGGGCGGCACTGAAGAGTTTTGGTGAAATGGTATCACCCTGCCGCACTCCTCTCTTTACATCAATGATCACTTCCTTGTAGAATGGTAATATCCTGGTGGTGAATTCACAAAACAGCTCGAGGAGGATTTTGATATACTGGGTTTGAATGCCCTGTTTGGCCAGGGCTCCAATGATCGCCTCAGTCTCAATAGAATCGAAGGCCTTCTTTAAGTCGATGAACGTTAGACAGAGCGGCAGCTTGAACTCTTGTGAAACTTCAATGAGTTTGGTCACTGTGTGGATATGGTCTATCGTGCTGAATCCCCTTCGGAACCCAGCTTGCTCACATGGTTGTCCTTCGTCTAGTGTTCTGCCTATTCTATTCAGGATGACACGAGTGAACAACTTGTAGACGGCAGACAGCAGGCAGATTGGGCGATAGTTGCCGATGTCGTGGATGTCTCCCTTCTTGCAACAGAATGGTCCTACTGGTTTTCCACTGGGACGGAAACTTGCGTTCAGACAGGTAGCGTGTGAAGAGTCGGGCCAGTGTATTGGTGAGTTCTGGCGGCAGGTTCTTTAGGTGTTCGGGTCTGACCTTGTTTGGACCAGGTGCTGTTCACGTCTTTACCAGCGAAATGGCGTGTCTGATTTCAGAAGGAAGAACGTTGGGAACGACATATCCATCCTGCGGAATTTGGTATGTGGGCAGGTGGACATGGCTGTCAAAGAGATCTGAGTAGAAGTCGTGAATAATTTTTTCCATTGCCTTTCTGGAGGATGTGATAGATCCATCGGGACGTTGGAGGGCAGTCATCTTGGTCTTGTAGTTGGCGAAGGACAGGCGAGCGTTGAGAATACTTTTCCTGGCCTCTGCTGCACTGGCCAACACTGCTGCTCTTCTCTCTTTGAGGTCTTCCTTTATCGCATCTCTGCACAGCTTTGTGAGCTCGGACATTAGCTTATGGTTGCCTGAGGCTCATGCCAAACCACGTTGACAAATGAGCTCGAGAGTTTCCGAAGACAGGCGTCTGTTTGTGGCTTTCTCACTCTCGGCATTCTTCGCACAGACATGAAGGTGCTGAACCAGTCGATCGTATTGCTTGTCGATGTTGTCAGGACGGCATCTTCCCACGTTGCTGCAATAGTGCCAAAGAGCTCCCAGTTGGTGGTCATTCTGGGAGTTGTCTTCTTAAACTTAAATTTTGCAGACTTTTCTCCCTGCTCTGTGAAGTAGAATTTCGCACAAAGGAGACGGTGGTCTGATCCCGTTTGGAATTTTGGGACAACAGCGACATCGGTCAGGCAAAACCTTCGATTGAATATGATGTGGTCAATTTCATTGTGGAACTGTCCACCGGGAGACTCCCATGTCCAGTGTTTAGATATGGCCTTCTGGAACTGTGAGTTACCATGGATGGTCTTGGTCGACATGATGAATTCAAACAGTCTGATCGTTCCATTCTAGGCCATGTATCCCAATGTGGAGTTCTTCGGGCAACTTTCTCAAACCTATCTTGGCATTAAAATCACCAACAATGATCTTGTAGAAGGTGTGGTCTTCTTTATAGAACTTCTCCAGTTCCATGTAGAACCTCTCAATTTCTTCTTCATTGTAGTTGGAAGTTGGTACGTAGACGATGAAGATAGAAACTGCAGGCAGTGAGCCACATCTATTCAAATGTAATCGTCCAATTCGGGTTGTTAGGCATTCGAATGAATCGATGCTCATGGCCAAGTTTGTGTTGACAAGGACACCAACGCCATCAACGCCTCTGTTGTCACATGTTCCGAGGAACAATTCTCCAGTGTCAAAAATGGTGTGATGTGATTGATGTCTCCTCCTTTCGGTCAGAACAATGATAATGTACTTGATCTTCTGCACTTACACCATCAGGTCCTCGATGGATGCTTCTGGTGCTAGTGTCCACGTGTTGAAAGTACAGACAATCATTTTAGTCTTTCTTCTTTTGGCAGTCTAGTTCATCCCAAGATTTTTTCAGCCTCTCTTTGCTCATCTTTTTTAATGCTGCCTTATTGGGGGCTCTTTTGGTGACAGGTGAATGAGGCCAATTGTTGTTACTGTTGTTGGCATATCTAATATACCACGGGTAGCTTGCTAGGCTCTGCCGTGCAGGCGAGATACTCTCGGTAGCTTGCCAGGCTCTCCAAGAGGGATGGAGGCTTTTAGGGCGGACTCCAATAGCCCTTAGAGGTGTTACCATGGTTCATACCAAATTTGAACCCTATCAAATATGGTGTGGGAATAATAGGTACTGAGTGTTTTATGGTGTGTCGCGCAGCCACAAAGCAGCCACGTGCAGTCCAGAGAGCAACCTGGAGGGTGGTGGTGGCTGGGTAGTGGATGTAGTGGGGGTCGGCCAGTGAGGTATTTATCTTGGTTAGGGTGGGGCGTCTGGGTTGAACCCCTCCCTCAGATGCCGGATTTCATGTAAATTTTAAAATGCGTTAGCACATAATTATTCACAATGTTTTTTACAGTTATATACATGTAAAAAAAGGGTTTTACATTTTACTTTATCAATTTATTATTGATTTACAATTTTGTGGAATTTTAGGAGTTTAGCTCTATTCAGCTGTATGTATGTAGGTATCACCACGTCCACAATAAATTAACAAATATAAAGATCTCTCCATGTGTGGGATTAAAAAAGAAACATATAAGGGAACAACAAATGGCCAGAGTCATCAGAACTGGGGAGTCTGTCTATAGAACTGGGCTACCATGAAGTGGGGGGCTGGCAGGGGCACTTCAGATACTGGAGGAGGGAAGTGGGCGTTCTAGTGATAGAAGTGTGCTGAATTGATGCATGCACAAAAAAGTATAATTAACAGTATTGTAAATACTGGTACCTCAATAAAGCCGTTGTCAAAATAAAATATTAAATACCAAAAAAAGAAAGAAAAGTATGGAAATATCCATAGGGGTCATGGGAACTATCCAGGCTAACGTATACAAAGAAACTGGTTTTCACTTGTGTTGTTGTTTATTAAAGTATAATTTATGCATGGTAAAATTTGCTGTAAGACTGTACAAGTTTTGACAAATACAGAACCACCACCATAACCCACAGAGAGACTGCTTTTTTTTCTTTTTTGGGTCACACCCGGCGATGCACAGGTGTTACTCCTGGCTCATGCACTCAGGAATTACTCCTGGTGGTGCTCAGGGATGCTGAGAATCGAACCCGGGTTGGCCTCGTGCAAGGCAAACACCCTACCCACGGTGCTATTGCTCCAGCCCTGAGACTACTTTCATGACTTCAAATATTCCTTCTGTCTCTTCACATTCACCTCCTCCCTTCTCCCCTCCCCCCAGTCCCTGACAATTTCTGATCTATTTTCTGCCCTGATTGTTTCATCCTTTCATAGTGATCTATATATGGAATCATCCAGTAGGTAGCCTTTGAATCTGGCTATTTTCACTTAGCATAATGCATTTGAGATTCACATGTATTGATGTGTATATCATAGCTTCTTCTCTTTATTGCTAAAAACATTCCATATACAGTCTATTTATCCATTTCAATTGAGTAACATTTGAATTGTTATTAGGTTCTGATTCTTATGAATAAAGCAGTAAAAATACCTAGTTCTACATGGTTAGGGAGAGAGCTGAAAGGCTGGGGGGCATACTTTGAATGTGGGAGCCCCAGGCTCAATCTCCAACACTTCATGGTCCCCTGAACACAGCACACAGTAATCCCTGAGTCCACCAGCTGTGGCCCAAGCTACTCTCCCTCCTCCCATCCCTACCCCCGCCTCCGCGTCCCCCCAAATAAATTCACTTACAGGTTTTTGTGTGAACATAAATTTTCATTTCATTCTAGATGAGTTACTGGGTCACATTATTATGTTAAAATTTTTTATTATGTTAAAATTTGTAAGATACTGTTAAACTATCTCCAAAGTGGCTGTGCTATTTCACATTTCAGCAAGCAAAGATTTGAATTTCTATTGCTCAAAATCTTCATCACCATTTGGTATTGTCACTTTTTTATCTTTTTTAAATCTTAGATATTCCTATAGGTAAATAGTGCATTTCCCTAATGACTGATAAGAATGAGCATCATTTTTTAATTAAATTTTTATTCATATATCTTCTTTAGCGAGGTTTCTGTTTGCCCATTTTTAATTGGATTATTTATTGTTTTAATACTGAGTTCTGAAGTTTCTATATATTTATGATTTGTGGTTAGTCTTTTCATTCTCTTAGCAGTCAGTCTTAACTTTGATCAAATCCAATGTATAAATTTTTTTAATTAAAAAATGGGGGGTTGGGCAAGAGTAGAGGTTCTCAGGGCTTACTCACTCTTGGCTCTGCACTTAGGTATCATTCCTGGCAGGCTCAGGGGATAACATGAGGTGCTGGGGGTCAAACCTAGGTTAGTTACATGCAAGGCAAACATCCTGCCTGCTATACTATCTCTCTGGCACCCCAACTTAAAAAAAATTATAGACTGTGTTTTTGGTGTTATAGGAACATAGTTAGAAATCCAAAATCACAGATTTTTTTTCCTGACACTTAGTAAGTTTAGATTTTTTTATTTAAGTAATAGATTTGACCAGATTTTAAGTTTATAAATTATCCTGATTAAAGAGCAGTAGCATTTTACCCAGCATTTTACATGCAAACATAATCATTATTCCATAATAGGCATTTTTCATTACCTTGGAGTTTTGGGGTTGTTATGGAATGCATTATCCCCATGTAAAACAACCATCCATTTTTGGGGGCAGAACTTTTGTTTTACAGAACCATATTACTGATGTTAAAGTCATATGCGCTTGTTTTGTTATGATGGGATTTGTTAAGTCCCTTCTAAAGAAAACCTCTTTAGTTTTCATCATAATTATTGCACAATGCTAGGGTCAGAATAAGTATGAGCAGATGAAATTATATTCAGGTCACTAAAATTTGAGTCTATTTGCTTCATTTTTATCCCAGTGAATATCCTTGCTTACAAAAGCATGCCACTTCTCTAAAAAATGAGGGAATTTTTAATAAGCTAGAGGAAGCAGGTGCCCAGGGGAGAATGGATCTGTTGCACGGCCAGAAAACTCTTCTCCAGCACTTGCAAATAAAACATGCACGGCAGAAGGAATTGAAAAGAATCAGCCAACTAAGGAGATTCATACAGATTGTGTTTGCACCTGACAAAACTGCAAGTGGGCAAAGCATTAAATTCTTTTTGTATTCGTTTGCTGTTTTGTTTGAATATTTTTTTACTTTAATGCAGCTTGCTGTGTTATTGCTGGAGAGTTTCAATAAATCATCAAGCACTCCATGCATAATCAGATAATTCCTCATGACACTAACCTACTCATTCATTCTTTCATTTGCTTACTACTGGTGTTTACTACACACTCAAGAGAGAAGAAGGAGGACACGGTTCCCTAGGTCCATGCATTCTCTTAGAGACTTGAGAGCAATAGACAAAGAACAAATCATCAAAACTTGGGGGAGCTTGATCAATATTTGCCAAAATTGTTTCAGAATTAGGTTCTATTGGCAGGCCCTATAATCATACTTTAGTTGCTGGGGGCTCCATCCTGCATGTACTGAGCTGTGACTCGGGCAAGTTTGGGTGAGGGTCTCCTGAGAGTGTCAGGAACAGGTGTGGGTTTTCCATGGTAGGTTAGTTTCCCATTGATGCTCTAACAAATTACCACAAACTTAATGATTTAAAGCAACATAAATCTATTAGCTTACAACTCTGGAGGTCAGAATTCTGAAACAGGTTTTACTGGGCTGAAATCACAGTGCTGGCAGAGCTGCGTTCCTTGTGGAGGCTCCAGAGGAGAATCCGATTCCTGTGTCTTCTAGACACCGCCTGCACCCCTTGACATGCCTTACGTAATCTTCAAAGCCAGCAGCACAGTGCCTTCACCTTTGTTTCACTCTCTCACCCTCCCTCTGATTCTGACACTCCAGTTTCTTTAACTTGGGAGTCACTTAAAATTACAGTGGGCCCCACAGATAGTTAAACCTGAACCATTTCCCCCACTTCAAACTCAGTAACAGAATTGCATCTATAAAGAAGCTTCTACAACAAAAGCAAGATTTTCACCTCTCCTGGGGTTGAGGAGGCGATTATACCTTGGAGAGGGTATTAGTCTGCCTACTAGACCTTGGGCATCCCAGACTTTGCATCGACTTTGACTCTTGTCCTCCTGATAGTACACGGCATCGTGAGAGAGACAAAGCCTCAGCACCCTAATCTGGATATCTGGAAGGATCTGGGCCAGGAAGCCTAGGGATGAGTCACTGAAGTGGACAATTAAGAGATCACATAGTTGCTTAGTTCAGGTGTGGAAACTTCTGGAAGACTAGAGATTTAAGACCACCTTAGACAGCCACCCTGCTCTACGCATTTGTGATCTGGGAACCAGTTGGAACAGAACAGGAGTATTGTGGTCATAAATAACCTCCAAGTCTTGGTATGTTATTAGAGCCAAGATTGATTGGGCCATGCTACACATCCATTGTGGTCAATAGGGCTCTTATTTTCTTTCTCTTGAACCCAGGCTTTACAGAACAGCCATTTCACATACTGCGCTAAGGGCCCCTGACGTAAAGAACTCCATCTTCATTCCGCTCCTAGTCTATCAGCAGAAAGGGAACTCCTTTGCATTGTTCCAGGGGTTCAGTGTAGCCCATTAAGAAGTACAGTCATAAACAAACTGTTCCGCTCTCAGAATTACCACCTCCCCAAACATCGGGAGGGTATTGCCCCCTATCACTGCAAGCCAATTGTTCCCTGTGACCATAAACCAGTTTAACCATTAACTAGTTTATTTTGCTTCTGCAATTGGCTTTGCTGACCACAGCTCACACAGCCTCTTACTCTTCATATCCATTGTCCAATTAGGATGTGAGTTTTGCCTTGATCAACTCATCCCTGACTCTCTTTCAGTGCTGCGAGTTCTTTGAGACACTAGTTCATGTGGAGTTGCTGGTTTCTGGAAGAGTACCAGTTGGGTTTTTCTGAGTGTGGTGCTCATCTGTTTCTCATGAAACTCTCTTATAATAATACAACCTTGTTTTCATGGCAGTGGCACAGAAAGAGGTTGTGGGGTAGAGGTCATGAGGATGAAATATTAGGACTTAGAAATGACACCATCAGTCATGCTCCAAATTCATTGGTCAAAGCTAATCAAATGATTATATTCTAACAATGAGATTTTTAAAAAGACAATTCCAGCATGTGTTCAGAAAACAGAGAACAAGAAATATTTGAAAATAGCATTAATAGCAACTACACTGAGTGTTTTCTACCCATTTCTAGCATGAGGATGCATCTCAATGGGCACCAATTCCAGGAATAATAAAAATTCTTGGTGTTCCCAAAGCTCGTGTTGAGAAGAAGCAAATAGCAAACCCACGTCATCACCATATTAACCCCTCATAAGCCTGGCTTATCTCAAACTCCTTCTGCAAAGAAGTTTCAAGAATGGAGAAGGGGTTGATGTGCTTTAGAGCTCCTGAAAATCTCAGAGTACAAGGAGTTGGCATGGCTTGTGCCAATTAGCTCAGAGGTTACAATTTTGCTTGGTTTCTATCCAGGTAGGCAATGAGGGAATTTGCATCGCTGGTTGATTCCAGGACAATGAAGTGAAACTGGCAGGGCCATGAGAATCACAATAGCAGCATCTGATTATCAGCAGGAAATGAATGTGTGAACATGAGATGAACAAGAATACTGACCTCGCCATGCCTGTCCCTCAACTCCTACTGTCCAAGTCAAAGCATCTTATAGGTAAGAGATTCTACACCTGCTCTCAACTCCTCTATTCCTCTTGTGGGTAGTCAGAACATCCACTCATCTGGAGTGGAACCAACTTGTACCAGGTGATTTATGGGGCATGTTAAATTAGAGTTCAGCTCACAATTTTGCAATGAATGGATGGACTTTAACCAAATCTCTTTGCATTTTGATGAAGAGCCAAGCATGGTCTGGCTCAGAGGTGGTAGGTGAAAGGCTTCAGTACAGCTTCTTCAATCCTTCCTCTACTTTATTATTATTTTTTTTGGTTTTTGGGTTACACCCGGCAATGCACAGGGGTTACTCCTGGCCCTTCACTCAGGAATCACCCCTGGCGGTGCTCAGGGGACCATATGGGATGCTGGGATTAGAACCCGGGTCAGCCGTGTGCAAGGCAAACGCCCTACCCACTGTGTTATTACTCCAGCCCCTCCTCTACTTTATTGTACATGGACCCAGGGCCACCTCCATCGAGTTCCCAAACACCCATCTTTACTCTGGGAGTCAGGGAGGGTGATACCTAGCTTTCACCCCTCACTATGTTCTCTCTGCTTCTGACTTGCATTGGCAAGTGTGGAGAGCATGCTTTACTCCTGCCATTGTGTTTCCTCGTGCCCTGGGGAGGGAACGATGGTTCCAGCCAAGGCTTGATAGCAAAGAGAGACAGTGGCCAGCAGGCATTTGAATCTGTGGCTGCAGTCCAGGCCAATTTATAGCTCACTCCTCAGAGAACCTGTTAGCAGAACTGGCTGACCGGGCGCTGACTTGAGGCCCCCAATTCTGAATAGTGTCTGCTTAGGAGGATCTTCTGCATTCCCAGGAACCTAGGAGCAGGTGTCTGTCAGCTCGTACAGGAAGACACTGCTCAGTTTCCCAGCAGGTGTAGGTAGCCACGTCTTCATTGGAGAGATCAGGTGGAAAACCTTGTAGCTGCAATCTACAAGTCTCCACAGTTGTAAGAAATTTGGGGAGAAAATTTCAGCAGAGCCTGTGGGGCAGCGAGAGCTTAAAGACTAGAACACGCTGGTCCTGGCCAGAAGGCAAGACCGTGGCACAAGTTTAGCAGCCCCCTGGCCTTCCTCAGTGACGCTCTGTTTACAGTGTGGCCTCCTCTCAGAGCCCAAACTGAGACCCTTTAAGATGAAAGGTCTTCCTTTCCATGTACAGGACAGAACAGCCTGGATGTGTGGACAGAATCGCCTGACATGCTACATCCCACTTGAGGCTCACCTTGGAGCTCAAGGGGTGGGTTTGAAACTGGAGCCACAGAGTGGACATTTTTCTTTTTTTCCTATATTTTCCCATCGGCAAATGCAGAACTTATTATATTGAAGAGGCCAATCTCTTGGCTGACAAACAGATTTCAGAATATCTTTGGAAAAATAGACACACTGGTGGTCTAGGGAAAAAAAAATCAATTTCTTCTTGTGACAAAGTCTGGGGTACTTCGACCATAAAACATTTTCCTATTCTGGCTGTGTGGGCTCGACTTTCTAAGGAATGAGTGAGTTGAGGATAACCAGTTCATTGATGGAGACTGATGGAGGGAATTTGTCTTTGTAGAAGCATGCGAGCTAATAAATGGAGATAGAAAGATGGAATTCAAATGTCACCATCTTGCAACCCTAGATGAAATTATAAATCTAGAAAATGACTCTCAATGGTTGTTAATGTCATGAAAAAGATATGAACAGACATTATGTGCTCCCTGATGGAAAACCAACATCACCCATAAAATATTCTTGTAGAAACAACAAAAAAAAATTGTCAAACTTGAACCTAATGAAGCTCTTTATATAATCACCAAGTTAAAGAAAAATAGTGGGGACAGAAGAGCATGCAAAATAATACCATAGGCACGCAGTCAGCAAAATCCAGGCTGTGGTGATCTCTACAGCTCAAATAACCCCATTTCTTCAATAAACTGAAAGAGAGAAAGAGGCTACATTTTAAAAGACCTATAATTCCCATAAATGGCAATATACGGATGGTATTTGGAATTTGACTTAACAATTTAAAAACACAGTTTAAGGTAGTAGGAAGATTTTAATATGGAGTGGATCTTAGAAAACATTATAAATCATTTTTATTATTAACTGTAGTGATGGAACAAGGACTGGAGAGATAGCACAGCGGGTAGGGCGGTTGCCTTGCATTCGGCCAACCTGAATTCGATGATTCTTCCGTCCCTCTCAGAGAGCCCGGCAAGCTTCCAAGAGTATCCCGCCCACACAGCAGAGCCTGGCAAACTCCCTGTGGCATATTTGATATGCCAAAAATAGTAACAACAAGTCTCACAATGGAGTTGTTACTGATGCCCACTGGAGCAAATCAATGAGCAACGGGAGGACAGTGCTACAGTAATGGAACAAATAAGGCCCCCAAATGAGTCCTTATCTTTTTGGAGATAAGTGATAGGCTTCTTAGAGATTTAATGCTACCTGGAATTTGCTGCAAACTATGCCAGTAAAAAGAGTGAGGAGGAGTGGTGGTTAAAGTGGGCAGGCAGAGAGTTGAAATAAATTGGCTTCATGCAGATAACTATTGGAGCTGGGTGATGGATATTTGGCACATATTGCATATCTAGGGTGAAAATAAAAATACTGCTACACAATAGCAAAACACACATGCACAAAGCAGCACACAGTAAAATATTTCACTATTTTCTTTCCATTTATACATATTTGAAATTTAACAGAAGGAGGAAGGTTGTGTGCGGTAGGGGAGATGGAGAGTGAATGAGAGAGAAAAATCCAGTGGCATAGTGACGCAGAGTCAGGCAGTGGAGACTGGCAGTAGGGGTGGGGTGGGGTCAAGGTGTGACTGCGGAGGTGGTGGAGTGACACTCTGGAGGTCAGCATCTCTGCCCTTCCTGTTGCTGGGAGTTGCACAAAGACCTGAGTTTGGAAACCCTCCCCACAAAACTTTCCCCTGGGTTTCACCCCAATAGAAATGAGGCTCTGAGACTGTGGACAGCAGGCGTATACTTCCACACCAAAGGTGAAGAACTTATTTCCTAGCCAAAATCCAGCATACCTCTCCCCAGGTAGAAGAGGAGTTCATCTTCCAGTGAGGGGCAGGATTCCCAGCCCTGTGTTTTCAGAAGAGCTGGTCCTGAATCCAGAAACGTTATAGATAGGACCAAGGGCGCTCAGGGCCACTTGCAAAAACTATTAGATATGCAGAGAACTGAGAGCAGGAAAATCAAAGCCTGAGATGGAACCTGCAATTAGACCAGCTCCTGGAATATATTTAAGTCAAACCAATGCCTGAGGGATTTCAGTTCCTGCTTGCTTTCTCTCCCCTACAGCCCACAGCTGGAACCCTCAGCCTCCACTCAGAGCTCACCCAAAATGCAGCCACCACATCCATCTTCTGAAAAACCCCTTATCTCAGTTTGCCAAGTCCTGGCCCATCCCCCACTCCCCACCCCAGTCTTGTGGGTTTATTTACATATTGATTGATTGATTTAATGATTCCTCTCTGGACAGCAAGTCTCTGCAGGCAGAGCTATTTTATTTACAGAGACATTGGGGTTCTACATCTGGACAATGGAGTTGGGGAGAAGGCCATCCTCGGATGTACAGAGCCATGAGGAGAGGATCACAAGCTCAGTGGACAGAAAGGAGTTGGTCATCATCTTGCCACCAAAGGAAAGAGCACACACGGAAGGGAATGTCAAGAGGCCAAGGGAATGTCCCTGCGTGGTGCGTTATAGAAAAAGCAGCAGGAGGCTCGTGCTATGACCTGGGAAAGACCCCACCCCACCCCAGCTGAGGAGTGGGATGTCTTTCTTGCAGCCCAAGGGTCCCATGTCCCCTTCAGCAGGGAGCTAACCTCATCTGTTTCCAGGGTCTGACTGGGGCAGGCCCTTCTGGCTCCCTTGCAGATTGCCTCCCACACAGAAAGGCTTCCGTTCAAAGAGCAAAGGCAGAAGAAAGGAAGCAAGAAGAAAAGGAGAACACACAGGCCAACGGGCCTGGAAGGAGCCGAGATGAGGGAGAGGAATCTGTCCCCTGGCAAAGGCCCCAGGCTGCAAGAAAAAGCCTGGAGGCGCTTTTTATAGATGATTAGTGCGTGCATGTGTGTGAGTGTGTGAGTGTGTGAGTGTGTGTGTGTGTGTGTGTGTGTGTGTGTGTGTGTGTGTGTGTGTGTGTGTGTGTGTGGTCCTTGCAGATTAAACGCTGGAAAACTCCTTTGGTTCTGATTAGCATTCTTATCACCCTGCATTTTCACTTCTCTTCTCTGTTTCCTGAGCACTTTTATTTTTAAGGGAAGGATTAGCCGAGACTCAGACTTGGAGGCGACCCCTTCACAGCGATCAGAAAGGAGTTCTCGCTGGCATTGTGCGGACAGACCCAGCCTGCATCCCCAGGCCACTGCTTGGTGCCAGCTCACTGGCCAGGCTCCAGAAACTGCCTGTGGGGGCCTGGAACTTGGCTTTCATCTTCCTTGCAGGGCGGAGAAGCTGGAGATCTCCATGTTTAAAGGAGATGTTTGTTTTTGCGTGGGACGGCTTGGAGGATGACAGCCTTGCAGGAGAAAGTCAACCCCAGGCTGGGGTAGCTTGTGTTCAAATTGCAGCTTGAACTTCCAGCTGAGGTTTGGAGTTGGACGCAACATCTGTCCACTTCTTAAAGGGCCCACACGCGGCACTGGGGAGACTTTTGGGTGGACTCTGCTATCTTGGCTGGAGGCTCTTGGACCAACCCCCCATGAAAGGCTACATTCTTGAACCTGCTGCCTCCCAGGGTAGAAGAAAAAGTCGCTCCCTGAGTCTCCATCCAGGAAAAGTTCAAGCCAATACATCTTGGCGGACGTAATGAAAAACACAGACAGTCGCTTTAAGAGAGGAGCCCAGAAAGAGGTCAAGTTCTGCTGAGAAAGGCAGGGCGGCAATTAGGCGGGAGCTTATGTTGCAGCGTGGCGGCAAAGGGGTCAAAGAGAGGGTAGGACGCTGCATCTGGTTGCAGGAAGGGAGCCCCGCGCCAGGCCGGGGTGCTGGGGGAGCCCTGCGGAGAGTCAAGCGTGGAGGGGTTGTGAGAGGGGCGGCGGGCTGGAGAAACAGGGCACGGGCAGGATTTATGAGGCCCCATTAAGGTGCTCAGCACCGTTTGTGTTGCTTGGCTGGGTGCGAGGGGTTGAGGTTTTCTGCCCACAATGGTCTGGCTGCATGTGCTCGGGACCGTCAGCGGAGGGACGGGGTAAGGAATGGGTAAGGGCTTCTTTCCTGGCTGCGCGCATTGAGTCCACAAGGGAACGCTTCAGAGAAAATTGCGTAGCCCAGGAGACACCCTTGAAGAGAGCCCCACCTCCATCGGCGCTGGGGCCTTGGAGGGGAGCACTGGGAAACGTGCCATGAACTGCGCCCCCTGCGACGGGGCCGTTAGCACGCAGCACGAAGCAGCAGAGATCTGCCGCTCATTCGGGGCGTGTTTGAGCTGAGCATCTGCCAAAGGCTGAAGGAGTGCAGGGGTGAGGTCAGAGGGCTGGGTCTTACTGGAGTCGCCCCGCGACCCCAGCCCTGCCTGGGTGTACCCTCGAGCAGTTGTTGGAGTTGGGGGGCTAGAGGAAATCCCTTTTACAATCTTCACACTGACGCTGGTATTTTAAACATGCTGCTATTGACCAATAACTTTTTTGAAAATTGCTTATTAAAAGGAAAGAATTATGCATCTAGCGCCTATCTTTCCGGAGGAACTATATTTCTGGGTAAAAACAGGTCCCCGTCCACCCCGCCCCACCCCCGACAAGGGAACATGCTTTTCTACCAAAGAATGCAAGCTCATAAACAAAAAAGGAAGGATAGAATTGGAAAATTACCACTTTGCAGCTCCTGTTGGGATCAGTGATTCAGGCAAAGATAATCAGTGGCTGCTCTAGCCATTGGTGAAAGGTGTATAGTGAATCACATATTTACAAGATACCAATTACCATCCAATGGTTCCGAAGAGTGATAAAATCAGGCTTTGCAATGAAGGCTGTATGCCATCACCAAGATAATGTAGTGATCAATCTCATCTTGGTAAGAGTGAGTCCACCTCATATCAGAGGCCTCTGGGTGTGAGAGAGTCCCAGAGACACAACAGCATCCAAGACCCTTTCGGCATGAAAATATTTCACTGAACCACACTGGGACTTTTGATTAAGCTTGCATGTCAGGAGAAGTACAGGGAAGACAGGAATATCTCAGGTGTCCCCTCAAAGAAGCAATCAGGCAAATCCCCAAAGGTGGGATGTTTCACAGTAAGTTTTCAATAAGTCAACATAAAGCCAAAATGATTGGGCGCACAGGCCTAAAGAGGCTTGAAGGAGTCAATTACCAAACGGCATTTTGCTTTGCTGTATGGTCCTGGTGTGAGCAGATCAGCTGCAAAGGACATTTGGGGGAGTAATTGAAGACATATGAATACAGTCTAGGTAGTGTCTACATTTTAGGTATTGTGTTTAGATTTGTGGGAATGATATAGTGGTGGGCTGGAGCGATGGCGCAGTTTGGGTAGGGCATACACCTTGCATGCGGTCGATCCGGGTTTGACTCCACCGCCCCTCTCGGAGAGTCTGGCAAGCTACCAAGAGTATCTCGCCCACACGGCAGAGCCTGGCAAGCTACCCGTGGTATATTCAATATGCCAAAAAACAATAACAACAAGTCTCACAATGGAGACGTTACTGGTGCCCGCTCAAGCAAATCAATTAGCAATGGGATGACAGTGACAGTGACAGTGATATAATGGTCAAGGAGGAGAATGTTTTGCTTTCTATTTTGATTTTTACTTGGGGAAATGGCTGCCCAAGTGGTGTGCAGGAAGCCTGGAGGCCTCACCAGAGATTTGCAGCCAATCTGAGTTGGTGGCTCAGTGCTGCTCAGACCCTGCAATGCTAGGGAAATTCAAGTCACCTCTAAGATGCTTGGGGACTCCAGGGTCACTCCCAGGCCTGCATCCTGGGATGCTCAGAGAACCAGGAATTGGATCTGGGTTGGACGCAAAGCACATGCCTCACCACTGTACTCTTTCCTAGCCCCTGAATTCACTTCTTAGAAATGCGTTCTATGACACTTAAGGATGAATGCTATGATGTTTAAAATTTTTCAGAATGTCAGAGAGTTGGGGCAGAGAAGGGGGGTGGTTGGGCTATCTCAGGTGGTATTCAGAGGTCCATAAGGTGCTGGGGGTCAAATCTAGGCCTCCAGTATACAGAGGCTGCCATTGCTCTATCTCTCTGCCCTGATGGCTACAATTATGATAACATTCTATAGAGAAAAAAAATAAATAAAAGAAGTAAAGCAAAACCAAACAGCAACAACCACCTCCCTACCCACCCCCCCAAATCTTGCCACTGAATCCAGGATGCACTGAGGAGAAATCAGTTCCATGCTATGATTATTTGTTAACGAACTCTATACTGGACTGGAGAGATAGCACAGCAGGTAGGGCATTTGCCTTGCATGTAGCCGACCTGGGTTCAATTCCTCCCTCCCTCTTGGAGAGCCCAGCAAACTACCAAGAGTATTCCGCCCACACGGCAGAGCCTGGCAAGCTACCTGTGGCATATTTGATATGCCAAAAACAGTAACAACAAGCCTCACAATGGAGATGTTAGTGGTGCCTGCTCGAGAAAATCAGTGAACAACTGGTTGACGGTGACAGTGCTACAGAACCCTCTACCACATGTCTGCTACCTGCTGGGTCAACAACAGCAAATAGAATGCGAAAATGGGCCCTACCTTCATCAAACCTAGCTTTCAGAGGGTAAAGTTTAGGAAATTAATTATAACAACAACCATCCTCACCACTGGTTAGCATGAGTTATGTGTTAGTACAAGTGTGCTTTAGTGCGTGAGCAAATAGCTCTACAGAGTAGTTAGTCATAGAGCCCAGCAACTTTTGGTGAGGGAATGATGACTCTAAGTCTCAGAGCTGGTAAATAATAGATCCGAGTTTAAAACCTTAGACATCTGCCCTGATTGTCTCCCCCAACTCTAGCCGCAACCCCCACACCCCAGGAACAGTTCTATAGTGTCTTAGCATGCATTAAGATCATCTTTTTGGGGGCTGGAGAGATAGCACAGCGGGTAGGGCATTTGCCTTGCACGAGGCTGACCTGGGTTGTTCAATTCCCAGCATCCCATGTGGTCCCCTGAGCATCGCCAGGAGTAATTCCTGAGGCAGAGCCAGGAGTAACTGCTGTGTATCACCAGGTGTGACCCAAAAAGAAAAAAATAATCATCTCTCTTTCTCTCAGTCCTCATCTTTTCCCTAAATATCACGGTAAATTGACCCAAATCTTAGCTGTTAACTAAAGAAGAATTGCTTTAATTATTATAAAGGTCCCATAAGGGAAAATAATAAAAATCCAACTTTAAGTGACTTACATTCCTCCTTGGTATCTGCTAGAACCTACGGTTTTAATTATTTGAATTAAGCCCATTTTCTAACAATCACATTAACATAACTATGTTTCAGACCAGGCAGCCAATTATTTCACGCTATGGATGATCTTCTATCATTTCCAAGGAAAGAAATATTATTCCCTTCATTGTTTCTGTATTTAAAAATATTGTGCATAGCTCTGGTTCAATAAGCTTTTCAGAGCTGGAACTGGACCTTGACTTCTGCTTGGTTATCACTGGTCATCAAATATTTATTGTGTGTCTGCTCTGTGCCACGTACTGTGCTCACTTTATTTATTGAAGTAAAAGGAGTTCTACTTAGGAAACTTGGTGTTGGTTTTTTGTTTTGTTTTGGTTTTGGTTTGGTTTGGCTTGAGACACACCCAGCTGTGCTCAGGGCTTACTCCTGGCTCTGTGCTTAGGGATCACTATTGGCTTGGCTCATAAGGGGTGCTGGGATTGAACCCAGGTCAGCCACACGCAAGGGAAACACCCTACTTGCTCTCCAGGCCCCTATTTAGGAAACTTGGGAGTGGAGAGAGAAGACAGACACCCCACCCCCTCCCCACATACATCAAGTAAAAGAAAAGAATGACATGTCGCAAATTGGGATGTGGACAGGTCACAATGGAAAAGCGCCTGCGCTCTGTGGTATGCCATGGTTCCCCTGCACTCTGGGCGGCTCTAGAAAACAAGATTTAGGATCCTGGTTCATTTGCAAGTTGGGAAAGGTCTGAATACTGACCATATATTCCCTGAGGACTGGCATTCAGGGAAGTCAGATTTTATGGGCCTGTCACTATTGCATGATGCATTGCCAAAGGCCAGCGGCTTTATGGCATTATGGTAACTAGTTCCTGCAATAGAGGCTCCTCCCAGCAGAAGAGCACCCGTGGGGCCCAGGCAGCATCATATGTCTAGGAGGAGAATCGAGGTCTTCCCCACTGCAGTGTTGTGTTAAGAGGGCTGTGACCTGGGCTCCCAGGAAGGCTGCCAGTGAAGGACCGGAGACGGAAGTGCAATGTCTCCATCCGGCTGGCCTGGGTTTCTGTCTAAAGCCACCTATTTGTGTATTTTTAAGTCTCTTTCACTCTTGCCCTTAGGCAGTCTATTGATGTTAGTGGATTTCCATACCCAGGAAGGACTTGAATAGCTGCAGAGGTTAATGGACTCGTTCCTTGCTACCTAGCAAGTGCTGGGCAGAACCGGAAACGCACAGCTCAGCACTCTTGCTGCCCAGGAGAATGTGCCTTCCGCACAGCAGGAGGCCTCCAAGTCCCCAAGTGCCATTAAAGGAAATACGCAGTGGGACCACACAGGCTCTGGCATGTGTGAAATTTCACACCTAGAGATAGCACTTCTGTGTCCAGACTGCTTTCTTGCATGTTAGTTTTTTTTTTAAAGTATGAGTTATTCTATACCAAGACCTTTATCATAAATTATTTAATTTCTTTTCCAGAAAAAAAAAAAAAGACCTCCACTTTGTTAATCATCTAGCCGGTCACAGAAGCAATTGTTTGGTCTATTTTGAAAACGTGTTCCCTGTGCCTCCTCTGCCCCCTACATCATAAGAGAATTTCATGCTTATTATAAAAAATTAAGAAAGGGCAGAAAAGCATAGAGAAAATGATTTAAATTGACTGGTAATTCCATCAGTCAGACTAACTACTCTTGACATTTTATGGAATTTGATTTTAGTCTTTTTCTCTGTGCATATATAATCTTTAAACAAAATTATGTTTCTCTAATATATGCAGGTTGTAGTCAGTTTTGTTTATAGAGAACATCATACCGTGAACTTGTTCTTTGTGCTGTCAAATTATTTTCAAAAACATTATTTTTAATGGCTGCATAATGCTTCAGCAAATGAATTAATCAGAATGTATGGAAACAACCTCTGGACATTTAGGGTGTTTTCAGAATTTGACCATCACAAAATATACTTCTGCTGAGAATCCTCAATATGAATTGCTGTCTTACCAGGATTGCTCTTTAAACAAACATTTTAGGATCAAATTGCTATATTTTTAAAACTTTTTTATTGAATCACTTTGAGATAGACCATTACAAAGCTGTTCATGATTGGATTTCAGTCATACAATATTCCAACACCCATCCCTCCACCAGTGTACATTTCCCAGCACCAGTGTCCCCAGGTTCCCTCCCTTCACCCTCCACCCCCTACCCCCTGCCTGCCTCTATAGCAGGTGTTTTTCTTCTCTCTCTCTCTCTCTGTCTATCTCTCTGTATCTCTCTCTGTCTCTGTCTCTCTCTCTCTCTCTGAGCATTGTGTATTGCATGGAATTACTGTATTAAAAGAATATTAAATCTCATTTTTGTTTGCATTAGTTTGGGGCTACATGCCATGGTGCTCAGGGCTTACTCCTTGGTCCGTATTCAGGGATCATTCCTGGTGGACTCAGGGTGGTGTCGGGCATGGAACCCAGTTGGCTACATATAAGGCAAGTTCCTGACCCACTGTGCTATTTCTCTGGCTCCTTGAAGGGAAAGAACTCTTAAAATCCCTTTCTCCTCCAGAAGCTTTGACAAACTCACTTTTGTTTCATAAAATCGAGTGTTCACTTGGTAGCATTACCCATTAAAACTTTTATTAAAATATTCTCATTATAATATTAGTAATGGTAGTATTTGGAGAATATTGAAGTAAAGTTATATTTTATCATACCATAGTCTACTGGGGAAAAATAACCCGTACAAGCTCTGATTCTCTATTGTAGTTAGTACTAATTCGAAGTTTAACTCTATTTAAGATTCTTATAAAAATAAAAACTTGTTCAACAACTATTGCAAAGTATTAATTGTTTAGGGTTTACAGAGGTTGCTAATTCTGTAACCCTACTTAGCTTTATTTTGTAATGGTTTTTATAGGTAGGGAAAGTGCTCACAGAAATTTTGCAAATACTATTTCAGTTTGGTTTTGAAAACCCTGTCCCCAAAGACTCCTTCACTAGTTGTTTTATCACTGATACCATGTGTGTAGAAAATTGGTTTTCCCCAATTTTCTGCTTTCAGTCACTCCTCTTGTCTTGACATTAAATCTAAGTCAGCAGGTGTATCTATCTGCTTCTTTAAGCTTTGCCAAAACATGGCAAGATAAAGACCTCAGCGTTTTGGAGGCTTATAGTCTAGATTCTATATACAGTGAACTAGACATCCATTCAAATGCCTATGGTGTTCACGCTGTTTCTGGGGTATAAAATTCTGGAAGTTTCTGAAGGATACAGCGAACAAGACTTCTAGTTAATTCACTCCAGCCCAAGGCTTTGGAAACTTTTTTAACTCTTGACCCCTTATGCCTGAGGAAGGCAACATGGGCCAGATGGACCAGAGCTGCCTGGAACACCCTGATTTATGACATGGCTGATTTTGAATTAATTTTTGATTGTGGCATACTCAGAAACCTAAGTTGCCAAACTTTTTGTGATTCTCCACATTCAGTTATGCAACCCCACATGCAGTGGCAATGCCCAGTTTAAGAAGTTAAGGGTTGGGGCGAGAGCGATAGTACAGCAGGTAAGGCACTTGCCTTGCACACAGTTGAACCAAGTTCAATCCCCAGCTTCCCATATCCCTCAAGTACTGTCACTGTCACTGTCATCCTGTTGCTCATCAATTTGTTTGAGCGCGCACCAGTAACATCTCACATTGTGAGACTTATTGTTACTGTTTTTGGCATATCCAATACACCACGGGTAGCTTGCCAGGCTCTGCCGTGTGGGCGCAATACTCTCGGTAGCTTGCCGGGTTCTCCGAGAGGGGCGGAGGAATCAAGTACTGTTAGGAGTAATTCCTGAGCAGAGCCAGGAGTAACCCCTGAGCATAGGCATGTGTGGCCCAAAAGCAAAAAAAAAAAAAGAAGAAGAAAATGAAGAAGCTACAGGTTAGACCAATACCCCCAAACTGATACTCAGTTTCTCCATTCTTTGTGGCCAAAAGAATTTACAGGGGAACAACTCTGAACACGCCCAGTTATTTTTTGCTGAGGAGCTTCCTGTAATTTTGCATTTCTTTTTCCTCCTCATTTCTCTTATTGGTGATGTGTCCCTCCACAATGGCAGGTTTTGTGGTTTTTGAAGGAGCCTGGGCTTATAAACATGTGGATCAAGAGCTCCCATTCCTTCTATCCCCCACAAATCTAGGGGCAGCCCCTGGGATGAGCTCAGCAATACATAAACCAGGTTCTCACGATCTCTTTGCACTGTCCACTTTTTAATCAAGAGTGTACCTCTTTCTACCTCCTGCCTGGTTCCCATTCTGTCCAGAGGAACAGTCCCTCACCTGACAAGTCCAAGTCCAGAATTCCACTGAGTTACCTTTTTAACGGTGAAGGGGGTTAGTGGAGTTTCAGGCATCCACCCCAGACTGTTTTCTAACTTGGTCACAGGAGGGTCTTGTTTGAGGGGCCCTGTTGTGCTTTTGCTTCGTCAATGTATGGTCAGCATGCCTGGGCCATGGCCTCTCTCCTGAGACTGGAAGGAAGTCAGTTAAACTCGGGAGCACTCACTCGTTCACATGCGTATCGGCCTTCCCTAGATTTAAGAGGAGGGGAAGGAGGGGTCCTGCTGGGATTCTTCTGATGGAATTACCAGCTCACCGGCTTCTTCATTGGAGTGTCTGTCTCTGTTTGGGCTAATTTCCTTCAATGGCTGTTAAAGCACACAGGGGTCACCCCCAGTAATGTTGGGGCAGAGCTATTCCCTGCTGTCTCGGCAAGATGGTACAGACCTGAAGTCTCCATGCTTGGGTTCAGAGTCACCAGAGGTCACACCTGGGGGTGCTCAGCAGCTACAGGCAACAGTGTTGAGAGCGGGAGTGGGGAGGATATGTGGTTCCAGGGATCTAACTCAGGGTTTTGCACATGTAAGGCATGTATGTGCCCATTGTTCAGGCTCTCTTCCTGAACCCCAACATGGCATGTTTTCATTCTCATCTTGCTGAGCTTCTTTATACAGGATTCCAAAGTGCAGGTTGATTAGCAGGACAGTATCTAGAGGTCTCGGTGCTCTGACTGTGATACACTGTAATATTTATCATTCCATGGAAGCCTTAACTCTACTCTTAGTGGTGCTCTGTAAAGGGAAAGCAGAACCATTTGTGTATGGACACATTGGATGGAAGCTGGAAGGCTTTGGGATCCTCGCAGGCAGGCTGGCTCCACTTCAGGAAACAGCAGTGAGCAGACAGATTGGGCAGCACAGGGCCTGGGGTGAAAGTACCAGCCTCGCCCCTCATTCTCTGTAGGCAGTTGGCTGTGCCAGCTGCTCAGACTCTCCTGAGCATGATGCATTGTGGCATGAGTCTGGGGAGATTTGCAGCTGGGAGGTCTATGCCAACTGGTATCAGGGTGGAGTATGTGTGTGTGTGTATGTGCGTGTGTGTGTGTGTGTGTGTGTGTGTGTGTGTGTGTGTGAATGATTGTGGAAAGGCGGAGTGGATTGTGTACATCTTTGTAGAACTGAGCTTTGAGTCTGTGCCGACGGTCCTCCTGGATGAATCCAGCTAAAAAAGACATGGAAAGTCAGACAATGATAGCCACGCCTACCCCCCACCCCCCAAAATCCAAGCCTCATTCCCAGAGCTTGGAAAATGTTGTTATATGGCAAAAGGAACTTTGCAGAAGTGATTAAGGTTCTAGATCTTAAAATAGGAAGATTATCATGGATTATCCTGGGGCCCAGTGTAATCACATAAACCCCTAAGACAGAAGAGGCTTTCCCAGCTGAAGACAGAGTGAGGTGGCAGAGGAGAAAACAGCAATGAAGGCATGCAAAGGACTTGAACCTCTGTGGCTGTCTTTGAAGGGGCCATGGGCCAGGGAATTTGGGGGGCTTCTCAGAACTAATAATGACCCTGGCTGATGGCCAGCATGGAAACAAGGCCTCAATCCTGTAAGCACGTGAAGTGGACTCTGCCAATAAACTACACAACTTTTGGACACAATCCCTCCCCAGTGCTTCATGTGAATGGTACCAACATACTGACAACTTGATTTTACCCAGGGAGACCCATATCAAACTCCAGACCTGCAGGTTAGGAGATGGTCCTTGGGCTTTGTGTTAGGCCCTGGTATTTATGGTCATCAGTCATGACAATTATAGAAAACAAATACAGACAGGGATCACTGAATCAGGTCAAGGCTTTGATCCTTGGCCATCTGTGCTTCCTTTAAGGGCTGCTTGATGGGATTCCTAAAGTATACAGACACTGTGATTCTCACAAAAGCGTCTACCAGAATCTTGTAATTCTTGTTCTCTGTAGAGGATTCTGCCTCTCGCTCATACACAGGTTGTCACAAATGTTCTCTGGCTGTCCTGAGGCAGACTTGCTCCATTCCCATGTTGGACGATGGCTTCCTAAGCAGGAAGATTCTAATAGAAAGAATCTTCCATAGGCTGGTAATAGGTCTGTGTCGCACAGCCAGGGAAAATGTATTCTGTGACTCCAAAGGAGACAATGATGGCCATCTAGTGTGGCCTTTTGTCTTTAAGATTAAGTCTCGACCCCAAGGGTGATGATATTATCTGAGAAACTCTGCATCCTTATAGAGATTAAGTCAGAATCATGTCACCTCTGAGATGTGGGACTAAGGACAGAATGGACCCTTTCAGAGACCCCTGGAACAGTGTTGGGACTCTCTCCAAGGATCTAGAAGGTAGCTATTCTCAGATAGGATGAAGTTGGGCCTGCAGATGTTGTGCAGTTGGGGTTCTGTCCTTTGTTTCATTCAGTTCACTCTCCTAACTACAACTATTAAAAAAAGCTGATGAGGTGACAAACTGGGACAGATGTCACCCAACTTTTCACCAGCGTGACCCACCCCACCTCTGTAATTTGCCTATTTGTCCAGGAGTCAGGACAATTTAAGAGGGAAACTCCAGATTCTAGGCCTTACCCCAAATCTTTCTGGCCAATGAGTGAATAAATCAGCAGAGGGAAACCATGATTATAATGCTAGCCTTTCACCTCAAATCCCAAAAGAAAATCTAAATAGGAACTAAACCAATAGGAACTGATGTTAAGGAAATTTCACTTTTCAAATTAGATTCTTACCATTTTGGAGCCATGGTAACCCCTAATGGAACTGCCCTTAATTAAAGATAAGCAAGCAGAAAAACTCAGCATGGCACCTATGCAAAAAAGCATCTACAAAAAGACCGTAGTAGACAAAGGATGAATGAATAGAATTCTTCTGAACTTTTACTCTAGGAAACAGAAGAATGACAAAACCTCGGATGTGTGAGGGACTGAAGTTCAGCCCTTTTATGCTCCACTGGTGGTGACATAAATTGGTCCAGCCTCTTTGGAATATATGAGGATGGACAGAATGAGCATTTTAAATGACTGTTACATTTAACCCAGCAATCACACTTGATGTCATTTTCCCTCCAAGACAATAATTACCAAAGCATATAGCAATTTCCATCTTAGCTTTGTTTTAATGGGGTAAAGGGATGTTTCCCTGAATATTCATCAACAGGGTTGAGCTAGGGATTGAAAAACTTCTGTCACTTTTACATAGATTGTATATAAATGACAAGGTAAATAATTCCTCTAGGACGTGGAAATTTGGCTATGAAATTTGCTTAGGACAAGGAAATATTTCTATATATTCTTGCTCAAAAAAGGGGAAAATAGGGGCTGGAGCGATAGCACAGCGGGTAGGGCGTTTGCCTTGCACGCAGCCGACCCGGGTTCTAATCCCAGCATCCCATATGGTCCCCTGAGCACCGTCAGGGGTAATTCCTGAGTGAAGAGCCAGGAGTAACCCCTGTGCATCGCCGGGTGTGACCCAAAAACCAAAAAAAAAAAAAAGGGGAAAATACAGTAGCATTATTGCATTTGGGTAATATTTTAATAGGTGTGGTTAGAGAACTAGCTGGAAAATTACACATTCTAACTGTGGAATTTTATCCCATTCTTTGCATATCTCTGTATTATTTCTATATTTATAATAAGCTAGGATCATTAACAGAATAAAACTGGAGAGAAGAAGAATAAGAGGAGGAGGAGGAAGAAGAAGAAGGAGAAGAAGAAGAAGAAGAAGAAGAAGAAGAAGAAGAAGAAGAAGAAGAAGAAGAAGAAGAAGAAGAAGAAGAAGAAGAAGAAGAAGAAGAGAAGAAGAAAAAGAGGAGGAGGAAAAGAAAGAAGAAGAAGAGGAGGAGGAGGAAGAAGAAGAGGAAGAAGAAGAAAAAGAGGAAGAAGAGGAGGAGGAGGAAGAAGAAGAAGAAGAAGAAGAAGAAGAAGAAGAAGAAGAAGAAGAAGAAGAAGAGGAGGAGGAGGAGGAGGAGGAAGAGGAGGAGGAGGAGAAGAAAGAGGAGGAGGAGAAGAAAGAGGAGGAGGGGGAGGACAAGGGGAGGGAGAGGAGGAGGACGAGGAGGAAGAAGGAAGAACAGAAAGGTGATAGAAGCCAACTCTGTGTTCTATTGGGCATGATGAGAGATCCATCCTTACATATTGGAAAATATCACTTACCACGGTGAAGCATAAAGAATGACAGAGGCATATGTTAAACAATCTATTTTAGTTTAAAACATAGAAAGGAACACCTGTTCACTGTTTTTTTATATAATCCCCCCAAACCCCCAGAGCCTTACCCATTGAACCCAGGGCCTTACCCATTTTTGGCTCGAGCTCAGTCACTGAGACACAGCCTCAAACCTGAAGCTTTCCTTTCATGTGGTAAAAACACAATCTATGTGAAGAATTTGAGCTTCCCCCCACAATAGTTACCTATATTAAATCTGATTTATTTTTGCTGTTATTTGGGGGACCTATATTTAATTTGATACTGAATTTTAAAACTAGATTTAAGAAGTCCGTATTCATTCCCACTGCTTCTCTTCTTCGCTTGCTTCATGGAAAACTTGTTTGTATTTCTGCATTTTCTTAAGCATGGGTGGCCACGTGGCAGAATTCAGATCCATGAGACATGGCAGTCTACAAAGAACTGGGGACAGCTTTAGCCTTCGGCTTTTCCTGTTGCTGTCCAGTTGGCCTCCATATTTTGTCTCTTTACTCCTATTCTGGTTTCTTTGCTCCTGTCCCATGCCTCTGCACGTGACACCCATTGGGAATTACAGGGTTGACTGGGTATTGCGGGGCTCTTTTATGCTGCTTACTGCATTTATTGGAAATTGACATTGAGTCTGTTGGGCATTACGTAGCTTGCAGGCATGGCTGCTCTGCCCCAGCATGATGCCACCTGTGCCAGGCCTCTCTGTGCTGTGCCCAGGAACTCCAAGCAGCCTCTCTCTTGTCCAATTGCAAATATTTGTTATTTTTGGTTTGGTTTGGTTTGAACACCCTAACAGTGCTCACAGTTTGCTCCTGATTCAGTGTTCAGTGCACAGGGACTGTTTGTGGTGCCAGGCCTTGAACCCATATCTCCCGCAAGCAAGGCTAGTGCCTTACCCCTGTACTATCTCTTCAACCCTGAAGACCCAGTTTTTCAGGGATTGATGCTGGTCCAACCATTAGTGGTGAGGGATCTAACGAAAATGGGAGAAATGGCTTGGCAAGTGAAGGCTGCTAACACTTCAGAAGAGTTTTTCCCCATTTTTAACCCAATCTCATGAATATTTGAGCCACAGGATACGAGCTGGGCCAGGTCTGAATTATGGGCACCAAACTCGATTGGCAGTTTCCTTTCCTTCCTGAAAGTTAGACCCCACAATGGGCCAGTAAGGGGTACTTGACTCTTGTGACTCTTCTCCAAGGAGATTCTTTACCTTTCTTGCCCCTCATACATTCTCCAGATAAGTTTGTATTTAATGACAGGTATATATAGAAGCTCAGTCTGTTTCTCCCAGAGCACATCTTAGAGAGAAACAGATAAAGATTCTTAAGTGTGCTGACTTTCATTTATTTATTTATTTTGATTTTGAGGACATGCCCAGCATTTCTCAGAGCTGACTCCTGACTCTGTGCTCAAGGATCACTCCTGGCGGGGCTCGGGCACCATATGTGGTGCTAGAGATCCAATCTGATTCAACTGAATGCAAGAAAGGTGCCTTAAGTACTTTGTAAATCTCTTTGGCCCCAAGTACATTTACTTTTAAACAAATACTCCTTGTTTGAGGGTTATAACACTAGTATATACTCTTTATGAAAGACATACCTAAAGAAAAAAAAGACACAGTGAAGAAAATAAAGCTCACCTGTATCTACTTAGATATAATCACAAATGATGTTCTAAGGGTGTTTACTCCTTCATTGTCTTACATTATTCATATCACACTGTTTATATAATTTTGTAAGCTGCCTTTTATATGACTCCCTATTATATTATAAGCCTTCTCCCTTGACACTAAAAATTATTTATAAGCAAACTTTTAATGGTTATATATTATCTAGTGTTACATGCATAGGTGAGGAGTCTTTTGATTGAGAGTCATAGAAACCTACTCAAGCAAGTATAATTTTTTTTAATGAAAGAAATTTGTCATGAGAAGCAGGGATGTTTCCAACAATCTAAAGGCAGAGATACAGTCAGACCTCAGGACTAGATTCCAGAGACTATAAAAGAAGGTAGGAAAACCAGAAAGTTCCTCCCACGTGCACAGCAGCACACACACTCATCCTCTCCCCGTACTCTTCTGTTTTTATAGATTGACTTTTGCAGAAAATATGACCCCAGGCCTCTTTTAGGAATCCTTGTGCAGAAACCCCAAAGACAAACTAATTGTTATCAGTTCTAGTTTCAGAAATTTTGGCCTGGGTTGTGATCAGATGCTGACCCCAGTGCAATCAGCAGTGGGAAGGAGGACCAGGTCAGAGGGAGAGAAACTGGTCACTGCTATTTTGATTCAAAAGGTGGTGGGTGAGGAACCACTGGGAGTGAGCGTCCAGGGAGCTGGGACAGGCAGAACCCCTGGATCAATGGCTCTTCCACAGGGAAACCGAACATTTCCCCAGAGAGTGAATCAACACCTGCAAGTAGCTACTGAGTTGTGGATGACAGCAGTGTTATGCCACTTCATTCCCCGAGAGCATATAGCAACCAGGCCCTGGCAAGACACCACTTACAGCTGGGTATTAAGGAACCGACAGCGAGCACTTCTGGGTTAGCAAAGGCAGGGAACCTTTCGTCTGCAGTTCTCCTTAGTGAAAAGACTTAAAGCCATCTACAATATAAGAAGCCCCTCATTCAGCCGAGTTAATGACTGGTAAATTTTAACAAAGGAAAGGAAATGCATCTTTCCATCATGAGTAACCAGTCTGCTGCAGGGGGTAATTGTGGCGGAAATAAGGCTTAGATTTTTGAAGGAGTTGGATGGTTTTATGATCATTAATAATAGTCACAGTTATGCATGTGTGGGTTTCATATTTCATGGTATGAGCTGATTGCCTGGAGGGGTCAGGAAGGCATACAGTCTAGAATTACACGAGTGGGTAAGTCGATCATCACAGACTTTTATCTTCTGAAGCATTTATTGTTGGTGACTGACTTGATGAACTATCAGAAATGAACAAAGCCACGAGTGTGTGTGTGTGTGTTGTTGTTGTTGTTGTTGTTGTTGTTGTTGTTCCAGAGGTCTTCCTGACATATCAAGTGCCTTGGGGGATGCTCTGCTTTACTGACCCTCACTCAAGGCTGGGAGGAGGCAGGTGGTGGTACAGAAACTGGGAGCTCATTGGTTCCATTGACTTCCCCGGAGTGAGAAGTAGGGGAGTTTCTGGAATGCCTCAAACAGGAAGGATTTATTCCCAGCACCCCTCCACCCCCCATTAAAAAATCCCCTCAGGATCCATGTGTGAGGAATGGCTCACTTATTTTTTCCCTTGAAACATAGGAGGCTGGCAGATGAGGCTTTCCATTTCCTTCCTCTCTCCGTTCCAGGTGGGGGAAGCTGGCATGGTCAGCAAGATGGCGCTGCTGTGGGTAGCCGCCATGATGGCCCCCCATGTATAAAATCCCATGTGGTCTTTACAGTGGGATACAAGCACATTCAAACCATGGCGTCTACCTGCAAGGAGTACAGCATCAGCTAAGTGTGCCTAACGCAATGGTACTGGATTCGAGTTAAGAAGAAATGGCTTGAGGGACCATGTGGGATGCCAGGAATCAACCCAGGTTGGCTGTGTGCACAAGGCAAGTGCCCTGTCCATTGTGCTCTTGGATCCAGCCCCCAGAGTTGAAATCACATAATAAGTTTTTAAAAATTATTTTTCCAGACCCCCACCTCCAGAGATTCTGATTTTTTTTTATCAAGAACTCTGATTTTGATGTGGCAAATCCAGATGATCCCCATGAGTAGGCAGAATTTTGAGGAGTCAGAGAAACAATTACTCAGAGAGGTTCTATGAATAGGGGGAAATAAAATGACATCCAGCTCCACTCTGAGACATCTCTGACCAAGATGAGCACCAGGAAAAAGCAAGAAGAATCTGAATCAAAGGTGTCCTGATTACAGAGAGAGACCGGCAAACTGCTTCTCTGATGTCATGAGGGAGAAGTGGGAGAGAATAGCTCTGGTGCAGAACGAGAAGCAGGCTGCAGCCTCCAATACCCACCCCTACTATTGGTGCTCCACCTGCCATAACCATGGTAGAAGCCAGATGATTGCATTTGTAGCAGCTGCCACAGCTAATGGTTATTACAGCACATTTACATCATCTCCTTTATGAGATCCAACAATTCTATGAGCTTTGTACCATTATGACCGAGATTATAGCTGACAGAGCTGGTAGCAGGAAAGATTAAGTCTTATTACCCTGGGAGTCAGACCACTCCAGAGACCACTCTCCCCACCACTCCTTGGCAATTTCCCTGCACAATGTGGAAAGTTCCTGTACTCACCCCATCCCTGCAGGTGGGCTCACTGGAACAGTCTCACCCCAGCCAAGTCTAGGGATAGAAATGGCCAAAATTAGCACTGGAAGGACGTTGGCCAATGGGGGTAGAGTTAGAACACCAGAGAAGTAGAATCACTACACCCCAGCAAGCCTGTGGCTTGTAAAGTAACTCTTTCTTGGTAATAGCAATGCCCTATTCAGAGCTGACAGAGCATGTGGCTGACACTACAATTCGTCTCCTTGCTTCCCTCAGAGTAGGATAGAACCATGTAACTTCACATTTAGCAGCTTGAGATGAATTCAGATGTTACGTGTGCCACATTGAGGACTTGGCTTCAAAAAACTGGATTTCTTTCCCAGAAAGACACCAGCTTTTTCACTGCTTTGTCTATATCCTAACAGAAAGTCCAGACTAACTGCTCAGGAAAGAAAACTCCAAACACTGACAAGACTTGGAAAGTCCCAAAGATGTTGATAGGAGAGGGAAAGTAAGCTGGGTTTCTTAACAATACTGTCGGGAGAGTTTTAGTTAGGATTGACCAGGTTATGCTGAATTACAAGCAACACCCAGGACTGGAGCAACAGTACAGCAGGTAGGGTGCTTGCTTTGCACATGGCTGATCCAGGTTTGATCCCTAGCACTCTATATGGTCCCCTAAGCACTTCCAGGAGTAATACCTGAGTACAGAGCTAGGAGTAATCCCTGAGCTTCACAGAGTATGACAAAAAAATACAAACAAACAAACAAAACCCTCAAAAAAATAAACAAAAACCAAGAAATACCCAAAGCTCTGTGGCTCAGTCCATGAATATTTAGTTATACAAAATCCACTAAGGGTCCAGGTTATTCTTAAGGATGGCTCCTCTACCTGGTAACCCTTTGACCTTGCCCTCTTAACACAGGCCTTCTCCAAGATTTCTGGGGAGAGAGGTATTGGAAGATAAATTTACTTTATCTAGATGTGACACATCTATATATATATAAAAATACTTTATCTAGATGTGACACATGCAACTTCCATTCACAACCCATGATCAATACTGGAAGTATAACTTACAATGGGGAGCAACATCCCCTTGATGCCACAGGAAGAGGATGGTGGGGATGCTGTGGGGGTCTCTCTCATTATACCTGTAATACACTCTCAGCACAGGGACATGCCAAGTAAATAGAGTAAAGTAGGAAAGGGAGCCTTTCACACCTATGTTCATCACAATAGTCAAGATATGGAAACAACCCAAATGCCCAACTGTGGACAAATGGATCAAGAAGTTGTGGTATACACGCACAGTGGAACACTATGCAGCTCTAAAAAAAGGATATCATATAATCTGCCACAGCTTAGATGGAATTTAAGAATATCATACTGAGTGAGGTCAGTTATAATGAAAGGGAGAGATATAGAATGTTATCTCTGATATGTGGGATTTAGATACACAGCAAAGTAGCAATAATGGGTCATGGGCAATGCAACAGGAGAACTGATTCACACAACTAAGTTGGTGGTAGTTGTGGAGGATTCAAAAGGAAGGGCATTGGGGGTCCTTGGGTGAAGGATGTGGGAACAATGTGATGGGTATGGAGCTGGAATTATGTGCACAGGAAACCATCATTAACAGTACTATAAATCACAGAACCGCAATTAAAAATCGAAAAAAGATATGACTAGAAATCAAAAGAAAAGAAAAGTGGAAGTTTCTAAAAGCACAGAGTGAGGGAGAAAAAGAAGGAAGGAAAAAGAGAAGCCTGGAGGGAACTTGGAGAAAGAAGTTAGATCCAGAACTCAGAGCTAGAAGGCCCCAAGGGCCCAGTCAGGGGTAAGAGAGACCCCAGAGTCAGTGGGGAAACGTTTGGGAGTTTGCCAGGCAGTTGTTAAACTCAATGATTATTAAAAATCACATTATAGAAGCTTGCAATTAAGTCAACCCTATCACAGACAAAGGTAATAAAAAAGGAAGTGATACAGAACGCAATCTGCCTCACTTCCTATTCTCTTACATTTTACTATTATCTATTATCTTAGGGGTTATTTCCATTTCTATGATCTTTGGGGTTATTTCCATTTATTCCAGCCTGGTGTGCTACTGAATACTTCTGCCCCGGTGCTATCCAGAGACAAGATGTGGTGCCTGGTGAGGGCATTTATTCCATGGAAATCGACCACTAATCAGAGGGCTGGTTGTTAAACATTTATCAGCCTGGGCCAGGCCTTCCTTCCCAGCTCATCTCCACCAGCAGCGTCAAAGAAGCCAGTAAGTGAGTTCTGACCTCTTACACCAGGGCAGGAAATTTCCATTTGTCACCAGCGACTGGTGAAGAGCAGGGAGTTTAGGGAGTACTGATGGGGGAGCATTTCCATTTGGACTTCCTCTGGGAATGCACTGCAGGCTCGGCCCTGTAAATCATAGCATTTTGCAAATACAGACCTTCCCTTCCCTGTCGGCAAAGCCCAGCCCTCCCTGCACCGCTGCGCTGCTGTGCTGAAGCCTGAACCATTGTTTCGTTCCCAGAAACCAAGAGCTTGTGCTGAATAATAATAATCACCTGCCAGGAGCCCACTGAGCGGGAGGACTGCCTGCTGCTGTCACTCCTGGTAACGGGGAGCTCTTCCAGGCCACTGTGAGATGGGCGCCTTCTCTCCTGGAGCATTTTCACTGCGCCTGCAGAACAGTGGCCGCCAGAACTTAAGCCCAGGCTGGCAACTACCTTCAGCCTCAGAGGTTCGGGCCCATCAGAACCTGGCAGTGTGTGCATGAGGCTCCTTTTTATCGCTGCACTCAAAATTGTCCTGACTCTTGAGGCTTTGCGTCCCCCTTGCAGCCCCCAGCCCACTCTCCTCCCACTCTGTACGCGGCTCGGCCATTACTGGCCACTTACCCTCAGCATCCAGGCCCCTTTTAAAGCACTATTAGATGTCTGGATGGTTTATGGATCTCTGGCTCCATGTACCGCATTACTCTAAAAGCTGGACCATCATACGCGATTGCAGGGGGGAGGGCGGGGGAGGGCAGAGCCCTAGTCTACTGTTTAATGCGTGAATGAATTACACCAAATGGATGGAACTGCTTTGTTGGCAACTTTTACTTCTTCATATGTTTCTGACTTTTAAAAATCAATTATCAGGTTCTTATTTATCCTAACTCATGGAAGTTCTAGCTCTCCATCTTTTGCAATGGCCTCTATTCCCATGACCAGTTAAACTTGCTGAAGCCTACAGCACCCTTGTCGAGGCTTCTGGGAGATTCCACAAGGTCTCACTTCAAATTCCCACATTTGATCTTTTCTTGTCACCTATAGTTTGAGAAACCATTTTACGTTCTTCTCCCTCCAGAGCTTCAGTCACCTAAAGTTTTTACTTGTCATGGACTTCTCTCTTTTTGATCTTTGAGCCACACCCAGCTGTGCTCAGGGCTTATTCCTGGCTCCGCACTCAGGAATCACTCCTGGCAGACTTGGGAGACCCTACAGGGTGTCGGGGATTGAATCAGGTGAGCCACAGGCAAGGCTGTGGCTCTACCTATTGTACTATTGCCCCATCCCCATAGACTTTTCTTAAGGGTTTGGAGAATCCTGAAGGGTCTATGGGAAGTAACGAGCCAGAAGCAAACTTTCTAATTTAGATGGCTGGGTTGTACAGGCATGGACCACACCCATAGGGATGGATGAGTGACCAGGCTGTTCCTTGGGCCTCAGCAGCTGCCATCCTTTGGGTCTATTCTTTTTTTGTGCTTTCTCCACGTCTGCCCTTAGATACTCTCTCTGCCTAGTTGCTAGGACAAAATTAGTGAGCTCTTCAGTATTCGGAAGCTCTTTTCCAACCATGGCCCCTCTGCCCTAATTTCCTTCCTATGGTCCTCTTATCCTGCCCATTGACTGTCCCTAGTCTCATGTCATGGCCTCCCCATTTATGTGTCTTTCACCCATTGCTCCTTTAGAATATCCTCTGTGCCTATAGGTTAGAGAAATGTTCGTCTAACCTATTATGGTTTCAGTTTTCTCCCATTTAGGCTATCCCACTCAGAATCATAAGCCTATTTCCTCCCACCCTGCCCCACCCCCTGCTGTCCCAGGTAATTCTTTTTTTATTATTATTATAATGAATCACCATCAGATATAGTTACAGACTTACAAGCTTTCTTTCTTTTTTTTTTTCTTTTTGGGTCACACCAGGCAATGCACAGGAGTTCCTCCTGGCTCTGCACTCAGAAATTACTCCTGGCGGTGCTCAGGGGACCATGTGGGATGCTGGGAATCGAACCTGGGTCAGCCATGTGCAAGGCAAATACCCTACCTGCTATACTATCGCTCCAGCCCCCAGACTTACAAACTTTTGTGATTACTTTTTAGTCATACAATGATCGAATACCTATCTCTCCACAGTGCCCATTCTTCACCACCCATGTATGTACCCAGTATCCCTCCAGCACCCCTACCCCTTCCCAGCCCCTGCCTCTGAGGCAGGCACATTCCCTCTTTCTCTCTCCCTTTGAGTGTTATGGTTTGCAATATGGGTACTAAGTGGTCCTCATGTTTTGCCCATAGTTTACTTTCAGCATGCATCTTCCATCCCGAACTACCATCACTTACTGAGTGGTTCCTTTTCTATCCTAGCTGCCATTTCCCCAAGCATGTGAGACTGGCTTCCAAGCTGTGGGGTGATCCTCCTAGCCCTTATCTATACTATCCTTAGGAGCTTATCTCTTACAATGTTACTTTAGCACTGTAGCACTGTCGTCCCATTGTTCATTGATTTGCTCGAGCGGGCACCAGTAATGTCTCCATTGTGAGACTTGTTGTTACTGTTTTTGACATATCGAATACACCACAGGTAGCTTGCCAGGCTCTGCTGTGTGGGTGGGATACTCTCCGTAGCTTGCCGGGCTCTCCAAGAGGGATGGAGAAATCGAACCCAGGTCAGCTGGTGCAAGGCAAACGCTCCAGTCATATATTCCAGAAATGAGTGCAGTCATTCTATGTCTGTCCCTCCTTCTGACTCATTTCACTTAGCATGATACTCTCCATGTCCATCCACTTATATAAAAATTTCATGATTTCACCTTTTCTAACAGCTGCATAGTATTCCGTTGTGTAGATATACCAAAGTTTCTTTAACCAGTCAATAGAACCAATGAGCCTATTATGGAATATCAGAATCAATAGATCCAGGCACCTCAGCATGGAAACTTCCTGCTCTGCATGGCCTTTTCACACTGGATCTATGCTACTACATCATCACAGGGGTGCCAAAACCAAACTGCACTTCCCCAGAGACTTTTTCTGATGGGCCTACAAAACACTTAGCTCCCCTGCTTGCTACAGATCTCACATGATCCTCTTTCAGTTCTCCCTGATACTTCAAGCCACCCAAAAGAGCTGCTTGATGGGTTCCATGTGTCTCCCTAATGAAAAAAAAAAACATGGGGAAGGGGGTCAGCCATAAGATCCAGTTACGAAGCTTTCGTTATTGAGTTTCAGTCAGGCAATGATCGACAGGGCTGGGCACAGCTGGTGTGTTCTTCAATTCAATAAAGCGGGGCAGGGGAGTGAGGAGGCAACCTAGCCAGGTCATGGGTTTTGTTTGTTTGTAATTTTGGGGGCCATACACAGGGCTCACTCATGGCTCTGTGCTCAAAAATCACTCCTGGCGGGGCTTGGGTGTAGGGATTTAATCAGAGTTGGCTGTATACAAGAAAAGTGCCTTAATCCTTACTAGTTCTCTGGGCCCCTCATGAAATTCTTTTAAAAAATATAAACAGGAGGGGTCAGAGTAATAGTATAGCAGATGGGGTGTTTGCCTTGCATGCAGCTGACTGGGATTTGATCCCCAGCATCCCAGATGCCCCCTACAAACACCACCAGGAGTAATTTCTGAGTGCAGAGTCGAGGAGTAACCCCCGTGCATTACTGAATGTGCCACAAAACAAAAATAAATGCATATATATGCAAATTTAAGGAGCGTGGGCACGCGAGTGTTTGGTGGCCCAGATCATTCCCCTGGCCAGGCCATGGCAATCGATGGACAGACAAAAGATGGGGGGAATAGGGGAACTGAGGAACAGAACCCTGGGCTGGTTGGTAATCAGGTACCATTTATTTCATTCTCATCCTCATCCTTCTCTCTTACAGTGTAATTATTTCTTCTACCGCAGAGTTAGCTCTCTTCTTCCCTCTTCCCCTATTGAAGTGTAATTTTCTTTCCCATTACAGCATCAGTATTTTCTGCCTTTGCCTCAGCATAGCTAGATCTCTCCCCTTACAGCATAGTAGTTATATAGAAATCATGAAGGGTGGGGCTACACAGAGGGGGGGGTTGAACATTGTCATAACAACAAACAGATGTAGAGCCCCTTATCCAGGGAAAATTCTTCTAGGAGATTAACTCAAAGACAAAATCTCACTTGAGGTTTCAGCACTCTAGATTACTAGATCTGCCCAAGGGCGGGATTCCATCCAGGTTGTATTGCCTTCTCCTTTCTTCAGTTAGAAATGCATTTAACCAACCATAGTAAATTTACTTCTTATTAATATTTCTAGTTATCTTGTATGAACACAGTAAGAGATACATTAAGCTTAAAGATTGGCCCTTTCTGGAGACATCATGCTGTATATCCCAGACTACAGTTCTCAGGCCAGGTTAGTCTTTCCTATCCCCAGAAGGGTCCTTATTCAATTATTTCTTTTTTGGATCATGAGAGTTTGTCCCATGACAGTGTTCTTAATTTATTATACTTCTTATGGTGCTTAGCTTGTCTCTTTTTGATGCCAGGGTAGCTTACGGCTTGCCCTAGGTCCATCCTTGTCCTTCACTGGTACCCTTCCTTTAGGGGTGCTAGGAAGTAAGGGCAACTGAGGATTAAGTGAGGTAAATATGACAGTTGCACAGAAGTAAATATTCAAAGTCAATTTACTCTCATGTTACAAAAGCATAGCATCAACTGTCTTCCTGTATTTATACAAAAAGGACATTGCTAAACCATGCAAATGACATAAAGGAAAGAAAAAAAGCAATATAGGATTATTAGTGCCTCTTGGAATTGGGTGTGCCTCCGGAGCACTGTTGTGGAAGTAACTCAATAAACCTAAGCTCCCTATGAGGGAGCAAGGAGAAACCAATGTTATCCAATATACATACATCACTTGTATCACTTGTATCACTTGTCATCTTGTTGTTCATTGATTTGCTCAAGCAGGCACCAGTAACATCTCCATTTGTCCCTGTCGCGTGCTAGTGTAGCCCAATGGTGTCTGCTGGCTCCAGGAACACGAAGAGCCTCAAACCGTTCATTCAGGGTTTTGACAAAGAAGTCTAACCATCTTGTAGGTGGGCGGCCACGTATTCTTTTGACATCCCCGTGGAATCCAGTTGGTAACAGCTCCAGTCCAGCGGTCGTCTCTAAATCGCATTATGTGCGATTTACATACATACATACATACATACATACATACATACATACATACATACATTACAGGACAGGAGAGATAGCACACGTGGTATAGCACAAAGCCCCGTGCTCCATCCCTGTGCTCCATGTTACTGCCGCAGCATCATTGCTGTGGTCCTGGCAGCATCCTCCCTCCCTGACACACAAAGACTAGAATTGAGCCATTAGCATCAGTACCAGGAGCAGCTCCGGCCTGTCCCAAGACCCACTGCATGCAGCTCCAGTTAAAAGATAATAAATAAATCCATAAAAAACTCACCAATAAACTAAAGAAAAAATGCATGAAGCCTTTTTCCTTCAGGTCTCTACCTTCTTGTCACCTTTGCCCTCTTGGAAGGCCCAGGAATGCCCACACTACACCGCCCCCACCCCAGTTAACAGGGGAACATGAGTTCTTCCCTTTTCCAGGCCTTCCTTAGAGGGGCTGGGGTGGGGGTGGGGTGGAAGGGTTGCACAGCAAGAAAGAAGGTTCCGTTTCTGCTTCTGATTGAAGATTGGTGGTCAGCTTAAAGGAAGACAGTACCAATCACCAGATTTGCACTGCCCCTTAGCTTGGCAAACTCCACACCACCTTTTCTTTCATGGTTGTGGACCTCGGTTTTGGCATGCATGGCCCCAGGATGAAAACTTCTCCTTGGCCCAGCAGTAGGGTGACTGCTGCCATGTTTGGGCAACAGAACCTAGGGCCAATGTGTTGTTTCGATTATTGCCAAGAGTCAGAGCGGTGATGTGAGCTTCAAGCTCAACTACACTCATCTCTTTCTGAAAGTAAGAAGTAACATTGGCAGGGCATCATTTATTCCATTGGTCATTTGTTTATTTATTTCGGTCAAGAGAGGTCATTTAAGTTAAATTAGTTCCATGGATTTTAAGTTTTAAGTTATAGAAAGAGAGAAAATAAACATTCAGCTGCCAGCGGCATTTTGTATGCAAACTTATACACACATGCACACAGATGTACAAACACATAACTGCAAGCCAAACAAACACGTAGTTTGTCATTTTGGATGGAAACTTTCTCTCTCTCTCTCTCTCTCTCTCTCTCTCTCTCTCTCTCTCTCTCTCTCTCTCTCTCTCTCTCCCCACCTCCCGTCTGTCTTTCTCTGTAAGCTACAAGAGAAAGTTACTTAAAATAATAGAAGTAGAAACAATTTAAATATAAATAAATTTGCAAACATTCACCCACAAGATAAAAATCAAAGTAAAACACAGTGGTACTGAACGTGACTGGAAACTTGGCGTTTTCATCAATGGATCATTCATGAGGATGGACTGGCTTCCAGGCCCTGTGTAGGCTCTATTTCTACTGCGAGGTGAAAATTGTGGACTCAGACTAACTTGGTTAAAGTCTAGGCAACAGGACAAGCAAATGGGCTGCATAGTTCAGAAAAATACACAAGATATTAAAGCCCAGTCTTTTTGGTGTTTTAGGCCCAGAGTGAGTTGGCAGACCACGATGTACGGTTAGTTTCCTATGGTTGCTATAACAAGTTACAGAAAACTCAGTGACTTACAACAACCGTGACAGTTCTGCAGGGACGAAGTCCAAACTGAGTGCCAGCGGGACTGTGCTCGCTCCCGGGACTGCAGGAGCAGATCCATTCCTCCCCACTCCTGGCTCCTGCCGAACGCCAAGCTCTCTTGGCATGCCTTGACTTGCAGCCCCAACAGGCAAACCACTTTCTTCCTGTCAACCTCCCTTATGACATTCCTGTGCATGTTATAAGGAGACTTTTCATTGATGTTATGATGCTTTGGGTAATCTAGGATCATCTCAGCTCAAGACTCTTAGCCATGTCTGCAAAGTCTCTGTGATCAAGGAGGTCATACTTGCAGATTCTGGGAACTAAGTCTTAGACATATCTTGGGCTGCATTCAGGTCAATTCATACACTGAATAGAAGTGTCTGTGACCATTGGCTTTGAGGTAATCGAGCAAGAAACTAGAGGGATCATAATGCAACAAAGGACCCATAAGAAAGGGGTCACACTTTCAAATGCATTTTGGACATTTTCCCCCTCGGGCTTCCTCCATGACTTTTTAAACCTCTCAAGTGTCTGCTAAAAATTAGAATTAACTTGATTAAACTGCAGTTCACAATTGCTTGACAACATAACCATTTCCATTCTGCCTTCACAGACCTTCTCAGTTCTCTCCCCACTCTCATAACAGATAGGAAAAGCTTGGAGTGTGTCAGATATCAGACTCTCCCCCCCCTCTTGTCTCTCCTCTTTTTTCTTCTCAAAAATAGGTACGTAGTTAGGGGTGAGGGAAGACACTTCATGGTCCATTAGCCAGAGTGTGCAGTAAGGAGAAGCTGATAGAAGAATTAATTACAGTTTAACAATAATAATAAAAAAGCAGAACAGGAGATTGAAATAAAATAGCCAAGGGAACAAATGAGTTTCTTGGAAGAATGGTGTCTCTTCACCGTGGAAAATTTATTTGTAGAATAAATGCTGGGAATTGGGACATTGAGAAGCAATCAAAGGCCTGAGGAGGCTGCTGTGAGCAGGCGGGGACTCCTTTTCATTGAATTGTCTCATTAGCTGACTGGAGGTAGAAATAAATTCCTCTGGTGTCTTTGTTGTCTGACAAGATGGAAAGCAGAAAGAGTCTTGCCAGGGCAGGGGGTGGGGCCCTGGGGAGGGGGCGACCCTGAGAGCCCTTGAAACCCAGGGAAAGGCCAGGCAGGAATCTGCATCGAAACAGAAGACCAGGGGAAAGGTTCTGCTTCCTTCAGGCCTCAGGCCCTGTATTCCCTGACTGCCCTGAGGGCCAAGGAACCCCCAGACGCCCAGAGCCCAATGGTTTTGTTCTGAGGCCACTGCTGGACTTGTCACATTGAATCCCACACTCCCTTCATGACACCACAGCTTGTCCTGGAACCCCCTGTGACTCCCTCAGGAGGCACTCACCCAGCCATGGGCCTCACCACACCCCGTACCCTCTGCCAGTTGGGATTGTTTACTGGGAGTTTTATACAAAATGTGTGACGAGGAACAGAAGTACCGACATCTGTGGCTGATTTTTGGTCTTTGAAATGAGGGGATTTGGGGAAGATAGCAGATAGAGCCAGAGTTACATTGTGACTAACAGCTTTCTTGAGATGCTGTTCGCATGCTCTATGTCATGCTTAACGGTTTTTAGTCTATTCACTAAATATAGTAATATGCCATGCAACCATAATAAATACAGAACACTTACCTCACCCCAAAGTGCAGATGTGCCATTCACTGACTCCCCCAGACTCCTTCGCCTCTCGACAGTTACCATCCTACTTTCTGCCTCCATTGATTTGCCCGTGCGGGACATGTCAGATGAACTGAACACCCTTCTGCATCGACTTTATCTCACTCAGCATAAAACCTTTAGAGTCATCCATATTGCCTCCAGCACCAGAAGCATCCTTCTCAGATTGAATAATAGTCTATTATCTGTGTATGTCACTATTTTCCGTCCATTCATTGGTTCATGGGCATTTGGGTCGTTTCCACTATGGCTATGAGGAATATTTGTTGCTGTGAGTATTTGTGTACAGGCTACCCTATGCACCTACATTTTCTCTCCTGGATGACTTGGTCACTTGATGTTTAACATTTTGAGAGCCTGCTAAGACTCTTTTCCACCATGACCACAGCATGGTTTTAACACACCAATGAGCCCTACAAGAATTAGACAAAACAGAGGCCCCAGAAGATGACTCAGAGGCTTAAGGTCCAGTAAAGACAAGGTTGTGAGTTCCAACCTGTGTCACAGCAGCCCAGATGACAGGTACAATCTTACTGCCAGTGATCCTCATGAGCAGGGCCCAGAAGATGGTTCATGGACTTAGAAAGTGCCCAAGTTAAGTGGGAGACCCTGGTTTTAACCCCGTACCTGCAATTGCTGAGGTGATTCTGACCATTCCATGACAAGGCAAGGGAGGAGAGGTGTCTCCTGCCCAGGGACATTTCCTGTGCAGGGCAAATAATTAAATAATTTAAAGAAATTTTAAAACACTAGTCCAAAAAGTAAGGATCGCAAGACAAAAAGCTCACAAAGATCAACAATAGTGACTCTAAAAGTGGGTTCTTCAGACCTGAAGTCTCGGGATCACTTGGGAATTTAAAATTTTACTTTTTTAAAACCCAGCTAGATCTCTGCATCTGTAGTTTTACAACACCTCCAGGTGATTCTAAAGTTTGAGAACCACCCATCTACAGCGAAACTAGGTGCCATAACAAACACCAAAATACATGTAGGTAGGTACCAGCTACTTACAGCTGCTGGAATATGTGACTCAATAGTTTCATGGAAAGGGAGAAAAGGAAAAAGGCTCCTGTAGTGTTGCAACCCAGAGAGGCCCCAAAACCCTTGAAAGTGTTGGTGGGCTAATGCGGAAGGTTGACCGAATGCTGGAGGACCTTCAGAGGCCCCATTTGCACGTGAACACAAGGATCACCTAGCAGCACTGCGAAGTTGCTGGATGTGCCCAAGCTGCCAGACCAAGCAGCTCTCTACAATGAAGTTCTGTGCCAAAGATACCTGACATTGAGCATCACATGGACACAGGGACCCCTCCAACAAGAAAGAAAAGAGACAGATTAAGATAAAAGAGGGAAAAGCAATAAAGATACAGTTTAGACTGAAGTGGGAACCAAGGATTTGATATCCTGCACCTCTTGATCATTGTATCACTGTCATCCCGTTGTTCATTGATTTGCTTGATTGGGCACCAGTAATGTCTCCATTCGTCCCTGTCATGTGCTAATGTAGCCCACTGGCATATTGGGGCTCTTTCAGGGTCAGGGGAATGAGGAATGTCATTGTTACTGTTTTGGGCATATTGAGTACACCATGGGTAGCTTGCCAGGCTCTGTCGTGCAGGCAGGATACTCTTGGTAGCTTGCTGGGATCTTCGAGAGAGAGAGAGAGATGGAAGTTTTTGGTGCAGCCTCTAATCACCTTTACAGGAGTTCCCAGTCAGATATATATATATATATATATATATGTCAGATATATATACATATATATACACACGTATATATATACGTTTCCCTCTATAATTTGTTGTCTACTGTCTGAACCCCATCAAATATGGTGTGGTAATTATGGAAAATAAGTAAGGAGTGTCTTATGATGTGTCGTGCAGCCGCAAAAGTGGCCACGTGGTCCAGGAATATGTTCACTCATATGTGAGGCTCGGCCCAAGTGTGTGGAAAGCAGCCTGGAGTGTGGCAGCTGTTGGGTTGTGGAGGTCGACTGCCGGGGCTGTGTCTCTTAGGGCAGGGAGGGCTCTCACCCACCCCTCTCTGGGGCGCCCAGAATGAAAACAGCCTGGAGTGGAGTCCAGTGGCATGGTTATGGGGGGCCTCATTTTATGCTCCCTTCTTGGTGTGTGTGTGTATATATATATGCACACATATATATACACACACACACACACACACGCACATACATACATACATGACCACAGCTATGCTCAAGGCCACTCTCCACATGTTTGGACAAGCCTCACACATGAAGAGACCGGCAGAGAAATCCAGGTATGCGGGACCCAGGGCTGAGATCTCCAAACCTGCTCAGATTGGGACTGGGCCTTCTCCACCCAGACACCCCATTTTCCAGTAGCTTGGCAGCCACACCCACAAACTGCCCCCAGCGCCATGTGGTCCCACCAACAGCCAACATCCAGAGACTATAAGACCAAGCTCCCGGAAGAGAGCAACACAGAGTCTCTTGCCCCCCGTGCCTGTCTGTCTTCACCAGGGCCCCTCAAAGGGGACAGGTTGCCTTTCCCTCCCTGCCCCAAGCAGAGCCTGGACAGTTGACCTCTGGAACCCAGCCACAGCCATGTTCAAGGCCACTCTCCACATGTTCGGATGAGCCTCACACATGAAGGGATCGGCAGAGGAACCCAGGTGTACGGGACCCGGGGCTGAGATCTCCAAGCCTGCTCAGATTGGGACTGGGCCTCCTCCACCCAGACCCCCCATTTTCCAGTAGCTTGGCAGCCACACCCACAGACTTCTCCCAGTGCTGTGTAATCCCACCAACGGCCAACATCCAAAGACTATATGACCAAGCTCCCGGACATCTAATGGCCTTGTTCTCCTTCTTGGATAACCTGACAAGCTACCAAGTGTCTATTACCTGCACAGGAGAGCCTTGAAAGCTCCCCATGGCGTATTCATATCCTAAATACAGTAAAAGATATATATATATATACATATATATATATATATATATATATATATATATATATATATACACATCTCGGAGATCCCGGCAAGCTACTGAGAGTATCCAGCCTGCATGGCAGAACCTGGCAAGCTATCCGTGGTGTATTCAATATGCCAAAAACAGTAACGATAGATCTCATTCCCCTGACCCTGAAAGAGCCTTCAATCATTGGGAAAGACGAGGAAGGAGAGGCTGCTAAAATCTCAGGGCTGAGTGTAATAGAGACATTACTGGTGCCCGCTTGGGTAAATTGATGGACAACCGGATGACAGTGATACAGTGATACATATATATCATATATATCAATCATATATATGTAAAGATTTTTTTAATGTTAGTAAGTTAAGAGCAGGAAGGCAGTTCAAATAACTTTTCCAATCAATAACCAGGAATTTGAATGTGATTCAGGTGATAAAGCACACAGATACTATGCGTGAGGCCCTAGGTTCCATGCTCTGGTGACCCCCCTCCCCAAACATTGATGAAGTGATTCCTGGCAACAAGTAAAATCTATCAATAGCTAGTGCCTTAAAAAAATTAATAGGATATAACAGAAAAAAAAGAAAAATCAGAAAGATACAAAAATCACCATCCAAACAAAAAACTTTCTGAATCAGAAGAACTATTATTTTCCTGACTTGATGGCATTAATTTGAAAACTTACTTGAGACATAATACATTTCTAGAAAAACTTTTCAAACTTGGCCCTGAAACAGAAGACCTGGAAGCCAGTACAAATAATTAATCCAAGATATTTCACTATCAAATACTTTAAAAATAAGATAACCCTATGGTATTTAGGCTATTTTAGAGTTTAAAATAAAAATCTAACTTCAGTGTATAAAGCACATATAACATGAATCCCAAAACTTGACAAAAAAAATGAAAAAGAGAAAGAAAATTTTCTAGCACAACCCTGGCACTGGAGTCTAGGGGTGAAGAGTATAGAGAAGGAAAGAAATTGAGGGGTGAGTAACAAGAGAGACATAGGAGGCAGAAATCAAGGGGATTCTAGTACAAGAGTGGGGTAGAGGAGTGGGAGAGCTAAATATTCAAGCCACAGCCAACAACACTGAAAATATGAGATCCAAACTAAGACAATCAAACTTAAAAATGTGCCTGTCAATGTGGCATGACAGGGGTGGGTGGAAGGGAAACTGGGAACACTGGCTAAGGGAAGTTGACACTGGTGGTGGGATTAGTGATAAAACATTGTATGTCTATGAGCAAAGACATTCAACTATGAATTCATAGTTACTCAACTATGAGTAACTTTGTAAATCATCGTGTTTTAATAAAATAAACAAAAGAAAATTAGATACCAATGTCATTTATTAATTTTGTTATAAAAATCTAATTAATGGGATCAGAGAGAAAGTGCAGGTAAGGAGCGTGTCTTGCAAGTGGCCAACCCAGTTTCACTGCTAGGAGTCATCTCTGAAGAGCAAGGAGTAAGCCCCACTACCAGGTGTGGCCCAACTGCCCCTCACAAAAAAAAAAAATTTAATTAAGTTACTTATTTTTGCAGACAATTTCATTAAGCATTCCTAAAATCCCAAAGGAATAAATAGAAAAAGTTTGGGTCAGGAGAAAAGTTAGTAAACCAGCAAATTATAACATCACCATAAAAAATCTACAGCATTCACATACACAAACCATTCAACTATAAGGGGAAAATAGAAGAAAATATTATATATATAATAACAAAAAGAAAATAAAAATGACTATCTCTAAACTTGATAGGAAATATCCAAAGTACTAACATGCACACACCCACACACACACAAATGTAAAGCTAAAACAAATTTAAAGAAAATCATACATACCTTTGGATAAGAAGACTCTATATAGAGATAACAGTTTCCCCAATTAAATATATTATATTTACAAATTATTATTTGTATTATTTGTATTGTTTGCAAATTTTAATGTAATAATCTTAAAATGTTACCAGGTTTTATCCCAAGCTATATGAATTGATAATAAGTTTCATTTGGAATAATTTAAAAAAGTAGGGAAAACACTTAAAAAAAGACACAAGGATGGGGTGCTTATCTATTTAATAATTAGATATTAAACATAATATCTAATTAAAATAGCATGATAGTCACATATGTAGGAAGGTAAATTATGGTATAAAATAGAAATAACAGAGTAAGTTCAATTGCACATGGAAATTTAATATGGAAGGAAGGCAGCAGCCCAAAATAATGGCATAAAGATAGAATTTCTTGTAAGTGATATTGGGATACCATATAGATATCTGAATGGCTCTATGAAAAGAATATTGTTAGCTTTATCTATTATATCATGTACCAGAATATGTTTTAAATGATCAGAGTGCTTAAATTTTAAAAAGGAAGCTATAAAAGAAACATGGGCATTAAAAAGTCATAAAATAAACATAGATCAATTTCTTTATAACCTAAGAATTGGAAAATAAATCTTTATGATTCAAACTCCAAAAAGAATAAGAGAAAAAATAAATTTGATACTATTAACTTTTCACATACTCTTTCCAAGTGCCATACGCAAAGTGAAAAAGACAACTGAGAAAACTGATATTACACAGGACTAATACCGCAAACAAGAGATGCTCATCTTTCTCTTAAAAAGAGAAATTCAAATTTAAACATACTGTGACAATGTAATATTGGCAAACACTCACAGTGGATATTAGATTAGCCAGGGTTTTCCATAGAAATAAAAAGAGAGAGAAAGAGAGGGTGAGGGAGGGAGAGAGAATGAGAGAGAGAGTTAAAAATATTAATTCACAAAAGCTAAGAACTCTCAAGCTGGTGAGCTAGGAGACCCAACAGTATAATTTTAGACTGAGCCCAAGTCCATGGGTCAGACAGAGAATTTATTCTTAGTCTTTTTGTACTCTCTAAGTCTACAGAGGATTAGATAAGGCATCCACTTTGGGGAGAACAGTCTTCTTTACATGGTCGAATGACCCAAAATATTGCTATCATCCAGAAATGTCTTCACAGACCCAGAATAAGGTTTAACCAAATATCTGTACACTCCTTAGGCAGGTCAAATAGGCACAAAAAGTTAAACAGCACTAATAAGTATTCTGAAAATAGAGCTCCCCATTCATTCTTTGCAGGAATACAGCCTGTTATAAGTACGGTGGAAAGGAATTTAGCAATATGTAACAAAATTACATGTGCATTTATCCTCTGAGACAGCAACTCCTTGTCATGAAGCTGGGGCTGGCGAGAGCCAGGTGGGGGAGTCTCGCAAGTAGTGTTCAGAGGACTGGGAGAGATAATACTACGGATAAGGCAAAATGTCTTGCACATCACTGACCTGGGTCTGATCCCCAGCATCCTGTATGGTCCCTAGAGCACTGCCAGGAGTGATTCCTGCGCACAGAGCCAGGAGTAAGCCCTGAGCATCACTAAGTATGGCCCCCACCTGCAACAAAGAGGTGTTTAGGAAGCCTTGGGGTCCCTCCCGGTGATTCTCATCCAGTGGGTTAACAATTCAGTGCAAGGGGCTGAGGGCTAGTGCTACTTCACCCTCACAGTGCCAGAGACTACTGGGCCACACTGCCTGTGCTCAGCGACTTCCAGAGACAAGAGACAGAAATGTGGTCCAGAACCCTGTGGTGCCAGGGACTGAGCCAGGATCAGCAGCAGGCAGGGCCTGCACCTTAAAGCCAGCATTCTTTTTAGGAATCAATTGCAAAGACCACTTGCAAAAGTGTGAAAATATTCAGAAGCAGTGCTACTATTCATTACAGCATTATTTGTAACAGTTAAAATAAACACATTCCAACCCGAAAGTGCATAGTTGAATACATTTTTTTTGAATTTTTTTTATTTTTAAATTTATTTATTTTTAATTAGAGAATCACCGTGAGGGTACAGTTACAGATTTATACACTTTTGTGCTTATACTTCCCTCATACAAAGTTTGGGAACCCATCCCTTCACCAGTGCCCATTCTCCACCACCCGTAAACCCAGTGTCCCTCCCACCCTCCCCAATCCCATCTCCCCCCCCCACCCCACCCTGCCACTGTGGCAAGGCATTCCCTTCTGTTTTCTCTCTCTAATTAGCTGTTGTGGTTTGCAATAAAGGTGTTGAGTGGCCGCTGTGCTCAGTCTCTAGCCCTCATTCAGCCCGCAACTCCCTTCCCCCACATGGCCTTCGACTACAATGTAGTTGGTGATCGCTTCTCTGAGTTGACCTTTCCCCGGAACGTGAGGCCAGCCTCGAAGCCATGGAGTCAACCTCCTGGTACTTATTTCTACAGTTCTTGGGTGTTAGTCTCCCACTCTGTTATTCTATATACCATAGATGAGTGCAATCTTTCTATGTCTGTCTCTCTCTTTCTGACTCATTTCACTCAGCATGAAACTTTTCATGCCCATCCACTTGACTACAAAATTCTTGACCTCCTTTTTTCTAACAGCTGCATAGTATTCCATTGTATAGATGTACCAAAGTTTCCTCAACCAGTCATCCGTTCTGGGGCAAGTTGAATACATTTTAAAAGTTCACTAGTAGAGGGACTGGAGCAGTAGTACAGCAGCTAGGGCATTTGCCTTGCATGCGGCCGACCCAGGTTCGATTCCCAGCATCCCATATGGTCCCCTGAGCACCACCAGAAATAATTCCTGAGTGCAGAGCTAGGAGTAACCCCTGTGCATTGCCAGGTGTGAGCCAAAAAGAAAAAAAAAAAGTTCACTAGTAGAGATAATGAGTTGGATAAACTACGTACAATATGAGTCTATGTGCTATAGATAATAACTATGTACAATAAGTTATGATTATACAGTAAGTCATAATAAATAATTAATAAGTTATAATAATACAATAAGTTAGATTATAACCATATAGGAGTGATATACAATAAGAAGCTATACAGCTTAAAAAGGAATACAAGTGTAGTGTGATCTCCAGCATATGGTATTTAAACTGGGGTTGAATAAGGCCTGGGCTTATGAAAATGCCCAACTTGTAAATTTCAGCATCAGATAAACAACTTTCTGAAATTATGCTAACAGAAGCCTACAAAAAAAATTCTCCCAGACAATGTAACCAGGTCTCCATCAGCAATTTCTTCTCCAGTAGGATAAAGGGGAACTCCCAGTGCTGGTGTTTGCACACTATTTAGCAACCCATCCACTATCCGACCCTGTCCGGTAGTGGTAATGCACCACTCTGCCATCTTGGTGGCTCTCTGTTCAACTGATTCCCACTAAGTTGTGCCTCTATGATATGTGTGCTGGTCCTGCACATACCGCATACGACAATCCCCACTAAGAGGCCAGGCACAGTCCCTAGGGCAGAGGGCAGCATGTCCTCACTGCAGGCAGAGAAGTGACTGAAATGGGCAAATGTTTCTGAATTTCTTGTTAGCTTCAAGCCCCGTGATCATGCTCCCTCCTGGAAACTTGTCTTCTTTACTAGCTCCCTCATACTCAAATTTAAGCCCCCCAAAAAACCCTTATCTGGGAACAGATCCTGCTATAAGTGTTCATTTCTATTGTAAGCAGAGCCTAGAAACAAAAACAAAAACAAAACTGGGGCCAATACCAAAATGAGAAAAGGAAGATAAAGTTCTGGTTGAGCTTCTCTGGGAAACAGTATGGAGATTCCTCAAGGAAAGTTAGGAATAGAGCTCCTATATGACCTGGTGGTTCCATTTCTTGGCATCAACTGCCCCCTCCCCACTCTAACACAAAAACATTAATTTAAAAAGGTGTATTGTAGCACTTAGTATAATATTCAGGATATGGAGACAACCCAAGTGTCTAAAGACATGTGAATGGATAAGGAGGTTGTGCTGTACATACACAGCGGAACGCTTTTCAGCTGAAATCATGCAGTTCTCTGCAACATGGATGGAATTGTGCAGTATCATGTTAAGGGGAATAGTCAGAGGGAAAAACAAATACTGAGTGATCTGACCCATCTGTGGCACATAGATAAAACAAGGTAAGGAACAGTATTGGGTGATAACAAACCATTGGCTTCAGATGACAAGACTGAGATTAGGGGATGATAAGTTTGACTAGAAATGATGCTGAGTCATTGGTGGAGGGTCGGAGTTAACTTTGGTGTTAATGAGATATGATAACTGTGTACATCAATATCATAAATGTTAATACTCCTGCCAATATGTTATTAAACCATTATAGAATATTTTAATTTTTAAAAAATTAAATAAAAATCAGTAGCTAACAGAAAACTTCAAGCCAGCCCAGGGAAACTGGTTAGAGGCAAGATTTTTAATATACAAGAGATCCAGCTAAGAAACAAGCAAAAGAAAGCATTCTTATTAAATTAGCATGGCACCGTTTCTCAAGCCTTGGATGTAGTGACAATGTATAATTCATGTCCACACAGAGAGACAGCTGGTGTCCATGCTTACTGATGGAGATGCCCCACACCATCCAGGGAACAGACTTGCCCACAAACTCATCCCAAACTTGACTCTGCTCAAGCCTCTCCTACTACCTATGGGAAATACAGGGAAGAGAGAGTTGTGTTGTCCCACAGCAGCTGGGGGCTTCATCACAAAATCCAGACTGAAAAATTCCATTGTGGGTTATTCAATAGAAATATGAAGTGAGGGGCTGGAGCCTCAGAGGGTAGGGTTCTTGCCTTGGACACGGGGAAACCAGGTTTGATCCCTGGCATAACATATGGTCCCTGAGCACTGCTAGGAGTGACTCCTGTGCACAAGCCAGGAGCAAGCCCTGAGTACTGCTGGGTATATCTCCAAAACTAAACCAAAAAAGAAAAAGAAATATGAAATGAGCCACATAAATGACCGTTTTAAACTTTTCTAGTAATCATAGTTGTGAAGAATAACAGGTGAAGTTATTTTGAGTAATATGCTTTCATTGACTCGGTATCTCAAAGATCATTTCAACTGAAAATGGCATGAAGTATTGACAATGAGATATTCTACATTCTTTGGTGTGTATTTTACACTCAGAACACATCTCCACTAGAATCTGCATCAGAAATGCTTCACTGCTGGTATTAAGCTTTCATGAAATGAAGAGATGAAAAAGTGGGCTCTCACATTTACAAGTTGTTCCAAACACATCTCAGTTTCCCAGGAACAGAAGGAAGAAGCCCATTTTTAAATTTATACTAACTTTGGATTTTAGAAGCTTGGTCCTTTACTTTCATTAACCACTTTTCAATTGTTCTTTAGGCAAGAGGAAAAAATATAGAGAGAGATATATATGGAGAGGGTTACTACAGATTCAAAAGACTTAAAAGAGTTGTTATCTTTATATGAGCCTCATGAAATCCAGATTAAAACAAATGATGAAAAAATAATTAGAAAACTATTGCTATATTAAGAAATTATTATTGCTTTTTACACTCTGGAGAAGCCCATGTTCTCTCTTGAACACCTCTCTCTCTCTCTCTCTCTCTCTCTCTCTCTCTCTCTCTCTCTCTCTCTCTCTCTCTCTCTCTCTCTCTCCCCCCCCCTTTCTCTTTCCCTCTTTTTAAGAAAAAAAATGTCCTTAGAAAAAGGAATTCTTTTTTTTTTCCTTTTGAGTCACACCCAGCGATGCACAGGGTTACTCCTAGCTCTGCACTCAGGAATTATCCCTGGCAGTGCTCAGGGGACTATATGGGATGCTGGGAATGGAACCCAGGTCGGCCGAGTGCAAGTCAAACGCCCTACCTGCTGTGCTATTGCTCCAGCGCTGAAAAATAAATTATTGATAACATTTAAGTGTCATAAGGATATTGTGACTATTTTTCTTAAAATCCTTTATCTTTTAGAGTTACACACACACAAAAATTTACAGGTGAAATTAAGTTGCATCTGCTCTTTGCTTCCAAAGAATGCAGGTAAAGAACAGCACTTACGAGTTTCACCCAAGCAAAATTGGCCTCATTCTAATAATCATTGAAACTGGGAGCTGGGGACACTGATGGCATTATGTACACCCTTCTACTTATTTAACTTTCATTATGGAAAGTTAAACTCTAGCTGTGTGTAAAATCGAGAATAGAGCAGATTGAAGTTTCTTTATAATGGCATTGGGATAGATTTCCTTGAGTGAGGTGTTGCTAGGGTCAAGAATCCTGCACAGCTACAGGCAAATGCGATGTGTGAAATATCCCTTGTCTGCCACCTTACTTTCCCCACGTTGCCATAATACATGGCTGATGTGCTTCTATTTCTGTGCACAGAGATCTCCCTCATCATTTTAAAGATCACATAGCCTTCCACTGCACGGATATGTCAGAATGATTTCAATTGCTTGCCTATTGATTGATATTTGGGTTCTCTCCAAATACTCATTAGTATAAACAAGGGTTGAGATGAACATTCCTCCCCTACATCCTTTCACATCGTGTGGTTATTTCCTTAGGATGTGTTCCAAGAAGTGGAACTGCTGGGTAAAACAGTCATTAAAGATTTTAAAAGCAGATCTTTGAAAAGATGGGGCTGACTGCCCCGGACCTGGCTGAGGGCCAAGGGGTCCTGTGGCGGCTCTAGGCCCCTGGAATTTCATCCTGTGACCACAGAGCACAGCGATCCTTCACTCTGGGAAGAAAACACCCCCCCACTCCCCCCCCCAACCCGCAAATCCAGATTCTGATCGGAAGGTCTGCACTGGAGCCCAGAAACTGGACTTAAAATTTAAAAAAGTCTGGCTAATTCTGATGCATGTGGTCTAAGTAAATGAACACTTGTCAAACTCTGCTCATCTCATCTCCTGAGAGGTCCTGAAGACTATGGGCCTGGGCGCAACCCTGGGAAATTTCTTTCTCAATGCTTCTGAGATTGGCTGGTATGTGAGTACACTGAATATGTAAGTGTAAACATGAGATCATATCATAAGGCGAGCTGAGCTTTTCCTTCCTGCGGCCTTCTGCCTTCTCCTTTGTTGTTTTTGCTTGTCTCCTTCCCTTTCCCTTCCTCCCCCATTTACTGCAATCCTACCCCAAGCAACCTGTTAACTACTTGTTGTTACACTTCCTTGCTAACATGGCTTTCTCCATGCTAATTCAACATACAAAAAAAAAAAAACCAGTGAAATAGATTTGCATTTTAATCAGGGTTTTTAGCAAGCAGCAGAAGCCCATTTCTAGCTCATTTAAGCAGAAAGGAAGTATCTTAAAGAGATTGGAGTCATTCACAGATTTTTCTGTGTGGGTTGGAGGAACAGCCTGAAGGCTAAACCCTGGGGCCATCGCTAGCTCCCCACCACCCATGAAACAAGTGGTGGGAGGAGTGGGGGTAGAACCACCACAATTTATCCAATCGCAGCAAATAGAAATGCCACAAAAGATAAAAATGCCACAGCATACAGTGCGTTCTAGAAAGGACAGATGGGTATTAGTTCTTCCTCTCACACTTGTAAAGCTGGTTGTATTGGGCTGGGTGGGGACGTTGGGCCACACCCAGCAGTGCTCAGGGCTTGTTCTTGTCTCTGTGCTCCTGGATCACGCCTGGTGGTGATCAGAAGACCACATGTGGTGCCAGGGATTCAAACTACCACATGCAAAGCAAGCACCCTACCTGCTGTACTATTGAAGAGAGAAATAGCTCCCCTCCTCATTCTGGACAAATCAACATCCAGAGGAAAGGGAGTTGCCAGAGGCTGTCTAGCCGGGGCTACATGACATGGCCACAGTGTGGGCTTGGGGTGTTTCTGGCATGGTCTTGGCCTCACTTTGTGATTGCAGATTGCTCTCAAAATATACTTATATCCTTAAGATAGTCTTGGCTTGGCTTTGCAAATAACATGACTGGAGAATTTCTGCTTCTGTTTTCTCCTGCCAGCTGACACATCCCCCACCAGCTAGCTTATAAAAGCAGGACCCTCTAGTTTGCCCAGGGCCCAGCCTTTTGAGCAGAAGCTTAGCTGGGTTAGGCGCGCAATAAACCTGAGTTTTCACGTCTCTGGCCAGGAACCCAGGACATACCTGGGTTCTCCTGTTCATGAATAAGACACAAAATGCAGGATTCTCCAGGAAGCAGATTATTGACAGTTGGAGAAGTGCATGCAGTGATCTGTAAGGAATATGAGGAGGGGAGCAAGAGGTGGGAAGAAGGCCTCAAGGTGCCATGCAGGCCCACCCCCTATTCCAGAGGAGGAAGGACTGGGGGCAGAGGCTCAAACCCTAGGTCAGCTTTAAGAAAACGGAGAAACTAGGACCCCCATCCCGCCCTGTCTAGTCACTGTTGGGGACATTCAAATGATGGGGTGGGTTGCCAAGGTAGTCAGTGTATCAGAGGTTTGAGACCCGGCCCAGAGCTGTGGCTCTGTCAGTTCCTTCTTGAGAGGAAAGTCAGGTGGTCCATCTGAGCACCTGCCACAACAGGATTTAGCAACTTTCCACCAACAAATTTCCTGAAATTAAAGTAACTCATGAATGTTGACATCATTTTAAACAGGTGGAAAATATATGGGGGAAAGAGGAAACTGCTGTTACTCTGCTATAAGTTGTCTCTATGGAATCAATGCAAATCAGGGGCTAGGAAGGCAGGAGAAAGGGCAGGGGCTTAGCAGCTGACCCAGGTTCGATCCCCAGTAGTCTGGAGTCGGCCTATAAAGCTGGAGCACCACCAGCTGCACCTCAAAACAAAAAATCAAATAAAAAGATAAATTCAAGTAAATATTTTTTGTTTAAGTAACAAACAAAAAGGGCTGGAGAGATAGAACAGTGTCGAAAGCATTTGACTTGCATGCAATCAAGTTCAATGCAATTGCCAGCCGCATATGTTCTCCCAAGCACCTCCAGAAACGGTTCCTGAGCACAGAGCAGGTGGTATCTCCTGAGAAGCACTGGATGCCACCCAAACCACTCCCTTCCCTGCTCCCCAAAATAAGATACACTCTCCAGGGGCTGGAGCGATAATATAGCGAGTAGAGCGTTAGCTTTGCATGTGGCCAACCTGGGTTCGATCCTTGGCATCCCATATGGTTCCCCAGCACTGCCATGAGTGATTCCTGAGTATCAGGAATCTGCTGGGAGTAACCCATGAGTACCATCGGGTGTAACCCAAACAGCAAAAAAAAATTAAAATAAATTTTTAAAAGGGTATGCTTTCCATACTGTGCTAACCCTCTTTTGTGTATCCCTGAAGAAATGCTAAGAATGTACAGATTCATATTCCCTTTCTGTTGACCGAAGGTGGTGTTCCCTTATATGAATGTCCCCAATGTTACTGGAGGTTCTGGGACTCAACTCTGAGGAAATTTCAAGTATTTCATAGCTTGAGTACATACAGGACCAATCAGCAATGTCGCTTCTGCTTGAGGGGGTCTCCAGGGACTCCAGAACCTGCCTGTGTGTCTCTTGCTGCTTTTGCATCATCTTGACAGCTAAGATGTTATCCAACTCTGGGCATCCCCTCTGTGCTGCAAGGGTGCAGTGCACCGAGAGAAGGGCCCTGGAGAGAGGCAGCTGCGGTAAGAGGAGGGGAGGACATGGTTAGAACAGAGCCAGGTTTGGCGTCCTGGCTCTGGGACATCTGTCTTCCCAGCACCTTCCTGCTAAGACTCCGGGACCTCAGGGACTATTCATTTTGTTTCTGTCTTGTTTTACATCCACCTGCTGCTTTCAGGAATGTAATCCCCAATCCCAATGAGGAGAATAGAGAAGGAAAACCGCTGAGATGTGAGCCTTTGGCCGAGTTGCCTCACCGTGCTGGTGGCCTTCCCCAGCCTCCACCTAGAACAGGCTCCCAGTGCTCCCCGAATGAGCACCTGCCATGTTGTCTGTTTCCATGGTGATTTGCAGGCCCCGTTTCCTGGGAAACCCCAAGAGATGATAGTGCTAATCCCTCCAACCCTCTCTGGGGCCAGGATCAGGCCTGTCGAGCCACTGGCAAAGGAGTGGGGCTGGCGTGCACCTAAAGTTGGAGATCAGAGGCCAAGGAAATGACCCTACTGACCCTCCTTCTTTGCTGAGTGGCCACCTGACATTTGCTAAGCTGAATGTGGCCCTGCTGACCCCAGACAGCTGTCGGTGAGACCGCTCACTCCCCATCTGCTGAACAGGCCGCTGTGCAGCCCACACCGCAAGCTTCCCTTCCTGCTGGCCGGATTTTCTATTTAAACCCATCTAGCTTTTGAACTTGGGGTGAGAAGGGTTATTAAATATTGACAGTTATAAAATATTGTCATTCTAATATCTCTTTAGTCTATCTGGATGTTGTTTTTCTGTCTTAAAATTACAGTTGTGTAGGGTCAGAGAGATAGTATGGGGGTTTAGGCCAACTCCAGTTCCACCCTGGGCATTGAAAATGGTTCCTCAAAGCATTGCCAGGAGTTATCCCTGAGCACAGAGCCAGGAGTAAGGTCTGAGCACACTGGGTATGTCCTCCAAACAAAACAAAAGTGCAGTTATGAGGTGGGAAATGGACAGAACTTGCAGCAAATTCTGAATACAACTTGAGATCAAAAGTTCCGACAATTCAATCTGTTCCAGGTATAAAGCAAACCCACCCCGAGGGATGTTTACCAACTTGATACTGGGATTTTGGGGTAAAGGCTGACTGCATGAGGTGGGTGGGTGGGGGGATTCTGGATGGTGCAAGAAGGTGTGACAGAAAGGTGACTGAGAGCAAACAAAGCTGTCCTATAGCTTTATAGCTGCCTGATGGAGGACAGGCTGTGTCTCAGGGCTGTGGACCAAATGTAAAGGCAAAAGCTGGAACAGAGGAGCTGACTTCCCTCCAGAACCTTCACTACAAATATGCAGGCGTGCAAATGTACTTCCTACTCGCATTCCCTCCAAACACACTCCCAGTTTGGAAACTATGGTTTCTGTAGCCAAAGAGCACCTTTGTTCTCTATCTCTGACGTGGTTCTCCTTCTCTTGGCCAGCCCTAGTGTAGCGATGGGGCTTTAAACTGGCGGATGTTGACACTGTCTGTTAAGATAAATAAGCCCATCTGTTACAAACCTTTCTAGAAAGCAGTACGACAGTTCGTCTCAAGTGCCTTTAAAGAGCCCACAGCCTTTGAACCAGTAGCTCCCAGGAATTGTCAGAAATTCAAATATATTTATGAAAAATGCTATCGTTGTTGGTGATATCCAAAACAGTAGAGAATGGAGATACCTATTCTGCTCTATTATAAGAGAGGCCAGTTCAAGAAATCTTGTTGAACCTGTATAGTGGCTAGAATGAAAGCGGCAATAAAATGATTTTCAAAGAATTTTGTTGGTAATGGGAAATGTGCAAGGCATAGAAAGAAATAAGTATTCAGAATTCTTTCTATAGACATAATTTTAATTTTAGAAAATTGATACATGCAGATTTCTAGGTAAAATATTGGAAAGAAATATATCAGTTCTTTAGGTGGTTGTTGCTGGTGATTTATCTCTCCACCAGATAAATATTTTTTGCTCTTTGTGTTAGGTGTAAATTAAAATGTCTACTCAGTTTAAAAAAATTAAAAATAATTGAATCTGTTATTTTATCAAGTGCAGCAATTTAAAGTGATTGCCATTTAGGATTTAGAAGTATAGTTAGAAAAAGCACAAGCCCAATTACCTGCAGGCTTTTGATGAATTACTTCATTTCTCTATACTTGCATTTCCTCATCTATATAATGAGAATAATAAATTTCCCTCCCTATTTATTATGATTATTTCATAAGATAAAGTTATGAAACATGTTAAGTGCTCAATTAATAGGAAATTCTTTACCTGTTTTCCTCCTCCCAACTCCTATTTTAACTTTGCCTTAGGAATAAATTAAAAGAAATTACGTTTTTACAATAATGCCTAAAGGAAAGAGATAAAGAAAGGGAAGAGAGAGAGAGAGAGAGGCAGGCGGGGGTGGGGTGGGGTGGGAGGCAGGAGAGAAACTGAGGACATTGTTGATGAGAAATGTGCACTGGTGAAGTGATGGCTGTTGGAACACTGTATGACTGAAACCCAATCATGAACAACTCTACAACTGTGTATCTCACAGTGATTCTATTAAAAAACATTTTTTTAAGAATGTAAGTTTTTTGACCTATGAATCTTTATGATTTTCACTTATAAGTGAATTGAATTGCCTGATGGAAATGGTGTTTAAAACCATGTGTCAGAGGTCAGAGCAGTGGTGCAGCAGGTAGGTCTCTGTGCGCATATGGCTGACGTGGTTTCAAAGCCTGCAATTCCATGTGGTTCCCTGTGCACTGCCGGCAGTGATTCCTGAATGCAGAGCCAGAAGCCCTTAGCATCATCAGGTGTGGCTCCAAAATTAAAACAGAAAGAAAAGTTGATTTTTGTTCAGAATATTGGAGCACATTTCTAATACAGAATGGAGAAAGTAGTGGCTTGAAGTGATTATAGAACTATTATTTATCATAAATGATCAGACAATAATAATACAATCATAGGACAATCAAAGAATAATGTTTTTTCAGCTAAGAAACATTAGCGGGCTAGGCCTCAATGAATTAATTTTAATAAACAAATGGAGATAAAATAAAGCTGCTGGCTGCTTATACCCTAGAGGTTCACTTAAGCCAAATACACTACCTAAACTGCCTCCTAAGTGAGTCTAATTCAGCTGGTCCAGACAGATGACTCCCTATCCATAAGATCACCTGTAAAAACTTGCAATGATGCAATTTCTGGCAGAAATTTCTCTGTACTTAGTTACTAAAATACTAAAATACAGAAACCCAAAACTGTGCAACTGCTACTGCGGCTGCTCAACCTCATATCTCTTCATTTTCAGCAATGGAAAATAAATTATCAAATGCTTCCTTTTCAGCATATCCGACTTTGGGGGGAGAAGCCCCAAACAATAATAGTGAGTTTTTTGTTGAAATATTGAATGTAATCAAAGTAAAGTGAAAGTAAAGTGAAATTTATCAGTTACACAGGCGGGGTGGGGCTGGGGAGGGGAAGGGGTGGGGGGGAGGTATACTGCAATTCTTGATGGTGGAATATGTGCACTGGTGAAGGAATGGGTGTTCAAGCATTGTATAACTGAGACTTAAACCTGAAAGCTTTGTAACTTTCCACATGGTAATTCAATTAAAAAAATAATAAAATAAAAATTTAGAAAATCAATTAAAAATAAAACAAAATAACAAAAAATTGCATAAAATAAAAAAAGTTTTGTAAAAATGAAAAAAAAAAAACAAGATCACCTGTAAAATCTCTAGATGTCCCAGAAAATCAGAGCAAATGACAAAAAAGATAAAATCGAAAAACACCCTAATATCACATGGGGTAAAAAATAAAAAATGAAATTTGCAATTTGATTGTCAAGTACCACCAGTGCCAACAGAAATTGAGAAGGGATTATTTAACAGATGGTTTTCTGAGTACTTTAAACAGAAAGTGATGTTTGCCAGAAACTAACGTGGACTCGCTCAGAACAAGTCTAGTCTTATTTCTTTGTGTGAATTATTAGATTAGTGGAGGGGGGAGTGTCAGAGGCAGGGTTTAATTTCGGCAAGGTCTTTCCCTAAATCCCTGCTGCTTCTCTTGTGTAAAGGTGGAGGCATGTTGGGAAGAAGTAGGAGGTAGATTTCTAGCTCACTGGACAATCATTCTCTGGGAGTATTGATTAATGAATCCTGTCGCTGCAAAGGGGCATCTCTGGTGACACGCCAATGAGCTTTGTTCTGGTTCTTGTTCGTATTTTCTTATTAAAAACTTGGAAGATGACAGAGAAGCCAATTTGATCAGAAGTGTGGAAGATGCTAAGGCAGAAGGGAGAGAGAGCACTTGCCAATGACTCTCTGTATTTTTCTAATTTGTAGTTGTATATGCTGACACATTTTGGCAATGAAGGTTGAAATATTTGCAACCAGGACAAAGACGGCTTCGGGCTGATTCAAGCAAAGTCTTTCGCTCTCTCAGACAAATGCTAACTTGCACAACCCTCTACACCACGAGCGCTGTGGGTTACAAAGTTCTCTACGTCACCATCTCCGGGGTTAGTATCTACCCTCACCTCATTAAGTGCAAACACGCCCCACTTTTACCCCGTGCAAAACAGGCCCCAACACTGTCAGACAAATTCACTGTGTCACCTGAATTTCATCAAGACCTTTGCCTGCTTAGGCCCCTGCCCTGGCTGCAGCTTTAATTCCCTGGGCCCGCTGCCAGCTGAGGCCTATTAGCAGTCCCCTCAGAGCTCTGGCTGTGCGGCCGGAATTCCTTTCCCTCCTTCCACCAAGTGTCTACTTGTTCCAACATCCTAATCCCATATATCCATGTGCATAAATACATGTGCTCTTCCCACCGGGGTGAGATCTTTTGGGGATGAATGTCAAGTCTGCATTGTTTAAAATTTCAGTACGGAATGGGAGAGACTTGTCACGACAAGATTCTGCATTGAACTCTCGGGCCAGGTTGCCTAAGACCAGCTTGCCTAAAGTCCCATCTCCTGAAAACAGATGTAAGAGCACAGTTATGGCTCTTATGGATAGAATGACTGTATTTTAATAAATTATTTTGAATATAGAATGACTCTTCCTTCTATAGAATATAGAATATAGTCATTCTATTCGTAAGAACCAGAGTCTCTTGACCCCGCACCAGGGCCCCTCGGAGCAGGGCAGGTTGAGTCTCCTTCCCCGCCCCGAGCAGAGCGTCGGCAGCCCAAGACCTCTGGAGCCCAGCTACAGCCATGCTCAAGGCCCCTCTCCACACATTTGGATGAGCCTCACACATGAAGGAACCTGCAGAGGAACCCAGGTGTGCGGGACCCAGGGCTGAGACCTCCAATCTTGCTCGGATTGGGACTGGGCCTCCTCCACCCAGACCCCCCCCCCATTTTCCAGTAGCTTGGCAGCCACACCCACAAACTGCCCCTGGTGCCGTGTATAGTTCCATTAATGGCCAAGATACAAAGACTATAAAATAATGCTCCTGGAAACGCACGGCTGTATTCCTGGCTATGCGGCCTCTTATAGCCTAGTTATCCCTCTCAGAGAACCTGGCAAGGTACAGAGAGCATCCTGCCCACCCGGCAGAGCCTGGCAAGGTCTTCGTGGTATATTTGTTATGCCAAATACAGTAACAATGATGGGTCTCATTCCCCTTACCCTGAAAGAGCCTCCAATGCAGCACCGCTGGGAAGAACAAGTAAAGAGAGGCTGCTAAAATCTCAGGGCTAGGATGAATAGAGACATTACTGGTGCCCACTTGAGCAAATCGATGATTAACAGGATGACAGTGATACAGTGATAGAATGATTCTTCCTAATTTACTTTTAATTTGAGGCCACACCCAACATTGTCAGGAGCTAGTCCTGCTCTGTTGGCCAGGGGTTGCTCCTGGCCGTGCTCAGGGGTCACTAGTACCAGTGCTCAAACCTGGGTCTCCTGCAGACAAAGCATGTGCTCAAACCATTGAGCTACCCCTCCAGATCTATTTAACCTATTTTAAAATTGTTTGTGAACTAGTAAGCACATTTTAAGAGACTTTTACTTTTATCTCACATTCCTAGTTATTTTTAAACTGGCAAATGGATTTTAAAAACTGATGGATTGCAACAAATTTACATTCTCAGACATAACCCTCAGAAAAAACAGTATATTTTTTCACAAGAAAATAAATATGAACCCCCAAAATGAGTTCAAACAAAACGTTTGTTTTTACCCATTTGTTAGTAAGCCAAAGCTGGAAATAACCCAAAAAAAGTCCCAGTAGGTAATTGAATAAACCCACACAATAGATCATTACTCATAATAACACAAAATAAAACAATAGAGAACCACTCAACAATAGAAAAGAAAAAGCTATTGTTACATGCAACAACTTGAAAGAATCTCAAAAATATTACTTTGAGCAAATGAAGCTAAGTAATGCACAAGTTTCATCCTATTTATATGCTAAGAATAATTAATTAATTAACTAATTAATTAATGAAGGTGGGAAAATTGTTACAGTTCTTATCCAGAAGTATGGGTGAACTGGGAAGAAACAAAAAAATAATTTTCTGGGGTAAAGAAATGTTCTGTCTTGAACTGGAAGTGACCACATTTTTAAAAAGTCTATCTCACTCCAAAAATCAAGATTTCTTAAAGATTTGTGCATTTTATCATGTGCAAGTTAACATCTCATTTAACTATTTCTAAAAATGTCTATATTTCATATAAGTTTTCACTCAAAGACACACAAAATTTGAATCATTTTACCTCTGGCTTATAGTTCACTTAAATGTTTACACATTTTTTGGATGCAATTTGAATTTGGAAGGAAAATCTGCACCTATTCAGGTTAATACCTACTTAGTGAGCTCACTTCATTTGAATAATAGAAACATACTAAGTCTCTCAAAACACATTCAACTCCATTACGATTTAATTTTCATAACGTCTAATTGCTAGATTCATGCTGAGTGATTAATCTGGAGCACACACGCACGCATGCATGCGCACGCGCGCACACACACACACACACACACACACACACACACACACATACACATATCCTAGCACACCCTATCCTGAGTTCAGGTAATTATGGATATTTGTAGATGGGCTTGAACATCAAGCAATTTTCTCCAGATTTTGAAAATAGGCATCTCTCATCCACTCACAGTCCACAGTGACATGCAGAACCGAAGGGCTGGTTGGCAGCCACCAACTGGTGTCCTGCTTCCGCACTGCTGTCCATTTGGGCAACCCAATCCACTGGACAGGCTCTGAATAAGCAAAGCTTCCCTGGGGTTGCCAGAGCAATGTAGAAATGAGTGCAGGACTCTGTCTCTCACTTTTCTGTTTCTTACCTAAGTTGGTGTAGCAAGAAACAGGATGTGTAGGGCCCATTGGCTCCCCATTCAAGGTCACCCAACTTCTCCCACGAAGAGAGAACCTATATAAGCCGTAACCCAACCCCTAGACCCTGTGTTCTTAATTCTAAGATCAAATATTGTCTTTATTTAATTAATATTAGAATAATCCTCTGTAAATATTCACTTGCAACTTTGTTAATAACATCACTATGGACAAAACTTGATAAAATCCCATACTAGGTCCTGGACACCCATTTCTGGTCTTGTGACTTTCTTTCTTTCTTTCTTTCTTTCTTTCTTTCTTTCTTTCTTTCTTTCTTTCTTTCTTTCTTTCTTTCTTTCTTTCTTTCCTTCCTTCCTTCTTTCTTTTTCTTTCTTTCTCTCTTTCTTTCTTTCTCTCTTTCTTTCTCTCTCTCTTTCTTTCTTTCTTTCTCTCTCTCTTTCTCTCTTTCTTTCTCTTTCTCTCTTTCTTTCTCTTTCTCTCTTTCTCTCTTTCTCTTTCTCTCTTTCTTTCTTTCTCTCTCTCTTTCTCTTTCTTTCTTTCTTTCTTTCTTTCTTTCTTTCTTTCTTTCTTTCTTTCTTTCTTTCTTCCTTCCTTCCTTCCTTCTTTTCTTTTATTTCTTTTCTTCCTTTCTTTCTTTTTGTTTCAGGCTACATCTGGAGGTACTGAGGACTTGCTCCTATATCTGAACTCAGGGGTCACTCCTGGCTGATCTCAGGGGTCTATATGGGGTGCTGGGGACTGAACTCAGGTTGACCACGTCAAGTCAAGGACCTACGTGCTGTGCTATGGCTCTGGCCCCACTGTGATTTTCTTTTTTCTTCTTAGGAAAGGGGAAGGTACTAATATAGCATGGCTATTGTTCTCGAGCAAGATAGGCTGAGTCATTGTTTTCTTTTTTTATAAGATATCTGTCTGGGATCCTTGAGAAGTATGAGCCTCAGCCAATAATCCCTTTGTTAGACACCCCTTTGTTAAAGAAGCCAGTGTGCTTGCCTGCTGCATCATAAATAGACTAGGGAGAATCGTACGCTTTTGTGTCCCAAATAAGGCAAAAGGAAGTTGTAAGCAGATTGCATTGTGGGCCATAATATCTTTCCTGGAAAGAAAAATGAGAGAAATAAGATTCCTTCTACCTTTTCTGCAAAACTTGCTAGTTCAGGGACAGGGTAGAAACAGTGAGGATAATGCTGCTATTATTGTGGTGGTGGTTATTATTGTTACCACTACTATGATTATTTTGATGCTGCATTTGGTGGAGATTAAAGGACTTTGGCAAGTCTTGTAAAGCTCAGCTTGGCTCCAGAGAAGAAAGCCCCCAAGTTTGGCAGGCCCTGAAACAGATGTCTCTAGCATTTCAGCTAATAAACCCGCTAGGTTTGGGGTGAGGGAGGCACTCAAAAGACTAGGAACAGAAATGCTGGCGTCAGACCGCCCGAGGTTTGAATCCGGGAGAGCCACTTCTCTTTAGGTTTCTGTTCCCTCAGCTATAAAACTAACATTAATACGGGCATTGCCAGTGGTTAAGAGAGTCAGATAAGATATTATAGGCAAAGTTCCTGGCACAGAGTAAGTCTTAGTGCTATGATCACAGGAGATGCTGCATTCTAGTAAGCAGCAATAGAAAGTGGGAACGCGTCCACCGCAAAACGCAGAAGTGTGGAGGGGTCTGGCCGTCTCAGACTGTGAAGAGCAGCTGGGCGATACGGACGGATCGTTATGTGGAAGAGAAAGAACTGCCAAATATTTGAAGAGTTACTTGTCTCTCCTTAGGAACTTAGAGGCCATGTGACAGGGTTGTCCTGTGTGGGGTGATACCTTTCAACTTGGCACGAAATTCTGAAACCTTCCCCTCCACCCGGCCCTCAGGCCAGCTGATGACATAAAGGCCCACTAGATGAAGGACGCTGAGGGGACCCAAGCCAGAGCTACTAGTGTGTTACAAGGACCTGTAGCTCAGAACAATCCAGGCAGGGTATGGAGAGCAGCTTTTCTCCGACTGGACCCCAGGGAGAGGCCTCTGCACAGCTCCTGAGGCTGATCCAAGTGTCTTGATCGCTTTGAGGAGAGGCCACCTCAGGTCACAGGAGAGGCCTCCTGGGGGAGTGGAGTTGGTTTTCCTTGTGGTCTGGCCAGGAAGTATCAAGCCGGGTGGCCACGAGGCTGGCCTTCTGGTTGAGAGGCCATGAGACTGGCCAACTGGGTGGGCTCCAGAGAATAGACTAAGCGCCGTGATAGGCTGGTTCTCTGGCCAAAGTGGCCGCCTGCAGACCGTCCCCCTCCGGTCAGCTGCCTCTCTCATTGCTGGGCTTGTAAATGGCGTGATTTATGACTGCTTGTCCACGCGGACCCCCGGGTGCATGCTCAGGCTCTCCCTTCAGGGCTGAGAAATGAGTAACGAATTAATCACCCTGCCTCGGGTTCAATACGGGGCCCTGTGTTTGCTGATCGTGATTGTAGTTGGCAAGCCAAGTTGAACTGCTCAATTTACACCCCTAATTCACTCGCGCCTGTGCGATTCCTGGGAGAGTCGCTGCCCGTTGCTTCTCGGTTCCTGAGGAGCCTCACTTCCACCTTCCTGTGTCCTTCTCCCTCAGAGGAAGCAACAAAGACTTTATATACTGGGAGAAGTCAAGCTGCTGGTGATTTTTTTTTCTTTTTGGGTCACACCCAGCAATACACAGGGGTTATTCCTGGCTCTGCACTCGGGAATTACTCCTGGTGGTGCTCAGGGGACCATATGGGATACTGGGAATCGAACCTGGGTCAGCCGTGTGCAAGGCAAACGCCCTACCCACTGTGCTATCACTCCAGCCCCTAGCTGCTAGTGATTTTTGACCAACCGGGCCTGCTGTTCAATGAGGGGGCTTGAGAATGTGGTACTATGGGCCGCTAGTGCCACACCTGGTAAGGCTCTGGGGACCACGCGTTGTTGGGGTGGAACCAGAATTGGCCACATGTGAGGCATGTGCCTTAACCTCTAAAACTATTTCTCTGGTCCCTAAGGTACTTGGAATAAAGGTATTTAAAGAATGGTATGTGCCAGGGCTCAAACTGTGGTCAGCCACGTGGAAGATAATCACTTTACTCCTGTATTCCTGTACTCTGGCCCCTCTAAGAATCTCTTTCGATGCCTTTAAACAGAAGTCACATCTTGGGTCAGGAAGCTTTTCCTTTAAATGTTTGCAAATGTTGCTCCTTTGATATGTTCTGGTATTGAGTGCTCTAGAGTGAGGTCTGAGGGCAGGCCTGGCACCCAAGAGAGCCGAAGGCCTGACCTGGCCTTGACGGAGCAGGCACATTGGGGAGGCGGATTCTGGAATGCTCCTGGCTCAGAGCACATGGACGTTTTTCAAAAGCAAACGGTTCATACCACGGTTTCAGTGGCTTATTCCCTTGTTCTGGCCTGGAGGGCTGTTTTCCTGGGTCTCCGAGCTACTGAGAGCGGGGCTTCCTGAGGTCTCTGAGCTGGGGAGAGCTGAGTGAGGAGAAGGGGCAATTTCTTCTGTAGTTTCCCTGGAAGCAGTGACAGGTGAGGTCTGGACTGAAGAGTTGAGTTTTCCCAGCTGTGGTCATAATTCTTCCCCTCCCAGAAACCAAAACCGTAATGCAGGTGGTTTTCCCAGGATGCACCCCTGTGAACATCTGCCATCCCCGGGGCTCAGACAGGGACCACTGGCCCGGGCTTCATCCTAATGCACCTCAAGGAGGGGGAGGTATCTTCTGCCTGGCCTGGCCCCTCACCCCGAATCCCCTCCCCATACACACTCCTAGCCCTGAGTTCTAAGGGATCACAGTCCAGCTTCTCTGGGCTCTTCTTTCACACTGTTCCCTTAGCTTTGCCTGCTGTCTTTCTGTTTGCTGAGCGACCTTTTCCTTGCCTCTCACAAGGAATCCCACAACACACACACTCCCTAACACTGGCTTCTAACTCTTTCCGCACCTCTTCCCATCTGTGTCCTCTCAGTCCTTCTTTGACTTGGACCATTTCCTTATCTCCCAGGACACTGAGCCCAGCCTCCTTTCACACTCCAGCGCCTTGTAAAAACATGAGGCTAAAAAAGAGTGACAGGACGGAGAAATAGTACGGGACACAAGACACTTGCCTTGTATGTGATCAAACGCCAGTTCAGCCCTCAGCACTTTCAGGAGTGGCTCCTGGAGGCAAAGCCTGAGCATCACCTGGTGTGCCTCAAAACAACAACAACAACAAAAAGAAGCTACTGATTAAGCTGCTTAATGGTCATGATCCCAGAGACACACAAACGAATCTCAAAACCCAGTGGCTTTTGGCAGAAATGCGTCCAGACTTCACATTAGGTTACCAGCGCCAGGCTACCCCAGGTGGGAAAAGGTGTCGTCCCTCTGCCTATTTCCCCTGGCGTCTAGATGGCTACCATCTTCCAGAGGCCATTGGACAGTCAGGTATGGGCCTACAGTGATGAGACACGCGGGGCCTCATGTGATGGGGGTATAGCTGGCCCTTGTCTTTCCCTGACCCAGCTAGACCCCCAGTCACTACCCACAAACAGCCCCTCTGCCTACTGATTAAGCTGCTTAACGGCCATGATCCCAGAGACACAGGAACGCATCTCAGAACCCAGCGGCTTTTGGTAGAAATCCCTCCGGATTTAATTATTAAAATCTCAGAATTTCAATACTGCGCAGCCGCGATAGCAGCCACATGACATCCTATGCTATTCATAATCAGCAATATAAAACAAATTGTCTAATGTTGCTTTTTCAGCAGGTATGAGTGTTGGGGGGAAATCCCAAATAATAATGGTGGGTCTGGTGTTCAAATATTGAATGTGATCAAAGTAGACAGAGAGTAATGTGGAAATAATCTGCCACATTACTCTCTCTCTACTGTCTCTCTAGGGGAGGGTGAGGGGTGGGGGTACACTGGGGTTTTTTGGAGGTGGAAAATGTGCACTGGTGAAGGGATGGGTCATCATTATATGACCGAGACTTAAACCTGAAAGCTTTGTAAGTGTTCTCACAGTGATTCAATAAATAAATTTATTAAAAAGAAAAGAATGATGGGCCACCTTCATAGCTCCTGCCAACCCTTCTTCACAGACTAGCCCCATGTGTTTTTTTTCATCATTAATAAAAAACACTTTTAGAGCTCATACTCCACCTAAGCAAAGATGGCCATGGCTTCCCATCTTGCTTCTCCCCCCATAATTTAGCCACATCAATTTTCTAGAACCTTCTCTGCTGAAGTCTCTGCCCCAGGATCTTGACATATACCTTCTTTAGCCCTGCGACAGCAATCCTCTCTTTTCCAGTTTATTTATTCTCTCCTTTTTGACCTCCACTCAGTACAATGGCAGACGATGGGTCAGTGGTCCCACACGCCATCCAGAGTTGTAACTAATCTCTCTGAGGGCAGTGCCATGTCCAGCCCTTTCACTGCACTTTTGGCTGCAATAGGTCCTGATATACAGGCAGTGCTTGGTAACTTTTAGGTGAATAAACATGGTGCATCATGAAGCCATTTCAAGAATATACTCTTAAGTTTCAGTCTAGTAAACCTGTCCAAGAGGAAATGTGGTAAGTGGGCCTGATAACCTCCCACTGGGGGTTCCCTAGTGATGCTCCAATTTCCAGAAAATGCCAGCATAAGAGAAAGGGGTGGATAGAGTCTGGTTGTGGTTCTTCTCATTTTTTGAAATGTGGCACCTCCATAACATCACAGGCTGTTGACAACAAGAGAAGACCTAATGACAATGAATATTTGGCAGAATTTTTCTCATGCTCCATCATAGAAGACCCATGACCCACATCTTATGAGACTCAGGACTGAGTATCTATCTTCTATCCACTAAGAACATCCACTAGATCATATAAAATATAAGAGGAGCAGAATATTATCTACTTTTTCTTTTTCATTTTTGGGCCATACTCAGCAGTGCTCAGGAGTAACTCCTGGCTCTGCACACAGGAATTGCTCTTGACAGTGCTTGGGTGACCATGTGGGATGCTGGGATCAAACCCAGGTCAACCATGTGCAAGGAAAATGCCTTACCTGTTGTACTATTGCTCTGGCCCCTATTATTTACTTTTGAAACAAACAAACAAACAAACAAAAAACAGAAAACTATTTGTGATCCTTCACAGACTATACAGACATGTTCTTGGGACCCTAGGAATCACCACTCAGTGACTGAGAGGGCTGCCTTGTGAGTATCAGGGCAACAGCACGCCCGCCCCTCGCCCCCATGCTGCTGCATGCACAGAGCAGGATCCTGGCAGCTCTGCACTGGGATTCCCAGCACCACAGTCAAGCGTGTGTGAACACATTAACTAAAGTGTATGAACCCTCGAGCCAGCACCACGGCTAAAGATGTGTGAGCACTGCAGGCTGTGGCCAGGAAGTGCCACTCATGGCCAGTGCATGCATGAGTACTGCAGCACCCCACCCTCTGTGAGTATTACAACCAGGATGTGCAGTTTACAAGAGCAGCCCCCATGGAGCACTGTGAAAGCACCTAGAATAAGGAGCCCTGTGAAGCACTCCTGGTGAGCACCTACGTTGAGTGTCAGGTCCCACGTCCAGGTCTGTACAGTGGCATGACTCCTACTCATCACAACGCCCACAGAGTGGACAGAAGGAGGTAGCTAAAAAAGAAAAGTGGGGGTCAGAGGGAAAGTACATGGGTTCTGGAATACACCTGGCATGCAGCAAACCCTGTTCAATCCCTGGTACCACATGATCCTCCAAGAACTGCTGGGTGTGGCTCTGGAGGGTCCCAACACTGCCAGGATTGTCCAGATAATCCTGAGACATCCCCTCCTCCCTCCCCCCACACAACACAATCTCTATAAAATTATGAAAGAAATCCATAAGCAAAGAAAGCACTAAAATTTTTTTAATGCACTAATGTGTTAAAATTCATGCTGGCTAAGGCAAAGAGAAGAACTGATCTTGAAAAAACCCAATATTGATGTAAAAGAACTTTTCATGAAGTCATAATGAAAGGCATGGAAGTGATAAAGGCAAAGATACTCAGGGAGGTTGAAATAGGAATCTGTCTAGAATCTTTTAGTTACATCTGAGGAGCATTCATATGAAACAGGCATTAAGTAATGCCTCACTCAAAAAATTTTTCCCTGGGGGGTCTGGTAAGTCAGGTAAATGGGGTTAATTGTGGTCCAGAAAATAGAGTTTTGGTGATGATTATAATGTACAGATACCTAAACATAAAGCTGCAGAACTGAAACTAATGGTATAAACCAATATTGTCAAGATTTTTAAAAATCCCCAAGTCATAAAAAGTCCTGAATCTGCATTTTGAAAATTTTTTCTCCACTCAAAAAGCAACCCTCCAAAATCAACATCTAGACATTTCGACAACATCCTTGAATTACAAAACTAACAGAGAAAATCCTGTAGGGATACATGGGCAGACAAAATCATTTATCTTCAAGAAAAAAGCAGGTCGGGCTCAGATCTCACTCAAGAGCACTCAACACCAGAACATATCAAAGGAGCAACATTTGCAAACATTTAAAGGAAAAGCTTCCTGACCCAAGATGTGACTTCTGTTTAAAGGCATTGAAAGAGATTCTTAGAGGGGCCAGAGTACAGGAATACAGGAGTAAAGTGATTATCTTCCACGTGGCTGACCACAGTTTGAGCCCTGGCACATACCATTCTTTAAATACCTTTATTCCAAGTACCTTAGGGACCAGAGAAATAGTTTTAGAGGTTAAGGCACATGCCTCACATGTGGCCAATTCTGGTTCCACCCCTGACAACGTGTGGTCCCCAGAGCCTTACCAGTTGTGGCACTAGAGGCCCATAAGCATCTAGTGGCCCAGGTAATCCCAGTACTACATTCTCAAGCCCCCTCATTGAACAGCAGGCCCAGTTGGTCATAAATCACCAGAAGGACCTCTCAGGCCTTCATAGAACCACTTGGCAGAACCAAAAATAAATCAATTAATTTAAATTAAGTTAAAAGTCTTGCAGGACCCAGAGATAGCTCAGTGGTAGAGCACCTACTTTGTAGGCATGAGGTCTTGGGTTTGATCCACATGCTGAGAGTGGTTCCAGTGGCACTGCTGTCTGGGACCCCTGTGCCACAACAATATGGAGATCTCTGGCAAACTGCAAGCCCAAAAGTGTGGGACCCTTGATGAGCAAGTATCACATTCAAGTGTTCACCTGCCTTGTACACTGCCAACACTGGTTCGATCCCCAGCACCCCATATGGTCCTCCAAATACCACCAGGAGTTATACCTGAGCTCAGAGCCAGGAGGAAGCCCTGAGCACTTCCAAGTGTTGCCCAAATATCTACCTCCCAATAAAGAGGAAGAAAAGAAAGAAAATGTCTCATAAATGTGTCTCTGCAGACTACAAATGAATCAAACCAAGAACTCAAGCACAAGAGATTTTGACAGTTCACAGAGATCCAGCTATCTTACTCCCAGCACATACCTAACTAAATGAGTTGAAAACATATCCTGGGGCCAGAAACATAATATAGGGAGTAAGGTATTTGCCTTCATGTCGAGTACCACATAAGGTTCCCCAATCCCTTCCCGGAGTGATCCCCAAGCACAGAACCAGGAGTAAATCCTGAGCACCACTGGGTGTGGCCCAGTTCACAACCTCCAAAAAGACCCCCATGTCTACATAAAATCTTGTATGTGGGGTGTTCATAGCAACTTTATTCTCTCTTGCCAAAACCTGGATGCAACCAAGAAGTTCTTCTGTGAGTGTGTGGACAAACAGAGTGCAATCCATCCAGACAATGCAATGTTGCTCAGTGCTACAATCAAGCCAGGGAAAGGTACCAAGGTCCCTGAATGCATAGAACTGAGAAAAGCCAATCGGAAAGGATGTACTTGTGTGATGCCAGAACAAAAGGTCTTAAATCCAACAGTTCCACTGTTGCCTTGGCGAGACGGAAGAAGGAGAAAAAAGCAATCCTACCCTAGGTAGTTTCATTTAAAGTCATAGTTACCAAGCAACTATTATCCTAGTCTGGATTATATACTGGTGGAAAAATACCATCAAGGATATTGTTCTCTCACTAGATTCTCTCACATAACTGAGTTAAAGTTATGTGAGAGAATATCTCTATTCTTAGGAAACACCAAAGTATGTGGAGGTAGAAAACTGTGATATTATATATATTTATATATACATACATATATGTGTATATAAATGGTTGAGGAGGAAAGGAAAGAGGAGATGAAAGAACATGACAAACCAAGTAGATTTAAATGTCAACACTAAATGTCTTGGTACAGCTCAGTAGTAGAGCACCTGCATCAGAGGCATGAGGCCACGAGTTCAGTTCTACAAGGCAAGTTCAATCCTGATGACTCTATTAGTGGAATCACTGGCACCACAACCAGGTGTGTGTAACCCCTGAGGCGTCAACAATAACAACAAAGGAAAAGAGAGATCGATATGTAAATCACTATTCATGACTGCTCCTATATATTTTTATATGTTTTAAACTATTGTCATATAAAAGGTTAAAAAGAAACAAACATTTTGATATATCTTCCTCTCATCCCCCATTTTTAGATAAGCTGGGCTGGATAGATAGAACAGGGGTTAAGGTGCAGGACTTGCAGGTAGTTGACCTTGGTTCAATCACTGGCACCACATGGTTCTCCAAGTATCTCCGAGTGCAAACCTGGAGGCCTTCTCAAAATGTTGCATTGGACCACTGGCCAAGTTGGCCAAGAATCACTGGGAGTGGCCTCCGGATTCCTTGAGCACTGTGTAGGAGGTCTCGCCCAAACATAACAAAACAACATATTCTCTATGCCCAAAATAAGGCAATATTAATGTATCTTAAAATATACAGTGGGACTAGAGTATTGAACATTTTATTTGGGAAAGACTAATAAATAACAAGTCAAAGCTATAAATATGATATATAAGATACAGAAATATACTGATAGCCATGTATATTTTCATGTATTTTTTTAAATTTTCTTCTAGCTACAGCCTTTTCCTAATGTATTCCTAACGCTTAAAGTTCAGAATGTTACTGTATGGTGTCTGTGATTTAAAAAACATAAAACCATAGTTTCAAAAGTCATATAGTTACCATAAAGAGATATACAAAACAGAATTTCATATTCAGCTTTATAAATGCATGCACTTTCCCAACTTACTCTAATGAGCATATACTGCACTTATCAAAATAGTTGCAATTTTAAAAATCAACCTATATAATTTCTCAACCTATATAATATGTACAATCAGATGATTACAATCAGTAAAAGTATAGACAACAAAAAAATGAAAAGGAATATATTTTAAATGGTTATTTCTACATAGTGAGAATATGATTTTTTTGCTTCTTTTAACACTTCCATATTTTTCCTAATCGCTGCTATAATGATTGAATAGAAACTTGCCTTGCCCATCAATGAGTTTCAGATAATTTTTTTTGCTTTTTGGGTCACACCCCACTTTACACAGGGGTTATTCCTGGCTCTGCACTCAGGAATTACTCCTGGCGGTGCTCAGGGGACCATATGGGATGCTGGGAATCGAACCTGGGATGGCCACATGCAAGGCAAACGCCCAACCCTCTGTGCTATTGCTCCAGCCCCGAGTTTCAGATAATTTTTAAAACAAGGTCTTCACCTCATTCTATGTACCAAAATTAATTCCAGAAATGTTAAGGAGTTAATTCTTCCAATGGTAGAGTTGGAGATACAGTACAATACCTACAAAATGGTAGGATATGTACCTCACATGTAGCTCATCCAGTTTGATCCCCGGCACTAAAAATGTTCCTTTCAACACCACCAGGAGTGATCCCTGAGCACAGAGTCAGGAGAAATCGATGAGCACTACCAGGTGTGACCCCCCCAAAAAAAGAACAAAAACAAATTTCCAATAATGGAAAACTTTTAAATGTTTAAAAAGTAAATAAATCTAATTTATCTCAAAGGAAGAAAGAGGTTTGCTACGTAGAAACCCTGTAAGATCACAAAGACAGAAGAGCCTCTCAAGACCCAGAAGCACAGAAGAACACACTTTGGAAGGAATGCTAACAAAAGCCTCCTTCAGGAGCTGGAGAGATAGCACAAGGGGTAGGGCATTTGCCTTGCACTCGGCCAACCCGGGTTCGATTCCCAGAATTCCATATGTGTCCCCCGAGCACTGCCAGGAGTGATTCCTGAGTGCATGAGCCAGGAGTAACCCCTGTGTGCATTGCCGGGTATGACTCTCCACACCCCCAACTCAAAAAAGAAAAAAGCCTCCTTCACCTTCCAGCCCACTGCATTGGACATAACCTCCCTGCACAGCCCTCTCCCCTGGAGCCAGGATGATTGCTGGTTATTCCTGCTGTTGCCTCCTTTCCTGGAAGACAACCCCAGGGGTTCTCCTGCATCAGGCACCTTTCTTGACCTTGCCATCACAACTCTAACCCTCTCTAGCGACAATTTGCTTCTTGACTCTCTCAGGTGTGGAAGCAAGAGAAAGCATCTCCTCTTTTCTTTATCCCACTGCCTGGCAGAAGGCAAGAGGCTTCTCTCCGCAGCTTGGCCAAGGACACTTCTTGCCACAGGGCCAGAGGGGCCTTCCTCCCTCTCCAGGATGGCGTCTTTGTCTTGGGCAGCAGTTGCATCTCGGCCAGCGAGGTGGACCATCTGCTAATGCCTTCCAGCAGCTGCTGTCTGGTCTTAGCTTTCCAGGCTCCCCAGAGGCTGCCGGGGCCCCAGTGCAACATGGGTGGGTCCTTATCTTTGGGGCACACTCAGAGTCTCTTCCCTTCACTTAGCACTGCCCTGTTTTCTCCTTGGGGACAGAGGTCGATTGCTCTCCCCAAATGGGTCCCCTGCTGTCATATCCGCTCTCAGACAGGGCTCCAGCAAGGGCGTTCTTCCCAGAAAGTACTGAGAGTGCTCCCAAAGGACAAAGGGCATCCACCCAGAGGAAAACAGGTCCTGGGGTCCCAGCGGGTGGAGGAACCTGCTTAAGTCCTCCATATAAAGTTGCCTGCCTGTGAGTTCCATCCAAGTTTGGAACTTGACTTTGGTATAGGCTCATGGGAGATAGGAGTGGTAAACACATACGAGGCGCATGTTTGCTTCACTCTGACTCCTTTTCTATCCAGAAAGCTCTTCCCCATACATCTCCACATTTGCAAGATTTAGATACATCCATCAGGGTCCATAATGAAAGCATCTCCTTTTTTGAGAGTCTTCTCTGCTCTGAGATGAATGTGAGCCCTCTTCCTTCTCAAATCCCCAGTTACTGAGGATTGCCCAACCCAGCACGGCACAGATGCTGCCTGCCCCAGCTTCATTGCCCAGCCCCCCTCCTCACCCGGCTGCAGCAGAGGCCCCGGCGTACCCAGGACCTAGCTTGGTCAAGTTACAATATGAACTGAGTTGACCTGAGCAAAGCCACTTGTAGGCCCTGAGCCATTGCAGTAATAAGTCTCTGGAAATGACTGCTGGCTGCCTGGCTGCACAGAACTCCTCCCTGACCACAGAGCTCTGTTTTCCAGGCCTGCTCTTCTGCTCTCCCCATCATGAGCCTCCCCTCAGTTACGGCCAGGTCCTAAGAAGCAGAGCTTAGAACAACGACTCTTGGTCAAGTGAGATGGATATCAAAGGAGAGCTCTTAGGAGAATCTTGTGGCAGGGGAAAGAAGGGGTGGATGGAAGCAAAGCTCAGCGAGGTGGAGGGTCAAGGGCTAGCGTAGGCCCAGCCAGAGCCTGAGGGGGCTCTGGGGCACACAGGACTGGGGTGCTAGAGCATTCGGCTACTGGAATGCCATTGGACAAGACGCCTCCTGAGAGAGAGGGACTTGCAATGTCCCAGCCCACCCCCACGCTTGATTGATCATGGGCAAATTTCTAGTACAGGTGGGAGACATTGGTAGCCAATGCCCATAGCAGTTAGGGGGTGGGGCTACAGACCATGTGAACTAAATACCAACACCTCAAATGCCCCTGCTGGGGACCCGCTGGGCTTCACCCCTCCCACTCATATGTTGAGGCCCTAATCCTCAGTGTGGTGGCTGTTGGAGAGGGAACCCTGGAGAGGGTCTGAAGGAGGCCATTAGGGTGGAGGCACAGGTGCCTTTATAAAGAGGAGCAAGATACCCGAACACTTGCTGGGCCAGGAAGAGTTATCTGCACTCAGGATGTGGGCCCTCACCATGCCCAACCTTGCTGGATCTCAGACTTATAGTCTCCAGGAATGTGGGGTGAACAGGGAGAGGGTTCAAAGGAAAGGGGGAAAGTTTGGCATGCTGCAGACCCAGGTTTAATCCCCAACACTGCACAGTCCTTAGAGCACCCCCAAGAGTCATCCTGAGCATAAAACTGGGAGCAGCTCCAACACACACACACATATACACACACACACACACACACACACACACACACACACACACACACCCCACATGCACGTACTTGCACACACACACACACACCCCTCAGGTGTGACCCCAAAAAAACAAAAATAAATCAATAAATTTAAAATAAATGTGAAAAATAAATGCTTTTTTCTTGTGCTGTTTAAGCCACCCAACTCTAGTGCCCTGTAGAGCAAGCCTGACTCAGACATCTCCTTCTGCTCTGCCACACACATTTTCTCTGACAGGCCTACCACTGGCCTATTCTTGTTTTAAAAGTCAAAACCAAGCAGCCAAACCCAAAAACCTTAAGAGTTGGTCATGGACACAATTGACTAATTCCAGTCTCGACTAAAAATACTGAAATCTAAGTCCCCAATCTGCCTACACCTATGAGAAGGGAGTCATTTTAAATTCTCACCACAGAAATTTAGAGGCCACATACTGTTGTTTTCTCATGTCAGAGGAGTCCATGATGAACAGGACTGACTCTATAGAACAAATTTTGGAGCAGAACTAAGCGTGAGATGCTTAACTTTTAGGCAAGAACAGTTGTCATTCCCCATTCTCCCTTTCATCATTACATTCTGACCATTTGTCTCAGTTGTTCTAACTAAGCATTATTGAGAATGATCATTAAATTCCATGCTTCAAAAAAGTTGCATGCCAGAAATAGCATGCTCTCCGGCGGTTTATATCTTAGATGAGGACATGGAGTTAAGCCAGATATAGAACCTACTTAAAACCTTTACAGGGTTTTAAACCAAACTTGAACCTTCTGGGTTTCATTTATTCATTCTTGGCAACATACAGCTTCCTGATTCTTGGAAAGTTGCTGGCTCATTTAGAAGAAAAACTCATGAGAGTTCTTGTGCATTGAGTAGCTCTTACAAAACAATCTTTTGAAGTATAAAGTGTAAATGAATAAGAAACAGAAGACTGGATTTCTAAAAGGCACATGGATGCAATCATTAAGGGAACAGGCAAATGAAGCCAAATCATGGTTGTTTCTTGTATCCTAAACACTACAGAAAAGTCTTGCAGATTGTCTTGGACAATCCCAAACAGGAATTTCTTCTCTGAGGTTATGGGTGACTTAAGTGATTAGCAAAGGCACCAGAGGAATAGAGTCAGTCTTATCCCCAATCTACTCCACCTCCCAAGTGTTCTGCTTGCAATAAGCTTTACGAGTACGAGTTCTTTCTGCTTCCCAGTTCAAACTCATCATGATCATTATCGTGGAACCAGGAGGTCATTAGGCTGAAAGAGTATGGACATCAGGACATCCAGCAGCAGTGATGTGGCTTAATGGAGACCACATGGATGAGACCCTTGGTTGAATCCTGGTAACACACACCACACACACACACACACACACACACGCAAGCACATGCACACACGCATATATGCACACACACACTGTTTCATCACCAGATAACTGCTTTTCTGTATTTAAAAGCATCTGAAGGTTGATGCCAAGGAAGAAACATCTCATTAGAACACAGATGATTTCCTTTGATACACATAAAATAGTTCTGCTTCTTGTTAAGCTTTTAGACATACAGAGTTCAGTTGATCTCTGACCTGGTCTACATTCCAGCTTCTCCTAACCCAATGAGCTATGGGTTAGCTCATGCTTTGCATGCAGGAGATCCAAACTCAATTCCTTGGCACTGCATAGTCCTGCAAGAACCACAAGAGAGATACTCAGATGCTGACTAGGATAATCTTCATGTAAGCTCAGTAAGGAACCTAAACAAGAGAACAAACAAATAAAATTTATTAACTGATTTGTGTGTATTATATTTGAAAAAATAATTCTTTTCCTTAATAGTTTATCTGTCAAAATGAAGATTTTTTCTTCTATTTTTTTCTTCTTTTGCAATAGAAGCAGTTGTCTAATGCCTAGAAACTTCTTTTGGTTATCTGGTCAATGGCTCCCAATTTGCCACACACATTATCTCTCTTCATCAAGAGAAATTAAATTAAATTCTCCCTCTATCATACCATTAACATGAACCACCACTCCATTCACACACAATAACAAACTTTCAAGACAATCTGAAATCCTGTCGACAAGTTTTTGAACATTTGTGCTTCTGTACTATTCTGAAAGGTGGCAGAGACAACCATCGAAGAAGACAAAATGCAGATTTTGGAATCAGCTTATGGAGGTTATAATCCTGCCTGCCACTTTCCCCATAAACTTTGTGGTCTTGGGCAAGTGACTCAACATCTCTGAGCTCAGACTTTCTCCTCTGTGCACAAATGTTAACACTGACTAGGATTGACAGGTAGTTGTGAAAGTCAAGTGAGTCCATGGGACTCATGGCCCAGAGAAGGTGCTCTGTCATTATGATGCAGTAAGCCTTTCAGGTAGAGAGACACTGGGATAATTACTCCTTACTAGTTATTTCTCCAAGTTTGAGTGGAGATGGGGGTATATTTTAAAACACCTGCTCCTTGTGTTCTTCCACCCTCTGCCTTAAAAAAAAAGACAGTTAATTCAGGGATGTGATTGAGCATATGAAGCCCTGGGTACCATCCCAGCACAGCAAAACAAGCACAACATAACCAGGTCCTTTTAGAGATATGAGGCCAAGCTTCTAGGTACTTACTGTTGTATATTAGACAAGGTCTTGGTTAGTGTTGGCTACTATCACACAGACCAGGTGGTTGATACAATAAAATAAACATTTGATTCTTATGGTTCTGAAAGCTGGGAAGTCCAAGCCCAAGGCATTGGCAAACCAGGTATCTGGGAATGGCTCACATCCTGCTTTGTAGAAAGCTGTCTTTTCCCTGTCCCCTCAATTTGAGGGGCGGGTGGGAGTGGGGAAGCAGGGGCACAGCTTTCATTAACCCCTTCATGTGCTCCAAATCCCATCACATTAGAACTTCTCTATAGGAATGTTGTGGAAACACGTTTAGCCCATTGCAACATCTTTCATCTGAGCTGTTCACTGAACCCATATGGGGTGGTTGCAATTTCTGAGAATTGGAAGAGATATTGATGGCATTCATAGATCATAGATCAGTTGAGTTGTGAGCATGCAAACACTTGAACCAGGAGTGTGAAACTTGTTGAGTGTCACAACCAACACATGAGAGAGCATTATGGCCATGTGCAGACCACCCCAACCATGCAGAAACAACAGGGGGAGGGGAAGAAGGAAATTCATTTCAAAATGTTAAAGACATTTTAAAAATACCCCGTATAATACCTCAGAGAACAAAGTAAGTGACCAGACCACCATCCATGCATAACAACTGCCCATGTGGTCAGTGATTGGTGCCAGGTCGTGTAACTGGCTAGTCATTCACAACATCTAATTCAGTATTGAAGCAAATGCAGTTACTACTGCTTACCAGAGAGCCTGTGAGATCCCCCCAACTGGAAGCAAAAGACAGTGGGACCATGGGATTGCAGGCAGAGGTGGCCTGAGTCCCCAAGCTCTGCTTGGAGGAGTGCCATCTGACTCTCTCAGTTGCCACCAATGGGGAACAAGACTTCATGTGTGAAGTCATGGAGATTGCAGGGTCTGACTTTTGTAACAGCCTTAATTCTCTCAAACACCACACCTCTTGCTTTGTACCACCTATCAAGACCAGAATAAATTTTAGCTAGAGAAAATAAAATGTCTTATTATCTGTATTGTAAACCATAATACCCATTAGTAGAGAGAGAGAAGAGTAAGAGAGAAATTGTCTGCCATTAGAGGCAGGGGGAGGGGTGGGACAAGGGAGGTGGTGGGGGGAGGGATACTGGGGACATTGGTGGTGGAAAATGTACACTGATGGAGGGATGGGTGTTCGATCATTGTATGACTGAAATTCGAACATGAAAGTTTTTTAGCTGTAGCTCACAATGATTCAATTAAAAAAATTAATAAAAAATAAAAGGTAAGGGGAAAAAAGAATGTTTATTCAGTTGCTGAGTTTTCTAGACCCAACAGCAAATGAAAAAAAAATTGTAGAAGTAAAATAATCCATAGGCTGCATAAAATTGTTTATAACATATGAGTTTAATCCCCAGCACCACATGGTCCCTAAACACAGCTACATGTTGGGCCCATGCACCACTGGATTCAAGCATTGAATAGCCCCACTACCACCGTCAGGTCAAATATTGCAAGAAGTGACACCCCCAGCTTAGGCCCTCTGAGTACTATTACTTGGGATCCTGTATGGAAAAATATTTTTAATAACTGAATAATAAATAGGAATAACATATTTGGAGCAACTAGGGTAAAGGGTTAATACTCAATATTTTATAAGCTCGTAAAAATGAAAGTTAGGAGAAAGAAAAGGTGATCTGAAGCAAGGCTTCTTAATCATAGCTGGCTTATCTTGATACCTAAAATGTTTCTGGGTTTCCCGGCGGGCCCCCACCCCCCCGCCACCAACCCACCCTATTTCTGTCAATGGGTTTGCGTTCTATACATGCAAACTGTATTTAACATTGGCTCAGCCCCAACCTAATTAGCAAAGTCAATCTGCTGCAGAGAAAAGATCATTATAGTGCCTCATGCAGCCAAATGTCCGTAATGCTTCTAGTATGTGCTATTGGAAGTGCTCCACACGATGGCTTCCCTCTGTTGGCATAAGGAATTTAGAGCTGGTCAGAGCCATCTCTGGGTGAGTTCAAGAGCATCTATGGGTTGTCTGCAGAAACAGGGCTGCAGCAATGAAAGGTTTTAGGCAATTGAAGAAAAAAAAGGGAGAAAAACAAAAACTGCTTGAAGTCAGACAGTTGGTCATGTGATCATTTAATCGTACTCTTGAGTCCAATCATGGTACTAGCCACTTTTTGGACTGGAATTTTATTTAATCCTCACAACAATCCTATACCTAAAATTCATTTCTGCTTTTTCAAATAAAGGAAACTGAGGCTCAAGTGGGTAACATTTTGGTTAACATCACACAAAGAACTGACAGATCCAAGATCTAAACCACACAGTCTATTTGGCTCCAACATGCACCTAATCACTTGCCCATATTGCTTCCTGCTGCTCTAAAAGAATGGTCCACGTAGATGACAGTTCTTGGCAATTTCAGGGTTGAGAGAGCATAGGAGGGAGTGGAAGAACAGATAGTGAAACAAGGGTACAACTTCTGCTGCTGGCTACCTTGTGATCCAAAACAACTAAAAGAAAAATAAAACAGACAAAATAGATGAAAGGGCTCAAGACACTGTTTTCAAGACACTGAAGATCAGAAAGAGGTTAGCGATGGTTATACTGAGGCCCAGGTCCTATGATTGCCACATCCACTGCTTAGAAATCCCAGGCCTCTTGCAGACAGGGGAACCAGACAGAGTCCAGCACGTGCCTGCACTGAGAAGGTGCCAAGGAAACTGGACTTCACAGGCCAGAAGCAGGAAAGTAGAGACTGCACCTTGTGAGAGCTCTGAAGGCTCCCAAGAATCCTCCTGAGTCCAGCCACTTGCTGGACTCATGAAAAAAGAATCCCAGGTGGTGGAAAGAAATTATTAGAGGGGGAAATTCCTGGAGTCCACACAAGGCCAAAAATGTTTCTGATTTCCAGCAGTTAGGTCAGAAAGCCTCAGAAATCACAGAGTTTTAGGTAAAGTGCCAGGAAGGATTTACCTGATTTTGAGGTAACATTAGTCCTAGAACAACTTCTGTGTCTAGCTCAGTCTAACAAAGCTGGAAACCAAAGCCTGACAGCCTGACAATGGACCACAGTGCATGCTCTGCTAGCAGGAGCCTCAGCTCAATCCCTGGCAACAATCTTGAGCCCTGCCAGGAGTGACCCTAGAGAAGGGAAAGCACTGAGCGGAAGAAGCATTTGAGCACCACTGGATGTGGCCCTAAAATAAAAATAAGGCAAAATCAGAAAAAATATATGTAATTGTTTCCGGCAGATTTACGTGCATCCCAAATTAAAATTGAGAAATTTCAAAGGATTGATAAAACATATCCACCACCCAATAGGTAAAACTCACAATGTCTGACTTCTAAAAAATAAAAATAAATATAGATGGTTGGCTCATAAAACAAATAAAGAGGGGACATCAGTAAATAGAAACTGACCCACAATGGTTGGATCAATCACAAGTGTGGGGGGCAGGGACGGAAGGTAGGTAAAATAAAGAAGGGAACAATATGACAATAATAGCTTGAAATGATCACGTTGGACAAGAACTGAGTGCTAACAGTAGGTAAAGGACATTCAAAAGAACAAAAGTGACCGGTGTTGGCACGGATGTGGGGAGAAAGGGATTCTCCTTCATTGCTGGTGGGAATGCTGACTGATTCAGCCCTTTTGGAAAACAGTATGGACGCTTCTCAAAAAATTTGAAATTGAGCTCCCATTTGACCCAGAAATACCACTTCTGGGAATATATCCCGGAGATCCAAAAAAGTATAGTAAAATTGACATCTGAACCTATATGTTCATTGCAGCACTGTTCACCATAGCCAGAATCTGGAAAAAACCTGAGTGCCCGAGAACAGATGACTGGCTAAAGAAACTTTGGTACATCTACACAATGGAATACTCTGCAGCTGTTAGGAGAGATGAAGTCATGACATTTGCATATAGGTGGATCAACATGGAGAGTATCATGTTAAGTGAAATGAGTCAGAAAGAGAGGGACAGACATAGAAAGATTGCACTCATTTGTGGAATATAAAGTAACAGAATGGGTGACTAACACCCAAGAATAGTAGAGATAAGTATCAAGAGGAGTACTCAAGAGGAGTACTCCACAGCTTGGAAGCTGACCTCACAATGCTAGGTGAAGAAGCAGCTCTGATAGAGAAGGGATCACCAAGCAAAGGGTGCTAGGTGGGCCCACTAGGGATGGGAGATACAGGCTGAAAATAGACTATAGACCGAACAAGATGCCTACTTAATACCTCTGTAACAAACCACAACACCCAAAAAGAGAGAGCAAGCAAATGGGAATTCCTTACCACAGAGGCAGGGTGGAGTGAAGGGGACAGGGTGGGGGTGGTGGGAGGGATGCTGGGACCATTGGTGGTGGAAAATGCCACTTGATCATCGTATGATTGAAACATAAGCATGAAAACCTGCAAGTCTGTAACTTTGTCTCACGGTGATTCACTAATAAAATAAAATAAAAATAAATAAAAGTAGGTAAAGGAATATTCCTGATAACCTTCCAGTATCTGTATTCCAAACCACAATGCCTAAAAGGAAGAGAAAGAAAGAGAGAGTCTGGATGGGAGATGTAAACTGAAAGTAGACTATAGATCGAACATGATGGCCACTCAATACCTACATTGCAAACCACGACACCCAAAAGGAGAGAGAGAGAGCAAAAGTGTATGCCCTACCACAGAGGTGGAGTGGTGGGGGGAAAGGGGTGGTGGTGGTGGGAGAGATACTGGGACCATTGGTCGTGGAGAATGTGCACTGGTGGAGGGATGGGTACCCGATCAGTGTATGATTGAAACGTAAGCATGGAAGTTTGTAAGTCTGTAACTGTACCTCACAGTGATTCATGTAAAAAAATTTTTAAAAATTAAATAAAAAAGAAAAGAGAACGCCTTCTCCAGACGGAACCCCTGCAACACTGAGCTTCTACTAACACGGCTCCAGTATGCGGGACTGGGACACCTCCAAACCGCAGGGGGCACTGGAATGGGGCGGCACCAGCCCAGTTTCCAATTCGCCCCGACCTCCTGAAGGCACACCCTCGACCTGCCCTCGGCGCCATCTTGCCACAACCAGCAGTGAAGAATTCGGGCTGCTCTGGCAGGCACCGCCAACTGGAGATTGCTCCGGACCCCAGACCAAGCCCACAACACCGGGGTGCCAGATGGAGAAGGTACAGCCAGCATGCCTTCTCCAAATGGAGCCCTGGCAACACTGAGCTTCTACTAACATGGCTCCGGTATGCAGGACTGGGACACCTCCAAACTGCGCGGCCACTTATGCGGCTGCGTGACCTTTCCTGATATACAAAATATATGCTCAGGAATGGTGAGCGTCCATTATCCCAGAGGCACAGAAACCAATCTCAGAATGAAGCGGCTGCTGGCAGTTATACTCCTAGACTCTGAACTAAGATATGGCCCTGTGCAGCCCCGGGAGGGGAAGGGTTTCTGTCCATTGGCCTTTTCCCCCCTGGACAGCATGACGACCACCACCATTCAAAACCAACTGGACAGAGAGGAAGGAGTTTGCAGTGATGGGACGGGATGCATGGGGAATCTTGCGATGGGGTAGGCAGAACCGGTCCTGCTTCCTGCCCAAATGAGACCCCAAGTGGTCACCCATGTACAGCTCCTCCGCTCCTGAACAGCCATGATCCCAGCGCCACAGAAACCAATCTTGGAATGCAGTGACTGCTGGCAGAAATACCTCTGGACTTAATACCAGAATTCCAAATCTGGGTGGCCGCTTTTGTGACCGTGCAACATCTTATGCTCTTTGTTACCAACAATAGAAAACATACAACCTAATGATTCCTTTCCAACAGGTCTGACTGCTGGGGGAAAAAACTTCAAATAATGATAGTGAGTTTCCTGTCGAAAATTGAATGTAATCAAAGTAAGGAAAGAGTAAAGTGAAAATCATCTGCCACACAGGCAGAGGGGGAATGGGAGGGGGGCTGTGCTGGGGTTATTGGTGGTGGAACATGTACACTGGTGAAGGGATGGGTGTTTGAACATAGTATGACTGAGACTCAATCCTAAAAGCCCTGTAACTGTTCTCACAGTGATTCAATTAAAAAAAAAAAAAACAAGAAAAGAGAGCGAGAACTAGCAAGCAAGAAAGAGGGGAGAGAGAGAGAGAAGATAGATGGCGGCAGTCTGGGGGTGGGGCTGGGGAAGTGATGGGAGGGAACCTGGGGACCTGTGCCAGGAAATGTACACTGGTGAAGGGATGGGTATTGGAAGACTGTATGACTGAAACCTAATCATGCTAAGCATGAACAGCTTTGTAAGGTCTATCTCACAGTGATTCAATTAAAAAATTTAAAAATAATAAAATAAAATAAAATTTTGTGGAATTGAAACAAAAAGAAAATGACCCAGAAATGAGACAGAATTAATAGGCAGAAATATTAAAGCAGTTATTGTAGCTCTGTTTCAAATATTCAAGAAACTATCGGGAAAATTGCGCATGTTTAATAGAAAAATGGGAGATATTAAGCAGACCTGAATTATTTTACTTAGAATAAGAAAAGCACAATGTCTGAGATTAAAAATAATAATAACTTATGGTATTTGACATTAAAGAGAAAACAGCAGTGAACTTAATGACACTTCATAGAAACCATCTAAAATAAACCAGAGTGAAGGGATTGGTGTTGGAACAATATATTTCTGAAAATCAATTATAAATGTCTTAGCAACTTTGTTATTCATGGTGATTCAATAAAAAATAAATATTTTCAAAATAAAATGAAACAAACCAAGAGACAAAAACTGAAAACTAAATAAAGCATCAGTGAGTGGTGAGACTTCAAGAAACCCAGTGCCCAAACGAAAGAGAAACAAAAAAATTTTTGATGAAAAGTATAAAAGCACATATCCAAAAGGTTCAATATGACTCTAAGTACAAAAAAATAAAAAAGTAAAAAGGCTTTTCCATTCTGGAGATGGGCATGTGCCCGCCCCCTTCTCTCTCCTCATATTTTCCTAAGTTTCAATACAAACTATCTTGCTTCATTAAAAAAAAAAAAAGAATATACCAAAACATAATTATCTAAAGTAGTTGCGCGAATAACTACAAAGAGCATAAAATGAAATATCAGATACACAATTAATTTCTAAAAGAGGATAGGAAAAAGTAGAGAAAAAAATACCAAAATGTTAGTTTTCAACTGTATCATTTTTTTGTTAAAGTCACATTAAACATACAATCTGATCTAAACTCCCTCAGAGTTTAGGCAAAAAGGCAGAGAGTCAAATGGAATAAAAACAAAAGCCATCTCCCAGTGGAGACTGCCAGCAAGAAATCCATGTTAAACATAAAGACAAAAGTAGATTAAAGGAAAAGGCATACTAAAAGGACCTCCTCCTCTGAGTAGATGTACCATAGTTTCTTTATCCAATTGTCTATTCTCAGGCACTCAGGTTAGTCACAGATTATTCTGACTATTGTGAATAGTGCTGCAATGAACATAGAAGTGCAGATGGTGTTTCTGCTGTGTGTTTTTGTTCCCCAGGGTATATTCCCAGAAGTAGTATTGCTGGATCAAATGGGAGTTCAATTTCTAGTTTTTTGAAGAATATCCATATTGTTTTACAAAAAGGCTGAACCAGTTGACATTCCACTAACAATGAATAAAGGCTCTTTCTCCCCACATCCACACCAGCACTGGTTGTCCTTGTTCTTGTGTATCTTTTCCAGTCTATGTGGTTTTGAGATGATATCTCATTGTTGTTTTGATTTGCATCTCCCTGATAATTAGTGGTGGAGAGCATCTACAGAATGGAGTACTATACAGCTGTTAGAAAAATGAAGTCATGACATTTGCTTATAAATGGATGGGCATGGAGAATATCATGTAAGTGAAATGAGTCAGAAGGAGAGGGACAGATATAAAATGACTGCACTCATTATGGGATATAAAAAATTAGTCTGAGACTAATATACAGGGCCAGGAAAAATAGGGGCCAAAAGGACTGGTCAGTGGTTGAAAGCTTGCCACAAGTGTGTGGGTGGCACAGGGAAGTTAGAATAGAGAAGGGATCAATATAACAATAATAGTTAGAAATGGTCACTCTGGACAAGAACTGAGTGTTGAAAGTAGGTAAAGGGATATGCATGATAACCTTTCAGTGTTTGTGTTACAAATCACAATACCCAAATGGAGAGAGAGAGAGAGAGAGAGAGAGAGAGAACATGGTGGTGGGAAATGTACACTGGTGAAGGGGGGTTGTTGGGACATTCTATGACTGAAACCCAATAATGAACAACTTTGTAACTGTGTACCTCACTGTGATCCAATTAAAATTTTTTAATTAAATTTTTTTTTAAAAAATCTCATGCTGCATTAGCTTCCTAGGGCTGCCAGAACAAAATTACATTAACTTTGTGACGGAAAACAGCGTAAATTTATTCTCTCACAATTTAGGGGCCAGAGTCTATAATCAAGGCATTTTTCAGGGCTGTGATCCCCTCTGAAGGTGTCAAAGAAGAATCCTTCCTTACCTCATCCAGCTTCCGGTAGCTCCTGGTACCCCCTGGCCCATGGCAGCATCATCCGCACCCCTGAATCAGTCTGCACATGGGGTTCTCCTGGGTTTCTGTAGTTCCTGCCCAGGACACGCACATTGGATTTAGGGCCCATCCTGATCCAGTATGATTACAGCTTCACTCCTACCTTAATTACCTGTTTCAGACAAGGTCACATTCTGAGATTCCAGAATTCCCAGTAGACAAGAACTTCAGGGGATTTTCTTAAAACCCACCACAAATGCTAATATTGATCAAAAGAAAATGAGGTCACTCCATGAATGCCAGACAAAGTATGTTTTGGAGCACTAAATATATTCAGACACAAAATAACATGGTTTCAGATTAATCAAGGTGACTTTTTATTGAGATATAATAATTCCAACCATTGGGGCTGGAGTGATAGTACAGTGGGTAGGGCGTTCACCTTGCACGCGGCCAATCCCGGTTCGATTCCCAGCATCGCATTATTATGAGCACCACCAGGAATAATTCTTGAGTGCAGAGCCAGGAGTAGCCCCTGTGCATCGCCAGGTGTGACCCAAAAAGCAAAAAAAAAAAAAAAATTCTAGACTGTTATGTCATCTACTAACAGAACCTCAGAATGCATGAAGCAAGAAGTGATAAAAGTACAATGCTAATAGATAGAAAAGTTCATTTTCAACATTCACTTCTAAAACATAGAAGACTGTAAAATCCCAATTGAAAAGTCTGAATGGCTTGTTACTTACAGAATATCTTCCACACAGCAACATGTACATTCTTCCCAAATGCACACAGTATATTTACTAAGATAGGCCACATGCTGAGCCAGAAAAGAAGATTCAGTCACTTCATCTGTCAATTCAGACAAAGCTTATTCTCTGGTAACAATGGAACTAAGTTAGAAATGAACAGAAATGCCACTAGGAAAATCTCCAAATATTTGAAAAGTCAGTAACACATTTCTAAATAGCCCATAGGCCAAAGGAAAAATCAAAGGGAATTGGAAAGCATTTTAACATAATGAAAATAAAAGCACAACACATCAACATTTGTAGACTGCACCTAAATAAAAATTTAGAGGGAAATTCATAATATTAAATGCATATATAGTAATACTTAGAGGGGAAATTAAAATGTTAAATATCTATGAATGCCAATATTAGAAAAGGGATCTGAAGCCTGAGAGTTATTTTAAGATATTTTAAAGTTTTTTTTTAAAAAAAGAACAATACAAATCCACAAAAAATAAAAGCCAATAAAATTGGCAACAAAAGACAAATGCAAAAAATCAAAAAGCAAAAACTCAGCATTTATTAAGCATATCAATAAGATAGATCACCTCCTAGCCAGACTAAGTGAGAAACAAATACATATCCCTAATACCAGGAATGGGAGGCAGATTGCTACTGATAGTAAAGTTATTTTTTGAAAAAATAAAAACATATTATTCTGAATAGCTTAGTAAAGTAACCTGGTAACCTAGTAAAGAGTTTGAGTTTGTAGTATAAAAAATCCTCACGTCCAAAGAACAAATTACATGAATAAATGGTTTTGCTGGTAAATGCTATCTAACAAGAGAAATAATATCAATTCTACCTGAACTCTTACAGAGTGGAGTAGGAAGGAATATTTTTCCATGGTTTCTATGAGAAACGCATTATTATAGTAATATCTAAAGCAGAAAAAAACACATTAGAAGAAAGAATAACTACCAACTCATACTCTAATAAACACTAATGAAAATAAAATTATAGGAAAAAATATAGAAATAAACTTTAAAATATAATCCATAAAGTACAGTGGGGTTTATTGTAATAATGCTGGTCAAACGTTTAAAAATCATTGAATAAAACATAGACATTTTCATAGATGCAGAAACATATTGGGGGTCCTGAAACAGTGCTGCGGGCAGGCACTTGCTTTGCATGCTGTGTTCAGTCAGTCCTCAGCACCCCATATGGTTCCCTGATCACCTCCAGGTGTAGCCCCAAAACAAACAAACAACAACAACAAAGAAAACATATTTGGCAAATTTTCCTAACCAGCTTGGTAAAACCTTTCAGAAAACTTGAAATAGAAATTTTATAACCCAAAAAATGTTACTACAAATGCCTCCAGCCAATATCATACTTACCAGAGAGAAGCTGAATGTTCTACAATCACAGACAAATCAAGCTGTCCACTCCCATCACTTCCATTCAACTTCATACTGGAAAAATAAGGTAATAGAAAGAAAGAAATGACAGAATTGAAAAGGAATAGCTAAAATTCTATTTTCAAACAACATGATTATAACATATACTAGAACCTACACAACATGCACAAGTAATTAGGACAAATGAATAAAATTAGCAATGGTATCGTGATTCTTCGTGGTGGAATATGTGCACTGGTGAAGGGATGGGTGTTTGAGCATTGTATAACTGAGACTCAAACCTGAAAGCTTTGTAACTTTCCACATGGTGAATCAATAAAAGAATTAAAAAAATAATAAAATAAAATAAAATTAGCAATGGTGCAGGACTAAAATCAATAAACAGAAATCAATGTTTTCTTTATAACAGCAATGAATAATTAGAAATTAAAATGTAAAGACCTCTACCATTCCCAGTTGCACCCAAAAATAAAAGTTATTTAGAAAAATGTCTGATTTTTCACAAAGGTGTGCCTGTACTATATATTTAAAATTATGAAGCTCTGATGAAAAAATTTTAAATTACCTTAAATAAACAAATAACTTTGCTCATAGTTTAGACAGCTTAAAATTACCAAGACATCTATTTTATTTAAAGATATATTTAAATGAATCTGTATACTCCACAAAATCTCAACCAGAATCCCAGTTTATATATAAATTGGTGCGCAAAGTGATTCAGCTTTAAAAAAAAAAAAGAAATAAATTGGTGTGCATATTTAAAAACTCAGTTATATCAAATACCTAGAATAGCTAAAACAACTTTATAAAAGATCAAAGTTAAAAAACTTACACCACCAATTTTCAAGCTTTCTAAGCTATAGTCATAAAACTCATATGTGACAAAGAAATCGAAATAGAACAGCAAATGATAGAAGTCATCAGAACTGAAGATTTTGTCTATAGGACTTAGGGTGGAGGAGTTTGGGAGGGGCCTTGGGACACTGGTGGAGAGAAGTGGGCACTCTATGATGATTGTGGTGTTAGAGTAATGCATGTACAAAATGTATAATTGACCATATTGGAAATCTCAGTATCTCAATAAAAAATAAAGTAAGACAAGTTTTCCAAAGATCACAAAGAAATATAAAATAAATTTGGGAGTATGTTTTATAAGAAAAAAAAATGTGTTATTGTAAAGATAAACAAAGGTATCAATGTATTGACAAATGTATCTATCAAAACTGAACCAGAAATACATCCGTAAGATAGTCAGCTGTTTTCAAGAAAGGTGTAGAGGCAATCCAATTTGAAAATAAATAAATGATGCACAAAAAAGTTGCATATTCATATGCAAAAAGATAATAATGATCATTTAAATCCTTACCTCACACTGTAAGAAGGAATTCCATAGGTCATAAACCTAAATTTAAACTTCAATTATAAAACTTCTAGGAGCCAGAGAAATAGTACAGCAGGTAAGTACAGCAGGTACAGCACTGCACAGGGCTACCGGGCTTCAACACCTGACAGCCAACATGCAACCCTTAATTCTGACCAGGAGTGAGCCCTGAGCAGAGAGCCAGCACTAAGCCCTGTGCACTGCTAGGTGTGGCCCCAAAATATCACTGCATCACTTGTCATCCCGTTGATCTTTGATTTGCTTGAACGTAACGTCTCCATTCGTCCTTGTCACGTGCTAGTGTATCCCAGTGATATCTGCTCACTCCAGGAACAGGAAGAGCCTCAAACCGTTCATTCAGGGTTTTGACTAAGAAATCTGACCATCTCATTGATGGGCAGCCATTTTTGATGTCTTGTGGAATCCAGTCAGTAACAGCTCTAGTCAGTGATCATCTCTGAATCATATTACGTGTCCGGTCCATCTGATTTTTGATGCCTTGGCAAATGAGACAGCATCCCTGCTTCTTGGTTGTCGACGGAGGTCGGAACTCCAGATTCCTTCTCTCACTTGAGTGAGACGTGATACTCCTAGCATAGCTCTTTCAAGTCCTCTTTGAGGTACCTGAATAGCGTTCTCATCCTGTTTGCGTAGGGCCCAGGTCTCTGAGGTGTAAGTTAGTTCAGGAAGAACAGTGGAGTCAAAAAGATGTGCCCGGAGCCAGAGGCTCTTTGTCCTCTTAACCACTTCTTTGACGCTCTTGAAGGCATTTCACGCTGCTCTTCCTCCTGCGGCGCAGTTCTGACGCCAAGTGGTTCCTTAATGAGTTCTTGACCCAGGTACACATAGCTGCAGCATTCGAAGATATTTGATCAATTGAGAGCAAACGGAACATCAGGGACTAGTTCATTTTTCATGAACATTGTTTGGATCTCTTCGACAGCCATGTCCACCTGCCCACATACCAAATTCCGCATGGTGGATATGTCGTTCCCAACATCCTCCCTTCCGAAATCCAACACGCAATTTCGTCGGTAAAGATGCATACAGCACCCAGTCCAGACAAGGTCAGACCCGAAGAATCTGCCGCCAGTACTCGTCAATACACTGGCTCGGCTCTTCACACGCTACCTGTCTGAATGCAAGGTTCCATCCCAATGGAAAACCAGCAGGACCGTTCTGTTGCACAAGAAGGGAGACATCCATGACATCAACAACTATTGCCCAATCTGCCTGTTGTCCATCGTCTATGAGTTGTTCAATCAAGTCATCCTGAATAGAATAGGCAGAACACTAGACGAAGGCCCCAAAATAAAACAAAACAAAAAATAATTTAAAAAAATAAAATTTCTATAACAGAACCCAGGAGAAAAATCTTTGTGAACTTGATTTAGGCAAAGATTTTTTTTCAATACAACATAAAAAGCACAATTCACTGAAAGAAAAGATTGATCAACTGACCACCATCAAAACTAAAAATTCTGAAGGCTGGAACAATAGTACAATGTAAAATGCTTGCCTTGCCCACAGTCCACCTGGGTTGGATTCCTGGCATCCCTCATGGTCTGCAGAGCAAAGAGCCAGGAATGTCCCTAAGCCCAGAGCCAGGAGTGAACCCTGAGCACTGCCATGTATGGCCCAAAAGCAAAACAAAAGAAAAAGGAAAAAACTAAAACATTCTGTTCTTGACCTTCTGTATCTGCCACTAACTATGGAGAGTTGCCCAGGGTCTGCCCTACCAATTCCTGACTAAATCTCCAAGGAGATGTCCCCCAAACAGTTGGCATTCATGGGAACACTGGTGCCTGTTGCTGAAACTCCAGGGCTCCTGAAACCTCTGGGGCAGCCTTGGGCAGTGGGCAGGCCAAGAATCCACCCTACCCAAGCCGCACAGCTGCACCCGCACCTCTGCAGCCACACCAGGGGCTAACTCTACCACTCCACAGATATCCTCTACAGAGACCTAAAGTGTGACTAATTCAGGTACCTGGGGCCAGGCTGAAAACTCTGGTGTTTCTCTGAGGGGTGGGAAGCCGTGTCAGCCAGGCCCACTCGCACAGCTGCCACCAGGTCAACTCCTTGCCCAGATCATAGATCTCTAGATCAGGAGAGGTCCTAACTCCTAACTCCTCAATACTGAAATTCCATTATGAGCACACCAAATTAGGGGGAAGTAACATAGAAGCCCGCTAATCTCAACAAAAACACCCGATAACACAGATGGATCAACCAGCAACAGATTAATAACTTCTTAAACAACGGTTTACAAAACTCCTCAATCAGATATAATAATTTTTACATTAAAAATTATTTTTATATTTATTGAATTTAATATTGGAGCTTTGTTATCTAATCAGTTTAAACTGTAGAGCTGTATCAACAGTTGTGGCTTTTGTCTATATTAAAATAAATCACACTTTTTTATTTTTTTTTAATTATTTATTTTTAATTAGTGAATCAACGTGAGGGTACAGTTACAGTTTTATACATTTTTGTGCTCGTGTTTTCCCCATACAAAGTTCAAGAACCCATCCCTTCACCAGTGCCCATTCCCTACCACCAGTAAACCCAGCATCTCTCCCGCCCTCCTCAGTCCCGTCTCCCCCCACCCCACACTGCCACTATGGCAGGGTATTCCCTTTTGATCTCTCTCTCTGATTAGGTGTTGTGGTTTGCAATAAAGGTGTTCAGTGGCCATTGTAAAATAAATCACACTTTTTTAAAGAAATCTGTTCTTTGATATAGCTATTGTTAAACCAAAACAAACCGTAGATTTGAAAAGAAAGTGTGTAAAAGTGTGTGTGTGTTTGTGGTGTGTGTGTGTGTGTGTGTGTACACGCACGCATATGCCAGGGGTCCAACTAATATTTTCAAGGACTCTTATCAGATGAAGACTTATGTATACTGTGAGAAGAACTTTTAAATTTCGGTAATAAAAATCAATTTATAAATTAAAAATGCTTTTATTTTTTTCCTACTTGGCTATGTGACTTACAAAGTTACTGACAACAGAGTTTGAATCAGGCAACGTTCCAATTCCAGTCCCACCACAGACGTCCACTTCCTTCCACAAATGATCTCTCATCCCCCAACTTATCTCCTTGACAAATACATATTTAAGTCTAATGATTGGAGTTTTGGTCTCATGCTTAAAATAGTGTTGACCCTGGTGGCACATGTTCTGAGGCCCTAACCCTTGCTCTCTATTACCTCCAGACCCTCCCTTCTTGTTCTCCTCCTTCATTTTCCTCTCCTCTGGTATGTCCATTTCTGTATCCTAGGGCCAAGGTTTGCCTCCCTTTAAACCTTCCATTCCCTCATCCAGTTATTCTTCATACCATAGATTACTGAGAACATCTGGTATTTGTCCTTATCCTTCTAATTTACTTCACATAGCATAAGATCCTCCTGGCCAGAGATATAGTACAGCTGGTAGAATTTGCCTTGCACACATGCTACCCAGGTTCACTCTCTGGCACCACATATGGTCCCTGAGCACCACCATGAATGATCTGAGCATGCAGAACAGAAGCAATGCCTGATAACTCTCTGTCTCAAAACAAAACAAAGCCCCCCAACCTCTAGTTCTACCCAAGTTTCAGTAAATTGCATGATTTCATCATTACTTGCAGCTACATACTGCATCATTGTGAATATATACCACAACATTTGTGTTGCTGGACACCTGGATTGTTCCTACATCAGGCTATTGTACTAAATGCTACAATGGACATAAAAGTGGCAATGAACACTTTTCATATTCTGGCCATCTGTCTTCTACAGAAAGATATGTCTGCTCACTGCCTTTCTCCATTTTTATGGGATTATTGGATTTATTGTTGTTCATTTTTGTGAGTGTAAAATAAGCAAAAATGTTTAAAGGCACACTTCACCAAAGAAAATATATTTATATGTACTCCCGCAGATTTGCAGGAAAATGTGCTCAACATCATTAATCACCAGGAAATTCAAACTTAAATTCATATTAATCGCGTCCCCACACACACAAATTTTAATTTTAGCAGACTAATTGTGCTAAGCATTAATGACAAAGTAAAGCAATTCAAAGTCTCATACATTGCCAAAAATAAAATACCTAAGTAAGGCAACCACTTTGGAAAACAGTCTAACAATGTCTTAAAATTGCTAAGTTGTGGCCTGGGAGATAGCTCAGTGAGCTGGATTGCTTGTTTTGTTTTGTTTGTTCATTTGTTTGGGTGTTTTTTTGGGGGGAAGGGAGTTGGTTTGTTTTGGTTTTGGTTTCTGGGCCACACTCAGCAATGTTCAGGGCTTGCTCCTGGCTCTGCACTCAGAAATCACTCCTGATGGGTTCAGAAACCACATGGGATGCCGAGGATCAAACAGCAAGGTCAGCGGCATGCAGGGCAAGTGTCCTTCCCATTGTTCTATAGCTTTGGCCCCTGGAGTGCATGTTTTCCATGCAGGAGACCTGGGTTCAATTCTTAGCAATGTAGGTCCCCTGAGAATCATGGGGGTCCCCTGAGTATTTTGCGTATCCCCCCAAAATTTTTCTTTAACTTGAACCTATTATATGACTTACCATTCCACTGCTGTATGTTAACTGAAATAAGTAAAAGCATATGCTCAGCAAATGCTGTCCATGAATGTTGTTCATAACAACTTTCTTTGAACTAGCTAAGAGCTAAAAACAACAGCCTAAATGTCCATCAACACATGATTGGGCCAAAAAAAATTTGCCATAAAACCCATGCAATAGAATCAATCATTCTCAGCAATTAAAAAGATTGAGCCACTGTTCCTTGCAATCACATAGATGAGTATCACTGTCACTGTATAACTGTCATCCCATTGCTCATCGATTTGCTCCATCGGCCACCAGTAACGTCTCCATTGTGAGACTCGTTGTTATTGTTTTTGGCATATCGAATACACCACAGGTAGCTTGCCAGGCTCTGCCATACGGGCAACATCAGTAGCTTGCCGGACTCTCAGAGGGGTGGAGGAATCAAACCTGGGTTGGCCACGTGCAAGGCAAATGCCCTACCCACTGGGCTATCATTCCAGTCCAGTCTTTAGTGATAGGAAACAAATCTGTGATTTTCTAAAGACTTTAGGCAGGGGGTACAGGGTAGGGTGGAGGAGCATGGGAAAGAGAAACCTTTGGACATGGAGGATATTTCCATTATCTTAATAAAGATGGTTGCCTGAGTTACACATATGTTAAACTTTATCAAACTTTACATTTGACCAAACAGTCATTTATATTTCCAGGAAACTGTTAGAGAAAGACAAGAAGTACTAAGCAAAGAGAATCTGACATGTTTGGGGAATGTCTCTGGAGAGTAATTCATCAATCCTGACTCTTGATGATGAAGAATTCAATTGGTAATAGAAAGTATAATAATCTATGCGTAATCTGTGCTAATCTATGGTAATAGAAAATATAATAATCTATGCCTAATCTATTGGAGCTCAGAGAAGTCAACAACTGGCCCAAGATCACTGAGCTCATGAGTCAGGGGAGAGGGAATTGGATCCAATGCCCACACAGTCAGATTCCTGGGAGTTTTCCCGAACAGACCACAGGGAGCCCTGGGTTTTCTCCAGCACTGCAGAAATACTGGTTCGAATCCAGTCACAGTGGTTTCTAACACAGGCTCAGGGCTGTCCAGCCTCCATCAGCCCATCCCCTCCTGTCCTGTACCTGACGTTTTGCAGGCAGGCAAAGCCATCACAGATAAATTTCAACTCCCGCAGCACTGGTCTCCTGAATCCCATGCCAGGGGCCTGGGAGCCAGAGCTCTAAGCGACATTTGAGAAGAGGAAAACGGAAAGTTGTCAGGAACAATGACGCATGAGAGCATGCCGGGAATATCTGCAGCTTTAATCCACTTCTCCAGTCCTCCAGAGCCTGGTGGACACAGTGGAGGGGTGACACAGGCCAGTCATGATGGGGGCTCCAAGATGTCTCAGCAGGCCTGGGAGGGCATTGGAAGAGCTGGGAAAGAGAGGAGACAGGGAAGGCCCAAGGGTCCTTTGTCAGATGAACCAGACACCACAACGGGCTGAGGTTTCAAGGTCAGACCCGCCTTGAAAACTATCTCCTCCATTGTCAAAACATTCCATGGATGCTTGTACTTGGCAGCCTTGAGTCAGGATGTGGCCTTTCCCAGCCTGAAAGCCCACAGACTACTAAATTACAGTAAAAAATATGATAAAATGTTAAAAAATCAGTCACACGCAGGGAGGCCAGAGAAAGGGCCTTGCCAGTTGTCCTGACTGTAGACTCAGGTCAACATGCTGCTGTCTCGCTTTCTGCTTTCCATTGCTGGTTATAGCCCAGGCCTTTATTTCATCTGTTAATTCTCTTTGGATAGTTGCACTGGAAAAATGGGAGGGAATTCCAACCAATCTCCTTCTTGCCAATCCTCACCTACCCCGCCATATTCATTTCCTATAATTGATGTAATAAATATCCACAAAGTTAGTAACTTCCAACAGCACACATTTATTATTATCGACAAGTCCAAAGTCAGTGGCTGAAATAGATCTTACTGGGCTATTATCAAGATTGCTAATGCTGGTTTCCTGTCTAGGGCAGAGGAGGGATGGGGTGCCAAAGAGAGTTTCTTGCCTTTTCCATCATCTAGAGGCCATCCACATTCCTTGATTTGTGTCCCCTTCCATCTGCAAAGCCAGTATTTCGCTTCTTGAAATATCTTTCTTACGTGGCACCTGATTTTACTTTCTGTTCTTTACCTCCCTCTTTTTAAATCCCTCTGTGACTACATTGGATGAACCTGGATAATCCCATACCATTTCCCTAGGTTAAGTCATCTGATTAGCAACCTTAATTCTATGTGCAACTTCAATTCTCCAGGACATCAATGGGAAACCGCTTTTCTGCCAACCACACCCTTCCAGAGGAAAAGTTAAAAGTTAAAAGGAAGTCTGGTTATGTATGTGGATGAAACAAATCTTATATTTTCAAGATTTTTTTAAATTTCATGTCATAGAAAGATGACTCATGGAGGGAGCCAGGAAAATAGCCCAAAGTTCTGGAATGCAAGCACAAACCCCAAATTTGATTTAAAAAAAATACTATAGCACCATCAGGAGTGACCCTGAGCATCACCAGATGTGACTAAAAAAATACTTTAAGGGCATCATGGGAGTTGGCCTAAATTTGCTTTGGGCAAGAAATTTTATGACTGGGAAAAATACCACTTTAATTCTTGGGATAAAACATGACACCCCATGCTCCCTCCCTCCCAGAATGATCTTGGAAGTCACTCAAATAAACGTTTGTCTTTATAAATGGACTTATAGGTCTCCCAATTATTGAGGAAAATTGTGCCAAGTCCCCATGATCTTACCCAGTCAGTCAGAGTAAGGAGCAACTGACAAAGAGATTTTAGATAAGTCTTCTCTGCTAGAGAGACTGCCCCTTCTTAACCCTGAATAGGATGCTTCCTGGGAATAGCCCATCAGGTGACTATTTATAGATGCTCATCTATAGAGCCATGGTTTCCTCTCCAGGAACTCAAAGCTGGACATGGGATCAAAAAAGTCTCATTTAAGCCTCCTCTCTGGATTCCAGCTCTGAGGGGGTTGGGCAAGAAGAGCCCAGAGAGCTTCAGGGTGTGTACCTGAGGGCATGGCTGCTTCACAACTTACCGTCAATTGGGTGCTTTCAAACAACAGAAGTTTATTTTTCCACAGCTCTGGAGGTCAAAGGTCCAGACCCAAGGGCATTTCCTTCTAGAAGCTCCAGAGAAGATTTTGTTCCATCTCTTCTGTAGCTGCTAAAAACTGTCAGCAATTTTTGGCGTTCCTTGGCTTGCGGCTGAATAACTCCAGACTGTCTCCATCTTCACTGGCCTCCTCCTGTGGTGTGCCTCTTCTCTCGCTTGTCTCATAAAGATACTTGTCACTGGTCCACTTGTATATGGGATAAAAATAACTGAAGCAAATGCACTGCCAAGAAACAACAAAGTGAAGTCGTAACTCAGTGCAAACTGGTGGTTGCTGAAGGGAAAGGGGAAGGGTGTGGAGCGGGAGAAGGAGCTGGCATCTGTTAGGGGGTCAGATGGCCCTGGGACTTACGTGGGGGTGGTAACAGTCACACACATACAGAGGTAAAACATACAGGAGCTAACCCCTGAAGTTGCTCTATGGTCAATTAAAAAGTCAAGTTTTACTGAACACAATGGCCACTCAATACCCCTATCGCAAACCACAACACCCAATTGGAGAGTGAGAGAGATCAAAAGGGAATACCCTGCCACAGAGGCAGGGTGGGGTGGGGGGGAGATGGGATTGTGGGGGGAGGGATACTGGGTTTATTGGTGGTGGAGAATGGGCACTGGTGGAGGGATGTGTTTGTGAACATTGTATGAGGGAAAAACAAGTTCTAAAATGTGTGAATCTGTATCTGTACCCTCATGGTGATTCACTAATTAAAGAATAAAATAAAAAAAATTTAAAAAATAAATAAAAAGTCAAGTTTTTTAATTTTTTTGATACTTGATATTATTATCACAGAACAATGATGTATTAGTAAGTGCTCTCCCAAAAAGATGTTTAAAAAAAGAAGGGGGAAGAGGTCAAGAGAATAAAGAAAGCTGGATTTCTCACACCTCGAAGGAGTGACTCTCCACAGAAAACTCCTTTAGGATTTGTCTAGACGACAATCCAAGTGCCTGGCAACTCTCACTCTTGTTTTAGCAAGCTGTGAAGAGTTCGGGGCGGGGGGCTGGGTGGGGGGAGTTTCTTAAGGTGGCTGCAACATAGTCCCACAAACTGGATGACTCAAAACTTCAGAAACAGATTCTCTCACATTCTGGAGGCCAGAAGTCTAAGATCAAGGAATAGACCCGACTGAGTGACCAGCCAGCCCCCGAGGGGAACATTCTTCCGGGTCTCTTCCAGCATTCTCAGGAGATTTTTGTTTCTTTGGGTTTGGGTTTGGGGCCCACACGTAGAAGTGTTCAGGGACTACTCCTGACTCAGTGCTTCATGGTTGACTCTGGTGGTGCTCGAGAGATTATGCAGTACTGGGAATCTAACCTGGGGTCTTGCATGCAGAGCATGTGCTCAGCCTGCGAAGTGTTTAAGTCAAGGTGCAGCTCTGGTGGCCTTGACTTGTGGCTGTGTCCAGGCTCTGCCTCTCTTTCCTCTCTGTCTTCTTCAGCATCTATGCCCATGAGTGTCTTTGTTACAGCCATCTTTTCCTTTTCCTTTTGCTTTCTTTTAATAGCCATCTTTTCTTCTCCTTCTTCCTTTTTTCTTGTTCTTTTTTTTTTTTAAAAAAAAAAGGGGTACAAGCTTCTGGGGGCACAAGGACCAAGACCAGTGCAAGGATTCCCCTCAGAGGAGTCTAAAACCGCCTCAGCTTTGCTTTACAGCCAAGTCTTCATCATCTCAGGGCTCTTTACACTGTCAAGGCCTGCGACTGCCGCTCTCAGGCCGGAAACCTGTCGCCCCCCGCCCCCTTCTCTGGGCACAGAAACCTCTGGCAGGCAAGAGCTACCACGGAACCTACTGTCCAGGCCCTGCCTGTGTGAAGCAGAACCCCAGAGATGATGCCAGCTGGCCCTCCCACCTGCCTGCGCGAAGCAGCGAAGCAGAGCACCCCGTGGGCCTGAAGGGTTCGTGCAGACAAACAGCTCTTCCACCTGCCTGTGTTGCTGCATTTCTTAAAGGGCTCCTCGAGAGTTCTGGGTGTTTTGTGCAGAGAATGCATGGACAGGAGAGAGGGAGTCAGCTGAGAAAGCAAGAGGCAACCTCCTGCAGATGTTCTCCTCCTTCTCAGGGAAAGTTATAATTGATTCATTCTTTTATTTTGTTTTAGTTTTGTTTTGGGTCCACACCGGTGGTGCTCAGGGCTTACCCCTGGCTCTGGGATCAAGGATGTTTCCTGATGGTGCTCTGGGGATCATACGTGGTTGTGGTGCCAGGGATCAAACTGGGGTCAGCTGCATGCCTTAATTCCTGAACTCTCTCTCTCTCTCTCTCTGGCCCTGATTAACTTCTTTAGACCCAAGCAAGTAAGAGAACCTGAGTCTATAGCAGGAAAGGGAGGGAAGAGCCGAGAAGCCTGGCTTTCTGGACCCCTTGTTACCAACAAATCAATAAAGGTGTTATTGCCAGCCAAACTGCCTAGACTCAGGGTCCCTCTTGGATTCAGACACATGAGCTTCTTTCACTTACAGTTCCAAAAGATAGCCCCATGCAAGGTAACTACCACCTGGACAAGGAGATGGTTTTATGAGTCCTGCTTCAGAGGTGTCTCCAGACCCCTGGGAATCAGGGGCCAGAGAGACACAGTTCAGTGGGTAGGGTGCTGGCCTGGTATCCAGCTGAGGGCTTTCAATCCTTGGCACCACATAAGATTCAGTGAGCACCACCAGGTGTGACCCCAGGGTCCTGAGTGTGTCCCAACAACAAACAGAACTTTAGGAAGCTAGGAAAAGCAAATGAGGAGAAAAAGAGATTCCTGTTTGCCAGGGACAACTGTGTTTTTGCTGCCCCGCCAGCATCCAGCTTAGGAGGGAAGGTGTGAGCCATGGCCCGGTGCTCCAGGGAAGGAGGGAAGGCTAAGGATACCCCTTTCAGGCTGGAATGATAGTACAGCGGGTAGGGCGTTTGCCTTGCATGCAGCCAATTCCATTCCCAGCATTCCATGTGGTCCCCCGAGCACCGCCAGGGTTAATTCCTGAATGCAGAGCCAGGAGTAACCCCAGAGCATCACCGGGTGTGACGCCCCACAAAATAAACCTCCCCTTTTGTTCCTTCCTCTGTGCTGTCAGGCCTGCTGCTTGTTGGGGCACAGGGAGACCTCACCCAGGGTGTTCCAAAGACTCACTCCCCGTTGTCCTAGGCTGGACCGGCCCCTTCAACATGAAGATTATGTTACCAGTCATTGGTGACTGACCCTGGCGGGAACCCAGAGCGGAGCAGGGGCACTCTAAGGATGAGCGCTCATCTGCAGACCCGGAGGGTGATTCCTGGAGCTCTGGCCTCACCCAGTGTAGTGATCAGGCAAGGCGCATCTAGAAGAGCTGTGAGGGAGCAAAGAGGACAGAAGAGTGCCTCCCAGAACGTGTGTGTGTGTGTGTGTGTGTGTGTGTGTATGTGTATGTGTGTGTGTGTAGTGAAGTTACATAGAAGGAGGCTCTGAGAAGGGCAGGCTAAGGCTGTCTGTGTGTACCTCAATCTTGTTTTAGTCAGGGATGCTCCAAAACCCAAGTAACTTCCATGAAGTCATGTCTCATCTTGCTGTTTCTGGGCGAGGCATTTGGGAATAGCTGAGCGAGCTCCTCCAGCTCCACGTCTCCCAAAGCTGAGGGAAGACACACTGGCCGGGCCACAGCTCCTGCAGAGGCCCTGCCTTGTGGCTCTGGGCAGAAGTCAGTCCCTCTCTGGGTGGGACACTGCAGGCCCTGGCCTCTCACGGCTGTTACCCAAAGTTCCCCTATATTCCTGGCCACACGGGCTCCCCCGAGTATGGCAGCAGGGTTCATGTGTGCAGGTAGGTTGAACAGAGAGAAGGTGAGCCTTCCAGTCCTGTCCCTCAAATCGCAGAAGGGACAGCCACATTTCCACTGGATTCCGCTCACCAGCGGGAAGCCACTCAATCCCCACTCTGGAAAGGATCTGGCATAAGGACTACCAGAAATTGGAGATGCTGGGAGACCCATCAGAAGCTGCATACCACAACATCCATTCTTTCAGCAATGATTCCCTGAGGGCCTGCCCTGGGCAGGCCAGTGGGCTAATGTGAATGAGAGGAGACAGACACTATCACAGATCAGTGTGGTGGGACAGACACATCTTCTAGAACATGCCAAGGAATGTCATGGTCTACATCACAGAATCCCAAAGCAAGAGAAGTTATGCAGAGGTGGGGGGCGGGGGCAGCAGAGAGGTAGTGTGCTTTCCTTGTATGCACTGGACCTGGGTTTGATCCCTGACAGCTCTTTTGGTCTCCCAAAGTCCACCAAGACTGATCCTTCAGCACAGAGCCATGAGTAATCCCTAGTGCCACTGGATGTGGCACCCAAACTAAAAAGATAGAGATAAAGAGAGGGAGAGGTTGGAGCAATAGTACAGTGGGTAGGAATTTGCCTTGCATATGGCCAATCCGTGTTCATTCCCCAGCATCCCAAGTGGTCCCTTGAACATTGCCAAGAGTGATTCCTGAATGCAGAGTTAGGGGTATCCTTGAACAGTGCTGGGTGTGCTCCCACAAAAGAGAAAGAAAGAGGGGGGTGAAGGAGATGGAGAGAGTCACCTATTTTTATGAGCGCCTTTCTCGGGGGAGGTCAGGTCAGGAAGCCCCTGAAAAGAAATGATTGAACAGGATGCTACCAGGTATGGGGAGACTTGGTATGAGTTAGGTGTGAGTTGGGTGAGGAGGAGGTGCGAGACAGGGGGAGACCCACAGCCAATGTTGCTGCACCATACAGAGTCTGGAATGTAAGCCCAGAGTCCACATGTGCATGCTGAACTGTATAGCTGGGCTAGTGTGTTTAACACTGTGCACGTGAGGCCACCGCACTCTAAGCCTTCAGGAAAGGCAGAGAAGTCAGAGTCTGCACCACAAGATTCCTTGGACTTCCAGAATTACGTTCCTGCACTCTTCTCCCAGCTCTCCACGCTCCGCATACCCCTCGAAAAGGTTTCTTTAGGGAGTCATATCTGTCCTCATAAAAAGCAAAAACCTGCTGATGCAGCCTAATGCATCATCCGGGAAGGCAAAGCTGTCTGGGAGCTGGCTGCCCCACCCCAGCCTGGGTGGCTCCAATCTGCAAACCAGCAACTCCCTTGTTCAACAGTCCATCTATTGATTGAGGCCAAAATGACTTTTTATGGGTCCAGATACAGCAAGGCAGAGGCCCCTGCTGGAGGGATGTGGGAAGCCCCATAGCCACTGGGGAGTGAGAGCTGAGAAGGGTACCAGGAGTGCCTGCTCAAGACAAGGCTTTTCTGGGTCTCAAGGAAACCTATCATGGAAGAGGCTGAGGCAGGATGTGTGGTCCAGCCCGCCACACCAGTGCTGAGGAAGATGAAGTCCATGCATTGCCCCATCATGGGGACAAGCCTACATCACCAGTACCAGTAGGTGGCCCCCACTGGTGGCTTATGTGAGACAGAGAGGAGAGAGATGGTCATTTTCTCCCAATCAACCTCTGCCACCTCAAGGCCATCTGGGAAGGCTGGGACTAATAAAGTCTGGAAAGTGAGTCATAGGTCTCACCCAGGGTTTACAGGTTCTTTGCCTTTTTCACAGAAAGGAATTTCAGGAGTAGACAATCAGTGAAGTGAAACAGATTTTATTTAGGAGGCTTTTAGGAAGGGGAAGGAGGGGGGAAAAAGTGAGGAGAGAGAGAGAGAGAAAGAGAAAGAGAGAGAGAGAGAGAGAGAGAGAGAGAGAGAGAGAGAGAGCGCAATGCATGCAAGAGAGAACACGAGCTCCTCCAAAGGCAGAGAGAACCCCTACACACATCCCAGCATTAGACATGAAAGCATGAGACTACACATCTCAAGAGGGGAGATGCGGGCAACACATATGCTTGTGCGCCACATGTGCTTGGCCATATGGGCACAAACAGCACAAGGGCTCGAGCAAATTATGCCGCCCTTCCTTTGTTCAAAGTGGCTTTTATAGGGTTGCTCTGACCTGCCCCGAATGGTAAGAGTCAGGTAAGAGTCCATTGCTAGGGTGGTTGCTAAGGAGGTAGAGTTGGGAGTGGTCAGTGGTCTTCTTTGAAATTCTTTCCCTGGCCAGGTGAAAGTCTTATCAAGCCTGCTCTCACAAGATGGGCTATTGCAATGTCAGGCTGTCGGTTTCATTACACCCGAGGGAGTCCATTGCCATGGGCCCTTCCCTGCTTACTTGCCTATGTCAGATTTACAGCACAAATCAGTACAACAGAGCAAAAGCCTCTACCCTAAATCTGTTAAAAAGGAATATTTCCCTCCTCATAGCACTTGAGGGGGCAGTGCAAGCTGTCCCTGATCTGGGATCCCAGTAGCATTTTAGACCAAGACTCAGGGCAAACCTCCCATTCATTCATCGTCTCCATTTACTCAAAAAAATTCTATAAGCCCAGCACCGGGTTAACCCTGGTGCTTAAATGTGGTTACTCCTCTCATAGACCTGGCAGTTGAAAAAGCAAACAAGCCTGAAACAATTCACTATGTCATCATGTGATGACAGTGGTGGAGGGGACATGAAGGAGAGGCACAAGGAAGAACTGGCATGGTTGAGAAAACATGGAACCAGGGAATGGGCTTCTGGCCAAGATGTGGTCTTCTTGGATGCTGCTGAGTCCTACAGAGGTGACAGTCTTGCCTGAGTGTCTGCCCCACTATATTCCTCCCTCTGCTACAATCCTGCAACAGTGCCCATTGTTGGCGTGATAGGGACAATTTCCCCTCAAATGCAGTGCAGGTTGGTCTCCTCCTGTGCCTCACCAGCCTGTTACTTCTCTGAAGTTGACTATGGCTCCCCTGGAAAGTCAAAGCGATAAAACAGCGGGGAGGGCATTTGCCTTGCACACGGCCAACCCAAGTTCAATCCCCAGCATCCCATATGGTCCCCTGAGCATTCTAAGGAATAATTCCTGAGTGCAGAGCCAGGAGTAACCCTTGAGCTTCACTGGTGTGACCCCAAAAGAAAACAAATAAAATAAAAAATATGGCTTTTCTGGGTTAGCCTGGGATTGTCCTTCCCATTGCCCCTTCTTCACACTCCCGTGCCCCACGTCACAACGGCCCCCTAATAATCAGTTAGTTCCCAGGATCCATCATTTCCTTGGCCCTGCCCCACAGACAATGAACATTTTCTGATCCTTCCCAAAGCCACTGGAAACTCAAGGCATCTGGGTGAGGTGGAAGGCAAGGCTAAATCGCGTGTTTCCTGCTGAACTGTTATCACTTGTATGTACAGAAGTATAGAATAAACAAAACAGAATAGTATGCCACCTTTGCATCTCCAAATCCATCTAGGGGCCTAGGCTATAACCCGGGCCTAATGGACCAACCCCACCATATTCTCCCAGGCCTTTGCGTCTTACCACCTGGTTGAGTTTTCAGATCTTTTCATGTCATTCTCTCTTTTCTTTTCTGCTGAAACACTCAGTTCTCTGAGCTTAGGAACTTCAGAGCCCACAGTGCTTTTTTTCTCCATGGCAAAGCCTGACTTTCTGCAAATGAAAAGTCATTTGTGATCATGGTCATTTCTATCACTTTCATACAACAGTTCTTAACTTTAGCTGCATTTTATAGGGACTGAAAAAGTTCCCATTCTAAGAACTTTTGATTTAATTGGTATGGGACTTAGTCAGAGCAGCAGGATGCATGGAGCTTCTAGATGGTTCTAACGTGTGCCTGGATCAAGAGTTCCACTCAGGAATGGCAACGGCTTTTTCTACTTCTTTTAAAAAAAAATATATAAAAGATATTATTTAGAAGTTTTGAGGAAAGGGGTGTGGGAGGGGGAGGAAATAATGTGCTCAAAAAAAAAAAAAATAAGGCTTCTCCAGAGGTAGAAAGCCCCAGTTGGGAAGCTTGGGAGGAACTCTATAAAAGCCAATTTGAACAAAGTGCAGACATATGTTGCACAAGCCCATATTCTGTCTGCGCCCATGTGTTGCTGCTGAGCGTATGTGGTGCCCAAGCACATGTGTCACCCGCATGCATCTCCCCTCTTGAGATGCAATGGCTTTTCTTTTCTTTTTTTTTTTTTTTTTTGGTCTCAGGCAATCCCACCCTCTCTAGGAAGAAATCTAAGCCTCAGCATCATTTGTTGACTCAACATGTTGGTTCAACCTCTGCTACGTGCCAGTGTGAGAAAACAGCAGTGAACCAAAAAGATCAAAATTCCTGCCCTTGGAGAACTGGCATTTGAACCAGGAAAAATAGGCAGGAGATAAGAGATATGTATAATGCAGAGTACATTCTATCATATACTCGCAAGTGCTTGTGCAAAGGAGTTGAGGGAAACAAGGTCAAGGTAAAGGGATGGAAAAAAGTGCATCAAGTTAGACCTTGTAGAGAAAATTTGAGGCCAGAGTGATAGTACAGCAAGTAGGGTGTTTGCCTTGCATGCAGATGATCCGGGTTCAATTCCTGGCATCCCACAGGATTCCCTGAGTTTGTCAGGAGTGATTTCTCAGTGCAGAGCCAGGAGTAACCCCTGAGCATCACTAGGCGTAACCCCAAAACAAACAAACAAAAAATTCTAGGAGATGATGGAGTGAGTCCATTGAACATTCCCAGAATAAGAACCCTACAGATTATTTCATTATATGATTTGATAGATGCAATTAGGAGCAATCTACAGCATTAAGACATTAGGGAAAGAAAAAGGGGCCCTCCTGCCTGGGGAACCCTGAGGTCTAGAGGAAACCCAGATCACACCGTGACGTGCCTTTGTGGGATGTCAGTGACAATGGCTTTCAACTGTGAGTCCCTGGCAGGTGCGAAAGGTTAAAAACAACCAGTGTAGGAGACATTCAAGTGAGCCAGCAGGTACCCCATGGGCAGCCAACTACAGCCCATAGAACATACCTGGTTTGTCATGCGGTTCTCCCATTTTTTAATGGTTGGGAAAAATTGAAAGGAGAATGTATTCTAACATATGAAAGTTACGCTAAAATTCCCCTTTCAGAATCCACAACCAAGTCTTAATGAAACACTGCCATGCCCACTTGTTCTTTTCGTGTCTATGGTTCAGTAAGCACTCCAGCGGCAGAGCTGAGCAGCTTGAATAGACACCACTTGACCCCCACAATGCCTGAGCCATTTGTTTGTTTCCTGGCCTGTTGCTGAAGAAATTTGACTGGACCCATAGGCGTGGAGGCCAGGAGGATCATCTGGCCTGAAGATAGAAATGTAGCCCCCATTAGCATCAGGAGGATCTGGCGGATGAGTGTAGTGTGGAAATGGAAGAGACCCAGTGCAGGCCCTGGAAAACTTGGTCAACTGAATTGGATGAAGGAGATGGCTGGAAAAGGTGATGCTTGAGGGAATATGGAGACTCTGCTATAGTGGACAAAATAAAAGAGAAAAAGTGAAGTTAAGAGAAACCAAGAAACCAGCTAAGCCAATGTTGCTGAGGAGTCAAATAGTGTGAGAAGTGAGAGTGTGCGATAAATGTAGCCACGAGGAGGTAATGAGAGGCCTTGGAGGAGCAACTGCAGTGGAGTGGCTCGAGAAGAGGACAGAGTGGCGTGGAGGCACAAGAGGACAGTGAGGACTGTGAGCAGTGGACTGTGAGGGCTGGATAATTTGTTCCAGTGGCTCATCCAAGAAGGAGGTTGCCAGCCCACAGAGAGGGAAAGACGGCTGGAGAGAGAGGAAGGTGTGTGGGAGGATCCGTCTGTTGTCATTGTTCATTTTAACCGCCGTCTATTTACTGGACAAAAGGCTAGGATGAAAACACGGTGGGCCCGGTGGGTGCCCTGGGCACTCTCACTGCAGAAGCTCAACAGCCCCAGATACCGCCTGGCCCTGCCCCTGCCTGGAGCCCATAGAAACTGGACAAACAAATTGTGCTGAGGGAAGCCCCCACCTCACGTTTCTCCTAGAGTGGGAGCGGAACAAATGGGGTGAGGGAAACTCTGGGACCAGAAAGTGTAACTTAAAAAATTCTGTCTCATTCTATGACCTTGGCAAATGACCGGAAAGTCTGCCTCGGTTTCCTCCTTCGTCGATGTGGAGCTAACCCTCCCTCGCCCACCAGAGAAGCAAAGTGAATGATGTTCATCCACCAGTTTCTGCCTCTGACTTATCCCTCAACACATCATAGGGTCCTTCCTCCCTGTCCCAACCACTCCCAGCCCTGCTTCTTTCCAGACTTTGTCTTAAAAAATTAAAAAAAAAAAAAGATAAAGAATCTTGGACACAAACCTGACCTACATTCCGTGCCAAGTCTCTTGTCTTCAGGAGAAGAGGCGATTCCAGGGATGCGTTCAGCCAGCTGGCCAGCACGCAGCTAAGGAAGGATCCTGGACGCCTTCTTCAAAGCAGATCTTGGCATGAGCCCGCTGAACTCCGGCAAGGGTTTCATCAAATTAGAATTCCCTAGCCTGTTCTGTCAAGGTTCTAATTTATTTGGAGGATGTGGGGGGTAGTAGTGCAATGAAGTTGTCAAGGGGCGATGTAGCTCTTGCCACTTTCCTGGGGCAGGGCCAGAAGGTAACACACCTCACAGCAGCCAGGACGCAAGAGGGGTGGCCAGGGTTGGGAGGCGTGGCCAGAGTTTGGAGGCGTGGTCCGTGAGGAGGGCGTGGTCAGGGTCAGGAGGTGTGGTCCCCATGGAGGGGGGGGAGAGAGAGAGAGAGAGAGAGAGAGAGAGAGAGAGAGAGAGCATCTCCCAGCCTTAATATTCTTGTTTTTAGCACCCCCACTGCACTCTTTTGTTCCCAACCTTAATAGTCTTGTGGGACTGTCCACACAGAAGTCCCCAAATAGCCTCCCAGGACACCCTGTGATCCAGAAGCATCTTGTCCTACACATCTCTTTCCCTACCTGTTGTTTAGAAAAGATAAGAATGGATCTACTGCCCTGGTGTTTTCTCTCTGTAGCCGGTTAAGTGGCTGCAACCCCAGCCAATACCCAGCGAGAGAAGCATTTCATCACTTTCTAGGATAAAAGTCCCACGACAGGGACAGAGCCGTGGAGCCTTCCATCATGAGGGCTCAGCTCAGCAGGCCTGGTGGGAGCAGGCTCTGAACCTGGGGAGTGAATGTATCAAAGTCACCTCCCGCAATGATTTAAATTGAAGACGATGTTTCATCAAATGTAAGCCAGATCACTCATAAAGATTCCCATCTTGGGGCCGGAGCGATAGCACAGCGGGTAGGGCGTTTGCCTTGCACGCGGCCGACCCGGGTTCGATCCCCGGCATCCTATATGGTCCCCCAAGCACCGCCAGGAGTAATTCCTGAGTGTAAAGCCAGGAGTAACCCCTGAGCATCGCTGGGTTGTGACCCAAAAAGCAAAAGATTCCCATCTTTTTTTTTTACAGTTTTACTGAACTGCAAAGAGATTATTCCCCCAAAGAAACCTATCCCACAGTACCCCAGAGGTCGAGTGTATATCTGTGAGCTAACATGCATGTATGAGTGCAGGTGTGTATAAGTGTGCATGTGTAGAATGAGATGTGCATGTAAATACTTCTGAGAACTTGGTTCTTAGGAGTCATTTGACTAAATATAAAAGCTCACAAAGAAACTGAGGTCAAAGAGAGACGCATTACGAGGATTTGGGAGCATCTCACTGTATCATATAAGTTGGCCTGTTTCCTCATCTTGTTGGATGCACTCCTGATTGGGCCAGACGGACCCCCTCACTGGCAGCATTTGCACCAGGACATCATCCAGCTGCTTCCATTGATTCCTCTCTCACAGATCCAGACATCGCTTAATTCATGTGGTGTAACTATTGTCTTAGCACAGTAGCTCTTAGATGTTTGTTTGCCTGAGGATCACCTATGGCTGTTGTTTAAAGCATGTATCCTTTCTAGCCCCAGAAATTCAGGATGCTGAATGTTAAGTAAATGCTCTAAGTGATTTGAATGCAGGTATTTTAGTAAGAGATAAAGGAGAAGCAGTGAGAGCTACAAGTTCTTCACTGACCCAGAGAGAAAAAGGAAGAGGGAACATTGGTCCTGCTGCGTCCATCCAACTGGTCAGATTGGTTGAGGAAAACCCCCATTTTTAATTATTGGGGGCACATGGCCAGTTGTGCTTACAGGCTACCGGGGCTATGCCTGGCAGTACTCAGAGGGCCATACTATGTCAGGGATGACCCAGGACCTCCCACATACAAGGCTCTGCCATTTGAGCCACATCCCCAGCTCTCCAGCCCCAGCTCCTCACGCTGCCCTTCTGATTTTTCTGCCCTTTTATTCTGAATCCAAAGATACTCTATGTTAGTTTCTGCTTCTTTCCACTGGAAATCCCTGGACTGTGTTTGTGTTTATGGGACCCCAGGGTAAGATACCATGTGGCCCAGTTAGTAACCACTGGAGGAGTTAGGGGGCTGCACCATCAACCCCCTCTTCCTAAGGCAATGGCAGAAGGTGTTGAATTATCTGGATGGAGCATTTTCTCAACCTTTTTCTCATCATGGCCTCTTCTGACCTGTGTCCTTTCTACAGCCCCCTGGTCTTACTGGCTGGCACCCATATTTTGTGCCATGGCTCTCTCATGTATACGATTTCTACATATACGCTGCTTGGAATATCTAGGACCCAGTTGAGAAATGCTGGCCTAGAAGACATTACAAATGCATGTGTTTTGGTAGCCATTTCCAGGAGGGAGGGAGCTTTGTGGGCATCCGTGGGCCTGTGTGCATGTGTGACAAGGCTCCAGGCTACCGTCTGTGAGGCCTGGGTATGGCAGTTTCCCAGAGACAGGAGTGGATTGTGTGCGGGTGTTGCGTTTCTGAATCAGTCTGTGCACGTGAGTGGGGGAGAACTAAGCCAAGCTGCCTTCTAGGTTATAATTGTCCACATTACAGACTCATTAACTGTATCACTGCATCTACCCAGAATACACCAGGACTCTATTTAGATATGAACTTCTTAAAGCAATAGAACAGAGTCCTGTTCTCTGGGGTGGGGGTGGATGCCATAGGCAAAGATGGTAGGAGGTAAATATTGACCCAACGACTGGGCAGAGACACACCCAGGACTGTGCTCAGAGGTCCCGCACAGGCAGCAGACTTGTCTTGCCTGGTGTGGGCTGCAGGCCTGTGAGATAATAAGGCCATGGAGTGCCACCCGGTGAGAATTCAGCAGGAATTGGGAGCCCACTTAGTCATCAGCAGAGATCAGCGCCTTCCCAAGGGGATACTTTTCACTTACTCTGTGGAGCAGCATCTGAAGGACCCCTAACATCTGACAGCCACAATATATTTCTCATTACACAACAGAGCTGAGCAGAGAAGGAAAATTGCACAAAGCTGCCAGCACTTTGTCCCTCTGACAGATGGATGTCTACATCAGGCCTCTTTGTGGCCATGTCCCAGGAAAAGCTGTCATCACTCCCCTGTCCCCCCCACTCAATGGCAGACAGGCTCGGCACACCCCCGCCTCTTCTCAGCTCTTCCTCTCCAATGCCATGCGCTCCCCCCAGCTTCTGAGTACAGGACAACTAATTGTTTGTAGCTGACCCTTCTGGAGCACCTTGATCTTGGGTTCCTGGAGCTGCCCACACAAATCCTTGATCCAGAGGACGCACCCAGAAGGCCTAGGAGGGTCCTTGCTCTACCCATCTTCTCTCCAGCAAAGGCCAACTGTGAGACTCCATCCTGCCTGCGCGTGTGCAAACTCTCAGATGCAGTTCACACACCTCGTCTTTCCAAGGCCTCGAGTAGAGGTTCCAAGTTCAAGTGAACTTGGAACTGGCACCTCCCTTTTATTGGCTTCTGTCCTTCCTGATCCTGCTCAGCCTCCTGATTTCCCCGCGAAGCCCTCTCTGAATAAGTCACTCAAATTCTTGCCTCGGAGGCTGCCTCTTCATCCACGTGCCCCACTTCTGCTCCCATTTCCAGAAAAAGGCATGTGTAGGTACCACGAGACTTCCCCTCCCAACCACAGCTAGTGAGACTAGGGGTACCCTAATCCATGTAGAGCTCAGCAAATCCTCAAAATGGGTTATCACCCTAAATACCAGAGCTAAAACTATAACCTTCATCTATGAAGAGCTACAGTACATTTTTTAGACCCTGGGTATATACCATGGTTTCTCAGGGTATTCAGCTGCTCTGGCTACTATAGCAAAATCTTCTGATAGACTGTGGGCTTCAACCACAGGCTTTCATTTCTCACAGTTCTGGGAGCTGGCAAGCATGAGAGCAAGAGACTAGAGAAGCCGGGGAGATTCTCAGAGGCTGGAGGGCAGAGTCTGCAAGTGCTTGTGCATGATTCCTGACACCTCATCGTCTCCAGAGCACCACCAGGAGTGACCACCGCCCACCACCAGCCCCAAGCACCCGCTGCCCTCAGTCAGGCGTAGCCTCTGACCCCTTTCATTGCCTCCAGAACCACTGGCACTGGCAGGAACTTGGGTGAGGTTGGGAAGTTCTGCTTATTCTCTTTCCTCAGCCTTTTCAGCACTATAGCTGTTGCTATATCTTGGCCTTTCCTCCATCACCTGCCAGACAAGGCCACTGGAGCTCTAGTTCTCCAGGTGACCGCCAAGATGGAAAACGCAAGTCCTTGAGTAGCCAGGTATGAGTGCCTCCCTCAAAGGTGCTGGAGGATCTGAGCAAGAGCACACTTCCTGGTAGAACATGAATTTTTTTTCACTCCAGTTGTTTAAGTTCATAATTTTGAGGTGTATTCAGAACCTAAAATGGGGCAGTTCCTTCAGATTCCCCCATCAGATTCCCCCATTTAAATAACTTAAATGACTGGAGTGATAGCACAGCGGGGAAGGCGTTTGCCTTGCACATGGCCCACCCAGGTTCGATTCCTCTGTCCTTCTTGGAGAATCCAGCAAGCCACCGAGAATATCCTGCCAGCGCAGCAGAGCCTGGCAAGGTACCTGTGGCATATTCGATATGCCAAACAGTAACAAGAAGTCTCACAATGGAGACGTTACTGGTGCCCACTCAAGCAAATCAATGAACAACAGTGCTGCATGCTGCAGTGCTTTTTTTTTTCTGATCTTCCTGTGGTGGAGACAGAGCCAGGACAAGCTTTCCAGTGGCTTTACTTGAAGGACATGAATCCCACCAAAGGACCCCACTCTCATTGTTTTATCTCTCAATCTCCCAAATGCTCCATCTCCAAATATACTCGCATTGGGGGCTAACACTTCCACACAGGCATTGCGGGGGAGATGATTCATGTGCCAATGAACACGTGTAAATATGCTCAGCTTCACTAATTGTTAGAAAAATGCAAATCAAAGCCACAGCTTACACCCCCTAGGAAGACTGGTAGGTGTCAAAAAGACAGACGATAACCAGAGTCACTGAGTAGGTGGAGGAATTAGACCCCTGAGACAGGGTCGGTGGGAATGTGGGTGGGAAAGTCACATTAGAAGACATTTTTGGCAGTTCCTCATAAAACTAAACATAGAACTCTCGTATGATTCAGCCATTCCACCCCTTGGCAGACTTTCCTTAGGATATTACAAACATTTTAGGAGAGTCCCATGTGCCTGGAACCAGAGACCAATGAATATGCATTTTTCTATTATTTTACACTGAGTTTAATTTAAATTTCTGAGTAGCTTTCCGAACCTTGGAGCTAAGTCTTCCTGACAATACCACACCTCATCTCCTGTTAAACTGTGACTTTTTGTCCTGGGGAGACAGTACAGAGATTAATGTGGCTGCCTTGCATGCACCTGCCCTGGGCTGGATCTCTAGCACCATGTGACCTCCTGATCCAGGCCGGGCCTCCCCAAGCACCATTTGGGAGATTTCCCCCATCCTCTGAAAAAAAAAAAAAACACCTGTAACTTTCTTAGTAATAGGATCTCCACATGATCCCCCTCTGTTGCTCTGGTTGCTGTGCCTTCTCCCACCCCCCATCTCAGAGAACAAGATCTTTCCTCCTGCCCCAAGTACACCTGGCCCCTGTCACACCCTCGCACCGTTGTTTCATTGCCTCCAGAAACACTGGCACTGGCAGGAAGTGAGGTGAGGATGAGGAAATCGCACTCATGTTCCTTTTTCCTCTGCTTTTTCAGCACCGCTGGCTGTCATATCGCTGTATCTTTGTCTTCCCTCCATTGCCTGCCAGACACGACTACTAGAGTTACTGCTGGTAACCACCAAGATGGAGAATACAAGCCGTTGGCCTTTAGAACATTGGTTTTATAGTGGGGTTTTCCCGAAGCTGCCCCCACCTGGGTGAGAGCCTGTTGCTAGGATGTTGTCAAGAGGGAAAGCCTTGGATTCTGGGTGGTCTTTTTCATATTCTTATCATGACTTTTTGTCACTCTTTCTCCCTTTTCTTGGGGGTTCAACCTTCTCTGGGTGGTGCCTTAATTTCTGCATCTAGATGGTGGCTCATATTCTCCCCTTGTAAGGTTGTCTGAGTCATATTAACAACAACAACCAAAACATATCTGATCATATCAATAGAGTAAACCATTTGACAAAATCCAATATTCTTTGGTTATTTACAAAAGCAAATCTCTCAGAAAAAAACAAATAAGAGAGGAAGAGAGTTCTTCAGCATGAGAAATATTATGAAAAACCTATAGCTGGAGTCACTGAATGGGTTTTGTGCTAGCTGAGATGTGATGACTGAGCACTTTCTGCTCAGGACAGGACTGGGTCTCTTACCACCCCTTTTCAACATTACAGCCATGGGTCTAGATGGTGCAGTGAGGCAACAAAAGAAATTTTTTTTAAGCTTCCAATCTCAATTTGCAGATGATATGAACTCCTACTTAGAACATCTAATGGAGGGGATAGAGTGATAGTACAGTGGACAGGGTATTTGCCTTGCATGCAGTAAACTCTGGTTTGATCTTCGGCACCCCATATGGTCCCCTAAACACCCCAGGAGTGATCTCTGAATGTAGAATCATTTTTCAGCATCATTTCTCAGGAGTAAGATTGAGCACCACCAGGTGTGATCCCAAAACAAACAAAAAATCTAATGGGGTTTACTAAAAGCAAATAGAATTAATAAGTAAGTTTGCCTATTTGCAATCTACAAGATCAATGGAAAACGAACAATTGTTTCTAGACATTAGCAATGAATAATCAGAAGCTTAAACTTTTAAAATGCCACTTGTAATGGCATAAACAAAATATTAAATACTTAGGGAGAAATTTGACTAGCAGTGTGAAAGACCTGAATGCTAAAAACTATAAACCATTGCTGAGAAATGAAAAGAGAATTCAATATGCTGAAACACAAGTGTCAGGGGTTGAAAAAGTCAATAAGATCTTGTTTTCTCAAATTGATATATAGATTCAAAGTAATCCCAATCAAAATACCCACAGACCTTTTGAGCATAAATTATAAGATAAATCTAAAACTCGTACTGAAAAACACCCTAGAGAAACCAAAATCAAGTTGTAAAAAGAGGAAAAAATCTGGGAGGATTAACACTGTTGTATTTTAAGATTTACTATAAAGCTATAGTTCTCAAGATAAGTATTGTAATAAAGACAGACAAATAAATCAGTGAATCAGAAAATAGAATCTAGAAATGGATTTATTCATATACATACAACTGATATCAGCAATAGTACAAAAGAAAGTCAATAGAGAAAACAATATTCTTTTCAACAAATTGACTCTCCTGCATGCAAAAAAAATCTTTGATTTAAACCATGCACCATTTACCAAAAAAAAAGAAAAAGAAATGCCCAAACTCTGTTATTAAAAGCTTTGTAAATCAAGGTGCCTAAATAAAATAAATACTGCTACTAATAAAGAAAATACTTTGGAAGTTGACACTGGTGCTGGGATTAGTGTTGGAACATAATATACCTAAAACTCAATTATTGATAATTTTGTAAACCATGGTGTTTTAATTAAAAAATTAAAATTAAAAGAGAAGTGACTCAACTATAGAACACATGATTTGCACGCTTAAGGCCCTGGGTTGGTTGGCTGGTTTTGTTGGGTGACTGGTTCGGGGGCCACCCCTGGCAGTGCTGAGGCATTACTCCTGACTCTGAGCTCAGGAATCACGGCTGATAGTCCTTGGAATATTAGTGATTGAACCAAGGTTAGTTGCCTGCAATGCTAGCACAAAACCCACTGCACTGCCTTTTGCCCCATGAAACCCTAGCTTCAATCTTCAGCACTGGAGAAAAAAAAAAAGAAGAAAGCAAAAGAAGAGTAAATAAAGAAATTGTACACAGTGGAATACTATGCAACTCTCAAGTGAAATCTTGCAGTTTTCTGCAACTTTGATGGAAGAGGAGGGTATCATGTTAAGTGAAATAAGCCACAGGAAGGGAAAAACTGAAAAATCTCAGTACTCTGTGAGATATAGAGAAACAAAACAAGGGAATAGTAAGCCCTTGGACTTGAATTACAGAAGTGAAATACCAAGCAAGGGGAGGAAAAGAGGGAAGGTTGAGGCAGAGTGGGAATAATATAAAAGCATTGATGGAAGTTCTTTAGACACTTTGGTGGTGGTAATATGTGATGACTTGTACATCTAAACCGCAAATGTTAACACTATTATAAACATGAGACTTAAAACTATAATAATTTTGGGCCAGAGAGATAGTATAATGGGTAGAGCATTTGCTTTGCATGCGGAAAACCTGAGTTCTGTCCTCAACATCCCACAAGGCGCCCCAGGCCCTGCCAGGAGTGACACCTAAGCAATTCTAGGTGTAGCCCCAAATCAAAAACAAACAAGAAAAAACCCTATAATAATTAAAAATAAATATTCTGCTTTTCAGAAAATATTCTTAAAAGAACTAATGTCAAATCACAGACTGAAATATGGTAGCTATGAATCACATATCTGTTAAAGAATATGTATCTGGAATATGCAAAAAAACCTTAAATAATAATATTAAATAGTATATTTTAATAATAATATTATTTAATAGCACAGTGAGTAGGGCGTTTGCCTTGCACGTGGCCAACCTGGGTTTAATTCCTCCACCCCTCTCAGAGAGCCTGGCAAGCTACCTGTGGCGTATTTGATATGCCAGAAACAGTAACAACAAGTCTCACAATGGAGACATTACTGGTGCCCACTTGAGCAAATTGATAAACAATGGGCTGACAGTGCTATAGTGCTACAGTGCAATAATATTAAATAATATATTTTAATAATATGTTTAATAATATATTTTATTTTAATAATATTTTTAAATCCTTAAATAATAATAATAATTTTTCTCAATAATAAGAGAAAAAATACCCTAACTGAAAACAAGCAAGGATACTTGACCAAAGAAATAAATTTATTAATGTGCAGAAAATAAGGACATGAAGATTTTCATGAAGATTTTCCACATTGATGGAGGGTCTTGGACACTTTGGTATAAACATGTGACCTAAACCATAATAATTAAATTTAAAATGTAACCAAAAATGTTTTAAACATCACTCATTGGATGGGGTGGGGGAGACGGGTGAGAGCCCTCCCTGCCCCAAGGGACCCAGCCCTGGCAGCCAAAAACTTCCACAACCCAACCGCCACCACACTCAAGGCCGCTCCACACACTCGGGCAGGCCTCAAGCATGAGTGAAATCCATCCAAACCCAGGTAATGCGGAACTTTGTGACCCTGGACTTCGGGCTCAATGGGACCAGGAGCGGAGATCCTCTGCCCTCTTCCCCCAGTCTCTGGCAACCCAGGGGTCACGCCCATAAGCCACCACTTGCCGAGCCAGATAATCTCATGATCGGCCACCATCCATATCACACGGCTTTTTCTCCCAGAAGGGAGCAACATGACGCCCTCCATAACCATGCCACCAGCCTCCGTGCCAGGCTGTTTCACACGGGACACCCCAGAGAGGGGGGTGAGAGCCCTCCCCGCCCCAAGGGACCCAGCTCTGGCAGCCAAAAACCTCCAGAATCCAACGGCCACCATACTCATGGCCACTCCCCACACACTCAGGTGGAGCTTCACATATGAGTGAATGTATTCCTGGACACATCATAAGACATTCCCTACTCATTTTCTATATTAACATGCCACATTTTATGTGATGCAAATAGTGGGTATCAAAGCATAGAGGGAAATATATATGCATATACACATATTTTCATATATATATATATATATATATACAAAAGTTCACATCACTCAACCTTTAACAACATGTTAGTGATATCCTACAGAATGTCTTAATGGCCCCTGCCAAAATAGAACAGTCTTCACACTGTTTCCTCTATGGATACTTCTTTGGAGCATTTTCAGCAGTTTTTAATAAAAGACAACACAAAATATATTATTTCTGTTGTGCTCTGGGACAGGGATTGGGGCTGGGGATAGAAACATCCCAAATTTGGTGGTGGGAAGGTGTAATGGTGGTGGGATTGGTGTTTGAATATTAAGTGTAATCAAATATTGTGAACCACCTTATAAAATAAAAAAAATTTTAAATCACTCATCACTATGTGAATAGAAATTAAAACCACAAAGAAACATTCTTATATAACTAAAATGAGAAAGACTAACTATACACAGTGTTGGAAAAGATGTGGAGAAACTGAAACTCACACAGTCAGAGTGGAAGGAAAATAAAATGACCCACTTCAGATAAGCATTTCAGCTTCTTAAAAAGACAAATATACATCTACCATATGTTTCAGCCTTTTCATTCCTGAATATATGCCCAAGAGAATGAAATCACTTATCTATGCAAGGACCTATAGGTAAATATTCACAACAGATTTATTTACAAGACCTTCAAATTGTAAATTATTACAAATTGCATTAACAACTAAATGGATAAACAAATCACACTGATAGCCACAAAAGACTACTTAACAATGAAAAGAATGAACTGTGGGTAGAGACAACATAAATGAATTGCAAAAGAAAATGAATTATGCTAAGTGAAAGAAGACAAACAAGAAAAGGGTATACACTATGATTTTATGAATATAAAATTTTAGAAAATGCAAACTACAGTGTCATAATGCAGATGAGTGGTTGTCTGCCAAATGGATCTTTTTGAAGGCTGGACCCTAAAACTGACACCCTTGAGAGGGGGCTAGTCCTGGCAATGCACCATTTATTAGATGACAAGATTATTAAATTTTTAACCTTTGATTTTTAAAAGATAGTAACACTCTTTTTGTTTTGTCTCTATTTTTTTCTTTCTAGATTGTCTATCTCTGTCTGCCTGCCTGCCTGCCTGCCTGCCTGCCTGTCTGTCTCTGTCTCTGTCTCTGTCTCTCTGTCTCTGTCTGTCTGTCTCTCTCTCTCTCTCTCTCTCTCTCATTCTCTCATTCTCTCTCCCAAATAAAACCAACTACCAAATAATGAGCTTCCCTGAGCATAGGCCCCACGTGGCCACTAAATGACGCCTCTAACCAACAGCTAATGAGAAACTACACCCCTAGTTCAACAGCTTATGAGAAACTGAATCCTGCCAACAATCATCTGAGACTCTGGAAGCAGACCCTGCCCAAGTCAAGATGGAAGATGCGATCACAGGCCTGACCAACACCTCGGTTACAACCTGAGAAGATAGAGGCCTTGAGGCAGAGGCATCCAGCTAAGTTGTGCCCAGATCCTTGAGCCTCAGAACATGAGATGAAAAATGTTTGTTGTTTTCAGCAGACACATATAATGCAGCAATAGATAACAAATACATCTGTAGAGACAAGTGTGATGGGCAGGAGAGAGGGAATGTAAATAGATAAGGAGAAACTTTCAAAGGTAATGCATTTGTGCATCATTAAGATGAATGTTCTTAGCAAGTGGAAACAAACATAAACAAATGGGGCTACATTAAACTAAGAAGCTGGGGCTGGAGCGATAGCAAAACGGGTAGGGCATTTGCCTTGCATGCGGCCGACCCGGGTTTGATTCTCAGCATCCCATATGGTCCCCTGAGCACCACCAGGAGTAATTCCTGAGTGCAGAGCCAGGAGTAACCCCTGTGCATCGCTGTTTGTGACTCAAAAAACAATAAATAAATAAAAATAATAAATAAACTAAGAAACTTCTGCACCTCAAAAGGAATAGTGACCAAAATACAGAGAGAGTTCATGAAATGGGAAAGAATATTTACCCAGTACCCATCTGATAAGGGGTTAATATCCAGGATATACAAGACAACTAGTAGAATTGTACAAGGAAAAATACTCCAACCCCATCAAAAAATGGGGAGAAGAAATGACAAAGCTTCCTCAAAAACGAAATACAGATGGCCAAAAGGCACATGAAAAAATGCTCTACATCACTAATGATCAGGGAGATGCAAATCAAAACAACAATGAGATATCATCTCATACCACAAAGGCTGGAACACATCAAAAGAGCAAGAACAACCAGTGCTGGCGTAGATGTGGGGAGAAAGGGACTCTTCCATTGCTGCTAGGAATGCCAACTGGTCCAGCTTTTTGGAAAACAAAATGGGCATTCCTTCAAAAACTAGAAATTGAGCTTCCATATGGCCCTGCAATACCACTTCTGGGAATATATCCTGAGGGTGCAAAAAAAGCACAGTAGAAATGACATTTGCAACCTATATGTTCATTGCAGCACTGTTCACAATAGCCAGAATCTGGAAACAACCCGAGTGCCCAAGAACAGATAACTGGTTAAAGAAACTTTGGGGGCTGGAGCGATAGCACAGTGAGTAGGGCGTTTGCCTTGCATGCAGCCAACCCGGGTTTGATTCTCAGCATCCCATATGGTCCCAGAGCACCACCAGGAGTAATTCCTGAGTACAGAGCCAGGAATAACCCCTGTGCATCGCTGGGCGTGATCCAAAAAAGCTATATATCTATATCTATATCACTGTCCACTGTCATCCTGTTGTTCGTCAATTTACTCGAGCGGGCACCAGTAATGTCTCTATTACACTCAGCCCTGAGATTTTAGCAGCCTCTCCTTACTTATCTTTCCCAACAATTAGAGGCTCTTTCAGGATCAGGGAAATGAGACCTATTGTTACTGTTTTTGGCATGTCAAATACGCCACGGGTAGCTTGCCAGGCTCTGCTGTGTGGGCGGGATACTCTTGGTAGCTTGTCAGGCTCTCCAAGAGGTATGTATATATCTGTTGCTGTATTTTGGATATGAATACGCCACGGGGAGCTTGCCAGGCTCTCCCAACTAGGCAATAGACTCTCGATAGCTTGTTAGGTTCTCCGAGAGGGAGAACTAGGCTATTAGATGTCTCATTGTGGCCGCCCACTCCAGGAGCTTGGTTTTATAGTCTCTGGATGTTGGCTGTTGATGGGATTACACGGCACCAGGGACAGTCTCTGGTTGTGACTGCCTAGCTACTGGAAAATGGGGGATCTGGGTGGAAGAGGCCCAGTGCCAATCAGAACAGCTTTGAAGATCTCGGCCCCGGGTCCCACACACCTGGGTTCCTCTGCCGGCTCCCCAATGCGTGAGGCTCGTCCGAGAGTGTGGAGAGTGGCTCTGAGCATGACCCTGGCTGGGTTCTGGAGATCCTCAACTGTTGAGGTGTGGGGGAGGGAAACAAAGTGTGTGTGTGTGTGGTGTGTGTGTGTATATAGTATATATTATATACGTATAATATATATTATATATTTAATGTATAATATATATTATATATATAATAAAGAAACTTAGATACACCTACACAATGGAATGCTATGCAACTGTTAGGAAAGATGAAGTCATGATATTTGCTTATAAGTGAATGGTCACAGAGAGTATCATGCTAAGTGAAAGAAGTCAGGAAGAGAGGGACAGACATAGAAGGACTGCACTCATTTGTGGAGTATAAAATAACATAATATGAGATTGACACCCAAGGACAGTAGAGACAAGGGCCAGGAATATTGCCCCATAGTTGGAAGCCTGCCTCATGAGCTGGAAGAGAAGGCAGCTGGAATAGAGAAGGGATCACTAAGTCAATGATGGTTGGAGGGATTGTTCGAGATGGGAGATGTGTGCTGAAAGTAAAAGACCAAACATGATAACCTCTCAGTATCTGTATTGCAAACCATAATGCCTGAAATTAGAGAGAGAATATGAGAGAAATTATCTACCACAGAGGCAGGGTGAGGGTTGTGAAGTGTGTGTGTGTGGGGGGGGGGGGGTACTGTGAACATTGCTGGTAGAAAATGTGGGCTGGTGGAGGGATGGGTGTTTGATCATTATATAACTGAAACTCAAACATGAAAGCTTTGTAACTGTATCTCACAGTGATTCGATTAAAAAAAAGATGAATGTTCTTGAGACAGGAAAGATAGCATAGTGGGCAGACCACTTACCTTGCATACAGCCAACTGGGTTCCATCCCTGGCATCCCATATGGTCTCTGGAGCCCCGTCAGGAATGATCCCTGAGCACAGAGCCAGGAGTAAGCCCTAAGCACTGCCTGATGTGGCCCCAAAATAAAAACAAATAAACTTACCAATTTAAACATTTTAAAGATGTGAAACTTATTGTCAATCTTTTCTAAATCGATCTGTTTTTAGAAAAAGTGATGTCAAACCAGAAGATGGCTAAGAATTCATTAATGGGCAAATTTAGTGGTGTGGTCACCGATGTACCAGCCAGCTGGGTATGTCCAGGACTAGGGGAGCTCTTGAAATGCAGACCACCTGAGAAAGCCACAAGCATCGGAAACAAGCTGGTTACCCTATGTTTACCCTGTGTCAGTGGCATCATCAGCTGCTAGAAAGCATGGTAAATACAGCCATTATGGAGGTCCAAACAACCTAGTCAAAAGCACTCACCAGGGCCTGAGTTGTAGCTTAGGGGGAAAGCACTTGCCTAGCATGTGTGGGGTTTTGGATTTGATTCCCAGCACTGGAAATTAAGAAGAAATTTCATCAAGCAGCTAACACTCCCAAACAAGCACAGAGGCACCCCTAACAGGAAATGGGGGTACAAAATGCAAGAAAATAATTCTACTTAGAGCCAAGTGGTTCGTGCTTCTATAAACTCTCAGGGTTTTATTGTGGGAAGGGTGTGTGCATGTGCTGTGTGTGTGTGTGTGTGTGTGTTGGCGTGTGTGTGTGTTGGCTTTTTCTGACCATGAAGGGTTACTGACCATGAAGCTAAGTCAAGGAAGTTTACTAAAATGTGCTATTCCTGAGTGCCCGTGACCCAGGCCTCTAACTAATGTGCCTTGCTAGGAAATCTGGCTGCCACACACGGGCCAGGCTGTCAGGCACTTACATATGGTAGGAATTTCATAATTTTCGGGAAAGACACACAGGCAAGTACTTCATCTGTATTGCCCCGAGCGGGATGTGGGTTTTTTCATTACTGACAGCCTTGCTATTTCTATTATTAAAAACCCCTTTTTCAGTTTAGCATTGACATCCTCCACTTAGCCTTTTGTGGGTTATTAGGTTAATTTCACAGTCTTCGGTGATTCTGATTTGCATCAGTAATTTTTAACCTATAATTTTCCTATAAAAGGCTTTCAAGACCACGGAAGTTTGTAGCACAGATTTGAAGCCCTCCCATCCCTCTTGTCTGCGGAGGAAACACAGCAAATGATGGGCTGTTTGTGACTTTCAGCTACCTGAATACTGAGTCATTTTGAAGCTTTTAGGAAATAGTGTTATAGTGCAAAAAATCGGATTTGGTAAGTAGGCTTGTACGTTGCTAGAGTCACTCAGAAGCGAAACATTTATATCGATGCCCATCCTGATGACCCCAACTTGTTTTATTTCTTTCCTTCCCCAGGAATCCCTGAGCTTTCCAGAGACATATCCTGCCTCAGGTGCTTAGTCAAAGATTCAGCATCTCACGTTGTAGAAGGCTTGGGGGGATTGTTGGGCCAGAGGCCACTCCGGGTGATGCTTGGCTGGGCAGTATAGGTTTACCAGTTCTGTGCATTCCGCCCAGTCACTTCCTCTTAAGAACCAACCCTGAGAACCAGCGCTGTGACTTGGTACCCAGGAGAAGTGGCTTGGTGTGGGGAGGGGGGTGCAGGGGCTGGAGGGCTGGTCTTTCTTTTTTCCCTTTCCTCCTTTGTCCTCTCTCATTCCCTTGCCCCAGGATCAACTGTTCTAACTATAGTTTCTAACAGGTGCACAGTCTGGGCGGGGCGCCCTCTCTCAGCTGTCCCAGACACGTGTGTTCACATGGGACTCCTGAGTGAGGGTCACCCTTGAGCAAGGACAGGAACAGGGACAAAGGGAGGGACACTGCTGTTGCCCTCCCCCCCCCCACCATCTGTGTGACACAACCAGGACTCAGGAGCCAGCAGTGGCTGAGACTGCCCGAGTGGGCCCGGAGCCCTCCCCGCTTCCCTGTGTTCAGATGAGCCTGATTTGGGGGAGGAACTCAAAGAACCAAAGGCGAAGAACAACGAAGCTGAAACCTCACATTCCCCAGCTGCCATTCTGGCCAGTAAGATGTTATTTACATCGTATACATGACTTATGTGAAAGATTTCCAAGAGAGATTGGTTTACTTTCCTCCTGCCAAGTTCATAGTGATTGGGGCCTTGACCTTCAGCTTGGGACAGTGGGGAGAAGGCCAAGAGAGGCAGAGACTGCCTCTGAACAGCGTGAAGCCACTAACACACCACCCCCACCCAGCTCTCTGTTTGAGTGTATGGTGGCAACAGTGAGGGTTACAAGAAACATTCACAAGTTTAAGATCTGTCTCTATTCATCTATTTTTTTTCAGCTTCCCCCCCACCCAAATTTTATTTTATTAAAACATCGCGAGTTACAAAGTTGTTCATGGTTGGGGTTTAGACATATAATGTTCCATCACTGATTCCCCCACCAGCATCAGCTTCCCCCCACCCCAGCTCCCAGGTTCCTTCCCCACCCCCCACCCCAGCTCCAGCCACAGCTCCAGCCTGCCATCTTGACAGGCACCTTTTAAATTTGGTCATTAAAGTTTTGGCCTGTGATTTCAGTGTTGTGATTCCATGGTTTGAATAATTGATATCTGTCATTTTTTTTTTTTTTGCTTTTTGGATCACACTCAGCAGTGCACAGGGGTTACTCCTGGCTCTGCACTCAGGAATTACTCCTGGCAGTGCTGAGGGACCACATGGGATGCTGGGAATTGAACCTGGGTCGGCCGCGTGCAAGGCAAACTCCCTACCCGCTGTGCTATTGCTCCAGCCCCAATATCTATCATTTCTTAACACCACCAGTGTTCCTAAATGCCTTTGACCCCTGTCCCCGGCTCTTCCATCTATCCCTTCTCCCCTTCCCCTTCACAAATGCATATTCTACTCAATCCACACCCCTTCACCGCAACCTGTGAGGGCACATGTAGCAAAGGATGAGCCTCTTTGATGTCTTCTTCCCCCTTCTGCCTTCTCCATCTCTTCCTTCCCCATTGAACATATTTTGCACCAAGCTCTGAGCCATTACGGAGAGGGGTACTTGGCTGTAGGTAGTTCTGGGAGAGATCCGTCATCCCCCTTCTAGCTAAGGCTCCCACTTCTCTATGTGGGGTCCTTCTCTTCTTAGGGAGCAGGGGGGAGACAGGGACCAGCATAAATCTCTGGGTCAGCAAACCTGTGTTTGGATATCAATCTGGCTATCTCTTGACTGTGAGGTCATAGGTAAAGTACCTGCCTAAGACTAATTTCTGTTCATTAGTTGCTGTCAGAATTAAAATATAAGGGTTTTATCCCTACTTTTTTGAGAGATTTTTGAATTATTTTCCATAGAGGTTGAAACAGACAACATTCCCACCACAGAGGATACCATGATGAATGAAGCCAGCAGGGTGTTCTAAACAAAGAATTAATATAGGGGGCAGAGAGATAGTACAATGGGTAGGGTGGCCACTATGTATCGCTGGGTGTGACCCGAAGAGCAAAAAAAAAAAAAAAAATGACACAGGGACAATGATGGAGGAGGATTTGGGGCAGGTTGGTGGTGAGGAGGGGCAGTAACTCTACATCAAAACCGTTAACATTGACACCATTGTAACCATCTTACCTAAACTACAATAAAAATTGTTTTTAATTATTCATCTAGTGACTCCAGACCCCAATTATTTAAAATTTTAGAATTCCAGGAGTGCGAGACCACCCTTTTTTTAACGTTTTTATTGAATCACTGTAAGACAGACCCTTACAGACATCTCATACTATTCAATACAAGCAATACAAATTGAATTATCTCGCATCTGCCTGTGGGGCAGGTTTGAGGGCTGGAGGGAAGCTTCTAAATAATGGTGATGGGAAGGTGTGATGGTGGTGGGATAGGTGTTGAAATATTGAATGTAATCAATTATTGTGAACAACTTAATGAAAATAAAATTTTTTAAAAAATTTAATTATGCATCTAGGGGGCAGAGAGATAGTACAGCCTATATGGTACTTCCTTTGCATGTGGCCAACCTGAGGTTTGATTCCCAGGACTACATAAGATTCCCTGAGTCCCACTAGGATGATCTCTAAGTGCAGAGTCAGAAGCAAGCCCTGTGCACAGGTGGCTGAGGACCCAAAATTAAGTAATTAAATAAATAACATTATTCTTTTATAATGGTAATAGAGTTTTTTTTAAAGTGATTGAGTTTCTATTTCCTCTTCCCACACACATAGCTTATTAGCCAACCTATTAGGAAATGTCAGGGTTAGATCGGGCTGAGCTTTCACTCATAAATCCTCTGCACTCACTGCCAGACAAAGCTCATGCAGAAATCATTCAGAGCATGAACTGCTCACCGTTCTCCATGAAGCTCAGTGGAGGTCAGTAAACATTTCAACGTAAAGCTCTGCTACAGGCTGGCTTCGACAAGCATGCTACTGATCACAGAAAGGTGGAGGCTCTGTCCTCAGAAGATGAGAAGGGGTAAATCCAGGCACAATCCAGGCAATAGCGAGAGGCTAGTGCAGACTCCAGCTCTAACGTGAGTGGAATCCAGGATCTCTAGCCCCTGCTTATTTCAGAAGATAGAAACATTTGATTTGCTCAACATCAGTCATGGTTGGAACTTCAGCTCCCAAACAAAACCTGCCATTCACTCCCAGGAAAGGCAAGAGGTGACAATGGGTCAGGGTGACCATGACTGGACTGTGTGTCTGAAAATAGTTGTCCTCATGTGGATGAACACCAACGAGCTGCTCCAACCACGGATGGAGTCGCAGGAAGTTTGTGTTTCAGTCATGTTAAAACTGATTTCCGGGGCCGGAGCGATAGCACAGCGGGTAGGGCGTTTGCCTTGCATGCGGCCGACCAGGGTTCAATCCCCGGCATCCCATATGGTCCCCCAAGCACTGCCAGGAGTAATTCCTGAGTGCAAAGCCAGGAGTAACCCCTGAGCGTCACTGGGTGTGACCCAAAAAGAAAAAAAAAAACTGATTTCCCAGGAGAGGTGAGCCACACCAGGCCCTTACAGCAGCTAAAGCAAGCGCTGCACTTGGTGACATTGCCAAAGACCTGAACTCATACACTATTTCCTCAATTAACAGAATGAAGTTGGGGGAGAAACAGCATAGCCTCTCGCCTCTCTCTTCCCCCACCACCCCCTCTGGTGTTTTCTTCTTAAGACACAAACACACAGCTTCATTACCAACCAGCTAATAATAAATTAATAGGAACTGAAATCCGTGAAATTAGATTCACTTTTCTAATTAGCTGGGGAGTTCACAGATAACCATGGCGGTCTTTATCGCAGGCATGCTTCCTCTCTGGAAGGGGATGGCCATTTGCGATCTTGGAAAATTAAACCCTCCCCTCTCCAGTGCTACAAAGAATTTCTGATTGAAGTGTAAATGTGACTTTCCTTTGGCCACCTGGACGATCATTTTTGAAGCTGTGAATCTTGAGCAAATTCCTCATTAATTCCACCCCATGGTTGGGAGATTGTGTGATACGGCAATTTCCATTTTCAAAGGAATTGTCTCTTTACTAATAACGTTCTCAGCTTGGTTTGCACCCTCCTCTGTGGAGTTCAAAGTGATTTTGAGATGATCTGCCTTTAATTCTCACATCTCAGAGAGAGAAAATAGGGGCCAGGAGAGAAAGCAACTGCCTTCCTGACAGTGAGGCACGGAGGTTGAGGTCAGAGACCAGATGCCCACTGAGACATGGGCAAAGGTTCTCAAAAAGACCCTCTGGGTCCTGGAACATCTCAGCTGTTCCTCTCTCATCACTCCTAGCCAATCAGCCAACCTAATTATCCTCCAAAAGTGTCAAATTATCAGAGAGTCCTACATGAAAACTGTGGAGGCCTGACACTGCAGATTCATTATGTTACTTAAAAGAGCAAAGTGTGCACGACGAGGGTTGGGTCCCCTGTCCCATTCTTTTAACAGCCAGATGCCCTCTGTTTCAGAATTCGATCTGGAATTCCTTTCTCACTTGGGCATGCATTCTCTTATGTCAAAATTTTTACTAAGCATTGACTATGTGTCAGACACCATTTTAAGTGCTGGGTATAAAGAAATGAATAGGTGAATGAATGCCTTATTTTCAGAGAGGTCATTTAAGTAGAGAAGACAAATAAGGAAGACAAACAGGCAAAATATTTGGTTCTGTATATGGTGATAACTGCTGGGGGGAGCAGAAATGTGGGGTTTAAAGGAGGAGGGTATCAAATGCCCAACTTCAGATGAATAGATCAGGAAGTCATGGTATATATACAAAATGGAATACAATGCTGCTCCATGAAAGGACAAAATCATGCTATTTGCCAAATGTGGATGGAACTAGAGGATACTACGCTGAGTGGAGTCAGAAGGAAAGAGATAAATACAGAATGATCAGTCCCATTCTGTCCCAACTTAGATAGATATATACAGTAAAACAGCAGCAAAGGGCTGCAACACAACAGGAGAATTTGATCCAAAGAACTAAGTCTGTGGGGGCCTTAAATTAAAAGGAAGGGGCCTTGGACATCTTGGGGGAGGGGAGTGAGGATGGGCGTGGTGATGGAATTATGAAGTGAAACCATCATTAGCAATATTGTAAATCATAGTAATAAAGATTTTTTTAAAAAAAACAAAGAAATGTAATAAAATGTTAGTTAGAAAAAAATTAAATTGAAGGGCAGATTACACAAGGAGTTGAATTTTTAGTTAGCATGACCAGGGGACAGTATATTGAAAGAGACCAGGAAGAGACACAAGACCACAATGAACACTGGGACTAACCCAGACTTGGATGGAACATTAGACCAGCTAACTTCACATCTCTCTTCCTCTACTTACGCATTCATGATTGTGGCCAGTCTCTAGCTTAAGACTATCTTACTGAGTTCAGTTGTGTACCCCCAACTTTATGTCCACCTGGAACCTCAGAAAGTCTCTTCATGAGAAATAGGATCTTAGCAGCTGCAGTTAGTTAAAATGAGGTCATACTGGTTCAAGGTGGTCTTTAAGTACAATGACTGGTGTCATTATTTTAAAAGCCATGACCCAACAACTCCACTTTTGGATATCTATCCCCAGGACAAAAAGAAAAAGATTCATTCAAAATAACAGATATACATCATTATTCATTGCTCACTTGGTACAATAGCTAAGATTTGTACTCAGCCTAGATGTCCAGTGACAAATCAGCGGGTTATGAATGTGTGGTCTATAAACACAATAGAACACTGAACAGTTATAAGGAATGGTGGAATCATGCAGTTTGCAGCAACATGGATGGAACTGGAAGACATCGTGTTAAATGAAGTAAGCCAGAATAAGTACGATAAATGCAGAATAATAGCACTTAAATATGGTGTTTAGAATAACTGGATGATGTAATACAATGTTTTAAAGGGGGATGTCCTGATTAACTTTGGCCCCAGAGTACAGGGAGGAGAAGGAAAAAAAGAGTGGAGGGAAGCAGAAGAAACAGATCAGAAATAATAGGGACAGAGAAACTGGGGGGGTCAGGTACACAGGTAGTCTTAAGGAATGATAGAGTCAAATATCCAAACCATAGAGTCAACAACACTGAAATCAAGAGACCCAAACTTTAACAACCAAACTCAAAAAGGAGCCTTTCCCACCAGGTGTGGTGGACACGGGAACATGGATGGAGGGAAGTTAACGTGGGTGGTGGGATACTTGATGTCTAAAATTCAACTGCAAATAACTTTTTAAATCACAGTGCTTTGATTTTTAAGTGTGAGGTAAAAAAATCCATTAAAAAAAAGCCAGGCAGAGACGTAGGACACACAGGACAAGACAGCTTTGTGTAGAAGTAGGAGAAATTGGAGTAACGCAGCTATAAGCTCCAGGAAACTGGCAACATCCAGAAATAAGAAACAGGTCAAGGAGCTGACTTAAGGGGCTGGAGCTCTGGGTATTTGTGAATGCAGGAGCCTCAGGTTCACTCCCTGGCACCACGTGGTTACCTGAGCACCACTGACAGACAAACCAGAAGTGAGAGAGAATCAGGGAACAAGTTCTCCCTGGGAACTTCCTGAAAGTACCAACCCTGAGAACACCTTGATTTTGAACTTATGGCCTCCTGGACTGCGAGAGAATCATTTTCTGTTGTTTTAGGCCACTAGACTGGAGCGATAGCACAGCGGGTAGGGTGTTTGCCTTGCACGCGGCCAACCCGGGTTCGATTCCTCCATCCCTCTCGGAGAGCCTAGTAAGCTACCAAGAGTATCCAGCCCACACAGCAGAGCCTGGCAAGCTCCCCGTGGCATATTTGATATGTCAAAAACAGTAACAAGTCTCACGATGGAGACGTTACTGGTGCCCGCTAGAGCAAATCGATGAACAACGGGATGACAATGCTACAGTGCAGTACAGTTCCTGGTAATTTGTCTTGACAGTCCTAGGAAATTCATGCAGATTCAAGCACTGTAAATTGCTACTGTTGTAACACCTACAGTTTGGAAGGGTGTGGGACCTGGAGGGAGGGAGTATGAAGGACAAATCTTGAGGTATAGGTTTTTTTTTTAAAAAAAAAAAGGTTCAAATGCTTGGTAGGGGGAAAAATGGACTTACAAGGGAATTGTTGGTTTAAAACAAAATGGACTCTCAAGGAAATCTAGCTACAAGCTTGAAGCAGGTGAAGAGATGGGCAGAGAAAGCTATCCTTTTAGAGAAAACACAGTGTCTTGGACAGAAAATTACTAGAAATGTGAGTGTTAGAGACGGTTCTGGTGAGACACAGCTGCAGTGAGGAGAATGAGAGAGAAGGTGCTATTGTTCTAAGCAGAGGACTGGACTGTATTGAGTGTCGAGTTGGATGAAAAATAGAGCTTGGAGGGGATGAACTTGCATATTTAGCTGAGAGATTTCCTTGCTAAAATAGAGAAGGTGCAACATTCGCATCTTGAACTTAAAGAACCAGGGATGGAACAAAAGAAAAGCCATATGCTGCCTTCTGGGATTCTTCAGGCAGGAAATTAGTCACTAGAGCTACCCCCAGTGAACATGTGTTATTCTTCAGGAAAAGAGAAAAATGACATTGAAGGTGGATCAGAGGCCAGTGGGTGCCTGTCATTTTCCTTCAGAAAGGGATAGCCATTGTGCCAGAGAAATAGGACAGCAGGTTAGGGCACTTGCCTTACACATGTCTGACCCAAGTTTAATACCCAGCACCCCATATAGTCACCTGAGCACAGAGCCAGGAGTCAGCCCTGAGCACTGCTGGGTGTGGCCCCAAACAGAAACAACCAAGAAGTGACAGCCAGAACCTCAGGGGCTGATCGCCTCTGTCCTTATCAGCACACAGCACAGAAAGAGAGGAACACCGGGAGGCAGCGATCAGGGGGCTTAAGTATCTGCAACCATGACAGATTAGCAATTAGAGGCAATTTTCCAGGCACCACATCCACCTCCATGGGCTGGTAGTGTCCTGAGGGGGAGAGGAGTCTGAATAATTACTGAAACCCAATTTTCCATTACCCTTGAAGGATGAAGACACAGCATCATTATTAGGTTGTTTTAAAGGAAATGAACCCATATATTTCTTACACACTTGAACGGCTGAGATTTACATCTACCCAAGGTTTCCAAATTGTCCTTCTCAAAAGAGGTTATCCCAAGTGATACATCTATAAGTAATTTATGATTGTGGCTGTTTTCTTGGATCCAGAAACTCTGGATGTAACTGTTACCTACTGCTGCGTAACAAATGACTCCACGACTTAACATCTTGCAACCACGATGATTTGTTATCTCTCATGATTCTGTTAATTGGCTGGGAAATTCCTCGTTGCTTCTCTGAGTTTGACTCATTTGGCAGTCGGAGACTCAGTGAGACTAGGATGCCCAAACTAGCCTCACTTACTATCCCAGGCTCAACTCAGCTGAACACTGTGCATCCTCTGGTCTTTCCATAGACTCAACCGGCTTCTTCCCACCATGTCCTAGGGCAGCATTCTAAGACCAGGGCTTAAAAAAGCTAACTCCTTTAAAAGCCCAACTCTGAAACTCAAATCATCATCATCATCATCATCCCATTGATCGTCGATTTTCTCGAGTGGTCTCAGTAACATCTCATTTCGTCCTAGCCCTGAGATTTTAGCAGCCTCTCTTTACTGGTCTGCATTGGAGGCTCTTTCAGGGTCAGGGGAATGAGACCCATCATTGTTACTAGTTTTGGCATATGAATACACCACGGGGAGCTTGCCAGGCTCTCCCATGTGGGCAGGAAACTCTCGGTAGCTTGCCAGGTTCTCCAAGAGGGAGAACTAGTCTATAAGATCACACGCTTCTGGGAGCTTGGTTTTATATTCTCTGTATGTTGGCCATTGATGGGATTACAGGCCACCGGGGGCAATTTCTGGGTGTGACTGCCTAGCTACTGGAAAATGGGGAATCTGAGCGGAAGAGACCCAGTCCAAATCCGAGCAGACTTGGAGATCTCAGTCCCGGGTCCCACACACCCGGGTTCCTCTGCCAGTTCCTTCATGTGTGAGGCTCATCTGAATGTGTGGAGAGGGGGCTTGAGCATGGATATGGCTGGGTTCTGGAGATCTTCGGCTGCCAGGGCTGTGCTCAGGGTGGGGAAGGAAACTCAACCCACCCCCTCCGAGGGGCCCTGGTGAAGACAGCCACGTGCGGGGACAAGAGACTCTGCATCGCTCTCTTCTGAGAGCTCCACAGCAGGTTTTCCACAGATTACCTCCTTCCTTGTGGATTTCTTCACTGCATGTCCCTTCGTGGATGCCATCTGATGTCAGTGGGCCCCACAGGTGAATTATGTGAAGCGGGGAGGAGAGAGATGGTCAATTTCTCCCCAACTGCCTCTGCCACCCAGACCCAGGTTTACTGGGTTCTTGTCTCACCTCACAGAAAGGAATTTCAGGATTAGACAAGCAGTGAAATAAATAGATTTTATTTGGAGGTTTTTTAAGGTGTGGAGGTGGGAGATAGTGAGAGGAAGAAAGAGAGTAACGCACCCAAGAGAACACGGGCTTCTCCAAGGGTGGAGAGAGCCCCTACACACATCCTAATACTAGACACAAAAGCATAAAAGTACATATATCAAGAGGGGAGATGCGGGCGATACATGTGCTCAGGCGCCACATATGCTCGGCCACGTGGGAGCAAGCAGCACATGGGCTGGGACAGCACAGCTTCTGTAACTCAAATAGCATCACCTTATCACCTTCTATTGAAAAAGAAAGTTATTAAGGCAGGAAAGTCAGTGCCACCCATTACGCCACTGCTGGCCCTTGTGAAGTGCTGAGTTTGATCCTTGGCAAAGCACAGCCTCCTCCAAGCACTGCTGAGTGCTGCACAGGGGCCCATGAGCACCACCAGGTGTGGCCCATATGAAAAGAAAAAGAAAAAGACAGCTACTAAGCCAGCAAAGACTCCAAAGTTTAGAGATCTGACTCTACCTGTGGAAGGAAGAGGTAAAGATTCATGAAGGCTGGGGCTGGAGCGATAACACAGTGGGTAGGGCATTTGCCTTGCATGCAGCTGACCCGGGTTCGATTCCCAGCATCCCATATGGTCCCCTGAGCACCTCCAGGAGTAATTGCTGAGTGCATGAGCCAGGAATAATCCCTGTGCAATGCCAGGTATGGCCCATAAAGAAAAAAAATAGATTCATGAAGGCAGACTGATGGCAGCGCCTTGTCTCCAGGCCCCTAAGAACTCCCGTCTCTCCCATGTGCAAAAGCACGCACCTTCTCACAAATCCCCACAATTCACTATTTCTATTCCTTTTCTATCCAAGCTAGTAGTGCTTTTGCCAAGACAACTCTCTTTATTAGTTTTTTTAAATTATAGTTTTAAAATATTTAAAATATTAACTATATGGACTGGAGCGATAGTACAACAGGTAGGGCATTTGCCTTGCATGTAGCTGACCCGGGTTCAGTTTCTCCATCCCTCTCGGAGAGCCTGGCAAACTACCGAGAGTATCCCACCCTCACGGAAGAGCCTAGCAGCTAACTGCGGCATATTTGATATGCCAAAAACAGTAACAAGGCTCACAATGGAGACATCACTTGTGCCCACTCGAGCAAATCAATGAACAACGGGATGACAGTGATACAGTGCTACATTAACTATATAAGTCCATATATAACATTATGGTTACAACAATGATAACCTTTATGGTTTTGATGCACAAAAGCAACTATCCCTCCATCAGCAAGGCAGCAGGAGAGGCCCCCACTGACCAGGCTCCGCATTTGCCCTGAGCCCTTCACGGCAGCCTTCTTTGCCCACACAAGTCAAAAGGCCATCCAGGAGTCAGTACAGGAAAGAATCCCCAGAAGGAATGAACCTGAGCGTCTCTTTCTCCAGGATCCTAAACTATTGGAAGTGATCTGGGTCTCTCTAGGCCAGAGTAAGTGCTGGTCAACTTTGACAGATGAGCAAAAGAATGTGGGCGACCATTCTCCTCGCTGACCGGGGAGGCACTGGCGTGAGGAGGGGACACCACCCAGTACTGTCTTTGCAGCATCCCCGTAGCCCTCTCTCAGCTCAGAGTCTGGCCCCTGTCTCTCCTCACTCACCCAGAGGGTGGGACGAACACAAATGGGCACTTAGAGTGTCCGCTTGCTGTGGAGCAGGTGTGACTACCCCAGTGGGGCCCAGTTCCAGAGACTCGTGAAAGCACTATTCATGGGTCAAGAGCATAAAGGAAAGAGGGTAGAAACTTGGGGACAAGTATGGGAGTGTCCCCACCACAAGAAAGCCTCCCGCTCCCTCCTGAAGACCAGCCCAGCTCCAAGACCCCAGAAGACCACACAAGGCCCCACCCCCTACACCAGTGGAAATGGAGACCCACAGAGAAATCCCTGGTTGGGAGTCAGTCCCAGTCATGGCAAAGTCCCGGAGGCCTGGCTTCCAGGCTGGAATGAGCAGAGGGAGCCACAGAAATGAAGGAGGGCGGAGAGAGGGGCCAGAGGGGAAGGCTCTTGCCTTGCATGTGGCTAATTTAGGTTGGATCCCAGCACCTCACATGGTCCCCTATGTGCCAACAAGAGTGATCCTTAGCACAGAGGTAGGAACAAGCCCCGAGCACTGCTGGATGTGTCAAGGAAGGGGAGGTGAGGGGAGGGAAGGGGAGGTGAGGGGAGGGAAGGGGAGGTGAGGGGAGGGAAGGGGAGGTGAGGTGAGGGGAGGGGAGGGGAGGGGAGGGAAGGCGCTGTCAGGCGGGGGCCCCCTGCCATCTGGGGTTCAGGCTGGGCTGTGGCCTGTGACAGCTAGACGGGAACAGAGCTGGGGGGCTCTCTAAGGGAGGAAGATGCGCTCTGAGGGGCCCGAGCTCACCCAGAGACAGAAGCACTCGGGGGCACGGCCTGGAGAGAGCCACAACTTCCTGCACGGCCAGGGCAGGGCCAGGAAATGGCTCCAGCGGCCCCAAAGCTGGAGGATGGTCCCGGAGCCAAGCACCCCACCGCCAGTCCATGCTAAGATGAAAACAAAGTCCCCTGCCCGGCCCTGCCCGCCGCCACCCCAAGAGGAATCTCAGCCCCGGACTTGCTGCCACAGCAGATTTCCAGGATCGATGATGCTCGGAGCATTTACAGCTGATGGGGCGGCTGCCCCGGGCCTCCCTGACACCAGAAATAAATGATTCCGCGAACAGAGAACCACTCAGACACGGCCCCGTGACCCACCAGAGACACTTCACCTTGAGGAATCGGCCGTGCCGGTGGCAGTGGCTGTGGGGGGCCTGGGCCAGGCTGTGTGTGCAGCGCCCGGTCAGACGTCAGCCCCACAGCCCTGCCTGGCGGAAGCCCCTCCCCAGCCCAGGGGCCAGTGCCGGGGCAGCTGGAAGCCCAGGCCTTTGGGGAGCAGCTGTGCGGAAAGCACTGTCTGTGCAGACAGAAATGGGGGTTTGTTCTCTTCAGCCAGAAAACTGAGTTATTCTTCTCACATAACACAGAGGCTGCCGTAAGCTTCCCTTTACCCTAGAAAGGGTAAAGCTGGAGAGAGGACAGCGGGGAGGGTGCCTGCTCCACAACATGGTTGAGCCAAGGTCAACCCCTGGCATCCCATGTGGTCCCGAGAACCTCCAGGAGTGATCCCAGAGTGCAGAGCCAGGAGTGAGCCCTGTGCAATACCAGAAGAGAAAAGGAAGGAAGGAGGGAGGTAAGGAAGGAGGGAAGGAAGGAAGGAAGGAAGGAAGGAAGGAAGGAAGGAAGGAAGGAAGGAAGGAAGGAAGGAAGGAAGGAAGGAAGGAAGGAAGGAAGGAAGGAAGGAAGGAAGGAAGGAAGGAAGGAGGGAGGGAGGGAGGGAAGGAAGGAAGGAAGGAAGGAAGGAAGGAAGGAAGGAAGGAAGGAAGGAAGGAAGGAAGGAAGGAAGGAAGGGAGGGAGGGAGGGAGGGAGGGAGGGAGGGAGGGAGGGAGGGAGGGAGAGAGGGAGGGAGGGGTAGACAGAGGGGGCAGGGAGGGAGGGCAGGAGGGAAGGGGGAAGGCAGGGAGGGGGTGGGGAGAGGGGAGGGGAAGGTCCCGGAGCTCCCGGCTGGTACGGGCCCCAGGCCTGCTGACTCCCACAGCGCTTCCGAAGTCCGAGAGGAGCTGTTTGTGCTCCCAGGGACTGTCAGCTGCCACAGGCCTGCTGCAGGGTCATTCCTTCTGGGGGTCTGAGTCCACCCTACAGTCGGGCGCAGCCTGGTCCTCCCCGAAATGACCCCTCACTCCCTCCAGTCTCTGAGTCCAGCTTCAAGAGAGAAAGCTGCCCAAAGGCGGGCAGAGCAGGGCAGACCTGTCCCGCCCCAGGCGCTGTGCCAGAGGGGTCCAGGGCAGGGCTGCTCGGACCGCCCCCCATAAGGAAAGTGAAGGCGATCTTATGCCTTCGACCCTGCCAGCCATCCCATTGCTCATGCCTGGACATGACCATGGCAGCTGAAGATGGAGATCAGGCAGGGCTGGACCTGTAATGACTGTCCCTAACACCTCCACCGGGCAAAGGCCACAGAGGAGTCTGTCCCCAGGTCAGCAGAAACAGAGGCGGCATCACTTGGCAGCAGGGACCCAGTCAGAGAAATGCACCACCAGTGACTGTGTCACTGTAAACGTCACTGAGCGTTGTCGCACAACCCCCGTGGTCTAGCCTCTGAAGCATCGCGGCCGATGGGAAGGCCCAGAGGTCTTCAACCATTTTCCTACCTGTGACCCCTGCCGGAGAGAGACTTTGATGTCTCTCACTATCCCAGTCTGTCCCTGGCTGAAACCCCACCAGGCACGTGTGGCTATGAGCACCTCACCCGGACTCTGCACTGTTGGAAGCCGGGGAACAGGACTCCCACCAGCTTCGTCCACCCCTCCGCCCCAACCTGGTACCCCACAGTCTACCCCCGTGTGAGCTGAGCGCTCTAGGAGAGGTGATGCTACCGTGGAGCACACACGCACAGGTTCCGCCTCCGAGCGAGGGCAGGAGACTGACCCGGCTGGGCCCGACTCCCACCAGCCACGCCTGAAATGACCCCAGAAGCTGAATTCTGTCTTCTGTGCCAGCCCTTCAGCTCTCAGCAGGGTGAGCCCATACCCATCTCCTGGGACTCGGAGCAAGGGGAAGACTCGGTGTTCCCCCCACCCCCCACTCCCATAGCCTTCAGATGGAGGCTGCACCCCCGACCCGGACCAGGATCAACGCCTGCTCAGAGACAAGCCCTGAGAACTCAAGACTCTGCAGTTGGAGGCACCGCTCATGCCCCCTCCAGCTTTCCATCAGCCCTGAGCAGCCTGTGCTGGGAAAGACGGCACCTTTGACTTGGCCAGATACAGGGAAGGGAGAGAAATAGCCACATTCTCCCCACAGCAGGCCCGCCTGAGCCCCTCTCTGGGCGGCCAGGCTCCTGGGGAGGGAAGAGCCATCTTAAAGAACAGCTTGGAACTGGCTGCGGCCCAAGGGAGAGGCCGCTGTTCCCGCAGGCAAGGGCTCCCGGCCTGAAGACAAGGCCTGTGACTTGGGCTTGAGTCCCCGCTTACAGCTGCAAAGAGATCGTGGGGTTCAGAACATTTCGCTCCTAACATGTAGCTTGGGTCTAGTGAGCAGAAGGGCCTGAAGATCAGTTGATGCAGAAGTGCTGGTTGCCGTCCCCTTTCTGCCCCAAACAGCAGAGAACAGAGGGGCCAGGACGAGAAGGTCCTTATCCCTCATGATCAAAGGGCTCTGAACAGGGGGCCAGAGTTGATCTCAGGTCTTAGCTCCTGGGGGTCCTGGGGCCGACCCTGCCCCACCCCCACACACCACTCCTAACCGAAACCCTTTGTTATCTCACACCCCCCGCCACAATCACCACCATGTACTGGTCTATTCGTGAAAAGGTAGCTGCGCTCTGGGCTTCTTGGGTTTGCATTTGCCTTCTACAGAGTCTCCTGGTCATGTACCGTTATAAAGCCCTGCGTCTGCTTTCCTCCCAGTAGCTCATCTTCTGTCATCTTCATCCTAATTCTTTACGGGCGATGGTTCACACTGGGCAGAGCTCAGGGCACACACTCGGCTCCGGGCTCAGGGAACCAGGTGCGGTGCCAGGATTCAAACCATTGCTGTGGGGGAGCCCCATGCTGGGCCTAAGCCCCATGCCTTAACCTGGGTGCTACACCCCCGGCCCATAATTCTGTACATTTTTTTCTTTAATCCCTGTCCTGTTGGCAGTGGTGATGTTGGTGACTGTCACATACAGGGGCAGAGGTGCCTTCATGCTGCTGGTCACCCTGGCGGTCACAGAGGTGGTAGCCTCAGAGGTCATCGCCAGCCAGGGGGGCCAGCAGGGGGGGACTGTCTCTCTCCTTCACATGCAGCTCAGAGCCTGAGATGGCCAAGGCCTGCTGGTCATTTGGCTGCCCCCTGACTTCCCTACAGCTCTGGCTTCTCGCCGTTGCCCATTTCTCTTACCCCTTGAGGTTCAGGCAGCCATCTATTACGCAGAAGTCAGGCGCTGAAACCCGCAGGCCATAACAAGGCACCGGCAGCTGCTCAGTTGGGTCCTGAGATCAACTCTGCGTGGAATGTGAAAACTCCCCCAGATATGAGGGGTGGCACCTGGTAAAGCCGCTCCACGGCCTGTCAAAGGTCTAACTTGCTGGGGGTCGGCCTCAGGGAAGAACTAGGAAAGGTGGTGAAGGAAACGCAGGGGTCAGACAGCACTAAGGCGCTTGCCTTGCACACAGCCAACCCAGCTTCAATCCCCAACACCCCATACAGTCCTCTGAGCCCCTCCAAAAGTAATACCTGAGCACAGAGCTAGGAGTAAACCCTGAGCACAGCTGGATGTGGCAAAAAAAAAAAAACTTTTTAAAAAGTAAATAAAATGAGGGCCTAAAGTGATAGCACAGCGGGAAGGGCGTTTGCCTTGCACGCGGCCAGCCCAGGTTCGATTCCCAACATCCCCTATGGCCCCCCGAGCACTGCCAGGAGTAATTCCTGAGTGCAGAGCCAGGAATAACCCCTGTACATCGCCGGGTGTGAACCAAAAAAGCAATCAATCAATCAATAAATAAATAAATAAATAAAAGGAAACACAGGTTGAGGACTACAGTCCCATGGAGAGTGAATAAACACTAAAACAACAAATCTGGAGCCAGGATGATGTTTTGAAGGGCTGGGGCACAGGCCCAGCGTGCCAGAGCCCCGGGTTCAATCCCCAGCACCACATGGTTCCCCACACACTGGCACGAGTGGTCCCTGAGCACCAGTGAGTGTAACCCCTCCCCCAAACACAAGTGTTTTTAATTAACAAATGGGACTGCATCAGACCGAAAGGTTTCTGCACCATGGCACAAGCTTACTTCAAAACAAAGGTATCCTACTTGACCCTGGAGCTCTGTGATGGGTGTGGAGAGTCGAGTAGAATGGTACCTCTGAAGTGCTACAGAGAAGCTAAGCCATGGTAGACCATCACTTATGAAAGATTTCCTACTGGGGAGAAGAATTTTCATAGTGCAAGTCTGACTAGGGGCTAACACTCAAAATACACAAAGAGCTCATGAAACTGAACCTGATAAAATAAACAATCCAACTTCTTAAAGACACTTCTTCAAAGAAGACATAGAGCGGCCAGGCTATCAAACAGTGGGCAGAACGCCTGCCTGTCAGGCAACTGGTCCACTCTCAACCCTTGGCATCCTATTTAGTCTCCAAAATCACCAGGACTGATTCCTGAGTGCAGAGCAAGATGTAACCCCTGAGCATTGCCGGATGTGGCCCCCCAAAAAAGAAGGCATAGAAGTAGACAATAGGCACGTGTGTTCCTCATCTCATTCCTGCTAAGGAAATGAAAATCCAACAATGGTCAATGACAATCACCTCACTTTGTAACAACAATCACCTAAGCAATACGGGGAGAAGAAGGCCCTTGTTCAAGAGTGGACACAGATGTTTCTGTTGTGGAAAACAGCTGGGAGACGCCTGTGAAAGATTAAAGGGGCTGGGGGAGAGTTCGAGTGGTAAAAGCACATGCTTTGCATATGTGAGACCCTGACCTCCATGCCTAAGACTCTGTGGCCCCAAACACCGCTAGGGGTGGCTTTAGTAGCCCCATAAATTCTGCTGGGTGAGCCCCTATAGAAATTAGGGGGCAGAAGATGGCTCAGGGGCTCAGACACCTGCATTGCCGGCATGAGGTCATGAGTTGGAGCCACCTGCTCACTCTGGACACAGTTCTGGGGGCTCAGCTGCGCTCTCAGCACCGCCAGCAAATCCCGGCCTCATCCAGCTGGGCATGTGCAAGCCAGCAGCTAGAGGGCACAACCTGAGCAAGCACTGCAAATAAACTCTGCACAGCACTACTGCCAGGAGCGCAGGGACAAGCAAAACATCTAGAGGAGCACTGTGTGTGAGAGCCAGGACCAAGCCTGCTGCCCCTGGTCACTGCATTGATGTCAGCAGAGGACAGGGGAGGAGAGTTCTGGAAGGGAAGGGGGAGTATGGGAGGGAGGGGAGGGGAGGAGGGGCAAAGGGGGTGAGCAGAAGGAAGAAAAGGGGAAAGAAAGAGAAAGGAGGGAAGAGGAAAGGAAAGGAAGGGAAGAAAGCACGGTGGTGGGGAGGAGAGGAAAAGGGAGGAGTGAGTAGGAGAAGGGAAGAGAAGAGAAGGGATGTAAGTGGAGGGGAGAGGCAGAAAAGGGAGGGTGGAGAGAGGAAAAGAAGAAAAAGGAGGGGAGGGGAAGAGAGGCAAATAAAAATAAAGAATAGAAATTCCATACAATTTGTTATCCTTCTTCAAAAGAGCTAAGCACTGTAGCACTGTCGTCCAGTCCCACTGTTCGATTTGCTCAAGCGGGCACCAGTAATGTCTCCATTGTCAGACTTGTTGTTACTGTTTTTGGCATATCGAATATGCCACGGGTAGCTTGCCAGGCTCTGCCGTGCGGGCCGCATACTCTTCGTAGCTTGCCAGCTCCAGTCCTTGTTCCCTCCTTCAAAAAACTTATCCAGGAAAATATTACGAAAATACCAATCCACAGAGGTACGTACCTGCCATCCCTGTTTACTGCAGCTTTACTCCAACCTCAGGGCTGGGGAGGAGATGCCTGCAGGTGGATAAGGATGCTGAGCTGCACATACATGGAACACTGTTAAGCTGTTTGATACAAGATAAAATCCTGCCATTTTCATCAACATGGGTGACCTAGTGAAATAAGCCAAAGGCAAATCCAAATTCCTTCCTCCATGGTAGATAGAGCAAATAGGTAACTGAACTAAATAAAATAAGAAGAGACTTTGGGATTTCACACTGTGGATGTTTACCAGAAGAGAAGGAAGGGGGCAAATCGAGAAGAACAAACAAAAATTCAATGTAGGAAAGACACATGTTGACTTTCCTACATGTGGCACTGCCAGATGAAGCCCAGGGTCTCACACATGCAAGGCAAGTGCTCTACCACTGAACTGCAGCCTCACTTCATGCCAACTGTCACATCTGAGACATACTATAATAATGCAGCATTATTTAAAATACCATCTATAGGATAGGGCAGGGGTGAAAGTCTATGGTTAAGTGCAGGTCTTGCACGCATGAAGCCATTGGTTCAATCACTAAAATAGGATAAAGAATAAATTTTAAAAGCCTAAAATTAGGTAGGGAGTTTGCCTTGAATGCGACTGACTCAGGTTCAGTCCCTGGTACACAAGGGTCCCTCAGGCCCCACCAGGAGTGATCCCTGAGCACAGAGCTTAGAGCAATCCCTGAATATTTGTGGCCAAAAATTCAAAAGAAAATAAAAAGGCCAGAAAGATGATACAGGGGTTAAGGCACTTGCCTGGAATGCTGCCATCCCAGGTTTGACCCCCCCAGCACCCCATAACCATATATGGTCCCCCAATCCCTGCCTGGAGTGATGCGTGGGTGCTTCTGGGAGGGGCCTAACAACAGATGATAGATTGCTAGCCCCAAAAGGAAACAGGAGCAGGCGGGTCTGCAGGGAGAAAATAGCAAAATCTTGGAGAAACTTGCTTTGCATGAGAAAGTGAGCGGGCATCAAATACAGGGGTGGAGGGTACAGAAAGGAACTCGCCCAGTACAGAAGGGGCACCCCTAATCCGGGTGAGGTCACCCAATATTTGTTTCCCAACCCTGGTGCGCTCCCTGCCTGTATACACAAAGGCAGGTGCCCACAGGCCTCTTCCTGGTAGTTCTGGTCAATTCCCTGGCAGTTAGGATTTGAGAGTTTATTTCATCTGTACAGTGGCCTCTGTGTGTGTGTGCGTGCATGCATGTGTGTGCATGTGTGTGTGTGTGTGTGTGTGTGTGTGTGTAGGGAGCTGGGAGAGAGAGTGTATGTGTGTGTGTAGGGGGCTGGGAGAGAGAGAGTGTGTGTGTGTTTGTGTGTGTGTGTAAGGGGCTGGGAGAGAGAGAGTGTGTGTGTGTGTTTGTGTGTGTGTGTGTGTATGTGTAGGGGGCTGGGAGAGAGAGAGCGAGCGTGTGTGTGTTTGCGTGTGTGTGTGTGTGTGTGTGTGTGTGTGTGTGTGTGTGTGTGTGTGTGTGTGTAGGGGGCCTGGGAGAGAGAGAGCTGATCGTTACTTTAAAATCTGGCTGCAGTTAGAGATGTACCCCAGAGGATGCTGGAATCTCTCTGAGGGACTGGGCTGCTCTTTTGTTTGGGGAAACACCTTAATGAATCTTTTAATTATGCAAAGAGAGGCCCCAGGGCTGCTCTGGATAGGAAGGATGAGATAAAGAGAATGCTAAATTGCATGAAATAAAAATCTCAGGGGAATTTTTACAAGGTCCCAGGAGGCAGAGTTAGGAAAGGGGTCCCTGGCACAAGGGGAGGGGGATGTCTAAGGAGAAAAGCTGCCCATCAAGGAACCTCCTCCTGCCCTCAGCCCTCCTGGCACAGACCAGTGCGGGACCACGTTGTTGTGGTGCTCAGCGGAAGGGGACCCCGGGAGGCTGGGAGGCTGCGGGTCTGGATTCCAGGTCCAACTGTTTCGCCCCTCAGTTCTGAGGAGTCTTCTGGTACAGGCCTCCCCCCATTCTCCAAAAGTAGAACATTTGTATTTGGTATTCATTAGTAAGGGCTTGGGGTAGCTTGGGAATTCTCAAAAATGTTTCCCAATAAATTAATGATAATAGTGTTCACAGCCCCCAAAACAGCCCAGCAAAAGGTACCAAATAATAAGAACATTCTGGATCTTTGAGATATCACAACCAAGTGTGAAAACCACAGAGAGGAAGCCAAATGTGGGGTGGGAGGGGCTGTGGGGGGGAGGAGACCTGGTCACTCATCATCACCAACAGCAAGGGGAAGGAAAGGGAGAGAATATTCTAGAACCTGTAGAACAGAGGCCTTGGGCTTGATTCCACAGCATCATACTGCAAGAAAAAGAGAAAAAACATTCCACTTTGGATAGCTGGGGGGTGGGGAGAGGCAACCTATAAAGTAACTTTGTCATATCTGGGTCTACCTCGATTTCTTTGGGTGTCAAGGAGGTGAAGCTGGTGGACCCCCAGCGATGGCTTATGTGAAGTGGAAAGAAGAGAGACAGCCACTTTCTCCCCATCCGTTTCTATCACCCCCTAGACCAGCTGGGAAGGCTAGGACTGATCAAGTCTGCAATGAACCCCTTTCAGAGCCCCGCCAGTCCCAGTAGGTGCCCATCAAGCCACTCCTGATGCTCACTTGACCTTCTTAGCATGGAAGTTATTTCCTACCACCAGGTTTCTCAGGGAACCATGGACTCAGACTGGGGCAAGGAACTGCTATTTGCAGAAAAAAAAAAAAAAGCCAATCCCTCGCCTTACAGGTGCTTGTCCTTCTCACAGAAAAGAATGTCAGGAGGGGTTTAAAGTAGAAGGCAACCAATTTTGGAGGGAAATATATTTTTACAGATGTCACAGTGGGTAGGGCATTTGCCTTGCATGTGGACAACCCAGGTTTGACTCCTCCATCCATCTAGGAGAGCCTGGCAAGCTACCGAGAGTATCCCACCTGCACAGCAGAGCCTGGCAAGCAACCCATGGCATATTCAATATGCAAAAAAACAGTAACAACAAGTCTTACAATGGAGACATTACTGGTGCCCGCTCGAGCAAATCGATGAGCAACGAAATGACAGTGACAGTGATAGATATATGTATCTATATGTGGATATATATAGATATATATGGATATATATAGATACATATAAGCACACAAGGCTCAACTGTTTTTTTAGCTTTTTGGGTCACACCAGGTGATGCACAGGAATTACTCCTGGCTCTTCACTCAGGAGTTACTCCTGGCGGTGCTCAGGGGACCATATGGGATGCTGGGAATCGAACCTGGGTCGGCTGTGTGCAAGGAAAACGCCCTACCCGCTGTGCTATTGCTCCAGCCCCTGCAAGGCTCAACTTTTAACAACATGCTATTAATCCCTTGTAGAAGGGCTTAATTCCCCCTGGGTGAAATACAACAACCTTTACACACTTTCCTCTAAGGAAACTTTATTGGATCATTTTCAATGGTTTATTCATTAAAACAATACAAAATAAATCATTTAAGTTCTGCTTTGGGGTAGGGCTTGGGGTTTGGGATAGAAACATCTGAAATATGGTGGTGGTAAAGGTAATGGTGGTGGTATTGGTGTTCTAATATTAAATGTAATCAAATATTGTGAACTATTTTATAAAATTAAAATAAAATGAAAATTTCAGGAGAAGTGAAGTATAAACAGATTTTATTTGGAGGTTTTGAGGAAGGCAAGAAGCGAGAGAAAAGGAGGGAGAGTAACATACCCAAGAGAGAACACAGACTTCTCTGAAGGCGGACAGAGCCCCATACACATCTCAAACGGGAAGATAAGGGCAACACGTATGCCCAGACACTGCATGTGCTCTGCCATGTGGGCACAGCAGCACGGGGCCTCCAGCAGCATATGCATGCACTTCCCTTGTTCCAGTTGGCTTTTATAGGGTTTTTCCCCCAGCTACCCCATGTGGGTCTTCTGCCTAGGTAAGAGTCCATTGCTAGGATGGTTGCCAAGGAGGCACTACTTTGAAATTCCTTTCGTGGGGCCTTTGTTCCTACTAGAACTTCTCTCAGAAGGGGGTCCAGCCTTCTCTGGGTCTGTTGGTGCCCAGGTGAAGTCTTATCAGGCCTTAATTCCAGTGTCCACAAAGTGGGATTTTTGCAGCTTTGGGCAATGGGTTTCATCACATCCTAGGAATTCCTTTGCCATGGGGGCCCTTCCCTGATACCTTCCTGCCTCCAAAGGATGAGCTAGAGAACGGATGTAAGGAGCTAGCAAAGGGGGCTGGAGAGATAGCAGGGGGTGGGGCAGGGGGTCGTGTTGGTAGAAGTGAAATCACCAAGGTGTGTGGGCCATAGTTCTCTTGCCCACTGGAAGCTCACTCTCCATCCCATTCTTCACCAAATCCTCAGTAAAAATCTATATCGCATGCTACAGATTTGTGGAGCCCTCTTTGCCTGACTTCTCTTTATGCCACTCTAACACATGTCAAGTCATTTTCATGGCTGTTGTTCACTCATACTTTAATTACTATTATATTCAAAACTGTGAGCAGCTTGAGGCAGACCTGGATGATCTTGCAGTTCTTTTGTAGGCCCTAACAGAGGAAGTTTTTTCCAGAAGCGGGTTCAGACCTCAAACGTGCAAAGGCCTCACCAGACCCCAAGGAACAAAGGCCCAGACTAGTTCCAGGGAGTGGAATAATCCATCTTTGATTGGCCAGGATAGTTTCTGTGACTATCATCTAGAAGTCAATTCTGAGTGGGTGACCACTGGGTTCTGTCCAGTTAGGTCATGGGAGGGAGAAGCAAAGTTGGAAGCAAGGCAGGGATGAGTTCAACTGCTCAACAGAAAGAGAGAGAAATCTATGTGGGGGTGGGTGGGAGGACAGAAGGACCAAATGGTGAGGGGAGTGTATGTGGCTACATCAAAATTGCAGGAACAGGGGCATCTCAGGGGAATTTCTGATGGGTTGACCAAAGTCCTGTTGAAACTCTAGAAGAGTCTATGTGTTGACAAATGCATGAAGCAGCACATTTTCTGTGGAGGAACCCAGAGGAAGACTGTCTCTTTCTAACCCCACTAGGAGACTCACATCAGACACATCACTTGCATCACTTGTCATGCTGTTGCTCATCGATTTGCTCGAGCGGGTGCCAGAAATGTTTCCATTTGTCCCTGTTGCATGCTAGTGTAACCCAATGGCGTCTGCATGCTCCAAGAACACAAAGAGTATCAAACCATTCACTCAAGGTCTTGACAAAGAAGTCAGACCATCTTGTAGGTGGGTGGCCAGGCGTTCTCTTATATACAAGAGAATTATATATATAAGGATTATATATAAAGATTCCAGTGGAATCCAGTTGGAATCAGCGCGCAGATCATTACAACATGCCAGTCGTGACTTCAGACACATGGAGAGGAGAATATGCTGTCATTTCCAGGAGTTCCACTTTCTTATTGTTTTCAAAATGATGGCCAGACTGTCAGAGCGCAAGCTAAGCCCTCATGGACAGTGGGGTATTTGTATATTCTGTGCCCTCTCCTGAAACTCTCTCCTCCCTCCTCTTCCTGTGCCTCTGGCCTTCTCTAGTCCTTCTCTGGCTCCCTATCACTCCCTAGGAAGTCGTCCCTGCTCCATTTTTGTTTTCCTTATTAAATAATTTCTTTCATTATAGTTGAAATACCATGGTGCTCCCCAGCTTGGAAACACGTCCCAGAAGAGTCCAGGGCCCGAGACCAGGGCTCCCCACCGTGTGGGTCCCTCTGTGCTGTGTTCTCCAGTCTGCCCTCTGCCTTTGTTAAAGAAAAGCATCTAAAATAGAGGACATGCTGGGGGCAAAAGGTGAGTCTGGAGAGGGGCCAGAACCCGGGTGCAGAGGGATGCGTGTGCAGAGCTTGAGAGGAGGGTGAGGGCGGGAGAAGTAGAAGATGTGGGGGGAGTCCAGAGGTGAGGGGTCTGAGCAGGTCTGGCTTCCTTTCCATGCTGAGCACTCACCCAGATCTCCCAATCCAAATCTGGGGGTCACACAAACAAGTCTCCAGGCTCCAACGGGGCCCTGGCTTGACGCAATCGCCTCCTGATGCAATTACATCTCGATGCATATCACATCTAAAGCAACACGGTCCATCTACTTTGGATGGTATCTATAGCTCCAACGCCCCCCTCCCCGTGGCCTCCTCCCAGGGAGCCCCCCATTCGTCAGTGGAAAATGTTCCCAGTCTCGCTCTATTTCTCCTCCAAGTCAACCACGGCTCTAAGAATTGACTAAGGCCATCTCAGAGGCTGCGTGACGGTTTGGAAGGCTTTCCCCGGCAGGACAAGGATGGGGGTGAGCACGCCCTGCTGGCTGTAAGGAAGCATCTGGACATCCCGCTCTTATTTGCAGCTTCTTGCAAAGGTCTCCAGAGAGCTTCCTGGCAGACATTTTATACGTTTTAACTATTTGGCAAGTGGTTTGCAAATCCTTCTAAATACCAGCAGATTAGTCCATGGAAATCCAAAACTTGAGAAAAAAATTAATTGAAAGAGCTATTGAATTGAGGAGGTTTTGCCTGAGTAAATATTTTCTCCATGGAGTTCTGAGCTATTCATTTAGTAATCCTAATTATGGTTTTGCTAATTTGGGGGTCGTTTCAGAGAAAGTGCTTTCTCCCATCAGGAACCTCACTAGCTTCAAGAAAGCTCCTCTCCTTTGTGATACTTTAAAGGCAATGTATTCTTGCAACAGCTCAAGACATTCTTTATGTCTGTTGCCTTGTTGCTAAAGGATGCTAAAGGACAAGGTAGGCCCCTTGTCCTGGCCACATTCTCTCTCTCCTAGCCCCACTAGGGGACTCACTATCAGACACATGAAGAGAAGAATATGCTGTAATTTCCAGGAGTTCCCTTTTCTCATTGTTTCCAAAATGATGGCCACACTGTCAGAGCACAAACTAAGCCACCCCAGACATCAGAATTTTTGTATATTCTACCCTTCTATCTGAATCTCTCTCTCCCTCCCCATCCTATTCATCTGGCCTTCTCTAATCCTTCCTAGATCCACTATCACTTCCCTAGGAAGTCGTTTCTGCTCCCTTTTGTTTTCCTTATTAAAAAATTTTTTTCATTATAGTTTAAATACCATGGTTAAAATATAGGGCTGGAGCAATAGTACAGGTAGGACGTTTGCTTGCATGCAACCAACCTGGGTTCAGTCCTCGGCATCCCATAGCCCCCAGTCGACCAGGAATATGCCCTGAGAACTGCTCAGTGTGGCTCCAAAATGAAATGAACAAACAAACAAAAATATGGTTATAATAGTGCTAATCTTATAGAGCCCGGCAAGCTACCAAGAGTATCGAGCCTGCGCAGCAGAGCCTGGCAAGCTACCCATGCCGTATTGGATATGCCAAAAACAGTAACAATAAGTCTCTCAATGAGAGACGTTACTGGTGCCCGCTCAAACAAATCGTTGAGCAACGGGATGACAGTGACAGTGCTAATAGTTGCTATTGTTCTGTTGTGTCAAGTGCCACCACTACCAAAATGCCTGTGACTTGCCACCAGTGCTCCTGTGTATCTCCTCTGGTTCAACCTTTCCTCCCCCCCACCCCCACCCTGCCAAGCTTCCCTGTCACTGGTTGTTAGTGAGCTTTGTAATCCAAAACCAAGGATTTGTCATTGTTCTACACTATCTTATATTCATTATTCCTTTTACTTCAGTTATGATCAATGTTTGTGTACTTTTTTTTTGCATCACACCTGGCGATGCACAGGGGTTACTTCTGGCTCTGCACTCAGGAATTATCTCTGGTGGTGCTCAGGGGACCATATGGGATGCTGGGAATCAAACCTGGGTCAGCCGCATGCAAAGCAAACACCATACCCGCTGTGCTATTTCTCCAGCCCCCTGTTTGTGTACTTTTAAAATTCATGTGTTTTGCAATAAAGGTGTTGAGTGGCCGCCCTGCTCAGTCTCTAGCCCTCATTCAGCCCGCAACTCCCTTCCCCCACATGGCCTTCAACTACAATGTAGTTGGTGATCGCTTGGGAATGCCCTGCCACAGTGGCAGGGTGGGGTGGGGGGGAGATGGGATTGGGGAGAGTGGGAGGGACGCCGGGTTTACGGGTGGTGGAGAATGGGCACTGGTGAAGGGATGGGTTCCCGAACTTTGTATGAGGGAAGTATAAGCACAAAAGTGTATAAATCTGTAACTGTAAAAAAAACAAAAAAACAAAAAATTAAATAAATAAATAAATAAATAAATTAAAAAAATAAATAAAAAATAAAATTCATGTGTTGAAGCACTAGTCCCCAAGTTTAGGTTCTGGGCTAACAGAGGTGACCTGTAAAATAATTCTTTTTAATTTTCATAAGTTGTTCACAATAATGGATTACAGTCAATATTTTGACACCAATCCCTCCACCACCATACCTTCCCACAACCATTGTTTTGAATTTCCCACCATCACTCAAATCTGCCGAACAGGCAGATGCTAGATAATTTATTTGTCTTGCCCACGATGAATAACATGGAAATCTAGAATTTTAGATAATTAGGTTCTGGAGAAATCTCTGCAGCGAGCTGCTTGGTTCTGAGATTCTTTTGTGTGTCTCTGGATCTTGGCTGTTAATGATCTTATAGTCGCCAAGACAGCTCACGGAGTGACATCTCCCCATCCCATGGGGGCGGGGAGATGGAAAGGACCGGCCCACACTTATCCCATGAGGCTTGGAGTTTGCCATCACTAATCCCAAGTACCTGGGCTTTTCATTGGTTCTGGAAGATGGCGGCCACCGAGATTCCTAGAGGACGGGTGGAGGAACAACGCCTGCTCCCAACTGAGACGCCCCCGTGAAATTGGCCCGGTACAAAGTCCTGAGGCATCTCTGCAGCGATGCCTCAACAGCTGCTCAGTTCCGAAATTCTTTTGTGTGTCAGATTTAGGGTAGATTTGGCGTGTGAGCATTTGCTAAATGTTGGAAGTGTAGAGTCTGAAGTGGATTGTTTGTATACCCAAGAAGTGATTGCAAGAGAAACTCTATGAATGTTCTGGCTCTGAAAGGGATAATTGCTCTGGTATTAGGGCTACAGCATTGAAAACAATAGCAAAATAAGAACATATAGTGAATCAGTAACTGAGTTCTGGCAAGAGCTATTCTCACCAACAAACACTGCAAAAAGAAGGAGCTAGAGGCTATGAAGAGTTGAAAGTTGTGCCTGGCACGGTATCACTCTGCTACAAAGGTCTCCAGAGTCCAACTGAATCCAACCTGGGATGACTCAGATGAGGCCGCAGGGAGATGAATGCAACAATCTAACAAGGGAACAAGAATAACATCCCAAGCTAAGTGCAAGGAATCTGGGTCCGGCCAGTCTGCCAGAACAAATAACCTTAAACTGGCTGCCTGAAAGAGCACTTATTTTTCACTGTCTGGAAGGTCAACATCAGGGAACCAACATGGTCAAGTTCATGGTAAAAGTCATCTTCCTGGTAACAGAAATCTTGTATCTTCACATAATGAACAGAAAAGATGGAGGCAAGTTCCTTAATTCCCTTTTTGACAAGGGCACAAATACCATCCACAAGGGTTTGTCTTCATGATCTGATTACCGCCCCTAGGTTCCATAAAAAAGCATCTTTCTTTTTTTATTTTCTGGGGTGGAGTCGGGGGGAGGCTCATAACTAGCAGTGCTTAGGTGTGCTCCTGGCTCTTGAGCTCAGGGACTCCACAGATCCCAGTGAAATTATTCAAACAATCTAAAGCTAAACTTAACTCAACATTTGTTTGTTTTTGTTTTGAGGTCACACCCAGAGGTGCTCAGGGCTTACTCCTCGCTCTGGTCTTGAGGATCACTCCTGGGGACCATATGTAGTGCCAGGGATTGAACCTGGGTCAGTCAGTGTGCCCCCTGCACTATCTCTCCAGCCCCTTTCTCATGGTCTGGACCCGCTTTCCCTGCCCTACTAAGATGATCCCAGTAAAGCCTTCGGGCCATACTCCCGTCTTCCCTTCTGCTTCCCAACCAGCCCTGTGTCTCCCGTGAGGCCTTGTGTTCCCTTTTGAATGTGCTGTGATTTTGCTTCTAGGGTCTGTGAATGTCAACCTTCTCCTCCTTAACAATTATTTCCATGCCTGCATGTCACTTCAGTTATTCCTAAGACATTTCCTGGATGCATGGTGAAGTGGTAGGAGAGTCATCATGGCATGGAAAGCCTAAGGCCATGCAGAGTGGCCACCAGAGCCTCGTCTGCCCTTCCTGACCACAGCCCCATCAACTACCATGCATGTGGGCAAGCCCTCCTGGATAGTCTGCACAGAAAATCACAGCTTTAGACAATTGTTTTGTTGTTGTTTGAGGGGCAGGTGCCACTCCCACTGTACTCAAGGCCTACTCCTAGTTCTGTGCTCAGGAATCACTCCTGGCAGTGTTCAGTGAAACACAGGGGGTTCCAGGGATCAACCTGGGTTGGCTGCATGCAAGGCAAGTACTTTATCTGCTGTATTATTGCTCTGGCCCTCCAGCCAACTAGGGATTGGAACACATGAGAGGCTCTAAGCAGTAAGGCCCAGCAACCTACAGAATCACAAACCACATGTGAAATCACTGTGTTCTGGGGTGGTTGGGCCTACAGCAGAGCATCTCCATGTGTGTTCTCCTCTCACAGAAGGACTCAGTCTCCCAATCTTCCGTTCCTGTGAATCTAGGTCCTTGCTACCAAGCATCACGAAAGAGAACCAAGCACCACTTGGAAGCTTGCCAGAAATGCAGAATCCCATTCCCATCCCAAACCTACTACCCCGGAGTTTGCACTCTTACAAGTGGTCCTGATAAACTGGATGCATGGTATAACCCGGGAGTCCTGGCTCTAGAGAATATTGAGGCGACTCTGCCCAGATTCCCTTAGATCCTTTCCCCATCCCGCGTACTCCTCCCCCAGCCCTGTCTAGGTGCTTTGATCCTCAGAGCTTGCACCTGTGATCTTGCAGGATTGCCTTGAGTGACTGGAGCTACCCTGCCTGTGCATGCAGGTACAGGCAGCCAGGAGTGTCTGGAGTGGATGTTCCCAGCAGCAGCTTACACAGTGACCCACCAGCTCTCTTGCCTTAAGATGGAACAAACATGAACGTGTAAGTGTTTTTCTCCAGAGCCATCTAGGATCTGCCTGAGACTTGCACTCTGCCTGAAGTGTCATCAGGCGTCCCTTTATCCTCTGTCCAGTCCAACTTCCCCCAGTCCCTCCTGATTTCTCTTTAAGGCTTTTTTTAAAAATAAATCTCTTGCACACAAACCCTCATCCCACGGTCTACAACAGGTTATCTGATAGTAAACCAGGAAAAGTTTAACTCTTCAGGATTCCGCATCGCTCTATCATATCTGACTCGGGCAGTAGTAGATTTTGGCTCGCATGCTAGAACAGATAGGATTGGGTAGAGAGGAAAGGGAGGCCATGAGTACAGACAATCCAGCTGAAGGAAACCTCAGACTGGTGGAAATTGGAAAGAAATACCAGTTGTAGTGCGGTCAGACCTTGAACGACATGGGGTTCAGGATAGACCAAGTTCAAGTATAGTCAAAGATCCAAGTAGAATTGATTGCTGGCCCTTTGTGCATGGAGGCCTGAAGGATTTCACACCAAATTAGATTAATCCATGAATGCAGAAGCCAAGGATAAGGGGGGAAAATCACAGGTAAGTGTATCTGTGCCGTTCAAGAGTTAATCATAACGATATTGCTATAAAACCCATCCCACATCAAATATTGACAGCTTACAACAGCAAGAATTTATAACCTCCCAGTTTCTGAAGGTCAGTAGTTGGGGGGGGGCGGGCACAGGGGGTGGGGTTCCTGGCTTGGAGAGTCTACTGAGGCTGCAGTGAAGAGATGGGCCAGGGCTGTGACCCAGCTGAAGCTTGGGCTGCGCTGGGCATCCTGTAGCCCACACGGCTCACACAGCTGCTGGCCAGAGCTCTGATTCCTCTCCGCTTGGGCCCCTCTACGGTACGGTTGTTCGTTGCTTCCCCCCACTCCACCCCTCCCGAGCAAGCGGCAAGAGAAGTGATTGTAAAGGCATCAGCTAGACTTGGGAAGGGTACCCTGTTCACAGATGGTCACACTTAGTCCTTAGGACTTGCAGTAGGAGCATGATGCCTGGTGGAGCCCTCGGGCTCTGCTGACGGCCTGCGGGTACAGGGCAGCGCCACTCACTGGGGCAAGGCTGCAAGACCTCAGAGGTGTGCTCTGAGGACCAAATATGTGGGCATGAGTAAGGAAATGTCCACTGTATGCTTCTGAAATTCTCCTGTAATTTTGAAACATTAAAGGAGAAAGCTTAAATCGTCATCAAGAAGGAATAAAGCTAAGTCCACTGCAAAAACATCTAGGAAGGGGTGAGGGGGGTCGTGGGGTGGAAGGCAGCAGAGAGAATACTGAAGTAAGGCGTTTGCTTTGCACACATCTGACCCGGGCTCTGTCCCCAGCACCACATATGTTCCCCTGAGTACCACCAGAAGTGATCCCTGAGCACAGAACCAAATATAAGGCATGAGCACACCCGGCTGTGGGGCCAAAGAACATCGATCCAGGAGAAGGAGAAATGACCAGAATAGAAAATTTGAATTAAGTTAAAAAATAAGTAAATAAGGTGGCAGTAGTAGGGCACATGCCTGAAGTATGTGGGGCCTGGGTTCAATCCCTGACACCACACACACACATGCTTGTGACAACAGCAAATATGTGGACGAAGTTCAGATCACGCATTTGGTGCACATAAAATGTTCTGGAAGCATGTGGGGAGCTGACGGGGACAGGGGAGAGTTCCTGTCTCTGCTAATAAAGCCCAGGGCATTCTGGGACATTTCCTTCCCTCCCGTTTGCTCTCCACTGCACCAGCTCTGCCTGGTCTTTCCCCAACTGCTGTTGGCCTTCTGGGCTACTTCACATCGACACCTCAAATCTGCTCCCCAGAGCCTGTGTTCTGGAGGGGGAAAGGGTCCAGCCTCCTGCGGTGGAGACAGCAGTGAGACTAGACAGCCCCACGCTCTCACTTTGGCTCCTCTGAGTAGGGTGGGTGACTTAGCTGTCTAGCTTTAGCTCCAGAGAAGTGCCTTCCCTCCCAGGGTGGCCCTGCCAGAGAAGGAGACCCCGGTCCCTGAGTGCCGGGACCTTGCTGAGCCAGACCCCTCTCCCAACAACCTCTGGAGCTGCCCCAGAGAGAGGTTCTGGCTGTGGGGGAGGAGCGGCACAAGCTACCCAGGATGCCCAGAGGACTTGGCTCTGCCTTTACCTCCCAGGATTCGGGGCGGACACCACTGTGGAGTGATTCTTGGAGAAACAGGCACTGCAGTGACTTTCGGAGTGGCCGCACCTCCAAGGTCTCTGTGTAAGCAAACAGAGGACAGGGCCTGGGGTGGGAGCCACACAGGGGGCAGAGCAAGAGCGAGCAGGAAGGGCTTTTGCCTTGCACAGGTCCGAGTGACCAGGGTACAATCCCATATGGTCCCCTGAACTGCCAGGGATAATTCCTGAGTGCAGAGCCAGGAGTAAGCCCTGAGCACCACCTGGTATCACCCCAACCACCACTCCCTAACTGCCCACCCCCACAGCAAAAACAAAACAAAAAAAAAGTACTCCGACAGAGACTGCAAAGGTGGTGGGCAGGATTCAGCCTGATGAGTCCTGAGGCAGACAGATCCCCAGGGCTCTGACCGCAGACAGCCTTAAGAAGCCCTCTGAACGCTTACAAATGCTCCCCTGCTAGTTCTTGACGCTCAGACACAGAAATGGGGAGGGGTTTTTGTTTGTTCTGTTTTTTTGCTTTTGCTCTGGGTGCTTACTTTTGGCTCTGAGCTCAGGGATCACAAAGAGTGATATCTGCCAAATCTGTGAACATTTTAGCCTTATCTATTCCATATAGATTCATTTCCTTTCTCTAGTGATCGATCGTTATTGAGGGTGAACAAAAGAAGCAGACCTGGATTGGATGGGGAAAATGAAAAGCCCAGTCTCATACCCCGGGTTAGAGAAGGCTGGTTCCCAAAGACCTGAGTTTCACGCAGACGAACACACACAATAATTGATGAAGGAGTTGAGGGATCTGGCTCACAGCTCAGACAGTCACAACCCGCAGATCAGTTCCGAGGCCACCCCACCCAGGCCCCGGGGACAAGGCCCTCCTCTTCTTCCCTGACCCCTCCACACAAAAAGTAACCCTGTCTGAAGGTCGGGAAGGTTTCTGGGTTGCTTCTGCACACGCTGAAAAGAGACAGTGCTTCAGAGGAAGAGGAAGAGTTGAGTGACAGAGCACTTAGGAAAGAAAAAAGACAAATTAATTAACTTGTCAAATCCTTTTTCTCCGAGACCATGAATGCAATAGTCCCTCACAGAGTGAGCTACCATTTCCCAGTAGGCCCACATGTCCGTTTTCATGCTTCTCGGTAAGCTCTCAATGTGGTTCAGGGGATACTCACAAATTAAAGCTGTGTTGACAGTTGCACATGGTGTCTGAGGAGGACGTTTTGCCATATTAGCACTCTGGCTTTAAATCTCTACATGCACGTACAGCTGTGACATGTATAAGGCTAAGTCTTTGCATCACTGCGTGACTCCAGATTTTACTTTAAATGATGTTACAATTTATAAGAGGTAGAAGTATAACGTTGTGAAATTTTTTCATTGGAATGTTGGGGGGGGCGATAATGATAATCTATGCAACTTGGTTAAGTATTTGAATAGGGTATATTGAATTCATGGCTCATTTCCAACTGTATACATCATTTTAAGATTTTGTTGTAAGTTCCACTTATACTGAACCTTTCTCCAAATTGAAACTAATTTTTAAAATTACCTTGGAATTACAGTACTCAGAAAAAGCTAGTCTAATACTTTAATCAAACTTAGCATCATCATCAACAGAACACAAATTGTGCAAAAATCTTGATTATAAAACATAAGTAGTTTAGCATTGAGAGGCAAGAAAAATTAGGTTACTGAACATTTATATATTTATATATAATGAACATTTATATGTTAATTTATTAATTATGTATATCTTAATATTTTTGCTCACCTAAACATCACAACTAATCAACAGAATATCCAAATATGTTCAAATATAAGTTCTCTCATCTGTATTGCTTTGCTAACTTTTATTCATACGAAGACAGAAATTTTACTTTTAAACATGTTCTTGTCTAATGGTAGAGGGAAGGTCTAACTGGTGGTAGGATTAATGTTGCAATATTGAATAACTAACAAATTATCACAAACAACTTTGTAAACCATGGTATTGAAATAAAGGGGAAAATACTGTATATTTTCTTTTTGGGTCACACCTGGTGATGCTCAGGGGTTATTCCTGGCTCTGCACTCAGAAATTACTTTTGGTGGTACTCAGAGGACTATAAGGGATGCCAGGGATCGAACCTGGGTCTGTTGTGTACAAGGCAAACACCCTACCCGCTATTTTTTAAATATTTTTTAAATGTTCTTGTCTAGCAGGTATGTGGTGTTGAATGTTGCATGCATTAAACCCTGTGTCCATATTGTCAATTGTGGCACCTTAAAAAAAAAGTTTTAATTAAAAAACAACTGGAGTAGGTGGGGGGAAAAAAAACTAATGGGGTTATTTTTCAAGGTGGAATAAATGTTTCCTCTTCCCGTCCCTTTTTTGTTGCAATTACTGTGTTGGGATAGGAGTTCCATATTTTTATTTTAGGGGGGCTGGGGGGGCTCCTGCTGAGTCACAGGCTCACACTCTTGTCCATGTTGCTTTGCACACATGCTGACTAGGGGTTGCACTTATCTCATTGTGGCCAAGAATGGGAGAGACAGATAGACAGACAGACAGACAGACAGAAGTGGCTGGTGGCTGCCATAAAGGCAGGCTGGGGTTGGGTGAGGAGTGATGGGAGGGAACCTGGGGACACTGGTGCTGGGAAATGTGCACTGGTGGAGGAATGGGTGTTGGAACACTGTATGACTGAAACCTAATCATGAACACCTTTGTAAGGGTCTATCTCACAGTGCTTTAATTTTTTAAAAGGTAAATAAAAAGAAAAGGAAAGCTCCCGCACATTCTGGTGTTAGCATTCACAGGGGTCACTGTGGTGCTCACACATAAGCTCTCTAGGGGTCACACACCTTTGCTTGTGGTGTTAATCCCCACCTGCACATTTTCCAGAGCTGATATACTCCACTGGAGTGTCACGGGTCCCAGAGAGGAGAGCCACTGGGACCCAGCTCATCACTGTGATGGCACTGGGGACCAAACCCAGGGCCTCACGCTTGCAAGGCAGGCACTTTCAGTCTCAGGGTCATCCCCAGGCCCCTAAGATATTTTTCACCAATAGTTGATTGGCGGGGCAGAAAGACACATAGCCAGCATGTGAGAGGCCCTGAGTTTAAGCCCCGAACTCATGCATGGCCTGCTGAGCATGGCTGGGTGTATGCTTTAAATCATTCCTGATGAATGTTTTAAAATAATAATAGTTTATTGATTTGGGGTTCTATTTTTAGATGTGTATAGATATGTTTTGTGGGCCTCTACAGTTCATGGTGACCTCTTCATCTGTAGTTTCACTTTCTTTAGTTTCGTTCATAGTCACATACACATACACATACACAGACATGCATGCATGCACACTCATGGCAACTACAGTTTAGAAGTATTACTTACAGTAAACTGTTCTGAGGGATGGAGTGATAGTATAGCAGGCAGGGTGCCTTGCACGCAGCAGACCCAAAGTCTATCCCTGGCTTCCGTACGGTCCCCCAGCCTGCCAGGAGTGAACCCAGAGCTCAAAGCCAGGAATAAGCCCTGAGCACCTCTGGTGTGGCCCAAAATAAACAAAAAATACTTTTTGAGAGGGATCACATTCACATAGCTTTTTTTCTAGTATATTGCCATAATCATTCTGTCTTATTGGTAGTTGTTATTAATCTCTTACATGCCTAAATTACTTTACACTTTTTTTTTAATAGGAATGAACTGGTAGGAGAAAAGCAGTGAGTCTAGGGTTCAGTGTTCTGCAGTTCCCATGTCCATGTCTTGGAACTTGGAACTCTATCAGCACAGCACAGAAACCTGCTGGCTGCTGCGTGAGCCCCTCCCCACCCCCCCCACCCCCTCCCCACCCATCTATGGCCCTCACCACAGGAGGGAAGTGAATTCACTCTACATTTTAATTCACTAGAAAGGAAGTGTTTCAAGTGGTGTAAAGAACTTGACTGAAGACATTAAAGTTTTTTCTTTTTTGTTTTTAAAGAAATAATTATTAGGGAAATTGTCTGCCATAGAGGCAGGGGGAAAGAGTGGAATGGGGGTGGAGAGATACTGGGGACATTGGTGGTGGGAAATGTGCACTGGTGGAGGGATGGGTGTTTGATCATTCATTGTATGACTGAAACTCAAACATGAAAGCTTTGTACCTCTATCTCATGATGATTCAATAAAGAAAAAGAAATTTAAATAAAATCCAAATTTTAAAAATGTTTTAAAAGAAATGATTATTTACAATTGATCCCCTATCTCATTTTTTTTTAATTACAGAGATTTTTGCCTGGCTTTGACTCAGGAAAGTCCTGGTGGGGAATAGCTGCCTTCTCCTCCAGGCCCCTCCTTTGTTCTCTGAGCCTGAAGGGCCAGAACCCCAGCCCTGTGAAGAGGGGCAGTGGAAACGACCCCAGCTTATCCCACAGACCTCCTCCGCTCCTGCTCTGGACTCTGCTTTTGGCTAAGGAAGAAGAGCGCTTTCAAGCACCCACAATTGTCCACCTGTCCAACGCCAGGGTCAGCTACTCCACAAACTGAAAAGATGGCTGGTTTTCCTGTCTCTGGCGGTCTCAGGTCCCCAGGGAAGGGGAAACACTGCCACTGACATCAGCTCCCCACTGAGAAGCATTTGCTCCGTTTCCATGGTGTGTGTGGTGTGCTGGGGTGGGGGATGGGAAGGGGCAGGCCTCACACACAGGCACCGACCACGCACCTCCACAATCAATCTCACAATAGGCACCCTTTTCCAGGAGCCCTTAGGTGGATGCTTTTATTTCCCTGACATAGATTCCCAGGAGAAGGATTGCTGGGTCAAAGGGCATATGTATTTTTAATTTTAATAGATTTTTCCAGATTGATTTTAAAAAAGGCTACAATAATTTACATCTCCACCAGCAATGATTAAGGAAGTATATCCCCCTGCATGCATTATGGATGGCCAGTTTTCATTTTGCCACTCTGCTCATACCATCTAATATTAAGATATTTAATATTACATTTGTTACTAGTTTGCATTCCCTAGAATTCGAATGAATTTGAGCACCTTTCCATACAGTTGGATATTTTTCTTCTCTAAATTGCCTGTTTATATCATGTGGTCTAATTCTCTATTGGGTTGTCTTATCAATTGATAAAAGCTCTTTGCATGTTACATTAACCTTTGTCTATCATCTGCATCAAAAACATCAAAATCATCTGCATTAAACAAAAGTATTAAATTTTTCCAATTTAATACTTATTTTATAACAATGATTGAAGCATTGTAGCTCATTTAAAATGTTTCCAAGTATGTCATGGAAGTAAAAATTCCCACTTTTTGATCTTTAAAATCTTTCCAAATTTGCTCGAGAAGGCCTTCTAACTCCTAGTTCACATAAGACCTCTTTCTTCAATTTTTTAGCTTTGTTTTTTGTTTTGGGGCCACACTGGAGATGCTTGGGGCTTACTCCTGGCTTTGCACTTGGGGATTACTCCTGGCAAGCTCAGGGGACAATATGGGATGTGGGAGATCAAATTTGGGTCAGCCGTGTGCAAGGCAATCACCTTACCCGATCAACTATCTCTCCAACCCCCTCCTCCCCAGATTTTTGTTATTGTAATATAACCTGGACTGGCGCGATAGCACAGTGGGTAGGGCACTTGCCTTGCACACAGCCGACCCAGATTCAATTCCTCTGTCCCTCTCAGAGAGCCCAGCAAGCTACCGAGAGTATCCCGCCCCCATGGCAGAGTCTGGCAAGCTCCGCATGGCGTATTTGATATGCCAAAAATAGTAACAGCAAGTCTCACAATGGAAACGTTACTGGTGCCCGCTCGAAAATTAATGAACAGTAGGACGACAGTGCTACAGTGCAGTGCAGTAATATAACCTGCCTGTGAAATAGTGCACATACTTTATGGAGCCATGGATTTTCGAAAGTGACATGCCCACGTAAGCAGAACCCAGATGCAGAAACCCTACCAGCTCCCTCATGTCTCCCTGTAAGATGGTAATCTCTGCTCCCCCTCCTCTGACTTCTAAATCAGAGGTTAGGAATTAAACTTGATTTCAGTGGGCCATCTCTAGGTACTCCTGTATCTGGATTCTTTCATTAGCATGATGTGTGAGAAATGCATTTATGTGGTTCATGCATTTCGTGCCACAGTCCTTCCTATACACATACCACACCAGATCTGGTTTACTCTTGAAGGCCATTTAAATAAATAAAACTTCTACAAACATTTGTGTATAAGCTTTCTGGTAAATCTACACCTGAATTCTGTTAGATATTTACCCCAGAGTATAATCTTGATGTGTTCAGCTTTTATAAATATTGCCAATTTTCCAAAGTGGTCAGACCCACTCTGGTATCATCTAACTCTTTTCCTCATTGGCATTCTGGTGGGTAGAGGCAATTGTGGCCTAGTTATTTGTCATGCCACGTTTTTAATACTTTCTTTCCTTTTTTTTTACATTCAAATCTTTAACCCATCTGGGATTTTAGTTTTATTTATGGTAAGGCAGAAGTCAGTTTGGCTCTGTTCCAGGAGAACGGCCCAATGGACCAGATCAATGTGACTAAAGGTAAAAGTGTGCCACAGCAAATTACACCAGAGAGGGGCCAGGGCCAGATCTTCTTGCCATTCTTGCAAAAGGTCAGAGTCACAAAGCTGTTGTTGAATGATGCAGCAAAGAACGAAGAACCCAGTCAGTCCCCCTGTCGTCTGGGGAGATTCTTTGGTCTCCGCATTTGGAAATCTGTGCTTCATCCAGCCGTTGTCCTCGGGAAACGCTGAGAAGCACTAACTAAGATCCATTACCCGTGCTGCTTCACTCCCGGACATGGGCACTGGTTGCTGCCCCATCCCTCTCCATTGTGGCTGTTGGGCTGACAGGGCACACTGTGGTGACACAGGGCCCACACAGAGACTTGCAGACCAGCTCAGTGCATGTGGGCAGCGTGGAGCATCAAACTCCGAGTCTCGCACTTCCAAGGAAGGTACTTGCCACTGAGCTGCCCTCCCGTCCCCGACACCCCTCCAGAGGACACGCTTAGCCTCTGTTTAACAGAGGAAAGCCTGGGGCTCAGAGATACCAAATGGCTTGCCCTTGGTCACACAGCAAGAAGGGCTGAGATGGAAACCTCAGTCTATCTCCCTCCTGAGGTCCTGGTTCCCCCTCCCAGACAGGCTGCTCACAGAGCCCGGGGATGAGAAGTGAGCTCCCAGCCACCTCCAGAATAATGGATCACGCCAGGAAACAGATCTGCAGAGCTACTTCCTCTTCCACCAACATACTCGTTTACCTGTTGGTGGCTGTTGGCTCTGCCCAGCCACACAGAGGCTGTTGGAAAAGCAGTCACTGTTCCAGGCAGCTAGGATCTCGTGAGAGGATGGATGTGCCAGGACACACGACTCTGGGCTTTGGGGTAAACTGATGTGTTGTGGGGTTCAGGGAAAGTGTCTGGGACACTGGAGCCAGAATGCTGGGTTGCCTCCGTTAGCCCTGAGCCATTGTAGTGGCCTCTGTCCTCACAACACGGGGGGCAGGAACTCTCACCAACATGAGTAAACGACAGGACCTCAGACACGGCAGACACGCGCACACACAGATGACTCGCAGGCTCCACGCGGCCCTGATCACTCCCTTCAGATACACCCTCCTGGAACATAAGAGGCCCAGCAAGTTCTTCTCACTCAAGGACTCCACACTTTACCCTGTGAGTGATTCTGCAGAGGGAAGTCACATGAATCACGAAGCAATTTCCCACCAAAGGGAAGATTTTAACTGCTAGACATAATTGTAGAAAAGTGCGCTGAAATTATGAGGTGCCATTTCCCTCTATCAGATTGGCAAAGAGGAAAAGGTTTGATAATTCTCGAGGTGTTGGTGGGGGTAAAGCAGCCATTTGGCAGAAAGAGTAAAACAGTTACTGGGCCCAGGAGAGAGCTCAAGTGTGTGTGACGGGCATGTGTGAGGCTTGGGGTTTAGCCCCTGGCACCGCATGAGCCTCCCCGAATCATGGCTGGGTGGAATCCTGGTGGTCCCCAAGCTAGGCAGGCTGAGTGACACTGGGAATGGCTCTGGACACCCTAGCACTGCTGAAAGTAGCTATTACGTGCATGAGGAAGTGGGGAGGTAGGGGACTAAAATTTTTTTATTTTCCCATATTTGTGCTATTCGACATTTTTATAATAGTTACATGTTAACTAGATAATACATTGTTTTAACTGAATTAAAAATATTTTAGGGGTTTCTGAAAAATTCACTTTGGAAAAAAGTTCCACTGAGGGTATCATGCTGAGTAAAGTCAACCAGGAAAGGGACAATGTGGAATAAATGTAGAATATAAACATGTATTTGTATATATATACAAATATATGCATATATGTACATATACATGTTAGTTAAGGGAATTAAAACTGTCTATGGTGGCTGGAGCAATATAGTACAGTGGGTAGGGCGTTTGCCTTGCATGTGGCTGACCCAGGTTCCATCCCAGACACCACATATGGTTCCCCAACCACCCAGCTCTGCCAGGAGTGATCCCTAAATGCAGAACCAAAAGTAAGCCCTGAGAACCTCTAGTGTGCCCCACCCACCCCCCAAAAATGGATATGGTAACAGACCCGGAGAGTAGATCTCCAGAACTGAGTTTACCAAGGGTATGAAAGGGGTGAGTGAGAACCTTGAGACATTGGTGGGACGACGCTGACACTGGTGGTGGTGTGGGAACTGTGTGTGCCTGAAAGTCTGTTATTAACATATTGCAAATCACTGCATCTGAATAAAAGTTGAAAAGAAAAAGAGGTCCATTGTATGACTGAAACCCGATCATGAACAGAGTTGTAGCTGTGCATTTCACAGTGATTCAATAAATAAATAAATAAATAGATAAAGAGTTCCACCAATAAAAGCTGTGGAAAACCTTCACGTAACCCCATCCTATTGGACAAATAGGAAAAAGTGTGGAAGACTTGAAATGGGGAGAAACAGCCTCAGAACTACAAGGCTACCTACCCCTTCACTCATTCTACTGCGGTGACCACATTTCCATGTAAGTCAGTCCACTTTCCCTGTCTACATTTGTAAGTCTCAGGAAACTCACAAGGATAGAGATGCCAGAGTAAAGCAAATAAATTTTGAGGGTGGAGAGGAGAGTGATTTCCCCCTCACTGTGGAAGAAGCCAGTTTGCTTTCAATTAACAAATTCCATAATGCGACAGAATTGTTCTCTTTAAAATGGTTCATTCTGGAAACCCAAGAGGCAGTTTTGCCCTGCACATGGCCAACCTGGGTTCAATCCCTGGCATCCCATATAGTCCCCAAGGCCTGCCAGGACTGATCCCCAGCATAGAGCCAAAAGTAAGCTCTGAGCACCACCTGATATGGCCCCAAAACAAAACCAACAAAAGGTTAATTTTGTTATTTAAATCTCACCTCAAAAAAAATTTTTTTAAAGCCCCCCCCCACACACAAAAAAAATTCTTTCCATTCTTCCTAATTGCCTATATGAGTTTGTGATTTCTGTATTTTTCTCTGAACTGGTTTTTAATGCAAGATTGGTTCCCTCATTAATTAGAGTTCAATAAAATTTAAAAATTAGTTTACACTTTTACTAAAGTAAAAATTATCTTTCGGGTCTAAGAGATAGTACAGGGTTAAGGCATTTGCCTTGCACACAACCAACCAAGTTTCCATCCCCAACATGTCTCATGATCCCCGCCAAACACAAGCCAGGAGTAAGCCTTGAGCTTACTGGGTGTGGCCCCCCCAAAAAATTAAATAAATAAAATCTTGGGGCCAAAGAAATAGTACAGCATCGAAGATGCTTGCAGCTAACCAGGGTTCCATCCCTAGCACCCCATATCATCCCTGAGTCCCGCCAGGAATGATAATCAGGAGTAACCACTGAGCATTGCAAAGTGTGTGTGCACCTCGCCAAACAACAACAATAGTGACAAAAACAAACAAAACAAAGTGGAAACCATGAATACCAGTTGAGGAAAAGGTATGCCCAAGGTTGGTGCCTGCAGTTGCAAATACAGTTGACCCTTAAACGACATGATTTGGTAGCTGGAGTGATAGCACGGTGGGTAGGGCGTTTGCTTTGCACACGTCCGACCTGGGTTTGACTCCCAGCATCCCATATGGTCCCCAGAGCACTGCCAGGAGGAATTCTTGAGTTCATGAGCCAGGAGTAACCCTTGCGCATCACTGAGTGTGACCCAAAAAGAAAAAAAAAAAGCATAAACTACATGGTTTTAATTTCTTTAATTAATTAATTAATTATTGCTTTTTTTGCGGGGGTCACACCGGCGATGCACAGGAGTTAACTCCTGGCTCTACACTCAGGAATAACTCATGGCAGTGCTCGGGGGGAATCATGTGGGATGCTGGGAATCGAACCCGGGTCAGCCGCGTGCAAGCCCTACCCGCTGTGCTATTGCTCCAGCCCCTCTTGAATTCATTTATAAGCAAAAATTTTCAAAGATAAGTAGCCCCAAGGAGTCGGAGAGATAGCACAGTGGTTAAGGCGCTTTCCTTGCATGCCAACCCGACTTCAATCCCTGGCACCCCATAAGGCCCCCGAGCCCCACCAGGAGTGATCCTTGAGTGCAGAGCCTGGGTAAGCCCTGAGCATCGCCCGGTGTGATCCGAACACAAACAAGCAAAGCAATAAACTCTTGGAATCCGACTCCAGCGCGTGCTCCGTGCAGGCACGTGGCGCGTTTCGAAGGCGCCTTCCCGCAGGTCCGGGCACGAAGTCCACACGCTGCTGAGACTCGGGCGGGCGCTGGACACCGGGCGCCGCCCGCGCTGGCCGCGCTGCCCTTCCCGCCCCGACAGTCCTCGCCCAGGCGCGCGGGGGCGGCGGCGACCCCCCTCCTGGGGGCTCGGATGGGGAGAGCGGCGCGGGGGTGGGGGGCGCACGCTGGCCACCCGGGCCGGCCCGACACGCCCCGCGAGCTGGAGAAGCCGCTGCCCTTAGGTTTGAAGCCCTCAAGCAAAGGCTGGAGCTCCGGGTGCGCGGACGTGACAAAGAGGCCTCCAGCGCGAGCCCGGGGGCATTTTTTTTCTCTTGCAGGAAATCCCGGAGGCTGGAGGCCGGGCTCCCGGCTCCCCCGCGCCGCTGCGGCTCCGCGCGGCCCTGCAGCGCCCCCTGCGGGCCCGAGCAGCTCCGCCCGCGGCGGCCTGAGGCCTGCGGGGTTCGCTCTGCGCAGCCTCCACTCACCCCGACCTCCAGCTCCGCTATGCATCCCCGAAACCCAGGCGCAAAGGAGGGGCTCCCCGGGACCCTGAGTCTCGCCCAGGCCACTCTGGTTCGTCTTAAGCATCCCTCTCTTTGCTATCTCCCCAACCTCTGGAGGAATGGGTTTTATATAAAATAATTTTCAGTGGTGGCCTTCGTGTACCCACCATGAAGGCGGTTGCAATGCACCACAGGGCACCAGCTCTCTCCACGGGCTTTCTCCAAGCCAGGGCGCAGGAAATACCGTTTGCGGGAACGGGCTGGCTGGAGCAGGCGGGGTTAGAAGTGGCTGGCTCCTGGCTGCACACCAGCCCATGCTCCAACAGTTTTGGGGAGGCCCTGTACCGTGACCAGCTAAAAACCGGGCTGGAAAGAGAGTAATAAGGTGCTCCCATGCAGAGAGTCAACCCCGACACCCCATATCATCCCCCAACCCCGCCAGAAGTGATCCCTTGCGCACAGAGCCAGAAATAAGCCCTGAGCACTGCCGGGTGTAGACCAAAAAATAAACACAAACAAAAACAGCCCAGAGTTCTTCCTGGGAAGGCTCATTCAACAGTGTAACTCCCTGGGTAAGTGAAAACAATAATGTATTCAAGCCCTGAGGAAATCTTGTTGGATAATTTTTTAAATAAGTGGCTTATTAATAGGGTCACTCTCAAGTTACAGTATCACCTGCATCACCTATTATCCTGTTGCTCATCGATTTGCTTGAGCGGGCGCCAGTAACATCTCCATTAGTCCCTGTAGCGTTCAGAATCAGGGGAATGAAACCCATTATTGTTACTGTTTTGGGCATATTGAATATGCCACGAGTAGCTTGCCAGGCTCTGCCCTGCAAGATTCTGCATTGCTCTCTTCCAGGAGCTTTGTTTTATAGTTTCTGATTCTTGGCCATTGATGAGATTACATGGGGGTGGGAAAGGGCAGCGGTTTGTGGGTGTGACTGCCAAGCTACTGGAAAACAGGGGATCTGGGTGGAGGAGGCCCAGTCCTAATCCAAGCAGGTTTGGAGATCTCAGCCACGGGTCCCACATACCTGGGTTCCTCTGTTGGTTTCTTCATGGGTGAAGCTCATCAGAGCGCGTGGAGAGGGTCCTTGAGCATGGCTGTGGCTGGGTTCTGGAGGTTTTGGTCTGCCAGAGCTCTGCTTGGGGAGGGAAGGGAAACTCAACCCGCCTCCTTCAAGGGGACCCCAGTGAAGTCAGCCTGGCACGGGGGCAGGAGATTCTGCCTGGCGCAGTGTAATCCCATCAATGGCCAAGATCCAGAGACTATAAAACAAAGTTACAGTATACAGGATAAATCTTAATAAAACCCCTTTCTGTGAAAATGTCTGTGTCTGTGTGCACACTTTCTTTTTCTTTTTCTAAAAATAGAAGTGATGCAGGGCTGGGGCGATAGCACATCGGGTAGGGCGTTTGCCTTGTACGTGGCCAACTCGGGTTCGATTCCCAGCATCCCATATGGTCCCCCGAGCACCGCCAGGGGTAATTCCTGAGTGCAGAGCCAGGAGTTACCCCTGTGCATCGCCAGGTATGACCCAGAAAGCAAAAAAAGAAAAAAAAAGTGATGTGACACTTGCCTTTCCATGAGATAGACCACTACAAAGCTGTTCATAATTGGGCTTCAGTCATACAATGATCCAGCACCCATCCCTCCTCCAGTGTACATTTCCCACCACTGATGTCCCCTGGTTCCCTACCACCATCCCTAACACCCCACCACCAACCCCAACCTCCCTCTGTGGGAGGCACTTTCCTTCTTTCTCTCTCTCTCCTTTTCCTTTTGTGCACACTTTCTAAATACCTGCAAAGATACACCCCCAAAAAAATGAACTGTGGAATTAAGGGTTATTTTTTAGGATTTTTGGGCCTCACCTGGCAGTGCTTGGAGATTACTCCTGGCAGCACTGGAGGACTCTCATGGTGCTCAGGATCAAACCTGGCTTGGCAGCGTGCAAGACAAACTCCTGAACCCTCCAACTATCTCTCCAACCTTTACGGGTGATTTTTTAAAAGCATTTGTAACTCTCTGTATTTTCAAAATAGGTATTATTATGTATTTGTTATGATTAGTGGAATTTCTTTGTTTTATGTTTTTGAGCCATGACTGGCAATGCTGAGAGGACCATATGTGTTGCTGGGGATCAAATCCAGGTCGGCCACATGCCAGGCAACTCATCTCTCTCTCTAGCCCCTGGAGGAATGGGTTTTACAGAAAAATAATTCTCATTGACCCTGATGAACAATGTAAGTTAGAGCTGCATAGATCCACTTACCTGTGATTTTTTTTCTTTGCCCTATTCCTGGAGTCTGCATTCTTTAGGGGCCACACCAGATAGAGCTCAGGGTTTGCTCCTGGCTCTTGCTCAGGGAACCATACGCAGTTCCAGGGAGGCTAAGTGTTGGTTAATATTGGGTTGTCCTTGCTCCTCCCCCAGGGAACTTAAGGTTTGTTGAGCCACTCCCACAACAGTGCTCCGGAGGCAACCCAATTCCATCAGGCACTAGTAATCTTGTATTGTTTTTCTCTTTTCTTTATGTAATTTGCATGGTTTATTTAACAATGTCCTTTTTGTAGACACAGGAAGATAGTTCATGCTATGCTTTGTAACATGGGAGTTAATTGACTCCAAAATAATATTTACTCCTGGGAATCCATATTTACTTGACTTAAGTCTCATTTCCCTTAGTTCCTAGCACTCAAAGAACAGAGTACTAATGAGGGACTGATGGACCCAGGACAAGCTGTGAGCTACCCTGGCATTGAAATGGGCCAGGCCAAGCACCTAATACTTAACTGTAAGTTAAGATCACGGTCATGGACAAATTCTGTCATGACCCAAAAAAGAAGTAACTGAATAAGGACCATGCTGGGGTTAGGAAAGACTAACCCAGCCTGAGGACTGGGGTCTGAATATATGACCCCTGAGATGACCCCAGAAAGAGCCAACCTTTAAGCTTAATATATTTCTTACTGTATTCATACAAAATGACATTGCTAGAAATATAATAGGGAGTAAATTTACTATGACTGTTTAAATGGATTACTAGTGAGGAAAGGAGAAATGAATACACCTTGGATAGAATCCCGCCCTTGAGCAAATCTCCTAGTAATCTGGAGTGCTGAACCCTCAGAGGAGATTTTGTCCTTGAGTTACTCCCCTGTAAGAGTGGCTTTACATCTCTTTGTGTTATGATAATGTTCAACCCCACCTTTGTATCCCCACCTTCATGATTTCTATATAACTATGCTGTAAGGGGTAAGAAGAGACTAGATGCTGGGGAAAGATGTTGAAGATGCTGAGTATGAGATGTTGGAGATGTTGAAGACGTTGGGGACTCGATGCTGAAGACTAGACATTGGGGACTAGAAAGTCAACAACTGGACGTTGGAGACAAGAGGAGAACGGAGACTTTGAAACATTGACATACATGAGGATTAGAAGGAGAACCAGATGACGATGATGACTGGAAGTAGAGGACTATGAGACTACGATAAGACGAGGAAGAAGATATAATGAAGGAGAGGACTTTGGGTCTACGAGGAGACTAAGATGATGGAACTCAGATCACCAGGACTATGACCAAAATGATGACTACGACTGTGCCTTGAAGGGAGAGATCGGACTACACTGGGAGGAGATAGAAATACACCGACAGCTGACCAGTCCAGTTTCTCCGTCCTTTGCCTGCCAGGGCGGCTCTCAGCCACCAAATGCTTGAGTCCTACATGGGTGCACCCACCGAATATTTTCTTCTGGAAACTTATCGGTGGGTAGGCTGATGCACAGCTAGAACTTTACCCCCGTGCTATCTCTCTGGCCCCATGATTAGTTTTATAGCAGCAAAGTGTTCACTGCCCACTCTAGCAACAATCAAGACATGGAAAGGGTTGGGTCAACAAGAAGAGATATGGAGCAGGAGCAATAGTACATCAGGTAGGGTGCTTGCCTTGCATGAGGCAGATCTGGGTTTGGTTCCTAGCACAACCTACGATCCCCTGGAGTTCCACTTAGAAGTGATCCCTAGGCACAGAGCCACGTGTAATCCCTGAACACAGCCTGAGATGGCCTAAAAAACTAAAAACAATTAATTAATTTTAACAAAGGAAGTAGGGATAGAGATTATAATGACACTTCCTGATAAATTTTCTGAAGCATGGACTACAACAAAGTCTGCCACACGACCCCATGGGCTGACTATACATTCCACACATCAAAAGCTCTGGAAGAAAAACCGCTACTTGCTACCGACTCAAGTTGTAACGAACAAGTCACGAATCCGCCAGTCTGATTTTTGTCCCAGAAAGTTGACAGACATGCAGTGATCAATGCAATTCTTCGCTGGTACTAACTCCATGCAAATTGACTGGAACACAAAGAACAGCCTCTGAAATTCACAGCTCTGTTCAAGCTCAGCTCAAGATCCATCCGGGAGCTGGATCTCCTCCAATAAGGCTTTAGATTCCAGCTGTGTGGAGCCCGTCTAGGTGTTACTGGGAGGGGTAGGGACAAAGCCGGTGTAAAGAGGAGCAAATCCTCCAGATTCTCCCTGGAAGGGAAATGACACTAAAAACCGTTCGCTTTTTTCCTTTCGAAACTCAGCAAAAGGACTGGAACGATAGTACATTGGGTAGGGTGTTTGCCTTGCATGTGGCCAAGCCGGATTCAATCCCCAGCATCTCATATGGTCCTCTAAGCACCGCCTGAAGTAACCCCTGAGCATCACCGGGTGCAACCAAAAAAAGAAGAAGAAAAAAACTCAGCAAAGTAACTAGTGGAATCTGTTTCTAATTTCCTTTCTCAAGAAAACCCAGCTGACTTTCAACATTACTTCCTGGTCCTGTGTCTTTGGGGGGGAGGGGGGAATCTAATTTTTCAGTATAACCTTGTCTAAGATATGCCTATTTGGAATGAGTAAATAAAATTGACGTGTTAGAATATGTTCTCAGTAAAGTACTACCCATTTTTTCTTTTAAAATTTATTCTCAATTGTTGGAAATTCTAGCACTGTAGCACTCTATCACTGTTCTCCCATTGTTCATCAATTTGCTCGAGCTGGCACCAGTAACATCTCCATTGTGAGACTTGTTGTTACTGTTTTTGGCATATTGAATACGCCACGGGTAACTTGCCAGGTTCTTCCATGTGGCGAGATACTCTTGGTAGCTTGCCGGGCTCTCCAAGAGGGATGGAGTAATCAAACCCGGGTTGGCCACGTGCAAGGCAAACACCCTACCTGCTGTGCTAAAAGAATCCAGAAAAATAAGGGAGTGGGGGAGGATTAGAATTTCAACATTAGGGATGACTTGCTTAAAATAATCTGTTTGCAATAAACTGCAATGAACTGTAATATCCCTTTTAAAGGAAGACTTAGAAATTAATTGCTATCTGTATAGAATCCATTTTCCAAAAGCCTATAACTGAAAGGGGATGAGGGGAAATGAATTGCCTGATATTTCTGGGAAGTAAGAGGTGACCTGCCACATTTGTTGAGGACCATTGACCTCAAGAGATGACCGCTTGAAGGGTTAGCCCCCAGTTTAACTGCTGCATTCCAAGTATGTTATAAAAAAAAAAAAACACTGTCCCATAGAATATAGATATAGATCCAATGGGCTTTAGTCTGCCCTGCTTCCTGTTTCAGAATTTTATTTTATTATATTTTATTTGTTTTGTTCAAAGGCCACACCTGCTGCTGCTCAGGGTCTATTCCCCATATCATGCTTAGGAGTGACCCCCAGCTGTGCTCAGAGGACCATATAGCAGTGCTAGGATTCGAACCTAAATTGGTGGGATGCACCCTCACATTCTCTTTCTGACCTGCCTTAGAACTGTGAAACAGGAGTGTGTGGGGCCTGAGAGATGGTACAGGGGTTATGGTGTTTGCCTTGTACACTATTGACCCCAATTCTATCCCCAATACCACATATGGTCCCCCAAGCACTGCCAGGAGTGATCTCTGAGTACAGTCAGAAGAAATCCCCGAGTATATCCAGGGATGGTCCAAAACAGAAAAATTATAATTAAGCAAATAAAAAGGGGAGTGTGGTGTATCTTTAGAAATCAGAGATCAAATCTCAGCCCCGCTGTTCCCCACTGTCACTCTCAGAAACTGTGCTCAGGCGAACCACTCAACCCCTCCCAGCCCAGTTCTACCTGACTAGGGAGAGAACTCTATCCATGGCAGTGCTTGCTGGGGGAATCATGATTTTATTATTTAATTCATATTTATTGAATGTCAGACACTGATCATAACAGATAAGCCCCTTTCCAAATAGGGTGAGATCATGATCACTTGTATCACTTGTCATCCTGCTGATCTTCAATTTGCTCGAGCGGGGGCAAGTAACGTCTCCATTCATCCCTGTCGAGTGCTAGTGTAGCCCAATGGTATCTGCTCGCTCCAGGAACATGAAGAACCTCAAACCTTTTGTTCAGGGATCACGATGAAGGGATGAATTTAAAAAAGAGAAAATGACATATTAATAAGTTCTGGACAGAAATAAAAGAGGCAGAATTGGTAGAGATCTGCACAATGGTCAGATGAGATTGGTTGGGCAGAGGCCAAATCACACTTTAAAACAGAATTGAATAGCAGAAAGGATCAAGGAGAGATGGTGCCAGAGAGATGGTACAATGGGTAGAGTGTTCGCCTTACACACGGCCAACTCAGGTTCAATGCCTCACATCAAATATGGTCTCCAAGCGCTACCAAAAGTGATCCCTAAGCACAGAGACAGGAGTAAGCTCTGAACACCACTGGGTGTGGCCCAAAAATAAAAATATAATGGTGGTAAAGATATTAAAGTCTAAGAAATGAATCCTTCTAAAAATTAACAAGTGCTCTATACAGGAAAGTCTAATGTGTTATTTCAAGACATTTAGATAAATAAAGAAAAAGATGTATCATAGTCCTAGATACAACTCAGTATTATAAAAATTTCATTCCTCCTCAAAGTAAAACTGAACTCCTGTTTGTTTGTTTGTTTTCTGATTTTGACAAGCCAGTTTGAAAACAGAGCCAACAATAGTCAAGATGTTACTGAAAAATCAGAGAAAATAATTTCTATTGACTAAGGATATAGCTCAGTGGCAGAGCACTTACCTTATATAGGTGAGGCCTGGGTTCAATCTCTGGCATGAAAAAATAAGAATTTATATTCTCAGATATCTAATGATAGGGCTGTTGAGACAAATAAATAGACCAATGCAACAATATAAAAGAGCCCAAATAGATATACAGGTGAATAAACATTTAATATTAGTCAGAGGTTACAACACAAAATCACTGAGAATTACCAATAAAATAAATTGTGACAATTGGTTATTAATAAAAATTTCTCCCACAACACACACAAATCTACTCCAAGATGAATCAAACATCTAAATATGAAATGCAAAACCACATAGCTCTGAGATTATGCAGATACCAGAAAGTATCTTCATGATACCAAGTAAGGAAGGATTGTTTTCTCCTAGCAATGAAAATATGAGTGAAAAAAGAAAAGGCAACAGTAAACTGGTACAAACTACTCATTATAGGGGCCAGAGTGATAGTACGCTATAGGGCAACTGCCTGGTATGCAGCAAACCCAGATTCAATGCCCAGCCGTACGGGGTTCTCTGAGCTGACGAGGCGTGATCCCTGAGCACAGAGCCAGAAGTAAACCCTGCCCCACCCCTCAAAAAACTATTAATTACATTCAAATTACGAACTTAAAAGGTTGAAGATATACTTAGCAATAAACAACACACCTTGCACAGGAGACCCTGGGTTTAAACCCTGACCACCCCCCACCCCAAGTAATAACTTACTTTTAATTCACTAAAGATATTATAAAAAGACAAGTGCAGGAGAGGGACAAAATATTTGCATTTAATAAATAACAACCTTGTGAAAATCACCAAATGGCAGCATTCTGTTGTTGGCAGGTCTGTGGAGCCTCAGTGACTCAAGGCCTGTTGGTTGAGTGGGGAGGACAAACTGGTATGTCACTTTGGAGATAAGTAAGAGATGTCTGACCTCTAAGAAGGCTGAAGACAGGTACATTTGACCCAGGAGCTTTACGTCCTTATATGCTCAAGAAACTTCTGCATATATCAGCAGTATCCCTACCAGTAAGACATGGGGGAAATTCCAAATGCTCTATTTTTGGTGAATGGATAAAATGGTGACATGGATAAGAATCTAACATTTCCACTCAGTGGGATATTATCTAGATGCTAAGCTGCCAAAAAGATAGAACAGGCCACTGCAGGGGCCAGAGTGGTAAGGAGCTTGCCTTGCATGCAGTCATCCAGGGTTTGATCCCCGATATCCCCTACGGTCCTGTGAGCCCATTCTGGGGTGATCCCTGAGTGCAGAGCCAGGAGTAAGCCCTGAGTACAGCCTGGTATACCCCATCCCCCCCACCACAAAAACACCTAAGCAAAAAGTCACTGCACTATGATCTAGGCAGAGATGCCTATTTTCCTTGTAGTATGAGAAACGGATCAGGGCCAGGAGGAAAATCACATAGAGTTCTGAGGGACCATAGCAATGACAGAATTTTGGGTCAACATGTAGCAGACCCAGTGCACTTCTCTTTCAGATACCTTTACTCCCACAACCACTCATTAGAAAAGGAATTATGTAGCAGATGACAGAAGTCAGTATTTAAAACCAGGTATCCTGGGCCAGAAAGATATAACAGGAGTTAAGGTGCTTGCCTTGCCTGCAGGGAGCTAACTTTTATTTGGTCCCTGGAACTGCATATGGTCTCGGAACAATCACAGAGCCAGGAGTGAGGCCCAGCATAGCAAGGTGTGCAACCAAAAAGAAAAAGAAATGTAACAATGGGTTGGAGAGAGAGCTCAGAGGTGAAGGCACTTGCCTTACAGGCCCAGCAGGGCCGTGGTTAGACTCTGGCACCAGGCAGGGCCTGAGCACTGCCAGGAGTGACCCCTGAGCACAGAGCCAGGTGTAGTCTTTGAGCAAGGCTAGGTATGGTGCAAGAAAGAATTGCACTGTAGCACTGCACTGTCTTCCCTTTGTTCATGGATTTGTTCTAGCGGGCACCAGTAATGTAAATAAAACTATGTATCAGATCCTACATTCTTTCCATTTAAGTAGAAATTGTTGCACACCTTGGGTTAAAGATACTCTATGCTTCTTGCACTGTGCCTGGGACCACATGTAGCAAAAGACATTTGTGCTTTTACTGTGGAAAGGGCAAAGTAGAAGGTAGAGGAAGCCCAGGCACCTGGGGGCCTCAGCTATGCCTATCAGTGGGGTATTTTCTACTTCTTTTTAATTAATTAATTAATTAATTAATTAATTAATTAATTTGCTTTTTGGGTCACACCCGGCGATGCACAGGGCTCACTCCTGGCTCATGCACTCAGGAATCACCCCTGGCGGTGCTCAGGAGACCATATGGGATGCTGGGATTCGAACCTGGGTCAGCTGCGTGCAAGGCAAACGCCCTACCCACTGTGCTATCACTCCAGCCCCAACTTCTTTTTAATTTATTCTACCTTAGCTTGGAAAACAGTTCAAGCTGATGGTTCTAGAACTGTTAGGAGACTTGAATCAAGAAGTAAAACAGGGACCAGAGTGATTACATAGCGGATAGGGCATTTACCTTGCAAGAGGTTGACCAGGCTTCCATCCCTGGTACCCCCAGAGCCCCGCCAGGAGTGATTCCTGAGCACAGAGCCAGAATTAGCGGCAGCACCGCCAGGGGTTCCACCACCTCTGAAAATATTCAAAGGAAGAAAAGCAATCAGAAGGCCAAATTTCCTTTTGCCTCCAAGCACATCACGCGAGTAATTACAGAATCCAAGTCAGATAACGGTGACATAAGCAGTGTGACGATGACAGAGTGGGCGCCGCAGCCTGTAGAAGTTCTAAGCAAGAGGCTCCCAGTACAAAAGGACCACACAGCCAGTATGACAGAGACGTTCCAGAAGCTGAGAGCCCCAGGCCAGGCCTGGGCCTCACCCTGCCCCTATGAGGCTCCCCAAACCCAAAAAGAAGCCTAGACAACTCAGTCCTTTCCCCTTTGCCAGGCAGCCAATCCCAAAGGGGAAGCCCCAGCCCCCCCACGACCCCCCATCCCACCTCCGTTATTAGCTCCCCTCACCAGCTAAGAAGAAGAAAGGAAGCTAATAACGGAGCACATTAGGAGAGAACATGGAGGGGGTCCCACCAGACTTTTTTTTCCTTTCTGGGTCACACCCAGCAATGATCAGGGGTTACTCCTGGCTCTGCACTCAGGAATTACTCCCAAAGGCTGAAACCCCAAAGGCCCCTCACCTGGCCCCAAATGGTGTAGCAAGTCCAATGAGGAACCATCGCTTCCTCTCTCTGCTTTGCTAGTGGCACCCTAGTCACCTGGTGCCTGTGCCTTCCACACAGCTGCCTCACCCTATGTGGCAATCTATCCCTAGCTCTTCTGGTGCCCTCCTGCGGCAGCTTAGGTGCAGGATGTCTGACTGCCCAGGGCTGCCGCTGCAGCAGACAGAGCTCCTAGGGTTTGGATTCTTCCTTTCTTCTTCTTTGTCCCTTAGGATTTTTCTGGAACCTCCAAAACTGTGCTCTGATTCCAGCTATCAGCTGGTGACAGACTATGCCCCTGGCATCACAGTGACACAGTGCAGCCTGGCTGAAACCCCAAAGGCCTGGAGCTTCAGGGCAAGAGGGCTAACCTAACTTCCAAAGGACTGCTGGGCGGGGGCGGGGGCTGGAGCAACAGTACAGCGGGTAGGGTGGTTGCCTTTTGCCTTGCACTTGGCCGAACCGAGTTTGATCCCCGGCATCCCATATGGTCCCCCAAGCACCGCCAGGAGTAATTCCTGAGTGCAGAGCCAGGAGTAACCCCTGATCATTGCTGGGTGTGACCCAGAAAGGAAAAAAAAGTCTGGTGGGACCCCCTCCATGTTCTCTCCTAATGTGCTCCTTCAAACCCTTCAGATCACATGGTGATACCAACTGGCGTTTGCATCAAAGTTATTTTAATGTGGATATTGGACTCTGCTTGTATCCCTGCAAGCTGCTCCTTCACCTAGAAGGCTTGGGTGGGATGCCTCAAGCTTCCATTTGGCTCTGTAACTTTCTGAAACCAATTTGTGTTTTCTTTCTCTTTTCAAGATCCTAGGGGAAGAAAGAACCAATCACCAAGGCCAAGCCTGGAGCAATTGAGGGTTGTGGGGGAGCCCAGGGGGAGTTTCAGGCCTGCACAGCCTGTTCTTTGTTCGGCCTAGACAATGGGGCCCCAGCTGCCTGCTCAGGGCTGCTGTTTCATGCTCCCCTCACTCTGCTCCCCCCCAGAAATCTCACTTCCAGAAAAGCAGCTGGCAGATAGAGGGTCCGAATCTGACTTTCTCTCAGGAAGCATTTAAAGAGGGACTGTAGTGAAGAGAGCTGAACGCTGCACTCGCCCCTGGTGAGAAGTGAAAAGTCCAGGCCACTGTCATTGTGTGTGTGGGACCCGAAGTCACCCATCAGGCTCACCCACGTTGGCAACTGTACCTGGTAGTCCTCATTCCCTGAAGCTCCTGGCGAGCAAGTTCTCAGCTGGAACTGAGGTCCACTCTGGCGCTCGAGTCTGGCCTGGCCATCACCCACAGTGTGAACTCACGATGAATAATCAGCCTGCAAGCGTCCAGGGCAGCTTCCCACAAGACTGGATGGGGCCATGCCTGCTGTTGCAGCCAGCAAAGTGTCAGCACTTAGTTGAACATTTCCAAGGAAAATAAATTATTATTTTCTGTAAGTACTTTTTTTAGCTATTGTCCTGTCCTGTGACTAAACCAAAAGTTTAAATAATGTGTATTTAAAAGGTGCTACTTAGTAGATCTATTTTGTTTTTAATTTTTGGTAGGGGAGGATCCTCTCAAACAGTGCTCAGGGGAGCTGGGGGCCAATCCCAGTGATACTTGGTAAACCAAGGTGAATGGTTTGATATTAGGGATCAATAATGCAGTACTGGGGTGCATTGGGGCCACACTGGTGATGCTCGGGACCCTCCAGGACTACATCTGGCAGTGTTGGGGAGCAGGTAGGGGCAGGTAATGCTAAACATAGTATCAGGACCTTACACATGAAAGATATGCACCCCTGAACTCTGAGTTATTGCCCAGCCTCCTAGAGAATAGATGTTATTCTGAGGAAGAGGGGGAATTAAAGAGTAATTTTTATTTCACTAGAGAGAGTAGATCTTAAAAGTTCTCATCAAGGGGCCAGATATCCAGGGAGTAAATAATTTTCCTTGCATGTAACTAATCTTGGTTTGAGCCCCCGCACCTCAGACAGTCCGCTAAGCACAGCCAGGGGTGATCCCTGAGCAGATAACCAGGAGTAAGCCCAAAGCACTATCAGGTGTGTGCCAAAAGCCAAAAATAAATAAATTAAATATACTATTAAAACACTTTTAGTTGGACTCACAAATAAATCTCTCAGAAAAGAACAGAGATGCCTCTGGACCCCGAGCCAGGCTGTCTTATCAGGATAACCTGGGTGGGGGTGAGTTACCCCCTCCCCAACAGAGCCCCAGCAGCCAAAATCCTCCAGAACTCAATCGCTGCCATGTTCACAGCCAATCTCCACAGGCTCAAAAGAGTTTCATTCATGAGTGAATCTGCTGGAAAACCCAGGTATGCGAGACTCGTGACTGAAACCTGCAGGCTCCCACGAAGTCAGGGATGGGCGACCTCCCCCCATTTCCTGAGCTTCCAGTAGCCTGGCAGTCACAACCAGAAACTGCCTCTGGTGCCATATAAGCTCATTAACAACCATGACCCAGAGACTCACAAATAAACCTCGGAAGAGGAAGAGAGCGACACAACACAGAGATGCCTCCAGACCCGAAAGTCACCATTCTGTTAAAAATTTAATTCCAGCTGTATCACCCTATTTAAAATCTTAGAATTCCTTGAACTTGTGGCCACTCATACTCTATACAAGTGCTAAATTCACACACTTTCATCTAAGGAAATCTTTTTGAATCATTTTTAGCAGATTATTCGTAACAAACAATACAAAATAAATTATTTAGGTCCTGCTTTGAGGGCAGGCTTTGGCGGTTGGGGTGGAATAATTTGAAATATGGTGGTGGGAAGGTATAATGGTGGTGGGATTGGTGTTGGAATATTGAATGAAATCAGTTATTGTGAACTATTTTATAGAAATTAATTTAAATTAAAAAATTTTAAAAACACCTTAAATTCTCAGGCACTCTTGAGGAATGAGTGGGAAATGGGAACATTGGTGGAGAGAAGGTCACAATGATGGTGGAATTGATGTTGGACCTGTGAAACAACTGGTTTATGAACAACTTTGTAAGTCACTGTGTTTAAATTAAAAAAAAAAACTGAAAAAAAATTAAGGGATCAGATCAATAGTATAGCAGTGAGTGCATTTGTCTTGCACATCAGGGTTTGCTGAACAGGGTTTGCTCCCTGGTGCTCCAAAAGGTCCCCCATGCCTACCAGGAGTCATCCCTGAGCACAGAGCAGGGAGCAACATTGTTGTTCAGGAGCACCCTGAACATCATTGGGTGTACCCCCAAAAGCCAAAAATAAGTAATTTTAAATTCTCATAAAGAAAACAGTTACTATGTGAGTCAAAGATGCTACTCATTGTTGGGGAGGGGGTGGGGAGAGCACGTCCAGCTACTCCTGGCTGTGTGCTCAGGAATTACCCCTACTGAGTGGCAGAAAGAGATCTCAGGTTGGCTGGGTGCAAGGTAAGGTGACAGAACACCTTACCCTGGTTCTGTCTCTCTGTTTCCTAGATATTAGCTAAACTTTTAGTAATCATTATCACTGTCACTGTCACTGTCATCCTGTTGCTCATCGATTTGCTCGAGAGGGCACCAGTAATGTCTCCATTGTGAGACTTGTTGTTACTGTTTTTGGTATATCGAATACGCCACGGGGAGCTTGACAGGCTCTGCCGTGTGGGCGAGATACTCTCGGTAGCTTGCCAAGCTCTCCAAGAGGAGCGGAGGAATCGAACCTGGGTCGGCTGCATGCAAGGCAAATGCCTTACCCGCTGTGCTATCGCTTCAGCCCAGTTATCATTATACATTGATTATATATTAATTATTTCCTAATAAATTTCAAACTGGCATAGAGTAATAGAAAGCATAGAAAGCAGGGGAATGGGTACAAAGGAGCTAGTAGCTCTCATGGGATACTGAAGATCCCAGGAAACTTTTTCTCCACATCTCACTGGTGTGGCATACTTCCTGTAGGATTGTTTTGTCCATAGCCTTTCCCACAATTTGGCTTTCTCTGTTCCCCGCCCCCCGCCCCCACAAATGTACCTTGAAAATGTATTTAGCTGGAGGCAGGTGGGTTGGCCTGGTGACCACCCAAGCAGAGCCCCCCGAAGCCACTTATTTACACAATACAAAATCACTGCTCTACCCCTGGCCTGGCTCCACCATCTCAGGACAGACCTCACCAAGATATAATCTGCTGAAAACTCGGGTATGCGGGTTTTGTGACTGAAATCTCCAGGCTTTCTTGGAGTTAGGATGGGCTATCTCCCCCACTTCCCAATACTCATGGAAGTACTGGCAGTCACCCACATGAATCAACTCCAGCACCACCATGTAAACGCTACCACTGGCCTTGCTTCAGAGACCCGTAAATAAATTGCAAAAGAGATCAAAAGCCATGGTTAAGATCAGATCCACGCATGGCTGAACATACCAGGGTAAATCAGAGGGGTTGGGTTGGCCTGGGGCTCACACAAGCAGAGCCCCCAGCAGCCACTTGCTTTCACAATCCAAAATCACTGCCATATCCCCAGCCTAACTCCACCATCTCAAGATAGTCCTCACCAAGGTATAATCTGCTGAAAACTCAGTCGTGCAGGTTTTGTGACTGAAATCTCCAGGCTTTTTTGGGGTTGGGATGGGCTACCTCCCCCCACCTCCCTCTACTTCTGGAAGCTTCGGCAGTCACATCCACACCCCAAAGTGGCCACCCAGTTGAAAAGCTACTCCAGCCTTACTTTTCCAATAAAAATACTGAATGAGCTGCACAAACACCATGACCTCTTGGCACCTGTATTGCAAACCATAATGCACAAAAGGAAAAAGAGAGAGCAAGAAGGAAAGTGTCTCCCATAGAGAGAGGCTGGGAATTGGGGGGTGGTGTTGGGGGATGGTGGTGAGGAAACAGGGGACATTGGTGGTAGAAATGTACACTGATGGAGGAATGGGTACTGGATCATTGTATGACTAAAACTTAATTATGAAGAGTTTTGTAATGGTTTATCTCGCAGATATCCAATTAAAAACTTTTAATTAAAAGAAAAAGTAATGTGGAGTTCATGCCCAATTGAATCAGCATAATCAATAGCTGAACAAAAAGCAGTACTCCTACATTAAAAAAAGAAAAAGAAAATCTATTTAGCTTGCCCTCTCAGGCTTCAACCTTATGTGGTTTTCAGGTCCATAATCAAAAACACGCAGCTACAGATTCTGGGGTCTTGGAATTCTCCATAGAGAGAAGTGACCTCTGACCAGTCAGGAGTTTTGCTGCTTTTGTGTTAGACACTGGTTCAAGAGGTGACAGAAAGACCTGCTGACTAGGAGCCATGGAAGGGCAGTTTCTCCGGGACTGACATGCTCCTCTGAGAAGCAGAGGCACAAGCAAGTCTAGAAACAGCTTTGGGCTCCACGTGGATTTCATTGGTCCCTCAGCTTCTTTTTCATGGTCGTCCAAATCTTTTCCCATGTCAACAACTCTTATTTAAAAGGGATGATATGGTCAGATGGGCTGGGATTGCTGAACCAAGGGAGAGATGGCCAGAATGGGGGTGTCTGTACTGGTGATCTGGCACTGCGGGGAGAACTAAGCCTCCTGCCTAAGATCAAAGCAAGGGAAATAAGTTTCACTGCCAAGTCCAAAGGTCGGGGTAAAATGGAAAATCTGACACAGAGCCAAGGTCAGGAGCCAGCAGGACTGGAAAAATGGAAACTGTCCCGGGAACAAGATCAGGCAGGACCTTCAGGCTGGCAAGTCTCATCTCACTGGCTCTCAATCTTGATCACACATAGAAGGGTCGAAGCCAAGAAGATAGGACTTATGCCCAATCCTCAAGGAACAACAGGAGAAAACAAGGCTTAAACTTGTGCGGTCCATGGTTTCCAGTGCATGCAGCTGACCTGGGTTTGATCCTCAGCACATCAGACAGTCCCCTACAACTGCCAGGTGATCCCAAAGCGTAGAGTCAGGAGTAAGTCCTGAGCACATTTTTTTCTGAGCCTGTTGATAGAGGACCGTGGTGGGGTTGGAGCCATAGCACAGCGGGGAGGGCGTTTGCCTTGCACGCGGCCAACCTGGGTTCTACCCCGGCATCCCATATGGTTCCCCCAAGCACCACCAGGAGTAATTCCTGAGTGCAGAGCCAGGAGTAACCCCTGAGCGTTGCCGGGTGTGACCCAAAAAAGCAAAACAAAACAAAACTGTGGACACCCCCGCCCCCCACCCGCCTTGGGGGATTTTTATGGCTTGAATCTAGTAATCCCACAAGGACAGTCACTGCAATCTCGATCTGAACATAAATCTTGAAGGATCTCAGTCGCCCTCCAAAGGGATTGAATTTCTCTGCCCACGTGGTGCCCCAGCCTACTGCGGCCCCCCAATCAGATGCCCCCGAAAGAGGATCTGCTGGTCAGGGATGCCGGCTGGACAGGCAGGCAGAGTGTGACTCCGGGAGCGGCTCCCGGGGACACGGATGGAGCAGCCTCATGAAGTTTTCCCGCGTCTCCGTAACCCGTTCGTGTCATCTGACAGAGAAAGCCAGTACACTCCCGGCCTTCTATTTTGGGGTAGGATGGAGCTTTTCCTAAGGGCGACAACAGCTCCGGGGCCGGACAAAAGCATCTTTGTCCAAGAGCCTGGAGGTCCCGCCGACATGCGCCCCCTAGTGCCCGGGATGGGGCCGCCTCCGCAATAGGCCCCGCCCCTCGGCGCCCAAAGCCCCGCCCCGTGCCGCCGTGACGAGCGCGCGTCGTGACGTCACGCGCCCAGCCCGGAAGCGGCGCGGACGCGGGCGGCGGCGGCGGTGGCGGCGCGGCGGGCGCACGGCGGTCCCCATGGCGCTGTGGCGCGGCTCGGCGTGCGCGGGCTTCGTGGCGCTGGCTGTGGGCTGCATGTTGCTGCTGGAGCCGCAGCTGCCGGGCTCGGCGCTGCGCTCGCTGTGGAGCTCGCTGCAGCCCGCGCCCGCCCCGCCGGGACCCCGCTCCCCCGAGGGCCGGCTGGCGGCCGCCTGGGACGCGCTCATAGTGCGGCCGGCCCGGCGCTGGCGCCGCGTGGCCGTGGGGTGAGTGCTGCGGGCCCGCGTCTCGGGACCCCCGGAGGTGGGAGGTAGCTGGCACCGCCGCAGACGCCTAGGCTCAGGGCGCCCACGGGTCCCTGGGAGGCGCCTCGGCGCTCCTGTCCACGCCGCTGCCCGGCGTCCCTGGCGTCCGGGGCGTCACTGCTGCAGGGAGCGCCCGTCCCCGTGCGGGGCCAGCCTCCTCGCCTCCCGCGGGTCCCGCGCTCTGCCGGCCCCGGCGTGCCAGCCCCCGCCCCTCCCGCCGCTGCCCCGCTGCAGACCCGCGCGCTGGCGGCAGCCGCCACCTCCTGCTTCTGAGCTTGGGCGGGGGACGCAGGTGCCACTTCCTCTTTCTTCTGAACTTCGGAGGGGAAGTGGGTGCTGTTTTCCCCTCTCTACACCTGGTCCCTTCTGTGGCCTGGCGACATCTCACTTTGCACAACTCTCCACGTTGCTGTTTTCACCTCTTTACCCCTGGCCCCTTCCGTGGTCTGGTGACACCTCACTTTGCACAACCCTCCACCCACCCCGCCCACGGTCCGAGCTCGCTGATGACCTGGGGGAGGGGGGGTAGTTTGTAATCCAGAAGGTCTGTTCATTTCAGGGCGCGCGCGCGCGCACGTGTGTATATGTGTGTGTGCGCGTGTCCGTTAATTTCAGGCTGTGTGTGTGTGTGTGTGTGTGTGTGTGTGTGTGTGTGTAACCTGTTGATTTCAATTCAGCTGCCCTTTTTTTCTTGATCAATCCAGCATCCTTTTCCGCATTAGACACGCCTTTCTCCTTTTAAGGCTTTTCTTTCCTGACTCCGTGACAGGGCATATTTAAGCTTCTTTCCAATCCCAGTGCCTCTTTTTTTGTATTCTTGGCCAGGAGTGTAATTATTCCTTGACTCAGTTCAATCTGAGAATCTTGCTGTCACCCCAAAGGCACCATAGTAAGTGCCAACTCTTCAAGTCTGTATATACTGTGACCAGGACAGGTAAAGTTAAGTCATCCTGAAGAGAAAGGGAGTAATCCATTTAGCATGTTGTCTGCCTCAAAGAGCACTCAAATGTTAGTGGATTTTAAAAAACGTTTATTAGTAATTTACTGTTTGTATTAATCTCCCTTCTTGCAGTTTCTTTTTGCTTTTGTCTTTGGGCCACACCCAGAGGTGTCAGGGGACTTCTCCCATCTCAGTGCTCTCGGGTCACTCTTAGAGGTGCTAGGGATGGAGCTTGGGACTCCTGCCTGTCGAGCCCGTGCCCAGTCCACTGAGTCATCTCCCCAGCCCTTCCTTCAGGGTTTGGCCCTTTCCAGGCCAGAGAGATGATACAGCAGGTACAGCCATGGCCTTGCTCACAGGTTTGAGCCCCACTACTCCTGTATGGTACTCTGTGCACCACCGAGTGTGACCTGGAAAACATATTTTGAGCTTTTCACCATGTCCTGTCTACCTCTTGGCCTCATGTGCAGTCACTCGAATATTCACAGGTGGTGTCAGATTTGTGCTAGGTTCTGAGGACACAGATGGGTTAATTTGTTAGAAACATCCCTTATTGGGGCTGGACCGATAGTACAGTGGGTAGGGCACTTGCACCTACTTATATGCACCTGACTTTGGTCCATATGGTCCGCCAAGCACCCAGGAGTGATTCCTGAGTGCAGAGCTAGAAGTAACTCCTGAGCATTGCCAGGTGTAGCCCAAAAACAAAACAAAAAAAGAAACATATTGCTTATTGTTTTATTCAGCTTGGGCTTCCATGATAAGTACCACAGTCTGGTTTTAACAATGAAAATGAATTTTCTCCCAGTTCCAGAGACTGGTTGTCCAAGACCAGGCTGCCAGCAGACTAATTCCTAGTAAATCCTCCTGACCCCCGCTGGTGTCCTCAGGTGGCCTCTCATCTCTTCCTCCTCTTGTAAGGACGCCTCTTCTAACCTCAGTCAACCCCTAAAACGGTCCCTGTCTCCAAATCCAGTCACTTGTCATGCTGGCACTTCAGGACAAGGATTTGGGAGGGACATAGGGAGTTAGGAAAAGTGCTTGGCCTAACTGGTAAAACAAGAAAAAAAAAAAAAACCCAAGATTGACTTGTGACCCAAAGAGGGATTGCTGATTCATTCCAGGATGAGATTGCTAAATAGCTTCATCCGAGAAGACGATAATACACTTACTATTGCTATGTCAGTGTAAAGCATTCAGTAGCGTAAAGTAATTATTTGTTGGGCCGGAGGAGCTTTGAATCCTGATGACTGGGGCTCTATCCAAGCACCCAAATGGTTCCCCCAGCTCCATCAGGAGTGACCTCTGAGCAAGCCAGGTGTGGCCCCAAACAAAATGATAGTTTTATTATGATTCTCAGGTTCAGATGGAGTCCACTGGGCGTTTCTCACTTAGGGTCTAGCAGTTTCAGTCAAGTGGTAGCTGGGGCCGGAGACATCTTGAAGGTTGATGGCGCTTTTCTGCCGCAGCCGCAGCTGAACGGTGCCACATGAACTCTCAACTAGATTTCTCAAAGCAGGAAGACTGGATTAAATGGATGTCACTGAACCAAGAGGACGAGGCAGAGGCCTTGTATTGGCCGCCATGAGGGCTGGAGTGACGGTATAGGGCACTGACCTTGTACAAAGCCAACCCAGGTTCCGTCCCCAGCACTCACGGTCACCCAAGCCTGGCAGGAATGACCCCTGAGCACAGAGCCAAGAGTAAGCACTGAGCACCACTGGGTATGACCCAAAAACAACCCTGAAGGCCAGGACAAGAATGCAGAGGAGTAGGGTGTGTGCCCAGAGCTCAGTCCCTGGCACTGCCCGGCCCTGCCACACTGGCCCAGTCCCTGAACTTCTAGGCCAGGTGTCACCAGGAGTGACCTGGAGGTTTATTTTATTTTATTTCATTTTTTTTTTTTTTTTTTTTGCTTTTTGGGGGTCATACCCGGCTCTGCTCAGAGGTTACTCCTGGCTCTGCACTCAGGAATCACTCCTGGCAGTGCTCGGGGGACCACATGGGATGCTGGGAATCGAACCCAGGTCGGCCGCGTGCAAGGCAAACACCCTCCCCACTGTGCTACTGCTCCAGCCCCTGAAGGTTTATTTTAAAAAGAAAGTTAGATGAAGCATCTAAGTGGTTGACTGTCCTGGAAATTAAACTCTGATTGCATGGGGCGTGCGAGGGTAGGGTCTGTCCATGTGAGAGTGGGACAGTAAATCCATTGAAGCTGAGAGAATGAAAGGGGAAGGATTGCTTAGGAAGAGCTAAGTCAGTGGGATTACCCTGTGTGGAGAGCGAGCCCCTTAGGGTAGAGAGATGTCGGATCATGGGAAAGACAAATTTATGAGCAGACCTGGGGACATAGGTCTGGTTCAGGAGGTCACAGGAGCACAAGTCCAATCCCCAGGGCCACATGACTTCTGAGTACCTTGTTATGGCTGTGGTGTCCCCAGCATGTGTACTGGAGCAGTGCTCCATCACCCGGTCTTCACATTTAACTTCTGGCCCAGATGTTTAAGTATGCCCAGGAGTTGCTCCTGGGCTCTCTATATACTATTTGGGAGCTTAATGCAAAAGGACAGGAGTACAAAGGGTGGGCGTTGAACCATGGCTCCAGCCCCTTGAACTCCTTCGCATCACTTTTGTGGGTAGCAGGCACTATTACCATCTGCTGTAACTGCAGACTGGCGTGCGGAGAATATATGTGAGAAGGCACAGCACTCAATCTCGCTCTGGCCGTGTGGAATTTGGGCTTCTCCTGAGAGTGCTCACTCGGAGCATAATGTGACTCAAGGAAGAAAGTCATGGTTAGAGGTAGGACAGTGGGTAAGGCACTTGGCTTGCATGCTAACTATGCAGCGTCAATCCCCAGCACCCCGATGGCCCTCCGAGCCTGCCAGGAGTGATCCTGAATACAGAGCCAGAAGTAAGCCCTGAGCACCATCAGGTGACAACAAGAAAAGGTAACGAGTCCTGAGACCCTGCCACTAGTTAAGTGGTCATTGTTGGATCTGTCTGAAGGGAGGAAATATTCAGAACCACATTGCTGTTAGCACCACAGAGGTGAGATTTGATAGTTGAGGGTGGGAGAGCAGAGAGGGTCTGTAAAAGCTTGTTTTTGTTTTGGCCCACATCAGTATTGCTAAGGGGTACTCCTAGCTTGGTGCTCAGGGGTCGATGAGGTGCCGAGGATCAGACCCTGTCCTCCAACTTCAAACTTGCAAAGCTGCACTCCCACCCTCTGTGCCATCTCCGGGGCCAAAAGTGACAGGTTTGAGTATTGGGCATCTTTTCTAGCAACGTTATGTGGAGAAACCGATGATGTCATCCACTTTTCGCCAGTGAGTAAACTGGGCCTTGAAACATTGATTTAGCCAAGATCACTCGCCTCTTATTTGCCAGAGATGCAGCTTCACCTTATCAATGTTTATGCCACATTGTTGCCATTGGGAGAGAAAAAAAGAGAAGGAAGTAGTTTGTGGTGGAAGATAACCCACGGGGTTTAAGAGGAGGGGGAACAAGCATTCTTGTTGATAAACCTTGTTGGGTTTCAAGAGCAGCTGAGCCAGAGGGCAGTGGAGGTTCCCGGACTGATTTGGCCTACCTCTTTCCAAATATTCTTTACCCGAACAAACAGAAAGCATCCCCCGCCAGCTGCACCTGAGACTACTGCCACCTGCCTGGATCGCTTCATTGCCACCCCAGTGCCTCCCACCCCATCGGGGCAAGTATCTCCCACCTGAGAAAACACTGGGTTAGACTTGAGGAACATGTGAGGTTGCAGGCTTGGAGCTGCCCGAGGAGAGGAGCGGGGATGGGAACTGGCAAGGGTGTGATTCTGGGGAGTACCGGCACGTAAGGGATTCGGGGAAAGGGGCTCGAGAGAGAAAGGAAAAGTTTCTAGAAGAGGGTCAGTGATGAACCCGCCACATTGTTCTAAAATGGGTGCCACCTCCTCTGCCTGGAATCAGATCTTGGTGGTGCCTGTGGCTTGCGGGTGAGTGGCGGGCTCGCGTCTCTGCCTCCATTGCCTGGCCCTGTCCCTGGCTTCACTCCGACCTTTGGAACCTGACTTGCTCCTCTCCAAACAGTCCAAACTCTCCCTTCTAACTAGGCTAGTGTCACTGTGTCCAGAGACGATTTCCTTCCCGGGATCTTCACCTGTGCAAACTCGCATGGACTTCGTTGTCTGATAAATCTGACCTTGCGTTTAGGGTCCTCCAGTCCGGCCTTTGAGACATTACCGCCCGGCCTCCCTTTCTCAGCCGAAAGCAGTGATGCCCCTTCGCTGGCTTAGAGCGTGGGGATGGGTGTGAGCTGCCTGAAGAGCCGCCCCGCCAGCAGTGCACAGAGGGACCAGGATATTGCCGCCCTGTCCAGAGCCAGGGCCCGGCCCGGCCTGGGACTGTTGCCTTAGGGCTTTCTCTCCCAAGACTTCTAGAGCTTACAGGGATTAGGTTAACTCAGAGTATCTCGGTGCTGCAGTGGGGAAGAACCTTCGGAAACATTTTAGAGACAGGCAGTAGGAACCACTGTCCTTGCCTCTTAGGCATTTAGAGTCCAGCTGAGGCACCCGGCCCCCTCCCCTCCTCCTCCAAGTCAGCCCTAGGTCTGGGGTCCCTTTGCCCTGTGTGTGCAGCTGCCTCGTGCTTCAGGAATTCACCATCTGGTGCCTTGCTTTGTTTCCCATTGTTTGCATCTGTGTTTGCTCTACAAAATCTTTCATGCATTTCTCATTGGAATTCTACATATGTTTCACTTGAGTATAATTTTTTGTCTTTGGGTTCTTTCATGGCCTCCCTTGATTTCCTCTGATACCAAAGCACCTGGATTGGAGCGATAGCACAGCGGGTAGGGTGTTTGCCTTGCACAAGGCTGATCCGGGTTCAATTCCTCTGTCCCTCTCGGAGAGCCCGGCAAGCTACTGAGAGTATCCTGCCCGCACGGCAGAGCCTGGCAAGCTCCCCGTGGCGTATTCAGTATGCCAAAAACAGTAACAAGTCTCCTGTTGAATTGGGTAGGTGTAGAGAAGTTTTTTGCTCTGGTTAAAGTCACAATAAGAAAACACATGTTAAAAACTTGGTATCAGGCACACAAAGATGTCCAGGCATCTTTTTATTATAACACATTTTTTCTTGTTTTTGGTCACACCTGGCTCTGCACTCAGGAATTACTCCTGGCGGTGCTTAAGGGACCATATGGGATAATGGAGATCAAACCCGGGTCGGCTGCGTGCAAGGCAAATGCCCTATTCTGGTCTGTTGCTCTGGTCCCTTATAAAACATTCTCAGTTAGGAAGTTTTCTTATAGACTTGATCTTCAGGCCTTTGTTCTCCCTTGAGCGTGTATCAATCTCTCTTGCTTGTCTCTACTCTGGAGAAGTCTGTGTTCTCTCTTGATCAGGTATTTCTCTTTCCCCTCAAATTTTTCTAAAGTTTCAATAAAACTATCTTGCTTCATCAAAAATAAATATTTCTTCTATAAGACTTGTTTTGTGACATGATTAGATGCGGATGAAAAGTGTTCATACTAATAATATATATATATTTTTTTAACTTGAAGTCCACTAGGATTTTGCCTTGTGTGGCAGAATATGCCAGTCCTGTTGTTTAGGTTTTGGACTTGGGGTCTTTTATTTTTCTTTTTTGTAGTTTTGTAAACTCAACTTCTCTTTCATTTGTGATTATTAGGTTTTGTCTTTTAAAAAATTTTTTTTTTTAATTTGTAAGTCTGGGCTGGAGTGACAGCACAGCAGATAGGGCATTTGCCTTGCACGCAGCCGACCCGGGTTTAATTCCTCCATCCCTCTCGGAGAGCCCGGCAAGCTGTCAAGAGTATCTCACCCGAGCGGCAGAGCCTGGCAAGCTACCCGTGGCATATTTGATATGCCAAAAACAGTAACAAGTCTCACAATAGAGATGTTACTGGTGCCCACTCGAGCAAATTGATGAGCCACGGGATGACAGTGATCCAGTGATCCAGTGAATTTGTAAGTCTAAGTAGAGCTCTACTGATTTTATTTTTTTAATTTTTCAGTTTTGGGTTCACACCCAGAGGTGCTTAGACATCTGCTTAGACACCCAGACTTCTGCTTCTGGCTCAGCCGCATACAAAGCAAGGAAATGTTGTTGTTGTTGTTGTTGTTTTTGGGGGGGGCCACTAGCGGAGAAGCAGCAGCTAGTATCTCTCAGGAAAAGATGCAGTTCCTGGTAGAGTGTTTGCCTCTGGCACCTCGCAAACCACCCACCTGCTCATTGGGCCTTTGTGGACGGGTTCAGAACTACTTGAATTAACCCAGAAGCCCAGGCACCGTCTCTACTGTGGGGAGCTGCCACGTAGCCAGCGGGGCCCCTGTGACAGTCTGGCAGGTAGGGGCACTTAAAAGGTGACCCGGAGGAAGGATGGCAGGACGGCCTCATCTGTTCCCTCATCACCTGTCCCCTCCAACGGATTAGTCTTAGGCAAGTGACACTGAAGCACCCAGAACCTTCTCGTGCACACCTGGGAGATGCTGTTCCAGACCCCTGAGGAAGGACTTCTGTAACTTCCTGGGAGCTTCCCCAGCCCATGGGGTCCTTACGGAACAGAGAGCAGCTGCCAGGGGACAGTGGTCACCAGATGACAGGTGTGGCAGGGTCTACACAGCACTACCCTGTTCTAAGAGTTGCACAGGGGAGTATTTTGGACCGTTGTGTATTTAGTGTATCTGACCCCCATCTGGCAGTGTCTGTCATGTGTCTTTTGACCGAAACATCTGTCTGCTGCTTCAGCACCAAGCATAGTGGGCGTAGAGTAACTTCTTTCCGCTTCACAACCTTCTGAGTTAAACGCTGACATTGTATAAGTGAGGAAACTTTCAGCAGTGAAAGGGGGATGGAGCTCGCAGTCTGGCGGGCTGCATTTCCTAAGGAATGCTGGATGTGTGTAACCAAGCTAGCCTTGTTCTGAAATGCTGGGTTCTCTTTGTAGCCATTTGCCATGCTGTTGATCAGAGTCCCGTGGCGTGACCACCAGACTTCCATCTGGATAAAACAGTCTCCTGTCCCGTGATTGAGGTTTCAGATGATCCCTCCATTGGTTTCTCTGTCTGAGGACGGTTCTCAGGAGCCCTTCCCTGCGGTCCCTGCACATGAAATAGCCACCTGAGTGCTCCTGCCTTTCCTCCACCCCTTCTGTTTCCTCCTCCCTCAGGGTCAACGCCTGTGTGGATGTGGTGCTCTCAGGGGTGAAGCTCTTGCAGGCGCTGGGCCTCAGTCCCGGGGAGGGGAAGGACCACGCCGTCCTGCGATCTGGCGCCGACCTGGAAGAGGCCTTCCTTCACTTCATGGGGAAGGGAGCCGCTGCGGAGCGCTTCTTCAGCAATCAAGAGGCCTTCCACACCATCGCGCGGGCGGCGTCCGAGTTCCCCGGAGCCCAGGTCTGTTGGCTTCATCTCTAGTGACTTAAGATGGGGCGGGAGAGTCCGTTTCATCCTCCCTTTTTGTTTGTTTGTTTCGTTTGGGTTTGGGGGCCACTCTGGCTGTGTGGACTTAACTCCTGAGTGTGAGTCCACCTCACACTCAGCGACCACTCCTGGCAGGGCTCCAGACCCATATAAGGTACTGGGAATGGAACCCAGGTTGCCGTGTGCAAGGCAAGCGCCCTCCCCGCTGTCCTATTGCTCCGGTCCCTGATTACTTTTTTTAATATCGTCCTGAGAAGCAGCCAGTCAAGTTTTCCCACCAGCTTCTGAGTTGGCCCACAAAGGTGATTTTTGGGACTTGAATGCGGTTTTCCCTTTTTTGTAAGATTGTATCTGGCCTTCAGTTCACCCACCACTTATGAAATGTGTATACCCAAATTTGGGTTCTGGTTCTTCCATGGTTCTGAGTTCTTCCATTAACTCAGCCATTTTCCATTTCACCCAAGTATAAGATGGTCAGACACGTGAGGAAGACTGAGGTATTCCTAACCCGTGTGGTCATTGCCATGGTTGATAACCTGCATCATGTTACTGCGACCGAGTCCGTTGAGCAGGAGAATGAGACCAAAACATCAGAGAACAGTCTCTGCCCTCTCCCAGGTCCTAACCGCCAGGCTGCTTGCTGGTCCAGTTTTCTCAGGCTGGCACTGTTTGCATTTGAGCTGGACAGTTCTCTGTTGTGAGAGCCCAGTCTTCCACACAGTGAAGATGTTCGCCGCCATCTCCGGGGTCTGCCAGCCAGATGAGAATAGCACTTTCCTCTGCCTTCCACAGGCTCTTACAGCCAAACATGTCTCCAGACATGGTCTGATGTTTCCGGGCTTGAGGAAAGACGCAAACTCAGCCCTGGTCAGGGACCACTGGTGTGGTTGGGGCTCCTCAGACCTGTGCACACGTCCGAATCACTTGGAGAGGTTATTCAGCGGGTCGCTCGGCTTGGGCCCCAGGTTTCTGATTCTGTTGATGAGGGACAGGATCCAACTTGCCTTTGTGGCAAGTTTCCTGCCTGTATTGATGTCAGTCCGGGGATCTTGCTTTGAAAAGCACTGATCTGCAGAGTAGACACTGGCAGGGGGAGAGAGCTTGAAGGTTCCCAGGCCCACTTGCTCACACCCCGAGTCTGCGTAGGCCAGGGAGCCCCAGCTGGCCTAGTGTCAGGCCTGAGCGCTGCTCCTCCAGATGCCCTCGGCCTCACACCTCTGCTTCCTTTCAGCCTCTCCCCCCCACCTCTTCAGGTTAGTCTCCCTGCCCAGGTGTGGTTTCACGGGGAGAGCTGTCAATGCCATTTTTAATTGGTGCCTCCCACAGGACACTCTGTAGGAGGATTTTTTATTTTACTAATTCAAGATTTTAAAGGTTGGGTTTGGTTTCTGGTTTTTTTTTCTTCTTCCTTTGAAGCTGCCCATTCAACATTAGTAAAACGAGCATCCCTATAACCCAGCTGAGTTTCCAGAGAGCAAGTTAAAATTCCAGATGGCATTGTTTGACAACGAAGCCCAGCACTGAGGTCTCTTGGGAGAATCTGAGCCACTCTTACCTGGTGACAAGTATGTTGCTTAGACATCTTAGGATTGTGGTATTTAAACCACCTATTCGAGTCTGTTTTCTACTTTGAAATCCTGCCCACCCTCCCAACCATCCCCTTTTTTTTCGTAACTCAAAAACTTTTTCAACTGAAACTTGTATCTAGCTTTTTGATCATCTGCGTTATTTTTTGGCGGGGGAGGGAGTGTGTTTGGGCCACCACTGCTGGTAGTCAGACATGACTCCTGGCTCTGCTGTTGGGGATGAAACCGGAGTTGGCTGCATGCAAGGCAGGTGCCGCCTGTAGTATCCCACTAGCCCTGTGTCATTTCTTTATGTTCAAAAGCCTGCCTTAATTTGTGCCTTTTTAATATTCAGTGATTTACTGACTTTGTGCTTTTTCCAGCTCTAAACTGTTCAGCAGCAGTTTATAACAATATTATTTTTCTTCAAAACTCTGAAGCCCACTTGGTAGAATCTTAATAGTTTTCCCCAAGAGTTTTGATATATTCTTCTAGCCATCATAATTAATAAGTTAAGACTAACATGTTAAAAGGCAAATTTTCAGCCTCAGAAGTTTTACTCACTAGAAAGCTGCCGATTGTTACAGAGATGGGTCTAGACAGGATGGTCGTGTTGGCTAGAAGAGTTGTTTAGTCTGTGCCGTGGAAGGGGCCGAGGAGAACCAAATCAGAACAGTGGCTTCCATGCAAGCAAGACTGTGGGTTGGGCTTCTTAAATTTTTATGACAGAACACCAGTCCTTTCTCCTTGTTAGCTTTCCAGAGCGGGCAGGCCCATCCCTAGGAATCTGGAATTCCTTTCTTGATGTCTGCTCTCCAGCACCAAGTCTTTGACTGAGAGCGTGGTCCTCGGCTAGGGCCGCTCCCTTTAGCCTTCACTCCCAGGAAGCCGTTGTATTTCCTGTGTGTGTGTGTGACCGATATTGAGGAGTGCTTGCTGTGATCAGTCAGGCCCCGCCTTGAGAGGGCACTTGTTCGGGGCCCAGATGAAAAAGTGGACACAGGCCTGTTAGAGGTGTGCTCAGAGTCCAGGGTCACCAGATCGGGTCATCCTGTCAGGAGAGGAGTCAGTGGGGGGCTGGGAGGCCTCACAGGAGAATGATGCTGCAGCCACTTTCTGAGAAGGGCTCCGGGACCTGCCGGGGGCTGAGAAGGCAAGAATTCAGTGGCAGGAGCGGCGTGTGCCGAGGGCCTAGAGTGGGGGAGCAGTGGGTGTGGAAGGGAAGGCCAGGAGGAAGGTAGCAAGGAAAGACTAGGGCGGCCAAGGCTTGTTTGCTTCATATAAAACATGGAATTTTACTTCCTGTCTGGAGAATGACCTGACCTGCTGTCTCCCAGTATAGAAGAAATCCTTCTATACGTGTGTGTTTGCCTTTTCCAAGGATGTAGCGACTGACATTATGGAGCACTTGCTGTGATTATGTGGGGATAATACGCACCTTCTTTCTAGCTTCCTGCAAGGTCAGGGCCGAATACCAGGGGCCAAGGCTGTGGCCATGTGGTAGAGTACATGCCTTGCATTGTGATCTGGGTCTGCTCCACAGCTCTGCTTTAGAAAGAAAAAAAAAAGGAAAAAGCCAGGGTTAAATTTTATCTATGAATCAGGCAATTACACTAATATTCATAATTGCCATGTTTATTTGGTCTTTTAGCTTATAAATCGTTGCCTGTTATTAACTTACGGGGCAATATTTCGTTAACTTAATTTGCATGTTGTAAAATCTCTTTAATTAAAAAAAAAAAAAAGACTATAGGGCCGGAGTGGTAGTACAGTGGATCAGGCCTTGCATGCAGCTGGCCCAGGTTTGATCCCTGGCACCACTTATGGTCCCCCAGCCTCCACCAGGAGTGATTCCTAACACAGAGCCAGAGTAAGCCCGGAGAACCACCAGGTATGGCCCCCACAAAATAGGGACTATTACACAATTTAGTAAATGGGGGGTGGAGTACAAGTGGATAGAGAGCTTGCCTTGCACATGACTGACCTGGGTTCTATCCCTGGCACCACATATGGTCCTCTGAGCTGCTCTAGGAGTGATCCCTGAGCACAGAACAAGGAATAAGCTCCGAGCCACCATGTGTGACAATCTCTCCCCCCAGAATACCTCCCAAAAATCAACAAATCAAAACTTGATTAAGTTTGAGTAATAAGGTTGTGTTAAAATAGTAATCTTGAATTATCTTACAGCACTATGTAGGAGGGAATGCAGCTTTAATTGGACAGAAATTTGCAGCCCACTCGGATTTAAAGGTAAGCCAAATTCCCAGATTAAAACTTGTGGCTTTCATTAGTTTTTTAATAATTTCAGGAGCAAGAATGAGTAGCTCTGGCGTACAGTTTGAACCCTGGGCCTCTCGTTAGAAGGCATAGAAATAGTAGCTGATGCTCTCCTAACATCACTTCCATCTGCCTGACGTCTTTAGTGCTTTACTTCATTCTCTAGTTCAACCCTGCAACTACCGTGGGCTGGGTGGAGAAAGATGGTTGCTGAGCTGGTGTCTGCCTTTGCACATAAGGCTTGAACTGTAGTGAGGCCCACAGCCAATAAGAGGTGAAGCCGTTCGAATGTGGACCCTGAGTCCATGTTTGGGGACCAGGGATGTGACTTAGCTGTAGAACACCTGCCTTGTTCATGGTTGATCCTTGGTACTACAAAACACACACACACACACACACACACAACTGTATTGTGTAATGTATTGCACATGGACATTGGAGTCAGGATCTGAGCCCGGGAACTGTACAGTGATGAGAGAAGCATGCAGTGGAATTGGATCCAGAGAGATGGAAAATGGTGAAGACCACAGGGGGCCTGGAAGGTCCGCCGGGGCACACGTCTCACTCACACAAGGCGCCCGGTGCGTTCCCTTGAACTACCTGAAATAACTGAACTGTGGCTTGGTTAGAGCAGCCAGATGAAGAGAAACATCCGAATGGAATCATGGTGCTAGGCCACATGTGGGGACCACGAAAATGATAGGTTTAAGAGGGACGACTCTAGAATAAACAGTAGAGGTACAGAAGATGTGGCGGCGGCTGCTGCTTTAGAAGGGGGACCCTAAATAATCCTCTAGTGGGGGGGGGGCCAGCCTGCAAATAGAAATAGGATTCAGGGCCCTAGAATCCAAAGGTCCTGAGATAGATTCATTAGCAGGTAATTCACACTTTGAGGGGGAAATTCATATGGAGTTGCTGCTAACCAAGAACGAATGTTCTCAGCCGTGGAGAGCACATTAAAATGTGGACATTCAGTGCAGGGTGGGGGTGGGGAACCACACCCAGCAGTGCTTAGGGGCTACGCCCAGCTTCATGTTTCGGGGGACAGTGTCATGCTGCATGCTTGGGGGGCCAGAGGTCGAATGAGGAATCAGACCTGAGCCGGCCGCATGCCAGGCCAGTGCAAAAGTACAGGTTCTTTGCAGTCATCATCTTCATAGGTATTAGTTCCCAGTAGCAGAGATTAGCTACTGCGAGATTTGTCTCCCAGAAGAATTACCAGTTTGCGGACAGAAGAGAAGATTGGTCATGTGTGTCTTAGAGCCAGGCCCTGAGCGCTGTTGGAATGGCCCGTGACAGGATGGCCTCTTGAAGCTGAGAACTCACTCTGGGAAGCATCCTGGGAAGCATCCTGCACGCCTCGGTGTAGACAAGATCACCCTCCCCTGATTGGCCTCCCTGGGGTCAGCATGTGCTCCTGGGGACTCACTGGAAAGCATTCTAGCAAAGAGCCAGGGAGGTGCCAGCGTGGGAGGCGCGGGGGTCCCTGTGCGGCTCAGCCGAGCCCTACCCAGATTCAGAGCTGGTTATTCTCAGGCCAGGGATGTAACTCCAGTGACAAGAGCACGGGCCCTGCCTGTGTGAGACCTTCAGTTCAGTCCCAAGTGCTGCGTGCTCCACACGAGCAGCTTTCCCAGCAGCACCGCCAGCCCTGCCACCCCTCCCCCAGCACCATTTCAGGTGTGGTCCCCACAGCAATAATACAAGCGAGTAAGAGAGAGAGAACTAGGCATTTTCCGAAGTCAAGCGTAGTAACAACTAGCATTTCACCATGGTCATATGCCAGACGTTGTTTTAATATGTCTTTTTATTAGCTCCTTCAACCCTTGTAATCCTTAATCCTTAAATAACTGTAAGGGATGTGCAAAAATGGGAGTGCCCCATTTTGTAGATAGGAGAAATTGAGGTTAAAACTGTCCAAGGCCGTATACTTAGTAATGGTTATAGAGCTGGGATTTGAACCCAAGTAATCTAGCTCTGCAGTTCATAGACTTTGGGGGGGAGGGGCAAGGGAGGTTTCCAGGGGCGATGCCTGACAGTGTTTGGGGTCTCTGTCCATGCCAGGGCTTGGATCTGGGACGCCTGCGTGCTGTGAATGCGCTCTAGCCCTTGCTCTTCCCAGCCTCGAAACACAGCTCTCGACCACCAGGCCATCTTGGGTCTAGATCAGTGTTTCAAATCAGTGTTTCTGTATTCTCCAAATAGCAGTTTACAAGTGGGATTGCTGCACCCTAGGATGTTGCTGTTTATAACCCAAGGATTGGCTGCATGAAGGTTCCTTTCACACCCTCACTGACCCTGTTTCGGGTCTTTTGATGTGGGGGTCTCGCAGGAGAGCTCCCTGTACTTTCAACTCTTAATTTCCAGATTTCTAGTTTCTTAGGGTAGAAGCTGGGGTCGCTGATTGGAGACCCCTCTTTCAGGTTGTGTGTGTGTCCGAAACCCCCTGGAAGATAATCTTCTGTAGTGTTTGTAGGACTCCCTTTACTCTTTCTGTTTCTTAGGAATCGCTTTTCCTTTTGCCTGGTGTCCAAACAGCTTGAAAAACATTGTTTCATCTTGTCTGATTTTTCATTATTGCAGGGAGATAAATCTAACCCTAGTTATCTCGTTCTAAAAACTGAACTTTCAGCCAAGAATTAAAGACAAAATTAAGTGCTGGGAGAGAGGCTTTTCAGAGTTCACAAAGAAGGGATGCAGGGAGAGTCTTGAGCTTTCTCAGCTGGAGCTGTGAAAGTGCCTCTGTACAAATGCGTGTTAATTAACAAGCCTCATGCCTTTTGAAGATCCCAGGTGACGCTTGTTAAGTGTGGGGTGGTGCTGATCTTCTCTGGGAACTGCCTTCCCATCCCTGCCCACGCCCAGTTTGTGCTATTGTTTAAGTCTCTTGGCCCCGCATGAGTGGGGCCCAGAGCTGAGCTGGCAGAACTGGCAACTTGGTGGAACCAAGAAACGACAGTGGGTGTGAAATGTTTTCTTGGAGGAATAACCACAGAGGCCCAGGATGGAATTTTGCTTTTGGAAAAGTTGCAGAGCCCATTTCCCCAAAACTTTCTGAATTAAGCTCTTCAGCTCTCCTGTATGGAGCAGGGGCCTGATCCCACAGACTCGGTCCCCTGGTTGCCAAGAGGGTGGTCTCGAAGAACTCTTCTCTCTCTCTCTCTCCCTCCCTCCCTCCCTTATAGTTTTTGACACTTAGAATAATTGCCATGACTTGAGGGGAAAAAGTTGCAAGTATGCCTAAGGGTAGCTTGGGAACACCCCCACAACACACACACACACACACACACACACACACACACACAAAGTTGCAAGTATGCCTAAGGGTAGCTTGGGAACACCCCCACAACACACACACACACACACACACACACACACACACACACACACACACACACACACACACACACACACACACACACACACACACCCTCTGGCAGTGCTCAGGGCTTGCTCCTGGCTCTGTGCTCAGGGGTCACACCTGGGGCGGGGCTTTGGGGGAACCATATGGCATGCCAGTGCCAGGGATCGACCCAGACCAGCCGCATGCAGGGCAAATGCCCTCCCTGCCAGACCATTGCTGTGGCCCCTCTCCCTGTTGTTATAAAGCCTCTGGTCCGATTGGATCAGGACTCCATGCTTGTGACCCCATATTGCCTTCCCCCAGAAGCCCAACCTCAGAATTTCACGTTGTTGGCAATTAAGCTTCAGCATGCAGTTCAGTGGGGGACGCAGACATCCGATCCAGCAGGGCATAAGGCTTCGTGAGGTTTCTGTGCCAGGTGTGACTTAGCCTTTGGGCAGCCCCTCCTGTCTGGGCACCTGGTGGCCGTGCTCTCCGGTGGGCCCTGGGTCAGCAGGATCGGAGGCTTTACTGGACAGGCCTCGTTCCTGTGCATCTTTTCCGGGTGGCACAGGTTTCGTGGGAAGGAATAGGTCTCCTGATGACCTTCACGCTCCTTGTCTCCAGGTTCTTCTTTGTGGTCCAGTTGGTCCAAAACTGCACGAGCTTCTTGATGACAGTGTTTTCGTTCCTCCAGAGTCACTGCAGGAAGTAGATGAGTTCCACCTCATTTTAGAGTATCAAGCAGGTAAGAAAACAAGCGAGTGAACAGGGTAAGACAGGGCTGGGGCGCTGTCTGTTGGCTGAGTGTCCGCTGACAGCCACCTTGGTTCTCATCACACCAAAGATTGCCAGACACCTTGGTGTCCTTCTGGGCTGCCTCTGGACAGTATCTCCACAGACTGACAGTGTCACAGCAGTGCAGGGAATTCCCGGGTCTGCAGATAGAAAGGATCTGAATGTAAGGGAACTTGGGCATCTGGGATCACAACGAGAATGCACTGAGCACACACATTTATATAAAGTTTTTTTTTTCTTTTTGGGTCACACCCAGCAATGCTCAGGAGCTACTCTTTACTCTGCACTCAGGAATTACTACTGGTAGTGCTTGGGCGACCATATGGGATACCGGGGATTGAATCTGGGTCGGCCACGTGCAAGGCAAACACCCTCCCCGCTGTACTATCGCTCCAGCTCCTATATAAAGTTTTTCTTTATTGCTATGAAAAGAAAAGGTCAGGTAACATCTGCTCGGCTCTCCTGGGTTCTGCCCCAGGCCTTTTTGTCAACTCTTCCAAGCTGCTTATTTAGGATTGATTCCAGACTGGAGCAAGCTTCATGTGAAGCATTTTATATTTCCCTTGAGTGTAGAAGTGTTTCTTATTTGGTAGCAAATATTCCCCATTATATAACTTTCTGGTATTTATAAATCCAAATCCACCCCTTCAGGCACCCTGCCCCCTCAGAAACCTCCATGCTTCACAGAGACTAGTGATCTGGTATCTGATGAAACTTGAAATAATATGAACATTCTGTCTGTCCTCTTCTGTGTATTTGCTTTTGTACCTTGCCTCTACCCAAAACTCAGCCTCCTGCCTTTCTGATTCCGTGCATTATTAGTTCCAGTTAGACATAGACATCTGAGCAGACGTGATTGGGACCTGCAAGCAGGCTTTTGTGAGCTACCTCCAATCAGGCAATTAGGGGAAACAGTCCCTGGAGTGGTGTTCTTTAAGCTGAGACACAGGGCTTTCTCCAAGTACAAAAGAAAAAAAAAAATCAATTGTTCACTTGTTCTTGGGGCTGGGGGGGGGTGTTGGGGAGAGAACACACCAGGGTGTTTGCTCGGCACTGAGCCGTATCCCCAGCCCTGTTTCTGGTCCTTTTAGGGTGCTTCCTAGGATTAGAAGCAGGAAGGGGATGTCTGAGAATCGGGTAGGATGTTGGAGTTGGCGTTCCACAGGAATCTCTTTGCGTTTTTCTGTCCCCAGCTGTAAAGTCGGTGACTGTCACCCAGAGGTGTGGTGGGGCTGAGGAGAGGCCCCTGTGAGAGCCTGGCTGAAGGCAGGAGCGGGGTGCAGGCGGGCAGGGCCTGGGAGAGCTGGGGGCCGTGGGCACTCGCTTCGGGTGGAACCTTCCGGCTTCTGTCCGTCAGGTCCAGCTGACCTGGTGCAGAGCCTAGACGCTTCTGCCAGACTCCCCGTTGCATCGGACAACCGTTTCTTTTTCTAGGCCTTCTGCCCTTGGGTTCCGGTCAGCTTTCAGGGCCAGCACCTTCTCAGCACTCCCCAAGCAGCCCCAGCCAGTGGCACGCCCTTGGGGTCAGCTTCCTTGACAGCCATCAGTCCTGTCCGTCTCCTCCTCGGAGTCCCCAGAGGGCCCGTGTCCTCTCCATCGCTCTCTCCTCCGGGTCCCCCACCCCCACCCAGTGTCTCTCTTGCAGCTGTTAGTCTGGGGACCTGGTAAGTCACTGCTCTGCTGAGTCACCAGCGGAATGGCACGGTGATGAGTTTAGAGGAGGAATCCCTGGCAGAAACGAACTCAGACTTGGGAGGAAGGAGGCGGCACTGGCTGTGTCACCGTCTCATCCTGTCTGAATTTCCATCGTTTTGCTCCTGCAGCTCCTTCAACCCCATGTCAGTGATGAGCTGCCACGGCCCCTGTGTCTTTGCCTCGCCGCTGCCAGCATTGGCCCGTGGGCAACGCATGGGTAGCTTAGCAGTGCCGCTCAGGACTTGCCCGTGGGGTCCGGGTGGGTCCAGCTCTGGCCCAGGGAGATCACTGTCTTGTGTTCTTCTGTCTCAGGCATTGGAGAAAGGTTGGATTTGTTCATACCCAGTTTTAGTTTTTGTTTTGTTTTTGTCGTCCTGGGCATTTAAGTTAGAGATCTGTTCTTGTTGCTTGTTCTTTTGCTAATTCCTTCCCCTGACAAGGTGCCCGGTACAGTGTGAGAGTGGGGGGCTTGGAGAGGAGAGGCCGGGCTTATACTCCACTTGCAGGCCCATGCAGAGGAGGGCCTGGAAGTAACTGCAGAGTTTCAGGGAAGAATCAGATCTGCTTGGGGAGAGGGAGAGGGACCGACACCCCCCGGGAAGGCCCTCCTGGTCTGAGTCTTCAGAGATGACGCTGAGGGTGAGCTCAACCCTGTCACCACCTGGGAGTTGCTCTTGGTGAGTGGTGAGCCGAGGGCTAGGAGGCAAGAAGGGAATGTGTCGCTTTGACCATTGTGTTGGGGTCTAGTGGGTAGGTGACCTTTGTCTTTTTGGTTATACAGAGACCCAAACACAAATGTTTTTCAGGGGGATGGATTCAGTGAGGCAGAGGAAGTAAGGCAGAGTCATCGCAAAGGAAGGAAAAGGCCTCCCAGCCCTGGCACTCTTGCTCCAAAGGAACCCCAGGCCCCGTGCACGCACACACGCACCCCAGAGAGGCAGGGTGCCCCTCGAAAGCCTGCCACAGGGTGGGGGGCCCAAGTTGGCAGACGGTCCTGCAGTGTGAAGAACCCAGTACTGACTGGGGGGAGGTAGGACAGCGGGCAGAGAGGGGAACGTGGCCAGCCACCTGAGCGCCATCGGCTGTGACTCCCGTCCATCTCCCCTCCCCCCCACCCAGATTTGTGCCTTGACTTTATGGAGCAAGCCGTGAGCGCTGTGTGGGAATGCTGCCGTTGGTGTGCTCAGCCCTCGCTGCCCTCCTGCGTATCAGATCTCTGGGATTGGCCACCAGCAGATCCAACACAGACCTGCTCCCGAGGCCTTAGGTGCACCCAGACTCCTCCCCCAGGGCAGATCCTCTTACCTCGTAGGTCAGGTGCCCAAAATCAGAGATGGGGAGCTGGGGGAGGGGTGGAGTGATGGGCGCTCTGGCCCCTTTCTGGGGGCGCTCAGGGGTCTGCTGGCCTCTGCACGGGGCCTGTGTGTGGGGCTCCTGTGCTGCGTCTTCCCTGGGAAAGCACTGGGAAGCCGGGATGTCAGAAGCTGGGGCAGTTTGCTTTCCTGGGGCCCTAGGGGAAGCATCGCCGTTCCCTGGGAAGGCATAGCCCCTGCAGTGTTTCCATCTGTGAGGGTTCTGAGTCCTTACTGCCCCTCCCCGCCCCCTGTCCTCCTGGAGGTAGTGCTAGGCTTCGGGCTCGGAGACTCACAGAGCCTCTTTCTTTCTCTCCCCCGCCCTGTGTGCCGACTGGGCCTCTCCAGGGGAGGAGTGGGGCCAGTTCAAGGCTCCCCACGCCAACAGATTCATCTTCTCCCATGACCTCTCCAACGGGGCCATGAGTATGCTGGAGGTGTTTGTGTCGAGCCTGGAGGAGTTCCGGCCCGACCTGGTGGTGCTCTCGGGACTGCACATGATGGAAGGACAGAGCCTGGAGCTCCAGAGGAAGCGGCTCTTGGAGGTAACAGCCCTGCTTCGACGCTCAAAGTCTTTCTGCTCAGATTCCTGCCCTCCTAGGCCCCTCCAGGATTCTCTGGAGCCCGGGAGTGGCTCGCACAGAGCAGTCGGGGTGCTGCCTGAGCCTCTGTCCCGTGCCCCCCTGGCTGGCGCAGGCTGCTGTGTCCGCAGTTTGTGCTCATGGTGGCGTCTCGCCTCTCGCATCTGCTGCGGCACTGTGGCACCCGTGGACTCGGGCACTGAGTGCCGGCGGGGCTTGCTGGGCGCTGCAGGAGCTGACCGCTGCGCACGGGCAGCCCTCCATGTCCTCCCGCCTCCCGAGCGAGCTGGGGGTCGGCTGTGGCTGAGCCTGGCTGTGGTGGCCTTTCTGATACAGCGCTCTCTGGAGGACAGAGATCCACGGACAGGGCCTGGCCTCTCAGGACCGAATCCTTCTTCAGTGTCGCCAAAGTGTCTTTCCTCTGCTCTCCGCAGGTCGTGGCCTCCCTCTCCGACATCCCCAGTGGCGTTCCGGTTCACCTGGAGCTGGCCAGCATGACTAACCGGGAGCTCATGAGCAGCATCGTGCACCAGGTAACCCCCTCCTCAGGCTGGGCTGGGGAGCGGGCAGTCCTCTGAGGTGGACTTCGTCCATGGGAACAGATGGGGGAGCAGGGCGGGACAGTGTTGGAGCAGGCCCTCCTGCCCGTCAGAAACAGCACAGTGGGGACCTGGCACACGGTTTGCAGTGGTTTGACCCCCGACACCCCATTGGATGCCCCGGAGCCCTGCTAGGAGTGAGCCCTGACACAAAGCCAGGAGTCGCTCTGAGCACCTCCAGGTGTGGCTCTTCCCCTAAAAAAAAAAAAAACAAGATTGAAAGTGGGTTCAGGGGCCTGGAAAGGTAGTACAGCAGGTAAGGCGCTTGCCTCAGACATGACCGATCCGGGTTTGATCCTTGGCATCCCATGGATCCCCGGCATCCCATATGGTTCCCTGAGCCTTGCCAGGAGTGACTCTTGAGCACAGAGCCAGGAGTAATTCCTGAGCACTGCTAGGTGTGGCCCCAAGATAAAAATAAGGGAAGTGGATTTAGTGGCTCCTTTCCCACCCTCTTGTCACCCTGCAGTCCTGACCCACGCCTGTCCCAAGAGCCTGGCTGCATTGCTACAGTCATTTCTGTTGGTGGGGGCGGGGGGTGCTCCCTAGTGGTGCTCAGGAGGCCCCGGGGCCTCACCGGCGAGTCTCTGCATTCCCGCCAGCGGCTCTGCAGAGGTGCAGGGATGCGGTGCTGCTGTAGTGGCGGGCATCAGACTGTTCAGGCTCGTGTCTGAGCTGCTGTGCCGGCCCCTGGCCCCAGGTCTCCTCCAGCCTGCTGCAGGCACAGCCGACAGTCTGTCACCCCGCAAGAGAGGGGCGTTGTGTGCAAAGGGAAAGTGAGAAACAGCTTAGCTCCTCCACACCCTTTGTGTCAGAATGGCAGGAGACGGATTAACTGTGACTGTCCTGCTTATCCAAAGTGTGACTGAAAGGGGGATAGTGGGAGATGTCATGAGCAGGACAGTGGTCTGTCTCGGGAGGAAGATGCCCTACCCCACGCTAGCTGTTGGCTATGGTCTGGGGCACCTTCGGGCCCGATGTCCCTCAGAAAGGGACCCGCCACTTTGTTTTTTGTTAGCAGGTCTTTCCTGCTGTGACCTCGCTTGGGCTGAACGAGCAGGAGCTGCTGTTCCTCAGCCAGGCGGCGAACGGGCCTCACTCTGCCCTCCCCACCTGGCATGGTCTCCCCGACGTGGGCATGGTCAGCGACATCCTGTTTTGGATCCTGAAGGAGCATGGCCGGCGCGAGAGCAGAGTCTCAGATCTCAGCAGGATCCACTTCCACACCCTGGCCTACCACATCCTGGCCACCGTGGACGGGCACTGGGCCAACCAGCGGGCGGCTGTGGCCGCGGGCGCACGCGTGGCGGGGACACAGGCCTGTGCCACAGAGACCCTGGACCCGGGCAAAGTGTCTCTTCGGGCGCCCCATGAGTTCCTGACTTTCCATTCCGGGCCCGGCTCCAAGGTCACCCTCAACCCCGACGAGCCTGTCGTGGAATGGCACCGGGAAGGCATAAGCTTCTACTTCACGCCCGTGCTGGTGTGTGCAGATCCCGTGCGGACCGTGGGCCTGGGGGACGCCATCTCGGCGGAGGGACTGTACTATTCCGAACTTCGCCCACACTCATAGGAAGGTGAAGGGGGCAGCTTTTCTCAGGAAGGAGAACTGGCCGGCTTAGAGTTCCGGGAATGAAGCGATTTGGAAAATAGGATGGAGGACGGCGGGGCCGTCTGTAGATCTACTTGAAAGATAGCCAAAGAACTAAGAAATAGCAGGCGGAACCGTGCCAAATCCATTCCAGCCTATGGACGTTGCAGACCAGTATTTCCAGTTTTGATCTAAATGTAGGTCACTGGATTCTTTTTTTTTTTCCCCAATGTTGTATGTTACAGGGGGAGTTACTTGACCCCCCAGTTTAAGCAGTGTCAGTATTTTAGGCCACAATTCTTTACTCTCAAGAGCATGTCGACTGGAAACAGCACTTCCCTTGGCCGTGCTGGAAGTGGGCCGCCCCCGACACTGGGTGTTGCCTAGAAAGCCTGTTCAGCGTCAGCGTGACAGCACCTCAGGAACACTTCTCAGGCTCCTGTCACACGTCACACTGAGCCACAAGCAAGGATGAAACCATCCATGTGCCTCATAGCCACTGCAGGGAGGGGACTTCAAGGTGCAGTTGCCGTGGCCTGCCTGCAGGGGGCACTGCCGGCTGAAGGCCATTGTGCCATCCAGCCCTGCCTTCTGAGAGGGTAAGCTGGCAGCTGGGTCCTGCTTCCTGGGTCCTGTGATAGAAGATTGAGCTTTGTTCATTCCGATGATTTTGAAACTGGAATATGCTTCTGTGTGTACAGCAGATCATGTGTGTTTACATTGACATATCACATCCATTAATGATTTGACCTCATAAGAGCCCCAGGATCATGAATAAATTCACCATGTTCTGTATTTATTTTTTATAAATTAAGATGACTATCAGTGTGCTTTTAAATAGATTAAAAACGTACATTTTGAGAATTGAGAATCGTAAGTCTATTTGTGACTGACTTTGTATCTCACCCTGCTGCAGTCAGATAAACTTGTGAATTACGTTTTTGCCCCAAGGGTTTGATCATCTTCCCTGGTATGGCTCAGGCAGTTCCTCACACTGAGAGCAAGTCCCCTGTCATGACAGAAGGGAACAGATCAGCAATGCCTGAAGGAACCAGCAGTTTGAAAGAGTGCAGCTTAGCCTTCTCCATTTGTTCCAAGAGCCCTAGAGAAACAGCAGCTACGGGCGAGTCCACTCAGGTCAGGGGACCCTTTTACACCAGGCCCACGGCAGCAGCTCCTGAATCTCAAGGCCACCCCTTACTCTTCACCTGCGGCCTCCTCCTCCTTGCCTTGAGTGGGGAAAGACACTGTCATACCTTCAGAGAAAATGCCGTCCAGGCCAGTGTCTGCCAAAGTGGGTGGCTTTGCTCTCCTCCCCAGATGCTTGAGTCCGTAGGTTATGCCTGTCCTACCCTGCGTGATTTTCACTTTTTTGTTGTTGGGGGGGGGGGCACACCCAGCAGTGCTTAGGGAACTGTTAACGATGCCAGGGATTGAACCCAAGTTGACTGTGTAAGGCAAGTGCCTTCCCCACAGTGCTAAATTTTGTCCTCATTGAAGATGCCAGTAAATAGTTCAAGGATAGCCAACTCCTGTCCTTTCCAAAGTGACTTTCCAAAGGATGAGTTTGGAACTATTAATAGTCACTGTTTTTATTGAATTAAGCATAAAGTATTTATTAAAAGTCACCGGGGCCCGAGGATTAATACAGGGGCACTTGCTTGCAATGCGGCCAACCCAGGTTCAGTCCCTGGCACTACACATAGTCCCCTGCCACAGCCAGGAGTCAGCCCTGAGTTCAGCCAGCTGTGGCCCAAAAACAAGTCCCTAATCAGTGGCCATCAAAAGATTGAAATGCATCCTGCACTACATGTGTCATTTTGTAAAAACATCTTCCTGTGCCTGAGTATGTAGATTTCAGGCTTCTTCCTCCACCTGTGGAGATCCTGAGAGCTCTGACCAGGCTGCAGCTCCTGAAACAGACAGGAACGGCCTCAGGCCCTTCAGCTCTTTCCATTGTGTTTTACAAAGGTTTCTACACATTTCCTCTAAAGGAAGCTTGGAAAATCTGCTAGATCAGGAAGGATGCATGATGAACATAGCTGGATGTCTGAAAAATGAGTTCTAACTTGAAATTGCTTCTCACGCCTAAGGGGAAATCTGCAGTCCTTACAAATCTTAAAACGGTATTTGTAGGCTTTTCTTCTCAGGTCGGTTAAGATGGTGGGGACAATTAGTCACCAATAGAAGAAATCCAAATTCGAGGCAGGTTTTGAGGTGGTCAGAAGGATATTTTGCACGTGCCCTTAATGAGTCTCTTTTCTTTATTGGTCAAGTAACAGTTCCAGCCAACCAAATACTGACTTCTGGGTGGAACATAAAAGTTTGAGAACTGTCAGCTAAACTGAACAGGCAATTTCCTGGGCCTCAAGAGTGATGGTGAAATATCAAAAAGCTACCACGATGATAATTTAACATAGTTTTTTGGACTCTTCCAGGTGAAAATTCCCTTATAGTGAAACTACACAAAATGTACAGAGTGGTAAGTTTTGGCAGATGCCGATGTCTAGCCCAGATGTCTGTCAGAGTGCTGTCATTACCTAGAGCAGCATGGCATTTCCAAGTCATCCCCCATCTTGTACCCCTGACTCCTTAGAAACTTTCCACAATCAACTTGTATTGCCTGTTCTGGTCATCATAGAAATGAAATAAGGATTTTGTCTGTTGTGGAAATTCATCTCATTCAGCATCTGAAGTCTGAGATTGATCCATGTTGTATGTACTTTTTCCCCTTTTACAGCTAAGTATTTGACTGTGGATAAGTTTCCACTTTGGTGCTTTTTGTAAATAATGCTGTCAGCAAGTCTTTGTGCACGTTTTCTTTTTTCTTGGTAAAAGTCCATCAGAGTAGAATTACCAGGATTACTTCATGTCATGGCTGACAGGCTGTTACCCAAAGATCTTCAGCCATGTACATTCTCACCACTAATCTGTTACATTTTGTGGTTGCTTTTCATTATCAGCAATGTTTGCAATGGTCAGAGCTGAATTCTGGCCTATTTGTTTTGTTTTGGGGCCATACCTAGTGGTGCTTAAGACTCTACAATCAGGGATCACTCTTGGGAGTACTTGGGGGACCATATGTGATGCCAAGGATCAAACACAGAGTGGCAGCAAGCAAATTTTGGTCTTATTTTTTTTAATTGAATCACCATGAGAACAATTACAAAGCTTTCAGGTTTAAGTCTCAGTCATACAATGATCAAATGCCCATCCCTTCACTAGTGCACAGATTCCACCACCAAGAAACCCAGTATACTTCCCATCCCACCCCCCCCCCACCTGTGTGGCAGACGATTTTCACTTTACTCTCTCTTTAATTTGATTACATTCAATTTTTGACAGAAAACCCACTATTATTATTTGGAATTTACCCCAAAAATCAGACCTGCCGAAAAGGCATCATTAATTTGTTTTCTATTGCTGATAAGAGCATATGATGTCACACGGCCGCAATAGCAGCCGCACGGTTTTGGAATTCTGGTGTTTTAGTAATTAAATCCAGAGGTATTTCTGCCAGTACCCACTGTGTTCCAAGATTGGTTTGTGTGCCTCTGGGATATTGGCCGTTCAGGGGCAGAGGAGCCAGTCCTGAGCATTTTTTGGCATATCAGTTAAGGTAGTCCTAGTCCCCACATACCGGAGCCATGTTTGTAGAAGCTCATGGTTGCCGGGATTCCATCTGGAGAAGGTGGGGCACCATCTGGGGCACCCTGGTGTTATCACCTCGGTTTGGGGTCCAGAGCATTCTCTGGTGTTGTAGTGCCCGCTGGCCAGGATTCTTCACTGCTGAGTGTGGCAAGATGGCACCAGGGGTGGGCTGAGGACATGACTTCCGGGGTCAGGAGCGGGCTGGAAGCCTAGAAGGAACTGCCCAGTTCCAGTGCCCCCAGGATTTTGGTCATTTTGATGGAGGCAGTAATACTTGTTTTTATGTTGCATCTCCCTGATGAGGAACAATGGATCCATGTTTGTGTGTGATGTGTGTTGTGCCAGGAGCAAACCTAGGGCATTAGACACATAACGCAGGTGCTCTTCCACTGAGGTCCAACATGCCCCAAAAGGATTACTGGGAGTGTTCTACCAAAATGATCGTGTAACTGTAGCTCTATGACTTCACTGATCTGCTTTTTTCTGTGTAGGGGGATGGAGGAGGAAGGGGGTCCACACCCAGCAGTGCTCGAGACTATTTCGTTCGTTCTTTATTTATTTAATGAATCATTGTAAGATACATTTACAGATTTAGACTTTCATGATTGCAATTCAATCAAACCGTGTTCAAGTACCCATCCCTCCACCAGTGCCCATTCCCCATCCCCAATGTTCCCAAGTATCCCTCCCCCCACCCCTACCCCTTCCCGCCTCCTGCCTCTGTGGGAGGCACAATTCCTCTTTCTCTCTCCTTTTGGTAGTTATGGTTTGCAATACAGGTAACAAGCAGCCATAATGTTTGGTCCATAGTCAAGACTATTTCTGGCACGGTGCTTGGGGGACCATGCACCCAGAGCCCTGGGTTTGATGCCACATACAAAGTTTATTCTCCAGACCTCTGAGCTCTCTCTCCAGCCCTATGTTGGTATTACATAATTTATGGTTAGGGATAGTCTTAGAAGTTTGAATCATCCAATTTTGTTCAAAGGTAACAATTACCTAGGTCCTTTGTATTTCTGTAACATTTTAGAACCAGATTATCTAGCCTACAAACCTGCTGGGATTATGACAGAAATAGACTAAAAAGTCATCTTTACAAAACTTTATTCATGAATATATTGGGGCTGAAGAGGTATTACAGGGAGGTAGGTGTTTCTCATGCATGCGGCCAACCCTATTTCAAGTCCTGGCACCATATATGGTACCCTCCACTACCAGGAGTAAGCTCTGAGCACAGCTGGGTGTGCCCCCCCAAAAAGAAAAGCCACATTCATAAACATCTCATTTTCAAAAAAATTACTTTTAAAACTTTTGGTTTGGGGGCCACACCCAGTGGTGCAACAGGCTTTCTCCTGGCTCTGCACTCTGGGATCTCCCCCTGGAAAGGGACTGGGGAACCATATATGGTGACAGGAATCGAACCTGGGTTGGTTGCATGGAAGGCAAGTGCCCTACCCACTGTACTTTCTAGCCTTAACAAAGGTTTTTTTTTTTCCTTTTGCCATACCCAGTGATGCTCAGGGGTTACTACTGGCAGTGCTTCACTGACCATATGGGATGCTGGGGATCAAATGCTTGCAAGGAAAGATGCCGGGTTGGCTGCTTGCAAGGAAAGCAAGTGTCCTACCCGCTGTACTATCACTCCAGCCCCTAAAATTGTTTTTAAAATCTCATTTTCAAACTCTTTCTTTCCGGCATAAAAGAATATAACTGAATTTTGTACACAGATCTTATTTCCTATACCTTGCCAAAAATATTTATCAGTTGTATCTAATTCTTAAGCATCACTTAGGATCTTCTACATAAACAATCATGTCCTCTGTTAAGATTTTCATTTTTACTTCTCAAATTTTGGTGCCTTTTTTATTTTGCAGGGACTTGCACATACTTCTACCAATGAGCTACATCCCTGCTTTCTTATTTCTTCATGGCACAAACTAGAATCTCGAGTATAATTATAAAAGCGGTAAGTGTGAATTTCCTTACCTTGATCCTTATCTCAGGCACAAAATATTCAGTGTTTCACCACTAAATATGATACTTACTGCTATTTTTTTTAATGACTTGCTTTTTATTTTTTATATTTTGCTCATACCCGGCGATGCTCGGGGTGACTCCTGGTTCTGCACTCAGGAACTACTCCTGGCAGTGCTCGGGGGACCATATGGGATGCTGGAAATCAAACCTGGGTCAGCCACGTGCAAGGCAAACACCCTACCCGCTATTACTCCAGCCCCCTTACTGCTATTTCTTATAGATGACTTTTATAAAGTTAAAAATGTTCACAAGGCCATAGCAATAGTATAGCAGGGTAGGGCCTTGCATATGGCTGACTACCTTTGCATATGGCTGACCTGGGTTCAATCCCTGGCATCCCATATGGCCCACCAAGCACCACTAGGTGTGATTCTTGAACAAAGATCTAGGAGTAATCCCGAGCACTGCGGGGTGTGGCCCCCCAAAACAAACCAAAAGTTCCCTTCTGTCCCAAATTTGGTGATGGGTTACAATGGTTTTGTATGCTTTTTTTGCATCTTATGACTTAATTTTGTTCACACTTGGAATCCTAGAACGTCCCGACTGGGTGACAGTAACCACAGTAATACTTATAATGTTGCTGGACTTGATTTTGTCGTGTACTATGAACTTTCACACCTACATCCATGCAAAATAATGGTCATACAATCTGGGGTGTTCTTGCTCAAAAAAATTCCTAAAAATTTTGTAGTGATTGTGGGTCACACCTGGCTGTACAGTGATGAAAATTCAACTGGAGTTGACCATATACAAGACAAGTGCCTTAACACCTTACCTGTAGTTGCTGGGCCCCTACAAGTTTTTGTAATGTCAAATTTAAGGGCAGCTTTTTTATTTGTCAGTTATATTGTCAGTTCTTTCCTATTTTGATTTTGTGCTTTTTTAGCTTATCATGTTGATGCTGTTTTTTAATTTGTTAGTTAAGCTATATTCAAATGTGAGCCATCTGTGGTACACACCAGTGTCAATGTATGAAGGTAGAAATCCTTGTCATCCATGCTTGTCTACCTTCTATTTGTTTAATTTCTCTCTCCTTTCTTTGCTGTTCATGTGTGATGACCCAAGTGTTGCACACAACACCTGGCTGTGGTGCATAACAAGGATTGCTGAGGTGCACAAAGTGCTCACATACTTGTCTCTGGTGTGGCTGCACGTCACAGTGCTGGGGGCCACAGGCAGCAGGGCTGCCAGGTTCACACCCAGCACAGGGATTTGATCTTGTTACCGTACAATTACCGGGCAGGCATTCTAAACCCACACCCCTTTTTATTCTGAAAGTAGCATTACTGCTGAATTTCTCTGTAAGCTAAATCACACAAGTTTCGATCTGTTTTCATTTAGAATACTTTCTAATTTCCTTTGCCTTTTTTTTTTTTTTTTTTGCAGTACTGGGGATTGAACCCAGGACTTAACCCAGGGCAAGGCAAGGAAATGCTAGATCTATCACTGAGCTACATCCCCGGCCCGTTAATTCCTCCAAAACTTAATGCAAATGTGTTTGATTCCTATTATTTGGAGGTTCCTCAGTATCTAAATGCTGTTGTTTCTAATATAATTGGAGTCAGAGAACATACCTATAAAATGTTTTAATATTCATCTAACTTTGAGATCTATTTCATAGCCTAGGTATGTCATGCTTGAATGTGTTAAAAAATGTACTTGCCATTAATGGTACTTTTCGATACAGGTCAAAGTGATCCTTCACACATTTTGTCTGATCGTATTAACTGCTAGAAGAAGCTGTATTTGTAAATTTAACTGCAGTACAGTCTATTTGTCTTCAAGTCCTTGGGTCTCTGCTGCAGTCACCACTTCACCAGAGTACACGACTACGTAACAGTAAAGAGCATGAGCTTTGCGTCTGACCAGGCTTAAGTGCAAGAGACTACCACTTGGAGAATTTACTTTGCAGTCCCTTTCCCAGAGTGATTCCGGTGAATACCCAAGTGACTCCTGCTGCTCCTTTAAACCAGATTCCACACGCTTACTGGTTAGCGTTTGGGTGTAATACGTAAACTAGACTCCGCAGCCCGAGTTCCCCTGCTCCGTGTGGCACCCCAGCCTTTCCAATCAGTCCCTATTTTCTGTTGATTTTGTTTCTTCGATCTCACACATTCTTTCTCCTCTCTAAGCAGTTTTATACCCTCATTATCTCTCCATCTAACAAGCACAACAATGAAAAAATTTCTGAACATGTAGAGGAAAACTAAATGTATAATGAATCCAAGGTGCTTCTGGCAGCACTCACCCATTTTATTTCTTGGGGAAACAAGTGGAAAGAGTTTAGCCCTGGACTAGGGGCCAGAGTGATAGTATAGCATGTAGGCATTTGCCTTGCACGTGGCTAATCCGGGTTCAATTCCTGGCATCCCATATGGTTCCCCAAGCACCACCAAGAGTAATTCCTGAGTGCAGAGCCAGGAGCAACCGCTGAGCATCACTGGGTGTGACCCAAAAAGTAAAAAAAATAAAATAAAAAAAACAGCAGCCAAACTCCATCCATACTGAGGTGGACATGGACAAGTGCTTTCTCGGGTTAAAGTATCACCCAAGTTCTGCCACATGCAATCCTTGCGGACTTCTGAGCTGCAGACTCCTTCAGTTTCAAGCTAGACTCAGAAATAGGAAAGACTAAGCCACAGGTTCTTTTTAAACTTTTTATTGTAATCTCTTATTTTTATGCCTGAATAACTTCCTCAAAGGAATGACAGCACATAATCTTTATTCTAAAAAGGACATACACATTATATAGAATATCCATAGTATCTGGCCTATGATATCGTTGATTATTTTATATAAAACTCCTTCATTCTTACACTGACACAATCTGGCTCTATACTGTGTCCTCTCTCGAGAATTAGACTTGTTCTGGAGTCCCTTCTGCAAGTGACACTAGAACTTCACTCAGCAGGCTGGGCCTTAATTCAGAGGTATTTTCCGTTTTTCAAAAAATATGTACCTGGATGACTAATCCAAGTAGCCATGGAGCTGAAATACCTGAGGGTTTTCGCCTCAGCTAAGCCAAGGCTTCATGGTCATGATGGGGCAGAGGTCTGTCAAATCTCCCTTTCAAAAGCACACAGCGTCTTGTGCCCTGCTGGCTCAGTTCTTACAGGACTGATCTGGCTGCTTTCCTCCTGATTCCCAGGGCCCCTCCTGACAGGCTCCACTCTGCCTGCATCTAACCTGCTACATCCTGGCCAAAGAACCCCATACTTCTGGGGGTCAGCCTGTTTCTATTTTTCTCTGATTTGTGCTGCTGCTTCAGTTGGATGAGCTTCCACAGCAGGCTCGAGGGGAAGAGATGGTTCTTTTGTGAGCTGGAGTGTGCCTCCAGAACCTAGAAACAAAGCAAATAGCTTCACCATGCCAGAAAGAAACTTTGTAGCTATAAAAGGACACCATAACGGAAGAAAAATGATTTCTTGAATCATTGAAAAATGCTTTCAGTGATTCACTGAGTATGTGGCTAATACCCTATTCTGACTAATGGGACTAGACATTGGAATTTAAGCAAAACTATACATTTTTTGTAACTCGTAAAGACCCAGTATGTTGACTATCCAACAAGGGTCACAAACTGTCCTTAGGAAACAAGCCACCTCGGGCCTTGACGGGACCTCCTACCTGAAGGGAGCTTCCTGTACGCCGCTGCCGAAGACATTGCCCGTCCGAGAGCTTGATTAGAGCCCAGAGGCTGCTGGGAACTGGCAGGTTTGCTGGTTGAAGTGGTCCGTTGCTTTGATTTGGGATCTTTAACTGGTTTAGTCCAGACCAGTGCCTCCCCAACCTGAAGAGCAGCTCCCAACTTCTGGGCCATGTCCACCATCTTATCCCACACAAGAAGAAAGAGTCAGCATGACTGGCTGAGACAAGGCCTTCCAGCATAAGGATAGCTGAAACAGTATCTATCAGTTCTAGCATTCAAGGGAATTAAGCAAGGGAAACCACCTCAAAGAACGAACACAGAACAATGGAAGGCAGGGAGCTCACACCAGATGTGTGGTTTGTTACTGGGTTAAGCTACTGCCTTTCCTACATTAGTAGTAAGAGGAAGTCTCCAAGATAGATCTTAACTCCACTTCTATTACTAGTAACAGATAACCCTGAATTTCTACTTATTTCTACCTTTGGGGTGGGGGACAGACCTGGCAGTGCTCAAACGAGGGTCAGCCACATGCAAAACAGGCCCCTTTAACTCTGGTACCAATTTCTAGGAAGTTTTTTTCCCCTTAGTCTTTTACTAATTCAAGCTACCAGGAACACCAAAACAAACATCAGCATCTACCACCCTCCATTTGGATTACTTGGACTCAATCAAGTTCTTGACAGCTTGCTTATGACTCCAGGGAGCGCAAAGACATACCTCAGGGTCAAATTCTACAGACATGCTGTCCTTGAGCAGGTTGACTTTCTTCTCCATCTCCTGGTACTGGGCCATGGCACCTCTCTTCTCCCCACAGTTGTACAGCAGCACCGCGTAATTTAGGTTTACTAAAGGGTTACACCTGTGGCAAACAAATGGATTCCACAGGGCCAGCTCTCTAACCAGTGGAAACATTCATGCTTGTGTGGACCTGAGACAAAAATCAAGGAACTGCCCAACAAAAAGGTGCTGGGCCCAAGACTAAGATTTCAGTCCCCGACAAAGACCACCAGAGAGTAACTGAAAAGCCACTCCCCACCCTGCTGTGGCAGAGACCAGGCCAGGGGAATAAAGCTGACAGCCAAGTTTATCTTTGACATAGTCCCGGCTCATATTTCAGCAGCCCAGTCTTTTTTTCTGACTTCAAGCCAGAAATATTTTCTCAGAAAGAAAATTTCGGCTGAGGCTACAAACAAGCCTAGGAGAGAGCCCCAAGGCCAACGCAGGCAGCACGGGCGCCACCGTGTGGCTCTGCAGAGCCCATGCCAACACCTGCTTACTTGTCCAGACGCACTGCTTCTGAGTAAGCCTTCTTGGCATTCTCTGTGTCTTCCAAATTGGTCAGAGCCACTGCAACAAAGAAAGAGAACACTGCAACTAGAAGAATGGAGTAGGTCAAAATCCCAGCTCATTTACTGAACTCTAACTCCACCTTGGCCCTCTCAGCTCCTGGCATCATTATTCAGTCATTCCAGGCTTTCCACTTTCCACACAGCTCATCATCTGATTGTTCTACTTCAAAGTCCTCACTGCTTTTCCATCACCCATAACCATCCTCTTTAAATCTGTTTGACAATAGGACACACCCCTTTAAAAAGAGTATCTTCTGGAAGTCTGATCTATAACAAACACACACCTGCTCTGGAAACCCTGCCCACTCAGTTCTGTCAGACACTTAAGACGGATCTAGGAATGGAATTTGAAAAACATGGCCTCTAAATCAAGTGTAGAGTCCGTGTGTTGTGCTTTTGATGGATACTTTCCACTGGGTCCCACGCTGCCTTTCCTACCTCATCTCCCACTATATTCTGTACCTAAAACTGTAGACTGCTACTTGCAGGGAACATCAGTTTCTTAGCCTCATGTCTCTGTTCAGTGGCCAATGGCTACTCCGCGATACTGAGTTCTAGCTTATCTTTTCAGTGTGCAAGCCATCGTTTTGTGAAGTTAGAATGACTGCTTATGCCTCATGGCTCTTTGGTTACATTCCTGTGTCCCCATTTGTTTTTTTGTCTTACAACCTTTCTTTTATAAATAGTATCTCCACATTAAAGACTCATAAAAATCCAGCTGAAGACAACTGTAAGACATTGGTGGGGGGAAATGATCACTGGTTAAGGGGTTGGTGTTGAAACAATGTATGCCTAAAACCTAACTATGAATAACTTTGTGATCTATAGTGACTTAATTTTTAAAAAATTAAGACTGTGAGAACATAGAAACTGCTTTCGAGCTAACAATATGTTTAGTTTGTTTTCTCCTTGGGTTACACCTGGCAATGTTCAGGGGCAACTCCTAGCCCTGCACTCAGGAATTACTCCTGGCGGTGCTCAGGGGAGCATATGGTGTGGCAGGGATTGAACCCGGATCAGCCACATGCAACAGCTCTACCCACTGTACTATTGCTCCAGCCCCAACACTATGTTTAGTATACATAGAAATAGCAGGCCCAGAAAGAGCATTTCAAAAGTTTATTTATAGCAAAAATAGTATAGCAGGTAAGGCACTTGTCTTGCACATAGCCAATCTGGGTTCGATCCCCAGCATCCCATATGGTCCCTGAGTGCAGAGCCAGAAGTTACCACTGATCACTGCCCAGTGTGGCCCCAAAATATATTTTTTAAAATGTTTATAGTAAAGTAATTATATGTATTACTCACTGTATCACTCATCCCACTGCTCACTGAATTGCTCAAGCTGGCGAGACTTGTTGTTACTGTTTTTGGCATATCGAATATGCTACGGGTAGCTTGCCAGGCTCTGCTGTGCAGGCAAGGATAATACTCTCGGGAGCTTGTCAGGCTCTCCGAGAGGGACGTAGGAATTGAATCCGGATCGGCCACGTGCAAGGCAAAGGCCCTACCTGCTGTGCTATTGCTCCAGCTCATAATTATATGTAATGATTATATATAATACTAATAGTACTAATTATTGGCTCTTTACTTATATAACCTTCTCACCAACCCTAGAAGATGGCAGTAGTAACTAACAGTGGCCCAGCTGTCTCTTACCAGCCAATAGCATGTAAAGCTCCCCCATCTTTGGCTGGAAATTGATAGCTGCGCTGAGAAAATGAAAAGCCGACGCGTACTGCTGCATGGTCAAATGGACCAGGCCCAAATTAAACAGAATCTTCCAGTCAAAGGGTGCCAAGTAGTTGGCTCGTTTCAGACAGCTGATAGCCTGCAGGGGGAAAGGGCACTCACTCAGATGCTGGGCCAAGTTCACAGATCCCAGTCACCATGTGTGTACACATATACAAGGAAGATGAGGAGGCACTCACTGCCACATATTTCTTCTTGCCAAAGAAACACATTCCAATATTATTCCAGAGCGGAGGACTTTCAGGAACAGCACATGCTACTACTCTGTATTTGGTGAGGGCAACATCAAAGTCTGCGTGGGTCTGCATCATGCTACCTGCTGCCAGGATGGCCTAAAATGTAGAAGAGGGAATGGTGGTGATTCCGTCCTTCCTAAAAGGTCAAAGCAATGAAGTTACCTTTCTGGGGGCAGCACAAACAGGGCTGGAAAAGTCTTTCATGAACATACGCAAGCTCAAGGGGAATGTCATGAAAACCAAATGTGGCTCTCTTGACATAGCACAGGGTATCAGAGGCCTTTAGGTAAAACTACCGCTGCTGGGCGCCCGTGTGCTCTAGAAGAGGTCCCACCGCTAGGCCATGAGAGTAAAAAACGCTAAAAATCTCTGCCTCAAAAAACTGAAACGACAACATCTGATTTACCCACTAATGGTGCAGATCCTTGTGCCACAGCCAAAGGTGAGTCAGCTTCTTAGCCTAATAATGCAGCCTTTTTATTTCTCTAAGGGAGGAAATGTAGGCAGGAAGCTGAATCACCCTCAGATGACTTCCCAGATTGGAATGAATTTGTACTCTTCAACCAAAAGCCCGTTTTGTGGCATCTCCCTTATTTATTTGAGGATACTCTCATCCATAATTTTATCTGGACAACAACTGTTGTCTCAACTTCATTAGGAATCTAGAATCACTGCAACAGAATTACTTTTGGCAGTAGCTCTAAAGATTGCTAATTTCCTAAGTAATACATTTACAAGCATCACAACTTCCCTTTCTACATAGTGGTAGGCTTATTACAACAAATGTGTCCTTTTTATAAATTATGCAGAACGTCAGTACTTTATAGTATTTTCAATAAATACTATGGTTAGTGATAAAAAGAGCTATGGTTAGTGATGATTTACCTAAGAAAAAGGAAATTTCTCAGGTATTCAAAATGCTTCCTGGGGCTACACAGCCTTTGACGGGCTGCGGTACCTTATAGTTCGTAGGGTCGTAAGTCAGTGCATTTCCAAGATGTTCAAATGCCTTCTGGTAAATGCCGAGCTTGGAAAAAAAACAAACCAAAGAATTGATATGGGACAGAAGTTAAGGAGTCAAGTCACCTTCTCTCTGAACAGAAACAGTTTTCTTGTCAAAAATAAAGCAACAGACACCTGAGAAAGTAAGAATAACTAAAAATCTTCACACTTGTGTTTCCCACTCCATATAAGACTGGCAAAATTGTTCCCTAGTAAGAACAAATTATCCATTCACTAGCAGTAACTATCTCTGCTACTCTAGTGCTGTTCTAGGTAGAAATCAGCCCATTAGCCCCACATCCCATTGGGGCAGCCTCTCAGGCCAAAGTCCAGGAAGGGTTAAGGGTTAATTCCTTCTACAGAGAAAGAGATCCAAAAAGACCACACAGGCAGAGTTAAAGACAGGACTGACTGAGAGACAGGGGAAAGACTCCCCAGGGATCCCTGGGCTGGTATTCAGGCTGATACAGACAAGTGATGGAGCTAAAGGACTCCTATTCACACTCAGGAACAGGGAGGGGAGAGGCGATACCCTTGAATGCTTACCTTCCCTTTCTATAGGAAGACAGAAACAGAAATAGTCTTTATCCCAAAGCCCTAATAGAGCTAGCTTGTACCACACAATTTCTCCCCAAAATAAAGTGTTCACCCACCCATTTGTCAACTACTTTTCATATGTTCTCTTTACTTAGATAAGAAGTATGACTCTACTACATTTACATGCTTCTGAGATGAATGCATAAATGTTCATTTCTTTAGCAAAGAATATCAAGTGCAGAGAGTAACAAAATTGCTACAGGTGCCAGAGCGACAGTACAGCAGATAGGGTGCTTTCCTTGCACACAACCGACCTAGGCTCAATCATCAGCATCCCATATGGTCCCCCAAAGCACAGCTAGGCATAAGCCCTGTGCATTGTAGGGTATGGTCCCAAAACAAAACAAAACAACAAAAATATGTTTAATATGACTTTCAGTAAAAAGATAAAGTATAATCAACTGCAAGGAAACCAGGAAATTCACAAATTCAAAAGTATTTCTAATGTCAACACACGAATGAGTAAATCTTACCTCTAAGTAGAGTAATCCTAAAGTTGTGAGAAGTTCTGTATTTTCTGGTGAAAACCTACAACAAACAAAGGCTCAGAGGAAAGCTGATGTGGGTGGACATGTGTACAGTGAGGTGCCCTCCTGCAACATGAGTCCCCTGACACTCCTGAATGACTTCAGGCCCTCGCTGAGATCAGTCTCAGGTGCCATCAGCATGCTCCCAGCAGCTCTGCTGTCTTGAGCCCCCACTACTGGAATAGTCTGGGAGTTCGAATACACAGCCAAGTGTGTCTGAGCACCACAACCACGCAAGTACCACCATTTCACTGGTTTTCACACAACAAAATGGCAGATAGACAGAAGTCCAAAATCTATTCTCTGTGTACCTAAACACTGGGGTCTGTCTGCCAGCTAGGTGTAGCCTATAAACAGTAATGATGCATAACAAGGTATATAACTTCTGGGCCATTTACCACTTACTGAAAGCTGTTTCTTGAGTATTTAACGTCCTCTCCCACCCCCTTCCACCACAGCCTGGGCTATGGATGCACTATAGTTAAGTCAGCTTTAACTGTGCTGAAGGAACTGTGAGTTAAAACAGAAGGAACTTGGATCTCAGGCTAACCCTGTTGAGCAGAAAGGACCAGCGGGGAGAGACCAGACATACTGTTAGAAAAGAAAGATACAAAATCTTCCTCACATAAGCTACTGGGAGCTAACCCTTCCTTGTAGATAATATACAATGAGTAATAACCACACACACATTCTTGATCTACCCCATTTTCTTTCTTTTTCCCCCAGTTTCTCATTGCTCTAAACGAACCACTTACTCCACAGCTTTCTTGTAGACTTCAATGGCTTTGTTCAAGTCCCCCTCCAGCAAATGAATCTTCCCCAGCATAATGTAAGTCAGGTCATGCTTGTTCAGATGTAGGGCGTTGTGCAGCTGGTCTTTCGCCTAAGAAGATTAGTGGAATAAAGAAAACCAAATCATACAGTGGAAGGTGAGTGGCTCTGTACAGCAATAATGTAAAGAGAGCTTGTGCTGTACTAAGGTAGGAGCATCCCATGTGAGCAAAGAGCCCTTAGTTCCCCCAAGCCCCAAACTGCTTGCTGCCAGGAACAAGACAGCAATACAAAAGTGACTGCCCCTGCAGCCGCCTGAGAGAGCTGAGTACCTAGAAAGACGAATGACCTTCTTCTATTTTCTACTTCTTCACATTCAAACCTCATGACATATTTCCTAAATCAAAAGGGACATCCCAGTTCTTGGTGGTGGAATATGAGCACTGGTGAAGGGATGGGTATTCGAGCATTGTATAACTGAGATTTAAACCTGAAAACTTTGTAACTTTGTAACTTTCCACAATAAAAAATTAAAAACAAAACAAACAAACAAACAAAAAAAGGGACATCCCAGGACAGTAGCACTACCCCAGATGATCTCAGCTGGCCCACTGACCAACTATTAAAATTCTCTTTTTTGACATCTAAGTTTTATTAAACATATGTTTCTGGACTGGAAAACTAAATTGGGGTGGTGAAAAAAAATTAAGATTGCCATTTATAATTTCTAAAATTTCTCATTGTCTTACTAAAAGCAAATAGTAATGAAAAATGAGAATCAATGGGAATAAGTATATATATCACTTCTAATTTTTACTACCAAAAATCTCTGGAACTGAAAAGAACACAAAAATAACAATGACATCTTGGTAATGAGCATACCCTCAGAGCAATTCCCCTGCCCAATTCTCGCTACCTTTCTCTTAATTACCTTGTTGAACTGTTTCAGGTAAATGTAGCAAACTCCCAGGTTATGACAGATCTCCTGCATGTAAAAGAAAAGAAGATAGGTGTGATACCAGTCCTATAGTGGGTAACAAAGTTGTTGTTGCTTAGCCAAATTCAAGCTTTGAGGCATGCATAATGCTACAATAAATTTTTAATTAAATTTCATATTCAAATATATTTAATTCTATAAAATGAGCTCAATACCAAAAAAAAAAAATTCACAGATTAAAAGAGAGAAAAGCAGAATAACCAGGTGCTCTTCCTGGGTCTGTGGTCCCTTGAGTACATATATTCCCACCACCTTCCAGAAAAGCACGGAACCTGAGGACAGCCGGGTATGGTCCCCAAAACACCAATACCAACAAAAACCCCATAAACTAGGTAAAGATACAAGCAGAAGTGCATGGCAATGTCTAGGCAGGCTGTCCTTCCCAGCTCAGGTTATGGGCTTTTCTCTTTGCTGCTCCCAGTAGGGTAACTCAGACCTAGAGCAGACATCTTGGAACCATGAGGGGAAGTAAAAGGCCTCACTCTCGACATCCCTGGACCACCAAATCACAGTAAGCAACTGTATCTGGACGTCTCATTTCATGAAAAAAGTTAAACCCAAATTTGATATGCCCAATATTCAGTCAAAATATTTTTGGTTAGACCATCCTGACAGATTGAAAGAGACAGAGGGAGGAATAAAGAATTATCAGGAAAAAATTTTCTGATCCAGACAGACAAAGGCCCTCAAAGTTAGAATGTTCACAGAAGAGGGTAATAAAAGAAAATAAACTCATTTACACAACTATTACTAACATTTCAGGACTCCCATGATAAAAGGAAACTTCATAGTTTCTAAAAAGGAAAATGAGGTTATCAACAAGCATGAGACTGTAACAGACTGCTTATAGCTACACAATCTGCCAGAAACAGGCAGCAACATCTGCTAAGTTATGAGGAAACAAGATTCTTGAACTTATACCTAACCAAAGCATCAATCAAGGGTAAATACAAGACATCTCAGCATGAAAGAACTCAGTAATAACAGTAACTGAAAAAGTAGTGTTCAATGACATCAATACAATGTTACCAATAACAAAGAACTTAAAGCTCCATACTGACCCAGTCTTTCTGGTTAAGTTTAGCAGCTTCATTATATACTTCAGTGGCAGCTTTATGTTTTCCCAAAAGAAATCTGTGGAAGAAATACATATTCCATTAATTATTGTCAGTGTCGGGTACCAGTAATTATTATTAACTCAAGTAAGTTACTAGACCTACATTTAACTTTTTTTAAAGAATTCTTGAAGACTCTTTCCTACGAGCTGATTATGCTGGTGTGGCCAGTGGTAAACCTACATCTGCTATAAATCAATATCAGAATGTAGGGATATCACTGATAGCTGTTCTGGACTTTGGTCCTATTCTACATGAATTTTAGTTAGTCTTCCATAATTTATGTTTCACAATGCTTAAAGACCAAATCAAATCAAACTATACTAAGCAAGAGCTGTCATCATTTACCAATTTAAAGGCATGCCCTTTCTTTCTAAGTCTGTCTCTCTCTCCATTATACGAAATCATACTTCTGAAGAGACAGAAAAAACTGGCTCTGGGCAAATGCAGTACTTGTACAAATGACAGCCAGAGATAACACAAGGAACCCTAGTACCTCCTGTGAATACAAGCATGTGCGCGTGCACACACACACACACACAACCTGCTAGTATTGATTGGAACATGAAAACTTCCATGGGTTGCCAATAATATTAAGGGCTAGAATATCACTACTTCTACAAGAATATTAGCATTCCCGAATTGGACTAGAAGATAACAGTATTTGATATACTCAGTTCCTATAAACTACACTGTTACAAAGTTACACAGCTTTCTCTAATTTCAAAATTAATTTCTACTTTTAAAGTAGATGCTAGTGTACCCATCAAGCACCTCTCCCTGTGACCGCCTGCTGGCTACAGAAGCAGCCTCTCCCTGAGCACTGACATTGTTCTCTGAGTGCCCTGCTGGCTGCCAATACTCACAAAGATCTGGCCACTTGCTTGAGGTTATCAGCACACAGAGGGCTGAGAACAGCACATGTCTGAAAGAGTTCGAGGGATTCTTGGATATTTCCTTCCAGGCGAAGTATCAGTGCTGTCAAGAAAACAGAAAATAAAACCATTCCCTCTTTTCTGCAAAGAACAAAGCCTGGTATCAGAAAAATTAAGGCAAGAAATAATACTGAAGAAATTCTTTGAATAAATAAATATTTAATGCAATCAATGTTTTTTTTTTTAATTTAGTCACCATGAGATTACAAAGTCATACATAATTGGGTTTGGGGCATATAATGTTTCAACACCAATCCCTTCACCAATGCCCACTTCGTGTCACCTATTTCCTCTCCTCCCCATATTTGCCTCCCTCCCACCCGTCTGCTTCTATGAAGGCCACTCTTTTTAATATAGAAGTTTTTGAACTGTAATTTACACTATTATAGCACTACTGCTGACAGAATTTCATATATAACACTTTACTACCTTTCAGCACCACCTCCTCTTCCTGGCTCAATGCTTCTCTCCACCAAAGTCATTGCCCCCTCCCCTGGTCATTTGGCCTGTTTCCACAGAATACCAGTTTTCATGTTGTTGGGGTTTTCTTTTTCTTTTTGGGGTTTTATTTTTATTTTTTTTTTGGCTTTTTGGGTCACACCCGGCAATGCTCAGGGGTAAGTTACTCCTGGCTCTGCACTCAGGAATATGTTTGGCTATATGGGATGCTGGGGATCAAACCTGGGTCAGCCACATGCAAGGCAAACACCCTCCCTGCTATACTATTGCTCTGACTCCCAGTTAATCATGTTCTTTGCTTCCACAAACAGGTACTATTTCAGAGGAGCTAAAATAGCAAAGTTGTTAACAAGCTGAAAACTTATGAATTTCAAACCAAACCCACCTATTCCTTCCACTGCCAAAATCCAAAACACTGATAATCAGGTGCCTTGTGAACTGTCCTACAAATTCTTTTGTTGTTGTTTTGGGGTTCACATCCAGTAATCTCAGGGGTCACCCCTGGCTCTGCACTTAAGAATTACTCTGGCATATGGGGGAACCATATGAGATGCTGGGGTTCAAACCTGAGTTTGTAAGTAAGTCCAAAGTAAGTCCAAAGTAAGCACCCTAAATGTTGTACTATTGCCCCAGTCCCCCACAAATTCTTCAAAATGAAACAATCCTGGGAATTACCATCACACTCTCTTTATCATGATAATCAGACTCTCGCCTGATTCACAGAGCACATCGAAAAGGGCAAATGAAATCAATACCCAAATCCAACAAGGAGACTTTGGCAAATGAATAGTAATGTTTCACACTTTGTCTTCAGTATAGCAACCACTAATGACTTGCTATACAACTGTAGCACTGTAGTCCTGTTGTTCATCGATTTGCTCGAGCGGGCACAGTAACGTCTCCATTGTGAGACCTGTCACTGTTTTTGGCATATCGAATACACCACAGGTAGCTTGCCAGGCTCTCCGAGAGGGACCAAGGAATCAAACCTGGGTTGGTCCCGTGCAAGGCAAATGCCCTACCTGCTGTGCTATCGCTCTAGTCCTGCTACTACATTTTCTAAACCTAGTTCTCAGAAGATCTGTACATATTAAAGTACTATGAAGTGCTGAAAATCTAAAACTTTTACTATTGGAAATAAGCTCCTCCCTCCTTCCCTCCCTCCCTCCCTCCCTCCCTCCCTCCCTCCCTCTTTAAATAAATCACCGTGAGGTACAGTTGAAGATTTGCCAACTTTTGTGCTTACATTTCAGTCATACAATGTTCAAGTACCCATCCCTCCACCAGTGCCCATTCCCCACCACCAATGATCTCAGTATCTCGCCCACCACCCCCATGCCATCCCCCCCACCCCACCCACCTCTGTGGCAGGGTATTCGCTTTTGCTTTCTCATTCTTTCTGGGTGTTGATGTATTGAGTGGCCATCATTCGGTCTATAGTCTACTTTCAGCATGCATCTCCCATCCCGAGCAGACCCTCGAAGCACCCTTTACTCGGTGGTCCCTTCTCTATCTGAGCTGCCTTTCCCCCCAACATGTGAGGCTGGCTTCCAGCTTTTTCTTTTCTTTTTTTTTTTAATGTCAGGAAATTACATATTAGTATGAAGACAAAGAAAGAAATAAGTTGTAAATAAAACTATTTGCTAATAATAAAGAGTTAAAAGTTCTGGAAAAAATGTAAGTTATGTTGGGCTGAAGAGATAGTAGAGTATGATGCTTGCCTTGCAGTTAGTTTAATTTTAATTCAGCACCCAACACCGCACAGCGGGTAGGGCGTTTGCCTTGCACACGGCCGACCCGTGTTTGGTTCCTCCACCCCTCTCGGAGAGCCTGGCAAGCTACCGAGAGTATCTCACCCGCACAGCAGAGCCTGCCAAGCTACCCGTGGCGTATTCAATATCCCAAAAACAGTAACAAGTCTCACAATGGAGACATTACTGGTGCCCACTCGAGCAAACTGAGCAATGGGATGACACTGATACAGTGATACCCAACACCACCAAGGGTCTCTCCTGATAAGCCCCTGAACACAGCCAAGTATGGCATGAACACCACCCTGCACCACACACCCATTTCTTTTGGCACAAAAGGATAAAGTTCCAGTCAGTGGTTCCTACATTTGGTTTCTGATGTATTTCATTAATTCTCTTCTGTATCCTGTATACTGTAGGCTTCCCTTTATCCTGACTCTTGTAAAAATCCTCAGATCTTTCCACATTTTTCTTAACTTGACTACAGAAACACTTCAAGCCTCTTCTGGGCCTAAAATTGATATCCATGATATCCATTCTGAAAGAATACTAGTCAGAAACTAGGAAGGAATAAAAGATGGTAACCAAAAAAAAATTTTTTTTTATTGCTTTTGGACCACACTCAGTGGTGCTCAGGGCTTACTCCTATCTCTGAACTCAGGGACCACAACTGGCAGGTTTCAGAGCCATATGGGGTACTAGAGATCGAACCCAGGTCGGCCATGTGCAAAGCAACAGCCCTACCCACTGTACTATCTCTTCAGCCCTGGTAGCAAAATTTCCAATAGTGTCTGAAGTTTCTGAAATTGAATCAAGCACAAGGACTGTGTTCCAATTTCAGGACACAGAAGAAGTGAATAAGGCCTCTGGAGGGCTAGAATGATAGTACAGTGGTAGGGAGCTTGCCTGCCACGTGGCAGACCTAAGATTTGATTCCATATTGGCCTATGTGCCTGCCAGGAGTGATCCCCAAGCACAGAGCCAGCAGTCAGCCCTGTGCACCGGTGGATGTGGCCAAAAACCAAGCAAGAAACCAACCTCTGGAACAGGTAAAGTTTTTTATAAAGTTATTTGCTTTTTTCCCTATAATCAAGCAAAGTGTGTTTCTCTAGCAAAAGATGAAAAATATGTCTTACCTTGTACATAGATAGCGTATTCACACAACCCCTGAGTTTCCTGAAGCTGTTCTTTGATAACAGCCTAAAAGAGGAAGAAAAGAATTTCTGAGCAATAAATATGTCTTGAATAATCTTTAGAAAAAAATAAATATAAACAAAGAACAAAGTAATAAATCCAGGATACTAATAAAATAGTTCATCTATAATTTTTTAAATTTTAGCTCATTTGTTCTTGTGTATTCTACAACACTCACTGATTGGCAAACAGACCACATCTGACCCACAAAGTCTACTTATACAGATCTCAAGCTATTAGTGTTTCATATGTTCTTTAAGAGAAGATAAAGAAAATGAAACAGCAGTATGTGACCTGCAAATCCTAAAGTATTTACCAAATGACCCTAGAGAAAGAGCTTGCAAGCCCCTATATAAAATCTACAGAGGCAAGATCAAACAAGAATGAAGACTTCCAAGTCCAGTGAGGGGCTCTCTCAGGAGTACTATGTGCTCAAGAAGCTCAGTGCGCAAGCACCTAATTCAAGTCAGAGACACAGGCAAGGCTTTCCTGCCTCAGCAGTGGCAGCTCAGGTGACCAAGACAGTTAGAGAAGGCTTCTAATGCCATGTGAAAGCCATTCTAAAGGTCATCAAAACATCTTGGTCAGTTTTCAGTCGGGATGGGAGATGTGTGTTGAAAGTAGATAAAGGAGCAAGTATGATGACCTCTCAGTATCTGCACTGCATACCATAATGCCCAAAAGTAGAAAGAGAGTATGGTGAATATTGTCTGCCATGGAGGCAGTGGGAGGGTGGGAAACTGGGGTTATACTGGGGATACCGGTATTGGGGAATGTGCACTGGTGGATGGGTGTTTGATCGTTGTGTGATTGTAATTCAAACATGAAAGCTTGTAACTGTATCTCATGGTGATTCAATAAAATAAAAATTTTTTTAAAAGTTTTAAAAAAATCTTGGTCAGTTTAAACAAGGAGCAATCACATTCTATTTACTGTAAAATCTTTTTCAGACCACTGTTGTAAGCAGACTGAAGTCAAGGCTAATACACTGTCACTGTCATCCCGTTGCTCATCGATTTGCTCGAGCAGGCACCAGTAATGTCACCATTGTAAGACTTGTTACTGTTTTTCGCATTTCGAATATGCCACGGGTAGCTTACCAGGCTCTGCCATTCAGGTGAGATACTCTCGGTAGCTTGCCAGGCTCTCCGAGAAGGCAGAGGAATCGAACCAGGGTCGGCTGTGTGCAAGGCAAACGCCCTGCCGCTGTGCTATCACTCCAGCCCAGGCTAATACAAAACCTTATTTATTATGCTCATTTAAATTAGAACGATGTGTACTAACTAAAGACTCTTAAGACATGGGGCTGGAGTGATATCACAGCAGGTAGGGCGTTTGCTTTGCACGAAGCCAACCCGGGTTCAATTCCCAGCATCCCATATGGTCCCCTGAGCACTGCCAGGAGTAATTCCTGACTGCAGAGCCATGAGTGACCCCTGTGCAAAAAAAAAAAAGACATGAACAATGTCACGACAGGAAAAGAAGGCTCTCTAGAACTTGGTGACTATGGTTAGTGATATGACTGCTACTTCTTGTTTTTGGTTGCTGGGCTACCCCTAATGTGATGCTCAAAGCTTACTCCCTACACTGTGCTCAGGGATCATGTCCTGCAGGGTGTGGATGACATGTGGTGCCAGGGATTGAACCCAGGAAGGCCATGCAAGGCAAGTGCCCTACCCACTGTACTACCGCTGTTATTGGTGCAAGGTCCCTTTTGAGTTGGGCAGCAATTGCGACAGCACCTGGTTTTGTTAGCCAGGCCGAGTCTTGAAAGAAGGGAAGCCTAACAATGGCTTTTCAATCCTATTTCTCCCTCTTACACAGGCTGGAAACTGAGCAAAGACTTAAATCCTGTGGCCTCTCTTCAGTTTATTTCATAAAGAAAAGGTGTCAAACTGAGACCCACATCACTGCCTAAACAACAGCTGAAAATCAGAAAGCTATGAAAAACCTGCTGCCGGAATCCAGAGCAATAGTACAGTGGGTAGGGCACCTGGCTTTGATCCTTGGTACCCCATGTTATGCTCAGGTTCCTCATACTAAATGAGATAGCTGAAATCAAGAAGGGTAGCAGGACATACTTCAACATCATAGGCCCAAGGATCACAATAGATTATGAAACTCCAAAACCATTCAAGTAATGATTACAAAACGGAGCTTGCGCATTTATACTCTAAAACTACATTACAAAGTGTCAATTAAAATCTTGCAAGACTGAACCAGAGACACTGCAGGGCTCTTGCCTTGCACATGTCCAGCTCAGGTTCTATTCCCTGCACCCCACCTGGTCCTCCAAGCACACCAGGACTGATCCCTGAGAGCAGAGCCACGAAAAAGCCCCAAGCATCACCAGGTGTGGTCCAAAAGCCAAAAACAAAATTGATTCTACAAGATTAACCACAATTTTGACTTATGTCTAAAAGAAGCTATGGCTTACAGCCACACATCACACAAGAATAAATTGCTTCTTTACATAGCTCAGAGCGCACCTTTCCCCAACCCTTATCAGCACAGACTGTTGCAAATTCCAAGGTCTGTTAGGGATTTACACAGCACAGATGGCTGCTCTTAAATTTTAGGGTCTGGGGCTTACAAAAGGTAGGGTATTTGCCTTGAATTCAGCTGACTAGATTCAATCCCTTGTATCCCATATGGAACCCAAGCACTGCCGGGAATAATTCCTGAGTGTAGAGCCAGAAGTAACCCCTGAGCATCACTGGGTGTGACCCAAAAGGAAAAAAGAAAATTTAGGATTGGGGGGGGGGGAGGCAGGGTATGGGAGAGAACCTGGGAAATTGGTGGAGGGAAACTGACACTAGTGGTGGGATCAGTGTTGGAACACTGTATGCCTGAAACTTAACTATGAATAACTGTAAATCACAATGCCTTAATAAAACAAAATTTAAATTTTAGGGCCTGAATCTTACAAACTTGTTTTGTTTTGGCTTTTTGGATCATCCCCAGGGATCTCAGGGGTTATTCCTGGCTCTGCATGGGGCAACCATATGGGATAGCAAGCCACATGCCAGGCAAATGCCTTACCCACTGTAGTATCACCCCAGCCCCTCTTAACAAACTTTTGACTTTTACTTGGTCCAACAGTGAATGATGTTTTGGTTTTGGGGTTTAATCTGTTTAGTTTAGTTTTGTTTTTTTGTTTTGTTTTGTTTCTAGACCACAGCCAACAGTGCTCAGGGCTAACTCCCATCTCTGCACTTAGGACTAATTCCTGGCTGGCTCGGGGGAACCATACAGGTGACAAGGCTCAAACCTAGGTCAGCTGCATGCAAGGCAAGTGCTTTATCTCCTGTAGTCGCTCTCTGGCCCCAGATGATGTTTTGTTAAACTATGTGATATTATAGCAGATTATGACAAAAAACTTAAATTAGCATATAACACTCATATGGTCCTGTGTACACTCCCAGGAGTGATCCGAGTGCAGAGCGAGAGCCAGGAGTAAACCGTAAGCACTGCCAGATATGGCACCAAAAAAGAGAGGGGTAAGGGGGAGCGGAGAGAGGAGAGAAAGAGGGGAGAGAGGGAGAGAGAGAGAGACAGAGAGGAGAGGGAGAGACAGAGAGAGACAGAGAAAGAAGCGGGGGAAGGAGGGAGGGAGAGAGGGGGTGAGTAGGGAGGCAGAGAGGCAGGGAGGGAGGGTGGCAGGGTGGCAGACAGGCAGGCAGGGAGGAAGGCGGCAGACAGGCAGGCAGGGAGGAAGGCAGCAGACAGGCAGGTAGGCAAGCCCACCCACGGCAGGGCTAGACAGTACAGAAATAAGAATCAAGAACAGCCCAATTCTCAAGAAATACAGAGGTGAGAAGCAGAGGAGGTAGGGGAAAGGAAATAGTTCCAAAAAGGCAAATGGAACAAAAACATAGAAATCTTTCAAGAGTTACACAGTGCACTGCTAATTCTGTTCACTGACATGAGTAAAAATGACACAGAGATGTAATTAAACACACCAAAACCTTAGGAACACTATAAAGATGCCAAAAAAGATGATACCAGGCTGGAAAGAGAGAGGTAGGATTTGCCTTGTACACAGCTGACCCTAGTTCTATCCCTGGCACTCCAGAATCATAAAATAAACCTCATGGAAGAACTATTTTCACTCCTCTAGAGATTAAAAAGTTAAACCCTGCTGTGCTGTACACCTACCTTTTGTCATGAAACCAACAAGCTCCCAGCGGTGGCTTCAGTCTAATCCTGAAATGAAAACACTTCGCATATGCCTGACCTTGGCCCTAGCTAGTCCCAGGCCTGAAGTTACAAGCAGTCAGACCACAGACAATCTGAATAAATGTCGCTGGAAACCACTGGCATTTTGAGACTATTTCTTAAGCAGTTATCATTATAACAAAAGCTAACCAAGACACGAAAAGTGTGAACCAAGGACTTATACATCATAATAGGATAGGACCTGCCACAGACACAGTTGCCTATCTAAAGCATGTCTCTCATTTTCTCTGTCATCATAGTCTCTCACCTTGCATGCTTCATAATCTTTTCGGATATAGTGAAGATGGATCAACCAGTTCTGCTTCTCCAAAATAGGAAAGTCTGGGGCTGAGTGAACATATTTTGACAAGATAAAAAGAGTCATGGTTAGTTCTTCAGTATTGTTTTCTTGTCTAAATAATCACAAATAAAATATCATATTAATTTTTTATACTGCTGATTATAAGAATATAGTGCATCGGAGGATGGAGAGATAATACACACCTGATACACTAGGTGTACACTAGGTGTACACTAGGTGATACACTAGGGTGCTTGCCTTGAATGTGGCCAATCAGGATTCAATCCCCTGCATCCCATGTGGTTCCCCAGGAGTAATTTCTTAGTACAGAGCCAGGAATAAGCCCTGGGCACTGCTGGGTATACACTATTAAGGCTGAGAATTAGCATAGGGGTTAAAGTTTGCCTCACTCACAGCTGACCCTAGTTCAATCTTTAGCATCACATACAGTCTGAGCACTACCAGGAGTGATCCCTGACCAGAGAGTCAGGAATTAAGCCCTAAAAACTACCATCTATAGTCCAAGCACTGCCTCTCAAAATTTTTTTTTAATTTATTTTTATTTATTTTTATTGAAGCACAAAATAGACTATTAAAATGAGATACAGGGCTGGATAGTACAGCGGGTATGGCACTTGCCTTGCACATAGCCAAGCCAGATTTGATCCCTGGAACCACATATGGTCCTCTGAGCACTGTCAGTTGTGATCCTTGAGTGCAGAGACAAAACTAAGTCCTGAGCACTGCAGGGTGTGGCCCCAAACAATAATAATAAAAAAATAAATAAAAAGACCTGGGATCAGAGCAATAGTACAGAGGGTAGGCTGACCCAGGTTTGATCCCCAGCATCCCATATGACCTCCAAACACAGCTAGGAGTAATTCTTGAGTGCAGAGCCAGGATTAATGCCTGAGCATCACTGAGTGTGCCTCAAAAACAACAAAGGGACTATGGCCAAAGAGACAGTACAGAGTATAGGATGCTTGCCCTGCATGTGGCGTACCCAAATCCCTGGAGTCCCACCAGGAATGATACCTGAATGCAGAGCCAGAGCCCTGAGCACGGCTGGGTATGGCCCCTAAATAAGATAATTAATTTGACTTAATACAGGGTGAGCCCTGAATTCAGTCCCTGAGCACTACTAGGACTGGCTCCCAAACAGACCCAAGAGTTTCCCCCAGAACCATTGGGTATGACTCCACAAAAAACTTTAAAACACAGCAATTACAACATAGTACAAAAAGCATATATACCTCTGCATATATACCCTGCATGCAGAGGTCCCAAGTTCAGATCCCTGCACTGCATGGATCACTGCCACTACTGCTAATTGTAGCCCCCAGCTCTGCTGGAAAATCCCTCCCAAAATAAGTTTAAAATACAGGTAAAAACTCATTTAAGAAATTACTTGGGGACACTGGAGAGAGAGTACAAAGGTTAAAGCACTTGCCTAGTATGTGGCTGTGGCCAGCACTACAACCCTGGTTCAAATCCCAGCATGGCATATGGTCCCCCAGCACTACCATATGTGGCTCCTGGAGCACCAGCAGTGTGGCCCACACAAGCTCCCCAAAAATTATTTTTCAGGGCCAGGGATGTAGAGCCTCACATCTCTGGGCTCAATCCCCAGCAACACACACACCATTAAAAAGAACAGAAATTACATGTTTGTGTTTAAAAAGAGAAGATTCCCTGCTAATGTTGAAACAACAGAAACCTCAAGGAAGAAAAAGAAAGAAATTCAGAAAATAGAAAAAGTTGACTTCAACTCTTTGATGCTTTCTCAAAAATAAATTACAATCTCTAAAATAGGGGCCAGAGAGATAGTACAGTGGGTAGGGCAGTTAGCTTGTATCTGACCTGGGATGGATCTCCAACACCCCATATGCCCTGCCTGAGCCCCACTAGGAGAGATCCCTGAGCACAGAGCCAGGAGTAAACCCTTAGCACCACCAAGTGTGGCCTCAAAACAGACAAAAACAAACAAAAAATTCTAAAACAAAAAGAATTCTAAAATATACATGGCTACATGTTTTCACTTTGTAAATCCAGTCAGTGAGTACAAATGTTTCTATTGTTTTTTATGAACCTTTATATATCTGAGATAGTCCCTGCATAAAAAAAAAAAAAGAGTCCAAAGCAGTACTAGTACAGCAGGTAGAGTAGTTGCCTTGCACAAGGCTAACCCAAGTTCAATCCCTAGCACCACATATGATCCCCTGAGCACAGAACCAGGAGTAAGTCCTGAGAACCAATAGGTATAGCCCAAAAACAAAAACAGAAAAAAGTAAAAGGTACAACAGGAACAAGAGGGATTTGCAATGCCATGAACCTTAGAAGATAAAAATCAATATAGAAAATGATTGTTCCATAGCTCCATAATGTGAAAGGAAGGGGAGTACCACAACCCAAAGTCAATGTTATCAGAAAACGAAATTGAAGTAATATTACACATTCCTTCCCAAAATAGAATATATCAATAAAATTATCTAAATTAAAATTTATTTAAAGTATGAATACGACTGTATATGGAAGGAGAAAGAAAAATAACACTGTTAAAGCAACTGGCATCCACATTCTAATTACCCATATTCTCTGGGCAGTTCTATCCTGCAGGTCAGTAGTAATCAAGGAAGGAATCAGGAAATCTATGTCAGATTCTTTGATTTTGTTTCCTTCATTTCTTTTCCCTCAATTTCCACAATCCATTAGATACTGGTCACTCCTGTTCTGCATAACCATTTCCAGAATTAGTTTCTTATTAAAGGCCATACAAATCACCAAGTTTAAAAACAGGTATGTAGTGTAATATTCAATGTGTGTCATTGAACTTAATAGTTCTGGGACAAATAGCTCAGTGACAAATCTTGGACTCAGACTAACTATATATATGTTACCCTCTGCCACTAAGCCTAATGAAAAAGATAAGAGACAGAACAATTTTTTTTTTTTTTTTTTGCTTTTTGGGTCACACCCGGCGATGCACAGGGGTCACTCCTGGCTCATGCACTCAGGAATCACCCCTGGCGGTACTCAGGGGACCATATGGGATGCTGGGATTCGAACCCGGGTCAGCCACGTGCAAGGCAAACGCCCTACCCGCTGTGCTATCGCTCCAGCCCCGAGACAGAACAATTTGAGTTCAGAAAATCACCAGGTATTATTTCTTTTACAATTAAATTGTTACAATTAATTAAATTTAAAAAATTAAATGCAAATTTGAGTTTTCTGTATTAAAATTTTATAAGGGAGAGAGAAATAACAGTATGAAAGTTAAGATGCTTGACTTGTAGCCTGCAACACTGGTTCAAATCTCAGCACCACATACAGTCTCCATATGCCCCACTCCCCCATCTCCCAACAAAGAAAAATCTTACGATGAAAGTCAAATCATTTTATGCACCCTAGCTGAAAAATGGAGAGGGGGAAGTGATCAGTTTGCAAAGTAATTTGAGGACTTAAGACATTTATGAGATGAAGTACTAAGGATCACAAGAACAAAAGGAACCACCCAAAGCAGTGTTTAAAACTCATGCATAGTCCTGGAGTTGTAGACTGTCAAAAAAACTAAAAGAATTTTCGTTTCATCGATGACCTTACAAATCATTTCAGTGTCCTCATATCTTTCTATTACTGTTGTATGGTAAGTCATTTCCTCAATCGTAGAGACATTCATTCAATAATCACAGAACACCTACCATGTGCTGGATACTGAGATCTGAAAATGAAGAAAACTAACCACCTGCTTTCAGGGAGTTTATAGTCTGTTAGGATTGAGAGAGGTGGAACAAAGGGTCCTGGTAGAGGGGACAGAGGATAATAAGTTATGAATAAGTATGAATAATATTTTCCCTTTTTTTTATTTTGGGGGGACACACCCAGTGGTGCTCGGGGCTTACTCCTGGCTCTAAGCTGAAGGATAATTCCAGGCAGAGCTCAGGGGACCATACTGGGTACAAGAAATTGAACTCAGTCAGCCATATGCAAGAGTGGTGCCTCACCTGTTATACTCTCACTCCAGTCCCATGATGGTATTTCTCTATGGAAAAAGTAGAGATGAGCAGAGCCAGAATAGTACAGCAGGTAGGGCACTTGCTCTGCATGTGGCCGATCTGGGTTCAATCCCCAGAATTCCATATGGTCCCTTGGCCACCTAATTCCTGAGTGCAGACCCAGGAGTCACTCCTGAACACCTCGGGGTATGATCCCAAAATAACAGGCGAGGAACTGAAAGGAGTGTAGAAGGGGGGGGGGGAGGATTATACTTTTAAATGGGGGAGGGAGGATGAATTAAATATTCATCCTCTATATGTGAGGACTGAATACATAGAGATTCAAATATTATCTGGTACATGTTAAGTCCTAAAGAAGTGTTAACTAGTGTTATTGTTATTTTTATTGTATTTATCTTCAAAGGTGAGGAAACTCTGAATACCTTACAAATCCCTATAGGCTATGCATCCTAATTTTCAGTTAGAATTTTTACCTGTGCAAGTTGAATTTCTTGCATTTCAAATAAGGATATGGAACCTTAATATTTTCACAACTACTACAAGAATTACATTATCTGAAAGAGCTTCTAAACGATGAGGATACTTAAATGCAAGCAGAGTCACTTCCATTTAACAGCAAACAGCAGTCACATCAGATGCCACATTTTTGGAGTGCATAACCACAGAGAGGTGGCCAACTGATGAGATACAAGGTAATTTGTTTATAAGAAGACCTGTTTCCACACATCTCGTCCCTGCACCATCAGTGAAGACAAAGTCTTTCTACTGTTTGCACAAAGACCACTTTCAAGTTCCCAGCTCTCACACACTTGTCTTTCCATCGCCACAAGGGCAGAGGGCAGAAGGCTAGCAACAACATACTCATGGCCTTTTCTCTCTCCTGCTCCCATCCTACACTGTTGTGACCTCTGTATCAACTTAAGGATGAGCAAGACATGTATCTTAAATAATCCTACAATCAAACAAATCTGAGATCACCAGAATTCTTTTTCCCAGTCATCTATTTGCCTGGGTACCAAATTCTCTTAGGAATGATCCTAACTCAAACCTTCAGAGTAAATCTAATACTAGATTTACTAGTAACAATATGAAAGAAAATCAGAATGTGCTTTGGGTTTAGTTCTTTAATGGGGGAGTATATTTTCCAAGCAGTACTCAAAAACTGGGGGGTGAAGGGGTTGAGATTAGTGAATGTAGGCCAGCAGGACATCAGTTCTATACAGGTGTCTGAGGAGGCAATGATGCCTGAGCCCTGCAGTGCTGGGGGTACCTGGGCCCCAAGAGGACGGACAGGGGTGCTGGGGCCTCCAGGGCTACATTCAGAAATACCTGGAGGACAATGTGGTGTTTGGAATTGTACCCTAGTGAGATGCATGCCAGACATGATCCTTAACTGCTGTACTATCTTCTGGCTCCTGCCTTAGATTATTTTGATGAAAATTTTTCTAAAATAGCTAAGGGGGCCAGAACAATAGTACAATGGGTATGGCACTTGCACTGCATACAGGTGACTTGGATTTGATTCCTGGCACCACATATGGTTCCCTGAGCCGCACCAGGAGTGATCCCTGAGCACTGCTAGGTGTGGTCAAAAAAAAGGAAAGAAAATTTTTTTGAATTTTTCAAATAAAAAAGGGAGTGTACTCTTCAAGCCTGTATTCTCTCTTGAATATGCATCTCACTTATATGTCTCTATGGTTCTTTGCTTGCCTATTACCATTCTGGAGAAGTCTGTGTTCTCTCTTCAACAGATTTTCTCCCTTTCTCTCCTCTCACACCTTTCTAAGCAAATTTCGTTCAATAAAAACAGCATTGCTTCGCTCACTAAAAAATAATTAAGCGGGAACTTTAACTGAATGAACAGGTGACAAAAGAAATTTATACAGGCCCAAAAGACAAATCAGAGATAAGCATCAGACCAAAGGCTGTGACCACCTCTAGCCTACATTGGTAAGTGTGTTATGGCTGAAGTTACCCAGAGAAAGCTGCCAATGAGGTCTGACTGGCAGAAACAATAAAGAGATGCAGCCAAAAGTGCATTCCCACCCTCAGAGCTTCCTCAAGGTGAAAAGGAAGAGGGAGGAAGAAAACTAGCTGCTTCTGCCTCAGACCCTCCAATCTGCTGTTCCTCATACTTGCTAATCCAGTGGAAGTCTGCTGACACAGGAGCCTGGAAGGATTCTGAGGGTCAGCTCCTCACAAAGGCAGCAGGGAAGGAAAGGGTGAGGATTGATCTTGTGGGAAAAGACCCAGAATCAGCAGAAATATCAACTCTGCTGACACAAACAATGGAGGAGACGGGACATCATCAGTTCCAAAAGGATACACACTGGAAGCTGGATTTTTTCTTATATTGCTGGTTTCCAACTTGTTCTCTTCCTTCCATGATTTTAAAATGAATGGGGCAGGGGTGGGAGTCACTGCTGTGACTATTGTTGAGAAATAATACTGGGATTAAGGCACTTACTTTGCAGGCAATCAAGTTTGATCCCTGGCATCTGGCATCTGATATGGTCCCCTAAGCATCAACAGGAGTAAGCCTTAAAGCTATACTGTGTGTGGGCAACCCCGAAAAAGGGAATTAGAGAGAAAAATCATGTGAAATATGTTAAAGTTTTACAACATAACCTAGATAAGTTTTTTTTTTTCAAACAATTACACACACATACACACACACACACACAGAGTGGGGGGAAGAGAGAATATTTAGGGGCCACACCTGAGAATATTTAGGGTTTCCTCCTCATTTTGTGCTCAGGGATCACTCCTGACTTGGGAACCATACTGAGGATCAAATCTGGGTCAGCTGCATAAAAGATAAGGGTCTTACTCACTGTACTATCTCTCCAGCCCCAACAACATAATTATGTTTTGGGTTCATGGATGTGTGTATTCCGCTTAAGTTATTTGTATACAGTTTTATTGATATATGTAATTTGTATGTATTATAGTTTGTTTCTGTATATCTGATACATATTTACACTGAATTGTTTTCTCCCCAGTTATTTGACTGAATAATCCCAAGAGGCTAAAGTCAAACAATTCAGGGACTATTACGTTAAAGAAAGAAAAAGAAAAACTAAGTCTCCAGAGAGTAAGTGATTTTGCCCCTATTCAAGAGCTAATTAATGGAAGAGACAGAATGACAAACCACATTTCTAAGGATACTAATTAAGCTGCACAAAGTTTCTGTCCTACCATAGTCTAATTTATTTTGTTTGTTTTGTTTGGGGGGCACATCAGAGTTTACTCCCAGCTCTGTATTCTGGGGAATTGCTCCTGCAGGTAAAGCATGTGCTTTCGATTCCTTTGATCTCTCTCCATCTAATTTTCTTATTTTTTGGAGAGAAGAGAATTCTGAAAGATTATATATTATAGCTCAAGTAAGCAATGTTTACAACAGTGTCAATGTTTTGTGGTACTGATGGACAGTCACTGCATCCACCAAAGTGCCCAGGATCCTCCACCACTGTCTCTTTGTCACCTCTAGCCCACCTCGTCCTCCCTCTCCCCCAACTCTTTTGTATCTTGTAATCCAAGGTTAAAAGATTGTTACTAATTGATACTATCTATTTCATTTTGTCCTTCTCTGTGTCACAGATGGATGAAATCATCCTGTACTTGTCCTCCAATTTTGACTAGTTTCACTTAACATGATACACTTCAGTTCCATCTAAGTTGTAATTAACTGCAAGATTTCATCCTATCATACAGCTGCATAATATTCACAGCATATATATAGACCACTTACTTATCCATTCACCTGATGGACTTTGGGCTGTTTTCTTATCTTGGCTATTGAACTAAGTACTACGATGAACACAATGCATATGCACATATTTTAAATGAATGTTTCTCCGCTGGTAGGGGTGAGGGAAAGATAGATGTTGTGAAGTGGAATCACTGAGAGCTCTACTCTCAGTAGTTTTCTGAAAAACTTTCATACTGTTTTTCATAAAGGCTGAACCCACCAACAGTAAATGAAGGTTCCTACTTCTCTACATCCTCACCAACAATGGTCATTTTAAGCTCTTTCTGATACATATAGCATTCTCACTGCTGTGACTGATATCGTACCTTTTCTTTTCTCTTTTTTTTTTGGCTTTTTGGGTCACACCCAGCAATACACAGGGTTATTCCTGGCTCTGCACTCTGCATTCAGGAATTACTCCTGGTGGTGCTTGGGGAATCATATGGAATGCTGGGGATCGGTCAGATGCGTGCAAGGTAAACACTCTACCTACTGTAGTATCACTCCAGCCCTTTCTTTATCTTATCATTTTTAATTTCCTTGATAAGAGGATGAACCCTTTTACATTTGCCTACTGGCAATATGTATGTCTTATGGGAAATATCTGTTCCTCTCTTTGCCTTATTTTTATTTTTAATTTTTTGGGGGAGGTTTCTTTTTCTATTTTTTTTTTGCCTCATTTTAAAATAACATTATTTTGTTGTTGAGCTTTGTGAGTGCTTTATATACTTTGGATATTAGCCCTTTATCTGATGTACTGTGCACAAATAGTTTCTCCCATTCAGTATGATGTCTTCTTTATTTTTTTTATTTTGGGGCCACACCCAGTAGCACTCAAGGCTTAGGACTGGCTCTACGCTCAGGGAGCATTCCAGTAAGACTCAGGGGACCATAATGGGGTGCTAAGGGTTGAACCTGGGTCAGCTGCATGCAAGCACCCTACTGGCTGTATTCCCTCTCTACCCCAAGCTGAGACAGAAATATAGTATTGTCTCACATTGCAGGAAAAACTTGACCTGAGTTACAACTACGCACAAAAGGAAATGGAGACTCCTTTAAGGAAGGAGATATATATACTCAAGAAGTAAGCTGATTCACTCACCTCAGTGATGGATAAGGTCCTCAACTGAAAGCCGGAAGAAAGTCACCTGGGGTCATATCATGGGGAGAAATGAAGAGGACTTAAGTAGCCCCAGGTAGGATATCATTCTCTCAGAACTACCAAGTAGTTCTGATAAACAATAACAAATTAAGTTTCTTGTTCTTGAAAAAGTCCTGCTATATCGATATTCCCATGCAGGAAGTTGTTTATCCCTTCCATAGTTGACACCCAGTACCTTCAAAGACTATACTTAGTGCAGAATAGGAGCCTCTCTAGCTCAAGAAGGGGAAGACCATCAGAGATAATACCAAATTCAAACTCAGAATTTCTCAGTCGAAATGCTTCTGATGTGCACAAATAAAGCCTCTCTGCGTGTTAATCCAGCTTCTATGTGAATTCTTCCTGCCTTTTACTTAACCAGATTAGGGCTCCTCAATTATGAGCAATTATGTACCCAAGGAGACAGCTGACGATGTCTGGGCCCATTTTTGGTTGTTACACCTCGGTCCTACTGACATCTACTATGCAGAGGCCCAAGAAGATGCTGTTAACATACTAAACAGTACTGCTCCTATGACAAGCAATTAACTTTCTCAAAATGTCAGTAGTGCTAATGTTGAGAAAATCAACCTTAAACTAAAGGTTAAAAAGAAATTTAAGGATAGACAAAAGAGAGTACAGTGGGTGAGGCATTAGCCCTAGCTCCATGTGCGGTCCCCCAAACCATGGTCAGGAGGGATCCCTGAGCTCAAAGCCAATAATTCTAAGGTTAGAGACAGTACTGCAGGTAGGGCACCTGTCTTGCACAAGGCTGACCTGGGTTCAATTCCCGGCATCCCATATAGTCCCCAGCACTGCCAGGAATAATTTCTGAGTGTAGAGCCAGGAGTAACCCCTGAGTATCACTGGGTGTGCCCCCTGCCACCCTTCCCCGCCAAAAAGAAAAAAAAAAAAGGAATGAGCTCTGAGCCTCTAGGTGTGGTCTAAAAACCTTAATAAATAACAGTCTAGAAAATAAAGAGCCAGAAGTAGCTATCCTCAGCAGTGCATGTGCAGGGGGAGGGGAGGAGGGGGGAAGAGTAGAGTATAAGCCAAACCCCTCCAAAAAATCAAATATATTAAATGCCATAATAATCCTTGTTTCTCTTGGGGATAGGGGGGATGGACTGAGCCACATCTGGCAGTACTCGGGGTTCCGTGCTCAGACATCAGTCCTGGCAGTACTCAGGGTACCATACTGGTATGGACTGTTGAACCAGGTAGAAGCTGAAACTGCCACATGTAAAGCAAATTGCCTTACATCCTGTACTACCTCTCCACCTCCTCCTCCTGCTTTTCTTGTAATAGTTTATTTGCCTAAAAACAACTTTCCTTCAGAATGGATATACCTGTATTATTTTTCTACTCACATTCATTATTGCTCTGTTTCTGAACCATGAGTGTCCAACACTTGCTTTGTTTTTTATTTTTGGGCCATACCTGCCAACACTCAGGAATTACTCCTGGCAGTACTCAGGGGACCATATGGGATGCCAGAGGGTTGTATTCAAGTTGGCCCCCTACAAGGCAAACACCCTATCCACTGAACTATCACTCTGGCCCAAACTTGAATTTATTATGTATTCTTAAGTAAAAATCCAATTGACATGAGAATTCAGAGAAATCATTGAGTAATATTAAAGCAACATTTTATAGAAAACAAGTACTTTCTTTTATCTTTGTTTTTGGGCCACACCTCCAGTGCTCAGGACTTACTCCCATTTCTGAGCTCAGGGATCATGCCTAGTGGGGCTGGTGAACCATATGTGGTGACAGGGACTGAACCCAGGTTAGTCACATGCAAGGCAAATACTCTAACTACAATCTCAGAAAGTAATTATTTTGTGATATCCTATTCTTCAGAGTCAATTAATTCACATACAACATATAAAATGTGCAACTCATATATTTACATTCCTCCCCCCCTTCTTTTTCCTAGTGGGTGAGTGGATCCTCCCAAGTGGTGCTGAGGCAAGTGGGGCCCTTCCGTGCAGAATTAGGCCAACCAGTCAGCAGTCAGCGGTTCAAAGTGAGAACCTGAGGATGCAGTGCTAGTCAATGCCAGTGACCAGGCAGGGAAATTATCAAAAAAAAAACCAGAAAGAGTACAAGAGATTTAGTAACTAGAGCACTACAAGCATAATTAGAACAAACACAAAGAAAACAGATGATACATCTCATAATGGAAAATGCACCATGGTAGGACAGCTACTGACTCCTAAAGTACAACTCTAGTGAAGGAATATATAAAAGTTTGCTATATATTCTCATTTAATCCTGTATCCTTACAGTTCTTACATCACTATTTAGTTGTTACTCTGTGTACAAGATGTGTATATCACTTATTAGATTTTCTTGCTCTGCAACCAATAATGGACCCCCAACACAAATTCATCCCAGATGAGATTAAAGTAAATTGCAAGAAAAACACCCTATCTCCACTGTCCATGACCATCAGGTCTATTAATTTGACCCAATTAAGAGTATTCCTTACAGGAGGGTAGAATTCTTGGGGGAGGAGGTAGGGGAGTTGGGGTTTTGTTTGTTTAGCAGCCATACCCAGCAATGCTCAAGGTTTGCTCCTGGTTCAGAACTCAGAAACCACTCCTGGTAGGCTTGGGGATCATACAGATTCTCAACAACTTTAGTCAACAAAGAAACGCAAATCACAACCACAATGAGATGTATGACATGTCACTTCACATGAACTAGGATAGCTATTTTTCTTGAACACTACCAAAAGAAAATGAAACGTGTGACCAGGATACAGAGAAACTAGGGCCACTGTATTTTTAAGATGAGAACTTAAAAGTGTAGCAAGTACAGAAAAGTTTAGCATTCCTTAAAAAGTCCGACACAGAAATAGCACACGATCCAGCAATTTCATGGTTTTACGTTTCCATGAATTTTCTTTTATTTTTTTCCCCCTTTTAGGCCACACCAGGAGATGCTCAGGGGCTGCTGTATGCTCTGCACTCAGGAATTACTCCTGAAGGTGCTCAGGGACTATATGGGATGCTGAGGATCAAACCCAGGTTCACCACCTGCAAGGCAAGTGCTTAACCCACTGTACTATTGCTCTGGACCCTCCATCATTCTTCTTCTTCCTCTTCTTTTTTTGGGGGGAGGAGGATTTGGGGGCAACACCCGGCAATTCTCAGGGGTTACTCCTGTCTCTGCATTCAGGAATTAATCCTGGCGATGCCAGGAGGACTATTTGGGATGCCGGAGATCGAACCTGGGTTGACCACAAGCAAGGCAAACACTCTTCCCACTGTATTATCGTTCTGGCCCAGGTCCCTCCATCCTTAATCCTCAAAAAAAAATGAAATCAGAAAGAGAATGAAATAGAAATCTGTATACACATGCTCACTCCACCATTATTCACAACAGCTGAAAGTGGGAAATAACCCAAATGTCTATCAGCAGATGAAAAGATCAGCAAAATGTGGTACAACATGCAATACAGTATGTTCTGCCATAAGAAAGAAATGACTGGTACACGCTATAGAGATGAATCCTTAAAGCACTATGCTCAGTAAAATAAGCCAGATATTCATAGAAGCAGAAAGGAAAATAGAAGTTAGCAGGAACTGTGTATACTGAGGTGGAGTGGAGCCCAGATGGAGAGTTACTGCTCAATGGTTATGGGATGATGAAAGAGGTCTGGGAATAGTGGTTGACAGTTACAACACTGAGAAGGTAATTAACACTACTGGATTATACACTAAAATGGTTAAAATATCATTGTATATTATACAATTTTTAGAATGTGTAATACAAAAAAGGGCTGGAGCGATAGCACAGTGGGTAGGGCGTTTGCCTTGCACATGGCTGACTGGGGTTCAATTCCTCCGCTCCTCTCGGACAGCCCAGCAAGTTACCGAGAGTATCTCGCCCACAAGGCAGAGCCTGGCAAGCTACCCATGGCAAAAAGCAGTAACAACAAGTCTCACATGGAAATGTTACTAGTGCCCGCTCAAGCAAATCCATGAGCAACGGGATGACAGTGATACAGTGAATACAAAAAAATAAGAAAAACCGAATTGTATCCTTTAATGGGTTAAAAGGAAAAAGAGGATGCTGTTCACGTAAATGAAAATAAACAGCTTCTTACACACTGTGAATTTCACTGGAAAATGCTATCTCTAGGGCTAGGGACATAGCTCAGTAGTAGAGCACTTGCCTTATAAGTGTGACAGACTATAGTTTCAATCCCCTGGCACAAGAAATAAAGAAAGAAACAAGGATGATAAGAAAGAGGGGAGGAAGAAAGGGTGGGTGAGAGGGTAGGAGGTTGGCGGAACACCAGTGGAAATCCTTTTAAAAAAATGTATTTTTAGGAGCCAGAGAGAAGCCTAGGGGTTAGACATTATAGAGTGAGCTCAATGAGATTACTATGCATTTATGAATGCCAGTATATAAATGCCATATTATATCTAAATGTCATTCTGTAAGTGCTGTTATAAATGCCAATAGTATTATGATGGTTGCAGATCAGCAATTTTTATATTTGTTGTGGAATCCATACCAGATGGAATAGAAAGGGGTCATAGTGCCACAGACCAACCATACAAACCATGTGTTCTCAACTTGAACCACAACTCTAGACAGAACTGGTAACTTTTGTGGGTGAAGAGCGGAAATTTGGGTCACAACTCACAGCACTCAGAGGCTATTCCCTGCTGTGCTCAAGGATCATTCCCTTTGGTGCTCAGGGGCCCAATGCAGTATTAGAAATCAAAACTGAGACAGTGGAGCAACAGTACAGCGCGTAAAGCTTTACATATGGCCACCCCAAGTTTGATCTGGCATCTCTTATGCTACTAAGCACCACCAGGAGTGATTACTGCATGCAGAGGCAGGAGTAACCCCATAAGTCCCAAGCACTGCCATGTGTGGCCAAAAAAAAAAAAATTTTTTTTTAAATAATAAAAAACATGTTCACATAATTTGAATTCAGGGATTAAACTTTTCTAGGTGTGAGATCAGAGAGATAACTCAATAGATTGAAGTCCATGGTTTACATGCAGGAGACCAATCACCACACGGTCCTCAAGAACTGAAAGGAAGGGACCTGGGATATAGTATAGCGGGTAGGGCACTTGTCTTGCATGTGGCTGACCCAAGTTCAATCCCTGGCATCTCATGTGGTTCCTTGAGCACTGTCAGGAGTAAGCCCTGAGTACTGCTGGGTATGCCCTCCCCACCACTGCCAACACACACACACACACACATACACACAGAGGATTATATATATATAAATATATATTAATCTTGATAAAATTATAAATAATAATGCTTAAATACAACTAAAATTTAAAAATATATATACTGTACATATAATCTCATCAACAGCCAAGATCCAGAGACTGAATAAAGCTCCCAGAAGAGAATGACATAGAATATCCTCACCCTGCACCTGGCTATCTTCAATGGGGCAATTTGGAGTAGGACGGGTTGAGTTTCCCTCCCTACCCAGCAGAACCCTGGCAGTCAAAAACTTCCAGAACCCTAATGCAGTCATGCTAAGGCTGCTCGGAGAGGCCTCACCCACGAGAGAACCTGCAGAAAAACCCAGGTATGTGGGACCCGTGACTGAGATCTCCAAGTTCTCTCTTGGTGGGTTTGGGCTTCTTGCCCCCAGCTCCCTAGTCTTCCAGTAGTTTGGCAGTCACACTCATAAACTGCCCCCAGTGCCATACAATCTCATCAACAGCCAAGATCCAGAGACTCTGAAATAAAGCTCCTGGAAGAGAGCTACATATTTACAGAGAGCCTATAATCATATTCTAAATTTCAGAATTCCTGTAGTGCACAGCCAAATGCAGCCACGTGACCTTTCATACTCTAGCCCACTGATGTACCAAAAGTAGCACACATTTGCTTGGGTCTAGTATACATGCTTGTAATGTCTTATACAGGGGCTTAAGTGGCTCCAGGATGAAACAACAATCTTCACACACTTTGCTCTTATGGTGCTGGTAGATGTACGTTGGTGGGTTTGGTGCTTGAATATTAAATGCAATGAATTATTGTCAACAACTTTATAAAAATAAAATAAAATTTAAATATATATATGTACTGTAACCCAATTACTGATGATGGATGCAGAACAAGAAAAGAGTTACTTCAATAAATTTTTTTAAAGGAAACAAAAAATCAATATGGACACTGGTTGACAGTTATTAGTAATTTAGTGGTGGTGAGATGCAGTATCTGTATAATAAAAACTTTAATACCATTGCAACCTTGCTATCAAAAATATAATTAACAGTTCTTGAAGAAAAATACAGATCAATATTCGCCATGGAATTAACAGAAACCCTCAGCAAAGTATTAACCCACTGAATTTCACAATATGCAGAAAGATTAACAAGTCATGATCCGGTGTGGCTTAACCCAGGGCTATAAGTATACACAATATTTTGAAAATCAATCAATGCAGACAATCATATCAACAAATCAAATTATAAATTATGAAAATAAAGAAATTAAAGGAAAGATTAATCTCAATATCTTAGGTGCCTCTGTCATTACCTTACATAACTCCAGAGTCACTGTTTCTGTTGCAGTCATTTTATTCTATGGGGGTATCGCCCTCAGTACTGTGTAATAAGGTAATATTGAAAACATGTAGTTACCCCAAAAGATAAAGTAGTTGGACTACAGAAATAAAATTGGACTAACAGAAATAAAAGGTCCAGATTACACTAGGATATGGAGACACAGCCCCTGCTCATTTTTCAAAGAAATAGACAAAACACTTTCTGAAATTCATATGGAATTTGAATTAAACCCCACGAATAGCTAACACAAACCTTGGGAAAAAGAAGATGGTGGCATAACCTTCCCCAATTTCAAACTGTACTACAAAGCAGTAGTAATCAAAACAGCATGGTATTGTAATAGAAACAGATCTGCAGACCAATGGAACAGAGCTGAACATTCTGACACAGCCTCTCAAGTATACAGTCACTTAATATTTGATAGAGGAACAAGAAATGTGAAGTGAAGCAAGGAAAGCCTCTTCAACAAGTGATGCTGGGAAAACTGGACAACTACAAGCAAAAAATACAACCTCAGATCCCTGTCTAATGCCAAGCACAAATGTCAGATCCAAACAGAATAAAGACCTAAATATCAGGCCTGAATCCATGAGGCACATGGAGGGAAATGTAGACTGAACCCTGCATGACACTGAAGCTAAAGGCATCTTCAAGGATGAAACACCACTGACCAAGCAAGTAGAAACAAATATAAACAAATGGGATTACATTAAACTAAGAAGCTTCTGCACCTCAAAAGAAACAGTGACCAAAATACAGAAAAAGCCCATGGAATGGGAAAAATTATTTATTCAATATCCATCAGATAGGGGCTTAATACCCAGGATACACAAGACACTGGTAGAACTTTACAAGAAAAAAACTCTCCAACCCAATTAAAAAAAAAAATGGGAAGAAATGAATAGAAATTTCCTCAAAAAAGAAATTCAATGGGGGTATGATGTCGCCAACCTGTACATGCGGGACAAGTGCATCAGCAGCCTGATGGTGCCTTCAGGCTTAATACCCCAAAATTGCTGCTGTGCCTTTGGCCGGACCCTAGTAACCTGGGACCAAGTTTACCAAGAAATTAAATGGCCAAAAGTTAGATATGTGGGAGCCATGCCAACAAACCACCTCTGGCTCAGCTATACAAACTCATTTATTGGCCTTATTTCAGAGACACAGAGAAAATCTCGAAAGAGATCAAAAGCCACAGTTAACCTCGGACCCGCGCATTGCTGAACAGACTGGAGTAAATTTGGGGGGCGGGTTGGCCTGGTGGCCTGCCCAAGCAGAGCCCCTGATAGCTACTTGCTTCCACAATCCAAAATCGCCGCCATCCCCTCCTGCCCCCCCTCCTGACTCCACCATCTCAGGACAGACCTCACCAAGATATAACCTGCTGAAAAGTCAGGTATACGGGTGTTGTGACTGAAATCTCCAGGCTTTCTCAGAGTTGGGATGGGCTACCTACCCCCCACTTCCCAGTACTCATGGAAGCACTGACAGTCACCCCCACGAACCAACTCCAGTGCCAAACTGTAAGCTCTACTATTGGCTTTGCTTCAGAGACTCATAAACAAACCTCGAAAGAGATCAAAGGCCGCGCAGTTAAGCTTGGCTGAAAAGACCAGGGTAAATCGAAGGGGGTGGTTGGCCTGTGCCCACCCAAGTAGAGGCTCCAGCAGCCATTGCTTCCATAATCTAAACTGCCAACATACCCCTGGCCTGACTCTACCATCTCAGGATGGACCTCAGCAAGATATAATCTGTTGAAAATTCTGGTATGCATGTTTTTTTTTAAATTTTATTTTATTTTTATGTATTTATTTTTTCTTTTTGGGTCACACCCGGCGATGCACAGGGGTTACTCCTGGCTCTGCACTCAGGAATTACCCCGCGGTGCTCAGGGGACCATATGGGATGCTGGGATTCAAACCCGGGGTGGCTGCGTGCAAGGCAAACACACTACCCGCTGTGCTATTCCTCCAGCCCCGGGTATGCATGTTTTGTGACTGAAATCTCCAAGCTTTCTTGGGATCAGGATGGGCTACCTCTCCCCACCACCCTGTACTTCCGGAAGCCTTGGCAGTCACATCCACACCCCAAAGCTTTCAACTAATTGAAAAGCTACTCCAGCCATAACATCCCGATAACAATACCAAATGCCCTGAACAAACACCATGATCTCTTAGCACCTGTATTGCAAACCATAATGCATAAAAGGAAAAGGAAAGAGAGAGCAAGAAGGAAAGTGCCTCCCACAGAGTAAGGCTGAGGGTAGAGGGTTGGGGGATGGTGGCAGGGAAACGGGAGACATTGGTGGTGGGAAATTTATGCTGGTGGAGTGATGAGTGCTGGATTATTGTATGACTGAAACCCAATTATGAACAGCTTTGTAATGGTCTATCTCACGGATATACAATTAAAATAATTTTTTTAAAAAGTAATGTGTAGTTCATGCCCAATTTAATCAGCTTAATCAATGGCTGAATAAATAGCAGTACTCCTACATAACACCCAAACCATAACACCCAAAAGAAGAGAAAAAGAGGAAATGTGCCTGTCACAGAGGCAGGGGGTGGGAAGAGGTGGGAATGACAGGAGGGATACTGGGAACACTGGTGGTGAAGAAAGGGCACTGGTGGAAGGATGGCTGCTCGATCACTGTATGATCGAAACGTAATCATGAAAAGTTTGTAAATCTGTAACTGTATCTCACAGTGATTCAGTAAAAAAATAATTAGTTAAAAAATAAAATAAGGGGCTGGAGTGACAGTACAGCAGGTAGTGTTTGCCTTCCTTGCATGTGACCGACCTGGGTTCGATTCCCAGTATCCAATATGGTCCCTTGAGCACCGCCAGGAGTAATTCCTGAGTGCAAAGCCAAGAGTAACCCCTGTGCATCGTCGGGTGTGACCCAAAAAGCAAAATAAATAAAATAAAAATAAAAGGTCCAGATTTGTGTTTTCTAAAGTAGACAATACTCTGGGAGGATTCTAGAATGATCTCAGGGGGCAACTGATAATCCAGGGGTGCGCTTTCTATTTGTTTACCTAAAGAAGGTAGATTTTTTGCAAAGGCATTGTGATTTTTTATTTCCAGAAAAGGGGACAGTTGGCCAAGTAAATCTGGATACCTCTGATCCAGATGGAGGCTTTTTTTGAGGGCCAGAGGGTTAGGTTTTGGGGTTACATCTTTTGTGCTCAAAGGCTATACTCCTGCCTCAGTGATCAAGGGTCACTTCCGGCAGTATCTCCAAGGTTAGCCACATGCAGGAAAGTTCCTTACATACTGTACTGTCACTCCAGCCCCAAGTTAGGAGATTTTTATCTTCCGAAGATTACTCTTAGCTCTGTTCATATCATACCTGAACTCTACAAGTGTCAATGAATTCACCAGATGATCAAAGTCAAAGGAATTCTAGGCATATCATATAAAAACAAGTCAACAAGTCAAAGAAACTGGGTGGGGTTGTTTTTTTTTTTTTGGGGGGGGGGGTAGTAGAGCTACCACAGCCAACCCGGGTTCAATTTCTCCATCCTGCTCAGCGAGCCTGGCAAGCTACCAAGAGTATCCCATCCACACAGAAGAGCCTGGCAAGCTACCCATGGCGTATTCGATAGCCAAAAACATAACAACAAATCTCACAATGGAGATATTACTGGTGCCCGCTCAAGCAAATCAATAAACAACAGAACAACAGTGCTACAGTGCTACAATAGCACTACACTTGACAAGCATTCAGAGGCTATTTCTGGCTCTATGCTCAGGAGTGAGCCCTGACAATGTTTGTTGGGGACAATATGCAGTCCAGGAAAAAAACCTGGGTTGGTGGCAAGTATGCAAGGCAAGCACCAACTCCTGTACTCTCTGGCCCAAAATTGGAAATAAAACCTGCAAAAGAAATGACTAAAGGAACACACAGCATACTTCAATTATTTGCTTATATCCTAAGTATCCTAAAGGCTATTAATTCCTATTTGTCATTGTATTATCAATACCTATCACTGGTAAGTACTCCTAGGTCAAGAACAGGAAAGGCTGGGCTGACGAGTGTACAGTGAGTAGGGCACTTGCCTTGCACATGGTCAACCCATGTTTGACCCCCAGCATCCCAACTGGTCCCCCGAGGATGGCTAGGAGTGATTCGTGAATTCAAAGCCAGGAGTCACCCCTGCAAATCACTGGATGTAGACCAAAAACAAACTTAAAAAAAAAAATGAAGCAAACAAACAGAAAAAGGAAAGGCTGAGCTTTGTATAAGAGTAGGATGTTGTTGCTCTGCAGTGGAAAAGTGATAAAGAATTCATTCAGGGGGCTGGAGTGATAGCACAGCGGGTAGGGCGTTTACCTGCTGACCCGGGTTCGATTCCCAGCATCCCATATGGTCCCCTGAGCACTGCTAGGAGTGATCCTGAGTGCAGAGCCAGGAGTAACTCCTGAGGATTGCAGGGTGTGACCCAAAATGAAAGAAAAAAAAAAAGTGTCCTTTTCCCTTTAGCCATATACTTCACATTTCATCAGCCTGAACTGGGCGTGGCCCATTTCTTGATTGGCATACTATAATTATAGTTCTTCTGGACCAGGAGTCACTGAAACCACCTCAGGAGAAAGAGTATAATCAATATTTAAGAGTATATCATAATACCCATTTGTCCCACTTAACTAGCCAAAAACCCTATTTATAAATTGAAATGACAGCAAGTAAGATGATCATCATGTATAGAAACGGCATAAGCATTTTCATAACCAATGGCATTCAGTATTAGCAAAATACTGTAATTTATAAACCTACATTACAGCTGTAATGCTTTTTCAATGAATGATATATTCATGAAAAATTCTTTGAAAAATTTCTGGGGGCTGGAGCAAAAGTATAGCGGAAAGGGCATTTGCCCTGCACAAGGTTAACCTGTGTTCAATCCCTGGCATCCTATATAGTCCCGAGAGCACTGCCAGGAGTAATTCTCGAATGCAGAGCCAGGAATAACCTGACGTGTGCTGCCAACACCCCCCACCCCATCCTATCCCCAACAAAGAAAAGAAATTCCTGAACGATAACTATAATTCCCAAAAATGTGCATTATAATTTCAACCATTATAACATTATTCTAATTTCAATTCCCCAAGTAAACTAACAATTTATTGGCAAAATCAACTTTAAAACTCTTAACAGAAGGGCTGGAGAGATTATAGAGGAGGCAAGGCATTTGCCTTGCACACAACCAACCCAAGTTCAATCTCTAACATCCCGTACAGTCCCGTAGGCCCTGCTAGAAGGGATCTCTGAGAACAGAACGAGGAGTAAACTCTGAACATTGCCAGATGTGCCAAACTCAGGGTTTGGCAGTCTTTCCACAAGGCAAAAATAAGTACATATTTAAATAACAAACTAAATGAGAAAAATAAGATCATAAAATCACATTTAAACACATCTCCCAGGTAAAATTGTTCCCTGTACATCACTGTGAGGGAGAAAAAAAGCCACATATGGCAAAACCATTACTACTTTTTTCAAGATTCACATTTTGAAAGTCTTTAGGGGGTTGGAGAGATAGTTCAATGGGACTGAGTGCATGGATTTACAGAGTCCCAGGATGAATCCCCAGCATCACCTAAGCACTGCTGAGATAAAACCACCACCAGGTATAGACAAGTACCACCAGGTGTAGCCCCAAAACATCAACTAAATATCTAATACATACATAACAATTCTCTTAACACCTGAGTAAGTCTACTTGCTCAGTTTATTTCTACCAGCGCTTGTTTCCCTGACTGGGAATCAAATCCAGGCACTGCAGCCCCGTGGCGGTGAGAGCGCCGAATCCTAACCACTAGACGACTAGGGCTGGAGCGATAGCACAGCGGGTAGGGCGTTTGCCTTGCGGGCTGACCCGGGTACGATTCCTACGTCCCTCCTGGAAAGCCTGGCAAGCTACCGAAAGTATCCTGCCTGCACGGCAGAGCCTGGCAAGCTACCCGTGGCATATTCGATATGCCAAAAACAGTAACAACAAGTCTCACAATGGAGACGTTACTGGTGCCTGCTCGAGCAAATCGATAAGCAATGGGATGACAGTGACATAACAATTAACTATTAAAGAAACCTGTGCAAGCACACAATGAAAACTACATACAGACCTTTTTTCGGTCGAGAACTCTGAGATTCAGCAGTTGCACCAAACTGTGTTTTCTAAAATGAAAGAAATCAATGTTAATGCACCATCATAACTTTTTGTTTTGCTTTTAGACCACAACCAGTGAATCTCAGGGGCTACTTCTAGCTTGATGTTCAGGAGACCATGTGATACTGGGATGAAAAAGAAGCCCGCTGCAAGCAAAGAAGTAAGCTCCCCCACCCATAAATCTTGCTAACTTAAAAAAGCACTCACGTAACAACAGATGATGTTATCCAATGATGCAGTAAATTAACTGCATACAGATAAAAAGAATTTAAAAAAGGATCTCCCCAAAGGAAAGCTGAAGGATGTAGGGAGTCAATTCTGTTGTTGCTTTATCAGTAATGTAAGCCCAACGGCCGGAGCAATAATATAGGGGACTGGGCACTTGCCTTGCATGCAACCGACACAGATTCAATTCCCAGCACCTCATACCGTCCCCCATGCCCAACAGGAGTGATCGCTGAGTGCAGAACCAGGAGTTAAGCCCTGAGCACAGCTGAGTGTGTCCCAAAAACTAAATAACTAAAAAGGAGAAAACCACTATCATCTACAACATAGATCGTTGCTTCCCAAAGTGAGCAATCCAACCCCCACTGGGGGTGCAGAGGGGTTGCTGCAACAGTCCATGGGATCATAAGTATGTAAAAGTCACTTTTTTGGTGTGAATTCATATGTATATAGTTATGTGACCATTTATTCATTTGACAAATCTTCTGGTAATACGTGATATGTGCTAGGCACTCTGAGCCAAATCAATTAGAGGAATGTTAATTTTTGCTTTCTATTTTAAAAACTTTGATCTATAATGGGAATTAGGTAGCTATAAAAATTTTATAAATATAAATCATGGAAGTAAGAGCTATGTGCATGTGTTTTAAGATCTTATAAGCAAATATTGATTAATAAAATATAAATGTCAGTTCTCAGTCTTCCTCCCTAGAGAACTGGAAGTAACCATTAATAGCTTTAACAGCATATTAAACTAGTCCACACTAGACTAATTTTACTCCATTTGCCGGATGTCTCCTGGAAAAATTGCAAAAATTTGCAAAACATTCAAATTTTTCTTAATTCTTTTCTCTAAAATATACAGTTGCTCAAATCCCAAAGGGTTGGAGGTTTGTTTCTTGGGCTACACTCAGCAATGCTCAGGGATCATTCCTGGCAGAGGCTCAGGGGACCACATGGAGACCAGGGAATCGCACCTAGAATGGCAACATGTAAGCAAGTGCCCTAAAACCAAATCTCTCTGCTTTAAGCTCTAGTCATCTTTCCTCATCTATAAATCCTCACCTACAAATCTATTTTTTATTTGTGTCATAAAATTTCGAATACGCCACGGGTAGCTTGCCAGGCTCTGCGGTGCGGGCGAGATACTCCCTGTAGCTTGCAGGGCTCTCCGAGAGGGGCAGAGGAAATGAACCCGGGTCGGCCACGTGCAAAGCAAACACCCTACCCGCTGCGCTATCACTTAAAATTTAATTACACGCTATTCTCCAAACCATATCATTTTTATTTAAATATATACTATATTTAACATATCCTAATAATGAGCATTCAATGTTTCCACTACCAACGCTGCAATGAATATCCTGTCACATGCTTATGTTTTACTTTTATATTAATGGGACAAAGGCTGAGGATTAGGATCCTTTTAAACATTATTACAAAATAATGTTTTGTAATAATGTTTTTTTTTTTTTTTTGCTTTTTGGGTCACACCCGGCAATGCACAGGGGTCATTCCTGGCTCATGCACTCAGGAATTGCCCCTGGCGGTGCTCAGGGGACCATATGGGATGCTGGGATTCGAACCCGGGTCGGCCGCGTGCAAGGCAAACGCCCTACCCGCTGTGCTATCGCTCCAGCCCCTGTAATAATGTTTTTACACTCCCCCAAAATGTCAGAAATTCTTATTTCCAAAGAATGTCAACTTGCTAAAATGAAGTTAGAATTTAAAAAACAACAAACTTGACACGGGTGTAAACTATTATTCTCAGGTTTAAGTGCTAACTAACATCGTATGGAAATCAGAAAGTCATGCTTTAAAAGCACTACTGACAACCGTACCAGGGATATCATTATATCACAGGTATCAAATTCATAGGCGACACCTGTAATGAGCACCAGAAAATAAGTCAGAAAGCACGACGGCAGGTGGCAGTTTGCGGACACAGGAACTGAGTCCTGGCAACTCACCCCCTCTCCTCCCGCTGTTCCCGGTCCGCCGCGCTCGCTTCCCTCTGTCTCCTGCAGTTCCCCGAATGCGGGAAAGCGCCGGCCGCGGGCTGGGGGGACCCAGGGCGGACCCCCCTTCCCTGCAGAGCAGCTCCTCGCTCCAGCCCGGCCTCGCGGCTCCCCGGGAAACGGGCCTAGGGAGCATCTCCCCCTGGGCCGGACCCGGCGGGACCCACGTGCGGCCTGACGACAGCGGGGTCTGGGCCGTGGGGGGCGGGACCCCGGCGGGTGGAGAGGGAAGCGGCCCATTTCATATAAGTCACCTGCACCAAAATGATGCCGCTGAACTCTTCTCCCGTACGGTTCCAAGACCTAAAGCCCAGGAGCACTGCGCACGGCATCTGAAGAACACAAACCGCCGTGCAGGCGGCGGGCCAGGGCTGACCCCGGGAGCCCCTCCGCTGCCCCGAGCCCCGCCGGGAGCGATGCCGCAGCGCAAGGCAGGGGCAGCCCGTAAACAACAGAACCGCAGCGATTCGGTTTAACGGAACCCTCTGCTCTGGCCTCCTTCGTCTCCAGAGGTCCGGAGGGTGCTCTCTCCGCAGGGGAGAGGAGAAAACACAGGCCCGCGGGGGGAAGCGGGCCCTCCGTCGTTTCCCGGGCGTCTCGCCAAGGACCCACGAGCGAAACGCCGCAGTCGGCCTCTCCGGCGGGCCGGCGTGGGGACGCAACCCGACAGCGCGGACGAGCTGCCCGGCTCGGAACGCCGCGGCCCGCGCAAGCCCGCGGCCCACCGCCACCTCCCTCCCGGGCCGCTCGAGAAGCCACCTCCAGCCCAGCCGCCACACTGAGAGCGAAGCTCCGCAGCTCACCGTCACCGCAGTCTCCTCAGCCATCTTGGCTCCGCCCCCTCCTCCCCCCGCCGCGCAGCCGGAAGTTGTCCGTTTCCCAGGCGACCGGAGAATCGGAAGTCGTCGGGCGGGACTAGCCCGGGCCGGGCCGGAAGTAGGTGGGCGGGACGGAAAAAAACCGCGCCTGGAGGGAGAGGCACCGGAAGTGGCGCGGCTGCTGCTTTGGGCCGACATGCAGCTTTGGGCGGCCGTAGCACTGCGCACGGCATCTGAAGAACACAAACCGCCGTGCAGGCGGCGGGCCGGGGCTGACCCCGGGAGCCCCGCCGGGAGCGATGCCGCAGCGCAAGGCAGGGGCAGCCCGTAAACAACAGAACCACAGCGATTCGGTTTAACGGAACCCTCTGCTCTGGCCTCCTTCGTCTCCAGAGGTCTGGAGGGTGCTCTCTCCGCAGGGGAGAGGAGAAAACACAGGCCCGCGGGGGGAAGCGGGCCGGCCCCCGACCGCCCGCGCCTTTGGACGCTGCTGCAGAAATCTCGTGTGACGGCGCTTCTACCACCGGGCTCGGCCGCGAGCTGACGTTTATTTCAGTCTGGAAGACCTCGCGTTCGCTGTCACTGTCCGACCGGTGGAGTTGCCCAGCTTAAAGAGTAACAAAGTCAAGCATTAGCTAGCTATAGCTAGCTTTGAAGAAAGAAAATGTAACTTTGTAAGGAAGTGGAGGGAACGCCCTAATTAAAGTTTCCAAAAGGTGCATTCCATCACTTAAAATTTCATGGACATAGGAATGAGGAAATTTGCATTCTTTTGTCTAAGACTAGTGAGAATGTAATTTGCATAACCTCCACTGAGAGCAGTTTGTCAACTCTAAAATTGGGCCAGAGCAATAGTATGGCATAAGGTACTTGCCTTGCACATAATGGACTTAACACCCCATATAATCCCCTGAGCACTGTCAGGAGTGATCCCTGAGCACAGAGCCATGAATACAGAGATATGAATACGCCATGGGGAGCTTGCAAGGCTCTCCCGTGTGGGCAATAGACTCTTGGTAGCTTAGTCTTATAGTCTCTGGATGTTGGCCGTTGGTAAGATTACACAGCACCGGGGGCAGTTTGTAAGTGTGGCTGCCAAGATACTGGAAAATGGGAGTTCTGGATGGAGAAGGCTCAGTCCCAATTCGAGCAGGCTTGGCGATCTCAGCCCCGGGTCCCGGACATCTGGGTTCCTCTGCTGGTCCCTTCATGCATGAGGCTCATCCAAACTAGTAAAGTTAATTACTGATGCAGGTCCTTCTAGGAAGATGGTGGTGGACAGCCAAGACTGTGCTTCCCGGTATTGAAAACGTCCCTGTATAAATGACATTCTTTATACCTGTTATTAAATTTAAGTTAATAATTATTATATATTTACAAATCCCCTTTGACGCTTTGTCTTAGGACATTGATAATAGAAAAAGAAAAGAAAGAAAGGAAAGGAAGGGAGGAAGGAAAGAAGGGAGTGAGGGAGGAAAAGAAAGGAAGACAGAATGGCTGAAGGAGGATGGCTTAACAGGCTAGAATATATGCTGGAGGGCAATAACAGGTACTGCATGGTGCCCTGAGTACTCACAGGGGCAACTCCCCAGATTATAGCCAGTAGTCCCAAGTGTTGCCCATTGTGCCCCTACACACACACACATATATACAAAAGCATGTAGCATGTGGTAGTAGGAAGACATTAACATGTTTATAAATAGAATTTTGAGAAGAAATAAATTGGCAGGGATGTTTGCCTCTGTAGAAACACAAATCAGAGTCATAGGAGTAATTTTCATGGTTTACCATCTGTAAAATTAAAATTTTTATTACCCATGTATGTTTTGTTTTGGAGCCATACCTAGCAGTGCTCAGGGCTTACTCCTGGCTCTGAACTCAAGGATTACTCCTGGCTGTGCTCAGGGGACCTTCTGGGGTGCTGGGGATGAAGCATGGGTTGACTAGGTTAAAAGGCATAAACCCTGTCCTCTGGACTCTCTAGACCCTATAACACTTTTTTACTTTAAAAACCAGTTAAGGAGGCGCTAGCCTTGGCATGCAGCTGACCTGGGTTCAATCCCCAGAACCCTTAGGGTGCCCCAAGCCCTGCCAGGAGTGATCCCTGAGCACCGAGCCAGGAGTTAATCCTGAGCACTGCCAGATGTGCCCCCTCCCCACCAAAAAACTAAACAGTTAAGGATTGGGGATACCACTCAAATGATGGAGTACATGTTTTGCATATACAAGGCCCTGAGTTTTATTTTCAGCAGCATATGGCTGTCTAGCACTATTTGAGTGGCCTCCTGCAGTGCCCAGTATGGCCCCCAAATCAATCATTAAAAAAACAATTGAGGGGCTGGAGTGACAGCGCAGCAGGTAGGGTGTTTGCCTTGCATGCAGCAGACCCAGGTTCAATCCCCAGCATCCCATATGGTCCCCTTAGCATCGCCAGGGGTAATTCCTGAGTGCTGAGCCAGGAATGACCCTTGTGCATCGCCGGGTATGACACCGAGCCCCGCTGGAGAGATAGTACAGTGAGTAGGGCATTTGCCTTGGTTTGATCCCATCCCATATGGTCCACCAGGCACTGCCAGGAGTAATTTCTTAGCACAGTTAGAAGAAACCCCTGAACATCAGGTGTGGCCCAAAAACAAAAATGAATAAAATTTTGAAAATAAGTCACTTATAAAATTCCCATTCCTGAGTATACTTTTTTTCTTCCTGCTTTTTGGGTCACACCCAGCAATACTTAGGGGTTACTCCTAGCTCTGCACTCAGGAATTATTCCTGGCAGTGCTCAAGGGACCATATGGGATGCCAGGATTGAACCCAGGTTGGCCACATGCAAGGCAAACGTCCTCCCCACTGTTCTATGGCTCCAGCCTCCTTACTTTTGTTTTGAAGGTGGAAAATCATGAAAGAACATAACTGCTATGCTAGCAAATAAAAAGTCCCAATTAGCTAGAAAGTCAAGGGCTGGAGAGATAGCTCAGTGGGTAAGTTACTTGCCTTGCATAACTTGCCAGGTTTGAGTCCTGGCACCCAATATGGTCCTCTGAGCCCAACCAGGTTGCACTACCAGGCGTGACCCAAAAACAAACAAAAACCCAGAAAATCAAAACTACTTTTAAGTCATCATATATCTGAGACAGACCAGAGAGAGAATACAGAGCCAGGAGTAAACCCTATGCATAGCCAGGATTTAGGGCTTAAGGTTTTTGTTTTGTTTTTGGGTGTAGTTCAAAAAATAAAAAATAAATAAAAAAAATAGAAAAGGTAAAAGGCCAGGGAGATAGCAGTAAAACAAGAATGCTGAGAAATCCATTAAAGAGATACTTGAAGGCTAAGAGTAGGGCACTGTGAGTTGGGAGACTCAGTCTCGGTTTCTGTGGGCATTCTCCCTCAAAGGAGTAAAGGGTCAGACACACATGACCCAAAGAAATGTTTCCCATCCTCCTATGCCAATGATTGAAAAACAAATAAAATGGGCAGAGCAATAGTACAGGGGGTGAGGTGCTTGCCTTGCTAATCCAGGTTTAAGTTCTGGCACCCCATGTTCCCTGAGCCCTGCCAAGGCAGGAGTGATCCAGTGAGCGCAGAGCCAGGAGTAAGCCCAGCACACTTCCAGGCATGACCCCAGAATTAAACTAAGTAAATAAAAGTGCAAAATAAAATGGGAAGCTAGACTACAAAGCAAGGAGAGATCTCCCACATTTTCAGAAGCTCCATTACTTGGCTATGAAGCAATGTTCAATCTTTGAACTCTGTCAATAGCCAATCAGGCCCTAATGAAAATAAAGTTCTAATTCTTCCTTCAAAATTCTTGTAGTGAATCAAATCAAAAGCTGTGTTTATATATGTATATACACATACATATACATATATATGCGATAAGATCAAATGCATTGTGTATAATAAAGACCAACATACATCTGATTTACTGAGCCGCTTCCCATATTCTTGAAAAAAATGAACACATCACATTTTGTTGTTTTACACTCTAGGTGCATATTTGTTGTTTCTTTCTTCCATAACTTTATTTGACAATCAGTGATTAGTTCTCATCCACATTAACTGTTCACTTTTTAAAAGTGGTAACAGGTACATAGGTTACCAGAGTATAAAACTTGTTTGATAAATCTTCATCCTTGTTACATTTTCTGGACACATGGATACAGTATGAGATGTTCTTTATTCCTTTGACCTAGATAAAGTTCTTGAGTACACATTTTCAGTGCTCATCACCTCTGCAGAGCATGCCCCATTTTGATGACAGATAATATTTATTCTTAGCATTTCCTTTTCTCTTGTACAAAATGTCCAGTATATCATCAAATATATAAAATATGTGCAAATGCAACATAATTAGATTCATGATAGCAGAGGAAGGCATTAATAGAAGCAGAACAAGAGATGACCTAGATGTTGAAATATCAATTGGAATCTTTAAAATAACTGATTTAAATGCTAATTAAAAATATTGGAAGCCAAAATGCTGAAATAAATACACAAGTGTTTAACTATGATGAAAATGCTTAAAAAAACAGTCCAGACGAAATTTGTGGACCAGTATACAAAGAAATGGAAAAATTTTAGCAGAGTTATGGTGACTATATGATCATAATATAAGAGGCTGCAAATGAAAAATACTTTATATGAAATTAAGAATTCAGTATCTGACTTTAACAAAAACAATGTACCAGGAAATTTAAGGAGAACTAAATGGGAAGTGCTTAGGAAATAAAGATTAGGGAAGGTCACTCAAAGGGCTGAAGCACATGTTTTCTTTTTTTGTTTACTTGTTTGTGATTTGAGGACCACATCAGCTGTGTCCTGGCTCTGTGCTCAGGGATCACTTCTGGCAGGGGAGCAGGGCAACCATACATTGTACCAGAAAGAACCCAGTCAGCCTTGTGTAAGGCAAGTGCTATACTATCTCCCTGCACCTGGAGCATATATTTTGTATGCAGGAGCTCCAGGTTCTATCCCTGGCACTTTATGCTTCCCCACCACCATCACCACATCTCCCAGTGTGGCCCATCTCAAACAATTTTTAAAAACCTTAAAAATGAAAAGAGTGGAGAGAATTTACCTGAAACCTATAGGTAAGAAGACAAACATTCAAATACATAGAACTAGAGTCTCAGAAGAAGAGGGGAAGCAAGAAAATAAGAACAAAAATATTTGGAGAGAAAATGTTCAAGAAATATTCATTATTAGTGAAATACATCTACAGGGATCCAAAAATTCAGCAAACTCAAAGATTCAGTAAACACGAAAGAACAAACTTAGACATATCCTAGCCAATTTGCTGAAAACAGCAAGTGGGGAGAAAGAGGTGGGAGAAAGACATTATAGAACTGAAAACAAATGAAAATCATGGATGACTTCTTACCCAAAGTAAATGAGACCTGAGAACAAACAAGAAACTGAACAAGAAATAAAAAAAAAGCAAGCTAGAATTTCATATCCAACTATGAAATACTCCTCCATACCCCTCAAATGTGACAGATAAAAAAATACCCTTTCAAACATGACAGATAAAAGCTGAATTAATCTGTAGAAAAACGGCAGTAAAAAAGATGGTAAAGGAAGTTCAGGTTTTAAAAGCATGTTCTGGGGCTGAAGAAATAGTGCAAAGGTTAAGACTTGCCTGCCATGTGGCTGCAGCCACAATTCTGGTTTAAATCCTATCATCATTTAAATCCCTGGCCACTGCCAGTTGTGGCCCCTGAGTGCAGAGCTGGGTATTGTCCCTGAGTACCGCCAATTGTGGCCCCAAACAAAACTTCAGATTAAGCATTCATGAAATAGAAACTTAAAATTTGTTGTGAAATATAAAAAGCACTAAAAGGGTTGGAGAAATACTATAGTGAGTAAAGTGCTCGCCTTTCATGCAGCTGATCTGAATTCCCAGCGTCCCCATAGAATCACCCCAAGCTCTGACAGGAGTGATCCCTGAGGGCAAAGCCAGGAGAAGCCTTGAGAATTGTCAAGTGTGGCCCCAAAACACACAAAAACTAGAAGAGACCCCATAGGAAAAGTGAATAGACAAGTTACAATCACCTCCCTAAGCTACAATATACATCTGTTGGAAGGTTTACTTTTTGTGTATGTAGTTAGGTTTTAGGGCTACACTAGGCAATGCTCAGGACTTCTTCCTCACTATGTGCTCAAGATCATTCCTGGAGGTGCTTGGGGACCCTACAGGGTGCCAGGGATTGAACCCAGGTCAGTCACGTTCAAAGCAAGCACACTACCTGCCATACTATCACTCCAGCTCCTGTTGGAGGACTTGAATCTAGAATTCACAGAATAATAACCACGATTTAAAGTCCAATAAAAATAATCCAATTTTAAAATGGAGAAAGAATTGGAAGACACATAAGATACACAAGCATACAAAAAGTGCAACATTGTTAACTGTCATTGATTTAATTATTAATAAGTCATGGAATCATTTCCTAGCCACTAAAATGGCTGATATAATAAATACTAAAAACAATAAACTTTGGTAAATATATAGAGCAACTGGAACTCTTTTGTTAAGGGAGTTAGAGATGGTAAGATCGCTTCAGAGAACACGAAGACATTTTTTTCCCCTTTTCATGTTTTTTTCTTTTTGTGGGGGAAGCATACCCAGCAGTGCTCAAGGGCTCCCAGCATGGTGTTTGGGGCATATGTGGTGGCAGGAATCCAAACGTGGTCAGCCCTTTGAGATAGGATGCCAGCCCCAGAAGACAGTTTCTTTAAAACACACACACACATACACACTCACGAAATAAACCAGCAATTTGCTAATCCGAGGGAATAAAAACATATCCAGGGAACTAAAGTGATAGTACATCAGGTTAACCTGGGTTCAATCTCTGGCACCCCATATAGTCCCCAGAGCCCTGGCAGTAGTAATTCCTGAGTGCAGAGCCTGGAGTAACCCCTGGGCATCACAGGGTGTGGTCCAAAAACCAACCCACCAACCAACCAACAAAAAATAGAACAAAGCAAAAACTCTTGCATAAAACATACACAGCAGCCTTATTCATAATTGCCACAAACTGGAAATAAACTAAAAGTTCATCATAGGAGAATAAGACAATTGTGATATTTATAGAAATATTATTCAGCAATAAGAACTAATTTAATAATATGTACGTAATAGGAATTCCTTTCAAGCATTGTAGGTGAAAGAAGCTAGATGCCTAAGTTTTTTATTAGTGCATTATAAAACTCAAAAGCAAGAAAAAAAATTTTGACAGCAAGTAATTACTGGAGTGGGAAGGGGAGCAGGAGTAATTTCAAAGTTTCAAAAGAGCTTTCTGAATTAGTGGGTTGAAAAGATAGCATAGGGGTTAAGGTGCTTGCCTTGCGTGCAGCAGATCTCAGTCTGGATGCCGGTTCCATTTCCAGGACCACATACGGTTCCCAGGAGTGACTGAGCAGAGCCAGGAGGAAACACTGAGCACAGCCAGGTGTGGCTCCCGAAGCAAAATCAAACGAAAACCAAAACAAACCGAAAACTTTGAGCTAATGGCAGTGCATACTTTTTAAATGGTTATCACACAATTGTCAAAACTTCAAATTTAACCCTTAACATGTATGCAGTATTTAATGACATTAATTTCTATAACTCAATTCTAAGGTGAGTGGAGGGTTCCTACGCAAGAGGCCTTAGTCCTCAGCCCTTTATAAATGTATTTATACTCTTTAGAGAGATACCTGGGTTCTAAAATTATGGGCTCTTGGCTATGGAATTTATCTTCAAGGACACACAATCCAGAGTTTCCCCAAAATATCTTCTAGAATGTGAAACAGTTTCATTTTCATTGGTTACTGTGGAATGCAACAGCTCGTACTAATGTGATTTTTACTGGGGCTTTAGGATCACACCCAGTGGTGTTCAGGGTCTATTTCTGACTCTGAGCTCAGGAATGACACCTGGCAATACTCAGGGGACCATATGTGGTGCCAGAGATTGGGCTGTAGTGAGCAAATGCAAGGCAAATGCCATATACTCTTTTTGCTCCTGCTAACCATGGTTTCATTTATTTTTTGGGCCATACCTAGCTTATTCCTGGCTCTGCACTCAGGGGTCATTCCTGGTGGTGCTCAGGGGACCATATGGTATGCCAGGGATTGAATCTGGGTTAGCTGCATGCAAGGCAAGTGCCCTGTCTGCTGTACTATCTCTTTGGCCCCTGCCAATAGTGATTTTTAACATGAATAGTTAGTGCAACACTTAATCTATTTTATGTAAGCTTGCCAATTTAATGGAGCAGTTGATTTTTCAAAGGCATCTAGTACACTATAACTCATTAAGCACCTTCACTGGATTTTGTTGCCATGGTGTCTACAATACTCAGAGCAGTTGCAGAAATTGGGGATATAAAATAATTTCCTACCCAGAGTAAATGAACACTGGTCATGCTTACTCCCATGTTAGAAAATGCTCTAGTTATATAGAAATAAACCACAAGTTAGGGTCATATGGTAGGAATTTATTAACAAGCAAACAATTCTGTTCATACCAGGAAGACTTGTGATTAGCTTATAAATAACGAGAGCAAGTGCAAGAACTTACAATTCTTTAAACATTCCATTAGAATGTCTATTGTCCAAGTAGGCGCACGAAAGATGCTTCAAAAATACTGGTTATGCAGCTCTTCCTCTGAAAAAATGATGTGCAGAGGAGGAAGTCTGACAGCGCGCTTGGAAATTCAGTATGTAGTGGTTGTTTCTGAATAGAATTCCCAAGAACACAAGATGAAACCCCTCTGGGTTTAAACCCTCCTCTGGAACTTCAATATGGCCAGTTGATTCTAGAGTGTGTAACAGACATTTACCATTCAACAAAGCAACTGCTAGGCTACTAGCAGCATATAGAGCAGCACTGAGCATACAGAAACCAAAATTTTAGCCATCAGAACTAAGTTTAAAATCTAGAGAGGCAAATTTTCAGCCTAGAGAGCTTTCTGAAGAATATTATAGTTCTGTATTTCTATAAGCACTTTCCAAATTTCCTTATCTGAAGTTTGAACACTCCATGGCAAAGTCCAAGTAGCTTGAAAAGTAAATGCCGGACTTCTACAGGCATTGTCAGTAAAGGAACATAAAGATGGAAAATAAGACACTAAGTCAGACACCAAGTTACTTAGGGACTAGGAGGTCGCCAGTTTAATAAGGTAATGACCTTGGAGATCATTGGGTTTGCTGATTGTGGGGGAGAGGATGGGGATTTCTCAGGGGCCCTTCCTGAGTCTGAGCTCAGGAGTGACCCTTGACAGTGCTGGGTGATCTTATGCAAAGCTGGAAACTTCAACCAGGCATGCAAGGCATGGGCCTTACCTCCTGGACTCCCTCTTCTGCTATTTTCTTCCTGGCAGGGGTGGGAGGTGGGCTCACAACAGCAGCCTCAGGACTATCTTTGGCTCTGTGCTCAAGTCACTTCAACCAGTGCTCAGGGAATTATATGTGGTGTTGGGGATTCAAACCAATCATGGCTACCATAGCTGCTTGCAAGACAAGGGCCTTACCTACTATACTATCCCTCCAGCTCTGGCACACCCCACTGTACTCAGAGGCTATTCCTGGCTCAGAGCTCAGGAATGACTCCGAGAAATTCTCTGGGGAACATATATGGTGCTGAGAATTCAATGGTGTCAACTGCACGCAAGGCAAGTGTTTTAACCCTAGAGTATTCTGCCTGCCTGCTTTATAACTCTCATTAAAATTTTAGGGTGTCTCCCAAGTGTAAAGGAGCAAAGTATATTTTGGGACCTTCTTAGTAAAGGTTAACAACATTTTGGCCAAATAACACTGAACAAAGAACAATCAATGAAACAAGAAAGTCAGTGAATCTTGAGGCCAATCTAAGGCCAATCTCCCCTAAGCAGGCTATGCAGTTTTAGTAGGTGCCTTTGGCAAGATTATTTCAAAAACTAGTGTGATGAAAATAGTGTAGTGGTCAATATGAAATGGGGGTGGGGGGGCGTTCCTGGGACAGGGGGGAAGTAACACCAGCTCTATCATTGATTGGCTGAATGACCTTGGACAATTCATTGAATCTATGTGGATTCAGAAGTTAGAGCTTCAACTAATAGACTGCCCATTGCTGTAACTTTCAACATTAAGAATAGATGCAAGGGGCTGGAGTGATAGCACAGCGGGTAGGGCGTTTGCCTTGCACACGGCCGACCCGGGTTCGATTCCCAGCATCCCATATGGTCCCCTGAGCACCGCCAGGGGTAATTCCTGAGTGCAGAGCCAGGAGTGACCCTTGTGCATTGCCAGGTGTGACCCAAAAAGCAAAAAAAAAAAAAAAAAGAATAGATGCAAGACTCCATGGTTAATGACTGAAGACACTTAGATTCGACTCTTCATCCTGTCACTTACAAAATAATGACATCAGAGACCAAGAGATAGTACAGCAGATAAGGTGCATTGCATTGCATATGGCTGACTTGGGTTTGATCCTCAGCACCAATTAGGGTCTCCTGATTATACAGTGATTCCTGAACACAGAGCTAGTGGCCCTGAGTACCACCAGGTGCAACTCTCAGACTAAACAAACAAAAATCAACAGTAACAATGAGGGAAATTTCCCACCTATTTTGAACACCTTACTTATAAGATGGAGACATGAAACATTTAGTAAACATTAAATTAGCCATAATTGTAGGTTCTACATCTTACCAAAAAAAGGTCGGGGGGGAGAGGGGGAGAGTTTGTCAATACCATCTGTGCTATGAAGCCAGAGAACCATGATTTTCAAGATCTGCCTCCGAACTCACAGGGCTACGTCCCCAGGAGCTGCCATTTGTACTTATAATGCTGTCCCATGGCTGTTTGGTTGTCGGTGTGTCTGGAGTGAAAATATGTAGCACCCGAAAGTATAGTAGATAGGAAAAGCAGCTGAAGAAGGCTGTGGGTATACAGATGGTAGAAGAAGCTAGTATGAGTCCAAAATGGTTTTCTGGCTCTTAGATCTAATCTCATACTGCCTTTGGGAATCTGAGACAGCACCACATTTTTTTTTTTAATTAAGTCAGCATGCTTTTAATTTGTAGTTAGTTTTGTTTTCAATAGTTTATTTTGATCCTCGTACTATTTTCATAAAATGAACAATATAGCATGATAGAATGGAGATCAGACACCATCTGCTATAAAATCAGTACATTCTTTTGGAAGAGCACACCCCGTGCCCAGGGATCACTCCTGGTGGGTTCGGGGACTATGTGGAGTGCTGGGGATCCAACCCAGCTTGGCTGTGCAAAGCAAAAGCCCAATCTGTTGTACTATTATCTCTCTGGCCCCAAACTCCGTAACTTTAGGATAAAACTCTGAGCCTCATTTATAAAACACTGCCTATTTTCAGGGCTGCTTAGAAAAGATTAAGTAAGGCATCCATTCAGTACTTAATAACTTACAGCTTTTATTAGTAGCCCCTTTTTTTACAAAAGGTAAAATGATGCTCTACTATACCACACACACTGAGTAAACAACAAAAGCTAGTGTCAACATACCAGATGGCTGTAAGAATGAAAGTGAGAAACTTGTGAGTGCACCCTAATCAGGGGTGGGGATGGTGACAGAACTTTGAAACTTGAGCTCAGGGCACTACCCAAAGGAACTCAATTTTTTTTTTTTTTTTAAATCTCTGAGGTGGGATCTTTGCAGAATTTCTTCTTTAAGGCTAGGGAGTGAGGGCAAGTACTCTACAGCTGTACTGTTCCCCGGGCCCAATTTATTGTTTGGAAGGATGGTGGTATTGAAGCAACCTATACTGTAAAATAGGGCCCACATGCAGGTCTTCTGACTTACATTTAGAAATAATGTGAATCAACTGTCGACATTTAAAAATTGAAAGGACTGTTATAAAGTGGACCTCACAATCCCAATAGTCAACCCTGTCCAGGGTGATGTATTAAAATATTTTACCTTAGACTAACAATTATGACTGGTTATATATTGGCTCCTAAAACAAAACATGGACAAAGAAAAGTTTACTTATGATTTCATCCATCTAATAATTTCTTAAAAGAATCATTTCCTACAAGCTGATGCCTAGAAAAAGTTAGAAAAAAAAAGTTGTCTTACTGCTGCACTGACAGCAGACACTAATTATTTAAAATAAACCAAGATGGACGTTATCCCCAGAGGGACCGGAAACACCCAGAAGTGCTAGGGACTGAACCCAGGTCTACCACATGCAATGCAAGCACCCTACACACAATTCTGTCTCTATCCCCAGAAATCTGAAAGTCTTAATCAGTCCACTTTTTTGTTTTTGAGGGAGTTATGATTTCTCCAAAATGCTCAGTTTATCTTTTTAAGGCCCCAAAGTTCATTTTAGTGCTAGGAAGAACTGAGAACAAATAGTTTTCAGCTTCTGTTTTACAGTTAGGACATATTCTCTGACACATTACAGTAGACTACCCCATGTTGGAAATCCAATTGACTAACTAGACTTCCTGGGCACTGTATCAAATGATGCTGAATCTTTTACTCTCAAATACCAGGTATCATAGTCCACACATTAAGACCTTATCAGAAAGATTATTCTTCTGTCCATAGCTGTCCTCTCCACCCCCAAGCAAATATAGGAACACAACAGCTGCAAACTAAAGAAATATTAATGGTCAGAGATTGTAAATGCTGTTTTTTTCAACTATCTGCAAGCATCAAAAAAAGGTTGAAAACCTTGGGGCTGGATAGTACAGGGAGGCTGTTTACCTTGCATGCAGCCAACCAATCCCCACAATTCCATATGGTCCCCCAAGCACCAACAGGTCCAATTCCTGAGTGCAGGACCCATGAGCATTGCTGGGTGTGACCCAAAAAACCAACCAAACAAAAAAAAAACCCTGAAAACCATTAACCTACTGCAGTGACCACAATTACTTTCCATCTGGGGTACAAGAGCTATTCCTGGTGGTGTCAAGGGACCATGCAACACCAAGGGATGAAATTCAGTCTTACCACATAGTAGCAAAGTAGTAGCAAAGCCCCTACTGCAATTATTTTTAATTCCTAGTCAGAGGACCAGTGCTCAGATTAGTCCTCAGGTCTAAAACAGTTGAAAAGCTTCGACTTACAGCATTCCTATCAAATCCCGTGTTTCTCAACCTTTTTCTGACCATGGGTCCCTTTCCTGCTGTTCACTGTCCTACTGGCTGGCTGGCTCTCTGCACCCCCATTAATGGAATTTTCTTCTGTGGCTTCCTAACTTGAGGCCTACAAGGTGCGTGGTTGAGTAACACTGCTGTAAACTACAGATGGGGGACTTTTTTTTGCTACATTAATTTTTAGGCCACACCCAATGGCACTCAGGAATCCTTTTGGGCTTGGGGCACCATGTGCGACGCCAAGGATCAAACCCAAGTCAGCTGCTTGCAAGGCAAGTGCCCTAACCGCTGTACTGTATCACTCCAGCCCATAAATATAGTGCCACGCCTGGTAGTGCTTGTGGGACCATTTGTACCTGGGATTGAACTGGGTTTGGTCACATGCAAGGCAACTGCCATATTCCCTGTACTATTTCTCCAATCATGCCATGTATATTTATAGTATCACTTTCAGGTCACACAATACAGGCAGAAGGGTCACAGGCAGCAGACCAGACCCATGGGTGGTATCTGTCCTGTCATGTACCAGGGCCAGATCACAAGATTTCACTGTACATGACCCACAGGTGCACCATTCTTCACTTATTAGTCTTAAATAGTAGCAGTGAGAAACGTTAATCATCTATGATGTGGTTTGAAGTATATAAGTTTAAAGTTTCTAAGAGCCACCTCTCCTGGTATAAATGCTAGGTCATTCTGAGACCAGATTAAGAAAATACTAATACAAAGAGGTAGTACTATGTTGGTAGAGTTTCAGAAGTTTAAATCCCATATAAAAGAAATGAAGGGTCTAGAGAAAGTTACTTAATCTTGCTAAGCCTTGTCATTAGTAGAACAAAGCAATTTCTAAGACACTTATTTAGATGGAAACGTAAGTTAAAATGCTGAAAATTGTGATGAATGACTTTTTATAATTATAGGTCCAAGAAAAGACTAAAGTATCTTAGAAAACCTGGACCTGGTTAGAAAATCACTAACAAAGATCTCAAACTGTAGGGCCTTCTTTAGACAAATCTCATTCCACAAAAATGGGAGATACAGGCTTCTGAGAAAGCTAAATGGAAAAATGTGAAGGAGCTTGGGAGACTTTTTAAATATCTTTTAAAAACTTAAAATGATCTGAGGATCTATCACTGTTATAAGACAAAACAGCAATATCAATTTAAAGCTCAAAACAGATACTGAAGAGCTTCAGAAAATGCCCTGAAGGCTTCATTAACCAAGTTAAGTGTTGGGAATGGTCTCATTCACAGTTCCCTGCCAAAAAAAAAAAAAAAAACCCACAAAAAACTAAACCGAATCTTGACATTATATTAAATAGGAACAGTGAATAAGGCACAAAATATAGGTGACTGTTAGGCCACCAATGTCATTTTTTTGTGTTTTTTCCTTTTTAACTATAAAAATAAACGTAAGTAACTAATGGAGTAACAAAATAAAAGTTTATTTTATTAGAATTAGGAATGTTCTTTCCCTCTGGGCAACCTGAACAGTCCAGTTACAATGAAAATCTAAGAACAGTTATTTCCACAGCACAGGGTGCTCTATGCACAAAATTACAGGGTTAGGAGCATTTAATCAATTACCAATCTGATTGTCTCACCAACCCACCCCCTCCCATCCCCCAAGTGCTCTATAGCAGGATTTGTAGCTAAAAGAATTTCTTACATCAAGTTCTTTTAACCCCTCTTTTGTACTAAATTCCAGTTCCTAACCAAGGCTGAACTACATTTTACACTGTAGATTCAACCAATTCAAATCAAGTCAGTCAATTTTGGAATTGTTATATATGTGTGTGTGTATACACATGTGCATTTAATGTATTTATTTAAACACACATAAAACACATACAATCTGGGTTGCAGCAAATTACACAGAATTTAGTCTGATACTGTATGCTACTTAATTTTACCACTGTGGTATATCCTGAGCTTTGGATCAAAATTTTATTGTAAATCAGTAAAAGTCCCTCTACTGCTTAATGAATTGTTCAAATGAAGCATGCACTTTTCAAAAGACAATGTATCTGCCCTCGAGAAGACAGGATAGACCCCGGTGCTTACTGAGAAGAGAGCCCTCTGACAGAAAGACGTAGGTAGGTGAAATAGGGAAGCTATGGTATGGCTTGCCTATACCAAGTTTGGGTCACTGAGACTTTTAACAAAGGAATTCAGTCAAACATGGAGTTAGCTACTGAAAGCATGGATAAAGAGGTCAGTTTACCTTAACTCGTTTGAATCAGGGATGCACTCACAATGGCAATCCACGCAGGTAACGTGCCAACACTAAACTAAGAAGCACTAAGAAGCACTGTTCCTCTACTGGCAGGGCTGATACTGCAAATGCACACACTGTGTCTGGGTATCTGTCGCAAGGGGAGAGTGTAAAGAGGGTCTGTGACACTCGTATCTACACACTGCAAAGTTAACTGGTAAGGTATTTTAAAAACACCACACATACACGAAACATCTTAAGGGAGCCACATAATATAGAGATAGCAACTCTGGCTGTTTTCAAGATTACCAGGGAAAGGAACTTATTTACGCTTTCTAAAAAAAAAAAAAAAAAAAAACAACCCAAGTTTTATTAAATGTCTTAAGTTTGATACAATCACTTAAAATAAAGTCAAAAGGATGAAAAGGTAGGTAGGGAAGAGAAAAGAAAATGGAAGAAGCAGACACTGAGTTCAGATTTGCACCTGAGGTAAAAGGGAGGGGAGAAAAGGTACGGATAAAAGTTGATCCTAAAGCAATAAGTGGTTTAAGGAAGCAGCATAATATACTCAGCAAACACTCACTGATTTCAGATGGGAAAAGCACAGTTGCAAGTACATCTCATGTAACAACCTTTTCTAAAAGGAAAAGTAGGGTTGATTCAGCAAAGCCTAACTTAGGCAAAAGGCCAGAGGAAAGTGAACCTACTTCCCAATGGAGTAATAAGATGTACGATGCAAGAGCAGACGAAGCTGCTTCATGATGGTAAACACTTCCTAGGCACAAGACATTGAAAGGAAGACAAAGAGGTCCTCAGTCAAAACTGGTACTTATTATTAAGAACTCAATCTAGGTGCCTAGTTCTTTTTTGCGCTCCTGTATAAAACTGACAGATTTAGGGATGCTGACCCGTTGAAAAATACCACGACCAGAATGGCCTAAACAGACATATGATTAATAAAACCACCACCATCCTTTACTTTTAACATAGCTCTTAGTAGAAATTTCATAAAAATGGACATCACAGCTAAAATGCATTAACTCTATCTGCTGACAATATAAAAGAAGCAAACTCAGTGCTTTTACTTTAAATGCACTAGATGGGAATATCGCGGTCTAGGGGTGTTTGCCTCCAAATTGAACCCACAGTAATACACACAAGCAATTTCAATAACCGCCATTTTAGACTCACAGTCTGGAGCTAAGAGAATGGCTATTTATTTATATTTAAAGCAAAAACATTCTATTGGACACCCTTACATAGTGAAGGGTGAGAGAAGAGCCACAAACTAAAACCTCAAAAGGCTCAAAGCAGCAATTAAGGGGAGGGAGAAAAACTGAAAAAGTTTTCGCTGGATGTGATAGGGATCTTAGGATCCTTCAGTCCCTGCACATGACATGGGCACAAAAAAACAACAAAAAGGCTTCAAGCGATTTATGAGGCCATGGAGCGGGTGAGATTGGGGACTAGGTCATTCTTGAACTGTATGTAGCAACAGAGCTGCCTGTTGCAGCAATCCAATCAGGCCATGGTATTCAGCCAAAGCTTGTCCTCCTTGTCCCCGGTGAGAGCTGGGAGTGCAAGGCATGAGGCTCATAGCCAGCAATAAACATATCAAAACCAAAAGGGGCAAAATAATCTCAGGAAAGGGAAATCAAAGAGCTCAAATTAAGTCTTCCAGAGGTGCTAAACCATCACGCCTCTTATTCCAACCCTTAACCCTGGAAAGATAAAGCAAACTGAAAGAAAATGCACAGCAAATAGACATAATCTTGAAGATTTTTAAAGAATAAATATTTTTTTGTAATTAAACATTATGCAAACACGTGCCACGCTTGCTTTGTCCATGCATATGCGCTATATACAATTTTGAAAAATACTGTGTTGTCATCTTGTTTAAAAGTCATATACAAAGAATTTTTGTTTAATCCTCTTACTGTCTACCCCACTTCCCACCCCAAGAATTTTCTTTACAAGGAACTAATCATCATTCACTCATGACCATGGGGTATGAGAGAAAGTGTCAGTCTGTATGTGGGGGTGGATCTGTATGTGTAGGGAAGGAAGGGGAAGAGATTTTTACCAAAGTACAACAAAATGGCTGGTTTGGAAATGAAAAGCAGTGTCAAGGAGCTGTTTTAAATTTTAACTGTACTACATTCAGGAAAAAGAAAAAGAAAAAAGGAGTCAGCTTTGAGAATGAAGCTACGTTACAAGTTAAAGTTGGAGGGCTTTTAAGTGTGTCTGTCACACTTCTGTTGGCGGCCTAGAATACTGTTGTACAATGGTTTATCTACCTTTTTTTTTATTACAATATAATTTACTTAAACTTTCCGTTAACAAAACAGAATTCTGGTACTACAGACCAGCGGTGTCAGAATAGGCTTAGGGCCTCCTGTTTGTGTTTGTTTTGTTTTGTCTGCTTTAATTGCATGAGCACTCTAGATGGTAAGGTTTCAGAGTTCATTTTATGCAGGGGCCATTCTCAGTCCTCAATGTACTCCCACAGATCTTTTTCATAGCCTTCATGCACATGCTGTAACAAAACCCTTCGTCGACTCTCACAGTATCTGTAAAGAGAGAGAGAGAGAGAGAAAGGGATTCACTTATTTTTATTTATTTATTCTTTGACATTCGATGGGGGCACACCTGGCTGTTGCTCAGGGTTATTCGTGGCTTGTTGCTGAGGGGTTACTCAGTGCTAGACGATCAAACCCGGAAGTTTTGCATGAAAAATATGGACTTATCCTCCTGTAATATCTAATCAACCTATCATTTATTTTTATTTTGAAAATTTAAAGATTTATTTTGTTTTGGGGCCATAGACAGTGGTGCTCAAGGCTTACTCCCAGCTATGTGCTCAGGGATCACTCCTGGTGTTAGCCAGAGGACCACATGTGATAAAGGGGACTGAACCAGAGTAAGCCATGTACACAGCAAGTGCCTTAACCAGCATACTCTCTGTCTGGCTCCCCCCATCACTATTCTTTAAAGGCTTCCCTGCAATCTCTTCAGACTTGGAAAAAAGCACTTGCACTAGTTCTCCAGGCTCTAAGCACTTGTTTTTTAATAGGCACATCTTCATATCTAAACAACAAACAATCTAATTATATGTGATAAATATGAAAGTCATCATTCCCAGTTTTGAGAATTCTAAAGCAATTAAGTATTAGTAATTTCTAAGGGCCTTAGAAATCACCTGACTCAACTCTGTTATTTTACATATAGGCCAACAGTTTCAGAAAGAGGAAATCTCAAGCAGGGGTTATTTATTTAATTTGTAAAATATGGATCAAATGTGTAAGTATTTATCATTAGTGTCAATTGTCTAACGGAAATAAAACTTCTTTTGTTAAGTAAATCTTCCGGGTTTTTAGATTCCTAAAATTTTTATAACTATTAAAAAGATAACAGGATGAAATGGTATAGTGGGTAGGATGTTTGCCTTGCATGTAACTGATCTGGGTTCAATTATCTGAATCCCGTATGGTCCCATGAACATGGCAAAGAATGATCTGAGTGTAGAGGCAACAGTAAGCCCTGAGCATAGCTGGGTGTTGCCCCCAAACCAAAACAAAGATAACAGCAGCTGGCAAGAAACAATTCTGGAGGAAAATGAGTATCTTCAGTATTTGCTTTCAGTTCAGAAAACAATTATTTTGCATCCTTAGCTTAGGAGGTAAGGTGGGTCTATAAATAAATGAAATCTGCAAGACAAAGGAAATCTCTAACAAAAAAATGTGGTGGAGGGGGGCAGCACAGCAGAGAGTATAGCAGGTAGTCTTATATATGGTTCACCTGGATTCTAATTTCAACACCACATAATCCTCCAAACACAGCAAGGAGGGATCCCACCCAAGAATAAAAGGGGAAAGGGTAAACGAGGGCCTGAAGATATGATTTATGAAGAGCATGCCATGGGGAATAGTCAAGTGGGTAAGGAATTTGCCTTGCAATGCTCACTACTAGGTTCGATCCCCAGCACTGCAATATGGTCCCCTGAACCTTTGCACTCAGGGATCACTCCTGAGTGCAACAAGAATTTAATCCTGAGCACAAGGTATGTATGGACCCCAAAAAATAAAGTGCATGCAATCTGAGATTGGCCTCTGCCACCAATGAGAACAAAACAAAGTAAAAGAAAAGCAAATACAACCTTATTTTTACAGGTTTGGGGAGCTTCCTTGCCAATAGCCTTGACACCAGGACAGGACCAGCATTCTACTCTCACCCTTACCCTAATGGTCACTTGTCCTTTTTTGGCCCTTTTCATCTTTCAGGGAAGTAAAGCAAAATCAGCCAGTGGGATAAATGGCTGATTTCGTTGTTATGCGTACTCAGGATACCTCTCTGCAATTTTTTTTTTGGGGGGGTCACACCTGGCGATGCACAGGGGTTACTCCTGGCTCTGCACTCAGGAATTACCCCTGGCCGTGCTCAGGGGACCATATGGGATGCTGGGATTTGAACCCGGGTCGGCCGCGTGCAAGGCAAACGCCCTACCCGCTGTGCTATCTCTCCAGCCCCTCTCTGCAATTTTTTGCCCAAAAGAAAAAAGCAAACCCATATGAAACATAGCAGAAGTTCATTTACTGAATACACTAAACCCAAGGTTCTCTATCACCTAACTATACTCTCTGTTCATGCAGACTTGATCAGTACCAGAAGAGATTTTGTTCAGTTCACTGTAAGGAAAACAAAATACAAAAACCCCACAAAAACTCACCTGTACTTATCTTGTACTTTCTGTTTTATATCCTGCAGGGAATCTTGGGATATATCTCGTTCAAGGTAGCCCGAAAGCACCTCTGTGGCATTCTCTAGATCTGCTTGGTTATTCTGCAAGAGGAAGAATACATAGTAAATTCTTGCTGCAAAGGAGAGCAAAAAGAAAAACCACCTTATCCCTATGCTTGCTTCCAGAGATTGCAAAAATTGATTCTGTAATTTTCACAAGTGGTGTAACTGTGCCAATTAAAAACTCTTCATTGCTTTCATTTCCAGAAACTCCCTCTCTTGTTTTCCAGAGTGATTTTTAATATTAAAAATAACCCAAATAGGGGGCTGGAGCAGCAGGTAGGGCGTTTGCCTTGCACGTGGCCGACCCGGGATCAAATCCCAGCATCCCATATGATCCCCTGAGCACCGCCAGGGGTGATTCCTGAGTGCATGAGCCAGGAATGACCCCTGTGCATTGCTGGGTGTGACCCAAAAAGCAAAAAAAAAACCAAAACACCCAAATATTTACTCATTCCTCAAGGTCAGTTTTAAAGTACTTAAGACTTTAAAAATACAATATTTTGGAATCATCTTATTGAGACTTGCTATCTAGTAAAGTTCAAAAGAAAATGACGAGAAAAATAGAAAGCCATTCTTGTTTATATTTGTCATACTATTTCTTATAAGGAAATCTTATATGAAGTATTAGAATTTTGCTCTTTATTAATATGGCAAGTTCTTTTCATATGAACAACCATCTGATACTATTTTATCATCTATGAAAATCAATGAAAGCATGGAAGCATTAATTCTATTTTCATTTTTATGAACTGGAGGTCAAATGCAGGACCTCACATATGCAAAGCATGCACTCTCCCATAAAGCTAAATCCCTCAGACAATGCAACAACTTCATTTATTTTCTGGATTCCTCATAGCAGTGCTTGGTGACCATGCAATGCTGGGGATTAGAACTGTAGCTCCTGCACAAAAATCATAGCTTCAGCCCTCTGAAATATCTCCCTGACCCACCATGCATCAAACTTAAATCAACGCCTTGAGAAACCTTTACTGCTAAAATCCTCCTTTAGTCATTACTATTCTACTACAGGAAACCATGATAATATTGTCTAAAGACTTTGTCTGAATAAAGAGTTTTATTGAGAATCTCAAATAAACCAAATGCATGGTACATGGATGCTCTCACTTAAACCTAACATGCTCAAAAGATATTAACTTCATTTACAAAAAAAATACAGGGACTGGAACAATGGAACAGCAGATAGGGTGCTTGCCTTGCAAGTGGCCAACTGGGTTCAATTCCGAACACCCTATATGGTCCTAAGCCCACCAGGACCTGAGCAAAGAGCCAAGAGTAAGCCCTGAGTACCGCCAGGTATGAATCCCAAATATATAAAAATACATTTAATATATATTGCTTAAATATGTATTTAATATAGTTATAACAATATAAGGAAATAGATACAGACTGCTATTACAGTGGATAGAGTGCTGGCCTTGCACACAGCTAACATGGGTTCAATCCTTAGTATCTCATATGGTCCCCTGAACCCTGCCAGGAATGATCCCTGAGTACAGGGCTAGGAATAAGCCCAGAGCACCACTGGGTATGCTGAAAGATAGGGGAGGGGAGGGAGTGGGAGGGGATAAGGGAGGGGAGGGGGGGAGAGGAAGGGAAAGGAGAGAGAGAGAGAGAGAGAGAGAGAGAGAGAGAGACAGAGAGAGAGAGAGAGAGACAGAGAGAGAGAGAGAGAGAGCACGAGAGAGAGCACTAAATAACCTGCTAAAATCAACAGAGCTAAAGGAGATCAAGTCAAGATTCACATTCAAGGCTAACTTGAAGCCTTCACACTTAACCACATTGGATATAACTAAACCACATCACACTGGATGATAAGTCACATCTACTTGGCTACAGTTTCAGACAAGAAAATGAAACTTTTCTATCCTCTTCCTAATAAACAACTACAAGTTTATACATTTCTAAGCAGTTAGAAACCTTTCAAATTCTATGCATATTTTCCAATCAAAGACCTAGAAATCCTACAAAGGAAACATCAGTTAACTATTCCTACCTCAAAGATAATGGACTGGTTATTCTTTTTGAGGTAGAAAGCGAAGACATAAGTGTACATGAGTGTGGCACGACACTGGCAGAGCACATCCACTGCTTTCTTCAGAAACTGCACCTCAATCCAGGACATGTTGTGCTGTTGCATTTCCTCCATTTTCTGCTTCACCTGAGCATACAGTTTGTGCTCAAAGCGTAGACTCTGCATGTGGTTCATATAGCGATTACAGTAGAACAGGTACCTCTGCAGGGCTGCCCTAGAACGCTGTCCCATTGAGAAAAAAAGGAAGATAATATAAGAATGAATATACTATGTAAACACATTCTAAAAACAATCAGCTTAGTATCTCATCTTCCAACAATCAAGTGTTGTCAAATTCCCTATCAAAACTTGCCAAATTTCCACAACAAGAAGAAAAGTCAAAATCACCACACCATACTAAAAGGCTTGATTTAATGGGAACAGCAATTTGGAAAGTGCCTTATTAAAATCACTCTCAAATTCAACATGAAATAAAACCCATTATCACCATCACTTTCTAATCAAATGCCAGAATCTGAACTGAGAAGCCTGAACACACCCACTCTGAGGAAAGAAAAAGTTTTAACCAAATACGATTGCTAGGATAAACTATGACCTGCAAGTCAAACCTAGCCTGTTTCGGTAAACAACTTTACTTGCAACACTCTTACTCATTTAAAGTGTATGGCTAATTTAACATTTTAAGAGGAAAGGCAGGACGGAGTGGCAGTATGCTTTAAGTATGTAATAATTAGCCCTTCAAGATAAAGTGCTAATTCCTAGTTTACAAGATTAAAAAAAAAAATTCAAGTGTTCCCCAACTGATATGCCTGAGATGGTTATCTCTCTGCATCATCATCTTTCCAAAGCTAAAAGTTAGTTCTTTCTGAACTGTATGTCAATCTTATAGTACTTTGAATTTAATTAATTTTTTGTTCTTCGGGCAACACGCGACAGAGCCCAGGAATCATTCCTGGCGGGACTCGGGGAAACTTATGTGATGCTGGGGATAGAACCTGGGTCAGCCACATGCAAGGCAAGTGCCTTCCCTGCTATACTATTGCTTCAGCCCATCTTGCAGTACCTTTTTAATATTACAATTCCCTTCTGATGGAGGGTGTAGTGTCGAAACATTGTATGCATGAAACCCTGTCATTAACATTATAAATCATGGTACCTCAAGCAAAAATTTTAAAGAGAATACTACTTTGGTAAATGGTAAGCCAGAGTTAAAAAGTGGGAGAAATGAGGGAGAAAAAAAAGAGACGAGAAGGAAATGTGAAGATGAGCCCCATTCTGTGAGGAATGGCTCTCATCAACACACTCATGTGAAGATTGCAATTTCTGAGTTAATTAAGCCACATTCTAGTGTGAGCCACCAGTACTACAATCCATGTTAACATGTTACAGAAGAGAAATCTTTCCCTGTATGCCCACCCACAGGCTTAAAAGGCTAGTTTAATTAATTTTTATTTTTATTTCTTTTATTTTATTCTATAATTTTTGCTTTTTGGGTCACACTCAGCGATGCTCAGGGTTACTTCTGGCTTTGCACTCAGGAATTACTCCTGGCAGTGCTGGAGGGACCATTTGGATGCTGAGAATCAAACCCAGGTCGGCCGCATGCAAGACAAATGCTCTACCTGCTGTGCTATCGCTCCAGCCAATTAATTTAAAAAAAAATTTTTATACCACACTCAGTAGTGCTGCGAATCTGCAGAGGAATTACTCATGTTACACTCCAGGGAATTATATGGGATGCTGGAGATCAAATCCAGGTTGGCAGCATGCAAAGCAAGTACCCTACCTGCTGTACCAATGTAGATAGAGCATTGGTATACTATAATGTTGATGGAGATTGAAGACTATACAGTGCCTTATCTCCAGCCCATAAGACTAGTTTAGTCCAGTAGTTGTGGGCCACAAAACGATGTATTACAAGATCTCAACTCTAGCCAGTAGAAACTGATATAGAAGCTATACAAAATAACCCATCTGCCCCTAGAGATCCCAGAAAGTGATTCTACCAGCAATAACAATAACCAAGTGAGTCCAAGAATAAATAAAATAATTTATCTGGCTAGTCCTAGCTAGACTACTTCCTTCCCCTGTCACTTTTTTTTTGTTTTGTTTTTGTTTTTTCACTTTTTGTTTTTTTACTTTTTGATTGAATCACTGTGAGAGATACCCTTACAAAGCTGGTTATGACTGGATTGTAGTCATGAGTATTCCAACAACCAACATTCCACCCATGCACATTTCCCAGCACCAGTGTCTCCAGGTTTCCTCCTATCATCCCCTACCCTAGAGGCATGCTCTCGGTCCCTCGCTCTCTCTGCCCGCCCCCCCCCCCTCCCTGCCTTTTTGGGCATTGTGGTTTACAATGCTCATACTGAAAGGCTACTAAGAATATCCCCTCACCTACTTTTAACACTCAGATCTTGTTCAGATCACACAAGACTTTTTTTTTCTTTTTTGGGTCACGCTCGATGCTCAGGGGTAACTTCTGGCTCTCCACTCAGGAATTACTCCTGGCGGTGCTCGGGGGACCATGTGAGATGCTGGGAATCGAACCCGGGTCGGACACGTGCAAGGTAAATGCCCTACCCACTGTGCTATCACTCCAGCCTCCACTTTGATTTTTTATTCAGGATAAATGAAAATGTAAAATCCAGTATAGAAGTTAGAAAAAAACAATATAGCTTAAGAGGAAAAAGAATCTTTCTCTTCTGACTTAGAAAAGTGATTATAAAAATAACTGGTCAGATAGTACAAGGCCCTGCATGTGACTGCGACTGATTTGAGTCCCTGGCACAATGTATGAGCAGAGTCAGGATTACTCCTGAGCATGGAGTCAGGATAGTCCCTGAGCACCTCTGGATTTGGCCCAAAAGGAAAATAACAAAAGAACCAAAAAAAAAAAAAAAGGCTCTGGGGAGTAGTGCCGCCAGCAAGTCAACCTGTACCTATGACGACGGGGTGAGTGCATCAGCGCCTGCTGACGTCTCAGGCTTCCTGAGATGGCAAAATTGCTGCTGTGCCTCTCACCAGACCTCAACAAAATTGGGAACAAGCTTCCTGGGAAATTTAATAGTCAAAAGTATGTGGAAGTCATGCCCACAAACCACCTCCAGCTCATTTATCGGCAGTGCTTCAGAGACCCTTGAATAAATCTCAAAAAAGATCAAAAGCTGAAGTTAATCTTGGACCCGCACATGGCTGAACAGACCAGATCAGATGGGGGCAGGTCAGCCTGGTGCCTACCCAAGGAGATCCCCTGGCAGCCACTTGCTCCCACAATCCAAAATCACTGCCATGGCCCTGGCTGGAATCCACCGGCTCAGGTCAGATCTCACGGAGATATTAATCTATTGAAAATTTGAATATGCAGATTTTTTTTGGACTGAAATCCCCAGGCTTTCTCAGAGTTGGGATGGGCTACTCTCCCCACTTCCCTAGACTGGAACAATGGCAGTCTACCCCATGAACCAACTCCAGCGCCATCACGTAAGCTCTGACAGGCTTTGCTTCAGAGACTCATATATAAATCTCAAAGATATGAAAAGCTGCAGTTATTTTGGGACCTGTGCAAGATGAAACAGACTGGGGTAAATCAGAAGGGGTGCTGGTGGGTGAGGGTCAGCCTGGTGCCTGTCCAAGCAGAGCCCCCCGCAGCCACTTGCTTCTACAATCCATGCCCCTAGACAAACTCCATCCTTTCGGGACAGACCTCACTGAGATATAATCTGCTGAAAATCTGGGTATGCGGGCTTTGTGACTGAAATCTTGGGGCTGGGGCGGGGGGGCAGGATGGGCTACATCCCCACACTTCCCAGGACTTCTGGAAGCCTCAGCAGTCACGCCCACACTCCAAACCTGACACCCGTTAAAAAGCTACTCCAGCCTTACCGTCCTGATAAAAACACTGAATTCCCTGAGCAAACACCATGACCCCTTAGCACCTGCACTGCAAACCATAATGCGAGAAAGGAAAGCACCTGCCACAGAGGCAGGGTAGGCCCGGAGTTGGCAGATGGTGGGAGGAAAGTGGGGAATATTGGTGGTAGGAAATGTACACTGGTGGAGGGATGGATGCTGGATCATCATATAACTGAAAGCCAATCATGAACAGCTTTGTAGTGGTCTACTGAATAAAAAAAAATCGTTTTTTAACGATTTCGTTTTTTGTTCTGGCCATACTTGGAGGTCTCTGCAGACCATGTGGTACTAGGGACTAAGGTCTTTAGCATGTGAAGGATGCTCTCAGACCTTTGAGTTAGCTCTCCCTCATTCCAAAAAAATATAATACATTTTTCAAACGTCATAGGATTCCCAGCATCCCATATGATCCCCTGAGCACCGCCAGGGGTAATTCCTGAGTGAAGAGCCAAGAGTAGCCCCTGTGCATCACCAGGTGTGACTCAAAAAGAAAAAAAAAAAACAAACCCTGCAGTACAACCGAGTTCATATGGGAAGTTGGAGAACACATGACTGTCACTGCAGAACTTCTAAGAGACAATCACATGATGGAGGGGGTGTGCATGTGAAGATACAATACAGGGGTTAAGAAACTTGCACGGTGTGGGGCGAACCCCAGCTTGAATCTTCAGCACCAAATAATGAGTCACTCCTATGCACAGACCAGGAACAGGCCACGAGCACTGCTGAAACCTCAAAATCAAACACAGGGCATCTGACTGGTTCAGCCTTTCTGGAAAACAATATGGACAGTCCTTCAAAAACTAGAAATTGAGCTTCCATATGACCCCGCAATACCACTTCTGGAAATATATCCTGAGGATGCAAAAAAGCACAGTGGAAATGACATCTGTACCTATATATTCATTGCATCACTGTTAACAATAGCCAAAATCTAGAAACAACCCAAGTGCCCTAGAACAGATGACTGGTTAAAGAAACTTTGGTACATCTACACAATGGAATACTATGTAGCTGTTAGAGAGATGCAGTCATGAAATCTGCTTATAAATGGATAGACATGTAGAGTATCATGCTAAGTGAAATGAGTCAGAAAGAGAGGGACAGACATAGAAGGACTGCACTCATCTGTGGAGTATAGAATAACATCACATGAGGCTGACACCCAGGGACAGTAGATACAAGGGCCAGGGGGATTGCCCCATAGCTGGAAGCCTGCTTCATGAGCGGAGGGGAGAAGGCAGATGGATTAGAGAAGGGATCACTAAAAAATAATGGCTGGAAGAACCAGTTGGGATGGGAGATACATGTCGAAAGTAGATAATGGACGAAACATGATGACCTCTCAGTGTCTGTGTTGCAAGCCATAATGCCCAAAAGTAGAGAGAGAGTATGGGGAATATTGTCTGCCATGGAGGCAGGGGGAGGGTGGGAAAGTGGGGTATACCGGGGATATTGGTGGTGGGGAATGTGCACTGGTGGAGGGATGGGTGCTTGATCATTGTGATATTGTAACCCAAACATGAAAGCTTGTTAACTATCTCACGATGATTCAATAAAATTCTTAAAAATTTTAAAAAACAAAAAAACACAGGGCATCTGAATGCCACACATGTGCTCCGATCCTTTGAGCCATCTCCTAGCTTTAGATCACAAAATTTTAAAGAATTTAAATATAGTATGAAAATCTAGAGGGGAAAAAAGTGAAGTGTGGATCACCAGAAAGCACTTATAACTAAGAACCAAATTGTTACTTTATGTCTTATATTTTTGAAATGGCATCAAGCAATATTTAACTATACCAACATAATTAGAAAAACAAATGATTAAAACATATTAATAAATTTCAGTCAAATTAAGATGTATAGCAGAAATTATAGAAAATTGGTAGGAAAACAAGTTATTACATACATGATGTATCTGTAAAATTCCAACTTGAGTTTCAGTGATTCTGTACTTTTCTTACCTTGGTCATATAGGTGTTAAAGAGTGTACAGTTAGGGCTGAGAGAGATCGTACAGAGGGTAAGAGTGCTTTACCTTGCACATGGTCAACATGGATTTGATCCCCATCATCCCTTATGGAACCCCAAGCTCACTAGAGAAATTCCTGAGTGCAGAACCGGGAGTAACCTCAAGTACTATGGAATGTGAACCTCCCCCCTCCGAAAAAAATTAAAAAAAAAAAACAGTTTTATTATTTATACATTTGTTACAATGCAGTTAATGTAACTTATTTACTTCTGGGTCACACTCAGCTATCTGTTCTCAGGATTCATGTGCTCAGTGCTCCATATACAGTGCCAAGTATTGAACCAGGGTCAGCCATAGGTAAGGCAAGTGCATTCACCTCTGTGTTATCTTTCTTGTATAAAACAAACGTAAAATTCACATTATAATTTGTGATTTCTTTCCCTTAAAAAAAATCACCAAAAATGGAAGTTTGTAAAAATATCATGTTATCATTTTAAAAAACAAAATATAAGATTCAATCTTTAATAAAAAAAAAGTAACATTAAATTATATAATATTTTATTTATGGCTATTTCTTTTTAGAATTTGTTTGGGGGCCACATCTGGTGGTTGGTGATCTGGGGACCATCTGGGGTGCCAGGGATCTCTAACTTGGGTTGGCCATGCACAAAGCAAGCACCATACCCACTATACGGTCATTCTGGCCTTATATATAGTTACTTCTAATTAGTAGCAATTTCTATAAAGTAAGCTTAAATAAATTAAGTGCAAGTTATAAAGTAAGTTCAAGTGGACGGAGTTCGTGTTTTGCATGGGGAATACCAATTTGCCTTCCCCCACCCTTTTTGGGGGGTTGTAACAAACCCAGCGGGCTTAGAAGTTACCTTTGGCTCTGTACTCAGGAATCACTTCTGGTGGGCTTGGGGGACCCTATGGGATGTCAGGGATGAAACCAGGCCAGCTGCATGCATGACAAGTACCCTATCCACTGTGCTATCACTCTGGCACAGCACACAAAGACTGACTGCTGGCAATAAACGGGCTCTCGAACAGCTCCCCCACCAGCATGCCCACGCACAAGGGCACACACAAAGAAACAACTTTCAAAGGTGTTAACAATAGAGACTGCAAAGACAAAACTGCGGATTAAGGCACAAGGAATATGGCTGACCCTGGTTACATCTCCAGTGCTGCCCCTCAGTATCATGGATGGCCAGGGCCACCACGCCCAAACAACAGTGCATCCTCAAATTCCTGTATGTAAAGTGCAGTTTGGCCCCCAGGAAGGCATAACCCTAAAAAAAGGTGTGGCCCCTAGCAAGAACATCTAAAAAGATGTGGGAGAACTATGACTAGAAGCATCATTGTAACCCCTGGGCAAGCTTAAGACCAAAAATGCATGTAAACAACACAACTAAAATGAGTATGGGGTCTGTAGAGATCTCACAGTCAACACTGCACACACGGGGCCCTGAGTTCAATCCTGGCACTGTAAAGCCCACCCCCAGTTCACTTCCAGGACTCTAGGGGGTTTGTCCTGCGCAATGATGTATCAGTGGTCCCTAGCATTGGGCCGTCATGCACAGTAGGCTGAGATGTGCCCTGAAAGCTGCCCCCAGACCTTTTAAGTAATGCTTGGGAAGTATTCACCTTCTACAAAATCAAAAGCCAAACCCCCAAACGAGAACAATCCTGAGTAAATTTTATGTAAGCACCACAACCCAGAGTGTATGACCCCTAGTTATCGCAGTAGCAGAAAGGAAGAAAAGAGGAAATAATTTTTAGTATCAAAGATTAACTTGACTGCAACCTGGTAAGGAAAAATACTCAAAAAGTATTTGGGGGATAAGATTAACAGAAGTTAAGGTATTTTTACCTTGCATGCAGCTGACCCCAGTTTGATCTCTGACACCACATACGATCCTCTGAGCACCACCAGGAGTGACCCCTGAGCAGAGATTCAGGAATAACCCTGAATCTATTGGGCATCCATGGGGGTGACCCCAAAGACAAAAGGCAAAAATAGTGCAGGATAGAGTATTTCTGGGATAAAACTGGGGGGTTTCAGTATAGGATTACTGAATGAAGATATCTTTCGATTACAGAGTTACAGGCTAAAATTGTTGATAGGTCTAATCCACACCTACAGTTTAAATACCCTTTAGATAAATGAGTTATTTTCCTATCCAGCAACAGTGAATTCCCTCCCTCCTCCCTCCTGAAACAAATCCACTTATGATCAGCTTATCTATCTTTATCAGAGCTACCCAATAAACAATGATGTAAAAGTTAAATTATTAAAAATATTACACTACCAATAAATTGCAATAGAGCTACCAATTTAACAAATACTTCTTACATACATATTTAACATATTTAACAAATACTTCTTACATTCTTCCCTAGGGAAAGAAAATCTTGTCCAAGACTAGCAAAACCTATAATTGTATTAAGTGATTAGATTTTATTCTTGATTTAGAGGTCACAACAGCACTGTATAGGGCTTAATCCTGGCAGGCTCCGGGACCATATGGGGTGCCAAGGATCAAACACAACACAGGTTGGCCACATGCAAGGCAAGGATCCTCATCCATTGCACTCTCTCTGGCCCCTAAGTGACTAGATTTTAAAAGGCAAACAAACTTACATTAGGAAAGCTCCTGCCGGGCATTTTCAATGAATCCCTTCATACATGTATGCAGGTATTCAGCACTGACTGAAATGCTTTTCTACAAACTTCTTAGAATTGAAAACTTCTGCTAAGTCTTTCCCTAAAGATTACACAAGGCACCACCCTGAAAATCAATGTACATACCTCTTGTGCATCTCTTGCTGCCTTTGCATCATCCTCATTATAGCGATTACAGTTGTACCTTAAAGCAAATGAAAAGAATTCCATAAAGCCACAAACAAGAGCAAAAACCAAAACCAAACCACAAGTGGAGATTTTTGCCTGGTTTTAGAGAGTTATCCAGACCAATTTTCTCCTTTACACAGAGATAAACTGAGGTGTTAAAATACCCAGAGTTTTACCACTGAAAGCACAGAATTACCACACTGAAAGAAACCAAAATTGTTATTGAACCACCTATAATAATCAGTTTCCTATTCAAGAATTCCCCTCCTTCTGAGGCATTCTATTCCAAATCAGTCCACCTATAATCATTGAGGAACAGTCATCCTAGAACATGTATTCACTGACTATAATGTGAGCTTGTAACCCAAATTATGAAGGAAGATGTTATCTCATCTAGAAAGCTGTGTATGACTGAGTGGGTCCAAATAGTGTTTTGTTGTTGTTACACTTGAGCTCTGTGATTGGAGGTCACTCCCAGCAGTGCCGAGGAACTATGTGGTGTTGAGAATTCAGCCCAGGCGTGCTGCATGGGAAGCATGAGCTCAGTCTGCTGAGCCCTCTCTCCAGCCACAAAATATCGCCAATTTACCCAATATTACTCACCTTCTTTTATTATAAACCAAAGGGACAACCATAAAAGCATGCAGGAAATGCTATGTACTTTACATGCTTATACTCTGAGACTCACTGAAAACTGAATATGCAAACAGAAGAAGGAAGGGGGAGATCTGCCCAGTGAGGTCAACTCAGAGTAAAGATAAATTAGTTTTTCCTTTCCAAATTATTCTATCTCTTCCTTCATGTCAGTGTACAATGATGTAAATATATAACAAAGGAATCATTGATAACTGCTGAGTGATTTTTCACAAACCCATCCACTTAATAGGGACTTTAAACCTTTATTATCGAATTTGATTATGTATTATCGAATAATACATAATCCTCAAGAAATTATGTATTATTCTCACTTAGCAGATGAGAAATTAGGTTCAGAGAAGATAAGCATTGTAACATTAAAGTCACAGAAGTTTTAGAGCTAAAAATTAAACATATGCTTATCTGCCAAGTGGACTGTGCCCTTTAACCAGTGAATAAATAATTCACATGCTGTTATCATGTCTTCAACATCTTTAGTCATCTTTTTAGAACTAAAAAGAAATTTAATTTAATTTTAATCTTGTTAAATTACCCATTTTTTATTCTAGTCGTTATTCATTCATGATTTTCATTGTCTATGTATTCAATTTCTCCCCCCTTTGGTGTTACTCCAAAACATATACAAAATTCTTAGTTCAATCAAGTAAGTCACTGAAGAAACTGGTCAGAAAGCAGTATATACCACTGGCCCTGAGGTCTCAAGGATCAAACTAGGTCTCATGCATGAAAGGCATACACTTTACTAATGAGCCACATCCCTGGTCTTTAAAAGAAGCATATACTTTATATGAATAAACAAACCAAAAAAGGTAAGGATAAAACCTTTCAGCAAATCCTTAATGCATTCCAATAGGAGGACTCAAATCTCTCATATTTCGAGAAACAGTCAATTAACTCTTCTCTGTATTTACAGACTAGGCCTCAAACTTCTTAGTCTATATTGACAACCTTAATAAAACATTTTATAAACTATCACCCTAATGATATATTTGATTCTGTGATTTCACATAGTGAAAACTCAAGTTATGTGGTTCATATCATTTGTAGATCAATCACAAATTTTGGAAAATCAGGATCAGATTTAATCTCTCCAGTCTTGGCACCTATTAGCTGCAATTACTCAGAAAAAAAACAAACAATGGCTCACAGGCTTCTTTTACCAGTGTTGATTAGATGAACTTTAACTCAAAGAATGCCTTCCTCCCCTCTACTGGTTAACTATAAATAAGCACCTCATCTTTTTCATACAATCCCTAAAAACTTTCCTCCCTTTGATATAGCTACTTATAGTTATATATTAAACACTCCTATCAAGGATTTTAAAGACAAAAAAGCAAATAGGATACCGTTGTTGTGGTTGGGGCCTCATGCAGATGTACTTAGGGGTTACTCCTAGCTCTGTGTGCAGGGATCACTCTTGGTGGTACTTGTTGGACTATATGGGATGCTGAAAATCATACCTGGGTTGGCCCGTGCAAAACACCAGCTGTACTATTTCTTTGGCCCCAAGATTTATTTATACTTCTAACTCAAATGGAACAATCAGTGCTTCTTGGAATGCTCTTTTGAAGATTTTAAAAAAAAAGTTTTTTCCCATATGTAGTGTCTGCCATTAATAATGGTAGAACAGAAATAACACTATGTCATTCCTGGCTCAGACTATTAGTCATTCCTCTATATTAATTTATTTTATATCCCTTACAGTTTCTAATATTCTTCATTTAAAAGATAAGTTGAGATCAAGGATATTTATCATGTACATACACATTTATGTACACACACACACACTCACACACACCCTCCCCAAACATAACAAATCTTCAGTAACTCCTCTATTCTAATACTGCTCCTCTTCACTAGGCTTGTTTAAATTCACCATGGTGAACTTCATTTATGAGAACACATTAATCTTCCAAGTCACTCCTTATAATACAGAACTGATAAACTCAAATCCATTATTTGGCTGACAGTGCTAAATCATGTCTACTTTTACTTTCACTTCCCCAATTAATTTTTACCTGGTTTAGAATTTCAGCACAATAACCCTTCTTTTTGTTCCTCCAGTGAATCTAATAAAAATTTAATAAAACTAAGAAGACCTGTGTTTTATTTTATCTAATTTCTTCCCGTCCTATTCACTCTACAAAGCAACTATTAACAATGTATACAAGATACATAATACAAGACTTTATAATTATAGCTCTTGCTGTATCACTCTAACTCAAAAGCTTTCTGATAACGCCAACAGAAATCCAGTCTACTTTCTCTTTTCCTATTCCATATAATTTATGAAGTCACAAACTTAAATGCCAAAAGGAGAAAAGCAGGTAACACAAATTAGTGAAGTGGCACATATACATATCATTATACCAGATATGTTCTATTTTGGTGCAAGATGTGTTAAGTTCCAATTTTCTCAACATTCAAGGCAGCCACAATCTAAAATTTACTTAAAGGAACATGGGATTTTAAGAATTGAATCCAGTGCACATACAAAGCAAATACTCTGCTACTTTATCCCTGGCCCCAATTTGATTTTTGAAGTTAAAAAACAGGTGTATGTTTCAAAGAGAAGCCAAAAATCTCAATGTTTCAATGTTATGTTAAGTAATTTTTTACTTTCTTTAAGTTTTGGGCAAGATTTTTTTCCTAGTAATGTATATTAAGTAAAATACACGCATGTGTAGTTTTTGTCAAGTTTCTTGGTTGTCAAAAGACAAATCAGACAATATACTCCTTTCACATCACTCTGCCTTTATGATGTTCCTTTCAGGCTACATGTTTTTCCTACCACTTTTATTCTATCACTTATCTATAGATTTCCTAACCTTTCCTAACACATTTTCAGTTCTTGGTCCTTCTTTAAAATTTAACCTAATTATTAGGCCCCCTGTGAAATATGCCCAATAAATCCTCCTTTCTGTAGATCTTCATATACCTCTCTTGTAACACTGACCACACCCTGTGTTCATTTATTTAGGTCCCAAGTTACATGATTTCCAGGAGGTAGAACCTTAATCATAAGACGCGGCACATATCACATACTTATGTGAACATAATCTTCCCTTCATTTCCCCAACCTACCAGGCAGATCCATGTGGTTCCCAAGGGCCAAGACACACCCAGCAAAACTCTGCTTTACAGTTCTGGTTACGACAGACCATGTGATTACAACCGCCATCCTTCTCAATTGTGACATGGCATTTGGGACATTCCTATGAAGAGAAACTATAAAGTTGGTGTCAATGCTACACTAGGTTGTATTACTACCACTGAGGAGAAGCCAATTCTAGATTTGGTTTATTTTATATATCATCTTTACTGTGATTAATACATGCAAAGCACTTAGAACAGTGTTAAACACTTATATTCCATTGAAAACAAGCTTACCATTATTACTGGCTTTTATAATGTGCAATTAATTTAAGAATTTAGTGGGGTTGGCAGAAAAAAATCATTTTAAGTACTTCAACCATGCATATAGTACAAAAACCTTTTATGGGAGATAAAACTTTTTTGATTTTAGGCCATACCTGGCAGTGCTTGGGGGGATGGATCGTGTGCTGACAGGGTTCAAACACCCAGGACTCCCACATGCAAAGCATGCCCTCCAGCTCTTTGAGATATCTCTCCAACACCATGGGAAAACTTTTTCAATGTAATCACACCCTCTAATATAATCTAGAAATTATTGAGAACTTCCTGTACCCCACACACTGTTCTCAGTGTTTTACATGCATTAACTCATAATCCTTATCATAGTGCTATTCCTATTTCAATGTGTCAAATGAATAAACTAAGGGAAAGAGAAATAATAAAGAAAGCTAGTCCAAGGTGACATAGGTAGCAAATGATAGTCAGGAGGCAAACCCAAGCAATGTGGCCTCAAGAGTTAGGAGAGGGGGATTATTAGTAAATTCTTTTGAGGTTACTGAACTCTGTGGTCACCACTACTATTTTGGGTCAAATACAATGTTTTAATTCTTTTTACTGTGATCTGTTTACAACCATTCTATAGTGATCACATCCCCCCATACCCCACCTTTATCTTTTTCTTGACTGCTAGGGACTTAAAGTCATTGCCCTACAAGCTTACTGTTTTTTCCCTTCTCGAAATTAAAAAAGAAAACACTCATTCTTAACATAACTGTATAAAAATTAAAAGATTGCATTTGATGTTAGAAACTCCTGCAGGAGGCACAATCACTATTTATTACATTATTTGCATAATTCAGCCTCTATGAAACAGAATACTTTGCTATAAAAAGTACATTAATTTTATTATCAGTTTTTGGTTTGAGGGCCACCAGCAGTGCTCAGAGTTTATTCATGGCTCTGCACTCAGGGATCACTCTTAGTGTTGCCAGGGACCAGTTGCAATGTGGGGGATCAAACTGAGGTCTCTTGTGTGTAAGGCAAACATTTTAACCTCTGTACTATCTCTCCATATCTAAACAACAGTAATTTTAAATACTCCAAAGAGTCTCACCACTCCCCCCAATTTTTTTGTTGTTGTTTTTAGCAAAGTCTCCAAAGATGTTCTCAGGGGGCACTCTGATAACTGGCCAACTGGGTCTATGATGTCAATGCTTGGGTCCAACAATGTGTACTGCCTGGATCTGCAAGGTCGTCTTGGTTGGTGTCAGGGTGATGTGTCAGGACAAGAGAAGACACATGAGTGGTGCTTGGGGCCACCAGGCTTATCCCCTGCTGTGCTAGAGAGATGGGTCATATAGTGCTGAAAATCCAGCTCAGGTCCTAAAGCATATAAGTTATCCCCTCTGAACACTGAGTGATCTCACTGGGCCTGACAATGTTTAACTATATATTTTTAATCAAAAATTTAAATTACACATAAGAAATTTTATATTTTCCCAAATTCAAAGCCTAAAAGTACATTTTATTCTACATGTTATAATTAACCACATAATACTATTATAATTAACCACATGATATCAATCTCTATAGATTAAAATCTTAAGGCAGTAATAATAAAACTTTACAATCTCTAAGGAGAATAAATTTTCAGTTTTTTCACGAACTACCAAGTTGATAAATCTGTTACTACAAATTACCATTTTTCCTGTATAAATAACTTAGTCTACCATATTCAGTCCTGTACTTCCTATTTTATACATTTTGGAAATTTAAAGTATTTGCAAATTTCTCTAAATGTAGAATGAGGGCTACAGTCTAATCACTCTTCTTAGTGAAAATATAACTCTTACATATTCTATTGTTTCAAAAAACATCTGAAGATCTGGGGACTTTAATGGATATATGTATTACTTATATATGTTATATATATAAATCTATTTTCAATAGACAATGCTTGGCTAGAAAACAATTTTGGGGAGGGTTTTGTTTTGGTTTGGTTTTTGGTTTTTGGCTATGCTCAGGACTTAACGCCTGACTCTGCACTGAAGAATCACTCCTGGTAGTTTGGGGGACCATATAGGACGTTGGGAATTGAACCTGGGTCAGTAATATGGAAGGGAAACACCCTACCCACTATTATACTATCATTCTGGCCCCAGGAAAATTTTACAATAACAAAAGTAATTGCTATTTTCTGGCATTACACTATGTATTTTGTAATGTTTTCTTGTGTGACATTTATTTATCACAAGTCTCAGAAAGCACACAAATATTAAAATTATACATTCCTCAAAGATATGGCATTTGTTTTATATGAAAGAACTTACTGCTTCACTGCTAATGCTTTCTGGGAAATCAAAATGTATACTTAAGTGATAATATTTTTGGGGTAGCAGGTATAAAATGATATAAAATTTGGTTCATTAATTTTATTATTTAAGCACTGCTTCCTACTGTTGTCCTATGACTGAATGATGAAATAGTGCAAAGCCTTAGTTAATACTGGTCAAACAACTCAGTATTCTTTAAAGCATTATCTTTACAGGCGAGAGACAATTGTATATAAAAATTAACAGTACATGAATACCCTTATCATTCATACCCAAGTAATTTCCTATAAAAACAGAATGAATATTCAATTAACAATTACATATTTATAAAATTTTCTTATTGAGAGATTGGTACACAGCTGTGATTCAAATTTTTGGCTATTATTTGGTGATAGAAAAGAAGAAGAGTACTTGCATTTCTAAGACATTAAGAAGTGTTAACGAAGTTCAACGTATCAGAAAACAAGAAGTAGAAAACAAAAAACCAAGGGACACTGTTACTAAAAAATCTGTTTCTCAGGAAAAATCTCTTAATAAATCATATTTAGTACACTGAACATGAAATAAATTTGTTGAGGTCAGTTCCATTGCATAATAAAAGTTTACTTTGCTTGACTGCTGTTTTAAAGAATTATTCCTTCAATATTAAAGAATGGAAATTTTTATAAGCAGAAATGTAATAGAAAAAGAAACAAATTAATAAAACCAACTGAGTTAATACAATCTATTTCTACTAAAAGGAAGCCAAGAACAATATGAGAAGGCATTATAAAAGTCCAAGATGACAGAAAGTGTCGCTTTAGTTTTTTATAGTTGTGTTTAAAAAATGAAATTATTTTCTAATTAAAATCTCCTATAGCAGAGTACTACACTTATAAGCATTACAGAATTCAAACCCAAAAACTTAACACTCAAAGAAAAATTAACAGAAAATTAATCAGGGGGGAGAATAAGTGAGATAAATATAAATCAAGACTCATGACTAGGAAATCTTATTGACTCTGCGGTAACTAAAACAACTATCATTATCAGGTTCATTAGTGATAGAATTTAATAAAGAAAAATACCAACCTTCGTGTTGGCTGCAATCCAATTGGAGGTTTCGCTGTCATCATCACACTTTTTAATCCACTTCTTCAACCACTGTGTGAAAACAACAATTGTTACAGTACAACAAAAGATTAAGGCTAAAGATTAAAAAATCATTTTAACAAATAATATATTTGTATATAATAAACCTTAAATATAAAATCCAAACATGATTATCTATAAGTTTATTTCCTTTCATTTATTTATTTTGGTGTTCTGGGCTTACTCCTGGCTCTGTATTTAGAGATCACTCCGAGTGGACTCAGGGCACCAACTGTGGTGCTGGGGATCAAGCCTGGGTGACTGCATGCAAAACAAGCGCCTGACCCGTACAAGAGCTTAGACCCAGGCAATGATCATCTTAAGTAAAAACCACAAAATAAAATCTAGCTACTACTGTTTAAGTAACAAATCGTGAACAATTTGCCAAAGCAATACATGTATTATGCTTCTTAAAAATGAAAATGCAAAACTCACCTTACATTTAACAGGATCATGCCAATTTTCTCCACAGTTAAAGCTGTCAAGTAACACAAGAGTTAAAATAATTAAGTCCCACCTATTAAGGAAGGTAAACATACTGTGTCATGATTTATAGTTCCCTAGTAACTAACAAAACAAGGAGAGGAACCATGTCTGCTTTATTTCACAGTAAGTTATTTAGAATTTAGTACTAGGACAAGTATGTACTGAGTACTCAATACATGTATAAGAATGATTAAAGTATGAAGGGATATTTTGTTATAATTCTATCTTAATTAAAAGCTACCAAACTGGTAAGACAAAAATCGGTTTAGTTAGATCTGTACTTTCCTGAGTTTTTTAATATAGTTTCTTGCTGCAACCATTCTTTAACTGAAACTGAACAAATAATTTTTATTAATTTGAGTCTAATTACAACAAATCAGTATACATTATCTTTTTTTTAAAGCTTTGAAATGACTTTACATGTCTTAGTATGAATTAATACTTACTTGGATATAATTTATTATGCCTAATATACAGTAAACTATATGTGGTATGCAAACAAGCTATATCTTTGCATAATCCACACAAATGAATCTCAACATAATCGATAAACTGTACTGAACAAGATGCAAAACAAGAAAACGAAGGGCTGTAGAGATAATAAACTGGGTTGAGTGCTTGCCTTATACATAGTCGACCTAGGTTTGATCCCTGGCATGCCATATGGTCCAGGAATGATCCCTGAGTGCAGAGGCAGGAGAGATCCCTGAGCATTGCCAGATATGGCCAAATCAACCCCCACCCCCCCAAAAAAAAACAAACCAAAACCACCTTCAACAATATTACAGCTACTAAGTACTCATAATTATTCTGTCTAAATCTAAGATTCAAATGCTTAAAATTTAAGTTATATTTAAAAGTAGGTTAAGAATGAAGATACTGCTGCATAACTGAATGAACTTTCAATGCATATTTTATACATACTTTGAATTAATTTGCCTGCTTTTTGGAGAAGTTTTTGGTTTGGGGGCCACACCCACGGATGCTCAGGGCTTACTCCTGGATCTTACTTCTGGATCTGTGCTCAGATATCACTCCTGGCAGCGCTCAGAGGGGATCATATGGAGTATCTGGGATTGAACCTGAGTTAGCCATGTGCAATGCAAGTACCCTACTGGCTGTACTATCTATTGCTCTGGCCCCTGGAAGTATTAAGAAAATGAACATCTCATTCTAGATGTCTGGAGAAAAAAATAGAATGGTATGAGATACTAATTAAGTGCTTATATGCTAGCTCCAGAGCCTCTAGATTGGCCTCTCATTCTTGGTTTTTGGCTCAGACCCAGAGATGCTCAGGGGTTGCTCCAACAGTGCTGGTACACCATGCCATAACTGAATCTGAGGCAAGGGTTTAAGGAAAATATGAGCACTAGCACTTTCAGCCATCTCCTGACCTTGACCTCTCTTTGTTTTTGGTAGTGCTCAGGAGTTACTCCCAACTTGGTGCTCTGGGTTTGCTTCTGGAAGTACTTGAGGGACCATGTGATGCCAGGAATTGAACCTGGACTTCCTGCAAGCAAAAATACATTCTCAACCAGTTAAGCTATTTCTCTATTATATATTCTTTTTTGTTTGCTTTGTTTTGGGTCACACCCAGTGGTCATCAGAACTTATCCCTGGTGGACTTGGGAAACTGTACAGGATGCCAGGACCAAACCTGGATGGACCCTAGCAAGGCAAGTGCCCTGCCTGCTGTATTACTGCTACAGCACTGTTTTAGACTGCATTCCTAAAACACTCACAAAAAAAGGCTGTGATACAGTTTTGGGAATTTCTGGTTAGTCAAATCCAGAATTTAAAAGTTGAAGAATATGTTAAGAGTTTTCAAAAAAACCCAGGTTACTATGAAAGTTAGGGCCAAAGAAGCCAGAGAAGAACACATTTTACTTTAAAAAAGCACAACTAATCAGTTTTATCTTTTCAAATTTAACTATATATATAATTTTAGAAGCATGATAAGCTTTTAGGGAAAACATCATTTGACAGAATAATCAACCAGAAAGGACAACCGAGTTCTTGTCTTGCCCAGTCTCTAAGTTAGTTCACTACCATACATGTTTCAGAGAAGCATACAAAAAAGTTATTGTAGCTGTATTTTCCCCCATTAAAAAAATACAGAACTTGAACAACAACAACAAAAACTCACTTAAGACTTAGCTTTCTATATGTATTTTTAAAAGATGAGGCATTTTAACCTAATTCATACCACCCCCAACAAAGATTCAAAAGTAAAGAGTAACATCACCCACCTGAGGTCAACAAATTTTCTACTGTTTTCTACCGAGAACAGAGAGAGCAGAATAATTAAGGGCACCATTCCGACTTATGAAATCACCTGCTTACCAAAACTGACGCCCACATTTGCAGCGAACAGGTTTAGCGTCAGGGTACTGGACTTTAACAACATGGTGACAATCTGGGGCAGGACACCACTTTAACAGTCGATTGCACTGAAATACAAATTACACAATTAAAAACTGACAGTAAATTAAGCCACAATGAAAGATTTCCTAGCACAACAAGCAGTTATTTTTATTATTTCTCTAGTGAAAGGGGTAAAAGAACATGGTGACAAATACTGTTCCTGTATTTGGTCCTATAGCAATGCTTTTGGATGCACATTTTCAGATTATAGATCCTTTGAACTCTGTTTCATAAAATAGCTTCTGTTTCATCCCAAAATTCCACTGAGAACAAAAATAAACAAAACCAATTCCTAACCACAGCCAAAATGTAATTTAATTTTCTCAAAAGGTTGTAAGTTGTCTTTTGTGGATATACCTGGTGGTGTTCAGGTACTACTCCCAGCTCTGTGCTAAGAACTTATTCCTAACTCTGTGTTCAGGGATCACTCCTGGTAGGGGTCTGGAGACCGTACAGGTAGCTGAAATCGAAGCCGGACTGGCTGTTGAAAAGGCATTTTTCCTGCCATACCCATTATACTATCCCTCTGACATAATTACTTTTACAAATGAAAAACAAGTATTTCCATGATTAAACAAAATTCCTTTTACTAAAAGCAGGAAGGGCCTTGAGAAACACAGAGATCATGAGTTAAAATCCACAGTATCCCATGTGACAAATATAATCCTGACAATTTTGCTATTTTAGCCAGTAGCTCTGCTGTGTGTGAGTGCCAGTACAGGATAAGCAATTTTTTTTTTTTTGCTTTTTGGGTCAGACCCGGTGTTGCACAGGGGTTACTCCTGGCTCATGCACGCCGGAATTACTCCTGGCGGTGCTCGGGGGACCACAAGAGATGCTGGGGATCGAACGTAGGCGGCCGCATGCAAGGCAAACGCCCTACCCGCTATGCTATCACTCCAGCCCCACAATAAGCAATTTATTTTCTTTTTTCCTTTGTTTTTTGGGCCACTTCTGGCAGTGCTTGGGGTTGCTCCTGGCCCTGCACTTAGAAAATAATCCTGGTGGTGCTCAGGAGACCACATGGGATGCAGGATCAAATCTGGATCAGCCTTGTGCAAGGCAAGCCTTCTGCAAGCCATTTCTGAGCATTCCAGCGCCAGGTGTGTGCAAGCATCACAAACAAAACAGTGGAACCCCCAGTGAACATTGCAGTAAATCCGCAAGCAAGCATATCATGCTTTATGTCTCAACTAAAAGAACAATCCTGACAAGAACATGTGTAAGCACTGAATAAAAGTTCAATGAGCACAGCAGCCCAGAGTGCAAGCAAGACAAGCTGATGCAATATCCCACCAAACAGAACAGCTGAAAATGGGCAAGCAGGTTGGAGGCGGTACATGAGTTAAGGTGCTTGCCTTGCACAGGGATGACCATGGTTTGATCCCCAGCATGGCATAAGGTTCTGAGCACTGCCAGGAGTGATCCCTCAGTGCAGAGCCAGGAGTAAGCCTGAGCACAGCTTGGTGTAGACTCCAACCAAAAAAAGTTAAAATTTTAAAAAATAATAAAATTAAAATGTGCAAGCAACATGGCCAAGCATGTAGAGCAAAACATCAATATCTACAATGAAGGAAGGGGGAGCAGAATTGCAAATGAAAGAAAATAAATAAAAATACCTAAATCACTTACCTCTACAAAGCTATTTGTTATTAAGTGTTGATACTTTAACTTAACTTTTGAATCTGTAATCAGGCGCCTGAAAAACAATGAAGAGTCATTTTTAGCTAAGGGTTTAAATATTTCAACAAAGAAAACAAAACAAAACCTGCCATAATTTGAAATTTCTACTGGTGGCCATGAAGGCTGATGGTATTTGGTGGCTAACACCAGTGGTGCTCTAGGTATACCATGTGGTACCACAGATAAAAGCAGGCCTCAAATCTGCAAAACATGCATTCTAGGCTTCTCTCGTCAATCTAGAAGATTCTGTAATTCACAGCAATTTCTAGGTATCAATGAAAACAATGAACCTTAAAATTTGTTTCACTAGTATAAATGATAAACATTTCTGCCAGTTTTAAGAAAGATACTAAAGAGAAACAAAGAGCAACCACTCCCTTTGGACCCTGCTGCGGAGCGAGCATGATGGAAGAGCCCAAGGAAGCGCCCTTGGACTCCAAGCAGCCCACTGAACTAATTCCGGCACGGGATTGGAGAACCCACGGCGGGCTGAAACAGTGGAAACCGGGCATCCCCCAATTCTTTTAACCTCTCTCTCTCAACCCCTTCCTCCCAAGCACCGTGCAGGGTCCGCGGCTTTCTGAGCGCAAAATGGAGACGCCGAGCCTCTCTCTAGGTTTCTCCATCTTATGAGCACCATAAAAGGGTAAAAGTTTGTAGTGATGTTATTTCTGGTTGTACTTTCCCTGGACTTTATACAGAAACCCAAAACCGCGTGGCCACGGTAGCGGCCGCTCGACCTAATGTCATCTTAGCATCAGCAATATGTAATGGTTCCTTTTTAATGGGTCAAACTTTTGTGGGAGATCCTAACAAGAATAGTAAGTCTGTTGCCGAAATATTGAAGGCAATCAAAGTGGTAGCCATCTCTCTAGACTGAACTAAGCTATATCCCCACGCCGGCTGAGAAGAAATTTTCTTCTTTCTCAGGAAGAAACACGGCGTGGCGTCAACCATAGTGTGATGTCCATTAAGCAAACAGACCTGGCGGCGTGGGAATGGGATATAAGGGGAAAAATTATGTACATGGAACAGTGGGACGCTGGTGGAATCTCAAGCCGGAGCCGATACCAGCGCAAGACCTTTGGTTCCAGAAACTGCTTGCAGACACTCTACTAGACTATCAACTAAGCCAGAGCCCCACGCCTGCTGATGACGGGAAATAACCATCCTCTTCGGTTTTTTTCCCTTTGTCAGACAGCGTGGCGATTACTAAACAGGCGTGAACTCGGTGGCGCGGGGCAAGGGGGAAAAAGAAAAGCTATGTAACAAACAGCGGGACTTAATATCTCTATATTCTTAGCAATGGAGAACTATCAAATGCCTCCTTGGCAATAGGACTGTCTTTTTCTTTTTTGGGGGAAACCCCAACAACGGTAGTGAGTTGTGTGTTGAAACATGGAATGTAATCGAGATAAAGCGTAAACAAAGTGAAACTTATCACTTACAAGGGTGGGGACTGGGGAGGTGGGAGGGGGCGGCAGGTATACTGGGGGGGTTGGTGATGGAAGATGGGCACTGGTGAAGGGAAGGGTGTTTGAGTATTGTATAACTGACACAATCCTGAGAACTATGTAACCCTCCACATGGTGATTCAATAAAATTAAAAAAATATATATTAAAGAGAGAAACAATAAATGAGAAAGACACTCAAAAAAAAAAAAAAGAGCAACCACTGAAAAGGCAGGAAAATTACATCAGAGTCCAACCTCATTAAAATCTTTCATAAAGACTATGTTTTGTACACTCTGTTTTGTACAAAGTGCTGATGTATATAATGGACTATAAAAAGAGCTCTGAAAGCACCTTGGATGGCAACAAACTTTGGAAAAACACAGTGAGTTAAGTATTAATATTATGAATTTATGTAGGAGTGACCAGTAAGTCAGACAGATCAGAGCATAAAATAACAGGATATACCTGGATAATGCAAACTCTAACCATGGTCCCTGTTTTTCGTTGAAATAACTGGGGTTCACATACAGATTCGGTGGCTATGCTCCCACAATGAGTTTCAGTGTTCAACAGGCGATAACCCCTTTTGTTTTGTTCACATACATTCTAGCTTTAGTATTCATCATTAGGGGCACATTCCAAGACCCTGAGAAGCTTGCATTCCAGGCCCCTGAGCAGTCTTTGGGATCTGAAGCAATGTTCCAGTGAAGGCCACATTTCTGCCACATAATTCACAGCTAAGGACTGAGAAGGCTAAGGATCCTGAGGCTTGGGCGTTCCTACTTCTGAAGGCATTCCTCTGCGGGCAATCTACGTGCTGGGGTCACCCACGAGACTGTGAGAGACAATTGCAAATCTATTCCTACTGAATTCTCCTTCCTTCTTTCTCTCTCTTTAATGGTATGAGATGTACACCAAGATCTGGTGTACTTGTCATTCTCCTTACCCTGTATCAAAGCTGTCAAGAGTTAATCTCCTTATCTTATTTTAATAGTACGAAGCATGCTTCCCTGAGAACCTCAATAGACTATGCTACAATTTCAAGGTTTACGGGAACTATTATGTATTGCCAAGTTTACCAGAATAGTGACAAGGAATTTAACCAATTACAAATGGATTTTAAATCACACAAATGAGAAATTGCAAAAGCCCTTCAGACTAAGCTTTTCACCTCTTTTGAGGTTAAAAAAAAAAAATTTTAAAGTTCTAAATTAATCTGGCTTCACTAATATTCACCAGGCAGAAGCTAAAAGAAATACTTACATAACTGTGTTGTCATCCACTAAGATATCACAACCATGAGCAGGGCATGAGATAGTCTGAAAGAGAAATTTAAACTGTCTTCATTCAACAAATACTCACTGAACCTTCACCACTGTTACACTTGAGGAAAGCAGCAACACTGGTAGGTTCTTGACAACCTTGTATTAAAGGAAATGTATGGGCTATTTACGTCAAGTTATTTATCACCACAAGGTTCTAGCATTATTGACCTGAGTAACTGGTTTCTGGCAAAAGCAAGTAACCTGACGAAACAGTTGAAATATATAAAAGTTGACGTCTGCTGAGAATTACTAGACTGGATCTTAACACTAAAACGCCCCGTATCAAATAGAAAAAAAAGGCATTAATTATCTTTTGGTTATCTTAATCTTTAAAAAACAAGCTCCTGGGGCTGGAGCAATAGCACAACAGGTAGGGCATTTGCCTTGCACGCGGCCGACTGGGTTCGATTCCCAGCATACCAATGTGGTCCCCTGAGCACTGCCAGGAGTAATTCCTCAGTGCATGAGCCAGGAGTAACCCCTGAGCATCGCTGGGTGTGACCCAAAAAGCAAAAATAAATAAATAAAAAACAAGCTCTCCTATGTAATCATAATCCATAAAACCTCACCTGTTTATATTTATGCAATGACCCAGACACCGTAGAAGTTGAATAAAAACTACAACCAAGTTGGCATCTTTACCTGTCCCATGCCTTCCTCCATAATTTTGGTAGTTAAATATTCGCTCCAGCACTGCATACAAAACTTATGTCCACATTCAAGGCCAGTGAAATACTGTAACAAAAATAAAACAAACACTTAACAACAACAACTAAACAAATACCTTGTATTACCAGAAAAATCCCTATAAGGTTATTTTAGGTCATGTTTTTCATGGTACCTATAATACCTATTTAATAATAGATGAGTTCACAGAATTAAATTCTAGGTGGTAAAATCTAGACGCGCATATGCAATGAACAGAAAACACCAATGAGAATGGGAAGTGAATCTACAGCATTAATAATTTTAGGAAAGGCACACATTATTATTATTAACTCTGTATAAATTTTATTTGTTTTGGGCCACATCCAGTTACGCTGAAGAGCTACTCCTGGCTCTGTACTCAGGGGATTGCTCCGTACCATATGCTATACCAGGGACTGAACCAGGGTCAGCTGCCTGCAGGGCCAACACCCTACCCACAGTATCATCTCTTCAGACCCTGTATTACATTGTAAATGTTATATACCAAGAAGCATATGATAGATGTGAATCTCTGAGCTCAATCCCAAGCATTATAAAAAATTCAAACAAAATAGGGGGTTAAAAGATAGTATAGGAGATAAGACGCTTGCCTTGCACATAGCCTACTCATTTGGTTCCAAGCACCTTACATGGCTCCCCAAGAACCACAAGGAGTCACTCTTGAGCAGAGAGCTTGCCTGAGCAGGAGTGTGATCCAAACTGCCCTCACCCCCACCATCCCCCAAAAGGAAGCGTTTGTTTTGCTTTGCAATTATGGGCTCCACCCAGCAGTACTCAGGGATTTCTCCTGGCTCTGCACTCTAGCATCATTCCTGGTGGAGCTTGGGCAACCATAAGGAGTGCCAACGTGCCAACAATTGAAGCCAACAGGGTGAGCGCAAGACAAATGCCTTTACCCATTGTACTGTCTCTCCAGTCAAAACAGCCTTAAAATCACAATGACATTTTAAAAGAATAGTACTGAACATTACTTGCATTGCAAGAAGCCAAACCTAGTTTGATCCCTGGCACTGCCAGGAGAAGTAATTATTGAGCAAGGACCAGGTGAAGCCCAACAAACACCCATCACCTCCTCCCACCCAAACCACAAGATGATTCCACCTACACCTACTTAAAAAAAAAAAAAATGGAAGCACCTAAAGATATAGTTACAAAGCTGTTCATGATTGAGTCGCAGTCATACAATGTTCCAACACCCATTCCTTCACCAGTGCTCATTTCCCACTACCAATGCACCCACATTTACTTTTTTTTTAATAAAAAGAACAAACGAAAGTGTTGGCAAGATGTGGGAGAAATTAAGATGCTCATACTATGCAGGTGAGAATGCAAACATGTAAAAACTTTGAAGATACTCTGGCATTTTTTCAAAAGATTAAATTAGGAACATACAATCCAGCAATCCCACTGCTTGGTACATACGCAAAAAATGAAAACACATTCACACAGAAACTGGTACAATCATGGTTCACAGCAACAAGTATCTGTAATTGCCAAAAATGGAAAGAAGTTAAAATGATCGACAGCTAGTAAGTGGATAAATGAAACATGTAATATCCACAAAATATTATTCAGCCACAAAATGGGAATACTGATACAAGTTATAACATGACTGAAAATTGAAAACATGTTAAGTAAAAGCAGAGAGTCATTAAAAACAACAGTGTCCAATTAGGAAGTTCATAATAGGCAACTTAAGGGTAAAGTTGTGATCAGTAGTTGCCGAGGGCTGGGAGTACAGGGAGGTATTGGAAACTGACCGTACAAGAGTACAGGGTTTCTTTTGGTTATAAATATCCTCTGCACAAAATGTGCTAACACCTACTAAACAGTATATTTAAAAAATTAATAGATATAGACATAGATGGGGGTGGAGAGATACTACAGCAAGTAAGGCGCCTAACTTCATATGCTTATCCTTCAACACCAGAAGTGATCCCTCAGCAAAGCTATGTGTGGCTCAAATCCAGCCCCCGATTATATACAGGTAAACTGTATGTATAGCATCATATTTACTATATGCTAGATACCTATATATAATTGAATAGCAGTAATAAAGCTATTATAAAAAACATGACACAGGGGCCTAGGAAATAGTATATGGGCTAGGATACATGCCCAGTTCAATTCCAGAAGCACAAGGCCTACAAAGCACAAAGCACTTTGCTGGGTGTAGCTCTGTAGGCCCTGAGCACAGCAGGTTCTGCAAGACCTCAGGCTTCCTCAGGAACTGAACTGCTGGCCCCACGGCTGAGTATCATGTGGAGTGGATACAAACTGAGAGGCACTAGATAGCCTGCTCCCCACACCGGCAAAGGTCACACAAAAGAGTGCAATTGTGTGGAATAAAAACCTAAAAAATAAAATACTTTGGAAACCCAAAGATTATTCAGATAATTAAGTAACAGCAACATTTTGGTAAAATTCTAGATTATATGATTTGAAATGTTATTTGAGAGATGGTTAAAGGAAGTAAACTTTGCTATGGGATATTACACAAGTTCTTCAGTACTGGAGAGTCTAGAGCTGTATTTCTCAGCCCTTTTCCAACTGTGACCTCCTGACTTTTATTTCCTTCCTTAAAGTGCCACTTCCCACCCACCACCCACCCCTGCCATTCTACTGGCTGGCCCCTAAGTTTTGTGTTGTGAACCTCCCTGATTTGCTCAATTTCTAATCGTGGCCCCACAAATAATTGCTAAAGAAACTTTAGTTTTTAAAAACTCAATTATTTTGATATTATGAGGACTATAAGCAGGTATGAACTTGGTGGTGCGGGAAGGAGAAAAAAAAAAAGTTATGTACTTGGAACAGCGGGACTCTTGGGCAGTCTCAGGCCAGGGCCGATACCAGCTCACACTCCACCAAGACTCGACCCAGGCGGCCACACTTTGGTGTGGCCGCTTTGCTGCTGATTGAACACGATCCGGAGGCCAGATAGACTACTTTTGGTCCCAGAAACTGCTTGCAGCCATGTCTCTAGATTGTGAACTAAGCCATTGTCCCATACTACCCCAGGAAGGGAAATTATGCAATTTCTAACATAAATGTCCCTGGACTTAATTACTAAAATACTAAAATACAGAAATCCTAAACCGCATGGCCATTACCGCGGCAGGGCAATTTCATATCTCTTCATTCTCAGCAATGGAAAACTAATTATCAAATGCTTCCTTGTCAGTAGGGCTTTTTTTTTGGGGGGGAGGGGAACTCCAACAACAATAGTGAGTTTTGTGTTGAAATATGGAATGTAATCAAGGTAAAGAGAAAATGAAGTGAAATTTATCAGTTATGCAGGTGGGGGTGGGGGGGTGGGGGTGGGAGGTACACTGGGGTATTTGATGGTGGAATATGGGCACTGGTGAAGGGACAGGTGTTTGAGCATTGTATAACTGAGACATAAGCCTGAGAACTTTGTAACTTTCCACATGGTGATTCAATAAAATAATTTTTTTAAAAACTCAATTATTTCCCCTACTTTAAAAAATATTTTACAGTATTATTAAATTATTTTAAGTTAGTAACAAAGTGGTGGGAAAAAAGCCATCCTCATTCTCATACCTTCCCTCTACTTCTTTTACTTAAAAGCAATCACTAGTTACATTACCTTCCGTATCTTTACAGAAAAGGTTATACACACAGGAACACACATACATAAAATGAAGAAAACACACTCTCTTCTACATACACTTTCAAAATTAAAATATTGTTTGATGGGGTACTAATATTAGTATAGTGGGCTCACCATTTTATTACAGTATGTTTGGAGCACCACAAGTCATTTATATAACCAACATGGATGGACATTTAGGCAGCCAAATTTCTTCCCTGTGCTGCTCCACTAACTGCACTGACGACATATGTGACTGACCCATACTGTGGTCCTATAGATGTCTCTAAAGACAAAATTGTACCAGTGGAATCATTAAGGCACCCAAATACAATCTGACACATCAGCAAGTTTCATCCACAGAGGCTATGGCAGTTTATATGGTAGTATAATGAGTCTACATGGTATGTGATCCAACCACTTATATTTACCAGTCTAATTGGTAGATGAACAAATTTTATCAGATTTGATTCTAATTCCTTTTACTATGAGTAAATTTTAATTATTTGAAAAAAGTTTTAGAGCTATATAGCTCTTTTTCTGTATACTATCTTCAAAAATTTTATTTAGGAAATAGAATGGCTCTAAGTTTCTTTTAGTGTTAGCTTTTATTGTTCTTAGTTATTGTTATGTAGCAGCTTTTTATTTAGATGCAACAAAATGTAATCATATAAATTTAAACTTCTGAGCCGGAGCGATAGTACAGCGGATAGGGCATTTGCCTTGCACACAGCCAACCCAAGTTCAATTGCAGGCATCCCATATGGTCCTTCAAGCACCGCCAGGAATAATTCCTGAGTGCAGAGCCAGGAGTAACCCCTGAGTATTGCTGGATGTAACCCAAAAAGCAAAATAATAATAATAAAATAAATAATAAAGCTTTAAAATCAATTAGTTTTGATATGGGACTATATAGGCATAGTTTTCATCTCATTTGGAAATCATGTTTAAAAGTAATTCTCCCTCAGTCATTCTTTCAACACAGATGTAATCAGAACTGTTCCAGACTCATCAATTAAATAACCCATTTGATGTGAAATGCATCCTCTTTAGATTATTTTTGATGGCAGAAATAGTAAAACAGGTTAAGATGCTTGTGTACCATGCAGCCAACTCAGGTTCAAACCAACTCAGGTTCAATGGCATCCCATATGGTCCCTGACTCCCTGCCAGGAGTGATTCCTGAGTATCACAAGGTGTGCTTCCCCCCACGGCCCCCAAAGAAACCCCAAAACAAGACGAGAAGCCTTATTCTTTTGGGATCAGAGTGATAGCACAGCAGGCAGGGTGTTTGCCTTGCACATAGCTAACACAGGTTTGAACCTCAGCATTCCACAAGGTTCCCCCAAACCCGCCAGGAGTTAATTCCTGAGTGCAGAGCCAGGAGTAACCCCTGAATATTACTGGGTGTAGCCTCCCCCAAACAAACAAAGTTAGGTTCTTTTCTGGTGGGATGAGGTAGGGACCGCAGTTATTGGTCAATGATGCAGGATGTACTCAGATATTGAACTAGGTTGGACATGTGCAAGACAAGGAAACCTCTCAATGAACTCCAGGGAACCTGAAATGTATCCTTCTTTATATACTAAATTCTCCTATTATCACCTTTTCTAAGAATGACCAGCTTCCACCTAGCCCAGCACCAATCTATTATTTTTAAAACATTTTTTAAATTTTTCTTTTAAAATATTCATTATCCGGGACCCTCTGCACCTAAAGACTTTGATTCCAGAGACCTAACACATTAGGGCATCCAGCGCAGCTTCTAATAGCAATGCACTGGGACTGCGAACTGGGCTGCAACTCTGTGCTGCCCGGGGGTGGATTTTTCCTCCCCACCCTGTCTTCCTGCACGGAAAACGGTGGCTGCGGTGGCACCCACATGGCAGGCGCCATCTTCTAAGAATCCTAACCCAGAGGCATTCGATTTTTACACGTGGGGCTCCTAGGGACTCATAGGAAGTGGGTGTAACCAGCACGCCCTCGGCCCAGATAAATTCGGAGCTGCCGAGAGTGAAGCGGACCCTCTGCACCTAAAGACTTAGATTCCAGAGACTTCTTACAGCAATGCACTGGGACTGTGAGCTGGGCTATACAATTTCTGGCAGAATTTTCCCTGGACTTTATACAGAAATCCAAAACCGCGAGGACGCTGCCGCGTCCGCGCAACTTAACATCTATAATTGTCAGCAATGTGAAACGGTTCCTTTTGAACAGGTCTGACTTGGGGGGGGGGAGAAACTCCAAATAATAACAGTAAGTTTTTGTTGAAATATTGAAGGTTATTAATGTAGCAGCCACCTCTCTGGACTGTGAACTAAGCAAAAGCCCCACGCCGGCCGAGAAGAGGAAATATCCCTCTTTCCAGGTTGTTTCCCATTTTCAGGGAGAAACGCGGCATGACATACACCATACTATGAGGTGCGGGAAGGGGGATGAGGGGAAAAAAAAAAAAGGAAAAGGAAAAAGAAGAAAAAAAAAAGAGTTATGTACTTGGAGCAGTGGGGCTACATATCTCTCCATTCCCAGCAATGGAAAACTAATTATCAAATGCTTCCTTGGTAGTAGGGCTGTCTTTCTTGGGTGGAAACTCCAACAACAATAGTGAGTTTTGTGTTGAAATATGGAATGTAATCAAGGTAAAGAGAAAATGAAGTGAAATTCATTAGTTATACAGTAGGGGGTGGGGGGCAGGGGCGGGGGGGTATACTGGGGTTTTTGGTGGTGGAATATGGGCACTGGTGAAGGGATGGGTGTTTGAATATTGTATAACTGAGACATAAACCTGAGAACTTTGTAACTTTCCACATGGTGATTTAATAAAAAGTTAAAAAATAGATAGATAAAAAGATTAAAAAAATAAATAAATAAAATAAAATATTCATTATCCTTTATTCATTAGTGTTTCAAGTTCCTTCTTAGAAATGTTATTTTTTACTTAAAAAATATAGTAGAGGGTAGGGCGCTTGCCTTGAATGGAGCCAACCCAGGTTTGATCCCTGGCATCCCATAAGGTCTCCAAAGCCAACCAGGAGCAATTCCTGAATGCAGAGTCAGGAGTAAACCCTAAGCACTGATGGGCAATGACCCCAACAAAAAAAACAAAGTTCTTTCAGAGATTTTTCACATTCTTGCCAAATTTATTCCTACTTCCCTTTGTTCTTTGTGTGCTGTGAACATGTGCACATTACTGGGATCAAGTCTGGCTCTCACACATAAAAAGCATGTACTGTACCACTAAGACACATCCCCACTCTGCTTCTGTTGCTCTGTGTGTGTGCTGGGGGAGCTGGGAGAAGAGGAAAGCCTGGGACACATCAGTGGTGCTCAGGAGTCATTCCTAACAGTACTCACATGTCATACTCAGGTCAAACTGGAGTTAGCCGCATGTAAGGGCAGTGCCAGTGCCTTACCTCCTGAAATATCTCTTCAACCCTTTGTGGCTTTTTGTTGGTGCTATTGTCTGTTTTCTATAGATAGGAGTTCTGCATTCAATCCCTGGAACCACATGGTCCCCATAGCATTACTGCAAGCAACAGGTTATACTTCTATAGCGGGGGGCCAAAGAGAGTGCAGTGGGCCGAGTGTGTACTTCACAGGCCCCAGGCCAGGGCCCAATCTCTAACACCGAACCATTCTCAGAGCACGGCTGAGAACAGAGAAGCAAAATATGCTACTATTAAGATAGCCAATGATTTTAACCTAATTCATAGAACAGGTGAAGATAGACATTAGGAAAATCAATGCTCGTGTTTATTAAAAGAAAAAAAAAAAGGCAGGGGGAGGCCAGAGTGACATCACTACACATGGGGCCGAACCAGGTTCAACCCCAGGCACCCCATTTGGTTCCTGAGCACTGCCAGAAGTGGTCCCTAAGTGAAAAGTTAGGAGTAAGCCCTAAACACCTCCAGATGTGGGAAAAAGGAAGAACGTAGGGAGGGAGAGGGACGGACAGGCAAGGGTGAGCTAGGAAACAAAGATATCCCCACTATTCCCCACCAGTGAAGGACAACTGGGCTAACTTGTTGCCAGACCACCAGATGATTTTCAAGGCTATAATGAGAAGGGCATTCTATAAAGAAAAAATTATATTGGGACCAAAGAGATAGTATAGGGGTTAAGGCACTTGCCTTGCACTCAGCTAACCCTAAGTTAGATCTTGGTATTGCAAGGTTTCATGCTGTCCACAAAATCTCTAATTTAAAAAGTAATGAAAAAATAATCAGGGAAGTAATTCCCTTACCAAATGGACTGAGCTAAAAATTAAAGAGGAAGAGAGGTGAAAAGTCCTCCCAATTTGGGGGGTGGAGGGAGGGAGAACAGACTACCCTCACTATCTTCAATGTATTTTTTTTTCTTATATCAATTACTTCATAAAAAATACAATAGCCCAAGGGTAAAAAGTATAGGTAGAAGGGCTGGAGTGATAGCACAGTCGGTAGGGTGTTTGCCTTGCACGGGTTTGACTCCAAGCATCCCACATGGTCCCTCAAGCACCACCAGGAGTAATTTCTGAGTGCATGAGCAAAAGTAAACCCTGTGCATCGCCGGGTATGACCCAAAAACCAAAATAAATAAATAAATATATATGTATATACATATATATATATATGTATGTATATATATATGTAGAACAAAAAGGGGATGGAGAACATAAGAAGTCTCAGCAAACTCCTTTTTCTAAAGTTATTTAACTAAGTTAAAAGCCCATTTTTGTGTGGCACCACATAAAGCTTAGAGGCTTTTGAGAAGAAAAGTGCATAATGAAAGCAAGTATAGGGCCAAGCATGCATTTTAGAGTCAAGTTCTTGCCTTGCATTATGTGAGGCCTTGGTTCAACTCTTGGCACCAAAACAAGGACAAGTGTTTGAAGAGAAAAAGGAAAACTGAAATGCAGGATTTTCACAGTACAAGAAACCAGTCATTCAATTAATAAAGCTTCAATGAAAAACTGCTTTACTTCTAAAACGGAATACATGGAAATTAAGCTGTTATGAAAAAAGTCCTAGTTTTTTCATAAGTATATATTTCATGTCTGGAGCAATAGATAGCACAGGAGGTAAGGTGTTTGCCTTGCACGTGGCTGACCCAGGTTCGATTCCTCCATCCCTCTTGGAAAGCCCGGCAAGCTACTGAGAGTATCCCGCCCGCACAGCAGAGCCTGGCAAGCTACCCATGGCATATTCGATATGCCAAAAACAGTAACAACAAGTCTCACAATGGAGGCGTTACTGGTGCCCGCTCAAGCAAATCGATGAACAATGGGATGACAGCGCTATATATTTCATAACACCCACTATAGTTTCCATAACTCTTCAAATTCACTTTCCAACCCATGTTGCTGTTTGTTTTCTGTGCTCTTACTGAAAATCCAAATTTCCTAACTTGTTTTATACTGCCTTCCACTTCGTTTCCAACCTTCAAGTTAATCCCCCTTCAGTGCAAGCAGTTTTTTCTCACCTTACCACCTTCTTAAAGTAACTTTCCAAGGTCATTACATTTCTCATTGTTAATTCCAAGTTCACTTTTCAGTTATTTTCTCTGACACTTTTTTAACACTAACCATTCTAGTTTTTTCTGGATCACTTAGCCAACGTCTGTAGAAGCCCTCCCAGATCCCAAGTGGATTTAGATGTCTAACATGTCTCCATAGCATCAAAATTAGTTTCATTCTTTCTGAATATATCACTTTATGTGTCTGAATATATCACTTTATGTGTCTGCCAGGTAGCTTACAAATTACATGAGGCAGGCATTTTATCTTTATTATTATGGGGTTGAGGTTGGGGGTATCCCAAGCAGTGCTCAGGGGGAGCTGGGGCTGGAGTTACTAGGTTCTCCTTGGTGGTGTGTGAAGGCCCATGAAACACAGGGACTCAAACCTGGGGCCTTCACAAGACAGTCTTTGAATATCCCCAGTCCCAGGCATTATGCTTTTTCCATTTTCTACTGTTTCTAATACTTAGGACAGTACCTGCTGTGTTGAATAAACAATGCATTATTCATTATCAGTTAGAACTGCAAGCAAACTTTACACTGAAAATCTCATGATTTTCAATTCTAATTTGTTAACTGTTACACTATACCAAGGTCACTGAGAAAGTTATGGATTTGCAAACACCTTTCAGTATCCAAATTTTATTTAAGATTTAAATTATGGAGGGACTGAAAGAGCAGTGGAAGACCAAAGAAAAGAAAAACTGTATGACCTACAACACATTATTTAAATTCCAGTGATATTCTACAGGAATATTTATAAATTAATATAAAATGAAGGCCAAGTTGCAAAGAATATATTATGGATAAAAATGGCCAAGAACATGAGGCCATAGAGATAACAGAGCAGGGCACTTGCCAACCTGAGTTCAATCCCCAATATCATAAATGGTCCCCCCACTGCCTAAAGTGATCCCTGAGTACACAGTCCTGAGCACCACTGCGGTGGCTCTAAAACAAAGCAAAACAAAAAGGCTAAAACATGCATTTAACTTCATATTAATAGTCATATTGATTTCTCATTAGTCTTGAAAATCAAACAAAAAAAACTCTTAAGCTGGAAGAAAATTTAAAATAACTCTCTCCCTCTCTCTCCCCCCGCCGCCCCCAATGGATTTAGATATCTGTGTGTGTGTGTGGGGGGGGGGAACCGGGGCTTGCTAGGGATCAAATTGAAAGCTTTACATATGCAACATAAGTGCTCTACTACTGGGTCATATACCCAGCCCTTTTTTAATTGTCTATTCAACTCATTTGAAAGATAAAACAACTGAGGCCTATCTAAAATTAATCTACTGCCCAAAGTCAAATAGCTTTTTTTTTCAATTTTTGGGTCACACCCGGCGATGCACAGGGATTACTCCTGGCTCATGCACTCAGAATAGTCCGAGCAGTCCTCGGTGGACCATATGGAATGCTGGGAATCAAACCCTGGTCAGCCTTGTGCAAGGCGAATGCCCTAAACGCTGTGCTATCACTCCAACCCTCAAGTAGCTATTAAGAGATATAAGCAAAACTTGAGAAATTGAAAAATTAAATTCAGAATATTATCTAAATTATTTTTATTTAAATTTTTTTTTCTAAGTGGACTTACTAAACTTTTTCTTAACCCTTTTTGCTAAACTCTTGTACATGTGAAACTAGTTTTCTTCAAATCGGTCTCTTTAGAGAAATATATGAAACTCAGTCAGATATATTTTTCTGCAGTACTTCAGTGCATTAAAGTACTACAATTCATTATATAGTTATTGAAGATTTTATACCAATTTTTTTGGGAAAAAGTGGATTGAGGCCATTACTGAAGTCTTTTATTTTTTGTAATGTGCTGCTAATACTTAAAAACAGATAAGACAATTATGAGGTGATGATGTGTGGTGAAATATACAATAATTCTCTGATAAAACCTAGTCATTATTAAAAAGTGCTAATAAGGCAAATACTAAAAATAAAATAGCTATAATTACCATAGGATTAAGTTATTGCTGAGGTATCTTGAAACATGTTAAAAGGTGAATTCCAAGTAATTAGAAACGTTTATCTACCGAAAACAATTTTAACATGGTTCCTAATAGTTTTTTAAAAAACATTATCCTTAAACCTAAACTGTTTTTACTACAAGTTAATAATCTAAATTGAACAGGTTTTAAAATTAAGGATACCTTTACTTCAAAGAAACATCAACTACTTTGGTCTTAGTATCTGTCCAAATGTCATTATTGTATTTAAGCATGTTAGAACAGATCCATACAAGTGCAACTTTTTTTTATGAAATCTGGAAAACTCCCCAAAGTAACTATAAAAGACATTCATATTTTGGAGATTTAAATAACTTGAATTTAAAATTATTTTAATTAGAATAAAAATAATTCTACACAATGCAGTCTACCTACTGAATAATATCTGCTGATGGTAAAGAAATTTTAAAAGATTTGGGTGTATAATCACAAGCTGCTTAAAAAAATAAATACAAATAAAAAGTAAAAACCAAAGGGGAGTGTCAGGGAGAACAAACTCTTATTATTTCTCTTCCTTTGTTTATCCTTAACATACTGATATGTTGCTGCTTTCTCAGACACCCAGATCTTCCATTGTCTAATAATAAAAATTTATTTAACCCCCCAAGAGTCAGTGCTAGCCTGCTAACTACCAGATACTCACCGAGTTAGGGTAGTTCAAGTAGCAGATCTGACAAGGCATATCCTGTGCTGATGACCTTGTATTCATCTGGCGTGTTCGAGACTTTTTACTTGGATTAATTACATGACACTCAGCAAAGAGCTTCTCCAGGTTTCCATCAAAGTACCTGCATCATTTAAACAGAAAGGATGAGAGCCAGCAAAATCACACTATGAGAGCTCTCCAAAATCTGATTTTCTATAGGGGAAAGTAATGAATTTTAAAAGCATACCAAGTTCATAACCTGTTTTTTGGTTAGAGGAAAGAAATTGCATGGCTACAAATTATAGTACTCAGCGGTTTAGATACATGAAAGTTGGTATTAAGTTTCTGTGCTATTTTGATTTTTTTAAATATTTTTATTCATAAAGTAAGCTATTATTTTTATAGTCTTATAATAACTACAATTTAAAGCTGAAAGTTTTGCTATCTCTAATACATAATGAAGAGTAATGGTGCTTTTATTTCCATTTTACTGTCTTTCTTTTTTCTTTTTAATTGAATCACTGTGAGATAGTAACAAGCTTTCGTGTTTGGGTTACAATCATATCACACAATGATCAGACACCTATACCTCCACCAGTGCACATTCCCCACTACCAATATCCCCAGTATACCTCCCCTTTCTCACCCTCCCCCTGCCTCTATGGCAGACAATATTCCCCATACTCTCTCTCTACTTTTGGGCATTATGGCTTGCAACACAGACACTGAGAGGTCATCATGTTTGGTCCATTATCTACTTTCGGCACACATCTCCCATCCCGACTGATTCCTCCAGCCATCATTTTCTCTGTACTATTCCAATTTTAGTATATGTGCTGCCAAGGCGAGCACAAATCTTGTAATATTCTTAAAAGAACCTACAATTAAATGTATCCAGTAAAAAGATTGATCAGAAGTTGGTCAATTACTATTGTTGTTGTTATTTATGGAGTCACAGCAAGCAATGCTTGGGGATTACACCTGGCTCTGCACTCAGGGAAAAATATGGGGTGCTGTAGATTAAACATAGGTTGCTGTGTGCAAGGCAAGCACCTAATCTGCAATATTATCTCTCCAGCCCCTACCAATTACTTTTCACCCCCTTGGTTTGGGGTTCACACCTCACTGTATTCAGAGATCATATGTGGGGTTGGAGACTCTCCAAAGAACTATGCTGCAAAGCTGAATTTTCAACCTGGACTGGAGCGATGATAATACAGTGGGGGAGGGCACTTTCCTTGCATGCAGCAGACCTGGGTTTTATCCCTGGCATCCCATATGGTTCCCTGAGCACCGGCGGGAGTAATTCCTGAGTGCAAAATCAGGAGTAGCCCCCGAGTATCGCCAGGTGTGACCCAAAAAATTAACCCCTTCCCACCAAAAAAATATAAAAGACCTTCTTAAAGAGATGCTTAAATTTTTAAAAAAATTATACTCGAAGAGATTTCCCAAAAAAACTGTACTGAAGGACTATCAGGCTCTGTGTCAAAGCACTTACTTTTGAGCAGTATACAGAAAATCACTAAAATCACTAAAATGAGTGTAAGAAACAGCTCTAAGACCATCTGTTTAATAAATATTTTTTCATAGTACACTTTAACAATCAAATTATCAACCAAAATGCCAACATACTGTAAAAGGCACTTTTTATATAAAGTAATCCCTAATGATTCAAAAATCAAAATACTAAACATACAAATGCTTTCCTAAAAATTTCATCTGAGAACCAAAGTTTATCTGAAAGGCAAACATGATATGAAGCCAAAACACAATATGACTAGATTAAAAAAAAGTTAAGCACCATTTTTCTATAGTTTTTCGAGTGTAAAGATTGAATCCAGGATAGTAAACATGCAAGGCAAGTCTTCTACTGCATCCTTGACCATAACCTGTCTTCATTTACAAAAAAAAAAACAAAAGGGAGAAGGGAGGGCAGAGCGATAGTGCAGGAGTAAAGGCAATGTGCCCCTGCACAGGGTGAGTCTCAGATCAATCCCTGGCCTACATATGGTCCCCAAGCACTGGCAGGTTTGATCCCAGCACACCTCTGGGTGCGAGCTCTGGAGGCCCAAGAGCACTCAGAAGTAGCCCTGCTGGGACCACATCCAAGGTCCCAACACTGAGCAGCTGCCTTGATGGCTATGTCCAGGAATGCCCAACCTTCCCATCCCCACCACTGCCCCCCTCCCACGCCAAAGCATGGGAATTTTTGTGTAAGCCTTAAAATTAGTTCTAAATAATATATCTCATGTATTTTTTTTGGGGGGGGGGGGTAAACCTGGCAATGCACTGGGGTTGCTCCTGGCTCTACACTTAGGAATTACTCCTGGCAGTGCTCGGGGGACCATATGGGATGCTGGTAATCGAACCCAGGTTGGCCATGTGCAAGGTAAACACCCTCCGTGCTGTGCTATCACTCCCACCCCAATGTATCTCATGTATTTTAAAACAAATTTTAATGGTCATTTCTTTTTGAGATTTTTAAGATTTTTCTAAGATGGAGCATGTGGCTCAAGTGAAGGAGCACATGGCGTGCATGTACAGGATTCTGTAATTTGAACACTGGCTCTAGATGGCATCTCACCCCAGCACAAGTAGGAGAGACCCCAGACTCTTCCCAGCACAAGCAGTGTGACCCCATCACAATTAAGACTTCCCACCTGTCAAGTGGACCCGGAGTCTATTTTTGTTGTTTGTTTGTTTCCCTCAGTTTTTGGGTCACATGCTGCAGTGTTCAGGGTTTACTCCTGGCTCTAAGCTGGAAATCACTCCTGGTGGGGCTCAGGTGACGATAGGGAGTGCTGGGGATTGAATCTGGGTGGCCACGTGCAAAGCAAGCGTCTTACTTCCTGTACTATCACTCTGGTCCCTGTAAATTTACACATTTATCCCTACTCCCTCCCCATCAGGAAGAAGCTCCACAACAGAAAGTTTTTAAAAATTTTAAGATCATTATCCTCCCTCCAATAAGAACTAGTATTACTTTTTTTTTTTTTTTTTTTGCTTTTTTGGGTCACACCTGACTATGCACAGGGGTACTCCTGGCTCTGCACTCAGGAATTACTCCTGGCAGTGCCCAGGGGACCATATGGGATGCTGGGATATGAACCCGGGTCCGCCGCGTGCAAGGCAAACGCCCTACCCGCTGTGCTATCGCTCCAGCCCCTCATCTCCATTTTCTAATGTATGACAACCAATCTAAAAAGTATTTCCTTTCTACATCTTATCCACATCACTAGTGTGATCCCCAAGCCCTTTCTCTTCAACTCCCACAAAGCACTTGTTTCCTACACCTGAAATTTCCAGCTTCTAACATAACCCACACCCTGTTAAGTTCAATCAAATGTCACTTCATCAGCAAATCCTTTCAGAAAGTCATATATTCAAAAAATATATTATTTCTCTTTAGTAAAACTGTGTATCTGGAACATTGTAACACCAAAGCCCTGTGCAATCTTCAACAAAGATGATATTCAAAAACATTGTTGGGTGGCCAGAATAAACAAGTTAAATGGATAAAACATTTTCCCAGCACATGGCAGATTTGAGTTTGATCCCTGGCACCCCATACTGCTCCCAGTGCCCTTCCCGGAGTTGATCTCTCAGGGTAGAGCCAGGAGTAAACTGTACGCACCATCCCTGTCATCAAAAAACCAAAACAGTCTTGGAATTTATTTATTATTCAGGTAGTAAAAATATTAAGGATAACAAAATGGTAAGAAATGAAACTTCATAAATGGTGACTAAGAGAGAAATAGCCCCAAGTTCCAGTCAGTGGTAAGAGCTCCCCTGTGTGTGACCACTTTAACAAAAGAGGACACATTTCCCACTTTGCACAAACTGCTCACCAACATAAACCGCTGAAGCATTTAAAAATGAAAAACCATTATATTGGGTCAGAGAAATAGAGCAGGGGGAGTGGGAAGGGCTATCAAGGTGCTTGCCTGGCATATGGTCGATACCAGCAGAGACCCTGAGCTTCACTGGGTGTGGCCCCAAAATCCAAACCCCCTTCCCCTGCAAAAAAAAAAAATAAGAAACCAAAACCATTATAGAAGGATAATAATAAATCCCATTACAACAGCCAGATTTCTAGCAAATTATATTTCATATCTTACAACTTTACTGTCATACAATATACTACTACTAATGTAGCTAACAAGAGTTTCAAATGATATGGAGCCAGAGAGATAGTACAGCTAGGGTGTTTGCCTTGCACAAAGCTGACCTGGGTTCAATCCTGACATCCCATGAGTCCCCAAGGACTTCGAGGAGTGATCCCTGAGTATTGAGCCAGGAGCAAGCCCTGAGCACCACTGGGTGTGGCCCCAAAATCAAAAACCAAATTTTGTTATAACAAGTCATATACTTAAATGCAAATATTTAGATCTCAAATAGTTTTTAATAGAAACTGATAGTTCTTAGGTTTATTAGATAGAACTTGTCCATAAAATGATCTATGATAGAATAGAGCCTGGGGAGACGGTTAGAACACATGCAAGGACCAGGCCTTAGTCTGATTCCCAGATCAACAGGGACAAGCAGCTTCACAACTTCAAGGGCTCTAGCAATGGAATGGTAGCCCTTCGTCCCATAAGCATCACTTGGGATCCCCTCCCTAAGCCTGTATCATGCATTGTCAAGCCACACACTTAGTCGTAGAGTACTTGTTTTGCATGTGCGGTGCCCTGAGCTCAATCCCTGGTAAAAAGACAGACAAAGAAACATACACGTACCCCAGTTACTGCTTTTGAGGGAGAGATGGTGGTTTTGTTTCTCAGTATATTTACTATCTTTTCATGGTTATACTTCTTGTGGGGAGAGACAGAAGCTTTCATTTTTAAATTTTCAAAATTTGGGGGTAAAAGTGGCTAACAGCATTTTAACTTTACATTTTCCATTCCATAATTATGTATTTTTCCAAATTATTTGTTTGTGCTTTTCTGCCTCACCTCCATCATGTTTGCCAAGGTTTTATTTTTCTTCCATTTATATAAAGTAAGGTGCTTTTTTTTTTTTGTGGTGACTGGAGCATAAAGCATTGATCATTCAAAAGCAGCTACTCAACACAGACACACTCACTCTCTTCTCTTCCTCCTCCCACCCCCATCTGTCTGATATTCTGCACCAAGAATGTACATATGAAACAATCAATGAGCCTACCAAAGACTGACTCACAATAGGAATTTTTTTCGGTGTTGTCCACTGAGTCCAGACAAACGTACAGTGACATGTCTCAACCACAGTGTTTCGTACAGTGCAATTTTACTGCCCCAACAATTCTTTTTGCTTCTTTCCTCCTCCCCTGCAATCCACCAACAGTAACTTTGTTGTTTCCATGATTATGCCTTTAATAAACTTGTATTTCTGTAGTAATATCACATGTAGTTCATTCAGGCCAGCTTTCTCTTATACTAGTAGACAATTAAAACGTCTTCATTTCTTTTCATGGCTTCATCTTTTTTTTTTTTTTTTGCTTTTTGGGTCACACCTGGCGATGCACAGGGGTTACTCCTGGCTCTGCACTCAGGAATTACCCCTGGCCGTGCTCAGGGGACCATATGGGATGCTGGGATTTGAACCCGGGTTGGCCGCGTGTAAGGCAAACGCCCTACCCGCTGTGCTATCTCTCCAGCCCCTTCATCTTTTTTTAATTGCTAAAAATACACACACATACACACACCATTATCTAAATGGTATGAATATACCATTGTTTGAAAGTACCAGTGTTGGGGCTGGAGCGATAGCACAGCGGGTAGGGCGTTTGCCTTGCACACGGCCAACCCAGGTTCGAATCCCAGCATCCCATATGGTCCCCTGAGCACCGCCAGGGGTAATTCCTGAGTGCAGAGCCAGGAGTAACCCCTGTGCATCGCCAGGTGTGATCCAAAAAGGAAAAAAAAAAAAAAAAGAAAGTACCAGTGTTTGTTCACCCATTCCCTGATTGAAGAATGCTTTCGTTGCATTCAAGTTTTTGGTAATTGTGAACAAAGCTGCTATGAGCATCTATATGCAGTTTTCTGTGATTTTAAGTTTTCGACTCATTTGGATCAATATGAAGAAATGTGACTCCAGACTGTATACAGTACGTGAGAAATAACAAACTGTCTTTTCAAATGGCCAGACCATTTTGTATTCCCACCAACAGTTATCAATTCCTTTGCTCCACACCATGTTAGTGTTCAGTGTTGCTGATGTTCTAGACTGTCTCCAAGCTGTAAGTTTTGTTGATGTCTTGCTTTAATTAGAAACACTCTTATGAGGTGTTTCTAGTGAGGTGTGTCTATGAGGGCCAGAGCAATAGTACAGTAGGTAGGACATTTGCCATGCACATGGCTGACCTGGGCTCAATCCCCAGCAACCCATATGGTTCCCCCAAGCACTACCAGGAATAATCCCTGAGCAACACCGGGTGTGACCCCCCCCCAAATTTTTTTTTTTAAAGAAAAATGGGCTAAATGATACATTATATTGGATGGGGGGAAGAGGGCAGTTGAAGAGGGGGTTCAGGTCCCGAAAGGTACAGAGGTTGAGTCCACCTGGGCATTAAATAGATGGGCCACACCCTGGGGTACTGAGCAGGCAGGCATGCAGTGCCAGGGATCAAATTCACCATTTTCATTCAAATCTCTGTTCAAAAACTATCTATTTTCTCTTCTTTAATTTCAAATATTGTTATTTTACTTTTTTATTACTTTTTTATTAATAAATCACCATGCGGGTACAGTTACAGATTTACATATTTTCGTGCTTGTGTTTCAGTCATACAATGCTTGAGGACCGATCCCTCCACCAGTGCCCATTCTCCTTCACTGATGACCCCAGCATCCCTCCCACCCTCCCCATCCCATCCCCCCACCTCTGTGGCAGGGCATTCCCTTTTCTCTCTCCTTCTGGTGTCGTGGTTGGCAATGGAGGAATTGGGTGGCGATCGTGTTCAATCTATAGTCAGCTTTCAGCACACATCTTCCCATCCCGAGTGGGCCCTCCAGCCACACCTTAGTTGGTGTTCCCTTCTCTGAGCTGCCTTTTCCCTCAGCATGTGAGGCTGGCTTCCAAACCACAGAGCAAACCTCCTGGTACTTATTTCTACCATTCTTGGGTGTTAGTCTCCTATTCTGTTGTTTTATATTCTGCAGATGAGTGCAATTCTCCTATGTCTGTCTCTGACTCATTTCACTTAGCATGATACTCTCCATGTTGATCCACTTACATGCAAAGTTCATGACCTCATCTTTCTGACAGCTGCATAGTATTCCATTGTGTAGACGTACCAAAGTTTCTTTAACCAGTCATATATTCTCGGGCACTCCATTTTTTTCCAAATTCTGGCTATTGTAAACAGTGCTGCGATGAACATATGAGTGCAGATGTCTTTCGACTATACTTTTTTGCCTCTCCAGGATATATTCCCAGAAGTGGTATTGCTGGGTCAAATGGGAGCTCAATTTCTAATTTTTTGAGAAGCAACCATACTGTTTTCCGAAAGAGCTGAACCAGTCAGCATTCCCACCAGCAGTGTAGGAGGGACCCTTTCTCCCCACATCCACGCCAACACCTGTTGCTTTTGTTCTTTTGGATGTGTGCCAGTCTCTGGGGTGTGAGTGGTATCTCATAGTTGTTTTGATCTGCATATCCCAATGATTAGTGATGAAGAGAATTTTTTCATGTGCCTTTTTGCCATTCATATTTCTTCCTTGAGAAAGTTTCTGTTCATTTCTTTGCCCCATTTTTTGATGGGGTTGGATGTTTTCTTCTTGTAGATGGAGTTCAACCAGTGCCTTATATACCCTTGATATCACCCCCTTATTAGATGGGTATTGGGTGAATATTCTTTCCCATTCTGTAGATTGTCTTTGTATTCTGGTCACTGTATCTTTTGCGGTGCAGAAGCTTCTTAGTTTAATATAGTCCCATTTGTTTACCTCTGTTTCCACTTGGTTGATGTTGAGTATCATCTTTGAAGATACCTTTAGCTTCAATATCGTGGAGGATTTTGCCAACCTTGTCTTCAATGTACCTTATGGATTGTGGTCTGGTGTTGAGGTCTCTAATCCATTTTGATCTGACTTTTTTGCATGGTGTCAGGTCAAGGTCTAAGCCCACTCTTTTGCATGTGGTTGTCCAGTTATGACAACACCATTTGTTAAAGAGACTTTCCTTGCTCCACTTCACATTTCTTGCTCCCTTATTAAAGACTAGATGATCATGTGTGTAGGGATATTCCACCCTGTTCCATTGGTCTGCGGCTCTGCCTTTGTTCCAGTACCATGCTGTTTTAATTGTAAAAACTGTCTATTTTCTTTGGTGAGGTGTCTAAGCCAATTTTCACTCATTTTTAAATTGAAATTTTTCTGTTGTAGTCTTTAGTTCTGTGTATTCTCTATGTTCTTTGTTTTAAATCTATTTCAAGAACTTTCATTTATTTTTTGGGTTTTTGAGCCATACCTGCTAATACTCAGGAATCATTCTTGGTGGTCCAGGGAATTTAAACAAGCTGGCTGTGCACAATGCAAGTGCCTTCCTCCTGTATTCTCTCTCTACAGCCCAGAAATTTATTATTTTTTGCCCAGTTTATTGAAATTCCTTTTAGGGGGAGAATTTTTTTTTAATTTAATAGTTTATTTTTAATTAGTGAGTCAACGTGAGGGTACAGTTACAGATTTATACATTTTTGTGCTCATGTTTTTCCCTTACAAAGTTTGATAACCCATCCCTTCACCAGTGCCCATTCTCTACCAAAAGTAAACCCAACATCCCTCCCCCCCCCCCAGTCCTGTCTCCCCCCAACCCCACACTGCCACTATGGCAGGGTGTTCCCTTTTGTTCTCTCTTTCTGATTAGGTGTTGTGGTTTGCAATAAAGGTGTTGAGTGGCCATTGTGTTCAGTCTCTAGTCTATATTGGGCCCGCATCATCTTTCCTTTTAGGGGGAGAATTTTTAAATGATGCTCAGGAGTCTGGAGGGAAGGGCTCGCCTCTACATTCCTAGCTAACATAAGAGCCCAAGGATGTGTTGCAGCAAGTGTCAGGGATGACCTAAGTTGTACCAGTGACAGTGCACCTCAGGACTGCATCACAGATATTCAGGGCATCATACAGTGCTGGAGACCAAACCTGGACCAGTTGCATGCCAAGTCATGTCACTTAACCTCTGTAACATCTCTCTAGCCGGTCACTAATGTTCATTTTTCTTATTCTATTCTTTTGGGGTTTACTTTGTAATTTTCTTCTGTTGCAAAAGGTATAATATTTTTTCTTATGAAAATACTAAGTTTATAAATTTCCCCCCTTAGTCCTATTTAACATACATACTCTCAATTTTTAGTTCTATTTTAGTGATTCCACTTTTGGAATCTAAGGTATTTAAAAGTATTAATATAGAATATATATTTCCTTAGACTTTATTACAGTCTAGAATGTGACCAATTTATTTTGGGGGAGACGGAAGGGGAGAGGCTTTGTGGGTCACACCCGGAGATGTTCAAGGGTTCTTCCTGGCCCTGCACTCAGGAATTGCTCCTAGCTCCCACTATATGGGATGCCAGGGTTCAAAGCCAGGTCGACTGCATGCAAGGCAAATAATGCCCTATTGGCTGTGGCCATGAAAACACTCTTAAAGGTACCAAAATACTTTAAATTCTCATTGCTTACTGATAAAGAATCTAGAAGAAAACAATAAAATAATCATATATCAAGACAAGAGATAGCAACTTACAAAATAAAAATGATTAAAGAAGTTGGATATAGTTTAAATAACTTATTTTAATAAAAGTTTATTAGATAATTAAAGTTAAAATTAAAGACTGGCTAAAAAATGGTTTAGTGGTTTAAATTATTTTGCCCTGTCATTAAATAAATAAATAAATCACTTAGCCATGGAGTGAGGTGGTTGTAAGGTAGGGAGAAAAGGTAGGGGCTGAAGAGATAGTACAAGGGTTAAGGTGTTTGCCTTGCACGTGGTCAACCCCAGTCTGATATAAGGCCATGAGTAACCCATGAGCATCTCTTGATGTGGCCACAACATATTCCCCCAAAAATGTAAAAGAAAAGATAAACTAGAAGTTTTATAACAATAGCAGAAAAACAAAAAGGTAACTGGGGCCAGAGTGATAGAGCAGGGGAAAGGCCACTTGCTTTTTGAGAGGATAACCCGGGTTGGATCCCTGTCACTGCATATAAACCATATGCCCTGCAGGCGTAACCCAAAACCAAACAAACAATATACACTCATATACACATATATATATATACATAAAACACATAGTGATGTAAGAGTTATAAGAGAGCAACTTTAACTCTAATAGGATACTAACAGGAATTCCAGAAATAATTATCAGAATGGAGAAAAAAGCTCATGAAGAAAAAACAGCTATGAATTTTCTTGAACTAAATACCAAACAACACCCTCATCTCAACTGGCTATGTTTTCACTATCCATTCCAACTCTCAGAATATTAAGGATTTCTCTAAAATAGTAACTTTCCAGATATGAAACTTGAACAATTAAATGACATAGAGGAAAAGTGGTCAATCTACAGAATGGCAGTAATAGTGAATGGCAACCAAAAAAAAAAACAGTAAAACAGTTAAATGTACAAAAATTCAAATCTTACTAACCTATCAAGCTGAGCATAGAAATATACCACCACTTTTGTCCCATACAGAGCATGAATAATAAACACCAAACATTTTATTAAAGTATAGTTGGAGCGATAGCACAGTGGGTAGGGTGTTTGCCTTGCATGCGGTCGACCCGGGTTCCATTCCTCCGTTCCTGTTGGAGAGCCCGGCAAACTACCGAGAGTATTCCGCCCGCACGGCAGAGCCTGGCAAGCAACCTGTGGTGTATTTGGTACGCCAAAAACAGTAACAAGTCTCACAATGGAGATGTTACTGGTGCCCGCTGGAGCAAACCAATGAACAACGGGACAACAGTGCAGTGCTATAGTTTTTAAGTACGCATACACAAAATGTAAGGGTGATCATTAAAAAAGTTTATTTAGAGGGTGGCAAAAAAAAAATTTATTTAACTGGGAAATTAATTGAGGATGGGTGGAGTAAACCTGATTGAAGCAATAAAATAACAAACATTATAAAGAACAATTTAAAGTGGCAAGTTATATGTAAACATACTAGTAGTCATAAACTATGGCACATATCAAGCAACATGACATTGAAACCCGTTAAAATAAAAGATATTGCATATTAATTTATAAAACACTAAAGATTTCTATGTACCAAAAAATTTACCTTCAGAATACATATATAAAAACTGAAATGAAAAAGTATACACTAGGAATTAGTGAGAGAGTACAGTGGGCAGGGTGTTTGCCTTACACATAGCTGACCTGGGTTTGATTCCGGGCACCTCCTATGGTTCCCCAAGCCTGCCAGATATGATCACTAAACACAGAGCCAGGAGTAAACACTGAGCACCACTGTGTGGCCCAAAATCCCAAACCGTGTACACACACACACAAACACACGCACATATGTATGTATATATGTACGTATGTACACAATCAAAAGTTTGTGCTCTCAATTTCTTAGAGGCTATCTGCCCTTTAATTGTACCTTTTCACTGCTAGTGAAAAATGCTCTCACAACAATGTCAGTGTGATGGAACAAAGTTCTCAAGAATGCCTCTGGACAAGCACATTTGATTAAACTGAGTGAGTCTACTACACTAGAAGAGTATTTGATGTAAACAAAGAAACTCCTTTTCCTAACAGAGGTACCAGAGAATAAGCCATGTTACAAAATTAAGAAATACCTTGATTTCAAAAGAGATGATCAAACCCACCGTCGACAGAGAATGTCAAGAGGGAAGAATCACAACAACCAATGATCAGTTTCATCATCACTGACTCTAGGAAAGCTGTGTAGTATATAATATCTAAATTTGATTGTCAACTCCTTATTATTACAAAACTGAATTAAATATATTAAGCTTTAGACCTTAATTTCCAAACCAATTACACATGAATAGTTTCTAACCCCCCCAAATCTATAAGAATGTGAAATAATGCCTAGCACAAAGGGCTCAATAATTAGTGGGGGAGAGAGAGAGAACTATTTAACTATTAAAAGTTTTTTGGAGGGGTCACACCCAACAATGCTCAGGGGTCACTCCTTAAGGGATCATATGGGATGCTGGGGATTAAACCTGGGCAGGCCACATGAAAGGTAAAAGCCCTACCTGCTGTACTTTCACTCTGGCCCCTTAACTATTAAGATTATTAAACTGTGACTGGGTATAAGACTATAATACAAAGTACTCTCAATTTTGAAATCAAATGAAAAATATTTACTATTTATTTCTCCCAATATTTTAGTTTTCAGCTTCCAACCAGCTAATTTTTAAATTAAAATTGGAACTACAAGCTGGAGAGACAGCACAATGGAAAAACCACTTGTCTTGCACACAGTGGGCACTGACTCAATCTCCCAGGACCATGCATGGTCTCCCCAGCACCATCACGAGCACTACTCCTGAGCAAAGCCAGGAGTGAGCCCCAAGCACAGCAAAGTATGACTCAAATGCTCCCCGCCCACAAATCAGGATGGATAATTTCAGATTGATAGAATGAGGCTAACAGAATAAATACAGACTGCCATTACTACCTTAAAACATTTCCAATTTGAGTAAAAATTAGTAATAGCATTAAGATTAGCATTTTTTAGTCACAGTAATATTTCCCCCCTTTTAGTGGTTTTCAGAAAGAGAAAAACAATAAATAAATCAACCCAAAACTAAAAAAAAAAAAACCCTTAATGAAACATATAATCCCACACCAAAATCAGAGAGTTAGTATCAATATCTGTTTTGGTGGCCAGGTTACCTGAGCAACTTCTTTTATGTTGTTTATACTGAATATATGTCATTAGTATGCCTCATAGAAATTTAAAGGTTTACAAACCAAAAACTTGTTTTTTGTTTTCAGGCCATACCCAGCAGTGCTCAGAACTTACTCCTGGCTCTGTGCTCAGGAATCACTCCTAGCAGACTCAGGCTTGCAAGGCAAGCATCCTACCACCCACCTTTATCATTGCTCCGACCAACGAACCAGAAACTTTTCATTAAAAGATCTTATTTATATGGCCAAGAATGTAACAAGTACTATCTAAATCTTTATTCTCAGTACTTGAGGTCATGTGTAAATAATGAAGCACAGCCCCACCTCTATTCTAGGGAGAAAAAAAAAACACACAAGACTGCTGGGTTTCCTTAAGTTTATACTTTAAAGTACATACTTAACAGAGATGGAAAAATGTAAAGCAAATACCACTTCCACGTTGGTTTGTTGTTCATACATTGTTCACACATTGATATGCAAAAATCAATTCCTTCGTGCAAATTCATTTTAAAGGATTTCTGTTTTACTTTTAAGCCAAGGCTGACAATGTAGTTTCTTACCTTTCCATTAGCTTCTCTTTATCCCAATTGAAGTGGCTAAGGAGTATTCTTGTAATAGTTGCTGGATTCTAAAGAAGGGGAAAAAAAGTCATTTTAAGGTAATAGCAATGTAATGATATGCCATGAACTTTCTGATTGCATTTTAATTTCTGTATGACTTAGCCAAGATTCTTTTATTCCCCCTAAAAAATCCACAAAACTTAAAAATCAACACCACTTTAAAAGTTTGCCACACTGTCAGAATGTTAAGGTATAATTCAAGATAAGTGAAAAATAAATCTGGTGGAAAATTACTGTATTGAATCAAGCACTGGTTAAAATAAAAATTTTCAATTAAGATTTAAGAGACTGCCACATTAATATACTTCCAATAAAATTTCTCACATCTTATAGATTGAATAGTTCACAAGTTCAGCTTTTTGGGGGGTGGGGGAGGTGGCCACACCTGACAGTGCTCAGGGGGTTACTCCTGGCTATGCACTCAGTGATCACTTCTGTCAGTGCTCGAGGGACCATACAGGATGCCAGGGATCAAACCGGGGTCAGCACGTGCGAGGCAAAAACCTTACCCGCTGTACTATCACTCTGGTCCTCATACACAATTTTTTAACTCAAATTATACTTCAAAGCTATTTTATTTCAATGACAAAATATGTATTGAAGTAATTCATGAGGTATAGTCTTAGGTTGCTATTTCATTTCTAGAAAAAAAGCAAATGCCATGAAAAAGATTTAAAGTTTACTACTCTACCTTTCAATGCTTTCATAGATATTTTTTGTTTCCTTCAAAGCTAGTGAGTTTACTCAGCATGGTTAAAAATAAACAATCACTTAAAATGTAGGTCCTGGGGCTGGAGAGATAGTATAGTTAGTAGGGTGCTTGCCTTGTATGTGGCTGACCCAGGCATCCCTGGCATCCTGTAAGTCACCCCTAATACCCCAAGGGCAGAGCCAGGAAGTAAGCCCTAAGCATAGCTAGGTGTAGTCCAAAACTAAAAATAAAAAAATAAAATGAAGATTCCACAAGATGGGAAAAGCCTGACCCATTTATTGGGGGGGGGGGGGGGGGGAGAGAGAGAGAGAGAGAGAGAGAGCGCTCACAGTGATAATATTAAAGATGGAACTCAAATCTGGGACTAGGACTGTATTTCGTAATTTTATTGTATCAGCATCAAAGAGTATTTCTAAAAGTCTTGTTACACAAACTACTCTTATTTCACCAGTAAAAGCACAGACTTCATTAATATACTAATTTAGTTTTAAAGTGATCCTGTATGAAAAAGTCATAAAAAATAGATTACTCTCATTTAATCTTTGTCAGGCAGAAGAGATAGTACAGAGGCTAAGGTGCTTGTCTTGCATGCGGCCAACCCAGGTTTGATCCACAGCACTGCATATAGTCCCCCAAGGCCTACCAGGAATGATTACTGAGCACAAAACCAAGAGTAATCCCTGAGTACTCCCAGCAGTCGCCCCAAAACAAAGCAAAAACAGAAGAGAAAGACAGAACATTGAGCTATGTTTTTATATCAAATTTTACATTGTCACGTCTCTTAGAAATATGATTTAAAATTTAAAAAGAAAAAAACAAACAAACCCCAAAACCCCACAGCCTACCAGCCCGACAAAGATTTTAGATAACAGAAACTACAAATAAAAGTTACTCACTCAGGTCCATAGACTTAGTAAAGCAGACAGGGTGTTTCTCTTGCATTGACAGACTAGTAATTGGTAAAATATGGGCATTAATTATAACTCCTGGGAAAATTAAATTTACTGGTTTTCTCTAGAATTGTGACTATAATTTTATGGCACCCAAAACACTGTACTTTTTGCCACTAGAAGTGGAGTATGGAGAAAACTATTTCAGTAATTGTTACAATAGTCTCAACTTACAGAGGGGGGTAAAAAAAGACAAGAAGGGCCCAGAGATGAAGTTCAGCAATACCACATTGCTGAATTGCATTTGAAAGGCCCTGGCAGAAAGGGTAAGGAAAGGGGTTAGACAAAGAAATGCATTCTCTGACTTGATGTCACTACTGTTTTTTTCTATTTGATTTCAAGCATTAAACTTGAACTCAGTTAGTAGCACTGGTCACAGGCTCAAGTCTGCTACTGGTACTGATAAAACAAATTCCTAGTTTCCACACTCATATAGGTTTAGAAAGAGGACCTTTACAAACATGCTCACTACCAAGAGGACCCAGACGCTTATTCCTCTGCAGCAGTGAAGAACACAGGATACCAACGGTTTGTCCTTTGAGAACTTGTGTGATGCATCGCATGTTTGAGATTGACCACACTGCCCATACACACTCCAAAAGTTTTCCCAATAAGGTATTTCTCAAGAGAAAAACATTAAGGGGCTGGGGGGGTGAGGGGAGTTTGAGGCCACACACAGACGTGCTCAGGGATCACTTGTGGCAGTGCTGGGGGACTATAAGTCGTGCCAGTAATTGAACAAGGGTTGGAAGCATGCCATCCAAGCACCTTACCTGTAAACTACCTCTCCAGTCCTGGAAAAAATTCAAAACTACAATAGCATAATAATATCAAAACAACTATATTCAACCAGCACTGGGGAAATGGGATTTTAGAATACAAATTAAATTAATACATCCACACCACCATTTCAGTGCAGTTAAACTCCAGTGATTTATGTGCACTGCAATACAGAAAAAGTGCCAGGAAAATAAAGCCTACTGTGCATCAAACAATTTTACTAAGACCTTTGAACTTTAGAAATCATTTAATTCTTAAAAGATTAAAGTAAGGGGCTGATGAGAGCGATCAATGGGCTGTATCTCTGGAGCATGCCGGAGGCCTCAATTTGATCCTCAGCACGTGGTCTCCCAAGCACTACCAGAAGCAATCCGAAGTACCAGGTCAGGACTAATCCCTAAGCACAGCTGGATGTCATGACCACTGCCCGCCCCCCCCTCAACTCACACCTAAAGGATCATACAGCTTATTTTAGATAAGCTATATGATCAGTCTCCAAAATGTTACAAAAATATCCAATAAAGGGGCTGGAGCGATAGCATAGCGGATAGGGCGTTTGCCTTGCATGCAGCCGACCCAGGTTCGATTCCCAGCATCCCCTATGGTCCCCTGAGCACCACCGGGGTAATTCCTGAGTGCAGAGCCAGGGTGACCCCTGTGCATCGCTGGGTGTGACCCAAAAAGCAATATAATATATATATATGTATATATATATATATATATATCCAATAAAACACAGAGAAAACCTGTGAATTCCAACCCTAGGAAAATCTGAACCTAATTTTTAATTAGCAGTACTCAGGGTACTATAGGTGAGCACATGATGTGCCATGTATTGAACCCAGGCCCTTCTATATGCAAAGCACATGCCACAACTCTATGGGTCAGCTTTCCACCCACAGGACTCTGCTTCAAAAGGATATGACAAAAAGCTGAAAGCCCTTTCTCTTTATTTCAGCTCTCTCTGAGGACAGCCAGCCATGAAATTACAATGCACAGTGTGCTCAAGAAAACTACAGCAGAGGGCCAAGGAGACAAGCAAAAGGCTGGAATACATCGTGTGTGTGTGTGTGTGTGTGTGTGTGTGTGTGTGTGCGCGCGCGCGCGCGCAGATGCTGCTCCAGTGGGTGTTTCTTATGGCTCTCTACTCAGGAATCACTCTGGGCAGTGCTTGGGGGACCATATGGGATGCTGAGGATGAACCCTGATCAGCAGTGTGCAAGGCAGGCACCCTACCTGCTGTCCTATGGCTCCAGCCCCTGGAGTACAGTCTTTGCATACAGTAGACACAAGTCTCATTCCCTACATTGCAAGATCCTCTGAGTAATGTTCCAGGAGTAGCCCGTGAGCACTGCTGGGTGTGAACCAAAACAATTTTTTTTAAAAAGTAATATTTGGAGCTGAGTTTGCGGTTTTTGTGGAGTACATGCCTTCTATGTGTGAGCGCTGATTTTGATTACTGGTATCACACACACACAGAAAGAAGGGTGTCTTTTAAAGTCCTGTGGAATGTCAGAAGCTGCATAGAATTCTACACTCAGTATAGAAATTATCTTGAGTTGGAGAAAATTTAAATTAACATCAAAACTTTTTCAATGTAGCTAACTTTTAAGAGAAATTTTATTGGACTAATTGCTGATCAAATGTCATATATTACTTTTTTAAAAGCAAACTAGAAAACTAAACCCTAAAAGAAGAAAGAAATAATAGTGAAGATTAATGGACTTGTAAACCAAAAGCAAACAAAATCAAAAGCTACTACTACAACTTCAAGTAAATCTCCTTAGGGGCCAGTACACAGTACAGTAGGTAGGGTGCTTGCCTTGACTGATCACCGAAGTCCCTATGATCCCTTGATCACTGCCAGGAGCAATCCCTGAACGAAAAGTCAAGAGTAAGCCTTAAGCACTGCAGTGTGTGGCACAAAAGCCAAACCAAAACAAAATTGACTTCCTTAAATTCACTACTGAAATCTGCTGGAAAAAACTTATCAATGTTGCTCCATTTATGAAACAAACTGAACATGTTAGTTAAGACCTTTCTACAAAGAAACACAATATCCAATGGTTTCACTAGTACATTCTACTACTTAATGTAACAACAAATACATTTATACATTCTAGCCCAGAAAACAGAACAGCAGGGAACTATCTCAATTCTCATTACAAGACCAGCATTACCCTAATATCAAAACTAGTCAGACATTCTAAGAAATTACTTTAGGGCTGAAGAGATAGTACCGGGAGTAGGCAGCTTGCCCTACACTCAGCTGACCTGGGTTTTATCCCCAACACTCCAGATGGCCCCCCAAGCAGAGGGGGGAGGAAGTAGAGGGGAGAAAAAGAAAAAGAGCAATAAATTTAAAAACAAAGATATAGAATCTTCAACAAATTATCAAAAAGTAAATCCTAGCAATACATTAGGAAAGATGTGAAGAAAATCACAAGATCATACAATAGAGGACTTGCATTCAGAAGGGGCATAGGACATTCAGCATTCAAAAGAATTCCCTGCAAGTCACAACTAAAGGTACATTTATAAAAGTCAGTAATATACAAAAATATTTTAGTCAGGGGCCAAGGAAACACTTCAGGCCCGGGTCTTGATATGGCACCCAGAACTTGATCCCCAGTATACCACAAGGTCTCCAAGGAGATCATGCTTAAGCCTGGTGGTCTCGTGCAACAATAGGTGGGGTCCTGGTAGATCCACCATGCCCAAAGAACTCTGGGGAGCAGGTGGGTGGGTAGAGGGGGAGGAAGAAATCTCCTTGAGAATTGGTAAAAGAATACGCAGATCAACTAAAGTTTTTATTTTTACAAAGATGCTAAAACAATTCAATAGGGACTGAAAATATCCATTACTTCTGTAATAAGTAAGAAATATTGGGGGGGGGGTTTGATGCCACACCTAGCAGTAGTTAGGGGCTAATAGTTCCTACAGGTTGCTCAGGGGTTGTTCCTGGTGATGCTCAGGGGACCTTGCGGTGCCAGGGTAAATGCTCCTGCATGCAAAGCAAGTACTCAAGACTAAACTATAGTCCTAGCTCTAGAAACACACGTGTTATTTTAAATCAACTTTAACCTGCATCTCAGACTTTACAGAATAATGGATGAAACAAATGTCAAATATAAGATACCAACTTCTAGGGGAAAATCTTAGTAGCCATAAATCAGGGAAACAGTTATGAGAAATGATACTAAAAGTAGAATCCTTAAGGGCAGAGTAACAGTACACTGGGCAGAATGTCTGCCTTGCACACGGGCGACCCAGGTTTGATCCCTGTCATCCCATACATGGTCCCCTGAGCTCACAGGATTGGCCCCTAAGCGCAGTCAGGAATTAAGCCTGAGCACTGCTGGGTGTGGCCCAAAAAACAAATAGGTAAAAAAAAATAGCTGATGACTACTGAAAACTGGAATTCATCAAAATATGAAAGCACTATTACCTAAAAATACACCACAGACAAGAAATATTTGTCTATCACCGTATCTGACAAAGGGCTTGTATCTAGTTTTTATTTAAAAGCTTTGGGTTCTCACCCAGATATGCTCAGGGGTTAGTCCTGGCTCTGTATTCAGGAACTACTCCTGGTGGTCCTCAGGGATGACGAAGAGCAAATCCAGGTAAGGCAAGTGACTTATCCAGTATATTCTCTCTGGACCCCCCTGATTTACATTTGTCATTTAAAGTTTTCATCTCAAGTTCTCCAAAAAGGCCCCCTTAGCACTGCTAGGAGTGATTTCTGAGTGCAGAGTCAGGAATAAGCCCTTGAGCATCACTGGATGTGGCCCAACACTGCCCCCCAAGAATCAATGTAACAGACCACAAAAATATAGGGGTTTGTGAATCGAATCCAGGGTCTGAGGAAAATGAGGTGTAGTTAGTCTACTGCTAAGCCACAGCCCAGCCCATAAAACAATCAGCATTTTGGACCAGAATTTAAATTGAAAAAGATCTTTCAAGGTCATTTTGAAAAGCTAGCATCCTCATTGAAAGTCTTCCTGCCTCTTTGAAAAGACTTGAGAAACACTTAACTTATTTATAAAAATATAACACCTTCCTTTCAGAAACCTAACTGCAAAGTAATAAAAATATCTTGTTTCTGCTAAATCCCTAAAGTAATTTGCTCCACATCTAATACCAAAGCAATATAAAAGTAAACAATCTAGCACTTGAAACTTCCATTTTTCTTCAAAATACATTGTATTTATATCCTTAACACCTGCCTGTGGTTCAGATCTTAGCATTTACCTTAGATAAATGATGATGCACATGGGTTAGGGCCTTTTGCCCCAACTGGTTCAAGTGGTCAAGCCCCTGCCTTGCACATTATGTGGCACTAGTTTGAGCCCTGGTGGCTCCAGAACTGCTGTGAGTCAGCTCCACAACAAATAATACAAAATGCTATTGCTCTCGCATTCTAAGCCAGTATTTTAAAAGAAACCAGGAATTCCTATTACAACTGCTATCATGTAGCAAGGAAATGGATACAAGTATCTAAGAAAATGGTACAAATATTTAAATAAAAAGCCTTAATCTTGGGGCTGGAGGGATAGCACAGCGGGTAGGGCGTTCGCCTTGCACTAGGCCGACCCAGGTTCTAATCCCAGCATCCCACATGATCCCCTGAGCACCGCCAGGAGTAATTCCTAGGTGAAGAGTCAGGAGTAACCCCTGTGCATCGCCGGGTGTGACCCAAAAACCAAAAAAAAAAAAAAAAAAAAAAAAAAAGTCTTAATCCTCTTTGGTGAAGTTAAAGAGCAAGACTGATTCCTTCCCCATCAAAATATTTTAAATCTGGAGCTATAAATATTAAACACATGTCCAGATCAACCTTCTATGTTTCTGCTCTCACTTTTACCATGAAATCCTTTGTCACCATCGTTTTGAAAATGAGCCAAGTTTATGAATTGAGCAAATACCATTAACAGCCCCCACTTATTAAATTTCTCCAATTTAGCTTCTTTAGAAAAGTGATGTTGGCAAATGCAAGCTTCTGCTTTAACAATTAGCAAAACTGGGCCCTTTATTAAAAAAAAAAAACAAACTTTTTTTCATGTAAGAACAAGTTCCCCAAAAATATTTACCGACTAAAAAAAAACTACGTGCCCTTTAAATAATGAGGTACTGCTACCAATATGTGCGTGCAAATATATGTGGTTAATGGTCCTTTAATGACTTGTCTTTGGGATGATTCTGTCCTACCTTTGCTGCTGCAGCCCGCCTGTCCTTTGCATCACTGAATTCATACTTCTGGAAGTACCCAATATGCACTGTAACAGACAGATGGACAGATCAATGGGCCACAGCGGCAAAGGCCAGATAGACAGACTTGATAAAAAACTAAAATCAAGGTATATAAAAGGGAGGGGGAAACAGAATAAAAGATATCCACCAGTAATCTATAATAAAATATCTGAAATCGATACTTGCAGCTCTCCCATTCACATACCCAAATAAACTGTTGATTTATTCTTTTCAAGCAGAAATAGTGCCAATGCAATAGACAAAATAACCGGTATTTTAACACCATCTGTTAATTTATAAAACGCACTTCTGTAACCATGCCACACAATTTCTCCAAACAGAAGGTGTGTGAAAGCAGGGCATGGGGAGGAGGGAAGACTGAGATGGGGTTAACTGGGCCACACTCAATGGTGCTCAGGTGACCCTATACAGTAGAGAGAATGGGTGGGGGGTGTGAAAGGACAATGACAACCCAGGTAGGCCACATGCAAGGCAAGTGCTTTAGTCCCTGTATTTTTTTTCAAGCCTTCTCCTTCTTGGCAGGTGGACCTCACCTGACAGTGTTCAGGGATAGTTCTGGCTCTGTCCTCAGAACTGACTGCCGACAATGCTCAGAGAACCATATGTGGTGCCAGGGATTTGAACTGCAGTTGGCCAAATGCAAGGCAAGTGCCTTAACACCTGTGTTATCTCTGCTACCACAGGTAAACACTGTGTATTTTAATGCACAAAGTATATACAAGAAACTCACTTTAAAAATAAATGGTTTGGTTTTGGTTTTGGATCACACCGAGCTGTGCTCAGGGGTTACTCCTGGTGGTGCTCAGAATCAAACTCAGGTTGGCCACGTTCAAGACCCTACCCACTGTACTATGGCTCCAGTCCAAGAAACTCACATTCCAGAACAACTTCCAATTATACAAAATTAAAATGGTAATAGTCATACTCAGAAAATTTCTACTGTGACGCCACAGTCTATGTGATTGGTGTATGCTTGAAATAACTGAACAAAAGTTGTATTTCACCATTTCATCTTGCCCCGGGTTCGATTCCTCCGTCCCTAGGAGAGCCCAGCAAGCCAATGAGACCATTCCGCCCGCACAGCAGAGCCTGGCAAGCTACCCGTGGCATATTCAATATGCCAAAAACAGTAACAAGTCTCACAATGGAGACGTTACTGGTGCCCGCTAGAGCAAATCGATGAAAAGAGATAGTGTTACAGTGCAGTGCTTCTACAAATTAATATTTTATCCTATCTTTATCCTACAATATTCTTTGTTACAATGGTTGTTAGTATCACTGGCAGATAGCTCAATGTATAGGGCAAGGGATGTGGTTCGAACAGTATAGGTTCGAATGTACACGCCTGCTATGTATGAGGCATTGAGTTTTGCTTCCCAACACACAATGACCCCAAACCCGGCACCACAGAATGTGGCCCTGGTGTTCTGGTCTCTATTAAAACACTGCAGGTCTCTATTAAAATACATGTGTAAACAGTACCATTTAGACTATTAACATATAACAGAACAGTATGTTTAGAAAAGCTATGTTTCCCCTTATCTACAATCCATTCAAACAATTATTCACATATCATAAAGTTCTCAAATTAAGTGGGTAAGGTGACTTGCACATGGCAGATCCAGATTCAACTGCCAGTCCAAGCAGAGCTAGGAGAAAGCCCTGTGCACTGTCAGATGTGCCTGCCCCACAAATAACAGGAAAAGATGGAACTGAAAGCTATTTTGCCAAAGACAAGCTATTTCCATCTCCCTATAAAAATAGTGCACAAATTTTTACTGACTAGATCTTCCAATACACCTTGAATGCCTCTGGGCAGCAGTCTTGCTAACTTGTATCTTCTTCATATTACTATAATAGAGTTCTTACTACTCATCCTGCTTCCTAATCTTATCCTATTCTCATTTACTCCCTATACTACCAACACAGTGGACTTCCGACTGGTCTTTAACATGTGATACCAAGGTAAAGAGGCCTTAATCCACTAATCCCAAAGATTACAGCTGTTTCACCTGGCCTGAGGGGAATAAATCCATCTCATGTAGCACTAAAGTCTTTCCTAAAAGGAAGACAGCTCCTACTTTCCAATAATTTTAATATACAACATGCCAGGACATTAATAGATTCTGTATATGCACAAGCCTATTCTTCCCGACCAATGTCTTCTCCACCATATCTGCCTCTTTAGCTATTTATTTCATTTTTCAAAATTACATTTCACACCTATTTCCACCTTGAGGGATTTGTAAGTAGCTCCAGAAAATAGCATTACACACTCCTTTGACCTTGTAATGCTACTGTTACCTGTAACATTATCATTTTCCTATACATGCCTCCTTAAAGAGCTATTCAGTATCTCTATTCTTCCAGTATAACATAGCAGCTAAACAAATGACTGCATGGTAAAAATCATGGCGTGCGGAGATGTTGCTAAGTAGTAAAGTACATACTTTGCACTCATAAGACCCTGGGTTCAATCTCAAGCACCACTCCCTACCAAAATTATTTTTATGAAGTTCCAACTTATATGCTGACTCAACTAAACAAAAACATTATTTTTAGGGATGCACTAAACACAGATAGTCATAAAATCATAATAATATGTAGAATACTAAAGGGAAAACAAAAAATGGGTTAGATAAAGGATGGTTCTTCTATCTTTTTTATTTGTAGTTGGAGTCCATGGGGGAGGGAGGCAGATACACTCATGATAGGTGGAGTGTTGAAATTGGAATCCATCATTTATGATACATGAGGTTCTGTACGTTGTAAATCACAGAACCTCAATTCAAAAATTCTTTTTAAGTATTTCTAATGGAGGAAACAAGGTAATATGTTTGATGGTAGGAAATGTCTTACTTTGATTTTCATATTTTTTGAATTTTGAGTTAAGAAAATAGAAGCAGGGGGCTAGAGCAATAGCACAGCGGTTAGGGTGTTTGCCTTGCATGCGGTCAACCCGGGTTCGATTCCCAGCATCACATATGGTCCCCTGAGCACTACCAGGGGTAATTCCTGAGTGCAGAGCCAGGAGTAACCCCTGTGCATTGTCAGGTGTAACCCAAAAAAGCAAAAAATAAATAAAAAATTTTTAAAAAAAGAAAAAGAAAATAGAAGCACTGGAGCTGGATAGTACAACGGGTAAGGTGCTTGCCTTGCATGCAACTGACCCAGGTTTGATCCCCAGCACTACACATGGCCCTCCAAAGCCCAGCCCAGGAGAGACTCCCTAACACAGAGCCAAGAGTAAGTTCAGAGCCAGGAGTAAGCACTGAGCACCTCCACATGTGGTCCAAAATCAAAACAAAAAAAAATAGTTTTTAAAATAGTTTATTAATACTCAGGGTATGGAGATCAGTTATAATGGCGGCAGCATGCAACTTAGTTTCTGTAAAAATTTTAAAATCCTAATTCACAAAAGTATGCACTGCACTTAAACTGCCCAGAGATCAAAAAGGAAGCAGAACATTTTATTCGGAGCTAACTAGTTAATACTGGCCCCAAACAAAAGAAAGATAAAGTTATTAATGCCACATTAAGCAACCAGGACTAGACTTATAATAAAGGGAGGTGAGGTATGGGATACAAAAATGTCTTTCTAGCAGGAAAATGGCTTTTTTGTCTCATTTGGTACTATGACACATGAAAACATAGAGATGAGTCAAAATAAAGAAGTGCTATTAAGATTAGTAAAAAGAACAACGGGGAGGCTGTTAAGACAAATTTTAGGGATAACTTCATCAGGGATAACTGGATGTGGGAAATGCAGAAAAATTAGTCACAGATGTTCAAATTTCAGTAATGGTAAACTGGTATATAGGTCAAAGAAATGGCAGTGCATGTGGCTTTTCAAAGGAGTTTCAAAGAAATACCCATCAAAAATGTCAGAAGTCATAACATATCCACACCAGGGATTTTATTTAATAAACACCTGTTGAAAATGGGAAAGCACGGCGGGGGGAGGGGGGAGAGGGGGGAAGAGTGTGAGTGTGAGAGTGTGTGTGTGTGTGTGTGTGTGTGTGTGTGTGTGTGAGAGAGAGAGAGAGAGAGAGAGAGAGAGAGAGAGAGAGCGCGCTATAGGATTGAAGAGATAGTTCAGTGGGTAAGGTGCTTGCCTTGCATGTGGCTGACCTGGGGTTCAATCCCTGGCATCCCATGGTCCCCAAGCACTACCAGGAGTAATTCCTGAGTGCAGAGCCAGGAGTAACCCTTAAGCATTGCGAGATGTGGCCCAAAAGTAAGGAACAGGCTCTAAGAACCACTGGATGTGGCCCAGAAACAAAAGAAAAACCAAGCAAATCCTAAGAATAATGGGAGACAATACTACTTCAGAGGATTTGAATTTCAATTGGAAAGAAAAAAAACCAGTCAGAACACTGAAAAGCCACAGGCAAGAAGCTTAACTACCAGTTTTGTTAGAGTGGTTGCATTACCTTGCACACTTCTGACTCAGGTTTGATCCAGCATCAAGAAAACACTAAGCACCTACCAGAACCAGGAGTAGCCTCTAAGAACTCCTGGGTGTGGCCCAAAAATCAACAAAACAAACTAAGCCTTAAACACTAGAATCCCCTAAGTGGCAAAATTTGTCTTTTATCTGTAGCTAGAGACCTGAAAGTTACAGAGCAGATTCTTAAAGACACAGAATAAAAAAAGCATCTCATCCCTGGTTCTGCATTAAAATAAGTGATTTGTTTAATGACAATACCTGATCCAAACTCCTGGAATTCACTTAGTGGGGGTGGGAAAGGTGTGAAGAGAGCCTTCATGCCTACCTGGCTGGAATAAGCCCTGTGCAAACCAAGTGTAGCACCTCCCAAAACAAACATTCTCAGGGTTAAAAAAACTAAATTAGAGAACTACATTCAAGTCAATACTTAAGGGTGTGGAGCTGGATAAAGCTCCTGTCTACCCTGCGTGCAGCAGATCCCAGACTCCAATTTGATTCTCTAGTACCCCATACAGTTCCCCTAGCACTGGAAGGAATGATCCCTGAGCACAGCCAGGAGTAAGCCCTGTGCACAGCCAGATGTAGCACAAAGATTTTTAAAAAAAAGTTACATTCCCTCTTCCTTTACATCTCCCTCTCTCTCATTCTTCCTCCCTACCCCCATCCTTAAGATAAATAAGTTGTGGTGGGGAAAAAAAACAGAATAACCCAAACACTCTAGGGGTCAGTTATAGTACAGAAGGTTTGCCTCGCATGTGGTCGAACCAGTTCAATCCTAGGCACCCCAGATGGTCTTCCAACACTGCCAGGAGAGCTCCCTAAGTGCAAAGCCAGAAACCAGTCCTGAGCACTGCAGAGTATATTCCCCCCATCAAGTGCTCCAATCTAATGTGAGGTATTTTAATATTTGAAATAAAGACCACCTTAAGATAAACCAATCAATATAAGGAGAGCAGTAAAGCTGACAAACATCCATCATACAATGTATGTCCAAGCTCTTGAAATTTTCTTTATTAGTTTCTTAAATAACATATCTTCCATTATTTAACCTAGCTCTGTAATAATCTATCACTAGCCCTACATGTGAAGAAACACTGCTGTTAAACTTCAGTGGATCAGTGGCTCTCAAACTAGCTTGATTCAGCACCACCCTGTTCAAATTGCTGGATTTCATCTCTAGTATTCCTAATCCATAAAGACCTTTTGCCATAAGCAAGAACAAAAATTAATGTAATTTAAGACTTACAGCTCTACTGGGATAGGACAAAAAAATTTCAAGAGAAATCAACTACAGAAAATGCTTAATACCAACTATGTCTTCCTCTTATCTCCACCTCTTCCCCACCTACCCAAAGCAGTTTTTAGTCAATTTAAGTGGATCTTGAGATACATACTTGAATCCTTTTCTTTTTTTTTTTTGGTGGGTGAGGGGAGCATATGTAGTGATACTCAAGGCTTAACTTCCTGGCTCTGCCCTCAGAGATCACTCCTGGCATGGCTCCAGGGACAGACTGTATGTGGTGTGGGGATATAAACCTGGTCAGTCATGTGCAAAGCAAATGTCTTACTCTCTGTACTACCTATCTGGCTTCTTGAACCATTTTCTTTCTGTACCCCCACCCCAACTGTCACTGTCATCCCGCTGTGCATCAATTTGCTCAAGCGGGCACTAGTAACATCTCCATTGTGAGACCTTTTGTTACTGTTTTTTGGCATATTGAATACGCCACGGGTAGCTTGCCAGGCTCTGCTGTGCGGGCAAGATATTCTTGGTAGCTTGCCGGGCTCACCAAAGGGAAGAGAATTCCCAAGCAGTGCTCAGGCCTGGCAGTTCATTAGGGCCACACCCAGCAGTGCTCAGGGAACTCTAGGTGCTGGGGGATCAAATTCAGGGCCTCCATATGCAAAACATGAACTCCAGTTTTATAACTTGTCATTTCCCAGCCCTTGAATTCAATTCATTAATAATAATAATAAAAGCATCAAGCAATTGAGGTTGTAAAGGATATTAAATAAACTCTAAAGACCAATGTAGTAAATTCTAAATTTTTTACTACCCAGATTCTAAAAAATAAATGCAGAATTTAAGGTTTTGAAATTACCAGGAAAAGACAAAAAACCATGTCCTCTGCTCTTTAATAGGACTGGCACATGCATTTAACAACCAGCATTTATTAAAAATCAGGCAGGAACAGAAATTAGTATGTTTATACATTCCACAAAGTGTAGTGCACAGTACAGAACTGTAGTGTTAATTTAAGCATTTATCTATCATTGGTATAGTCTAAAGTCAAAAATAATAAAAATAATAGTCTGGGGCTACAGAGGTAGTACAATGGGTAGGACACTTGACTTGCACCGGACCTACCTGGATTCAATCCCTAGGATCCCATATGGTCCCCCAAGCCCTGCCAGAAGTAATCCTGAATGCAGAGCTAGGAGTAACCCCTGAGCATCTCCACGTGTGGCCCCTAAACAAAAAATAGTATTAAATATAAAATTAATAATCCTGGGCTGAAAAGAGTACAGAAGTCAAGGTACTTGACTTGCACACAGTTGTAGTCATGACCCTGGTTCAAATCCCTGGCACCATATGTGGTCTACCAGCACCACCAGTTGAGGTCCCTGACCATCACCAGGTATGGCAATGTGTGTGTATATGTGTGTACAGATTAGAACCTGCAGATAATCTGTTGAGGCCCATAAACACTCTTCAAGAAAAAAAAGCAATCAAATTCCAAGAAAAACTCAAAATAATTTGGCAATTTACATTTCAATCTTTTTCTCCTAAAAACTTATTTAAGTTTACTAGTAACATATATCTGATTTCACATAGAAAGGTGATGTTCAGGGACTAATACTTTCAGAATAAACAGCAAACCAATAATAACTAATCAAAGTTTCAACCTGATCATCTTAAAACCTGTCACATTAAAACCAACATTAACTGGAGGGATGTGATTTGTTTGGGGGAGCCATACCCCAAGGTATTCGAGCTTACTCCTGGCTGTGTTCAAGGATTACTCCTGGCAGGGCTCTCAGGAGACCGTAAGTTGTGCTGGGGATCGAACCTGGATCAAGTGCCTTACCTGCTATACTATCTCTCTAGCTCTAGCATTAGTTTATTTTTAACTGAAAATCCTAGACATGGGACCAGAGCGACAGTATAGTGGATAGGGTGTTTGCCTTGCACACAGCTGACAAGGGTTCAATCCCCGGCATCCCATATGGTCCCCCAAGCAACACCAGGAGTAATTCCTGAGTGCAGAGCCAGAAGTAACCCCTGAACATCATCTGGTGTGACCCAAAAAGCAAAAGAGGAAAAGGGGGAGAGGGAGGGGGGGGGGGGGGAGAGAGAGAGAGAGAGAGAGAGAGAGAGAGAGAGAACGAACCTAGACAAATGACATTTGAAGTTCCGTAAGGAGATTTTATAAGGGCTAGGGATATGGCTTCATGGTAGAGCACTTGCCTAGCATCTGAGAGACCCTGGGCATTCCATCAATCTCCAGCACCATAAGGATGGAACATAGGTATTGTAATCATGAAAAGAGAAATATCCCAAGTGGGGTATATAATGAGCAAAAGCAACAGGCAATTTATAAAAAATATACCCATACACATAAACACACTGAAACTTTGATCTTACTACTGGTAGCACTGTAGCACTGTTGTCCCGTGTTATTCATTGATTTGCCTGAGCAGGCACCAGTAACATCTTCATTGTGAGACTTGTTACTGTTTTTGGCATATCAAATACACCACGGGTGGCTTGCCAGGCTCTGTGGGCAGGAAACTCTCAGTAGTTTGCTGGGCTCTCTGAGAGAGACGGAAGAATTGTAGCTTGCCGGACTCTCCAAGAGGGACAGAGGATTGAACCTGGGTCAGCCACATGCAACATAAACGCCCTACCCGCTGTGCTATCGCTCCAGTCCTTACTAATGATATGAAAAGAAAATAATCACTGCTAACTGTTCTATCCAATCAAGCACTAACTAATGATGAAAGAAACACTGGTATTTTTTTGAAAGCACTGTGGTGATACTTAATACCACAAAAATAAGAAAATCCTTTGGTTCAGCAACCCTTATTTTAAGGAAATATCAGGAACTGGAGAGACAGTATAGAAGGTAGAACAGTTGCCCTGCTACTTGTTTTAGATCCCTGTAGACCTGGTTTGGATCCCAGGCAAGGCATATGTCCCCAGAGTTTCACCAGCAGTGCTCCCTAAGCAGGGTCAGAAGTTAAGCTCTGAGCACCTCCGGGTGTAGCCCAAAAACCAACAAATAAAGAAATATACACATATATATTAAACCATTCAGAGACTTATCTGTGAGGGTATTCTTACATTAAATTTATAAAAGCCAGAAACTAGGAAAAAAAAAAAAGGAAGCCCAATAACAGACTGATTTAAGACAAGCTCTGTACACAGAGTATTTGAGAGAAAGTTAGATTCACTATTTTTGTTACCTGTCTTTCTCTGTTGAAAACAAATGACACACAATAATTCTGTTAGTAAAAACCTATTAAAGCTAATTTTAGGGCTATCTCTCTGGTTGGCAGAAATTTTTTTTTCCCTCTTACATGTGCTCCCTGCATAACTTTTAAAGTTTAAATCTACCATCATAACCTACGACATAGTCAGCAGTTTAAAGTTAGTAAGGATGTAATTTGGAGAAAAGACCTCTGAGATAAGGGACACAACCTATCCTTTACTAATATTCTGAGATATGAACATTTAACAAGAAATATGTATTTGTAACATCAGGATTCCTGGGGGACCAGTACAGCAGGTAGGGCGCCTCATAGCTGACCTGGGGTTCTATCCCCAGCACCCTATCTAATCACCAGAGCCCCACCAGGAATGATCCCTGAATGCAGAGTAGAAGTCAGTCCTGAGCACCAATGGGTGTCACCAAAAAATAAAAATAATAAGTTAAAAAAAACAAAAAAATTTCTATCAAGAGCATCCTTAACATAAAATAACATACTAGGAAAGTTCTCAAAAAGCAGGCATGGAAACATGGGGAAAGCAGGGCATTAAAAAAAATCCTTACTGAATTCTTTTCATCTAACTTTATTCTCTTTCTCCTAAACTACCAAAGAAAGAATAATATCATATGCAGTAGCCACACCTCTGTGATGTCACAAATCTAAGATGCCAATAAACAAATACATTTATTTAAAAACATAACATTATTTATATAGTAGTAAAATAAAAACCAAGGTTTTAAAAGTTTTTGTCTCAAAAAGAAAGTGCTCAATTCAGTGACCACAGAACTCAACTGTCATACTTCTAAACTCAGAAAGAGGAGTAAAATTTACCTTCCACCACCATTTTATTTCCTAAAAGTGCATTATCTCCTGAAACTTATCTACGAAAGTTTGAATTTTCCAGTTTAAAAACACAGTGCCATGAGGCCAGAGACATAGTACAGCGTAGGTAGGGCCCTTGCCTCACCCGTCAGACCAGGGGTTTGATTCCTGGAATCCCATACAATCTTGAGAGAACGGCCATAAGTAATCCCGAAGTTCAGAGTCAGGAGTAATAAGCCCCAGCATTGCCTGGTGCGGCTCCCAAATGAAAAACAAATAAAAATCAAAAAACAAAAACCCAACAGTAACAGGAAAAAATTTAATCTATTAATTTCAGATGGGTCTCTTTAAAGAGACGGGTCAATATTCAAAACACAGTGCTAATTACTAAGAATCTGTTAAATCGTACAAGTTCAAAACAAAAGCAATGAAAATGACTCACTGCTAATTCATCAGTAGTCAACCAATTTTAAGCGAAGAAAAAAAGTAACTGACAAGTAGGCAATGGTAACTTGCTCCTTCCAGGTAACTACTGTAATGCTTCCTGGAAGTAGCGCTGAATCAAGATTGCAATTTTATTGTTCAATCGCTCCCCAGACCTCTAGCCCTATTTTTCTCCCCTAAAACAAATGAAAACCTTTAATTTCCCAAAGTTCCGAAAAGTAAAATTCGGTGCCACTAGGTCAAATGAGCTGAAGTTACCAACTGCCACCGGGCCTAACTTGCGGACCACGAAACAAACGACCAGAGCGTCAAGTGAAAAGTCGTCCAGAAACAGAAAAGGCCTCTGCTAGCGAATACACAAAACAAGCGTCCTGTCGTTGTCGGGGTGGTGGCCGCTGTGAGCTGCAAGGCTGGGTTCGCAATCTGCAAGAACCATTCCACTGCAGTCTGCAAAACTACTCCGTCTTTCAATAAGTCCTTTGGCACCGCCGGAAGAAGTAGCAGCTAAGTCCCAAAGCGACCGGCAGAGACGTAAAAAGATGCAAGCGAGCCCATCAGCACCTCTTCCGAGAAGCCGCTCCCTTCCCCCCGCCGCAGGCAGGCACTTAAGCCTGCCAAGCAGATCCATTTCTTTATTAACCGGTGCCCGCTTGGGGCAACCGTACACCGGGCCGCTCCGGGGCCTAAGCACCCCTTCCAGAAGTGCCCGTGGCCCAGGCAGCCGCGGGGCGCCCCCCGCTTCCTGCCGCGCTCCGCCCTCCGCCGTCCGCCGTCCGCGGGAAGGACACCGGGCCCGGGCACCGGCCGCGATCGCCCGCGAGCCGCGGCCCGGGCGGCCTCCGCCATAGCCGCGCCCGGAAAGCACCGCCCCCGAGCACCTCCCCGCGCCCGGCCGGCCGCGGACGTCGGCCTCCGCCGCCCGCGGTGCACACCGGCGCGCCGCCAGCCGGGGCGCCGCCAGGCCCGGGCCCGCCCGCCCGGGGGTCGCCGGCCGGCCCCCGGAGGGGCGGCCCGGGCGGCGGGCACGGCGGCCACCCTCACCTGGATGACCTCGTTGACCTCCCGGATGCATTCCACCATGTGCTGCAGGATCTGCTCGGCCGTGAGCACCTCGTAGCGGTAATCCTCGTCCTGCTCGTGGCCCGGCCCGCCGCCGCCGCCGCCGCCGCCACCGCCGCCGCCGCCGCCGCCGCCGGGCCCCAGCGCGCTGCCGCCGCCGCCGCCGCCCGTCTCCCCGCACAGCAGCCCGTCCCGCTCGCCGCCGACGCCCAGCCCGGGCTCCACCAGCTCCACCTCGCCCAGGTCCAGGTTATCGTCGTCCGGCTCGTCGTCGTCGTCGTCCTCCTCCTCCTCGGCGCCGCTGTCCTCCTCGCTGCACTCCTCGTCCTCGTCGAACTCGTAGTTGTAGCCCTCGTCCGAGTCCATGGTGCGACGCGCGCGGGGCCGCCCGCCGGCCGGCGCGGGCCCCGAGACGGCGGCGGAGAGGGCGGGGACGGCCGGGCCCGGCTCTCGCTCCCGCGGCGCTCGCCGACGGGAGGTCCCGGCGCGGGCCTGGCTGCGGGCCCCGCGGGCCGCGGCTCCTCCCCGGGCGCGGCGGTTGGCGGTTGGCGGCGGGCGGCGGCGGCGGGGAGGGCGGCGGAGGCGGGAGGGACGGAGGGAGCGAGGGGGCCGCTCGCCGCCCGCCTCAGTCAGACGCGGCTCCTCTCCGGCGTCCGAGAGAAAACAGTCCCCGGCGCCACCTCCTCGGCCGCTGCTGCCGCTACTGAGCCAACAAAGGGGCGTGCGTCACCGCGCCGCGCTGCGTCGGCGCGTCACTCTGACGTCACCGCGCCCCGCCCGCCGCCCCTGCGCGCGGCGCCCGGAGACCCCGGCGGCCCCACGGCCTAGCCCAGGCGGCCGAACCGGGCGGGCGTCGCCCCGGAGCTGGGGCCGCCGTGACGCTCTGGTCCCGGCGCGCCGGGGGCGGGGACCGGCGCCCCTGCGGAGTCGCGCCGGGAGACGCGGGGGGGCCCTGGGTCCGGACCCCGCGGCCATCGAGATCGCGCCCTCGGCGCTCCCGTGGGGAAGGGCCTGGCCGCCCCGGAGTAGTCCCGGGAGTTCTCAGCGCTGCAGCGAAGATTCCTGTTGCCGGGGCTACTGCGTGGAAGTCTGGTTCCTGTGGAACCTCTGATGGGCAAGGGGCCCGCGTTTTAGGCCGTTGGTTTGTTTGCTTCTGGGCCCCGGAACACGCATGTCGTGGATTTCAAGTTTTTTAGTGACACCATTTCTGGGGGGGAAAGGCTCTCTTGAACTCAGCAAGCACCCTCTTAGGGCTTGGTGGTGTATGCAGGCCCAGTTTCTCCTAACGGAGCACTGCAGAAGAGCTTCGTGTGTGATCTCCCATTCCGATATGGACACAGAACAACTGTGCCTAAACCACACTTTGTGCCTAAACCACAGAACAACTTGCCCAAAATTTTTTGCCAAACTTGCGGCCACTGGGCCAGCTAGGATGTCAATCACAGTTAATGCATAATCTGGGGCAGAGAGAGGGCGAGAGAGCAGGAGAGGCGCTGGCCTTTCATGTGGGGGAAGCATCACTGCAGATGAACCCTCAAGCTTTGCCAGGAGTGATCCCTGAACACTGTCCTGTATGCCTTCCCCCCTCCCACCCTGGCCCCCCACCGCCGCCACACACAGGAAAACTAGCATGCAGGGTTGGAGAGATAGAGGAGTTAAGGCGCTTGCCTTGCATGTGGCGAACTCCATTTGGAATCTCCAGCTCCCACAGATTGTCACCTGAACACAGACCCAGGAACAACTCCTGGACCCCTAGGATATGCCTCCCCCCTCCAAAAAAAAAAAAAAAACCCTCAGGATTTTCAAACTAAACCTTTTACCATCCTTGCTTGGTTCTTTGATTATTTTTCTATTTAGCAATTTTACTTATTACTCTACTGGGATAACTAAAAGTTGTCATTTCTCTTCCCTCCCCTCTACTCATAATATTATGTTCCTGTTGGAAAAACTCAGTATCACTTGCCATTTCCCTAACCCCATTTGCCCTGTCTTTTCATCATACCTTACCTCTAATGAACTCTACTATTTATATCTTGCCCTCAATTACTGGAGCAGTTGGCCACTATTGGAGAAATTTGTATAACCCTAAGCATTGTTACTATTTACAATCACTAAGCACTCTGAACCTTCAACCATTCAGCAATCCTGTTACATTTTTCTAATTTATTCTTTTCACTCTAGGAAACTCTTTAAAATATTCACCAATTATCTCAAAACCCTGTCTGTTCTTCCAATTCTGTCAAAGTAGATGTCACTCTACATCATTTAGAAGTCACAAGGACCAATGTTCCTTTAGGAACATTTTTGCAAGCCGAGCAAAGAAGAGAATGTTAAGGAAAAAATTTGGGGGTTCTGGGAGGAGGGTGTTTGAAAAGGAAAATGGGCAGGAGAGATAGTACAGCAGGTAAGGTGCTTCCTTTGAGCACAGCCAATACAAGTTTGATCCCCAGTATGCCATATGGTCCCCAGAGCATCACCAGAAGTGATTCCTTTGTGCAGTCAAGAGTAAGCTCTGAGTATCATTGAGTGTACTCTCCCAAAAAATATAAACTTAAAAAGGTAAATCAAGTCAGGAGGCAGTATTTTGACATCTTAAGTTTATATCATTGCAATGAAAGAACCTTAAAGTCTTAAGCAGATAAATAAAATGAGATGAAGAATGGACTGTGAAAATAGAAACCTCAATAGTTTGATAGTTCTCTAAATAGTTCAGATAAGTTGAATGATAGTGACAATTTGGAATTGTAATGATAATGAGAAACACTCAGAATAAAGTACAACTGAAAGCAGAACCAGCAAACTTGCTTATGGCTTAACAAGTTCATAGAGGAATCAAGAATGCCTACTAGATTGGGGGCTTAAGCAACTATACTGAATGGTTATTTATTTTGTTTGATGTACTTGTTACATATTAAAGTAAAGGTCTCATATGTTCATTACACATAATGAGGGCAGGCAAGTCTACATACTAATGCACAAGAATGAAGTTCATGAAAAATTAGGACGGGAGACAGAATTTAAGAGAGGTGAAAAGGTACTGAGAAGGAAAAGCTAAAGGTTAAGGTTTTGAATTTTTGAAGGCATTGATATTTTGGAAACTCTTAGAATCAGGTTAGGTTTAGTGCTATTTAAAGAAACCAGTATAACAACTTCTCACTGGTCCCAAATTGGCCAAGGGATGACCCACATACAATGTTTTTTTTAAGTGACTTGATCTTAAAGGCATTGCCTGTGTTACTGTTTTCTCAGCTATGGTGATTACTGGGTATGGTGATTATAATAGTCTGTAAACAATAACAGGAAAAGGTCCTTGAAAAAGGCGATGAACTTGCTACTTTTCCATTAGTGCCAAAAATTGTTGGAGGTAATCCAGTGCTCCCACTGCCCCCACGTCCTAGTAAGGTGAAAATATACATCTAACTTAATACACATGTAACTTAGTCATGAGCCAAACCATACTTATGTGTGTGTGCAGCAAAGATCACGGATGTAGTACTAACAGGAAGGATATGTATGCAGGGGAGCTGCGGAGAGGACCCCAGTGGTGCTCTGTGGTGCTCCTGACTCTATTCTTAGGGATTACTCCTTGCAGGGCTCAGTGGACCATATCGGGATGCTGGGGATAGAACCTGGGTCAGATACTTGAAAGATAAGTGGCCCACCTGCTGTACTGTCTTCTCTCCAGCTCCTGTATGTTCTCTTTAATAAGTACCTCTCCTTTTCTCCCCCTTACATTTCTCTAAGTAAATTTCTTTAAATAAAACTCTTTGCTTCATTAGGACTGAAGTGATCCAAAAACCAAAAAGAAAGAGATGGGGGAGAGGGAACTATTTGCCTCATTAAAAAAGAAAGAGGAAGAAAGAAAGGAAGGAAGGAAGAGAGAAAGAAAAAAGAGAAAGGAGGAGAGAAAGAGGAAGAAAGAAAGAAAGAAAGAAAGAAAGAAAGAAAGAAAGAAAGAAAGAAAGAAAGAAAGAAAGAAAGAAAGAAAGAAAGAAAGAAAGAAAGAAAGAAAGAAAGAAAGAGGGAGGAAGAGAGGGAGGGAGGAAGAGAGAGGGAGGAAGGAAGAGAGAGGAAAGAGGGAGGGAGGGAGGAAGGAAGGAAGGAAGGAAGGAAGGAAGGAAGGAAGGAAGGAAGGAAGGAAGGAAGGAAGGAAGGAAGGAAGGAAGGAAGGAAGGAAGGAAGGAAGGAAGGAAGGGAGGGGCTGGAGCAATAGCACAGTGGGAAGGGCATTTGCTTTGCACGTGGCCGACCCAGGTTTGATTCCCAGCATCCCATATGGTTCCCTAAGCACCTGAATAATTCCTGAGTGCATGAGCCAGGAGTAACCCCTGTGCATCTCTGGGTGTGACCCCAAAAAGCAAAAAAAAAGAAAGAAAATTAAGTGACATTGGAATTTTTCTAAGGAAAGATAAGACCTACTAAAAATTATATGTGTATAACTGAAATACATTTATGTAAAATTATTTTTTGTAATTTTGTTTATAAACTGTTTTGATACAGCACATTTCACTTTGTTTATTTTTAAAGATATTTTAATTGTTAGGGCTGGAGTGATAGCACAGCGAGTAGGGTGTTTGCCTTTCATGCAGCCGACCCAGGTTCGATTTCCAGAGTTCCACATGGTCCCTGGAGCACCGCCAGGAGTTATTCCTGAGTGCAGAGCCAGGAGTTAACCCCTATGCATCGCCAGGTATGACCAAAAAAGCAAAAATAAATAAATAAATAAAATTTTAAAAAGATATTTTCATTGTTGTTAAGTTTACCAACCAGGAAAGTAAGATAATTTATAATTAAATACAAATTCAATTTAAAATTAAGCAAAAGTACAAAGTACTTTGCTTTTATTTATATCAGTATTTCAAAATTTGTTTTGAGCAACCTTAAAATATATGATTTTGGAGAACTAAATCTTATCATACAAGTTTTTGTGGTAAATAATAACAAGGCCTAGAGAAATAAGATTACAGGCCTCACTGTAAGTCTGGTAGAGATAGAAATAGCAAAAAATAGACCCTGGAATTCCTTTTGCTAAGATAACTCTCTGTCTTATCTTTCTTCTGAACAACCAGGCCTAAGGACTTTATTACTGAGCCTGTGTCTTTGTTCAAATAATTATCTACAGCATGTGGTAAGATGATGTTGGGACTAAAACTAGAGTACATGTCATCATACAATTAGACGAATGTGCAAAACCATGATGTCTGTGTTCCTTGTAATTGCAAGACACATTTACGTGGCTTAATTGTGTGCTTCTAGTCCAGCAAAAGTAGCTGAGCAGTCATCCCCATCCCCAACTAATCATGTGGCTGTCCCAAGACAAAACCTCTTGAAGAAACAGTCAGTATCCTTGAAAAGACTAAGTTTCCCGATGGTTCACAGTATCTCTATGGTATCATATGTATTTGATGAATGGGGGGAAGTGGGTAATATTGACTCACCACAATTAGTAGATTCACTATGATTCGGTGAAATTTTAAATTTTTGTTTGTTGGGGGGCCATGCCCAGTGATGCTTAGGGGTTTCTCTAGCTCTGTGCTTAGGGATCCCTCTTTGAAGACTCCAAGGACCACATGGAGTGCCAGGGATCGAACCTGGGTCAGCCCCATACAAAGCAAGTGCCTTGCCCACTGTTCTTACTCTGAAATCGAAGTTCTTTACTTCATTTCATAGATGAGGATAAAGGTGCCAAGATAAAAAATAAATAACTTTTCAGAGTCAAAATAGGTGGCAAAGATTTGATTCAAATCTAAGTTCTTCAAATTCAAGGCCACCATTTTTACCATGTAATTCTCAGTAATTATAAGTTCTTATTCCTGTTCTAAAATGTATTTTGGTAGTTTTATAATGGAGTAATTGCTATCAAGTATATCCTTGTCCAGATTGGCAGTGTAAACATTGACTGTATGCAATGTTCGTTCCTTCTGGAAACTAGGAAATAAAGATAAAATTGAAGTATTAGCCTTTATTTACAAGATTCTACTCTATTCTTTTTTTTTTTATTTGTTTCATAGTCTTGGGACACACCCAGTGGTACTCAGGGGTTATTCCTGAATCTTCACTCAGGTATCACTCCTGGCAGTGTTCTGGAGACCGTATGGAATATCAGAAATTGAACTTGGGTCGGCAGCATGCAATGCAAACTCCTGACTTACTGTACTATCGTTTTGGCCCTCTTGGCCATTTATTTCTAAAACTTGAATTGTCTATGTATATAACATTTCTAACAAACTTCCAAGCTTTGGATAGTCTTGATTATCTTGATTTAGACAGTCTTGATTGATAGATCAACATAAATCTAAAGCTGTAAACCAATAGGTAATTGCTTTATTCCTCAATGTGTATTGAATCTTGCAGCTATCCTATGAACACTGGTGATCTTACCTATTTATTCTCCAAGGCTCCATGAATACTTGAAGGGTACGTGACCAAGGAGGAGGCATAATGTTCTGTCCTCCACAGTTTCCATACTCAGTTTTGTTGGTTTTTTTGGTGGGGAGGGGTAATTGCACATCTCACTTCTCCCACCCTCAGGGGTAGTTGGGCATTTTATATTTCAAACAAAACAGGATTAGTTCTGGAATTCAACAGATTGGACACACTGATATAACCTGGTTATGAATGAGCAAAAACTCAAGTAGGAAGCCAAAAAAAAGTGCCTTAAGGACCTGAAGAGTGGCCTAGTCAAGGGAAACCAGAAACCAGCAGAACCTGGAAAATCTGCCTCCCTGTGCAGCTTTTAGAAATGAAATCTTTGCACATTCTTTTTGGCTTTCTATTTTCTTCTTTGATTTCGATCTTAGTTTGGTTTTTTATCTAGTTTGAGACAATGCCATGATTAAAAAGGCATAGTCGCCTCTGCCCCCTCCAGGAACCAGACGCCACTCCTTGCAGTTGTTTTGCAATGTGGCAAGAACCGGTTTTTCTCTTCTGCCAACTATACCCTCAGACATCATCAGTAAGGTAATAAGGGAGGACTTGTGGTACATGGTTCCTTGTCCAGGATTCTTTATGAGCTGTTTCACATTTTGTTTTCATGAAAGGATAATTCACCTTGTTGGATGCATGGTTGGACACCCTAGAAAGCCTAGGAACAATGGACAGACTTCCCTTTTTAAAGATTTTGAAAGGTCAATAAAATAATTAAAGTCATTACATGGTACCTAAATATTATTTAAAAGGAGTCCTCCTAAAGAGTTATAACATAGTTTGTTTGGTCTGGTTTTGGGGTTTGGGGACACATCTTCCTGTGCTCAGGGATTACTCCTGGCTCAGCACTGAGGGATCACTCCTGGCTATGCCTGAGGAAATACAGAGCATGCCAGGGACAAACCTACATCAGTCATGTGCATAGGAAGTGCCCCACCTACTGTACTAGCTCTCTGGTCCCTATAATATCATTTTAAATTGACACAAATATTTGAAGATATTTTTTTTGTTTTTTATTGCTTTCTGGGGTCACACCCGAAGATGCACAGGGGTTACTCCTAGCTCTGCACTCAGGAATTACCCCTGGCAGTGCTCAGGGGACCGTATGGGATGCTGGGAATCAAACATGGATCGGCCACGTGCAAGTCAAACGCCCTACCTGCCGTACTATTGCTCCAGCCCCTGAAGATATTTTTATCAACCATAGCAAACTGTATGTATGAAATCTGTTTCCTTGTAGATGGTATATGTACAATATACATGTACAAATGGACATTTTGTACAAAAGTAAATATTCTTTCTTGGCTGGCTTTAAGATGCATTGTAGTGTGAAGCCCCATGGTCTCCAGGACTAGAAGTCCCACCTATTTGTTTCATTTAGATTTTTGTTTCTGGGTCACACTTAGTAAGCTCCAGACCCTGTACTCATTGATCAATCCTAGCATTGTGGAAAAATTGAACTGCAGTCAGCCTCAAACAAAGGCAAGCACCTTACCTCCTGTAATATCTTTGTGGCCCCTTAGAAGTCTTACTTGTGATAGGACTTTAGTAAATTTACTTTAGTAAAATTACTCCCTTCAGGGCCAGGTTTTCTTTTTAAAAAAATGCTAACTGAAATAGGTTCTTTTATATTGGATTGTACCAATGACCTGAGCTAACACATAGGACTGAAATTAGCACATGTGGCACAGAGAGCACAGCACTTGGTTATTGACCTGAGATTTTGCCAAGGTGATTATTTACCACTAAAGTGTGGCCTTTTGAAGAGTATAGACCCTTATCCATTTCTCAATGTGCTGTTAAGACATTTCTGTGCTCTTCTTGTGTGCTTGTCCTTTTATTAGCTAATTCAGGAAGCCAGTTTTGCATCAACAGTATGTCAGGCCATGTGCTAGATGTCGACAATAAGAGGATAAAGCTGTTTTTTAATTCTCATTGTTATTATTTTGTTTTTAAGCCACACCCAGCTGTTCTCAAGGCTTACTCCTGGTTCTGTACTCATGAATCACTCCGGTGGGGCTCAGGGGACCATATGGAGTGAAGAGATTGGATCCAGGTCTGCAGCATGCAAGGCAAGTAGCTTACCTGCTGTATTATCTCTCCAGCCCCAGGTAAAGCTATTTTTAGTTTTCAAAACACTAAGACAAGTGAGGAAAATAGACACATGAGCCATTCTTTACATTGTACCATGACAACTACTATAAGGAAGTATGGTTTAAATGTTCTGGGAAGCAAGAAGATAGGCATTTCAGTGTGGGAGGCAGACAGGGGTGCTTTGGAAGGCTTCCTGACATGTGACTAGGTGTGACCTGCACTAGATATTAGAGAGGAATATACTTGATGTTCTGGATATGAAGTGTGTAGGGTATGTAAATAAGATATATATAAGTGTATAGAGGGGGCTGGAGTGATAGTACAGCAGGTAAGGAGCTTGCCTTGCACAGAGCCAACTTGGACTTGATTCCATATGGTCCCCAGAGCTTGCCAGGAGTCAGCCCTAAATGCAGAGCTTAGGTAATGCTCAGGTAAACCCTGACCACTGCTGGTGTGGCCCAAAGAAAAAGCCAAAAAAGTACCTGGAAAACTTAAACATGACCTGTTTGGAAAACTTCCTGAAATGTGGCTGTATATAGAAGACAATTACAAATGTCCTTGTCCCTTCTCTTTACCCTGTGAGATTTTTCTCCCTCTGCCCATTCTTTTTTTTTCTCATTCCCCTTCCTCTTCAGATAACTTGACTAGAGGTTCTACGACTTACAACAGTAGAGGTAGAAATCCAAGTCCTAATTTGTCTGTTTCCAAAGGATAACGTACAGTGAAGATTTTGTAGTCTTCTAATCAAGCTTTTCATTATTTTCTTATGATTGTTGTGAGGGACAATGTCACATTAATTGCTCTGTTAATTTTCATTATTACGTTTAGATTATATGGGGCAATAGGATGCGATTAAAAAGGAGTTATGTTCCATATTAATTCAATGAATTATTCAATTAATACATTTACTGAGTACAATGGTAGTTAAATAATTGCATTAGGTATTATTAAAAATACAAGAAAGATATATTTTCTGCCCTTAAAAAAACTTACATTCTGTTGGATATCTAGTACAGGGGTTAAGACATTTGCTTAACATACTTCTCTCCCTGGCTGGATCTCCGGTTCCACATATGTTTCTCTGCGCCCGCCAGGAATGATTCTTGAGCACAGAGCCAGGAGTCTATCCAGAGCACCTCTAGGTGTGACCCCAAAACCCCTCTCCAAATACAAATAAAAAATAAAAAGAAGGGCTGGACTGGGCACTAGGGGAATAGGCACTAGCCTTTCCTATGGCTGACCCAGATTCAATCCCTGTATATGGTTCCCCGAGCACCTCCAAGAGCAATTCCTCAACACAGAGCCAGAAGTAAGCCCTAAATACTGCTGGGAGTGGACCAAAACAAACCAAAAAATGTGCCCACCCACCAAAGTGTGTAAAAGTTCCATTCTAATGTAGGAAATGATTGGAAGGGTTGACAACAAAGAATGCAAGAGAGCTCTTTTAACTGCTGGTAAGCTTAGCACTATAGCAGAGTGTCTTATTCTTTTTAAAATTTCTTTGGGGGGGCTTCACAACCAAGTGTACTTAGGTATAAGCCCTGGTTTTGTGCTCAAGAATCACCCCTGGCACAAATCCAGGAACCATGTGTGGTATCAGGGGTCAAACTGATGTTGGCCACATGCAAAGCAAATATCTATCTATCCTATTTATACTGTCCTATCTGTCTAGTCCTCACTTTTTCCTCCTTTATTAGCAACCTTAGTGAAACATCTTTAGACTTTTCTACCCAGATCACATGAAAATTTAATATGATATATAGTGTATATTTATTTGGGACATGCATATCTCTGCTTTACATGTAAAACTCCCAGGTCCTTGCTTGGAGGGCCCGCTCGGGATGGGAGATGTGGGCTGAAAGTAGACTATAGACCGAATGATGGCCACTCAATACCTCTATTGCAAACCACAACACCCATAAGGAGAGGGAGAGCAAAAGGGAGTGCCCTGTCACAGAGGCGGTGGGGGGGATGGGTTAGGGGTGGTGGGAGGGATACTGGGATCATTGGTGGTGGAGAATGAGCACTGGTGAAGAGATAGGTACTTGATCATTGTATGACTGAAACATAAGCACGAAAGTTTGTAAGTCTGTAACTGTACATCACGGTGATTCATAAAAATTTTTTTAAATAAAATAATTTTTAAATCCCATGTCTTTACTTACCCTTCAAAGAAGTTTTTGCCGTCTTGAGGAGGGGGTGTCAATACTGTATATGTTAGGAATTTAAAATTATTAGGGTAAGACTTCAATGCTAAGTCTGGTCTTAGCATTTGATAAGAGACTAGAGAGATGGGCGATAGGTCCTTACCATTGCTGCGCATAGATAGATAGAGGACCCCTGGTCATTTGTGTTAGTTGTTTTTTTTTAAGTTTTGGACTACAGCTAGCAGTGCTCAGGTTCTGTGCTCAGAGATAACTCATGGCCAGGCTCAGGGGACCATATAAGGTGCCTCCAAATTAGAATTTTGGTAAAATTCTATCAAAGATCACATACAATTAAAAATTAAATCCCTTGAGTTAAAAATAAAACATAGCATTAACAAAAAATAGTTATGTGGATATAGAGACAGAGCTAGATATACTTTTGGTTTAGCTCAGAGCTGCTGCAATTAGTGTGGATGATGAGGAGGGAAAAAGAGATAGAAAATAATTTGAAGCTATAACCATAATGTGATTGTTGCAAGAGAAATTCAAGTTCATAGATTATTTCAACATTAGCCTACAATCATCATCTCAAGCTTCTCTGCCATTATTATCTGTTATCAAATTGTTGTCCTCTCCAGTATATAATTCTCTATTAATATTATTCATTCATTCATTCACATTATTATTTGATACACAGTCCAGAAGTATGCCAGTCAGAAAGTTCACAGTGTACACACTCATTTTAGTCCCCATTACAGAGTTAGGAATTTGAATGTTATGTTTTTACACTGTACAAACCCTTTTATTGTGGGGAACAGGACTATCATCACAGGTATTGGAGGCCAGAGAAACAGCTCAATGCCAAGCCAGTAAACCCCTACCACAAATAAATAAATGAAAAGCAAAAAAAATATTGTGGGGAACAATAAAAGGGTTTGTACAGTGCTCACGACTCATACCTGGTGGTGCTCGGGATTGAAACTAGGTCTGCCATGTGCAGTGCAATTTCCCTGCCCTCTGTGTATCTCTTCAGCCACAATATTCTTTCTCAACCACTTTTCAAAATTAAAGTACCCAATTTCAGGACAAAATTAAATTTGCCTGGTCTCTGTGTCAAGGAGCTGAGGTATATCTCCTGCTAACTGCCTGGAAAGGAATGAATCCTTAAGTATCAAGATCTGAAAATCTTGGGGCTGGAGCGATAGGACAGCGGGTAGGGCGTTTGCCTTGCACTCGGCCAACCCAGGTTCGAATCCCAGCATCCCATATGGTCCCCTGAGCACCGCCAGGGGTAATTCCTGAGTGCAGAGCCAGGAGTAACCCCTGTGCATCGCCAGGTGTGACCCAAAAAGCAAAAAAAAAAAAATCTGGAAATCTTGCTTCCAAAGCCTCTGAGTAGATAAATGCTACATATAATTAATCACATGAGCAAATTTGAAAGTCAAGCATTAGCTGAGGGATTTTTTTTGCTTTTCATTTATTTATTTGTTTATTTATTTATTTATTTGTGGTAGGGGTTTACTGGCTTGGCATTGAGCTGTTGCTCTGGCCTCCAATACCTGTGATGATAGTCCTGGCCAACATCTGTTTTGTTTGCTTGTGGACAGACTGGGGATAAGGTTGAGCCACACCCAAATTCTGACCCGCAGATAATAGTTGCTTTTTGTAAATATGGTGAGAACCAGTAAGGGACCTGGGCTTCATCCCCAGCATCCCATGTGGTTCCCTGAAAAAGCCCAGGAGTGATCCTTGAGCACATAGTTAGGAATAAGTTCTAAGCATCTCCAGGTGTGGCTCAAAGACAACCAGTGAAACAAAATATAAGCAATTCCTCACTCCAGCCTGAGTCCATGGTTTCCTGAGAGCAAGTGTGTGGGGACCAGTTTTCATGCTGTGCAAAACCAGTAGGTTTCAGGGGTTACTTCTGACTCTGCACTCAGGAGTTAACTCCTGGCAGTGTTCAGAGGACCCATTGGGATGCTGGGGATCCCGCTGTACTATCTCTCCAGCCCTCTGGCCCTCAGTCTTAATTCATGAAAGTAAATGAAGTTAGACTTGATAAACAAAAGAAAATCTATCAATCTGTCATTGGATATATCATTTAGAAATGTGTAGAGAAGCAAGCAAGTTATTATAAAAGCTATTGACTATTATAAATAGCATAGGAATGTAACTTAATTTCAGAATTAATTTCCCCTTCTCCTTCCAAGTAATCTTGTTTTTGTTCAATTATCCTTAATTCTCTCATGAAGTCTATATGATTCTTTGAAGCTAACCTAATCCATAGCCTAAGGAGCTTTATTTTAACTAGTGCAAACACAGTAATCCCCTCTCCCTCCTCGCATATACATACACACTGTGCCTGTTAGTTCATGCTCTATCAGGCTAAAGCAGTCAGCATATAGTAGTCTCATAATGACTCTTTGTTTTTATTTATGGATTTTGCCTCCACCTGATCCCGAGGATGAACCCTGTGGTGCTGGAGAGGGCAAGTGGTCCCAATGTTAAACCCGGGATGCTGTGAATGCCAGGCAAGTGCTCCAGCCCTTTTGAGTCATCTCCCTCTTCTCCCCACTCCACTGCCTACTCCCTACTTCATGGAGACCCTTCTAGATATAGTAAATTGCCGTGTGAAATTTGCAATCAGCTTATACATTTGTTATAAGGAAATAATAAATTGGTGTTTTGATAAGGATTGTGTTGAACCTGGATGAAAATTAATCTGGCAAAGACTTCTCTCTACACATTGTCTCTCCATATACGGATAAAGGAGATCTTTCCTTTATTTAGATCTTTCGCTTCCTTCAATGTTTTATAGTTTTGTCAGGTTTTTTGTTTGCTTTTGGACCACACCCAACTATGCTCAGGTCTTAATCCTGGCTCTGAGCTCAGGGATCACTCCTGGCCAACTGAGGAGACTGGATGGGGTGCTGGATATTGAACCTTGGGTCCAACCCATCCAAGACAAGCACTATCCCTGTTATACTATCTCTCCTCCCCAAGATAACATGTACATGTCCAATACCCTGCTCATTACTGTCCCTTGCCACAAGTAATCAGTGTTCTTCTTTCTGTTCCTGTTGGTTCATTTTGCTTACTCCATACAATGATTACGTAGGCATAACTTTTGCATCTGTCTTTGTTGCTCAACATAGCATCTGTGCTATTCATTCATGTTTTTGTATCAGTGTTTCTTTGAAATTACTTTGTAGTGTTCCATTTGTATGAAAATACCAAATAGATTTATCCATTATTCTCTCATGGACATTTTGAGTGTTTTTGGCTTGTGGCTAATATAAAACTGCTACCAACATTTGTGTGTGTGCTGGGGTGGGGGGGCGAGCATGGTGGGAGCGGGCAGGGAGTGTCACACTCCAGCCATATTCTAGTCTTTCTTTCGATTCTGTGCTAAGGGGTCAGTCCTGGTGGGCTCAAGGGACCATATATGGTGCCAGGGATTGAATTCAGGTCAAACACCTTATCAGCTATATTATTTTCTTTCTCCAACATTTTTGCATAGAATTTGGTGAACACAAAGATACATTTGTTAAGAATCCTAATCTTAGAAATAGGATTGCTCAGTAATATAATAACATGCGATTTTTTAAAAAGGAAAAGTTCAAACTAATCTCCTCCATGAATTCAAGTCACTTTTCAGTTATCTTCTCCCAGTTGACATGATTTCTCTGCCCATTATTTTTTGTTGTGTGCTAGGGATCCAGCTCTGGACCTCGTGCATACAAGACATGCTACAGAGTCATATGCCGGGTTCAATTTCCCCCTTATTAATGTTACTTTTTGATGGACATAAAATTTTTAATTTTACTGAAATCCAGTGGAGCTGCCTGATAGTGCAGCGGGTGGGGCGTTTGCCTTGCATGCCGCTGACCGGGGTTTGATTCCTTCACCCCTCTAGGAGAGCCCGGTAAGCTACCGAGAGTATCTTGTCCACACAGCAGAGCCTGGCAAGCTACCCGTGGTATATTCAATATGCCAAAAACAGTAACAACAAGTCTCACAATGGAGACGTTACTGGTGCCTGCTTGAGCAAATCGATGAGCAAAAGGATGACAGTGACAGTGACTGAAATCCAGTGTGTGTGGTTTTATTTTATGGTGGCAGTGTGAGAGACTCTGCTTAAAAGTCCTTGCTCAGCCTGATGTCACAAATATATCCACTTGAGTTTTATTCTGTAGCCTTATTGTATTTGGTTTTATGCAGTCTAATCACCAGTCTGGCATAGCCACCAGACACCAGACATGGGACAGGGTGTATAAGGGTCTCTTTGATTGTCCTTTAATAACTGTAACAGCCTTTCATTCTACTGCCTCTACTGCCTCTACCTAACTCATTAAGAAATCGCTTTCTGGGAGCTGGAGTGATAGTACAGTGGGTAGGGGATTTGCCTTACCCGTAGCCAACTCGGGTTCAATCTCTGGCAACCCCAAGCACTACAAGGAGTAATTCCTGAGTCAGAGCCAAGGATAACCCCTGAGCATCATTCGGTATGACCCAAAAGTCCCCCAAAATCATTTTCCTCACCTTGGAGTAACACCCCAGACTGCACTCAGGAGTCACTCCTGGAAGTACGTTGGGCACCATGTCATTCCAGGGATCCAGCCCAGGTCTGCATACAAAACATGCACGCCAGTCCGTTAAGGCCTCTACGTGGCCCAAATTTTCTCCTTCATTTTGATACAACATTTCAAGAATGTTATAAAAATATGGGGGGCAGATCAATAGTACAGTGGGTAGGGCATTTGCCTTGTAAGTGGCTGACCTGAGTTCAATCCCTGGCATCCCATATGCCCCATACAGCCCCCTGAGCCTGCCAGGAGTGATCCCTGAGCACAGAGCCAGAAGTAACCCCTGAGAACTGCTGAGTATGGCCAAGGAAAAGAAAACAAAAAATGTTATATGAATATAATCATTCATTATGGGGCTGTGGAATTTTTTCATAATTCCTTTAGATCCATCCAAATTGTGTTACCATTGATTTATTCCTTTAATTGACAATATTTCTTGTTATTTATAGAACACAGTTTAGCCTCTCAATCTCTGAAGTGCACTTAGGTTTTGATTTGCGCTATTATGAATAAAACCTCTACAATCATTCATGTTTATATTTTTACAGATTGTTTTCTGTCTCTAGGATGAATGCCTTAGAGTGTATTTGCTACATTATATAATACTTACATGCTTATTTTTATTGATTTTTGTTTGGGAAGGGCCATACCCGGTTGTGCTTAAGAATCTCTCCTGACATTATTTGGGGGACCATATGCTGTGCCAGGGATACCAGCTGTACTTTCCCTCCAGCCTTAGTGCTCATGGGATGCAACCTTTACAATTTCTGCCTCAATCTCTGTACTGTCTCCCAGGCCTTGCAAAAGTTTTCTTCATTCACTTCTCTCTGCTTTCAACACATCAACTTCATGGTATTTGACTATGTAATTGATCAATTTAAGTAACCTAAATTAATGTATGATTAATATTTTAACTAATCCCTTTAGAGGATTTATACTTTCAAATTAGCATTCGCTAATTATGTATAGGGGGAACGGTATCTTGGAATACCTCCTGCCCTGTCTGTCATTTGCTCATTCTTAGTCTTTTTTCTAATGGTTCAGAAAGTAAACTATATGGAAAGGTATGACATCAATTGGTAAAGCTACTCATAAAAATGGTGGGGCTGTGAAGTTGGAGCAATAGTGCAGTGGGTAGGGCGTTTGTCTTGCATATCTGACATCCCATATGGTCTCCTGAGCACTGCCAGAAGTAATTCTTGAGCACAGACCTAGGAATAAGCCCTGGGCATCTCTGGGTGTGGCCGCAAAATAAAACAAACAAACAAAGCAAAAACAAAAGCTACTTATAGAAATGACACATTTTTTTTTGCTTTTTGGGTCACACCCCGCGATGCACAGGAGTTACTCCTGGCTCTGCACTCAGGAATTACTCCTGGCGGTGCTCAGGGAAACATATGGGATTGTGGGAATTGAACCTGGGTTGGCTGCATGCAAGGCAAACGCCCTACCTGCTGTGCTATCGCTCCAGCCCCAGAAATGACACAATTTAAGGCTAGATAATTTGACCATTAGGAGTTGCAGGCAGGGTTAGAGTGATAGTACGGCGGGTAAGGCACTTGCTTTGCATGCAGCTGACTCAGGTTTGAACCCTGGCAACCCATATAGTCCCTTGAGCCATCCAGAAGTAATCTCTGAGCACAGACCAAGAAGTACGCCCTGAGCACAGCCTGGTGTGGCCCTTAAAACACACACACACACACACACACACACAAACACAAACACATACATGCAGGAAGCAGCAGTAGTAGAAAGTTAGGAGTAGACTTTCCTGGTAAATTGCCAATATTTCTGACCAAACGACTAACTTTGGCTTTCAAGGGCACAACCACTGAAGGACTCACTCAAATTCCAGGCGTAGATGGTACAGTCTATTTCAGACAGTCTGGGTCTTGTTTGTTTGGGGATCACGTCACTGATCTCTGACGTCCTCAGAGATCAGTCCTGGAGGTCATATGGGATAATAGGCATCAAACTCAGCTTGACCACGTGCAAGGCAAGCTCCCTACTCACTGTACTATCTTTTGGGACCACTCTATGTGTTTTCTTGCCCTTTTCTAGTTACTGCAACTAGTTGAACATAGTGGGAATCATCTATGAATTTATAGTTAAATAAAAAATAACTCTGCTTTTGTAAGCTTCCAAAAGTTAAGTTCAGAGGTAGAGTATTGAATTTCATTACTGATTACACTAACTTGCCCACTAAAATAACCTGGGAATGTGTGGGTTAACAAGAATAACTTCTCTATTGTTTATCGTTACCAGCATAAAAAAGCACAAGAGAAATCTTTGTTGTCTCACGGGTCAATGAAGAATCTTAAAGCTCAAGAAAGTTCATCTCTTTCCAAAAGTCCATCTAAATAATTAAGAGAGAGAGGGGACTAAAAGTGAGACTTTGAATTCCAAACAGAATGCTCTTTCCACTCTGCTGAGATGTCCTGCTGCAGGGTCATGGAAATCTGACAAGACTTGGTGGCATGAGCATCTAATTATTGCCAGCTTTCTCCAGTCACAGCACACATTCCAACATCAAATGTTTAATGAGCATTTCATCACTTTCATTAGGATTCTTAATTGTTGATGCCTTTGACCTATACCAATGACTCTCATGCATCCATTGTATCAACATGTTCCATATTGACGTTTACCCTAAGAAGGCTTCCACAGAGTGGTTATGTAGTTGTCTTAGAATTACCTCTAATAATCTTCTGCTCTTCAAGCAGGCCAACAATTTACCTGGCATTTTTTCTTTTTTTCCTTTCTTTTTGTTTGTTTGTTTGTTTTAGGGCCATACCCGGCAATACTCAGGGGTTATTCCTGGCTCTGCACTCAGAAATTACTCCTTATGGTGCTCAGGGGACTATATGGGAAGCCAGGGATCAAACCTGGGTCAGCCATATGAAAGACAAACGCCCTACCCACTGTACTATTGCTCCTGCCCCTTTTATTTTTATTTTAAAGTATTTCTTCTCTCTATTAACTTCCATTAAGGATATTTGTCTTATCACTCTTTATCTTTATTCTATTTTATTTATTTGCTTTTTGGGTTTGGGGCCACACCCCGTGGTACTCAGGGCTTACTCCTGGCTCTGCACTCAGGAATTACTCCTGACGATGCTCAGAGGAAATGGGACCAGGGTGCCAGGATCCAACCCAGATACACCACGAGCAAGACAAACACCCTCTCCACTGTACTGTCACTTCAGCCACAAGTAAGCATTCTCCTGAAGGGGGTCTCTGTGGTTGTTATCCCAGTTTTCAGTCATGTTCCTTTCATTGCTACTCAGTATTATTACCTGTCTCAACCTCTAATACTATCTCTATCTCAGGCATTAACTGCAATGTCAGCTGGCTTTATCTCAGTAGCTAACCTTGCGTGAGCTGTTAATCTGATTCTGATGACTAATTTGTACCCTACCAGCGGCTCCGCCAGGGTCCTTGATATAGCTTGTGCTCCTGATTGGTCCTAACTTTCTAGTACTTTAGAGTTCTCTCACCCTGTCTAGGTCTCTGCCTTTGCTTGGCTCCTTAGCTGTGCCATTTTGGGGAACCATCTTTCAGTTTAGGCAGACTCACCGACATTTGTCTTAGTTATTTCCACTTCTTTGAGAGTGCATTTCCCATCATCATTCTTGTCATAGGGAACTAGTTTGGATTTGAAGGAGAAATCAGAATTTAGGTGATTGAATCCAGAAAGGAATCCTAGAGAAAAAAGGAAACTATCTGCTTAATAGATAAAATAGATAATAGATAATAGAATCTATTTTCTATTATAGATAATAGAAAATAGATTAATAGATAAAATCCTGGGGCACAGCGGGAAGGGTGTTTGCCTTGCACGCAGCCGACCTGGGTTTAATTCCCAGCATCCCATACGGTCCCCTGAGCACCACCAGGAGTAATTTCTGAGTGCAGAGCCAGAAGTAACCCATGTGCATCGCCGGGTGTGACCCAAAAAGCAAAAAAAAAAAAAATAGATAAAATCCCAAGGTATTAAACACCCCAGAAGAGTAGCACTTGCTTAATTACAATGGGATTTAATTAAAATATTTTAATATCCTGTTCTTTATCTACAGGGGTCTTGGGGATCAAAACATTTATCCTACTTTACCTGTAATTCAGTGTTTTTCAGGGAATATGAAAGTCATTTTATTGGGGCATAAGAAAGAAGTTTCTTTTTGTATTTCTAACAAATCATGTCGTAAGTGTTATATATGAGTATTTTTATGGATATATAAGTAATAAGTACTGTAATACATAAAATTTTAAAATAATCATGTATTTTGGGGGATGCTAACTAAAATAGAATGTTTTATGGGGTGTGTGTTTGTGTGTGTCTGATAAAATGGTTTGGAGACCACTGAAGTTAGTACCTTATTAGTTAAAATAAACAGGCATGTGGAAGCTGGAAAGACAACAGAACAGGAGAGCATGCTCTTGCCTTGCATGTGGCAGTGGAGGCCAGAACTCCTGACAACACATATGGTTCCATGAGTACCACCGGGGGTCATGCCTGAACATAGAGCCAGCAGTTGGTCTTGAGCACCACTGGGTAGGACTCTACCTACCCCTCAAAAAATGTATATGGGTTAAAAAAAAAGGGGACGTGTTATACCTGCTAAATTCCTATGCTATTGATTTTGCATTTGTTGGAATTATTAAAGAGAATCATATGCTCACACTTTATCTTAGATATCCATATAGATAGGTTAGAGAGATAAAAAATATGCAGGGGACTTAGGCGCTGTATTCTGGAAGGGAAGAACTTTGAAGAGCTCAGTCATCTATGCCTTCCTCTACTTTTTAAAAAGTTTAAATTTTTTTAATGTTTATTTTATAAAGTAGTTCACAATATTTGGTTACATTTAACATTTGAATACCAATTCCATCACCATTACACCTTCCCGCCACCATTTTTCAGATACTTCCATGCCAAATCCCAACCCCTGCCCCAAAGCAGAACCAAAATCATTTATTTTGTATTGTTTGTTATGAAAGACTGCTGAAATTCTTCCAATAAGTTTCCTTAGAGGAAAGAGTGTGGAGTTTGTTGTATTTCACCAGGGGCCATTAAGCCCTTCTATAAAAAATCACTAACATGTTGTTAAAGGTTGAGGCTTGTGTTTATGTGTGTGTGTGTGTGTGTGTGTGTGTGTGTGTGTGTGTGTGGCTGGAGCGAAAGCACAGCAGGTAGGGCGTTTGCCTTGCATGCAGCCAACCAGGGTTCGATTCTTCTGTCCCTCTCGGAGAGCCTGGCAAGCTACCGAGAGTATCTGTCCCACATGGCAGAGTCTGGCAAGCTACCCATGGCGTATTCGATACGCCAAAAACAGTAACAAGTCTCACAATGGAGACATTACTGGTGCCCGCTCGAGCAAATCGATGAGCAATGGGATGACAGTGATACAGTGACAGTGTATATATATACATATATATGCATAAATATGTACCTCTAAGATTGATTGCCTCCTACTTTAAACCCCATCAAATGTGGTGTGGTACTCTTGGAGTATGGGTGGTATGAGGTATGAGTTGTCTTGTAGCTGCAAATGCAGCCTTACAGTACAGAAATACATTGACTTCTGGGTGAGGCTCGGCCCCAGAGTGTGGAGAACGGCTGTGAGCATGGCAGCCGTTGAGTTCCGGAGGTTTTCGGCTACTGGGGCTGGGTCCCTTGGGTCTCACCCGCCCCCCTCCAGGTGCCCCAAGTGAAGCAGCCTGGCGCAGGGGCTGGCGGCATGGTTATGGTGTGCATCATATTATGCTCCCTTCTGGGAGAGAAGGGTAATTCAACTCTAGGTATGTGGCCGATGAAGAAAATTACTTCCTCTACTTCTTGAATTTTGCTCCTGTACCCGCAGGGTCAGATGTCACATCACAAATTCATGTGCTAGATAGAGTAAGTAGCACTTTCTATTAAGTATTGCAACACAGAAATGACTCCTTCGGAGCCATTTCAAATGATGACATACCAGTAGGCCGAGAGAGAGGAGAGAAAAAGAACAACCAGGTAGATTTACCTTTTCTGTACTTTCATTTAACAAGAAAATTAATTGCATTTAACAAGAATATTAACTCACCAATTATCAAGCAGAAGACACTGCCCCACCTGTTAAGGTGGTAGGTTCGTTCATGATGGGCTTGCAATAAGTTCTTGGTAAATAATTTTACTTGATCTTGAACAAAATGAGGCAGAGTTTTAGGAAGGTAAATACGGTCAGAATGAGAGCTATCACTGTTCATCGTCACTCCCTCACCCCTGCCCCACCTCCTGCCTCTATTCTCCTTCCCATTGCATCCTCCTCCCTGCCTTTGTTCCTTTTTGTTATTCTCAATCCTCTTAACTATGCCACAGAGGTCTCTTGTGGTAGTGTTCCTGGGAAAACCTACTTAGCAAATTACCAACATGGGAGAGCAAAGAGCTTCTGCTTTGACTATAATAAGATTGTCAAGGGGGAGAGGTGGCTGTATGGCAATTCTGTGGAAGCCAGAAGATCCTCCAGTCTCAATATTTCCCCATATTAGTTCACTAGGTAACAACTCCTAGAGATGTTTAAGATAGTTTAAGCATCACCCCTTTGGTGCCTCTATTTTAAAAGGCAATAGCTCAATGAGGAGTCCAAGTTGATCCAAAAGATTTCCTCCCTTTGAGAAGAAACATGGGTTCCATAGTAGCAGTATTTCTGTGTGTGAGATAACTCAGTAAAAGATGGGGCCATTGGGTGGGAAGGGAACGTAATGCAAGGACTTGGAGAACAAAATTTTCCAACCTTGCTATGCATTACCTGCAACAAAACTGGAGATGGATGTGCCAAGACCTATGTGGGTTTTGTCTCTTTGTTTTATAGTGAGAGAGGATCTGACCCACACAATAGTAAAAGAAGATGGTGACACTGTAAAAAATGAAGAAGGACCTGGACCAATGGAGGTGGTCTGTCAGGGGAAAGGAGAAAGAGAGGTGACTGGCCTTAAAGAGGACTCAATAGAGTTAGGAAAGAGAGTGAGGGACTGTGGATGAAGTCAGGGCTTACCCTCCATGTAATGTGCTCAGCAGACAGTACCAATACCAGTCAGACCCTTCCTCCACCTCTTCAGTAATGCCTGGAATTCTCTTCACAAGCAAAGAAATCTTTGCCTCTATAGTGAGAAAAAGTTGAAACTGCAAGTATAATATTGACAAGTCTGAGGCAACTTTCCAAAAACAGTGGAAAGAAATTTTGGAGGGAAGTTGTGAGCGCAAAACTAAGAGAAATCCAAAGGCCTCTAGTCATCCAGAGGGTGTGGCTTTCCAATCATGGAGGCGAAAAAGGGGCCATTTAATAAAAACAAAGTTGATCAAATGCACCCAGCTTATGGGGACATTCCTCACAGGCGAGTGAATCCAAAGGGGAGAATGGGCAGGTTTGGGAAGGGAGGGAGACAAGCTTGTGGAGCCAGGTTTGGAAAGTGCTCACAGAGTGTTTCCAGGGTTTGGCTCTGGCACAGAGCACTGTCACATGTGGTCCGGAGCCCACCATCAGTGGCTGCTTCTTTTCTGGCTCCTCTAACTGCACGCACTGTGAAGGGGACCTGGAGAGCAGCAGAACTGTGCTGAAGCCCAGGAGGAAAGATAGAACCTGCGGGCAAAGATTCAGGTCAACTCTAGGTGTCCCTGGTAGTGGTACTGGTGGTGAGGAAGAACCGGCTGTGGTGGGGAAGGGAGAACATAGCTGGAAGCCTGCTTCATGAGTGGAGGGGAGCAGGCAGGTGGAATAGAGAAGGGATCACTGAGAAAATGATGGCTGGAGGAATCAGTCAGGATTGGAGATGTGTGCTGAAAGTAGATAATGGACCAAACATGATGACCTCTCAATGTCTGTGTTGCAAGTCATAATCCCCAAAGTAGAGAGTATGGGGAATATCGTCTGTCATGGAAGCAGGGGGAGGGTGGGAAAGGAGGTGTATACTGGGGATATCAGTGGTGAGAAATGTGCACTGGTGGAGGAATGGATCTTTGATCATTGTGTGATTGTAACCCAAACATGAAAGCTTGTAACTATCTCACAGTGATTCGATAAAATTTTTTTAAAAAAATGGAATTCCTTCTGGGTATCTCTTCGCTCTCAGAAACACATGCCCTTGGTCCTCTGCTCCAGGGGACTCTTCCCTCCAGATTGCAGGGTCTTATTCTACTCCAGCGCGAGAGTCTCCCACAGTTAAAAAGACAAATTATTTGGGGGCCAGAGAGATAGTACAGTAGGTAGGGTGTTTGCCTTGCATGTGACCAACCCAAATTCAATCTCTGGCACCCCATGAGGTCCCACAAGGAGTGATACCAGAGCAGAGAGTCAGGAGTAAGCCCTGAGCACTGAGTTGGACACATACGAGACATGTGTCCTAATCATTGTATCTATCCTGGCCCCACAAAATATTCTTTATTATTTGCCCTTCAATTTAAGACAGGGGGTGTAAGCTTTGTGGGTCCTACCTTGGCATTTCTCCCCAGACCACATACAAGCATTTTCCTCAAAGGGCGCGAGCATGACCCCAGCAACAGGCTTCCTCACCCAGTTTGCACTGTCCAAGGAAGACATGGAGTGTACTTTCTTGCTTTCCATCCTAGCTCTGACTCACGGCTGATCTCAACTGCCATAGAATCTAACCCACAGGACCCTGCACCCTCTCCTACCCTCCCCCCATGCAGGGGATAGAACACATAACATAAGCACAGTGTATTTGCCTCATTTGCTGATCACTTTGAGTGATTTTCTCCCACCCAGATCTAGGCTGAGGCCCAGATACCCACAGAAAACTGCTAAGCCTTGGGTTTTTAGACACAGTGCAACTAAGCAGTCTTTTAGAAATGAAATCACTGGGCCAGTGAGCTACTACAATGGGCAGCGTGCCTGCTTTGCTCACAGCAGGATTTGGCCTCCTGTACCTTCACTCAGTATATCCCACCCAGCCCTGCCAAGAGGCACCCCTGAGCACAGAGCCAGGATAAGTCCTGAGCACTGTTGGGTGTGGCAAAATAAAATAAAATAAAAGGCAAAACGTAATGTCCACTGCTTTAAATACTGATTCTCCACATAAACATGAGATTAGGTTTGAGTTAAAATATGAGCATGAGTTAGTAAACTCGCAAGATTGAGTATCTGGGGGCTGGTGTGATTGAATATCAGCGGGTAGGGCGTTTGCCTTTCACGTGGCTGACCCAGGTTCAATCCCATATGGTCCCCTGAGCACTGCCAGGAGCAATTCCTGAGTGCATGAGCAAGGAGAAACCCCTGTGCAACGCCGGGTGTGACCCAAAAAGCAAGAAAAAAAAGATTAAATATCTGTGGCTCTCTAACCTCCTTAAATACTTCCTCTATGCCAAAGCCTTACTTGGGTTCCAGCAGTGAAGTCTTGGCCGTCTCCCCTGTCTCATCTGTATTTGTTCTCCTTCCTTATTTAGGGACGCTGACTGATAAGGACTACTTCTGTGGTTTTCATTGCCCTGCAGCCTCTAAGTCAGCTTGATCAATGGCAGCTACAGTCAGAAGATCAAAGGTCCAGTGATCAATGTGTTGATGCACTGGTTCTTTTCTTACCCGATTACCGAGAGTTGTTGCATCTCTTTACCTAAGGATCCTGGAAAACCACCATCTCCAAGGAATTACCCTTTTCTGTCAGTTTACTTATTCCCTTAAGAGATCAGATTTAGGGATGGTAAAGATTCTTCCCCCAAATCCTTTTTAATTCAAAAGAGACTTTGCAAATAATCCTTTAACTCTCCCAGATTACCTTCTTTGAGTAAACCATCTGTTTCCTGCTGGGCTTGCTCCTTATTGTCATGGATCGGATCTGAAGCCCTAGCAACACGAAGGTGCTTTCTCTCCTTTCGTGGCTGGGGTTCCAAAGGGTTGTTTTTCCCGTGCATTTTTCTAAATCAAACATATTCCTTCCTTTGCACAGGGTTCAAATAGTATCATCTTCCCCATGGGGTTTTTATACTTCCCACCTGATTTTGTCTGTCAATGGCATTCTAGGATAGGTTGTATTTTTTTATTTTTTATTTTTATTTTTTTGGCTTTTTTGGGTCATACGCGGCTAGGCTCAGAAGTTACTCCTGGCTCTGCACTCAGGAATTATTGCTGGCAGTGCTCGGGGGAACTATATGGGATGCTGGGAATTGAACCCGGGTCAGTTGCGTGGAACACAAACACCCTACCCGCTATACTATTGCTCCAGCTCCTACTAGGATAGGTTTTAGGAGCTTGAGAGATGGTGCAACATGTTGTAGAGCCTGCTCCACATGCCAGAGGCCTGGGTAAGATCCCAGCTACTGCATGATCCCCCCAAGCCTGAGCTGGGATTAGCCTTGAAACTCTGCTGAGTGTGCCACCAGTCAAAAATTAAACAACAACAAAACAAACAAACAAGCAAAAATACCCCAAAACACAACTAAAAATATACAGATACTTCAGTCTCAACTTTTCCAGGAAGATGTCACTGAATCCAATCCTCAATCCTAGATCTTAGGCAGATAAAGCACTCTGTGCTAACCTCTTTTATAATCCTTATTACTTCTGTCATCCCCGTTGCTCATCGATTTGTTCGAGAGGGCACCAGTAACATCTCTATTGTGAGGCTTGCTGTTACTGTTTTTGTAAGACTTGCTGTTACTGTTTTTAGCATATCAAATATGCCACGGGTAGCTTGCCAGGCTCTGCCGTGTGGGTGGGATACTCTAGGTAGCTTGCGGGGTTCTCTGAGAGGGACAGAGGAATCGAACCCGGGTCGGCTGCTTGCAAGGCAAACGCCCTACCCCCTGTGCTATTGCTCTAATCCAAGTGCTTTGGTATCAGAGGAAATCAAGGGAGTGTGTGAAAGAACCCAAAGACAAAAATTATACTCAAGTGAAACATGTAGAATTCCAATGGAAATGCATGTAAGATTTTGGAGAGCAAACACAGATGCAAGAAAACAATGGGAAACAAAGCAAGGCACTAGATGGTGAATTCCTGAAGCACGAGGCTGCTGCACACACAGGGCAAAGGGACCCGACCTAGGCCTGACTTGGAGGAGGAGGGGAGGGGGCCGGGTGCCTCAGCTGGACTCTAAATGCCTAAGAGGCAAGGACAGTGGTCCCTACTGCCCGTCTCTAAAATGTTTCCGAAGGTTCTTCCCCACTGCGGCACCGAGATACTCTGAGTTAACCTAATCCCTGTAAACTCTAGAAGTCTTGGGAGAGAAAGCCCTAAGGCAACAGTCCCAGGCCGGGCCCTGGCTCTGGACAGGGCGGCAATATCCTGGTCCCTCTGTGCACTGCTGGCGGGGCGGCTCTTCAGGCAGCTCACACCCATTCCCACGCTCTATGCCAGCGAAGGGGCATCACTGCTTTCGGCTGAGAAAAGGAGGCCGGGCGGTAATGTTTCAAAGGCCGGACTGAAGGATCCTAAACGCAAGGTCAGATTTATCAGACAACGAAGTCCATGCAAGGAGTTTGCACAGGTGAAGATCCCGGGAAGGAAATCGTCTCTGGACACAGTGACACTAGCCTAGTTAGAAGGGAGAGTTTGGACTGTTTGGAGAAGAGCAAGTCAGGTTCCAAAGGTCGGAGTGAAGCCAGGGACGGGGCCAGGCAACAGAGGCAGAGACGCGAGCCCGCCACTCACACGCAAGCCACAGGCACCACCAAGATCTGATTCCAGGCAGAGGAGGTGGCACCCATTTTAGAACGATGTGGCGGGTTCATCACTGACCCTCTTCTCAAAACTTCTCCTTTCTCTCTCGAGCCCCTTTCCCCGAGTCCCTTACGTGCCGGTACTCCCCAGAATCGCATCCTTGCCAGTTCCCTTCCCCGCTCCTCTCCTCAGGCAGCTCCCAAGCCTGCAACCTCACATGTTCCTTAACTCTAACCCAGTGTTTTCCCAGGTGGGAGATACTTGCCCCGGTGGGGTGGGGGGCACTGGGGTGGCAATGAAGCGATCCAGGCAGGTGGCAGTAGTCTCAGGTGCAGCTGGCGTGGGATGCTTTCTGTTTGTTCAGGTAAAGAATATTTGGAAAGAGGTAGGCCAAATCAGTCTGGGAACCTCCACTGCCCTCTGGCTCAGCTGCTTTTGAAACCCAACAAGAATGTTTATCAACAAAAATGCTTGTTCCCCCTCCTCTTAAACCCCGTGGGTTATCTTCCACCACAAACTACTTCCTTCTCTTTTTTCTCTCCCAATGGCAACAATGTGGCATAAACATTGATAAGGTGAAGCTGCATCTCTGGCAAATAAGAGGTGTGTGATCATGGCTTATTTCATTTTGGGGGGCCCATTACTCTCCTGTGTTCACAGGCTTTGTGCTCCTGGAATTACTCCTAGCAGGTTTGGGGGATAGATCCTGAGTCAGAGGTGTGCAAGGGAAGCACCTTACCTGCTATACTGCTTCTCCAGCACAACCAACGCAATATTCAAGGAGAATAACAAAGTTGGACGAATGATACTACCTAACCTCAAGGTTCATCATAAAGCTACAGCAATCAAGAAAATATTGACTATAATGAAGGAAGAATACACCACTAGAAATGGAAGCAATCAGAACCTACAAAATGAACCCACAGAAAATTTAGCTGACAAGCTGATCTTTGACAGAGAACAAAGGACTTGCAAGGGATAGAAGATAGTATTTCAACACACGGGACTGGGGGATGAAGCTATAGTACAGCAGGAAGGGCCCTAGCCTGAGTTTGAAGCCTGGCCAGGAGTGATCCCTGAACAGAGAACCAGGAGTAAGCCCTAAGCACGATCAGGTGTGGCACAAAAACTAAAAAAATTTTTTTTAAATTAAAAAGAAAACAAATTGTGCTGAAATACCTGGGCATACACAGGCTGAAAAATGTTTTTAAATGGAGAGCTAATACTCTTCACAGAATTTCACTCAAAGTGAACTATAGATCTCAGTGTAGTAAAAAGCTACCAAACTAGAAGATGACATAGAAAATTGGTGACATGCAGATATAATGATTATTGCGGAGGGGGGAAGGGAGGGCGCGTGGGAAACCACATCTTGTGATCAGGGGTTATTCCTGGCTCAGATATGGTGGTTTTTTATGTAATAAATATCCAGTTCATGAAATAAATCATTGATAAAATAGTGGGCCCGAGGACCTTCCCCTGGACTGATCTCTGAGTGTAGAGGCACAGGTTTGGAGAAAATGTTAACAAGTACCTTACCTGCTATACTGTCTCTCCAGTCCCAAACTTGTCAAACTTTCTAAATAGTTTTTTTTTGCTTTTTGGGTCACACCCAGTGATACACAGGGATTACCCCTGGCTCTGCACTCAGGAATTACTCCTAGAGGTACTCAGGGGACCATATGGGATGCTGGGAATCAAACCCAGGTCGGCCACGTGCAAGGCAAACACTCTTCCCGCTGTGCTATCACTCCAGCCCCCAAGCTTTTGTCAAACTTTAACGTATACATTCAAAAAGTCTTCTTTGCTGCAAATGCTCTTCAGATGACTTCCTATGGCCAGTTATTTTGACGGATAGTATGGAAAATGTTGTCTGTCTTATTGTTTCAACAAAACATAAGACAAATAACTAGCAGTATAGGTTAATAAAGGATATAAACTCTAATCGTTTACTCCCATCCCCACCCCACCCCCCAAAAAAGAGGCCAGAGAGATAGGACAGCAGGTTGGGTGCTTGCCCTGCTTGCAGCTGACCCCATATGGTCCCCCTGGCCCCACTAGAAGTGATCCTTGAGTACAGAGCCCAAAGTAGGCCTTCAGCACTATCAGGAGCAACCCCTACCAAAAAATAAATAGTGAAAAATCATCAAACTGCATGCATATGTGTGCATTGTTAGGACCGGAAGTGCTCACACGCAGAGGAAGGTGGCTGTGGTTTATAGAACAGTTTTATCAGATGATATTTTTTTAAAAAAAGATGTGGCTCCATTTCTGCTTTAACAAGGTGACAGAGTGATGAACCAAGAAAAAACCCATATAACTACAGTTTTGAGTGAGTTTGCAGAGCCTGGCTGCAATTCTGTCCCAACAATCTGTGGAAGGAAAAGTTTAACTTGCTTGTGGAGCATATGATGATAAAGTTCCAGATCCCATGGCGAATTTTAATGAGATTTCCCAGAATAAAGCAAACTGAATTGTGTCATCTTCTGAAAAAAACTTGAAAAAGTTACTGGGGACTGCTCTTTTTTAATATGATGTCCTGAATCTTCGATTTTTCTTTTTCTCTTTTTGATTTTAGGGCCATATCCTGTGGCATTCCTGACTGTGTTTGGGTGACCATATATGATTCCAGGGATAGCTACATGCAAGGTAAGCACTTAACCCCTGTATCTCTCTCTAGATCTTTAATATTTTTAAGCTAATTCCCCTGGACTCTGCAGCCCTATTCAGTGTTTGCTTATACAACTCATTCTGTGCAAGAAATTTACCTGAGGAGGGAAAGAAAGAGAGAGAAAGAAAGAAAGAAAGAGAGAGGAAGGAAGGAAGAAAGGAAGGAAGGAAGGAAGGAAGGAAGGAAGGAAGGAAGGAAGGAAGGAAGGAAGGAAGGAAGGAAGGAAGGAAGGGAGGGAGGGAGGGAGGGAGGGAGGGAGGGAGGGGAGGAAGGAAGGAAGGAAGAAAGAAAGAAAGAAAGAAAGAAAGAAAGAAAGAAAGAAAGAAAGAAAGAAAGAAAGAAAGAAAGAAAGAAAGAACGAGAGAAAGAAAATAAGAAAGAAGGAAAGAATGAAGGAAAGAAAGAAAGAGAGAGAGAAAGAAAAGAAAAAAGAAGGAAAGAAAGAAAGAAGGAAGGAAGGAAAGAAAGAAAGGAAGAAAGAAAGAAAGAAAGAAAGAAAGAAAGAAAGAAAGAAAGAAAGAAAGAAAGAAAGAAAGAAAGAAAGAAAGAAAGAAAGAAAGAAAGAAAGAAAGAAAGAAAGAAAGAAGAAAAGGAAGGAAGGAAGGAAGGAAGGAAGGAAGGAAGGAAGGAAGGAAGGAAGGAAGGAAGGAAGGAAGGAAGGAAGGAAGGAAGGAAGGAAGGGAGAGAAAGGGGGAGGGAGGGAGGGAAGAGGGAAATGGAGGGAGAGAGAAAAAGAGGGAGGGAGAGAGAGAAAGAAAGGAAGCAAGTAATGATAAGTAAGAAAGAGTATGAGACAGAAAGTACAGATATATGTACAATATACTATATTATATATTATTATAATATATTATATATATACATATCTCAAATTTACAGCTTTGTAAGAGCATAGAGGATGAGTGGAAGGAGCAATTTCTTCTAAGATAAAATGGCCAAGGAAAGACTCTGAAAAGTGACGTTTGGGCAGACCTGAAGGAAGTGCAGGTGTAGGATGAGTAGGTTTCAGGGTTAATGCTGTAGCACGGCAGGAAATAATGCAAAAGCCTCGAGATGGAAGCATGTTGGATGAATTCAAGGAAGTACGAGGAAATGGCTATGACTGCAGAATGAGCAGGAGGTTGCAGTAAGATACAAAATTCTTTCTTCTGTCCAGGCATATTGAAGTTGTTTTTAATTTGTTGGGAGGGCAGATCCCAAACAGTGCTCAGGAATCCCAGGGGCTACTGCCAGCAAGACTCCGCCAACCTGGTCAGTAGTTCAACGCAGAGGCCTGAGGAGATGGTGTAGCACTGACTCTGCAGTACTGGGGATTACAAAGCCACCCAGATGATTCTGGGGCGCTCCAGGGCTGTACCCTGTCGTGCTCAGAAGGCCCTGCAGCACCAGGGAAAAAATGAGGTTGGGCCAGTGGAAAGCATGACCCCTAACTGCTGTACTATCCCTGACTTCTAATTTCTTTTTTTATTTTTGACTGTAACAAATGATGCTATGCTGAAGACCCTTATATATGCCTTTATTTATGTGCCAACATCTCTCTTGAAGGTTGCTATCTAAAGGTGGAATTATAGGTGGGGGAGATAGTACAGCAGGTAGGGTGCTTGCCTTGCACTTGGTCGACGCTGATTCAATCCCCGACATCCCATAAGGTCCCCCGAGCTCACCAAGAGTGATCCCTGAGCACGGAGGCAGGAGTAAGCAGAGCCAGGTGTGGCCCAGAAACAAAACAAATGATTCAATTAGTAAGTTATAGGTTGTGTATATCACTGTATCACTGTCGTCCTGTTGCTCATCGATTTGCTCGAGTGGGCGCCAGTAATGTCTCATTCATCCCTGTCGTGTTCAGGGTCAGGGGAATGAGGCCCATTATTGTTACTGTTTTTGGCATATCAAATACGCCACGGGTAGCTTGCCACAGGTAGGTTGTGTGTATCTTCCAGAATGTTAACAAATGAGGGAGGGTTGGGGAGCTCAAGACTCCTGGCTCTGCTCAGGGATCCTATTGGGGTTTAGGGGATGATATGTGCTGCCGAGAATCAAATCTGCATCCACCACACGCATGCTAAGTCCCTTGTCTCCACATTCTCTCTCTGGCCCAATAAAAGCATTTTATTTTATTTTATTTTATTTTTTTAAAGTTGTTCACTATAGTTCATTGCAGTTAATATTCAAGCACCAATCCCACCATAATGTACCTTCACATCATATAAGAGGAAAGTGTGTGAAGATTGTTGTATTTCATCTGGGGAGCCATTTAAGCCCTTATAGAAGAGATTCTAAGCATGTATGTTAAACCCAAATAAATGTGTGCTACTTTTGGTGCATCAGGGGGCAGTGTATAAGAGGTCGTGCATGAGTATAGTGTATACTCAGTTGTGCAGTGTATAAGAGCGGCCGTACGCTCCAGAACGTTCTATGTCGCTCTCTTCTGGGAGAATCAAAGCATTTTTAAAGCAATTTACACTACCACCAGTGGTGTATAAAATTCCAATTTGCAATTGCTAATGTCAGGCTTTTTAATTTAATACTTAATTACGCATCTGACTCTCATATTACATTAAATGCTATAATATGTAGTGATGTTATTATAATAACATTTTATCACTGCTGATTTATTTTGTTTCCCTAATTACTGGAAAATTTGAACTTTTTTATGTAATTACCACTTGATTTCTTGTTGAGTTTTTTTTAAGCTTTCTTGAGGGAACCAACCGCCCAAGTATGCTCAGGAGGCCTGGGGACCCAAGCAGCGATTCTTCATAGTGAGCGGCATTCAGGACAAGGACAGGGGATGGTGTGCTGCTGGGGCCCAAGGGTGCTGGGGCAGGAGCCCTGTGGGAACCAAACCAGGCTGGGGTCAAACCCGGGTCAGGCCTGTGCAAAAGAAGCATCCTACATTAAAGAAACCTTTTAGCTATGTCAGTCTTTTGTACCCCCCCCCTCTCTCCCTCCTCTCTCTTTCCCTCCATCCCTATCACAGACACACACACACACACACACACACACACACACCAATTGAAGAAGGTATTTAGCCCCTTTTGGCTAACGAAATGTAATTGATGCCTAAGGAACAAGGGTACCAGGAGATAACTCAATGAATAAAGCACCTGCCTTGCAAGCACGAGGCCATGAGTTTGGTCCCTGCTGCTGCTGCATGCGCTGAGCATGATCCTGGGGCTCTGCTCTCACAAGTCATTTCCAGCTGCACCACAGGCAGGTATGTGTGTGCACTGCAACCCAAAGGTGCACCCTTCAGCAAGTACATGACCAAAAAAGATGTGAAAACTCTGTGGTCAGGCATGTGAACCCCCAGAAAGCACATGTGCAAGCACACATATGAGAACACTGGTTACCGCAGCAACAACATCAAGAGATCACAAAGACAAGAAGGAAAATGGAGAATAAGCAAAATCATAAAAATAAAACCAAAGATGGGGTATGGGAATTTGTCTTGTACATGGCCTACCCAGGTTTGATTCCTGGAACCCCATATGATCCCTGAATCCTGCCAGGAGTGACCCCTGAGCACACGAATAGGAGTAAGTCTTGAGCGCTGCTGGCTGTGGTCCCTCCCCCTCAAAAGTAAAACAACAAACCAATAAGCTTGAAATAGATAACAATGGATGTCAACTATCTGATATAGTCTATGGTCGCCTTCACAGAAAAATGTGTTGGAAGTTCTGTATAAAGTTTTGGGGTTGGGGCTGGAATGGTAGTTTAACGGGTGGGGAGCTTGCCTTGCATGCAGCTGACCCAGGTTCAATGCCCAGAACCCTATATGGTCCCCTGAGCCTCACCAGGAGTAATCCCTGAGCACAGAGCCAGGGATAAGTCAGGAGCAGGACCCCAAACCAAAATCAACAACAACATTTTCTGAGTCACACCTGGCGGTACTCAAGGCTTACTCCTTTGCACTCAGGGCTCACTCCTGGAAGGGCTCACCGGGCTCACTCATATGGGGTGAGTTCTCCTCACCCACTGGACTATATCTCTGATTTCTCACAATTTTTTTTAGTTTGTGAATGCACAGTCAAGGTATTTCCCAGCCTAAGATAGTAAGTTTACATAATTGATTGATTTCAAAATAGTGACCCTCAAAAAAATGGGGATCCTCAAAGAAACTGATTCTCTAGAATCCACCCCATCCCCAATTCTAACTCCTTTGGGTAGTAGGTATTATCTTCATTGGCATCAGTGGAATTGATCATTCCATTTCTGGTAATGATCTCCAGTTCAAATTCAATAATTTGTGTTCATGTTCCTTCCATCTTGACTAAATCCAAAGTTACACATCAAAAAGAAAATCTCAAACAGATGGGTAACATTTCTCGCCACAGACCATTTTGTTCCAGAAGATTCCCTGAAGACCAGCAAGATCTTTGTTCCCCACACTGCCTTGATCGCTGGTTTCTTTCCTTTATGACACTCAACAATTATATTTTACTTTAGAATTTTCCTCCTTGTTTTGTGTTGGGGCCCCAAACAACAGTGCTCGGGACTTACTCCTGACTCTGCACTCAAGGAACACTCTCTGCAGGCTTAGGGGACCATATGGGATAGTGGGGATCAAACTCAAGTCATCTGTGTGCAACTGCTTGCTCTACTATTGCTCCAATCCTAGATTTTTTTCTTTTTGGGGTCACACCTGGCGATGCACAGGGATTACTCCTGGCTCTGCACTCAAGAATTACTCCTGGCGGTGCTCAGGGGAACATATGGGATGCTGGGAATCGAACCCGGGTTGGCCGTATGCAAGGCAAACACCTTACCCGCTGGGCTATCGCTCCAGCCCCCCAGAATATTTTTAAGGGAGATTTGTGAGTTTCTTTATGACTTGCTTCTATATTTTTGACCCAGTGCACAACATAGGACATTTATCAGCTTTAATTCTGTCTCCTTCAGTAATGCAGACATGATATCAGGAGTTTCCTAGGTTCTGCACAATCATTCTGAGCCCGATCTGCCTCTCCCCAATGTGTGTGTTATAAGGCAGGTAAGGGTTTTCTTGGAGCCATCACAGTTCTGCATTTGGGTTTTTTATGTCTTCACAGGTAAAGCTTCTTTCTCAAGTGCTGGTCCTTTGACTTCAAACAGTTCTGCTTCTGTCACAGGGCCAACCCCCAGCCTTGACTTCTCTACAGGTTTCGCACTGACATTTTGTTCAGGAAGTTGTCTGGCATGTAGGTGGTTGAGGAAGGAAATAATCCCTAGAGAAGTAAAGAATTTTATGTGAAGTTCAGTAGACATCAGATCTTTTGGCTTTTGAAATTCTTGCTCATTGGATAAATACTTGGCTCAAAAACAAAAACCCTTGTTTCCAGTAAGACTCACCCCTCTCACATACACCCCCAACCCCCACCAGGCAGAATTTTTTTTTTGCTTTTTGGGTCACACTGGCAATATGCAGGGCTTGCTCCTGGATCTCTGCTCAGGAATTATTCCTGGCAGTACTTGGGGGATCATATAGGATGCCAGGGATCCAATCTAGGTCAGTTGCATGAAAGGCAAATGCCTTACCGGCTGTACTATAGCCCTGGCCCCAGAATTATTTTATCTTACTGTGTACCCACTGCATTACAGTATTTCTCACATGGTTAATAAAAAGCCCCATAACGTGAATTTATTTATTTATTTATTTGCTTTTTGGGTCACACCCGGCGATGCTCAGGGGTTACTCCTGGCTTTACACTCAGGAATCACTCCTGGTGGTGCTTGAGAAACCATATGAGATGCTGGGAATTAAACCCAGGTCGGCTGCATGCAAGGCAAACTCCCTACCCACTGTGCTGTCACTCCAGCACCCCAACAACATGAATTTAAACCATAGGTCCACTAATATCTGTGTGGTCTTGGCCAAATTACCCAACATATCAACAAATTATCAACATATCTACCTCAGTTAGAGGTATAATAAATAGTTGGCTTTCAGGGGCCAGAGAAATAGTACGGGATCGGGCACTTGCCTTGCACATAATCAACCTGAGTTCGATCCTCCTGCACTGCTTTTGGTCTTCTAAGCCAGGAGTAAGTCCTGACCACTGCAAGGTATGGACCAACCCCCAGAAAATAAAGTAAGTTTTTAGATTCCAAACTCCATATTTCTTCACCATTCTTTCTAGCTTCACACAACCATATGTGAGTGAGTACCACAACTAAACAGTGCAAGCCCCAGCAAGCACACACCTGCCTATCAAGGTATCAATTTTCCGAAAAGCACTAGCCAGCATTTATGCCTCTACTGGATGCTATCTCCCATGCAAGAAGTAAATTCCTCTTCCATTCTTCCAGCATAAGGGAAGGAAATGACTCACCAGCAAGGGTGTACAAGAGGTCACACCAACAATTAAGATGATAAGTCCATAGAAAATCTACCTCCATAATATCCCTCGCGTGCCAATTAACCTGTTCCAGAAATAGGACGAGGCAGAGGAGCAAGCAGATGGCTAGGATCAGAAGAAAAGATGTCAGGTCCCCTCAGTGTCTCCAGTTTGCCTTTATTGCCACCCCCGAATCTTCTGTTTCCACACATACCATAAGTACAAAACGGATCAAAAGGATCCCAATTGGGAGATTAGCCAACATGGAAGAGCGAAAGGGGCTTGTCCTTCTCTGATGGGATAAGTCAGCCAAATTATGTTTATAGACTAAGAAAGGGCAGGTAGCTGGCAATGTGTTGTGGTACTGAAGAAGAGAAAAGAGGCATGTGAAGGAGGAGGATACCCCATAGAGACATTTTTTCCTTGTGACAATGTTACTCTGATAATTACCCTGTCATTCTAGGTCTGTACCTGACAGGAAACTGAGTATGGATAGCTTCAGATCCAGGTTGTCTACTATGCCTCCTCGTCTAGGGAGGCAAGAGGCGATAAGGCAGCCAAGTGCATTGAGGATGAAGAGGGCAGAGATGATGAAGGTGGCCCTGGAATATTGGAGATAATCTGTGAAGAGAAGGAGAAATAAAAGTCTGGAGTTTAGCACTTAGTAGAAGGATCAGTAACAGTGATTTCCATTCAGAGAAAATACATCCCTACTATGGAGGTGAGTTGCTCTGTGATCCCAACAAGTTATCTACATTAATAACCAGAGGCTTGGGGCTGGAGCAATAGCACAGCAGAGAGGGCATTTGCCTTGCACTCAGCTAACCAGGGTTCGATTCCCAGCATACCATATGGTCCCCTGAGCACCGCCAGATGTAATTCCTGAGTGCAGAGGCAGGCGTAACCCCTGTGCATCTCCAGGTGTGACCCAAAAAAGCAAAAAAATAATAATGATAACCAGGGGCTGGAGAGATAGCATAGCGGGAAGGGCACTTCCCTTGCACACTCCTGGAGTTCAATCCTTAGCACCCCATATGGTCCCCTAAACACCATCAGGTGTGACCCCTAAGGAGACAGGAAGTAAAACCTTCCTGAGCACAGCTGGGTGTGACCCCACATTTCTCCCAAAATAAACTGAAACCTGAGAGCAGCACATTTTCTGAAGGCTGGGCAATCCAGAATTAGCAGTATATGTAATCGACTAGAACAATCAGCACAGATGATTTTAATTCCCAAAATCACCAAAATTTTAAAAGGGTATGGGGAAAATGCTCCTAGTGGGGTTCAGGGGACATTACGAGTGCTGGGGATCGGACCCTGGTACTCCACGTGCCATGCAAGCGCCTTACGCACTGTATTTTCACTCCGGCCCCTGAATCACACTTTTATAGTCAAATAAATGAAAATCTCCATGCTACTGCTATTATGCTTTTCTTCCAACACACAAAGCCAAGACAGAACCATATCAGAATCATAGAACCTGCCCAGAAATCGTGATTCCGGATGGGGACCCCACATCCCGGAGATGAGGGTATAAGGCCTGCCTAGTATTTTGAGACATGAGCATGGAACCCACAAATGGTGCTCTGGGACCAGAGGGCCACTTTCAGCAACACTTGGTCACCCAGTCCCGCGGGAGCAGTGCTGCTTGGGTCCTGGGGTGCTAAGCACTGCAAACCTCCCTGAAAGTGCCCAGGGGCCTGCAGAGCTGCACCTGGTGATGCTCAAGGGACCATGTGGTGCCAGGGACTGAGCCCAGGTTGGGTGTGTGCCAGGTTGACTGCTGCACTATCTTCTGGGCCTGAAACCTGCCTAGTATTTATTCTTTCACCAGCAGGCTGGCGCATCAGAGTCCTTTATTACACACAGCTTGGAACTGTGTCTGCCTGGTGATTTCCACGGCGCTGGCTCTGGAGTGCCCGGCGCCTGCACTGGGAGCCCTCCCCGTCCTTCCCACCCTAAACAAGGCAGCGCCTTTCCTTACACTCTGCTCTGACTTCAGCTGTGATGTGACAGACTCAGAAGAAGGCTCTGTTTGGGCCTGAGTGACAGCACATTGGCCAGCGAGGCTTGAATCCCCAGCCCTCCATATGTCCCCAAGGCACCATCAGAAGTGATCCCTGAGTGTAGAGCAGGGAGTAGGCCCTGAGCACTGCCAGGTGTGGCCCACCCACACACACAAAAACACAAATACATTTTTAAAAAGGTGTGTCTGTGGATAAAAGTGAAAAATGATATCCTTTATTCCTGTCCCTCCATCCTTTATTACTGACTAGTTAGCAGCTCTGAATCCCCTAGAAATGGGGAGGCTAGGAAAGGAGGTCTCAGACTGAAGAAACCCCCCCACCACACACAGTTGAATTAGCCCTGAGCAATTCTCAGAAACAACTGGCTGTGCCATATAGAAGAGGGTTATATTCTTGCAATTCAGTAGGTGAAAGTTAGAATTTCTCAAATTTAGCCAATAATGTATTTGGAAGATTAATGTATTATTGTCAAAGATTAATGAGCTCTGGACACACTGATTATGTTTATGTCCTACACTTAGTAAGTTAACTCTGAAAATAGATGGTACAGAGGTTCATTTGCTTGCCTTGCTTGCAGCCTACCCTGGCTATGTGGTACTCTGAATACCATCGGACATTAATTGGACTGAATACCCCAACATTGCCAGGTGTAGTCCAAAACCAAAACATTTAGAATATAAACATTAAAAATAGGACTTAAAAAAAACAAAATAGAAGAGAAGAGGGTAGGCACTGTGGTTAAAGCAGGCGAAAAGGGTCAATTGTTTGGTAAAGTATGAAAATCAGACATAATATAGTATATAAAAGTGTTAATTTATAAGGCAGTACAACTTATAAATATATACTATTATGAACAAATGTTGCTTCAAAAGAATTTTTTCTTGTGTGTGTTTGGTTTTGGTTTGGAGACACGTCTGGCTGTACACAGAGATCACTGTTGGCTCTGTACTTAGGGGACCGCATGGGGTGCCAGGTTTCAAAACTGGGTCAGTCATGTGCCTTACCCACTGTACTCTCTCTCTCTGGCCCTCATTAAAATGTTTTTAAAATAAATTTGACCATTAAAATGTTCTAAAGAAAACAGGATGGTACTTGACTTATAATTATTGTACTTAAAGGAGTTGCATTATCAAATTTCTTTAACAGTTAACAGCATCTTTAGTAAATTCAAGGCCCCAAGAAATAGACTGTTTGCACACTGAGGGACAACGTTTCAGGACTGCCGCCTATTAAAGATCTAGATAATAATCTTAAGACCTACTATTTAGCCTGATACCGGGTGACACAAATTTAATTGCTGTTTAAATTCATTATCTTTTACTGTGTTTCTTTTAAAAATGGCATTTATGAGAGAAAATCTCTGAATATCATTGATATATTGTTATAGTTATCCCCATTTGCATGGACCCCAGGGTGTATAAGAATGATCAGCATCATGAATAACATTTTAAAATTCTCTCTTTTGGCTTGCAGCTTAAGCCCGTGTTCTTCCTTGAGCACGTATCTGTCACTTGCCTCTCTGTTTCTTTGCTTGCGTATTGCCTGCCACTGTGGAGAAGCCTGTATTCTGTATTCTCTCTCTCTCTCTTTTTTTTTGATTTTTGGGTCACACCCAGCAATGCACAGGGGTTACTCCTGGCTCTGCACTCAGGAATTACTCCTGGCGGTGCTCAGGGAACCATATGGGATTCTGTGACTCGAACCCGGGTTGGCCAAGTGCAAGGCAATGCTATCGGCTATGCTATCGCTCCAGCCCCGCCTGTGTTCTCTCTTAAATACACAACTCTCCCGTTCTCTCCCCTCACATCTTAAGTTTCAATAAAAACAAGATTGCTTCACCAAATCAATCAATTAATTAATAAAATTCTCTGTTTTGTGTGAAGCCCTGGATTTAATTTCTGACACTACAAAAATGATTAGTTAAATCCTCTGGCAATGTCTTAGTGAAAATTTTATTCACTTGATTTGCCTTCCTATAGGGATGATTAGGGTTGAAATTGTTTTGCCTTCGGCTATTAGACATTTGTAATTTCTATTTTGTGAATTTTCTACTTACAGAAAATTAATTTCTTTAGGTATATGTATTTTTAATATTTTTCTCTTTTATTTTTTCTGGTGCTGGAGATCAAACCAGGACCTCACACATGCAAGGAAGGTGCTTTACTGCCGAGCTATATCCCTCTCCCTTCTGAATCATATTTTCTTTCTTTCTTTCTTTCTTTCTTTCTTTCTTTCTTTCTTTCTTTCTTTCTTTCTTTCTTTCTTTCTTTCTTTCTGTCTTTCTTTCTTTCTTTCTGTCTTTCTTTCTTTCTTTCTGTCTTTCTTTCTTTTTTGTTTTAGGGCCACACTAAGAGATGCCCAGTGGTTACTTCTGACTCTGCGCTCAGGGATCACTCCTGGTCAGGATCAGGGGACCATATGGGATTCTGGGGATTGAACTCAGGTCAGCTGTGTGCAAGGCTCTCCCCACTGTACTATTGGTCTGACCTTGAGTCTTTTATCTTCCAAACTTTTTTCTGCTGTTTCTTATTTAGTTGAAATTGTAATATCTTTCTGCCAATTATTTTTATATCTTCCAAAGATCTTGCTTCAGGATTCTGTTCTTTAGCTCCAAATACTATTGTTCCTGGTCAAGTAGCTGATGTGCTACCTTGTACATGGGCCCAGGCAAGACCCCATCCTAGAACATCTGGGACCCCTGTTTATCTAAGAAGAAAAAATAATTTACTCATACATTTTCTTTTCTTTTTGAGCCACATCAACTGTGATCAAGGCTTACTCCTGCTCTATGCTCATGGATCACTCCTGGCGGGGCTTGGGGGACCATTAGTGGTGCTAGGGATTGAACTTGGGTCAGCATGTGCAAGGCAAGCACCCTCCTTGCTGTACTATCACTTTGGCCCCACTTATATGTTTTCTTTCATGACAACTATTTCTCTGTGGGAATGTATCTCTTGAGATTTATGGGGAAATGGTTTAGTGTAATTCTCTCCTGCCTCTAACTCTGGCTGGAAAATCCATGAACATGACATCTTCTTGCTCTAGAAGCTTTTATTTTTGTTTTCTTTTTATTTTTGGGTCCACACCCATTGGTGCTCCTGGCTCCACACTCAGAGGAAGGCTTGGAGGACCAAATAGGGTTCTGGGGATCAAATCCAGGTCTGCCACAGCAAGGCAAATGCCCTATCTATACTATCACTCCGACCTCCTTGAAGCTTATTTTAAAATGTATTGTGCTGAATTTTCAGATTTTATTTAATAATAAAAATATACATTATTAATTCACGCCTAGTAGCTGCCAATGATTTTTTAATAAATAGCTGCGTTTGATTTAGACTTCATATCTGACAGTCGCGTCTGTACTTTTCTATTGCTAGCAGGACAAGCTGCCCTTGAAAGCTCAATCTGATGGAGACTAAGACACGTTTGCTCTAACTCCCAGGTATGCTCAAGTACTTCTCTGTTTGAAAGCCTGTTAGAATACCATTCAAGGGGCCAAATGATAGCACAGCAGGCCCGTGCTTCCCTTGTGTATGACTGACCAGGTTCAATCCCCAGCACCACACAGAATCCCTTGAGCCCTGTCAGGAGTGATCCTTGAGCACGAAGCCAGGAGTCAGCCCTGCACACAGCTGGGTGTGACCCTCCCCAAAACAAATAAATAAACATGCAAACTACCAAAGAGTTCCTAGAAAGTAAAGAGAATATTAATGCATAGTATGGAAGAGAAAACAGTCTGGGGAAGTAGGGAAGAAAAGTATACGGAAGACACCAAAAAAAAAACCCAAAGAATGGTTTATCTTCTCAGTTTGACAACTTTCATCAGAGCCAAAAGGTCTTGGAGAAAGAAAGAATAAGGAGCAATATGATAGAAAGTTCTGAAGCCACAGCCCCTATGGCGTTTAGTTGGTGGCACTCACAAGATGATGTTTCCGTTTGTCGCCAGCACAGTTCGTGGCTGCAGGTGACCCAGAGTCCTTCGTAAAGCTCATGGCCGCTTTTGATCACCAGGAGCTCCACCCAATTCATTGGGGACGTGCTAAGCATCATGAGGATGCCGAACCCGCAGAGGCTGCCACAGAACATTCGGAAGTAGATGTGTGTCTGATCCACATGATGCCGCCGCCTCTGGGGTGACATCGATGCACCTGGGTGACTGCTGGTGGGGAGGGTAGCCTACAAGGATGAGGGAAATATTGCCTGGCCAGAAGGATGACCCTGATGCCCATGGAGACCCTCTCCTCACATCCGGCAACCCTAGGTGCTCTTGGCTTGTGACTCTTTCCCTACCCCTTCCTTAAAAACCCACATGGACGGTCTTTTGGGCTCGTAGGCCTTGCTCGAAGTGAGCTTTCTTCCGCCCATCTGCCTACGGTTCACTGCCTCCTTACCCTTTTGTATTTTCGGTCCCCCTTAATTTTGGGAACTTTAGGAATATGGAAGGTCATGATCACTTCTTCCCTACCCTTCCTCTGAGCAGCCATTGCACCATCTAACTGTCACGGAACTTTTTCCCACATCACCTCACACATGTTGGTAGATTCTGAAGGGGTCATCACCCTTGACTCTGATATCATTTCTGTTTCATATTCCAGGTCTGGTCCTATCTGAAGGAAAACATGCCATTTAAACATGCATACATGTATGTCACATGTTCCCTCCGCTGGCTGCTTTACTTCCCGATGCAATCCACCAGTGCCTTGTCAGCAGTGGCTGTGTGTTGCTCTTTGCACTACATCCTGGGACACAAAGATGAACAAGACACAGTTTCTTTTTTTTTCTTTTTGGGTCACACCCAGCAATGCTCAGGGGTTACTCTTGGCTCATGCACTCAGGAATTACATCTGGCGGTGCTCAGGGGACCGTATGGGATGCTGGGAATCAAATCCAGGTCAGCCACATGGAAGGCAAATGCCCTACCCGCTGTGCTATCACTCTAGCCCCCAAGACACAGTTTCTTATGGAGAACCTGGAGGCCACACTTCAATGGTTCTCAAGGGACCATGTGGTTGCTGAGGGTTAAACTTGGGTCCTCAAGACAAGGCATGGGCTCCAGCACTCTGAGCCGTCTCTCTAGCCTCCCCCTACCCCTTTTTTGGTTGTTGGGCCAAATCCCATTGTGTTCAGGACTTACTCCTGGCTCTGCACTCACTCCTTGCAGAGTTGGAGGACCGTATGGGGTGCCATGGACAAAACCTGGATCAGCCATGTATAAGGCAAGCACCTATCCTCTGTATTATAGCTCCGGCCATCTCTGCAGCCTTTGGATTGATTTTGGATTTTCTCCCCGATGGAAGAAAAGTTAGAGACAGTGCTGATAAGGTGACTTGAAAAGAGACTGGGAGACACTCTGGCACAAGCTGTGTGGACTGTGGCACCAAGGCCATTCCCCTAGTTTGTATGTCAAACAACTCCTCTGAATGTCTGAAGTGGTTGTGCTGAGACATTGGTCAGGAGGTTCCTGCACTCGGGACACTGCATTTTCCCAGTGGACCCTGTCAGCAATGGCAGCAAAAGAGATGTAGTACACTTAAATGGCTTCATGAGAGTATTGAAGTGAGGGCACCAGAACAAGCAAGGGGTGCAGGAAGGACTGTGGGTGAGAAAGCAGTTCGTGAGCCGTTGGAAAATTCCACTGAGAGTTGGGTTAAGGACGTAAACTCTGAGATTTGTTTATTCTTCATTTGTTTACTTGACTTTGTTTTGCTTTGGTGCCAAAAAACCTGGTTGTGCTCATGGCTCTGTGCTCAGGTATTAATCCTGTTGGGCTCTAGGGTCCATATGGAGTGCCAGGGATCAACCTCAGGTAGGCCATGTGCAAGGCAAATGTCTTGCCTGCTGTATTATTTCTCCAGTCCCTTAAGAACATAAAATTCTCAGCCTCCAATATAGGGTGGGGGCTACTCCAGCACCAAGCTGAGAGTAGTACCCAAATGTTGCTGGGTATCACCTCAAAACCAAACTAAGTAAAAATTAATTGAAGATGCCAAAAGGATGCTAGTTTATTTCACGACATAAACATTGGAATAAATGTCCATCTGGATGATAGTGCTGGGGGTCCTGGGGATCAAACCCAGGACCTCACACATGCAAGGTAAGTTCTACCACTGAGTCCCATCCCTGGCCCTTAACGATCAGTTTTGTTGTTCATAAACAGATAAACTTTGTTTCTAAGTCTGTGCTGAGTCAGAGTACCTTGCCTCACTTTTTGTCCAGCTCAGTCTCTCCTCACCCCCTGAAACTGGAAGCTATTCCTGAGGACAGCTATGGGAACAACTATTCTCTATGTGCATGCTTTAGTATCTAAACCTCTGAAACAAGCATTATTTTTGTTGGTGGTGATTTGGAGCCATATCCGGTGAGACTTTGGGATTATTTCTGTCTATGCCCTAAGGAACTACTCCTGGAGATGCTCAGGAAACCACATAGGATGCCAGGAGTTGAACCCGGGACAAACACATACTAGGTAAGCACGTCACCCACTGTGCCATTACTCTGGCAGCAATATTTGACTCTCTTCCTTCCATGCTACTTAGCCTACTAACTTGAAGACATAGTATTTAATGTTCAACAAATAAATAAGTGATACATTTTGATATAAGTACAGAGATTTCAGAGGTCAGAGGCTGACCATTGTCAGAGAAACACTTGTCAGAGGAACATTAGGGAAGGTTTACTGGAAGTTATAGTGAGAAAGATTTGAAACCAATGTGGCTGGTAATTGTGGGAGGGCAGCCTTTTAAAACTTTTTGTTTCAAAATGGTTTTCTCAAAAATTCTTTTTTATTTCTTGGAGGGGCCTTTGAGACAAAGAGAGCAATGTATTTTAAGGCAGAAATCCGTGAACATCATGCGATTCTGCTAATACGCATTGTAATTCTCCATTGTACAAAATATTAAAATTTTGGGTGGGGACACAACTGGATGTAATCAGGGCTTACCTCTTGGCTCTGTACTTAGGGATCACTACAAGAAGTAGTAGTGAAACCATTTATGGGAAACCATTTATGGTACTGGGGATCAAATTATGTTTGCCACATGCAAAGCAAGTGTCTTACCTGCTGTATTGTCTTCTATCTCATTCTAAAATGTTCGTTTGTTTGTTTGCTTTGGGACTACAACAGGTGATGCTCAGGTACTAATCCTGAATCATACTCAAGGTCACTCCAAATGGTGCTCAGGAAACTCTGAGGTGTCATAAATTGAACTTGGGCCTCCTGCATGCAAAACATGTGTTCCAGCCATTGAAATCTCTCTGGTAGCCCTACCTCCTAGGACCAGACCATGCTTTTGCATGCATGAACCTGGATTCAGTCCCCAGCATCACACCAAAAACTTCCTAGAATTTTTGCAGTGATTTGATAAGTTACTAGTGCACATTTTAAAATTATTTTTAATTAGTGAGTCACAGTGAGGGTACAGTTACAAATTCATACATTTCATGCTTGTTTTTCCCTCATGCAGTGTTCGGGAGCCCATCCCTCCACCAGTGTCCATTCTCCACCACCAATGAACCCAGTATCCCTCCCACCCCCCAATCCCATCCCCCCACCCCACCCTGCCTCTGTGGCAGGGCATTCCAATTTGTTCTCTCTCTCTGCTTTTGGGTGTTGTGGTCTGCAATAGGGGTATTGAGCGGCCATCATGTTGGGTCACTAGTCCACTTTCAGCACACATTTCCCTTACCACGCGGGATCTCCAATCACATTTTACTTGGTGTTCCCTTCTCCATTTGGTATGACTTTCCCCCAGCGTGAGGCCAACTTCCAAGCTATGGAGTCAACCTCCTGGTATTATATACTACTATTCTTGGGTATTAGTCTCCTACTCTGTTATTTTATATTCCACAGATGAGTGCAATCTTTCTATGTCTGTCCCTCTCTTTCTGGCTCATTTCACTTAGCATGATACTTTGCATGTTGATCCACTTATATGCAAAGTTCATGACTTCATCTTTTCTAACAACTGCATAATATTCCATTGTACAGATGTACCAGAGTTTCTTTAACCAGCCATCTGTTCTTGGGAACTCGGATTTTTTCCAGGTTCTGGCTATTATAAACAGTGCCTCGAAGAACATATAAGTGCAGATGTCATTTCGACTATACTTTTTTGTTTCTCCAGATTCCCAGAAGTGGTATTGCTGGATCAAATGGAAGCTCAATTTCTAATTTTTTGAGAAGCGTCCATATTGTTTTCCAAAGGGGCTGGACCAGTCGGCATTCCCATCAGCAATGTAATGTGTACATCAAACTCTTAACAGTGCCCTAATAAGTGCAAAATAAATACTGTTTGATGTATATTGATGCTATTGGCATATATTATTGACATGTGATATGTTAATATAGTATTGATAATGTTTTTTGGTTAGTTTTGTTTTTTGTTTGCTTGCTTTGGGTCCACATATGGCAGCGCTCAGAACTTTCTCCTGGCTCAGCATTCAAGAATTATTCTTGGTGGTGTTTGGAGGACCACATGCAGTTCTGAGGATTGAACCTGAGTTGGTCGTGTGCAAGGAAAGTGCCTTAATCTCTGTACTATTATCCCAGATCTGATAAATTTGTGTGTGGGGGGGTTCACTTACACCTGACTGTGGTACCTTACACAGCGAGTGTAAGGACTTGGGCTCAGGGCTTACTCTTGGCTCTGCACCCAGGGATCAGTTCTGGCAAGCTTAGGGAACCGCATATGGTGCCAGGTATTTAAACTGTGTCAGCTGCATACAAGGCAAGAGCCCTCCCTAATGTACTATCACTCTGGCATTGATATATTTTATTGTTAATATTTTAAAATTGATAAATTCTCAGTAAATAATATCAGTGAGCATTTTTAACTTTTTTTCCGGCTTTTTGGGTCACATCTGGCAATGCACAGGGGTTACTCCTGGCTCTGCACTCAGGAATTACTCCAGGAATTACACTCAGGGGACCATATGGAATGCTGGGAAATGAACCTGGGTCGGCTGCGTGCAAGGCAAATGCCCTACCCACTGTGCTACCACTCCAGCCCCTGAGTGAGTATTTTTAAACTCTCTCTCCATGTTTGCTTGAGTATGACCTTAGCCTAGGCCAATATGAACATATGTGATATGAATGCAGTTTGAAAGGATGTGTTCATCCATCAGTCCCTCATGACTGACTCCAAACAAGCAATTACCAAAGAGATGAAACTGAAATTACCTTGGGATAGTAAGCCATTCTGTATATAGTATCTCATTTGGTAAGTGATACGTCTTTTATTTATTTATTTTTGGTTTTTTACTGGCAAGCCAACTTAGGTTTTATTCTTTCATCACCCATTCTCTAATGAACTGGAACTGGAACAACCACCAAGATTCACTAGAAAACTTATTTTCTGAGCTGCAGTTATTAGTAGTGAATAATAAAAGTTTTTCCTTTTTTCTTAGAGGTGTGGAGTTTTATTTTAATTGAATCATCATGAGATACACAGTTACAAGGCTGTTCATGATTGGGTTTCAGTCATACAATGTTTCAACGCCCATCGCTCCACCAGTGTACATTTCCTACCACTAATACCCCCAATTTCCCTCCTGCTCCCCCTGTCTAAATGACAAGCACTTTCCTTCTCTCTCTCTCTCTCTCTCTCTCTCTTTTGGCATTATGGTTTGCAATACAGATACTGAGAGGTTTATCATGCTTGTTCCTTTACCTCCTTTCAGCACGCAGTTCTTACCCAGAGTGATTATTTCCAGCTATCATTGTCATAGTGGTCCCTTCTCTATCCCAACTGTCTTCTTCTCCTCCAACACTTCAAGCAGGCTTCCAACCATGGACCAATCCTCCTGGCCCTTGTAAAAGGAACAAGTTAGGCACTATTCAACTCTCAGCCCTACGTCAGGCCTAAAAATCTTACTAGGGCCTGTGATATAAATAACAGAACAAATGTTCATTCATCTCTGTCTATAACATCATTCCATCTACTTTCAAAAAGCAGTTTGGGAGCCTCAGTTAGTGGACATGCATGTAGCCACTTCATGGGCCCATAGAATCTTCTTTTTTCTTAGTGGGGCAACACCTGACAGTGCTCAGGACTTACTCCTGACTCTGTACTCAGGGATCACTCTTGATGGGCTCAGTGGACCATATGGGGTGCCGGGGGTGGAACCCTGCTTGGCCGCATGCAAGGCAAGTGTCTTACTTGCTGTACTATCGCTCTGGTCACAGTCTTGTGGAATATGGATGAGTAGTGGCCATAGCTTGTGGACTTAGAGCTTCAAGCAATGAACCCAGGGCACACAGCTGCTGTGGGGAGATTGTGAGGCTATATGTGCTTCCTGCAGAAACCTGAACCTCTGCTTGTGTGTGTGCATGCATAAAAGTGTATGATTGGCATAAAAGTGTGTGATTGTATGTGAGCATGTATGTGCATGTTTGTGTATCTGTGTGTATGTATGTGTGTAGGGCCTCCAAGCAGTACTCGGGGAGTCAGGTGCCATTCTCTGATATTCTTGGACAACTGGACCAGAAAATTCAAGGTCTGAAGATGGTAGTGGTTCAGACTGTGGGGTATAGAGCTCAGCTTTCATACTGGGCCCTTCAATGTGGAACTGGATTCAGCTGGCTTGGGTATTGGTCTGTGAAGAAAAAATTTGATAGATGAGAATGTAGTTTTGAAAACAGCAACAAAAACCTGTGGCCTGTAACCTGTACTTAGTCAGATAGCAATCCACCACTTCAGCCATCCCCACTGTGACTCGACAGACCCCCAGCAGGATGCAGAGTCAGCACATCCCTAGCACAGGACCTGGGAAGGAAACTGAATGGGAAGCACTTGCCAAAAGACATGATTTGACTAAGGAATGATTGTTGTAAATCACTGACACTAGAAAAAAATGTTTGTCAAAAAAAATTACAATGTCCAAGAACTGAAAAGCTACTTTATTCCATAGGAGAAACCAGTGTTGGAACATTGTATGACTGAAACTTAATCATGAGCATCTTTGTAACTGTGTATCTCCTGGTGATTAATTAAAATAATTTAAATTTTAAAAATTGAAGAAGGGCTTTTAGGAGCTTTGTTCTGCCATGAATCACACTGGAAATGCACAGATATGGCCAGGTACTGAGAACAATGGTGAGTCTTGGTGCAGAGAAGGGTGTGACTTGGCCGTGATGCCAATTTGTCTGTTGTATGGTGCTTCAGCGCAGGATTACCCCTGCCCCTTCTCTCCATTATGGTGATCATTGCACTAATAAGAGGTTGCGCATATGCCTGCCTGTGGTGTTCACACATTTGGTTATCATGCTCACTGGGGATCACACTCCTTTAGTTTTGGTGCTCACCTGTGTGCTTATTTGGAGTCACATTAGTGTGGTGCTGCGGCACATTCTGGCTGTACTTCTTGCAGGGGGGCCCTGTGGTGCTAACACAAATGTGCATGCCAGAGGCTGACCACACTCCTGGCCCCTGGACTTACACATCCTTTCAGTGCCCGCAGAGGGTCAGATCCTTTGGTGTGGGGTGCAACACACATGGTTTGAAACCTGGCACCACATGCCATTGCCCCACCCCAGTGTCACCAGGTATGACCCCAGAGAATCATCAGCTATGGCTCTGGAGGTGTCTGGGCATCAATGGGGTGCCTTGGTTGTCCCTGGCACCACATGGCTGGGGCAGTCCTTCCTTCTTAGGCCTTGGCACGCAATAGTGCCGGTTAGTAACGTATTGCTGCAATGCCCCCTGAAACCCCTGAGTGCAGTTTGTAAGGCCAAAAATACGTTTATTAAAAAATTTTTAATTATTAGGGCCAGAGTGATAATGCAGGAGGTAGGGCATTTGCCTTGCACACAGCTGATGCAGGTTCAATTCCCAGCGCCCCTATGGTCCCCTGAACCCTTTCAGGAGTAATCCTCGAGTGCAGAGCAAGGAATAACTGCTGGGGTGCAGCCTAAAAACCAATAAATAAATAAATAAATAAATAAATTTTCAGTTACTGGGCCAGAGAGATAGTACAGCGGGTAGGGTGCTTGCCTTGCGTGCGGTTCACTGAGGTTTAATCCCCAGCATTCCATGTTTCCCAGAGCACTGACAGGAGTGATTTCTGAGTGCAAAGCCAAAATTAAGCCCTGAGCCTGACTATGTATGGCAAAAAAACCCAAAAACAATTTAATTTCGGGGCTGGAGCGAAAGTACAGCGGGTAGGGCATTTGCTTTGCACGCGGCCAACCCGGGTTCAATTTTCAGCATCCCATATGGTCCCCTGAGCACCGCCAGGAGTAATTCCTGAGTGCATGAGCCAGGAATAACCCCTGTGAATTGCCAGGTGTGGCCCAAAAAGCAAAAAAAAATTAATTTAAATTATTTCAATTATCATATTTTTCAAAATAGAAAAAATTTAAATATTTTAATTATAAAAATTCTAGTATAAACATTTAAATTATTTTATTGAAATATTTTAAACATTTACAAAATGTTTTTAAAGAATAGTAATGTCATTTTTCAGGGGGATAAAAGCAATTTGATTCAGAAAAAAATCTTTGTAACATTGTTGTAGACCAGGATCTAATAGGACATAAAAAGTACTCATCACAAAGGAAAATTTTTATAAATTGTTTTATTAAAATTAAAAATGTTTTTAACCAGAAAATACCACTGGGAATTGAAAAAGGCAATAATGGCTAGGAAATGAACATCTAACAAATGACTAGTAGCAAGAATATATAAAGTCTTCTAGCAAATCAATAGGAAATTAAAAATAAATCTCGGGCTGGAGCAATAGTACAGCAGGTAGGGAATTATTAGCCTTGCATGCAGACAACCTGGGTTTGATCCCTGAATTCCCATATAGTTCCTCAAGCAGTTCCAGGAGTGATTCCTGAGTTCAGAGCCAGGAGTAACCACTGAGCATTGCCAGGTATGACCCCAAAACAAAACAAAGGAAGGTTTTAAAAATCAGGAACCTCTTACATAGAGAAATATTACAGATGTCAAGGTTCTTGGTCAACCCTGGTTGGACACCCAGCACTACCTATGGGATCCAGGCGGGATCCCTGAGTACAGAGCCAGGAGTAATGTAGACCCTGAGAACTGCCAGGCGTGGCCCTTATCTTTTCAAATCAGAAAATATTTGATGAAATCTTTACAAAATAACAAAATGGGCCATTAAAAGATGCTCAGGTTGGCAGGAGAGATAGTACAGTGGCTAGGCGCATGCTTTGCATGCTGCTGACTGGTGCAATCCCTGAGACCACATATGGTTCTTCGAGCTCAGTCAGGAGTGACCTCTGAGCTCTGTGCAAGGATAAACCCTACGCACTGCTGAGTGTGACCAAGAAACAAAAAATGTCCAACTTCATTAATCAGAGAAGTGCAGTTTAGGTCCATAAGCAACATCACTCACTGCACACTTAACAGAGTGGCTCAAAGTATTGGCATGTAGATCAGCAAATGGAACCGTCTTATGCTTCTGTTGTGAGTGTAAATTGGTATAATCACTTTGAAAAACTGCTTGGCATGTCTGCTGGATCTTGATTAGCACATGCCCTTCTCATTCTAAGTTGACAGGCAATAGAAAATAGTTCACATGTCCACCAAAAGACATGTATTCTATGTATTACAATTTCTCACAATGGCATGCTTTCAAAAGGTCCCCACTTATAAATTATGCAACTGCCCACCAACAGAAGAATGGAGAGAGTGGAACATTCCTAGCACGAAACATTCACTATACAGCAATATGAATAATCTATAGGCATATGAGAAAGCTGAGTGAAATTTGTGTGATACTGAGTCAAAGAAACCAGACCATAAAAGGGTACATGTGTATGATACTATTCATATGCAGTACAAGATAGGAAATAATTTAGGAAGGGTGGAAGAAAGAAGCATATTCTGTGGTAGGGATGAGAGGCAGGACAGGTCCTGGGATATTTCACATTATTTGACCCTGAATATAATTAGATCCTTAATGTTCAGCGGCTTGTGAAAATAATAAACTCCACGCTCTTTAACTAGTTGGTATTCTTGCAACTAAAGGACCTTTGATGAGTATATCAAGTGTTTGAGCTTTTGTACATAGAACAAGAGGAATATTTTTATTTCTATTTTTTCTTTTTGGGTCACACTCAGTGATGCTCAGGGGTTTTTCCTGGCACTGCACTCAGAAATCACTCCTGGTGGGGTTCCAGGGGCCATATGGGATGCTGGGAATTGAACTGGTGCTGGCCATGCTGTACTATCGCTCTACCTGTTGTACTATTGCTCCAGCCCCAGGAATCTTTTTTTATTTCCGAAGCATCCCTATACTACATATTATCCCTCAGAATAATAGGATAAATCATTGCTATTTTTGCCTTTGTCTCCACGGTTAAAGCTTTAATTACCTTTCTGTTGACTCAAAATAAGTCTTTATCCTGCCACTAGTCTCCTGCTACACAATCTAGCAAATGTGACTAAAATAAGAATGTTTTTCAATATTTTCCTCAACAAGAATGTTTTTGGGAAGATAATTACTATGAAGGGACTAAAGCATTGGCCAAGCACACTGACTTTGAGAAGATTTGAATAGTTGTTAGTATTAAATGCAATTAAGGACTGGAGAGATAATACAGCAAGTAGGCCTTGCTGACCTGGATTCGACCCCCAACATCCCCTAAGATCTCTTGAGCACCACCAGGAGTAATTCCTGAGTGCAGAGCCAGTTACCGCTGGTGTGGCCCCTAAAGAGAACAAAACAAAGGAAAATCAATCAATCAATCAATAAATGAAGTTGAAAGTTGGTCATGTGAATTCAAAGTAAAAAACCATTCCTTTTTTAGAAGAATGTAGTGGGTTAAGACCAGGATGCAGGCCTGGTGAGCTCCACGACCAATTAGCACTCCATCTCAAGGAAACGGAATAGTCACAGGGATTTCTAGAGGCACAATCCAGACTGGTAAGGGAGTAATGGTGAGAAAGGTCACATATCCATGATATATTTTCTGTAATACACTCTGGCTATAATTGAATTTAGTTGAATTGTTTTAATTAAAAATTGTAATGGCATGCCTACTGTTTGCAAAGCAATTTACTATGTGGAGTAAGGAACAAATTTAGCCATTTGACAACTGTGATAGAGGCTGAAAGTATCACTGCATAAAAGTTTGTTTTGACAACCATGAGATACCACCTCACACCACAGAGACTGGCACACATCCAAAAGAACAAAAGCAACCGCTGTTGGAGAGGATGTGGGGAGAAAGGGACCCTTCTACACTGCTGGTGGGAATGCCGGCTAGTTCAGCCCTTTTGGAAAACAGTATGGACGATTCTCAGAAAACTAGAGGTTGAGCTCCCATTTGACCCAGCAATACCACTGCTGGGAATATATCCCAGAGAGGCAAAAAAGTACAATCGAAACAACATCTGCACATGTATGTTCATCGCAGCACTGTTTACAATAGCCAGAATCTGGAAAAAACCCGAATGCCCCAAAACGGATGACTGGTTGAGGAAACTTTGGTACATCTATACAATGGAATACTATGCAGCTGTTAGAAAAAAGGAAGTCAAGAATTTTGTAGTTAAGTGGATGGGCATGAAAAGTTTCATGCTGAGTGAAATGAGTCAGAAAGAGAGAGACAGACATAGAAAGACTGCACTCATCTATGGTATATAGAATATCAGAGTGGGAGACTAATACCCAAGAACTGTAGAAATAAGTACCAGGAGGTTGACCCCATGGCTTCGAGGCTGGCCTCACCTTCCGGGGAAAGGGCAACTCAGAGAAGCGATCACCAACTACATTGTAGTTGAAGGCCATGTGGGGGAAGGGAGTTGCGGGCTGAATGAGGGCTAGAGACTGAGCACAGCGGCCACTCAACACCTTTATTGCAAACCACAACAGCTAATTAGAGAGAGAGAACAGAAGGGAATGCCCTGCCACAGTGGCAGGGTGGGGTGGGGGGGAGATGGGATTGGGGAGCGTGGGAGGGACGCTGGGTTTACGGGTGGTGGAGAATGGGCACTGGTGAAGGGATGGGTTCCCGAACTTTGTATGAGGGAAGTATAAGCACAAAAGTGTATAAATCTGTAACTGTACCCTCACGGTGATTCTCTAATTAAAAATAAATAAATTATAAAAAAAATTTAAAAAAAATAAAAAAAGTTTGTTTTGACAGTGACCAAAGTACAAAGACAATCTACAGAATAGGAAAGGATATTTACGCAGTACCTATCCGATAAAGGGTTGATAACAAGGATATACAATGCACTGGTTGAACTCCACAAGAAGAAAACTGCCAACCCGATCAAAAAATGGGGTGATGAAATGAACAGAAACTTTCCTAAAGAAGAAATCCGACCTTGTCTTCAATGTACCTTATGGTTTGTGGTCTAATGGTGAGGTCTTTAATCCATTTTGATCTGACTTTTGTGCATGGTGTCAGGTCAAGGTCTAAACCCATTTTTTTGCATGTGGTTGTCCAGTTGTGCCAGCACCATTTGTTAAAGAGGCTTTCTTTGCTCCACTTCACATCTCTTGCTCCCTTATCAAATATTAGATGATCATACATTTGGGGTTGTGTGTAGGGATATTCCACCCTGTTCCATTGGTCTACGGCTCTGCCTTTGTTCCAGTACCATGCTGTTTTAATTGTTACTGCTTTGTAGTAAAGTGAGAGGTTGGGGAGGGTGATGCCTCCCATCATCTTTTTCCCAAGAATTGTTTTAGCTATTCTTGGACGTTTGTTATTCCATATGAATTTTAGGATTGCTTGATCCATTTCTTTGAAGAATGTCATGGGTATACTTATAGGGATCGCATTGAATCTGTATAATGCTTTAGGGAGTATTGCCATTTTGACAACATTGATTCTCCCTATCCACGAGCAGGGTATATGTTTCCATTTCCTCATGTCCTCTTTGATTTCATGGAGTAGCGTTTTGTAGTTTTCTTTGTAAAGGTCTTTTACTTCCTTGGTTAAGCTGATTCCGAGGTACTTGATTTTCTGGGGCACGATTGTGAATGGGATTGCTTTTTTCATGTCCCTTTCCTCTGCCTCATTGTTTGCATATATGAAGGCCATGGATTTTTGGGTATTGATTTTGTAGCCTGCAACTTTACTGTATAAGTCTATTGTTTCTAAGAGTTTCTTAGTAGAGGTTTTAGGCTTCTCTAGATATAGTATCATGTCGTCTGCAAATAGTGAGAGTTTGATTTCTTCCTTTCCTATCTGGATGCCCTTAATCTCTTTTTCTTGTCTAATAGCTATCGCAAGTACTTCCAGTACTATATTGAAGAGGAGTGGTGAGAGTGGGCATCCTTGTCTTGTGCCGGCAAAACCCTCCACGATATTGAAGATAAACGTATCTTCAAAGGTGACACGGAACTAAGCAATCTAGTAAAAACAGAGATCAACAAATGGGACTACATTAAACTAAAAAGCTTCTGCACCGCAAGAGATACAGTGACCAGAATACAAAGACTATCCACAGAATGGGAAAGGATATTTACACAATACCCATCAGATAAGGGGTTGATATCAATGGTATATAAAGCACTGGTTGAACTCTACAAGAAGAAAACATCCAACCCCATCAAAAAATGGGGCGAAGAAATGAACAGAAACTTTACCAAGGAAGAAATACGAATGGCCAAAAGGCACATGAAAAAGTGCTCTGCATCACTAATCATCAGAGAGATGCAGATCAAAACAACCATGAGATACCACCTCACACCACAGAGATTAGCACACATCCAAAAGAACAAAAGCAACCGCTGTTGGAGAGGATGTGGGGAGAAAGGGATCCTTCTTCACTGCTGGTGGGAATGCCGACTGGTTCAGCCCTTCTGGAAAACAATTTGGACGATTCTCAAAAAATTAGATATTGAATTCCCATTTGACCCAGCAATACCACTGCTGGGAATATATCCCAGAGAGGCAAAAAAGTACAATCGAAACAACATCTGCACATGTATTTTCATTGCAGCACTGTTTACAATAGCCAGAATCTGGAAAAAACCCGAATGCCCCAAAACAGATGACTGGTTGAGGAAACTTTGGTACATCTATACAATGGAATACTATGCAGCTGTTAGAAAAAAGGAAGTCAAGAATTTTGTAGTTAAGTGGATGGGCATGAAAAGTTTCATGCTGAGTGAAATGAGTCAGAAAGAGAGAGACAGACATAGAAAGACTGCACTCATCTATGGTATATAGAATATCAGAGTGGGAGACTAATACCCAAGAACTGTAGAAATAAGTACCAGGAGGTTGACCCCATGGCTTCGAGGCTGGCCTCACGTTCCGGGGAAAGGACAACTCAGAGAAGCGATCACCAACTACATTGTAGTCGAAGGCCATGTGGGGGAAGGGAGTGGCGGGCTGAATGAGGGCGAGAGACTGAGCACAGTGGCCACTCAACACCTTTATTGCAAACCACAACAGCTAATTAGAGAGAGAGAACAGAAGGGAATGCCCTGCCACAGTGGCAGGGTGGGGTGGGGGGGAGATGGGATTGGGGAGGGTGGGAGGGACGCTGGGTTTACGGGTGGTGGAGAATGGGCACTGGTGAAGGAATGGGTTCCCGAACTTTGTATGAGGGAAGTATAAGCACAAAAGTGTATAAATCTGTAACTGTACCCTCACGGTGATTCTCTAATTAAAAATAAATAAATTATTTTAAAAAAAAGAAGAAATCCGAATGGCTCAGAGGCACATGAGAAAATGTTCCACATCACTAATCATCAGGGAAATGCAGATCAAAACAACCATGAGATATCATCTCACACCACAGAGACTGGCCCACATCCCAAAAAACAAAAACAACTGGTGTTGGCGTGGATGCGGGGAGAAAGGGACTCTTCTTCACTGCTGGTGGGAATGCCGACTGGTTCAGCCCTTTTGGAAAACAATATGGACGATTCTCAAAAAATTAGAAATTGAGCTTCCATTTGACCCAGCAATACCGCTCCTGGGAATATATCCCGGAGAGGCAAAAAGGTATAGTAGAGATGGCATATGTATTTCTATGTTCATTGCAGCACTGTTTACAATAGCCAGAATCTGGAAAAAACCAGAGTGCCCCAAAACAGATGACTGGTTAAAGAAACTCTGGTACATCTACACAATGGAATACTATGTAGCCGTCAGAAAACATGAAGTCATGAAATTTGCATATAAATGGATCAACATGGAAAGTATCATGTTGAGTGAAATGAGTCAGAAGGAAAGAGACAGACATAGAAAGATTGCACTCATATGTGGAATATAATGTAACTGAGAAGTACAAGTTGGCAATGATGCAACTTCTGGCAGATATCTCTCTGGACTTAGTTACTAAAATACAGAAACCCAAAACCGAGAGGCCGCTAAGTGTGGTCACTCGACCTCATACCTCTTCATCCTCAGCAATGGAAAACAAATTATCTAATGCTTCCTTTTCAGCAGGTCTGACTTTAGGGGAGAGACTCTCCAAACAATAATAGTGAGTTTTGTTGAAATATTTAATGCAATCAAAGTGAAAGTAAAGTGAAATTTATTAGTTACACAGGTGGGGGGGCTAAGGGTGGGGGGGCTAGGGGCGTGGGGGGTTAGGGGTGTGGGGGTGTGGGGTGGAGCTATACTGGGATTCTTGGTGGTGGAATATGTGCACTGGTGAAGGGATGGGTATTCGAGCATTGTATAACTGAGATTTAAACCTGAAAACTTTGTAACTTTCCACATGGTGACTTAATAAAAAAAATTTTTAAAAGTTTGTTTTGAAATTTTATGGATTTTTGTGGTGCCAAGGATTAAACCCAGGGTCTTTCACATGCAAGACAAGCACACTCGCTCACTGAGCCACATACACGGCTGAATGAATAGGATCCTATTCTTACTCTAAAGAAACAGCATTGCATCCCATTAGTCATCACTTCTCTTTAGTAAATGCTGGGTTCAAGTTAAATACTTCAACAAAAATTTTTGGTTTCAACAAAAGTTCAAAGGTGATGTCTACTCTATTAGTTTGCCTCCCCTGTGATATAATACTGGCTATTCTTGCCATGGGGAAGACTGGTCCCTCCCCAAACTCCGTAAAAAAAGACTCTTTCAATCTCATACCACATAAAGGTAGGGTCTAAGGTACTGTGTTTGAAGCACAATAATAGTAACAAGAGGCTTTTCTGATAGCTGCCCAGTGTGAGCCAGCCGTAAAATGACTCTGGGCTCTCTTGTGCTTAGAGAAATATTCTTTGCTTTTCTCAACATCAGGTTTGATGATACCACTGCCAGGCTCCCAATCACCTGGGTATATGTTACTGTATCTGTTGGTGAACAAGAAGGCCTGTACATGTCTGAGTCTCATCTACGAGTGGCCAACAGAAAGGCCATTGCAGCAATCTGCCAAAGGATGTAGTTCTCAGGCTCTCTCCTGAAAGAGAGGCCTTCCCCAACCTTTAAAATACCATCACCATGTGTAATGGTTCACTAGAGTCCAATGTCAAGGGAATGTCTGGGGGTCCCAATCTTCCTTGTTTCGTGGATGTCTTAATCCATGCCAGAGAACAAAAGTTAGAATCCACAGAAGCACCAATCACTTGGCAGTTGAGTTTCTTAAATTCTTCTGTCTGATTACTGAACAACATGATCTCTGTGATGCTCACAATGAAGTTGAGAGTGAAAGAACACAACGCATCTTCCTTTGTAGTCTGGTAGGGTGAACATCTTTGGGTTTACCTTCTGCTGTGGCTTTGTGTAATTGGGAGCAGGGCACCCAATTTTGACATTTCTGAAGATATTTCCAAAATTTGGAAGCTGATATTTGGAAGCTCTAACAAATACCATCAAGATTAGCCAGGAAGACCAGTACTCAATTCCCTTACACTGTGTGAGGGAAGTGATCTTGAAGTTATGAAATAATGTCTACTCCTACAGTTTTATAATTCTCAACTTTTTCCTCATGACCTCTGTACTCCTTTTGGTGGTGGTGGAGAGGGAAAGCACAAAGATACTTTTGCTTCCATTCAAACCATAGTTTACAGCCGTACATGAAAGTTTCAGATATACATGTCACATGGAACATATTGATTTGCGTTCTCCCCTAAGAGTTTGCTAGAACTTTATTATTTCTCTGTGAAATTTTGTGTATGTTTGATCTTTATTCAGGATGGTAGAAAGCCACGAGCAGCATCTTCAGGTGTCATATTCTGGTCAACTACCGTATATGTTTAAGACCCAGGCAGGCCCCTGAAGAGAGACAGGTTAAGGACACTCAAATCCATGCAACTTTCTAGCCAGGGCTTTGCCCCAATTTCTGAATGAAAACTCTCTGGGGTGACTTAGGAATCACTTCTTTGATGCCATTCCTTCTGCTTACCACACATCCTGCTCAGGCTGCTTCTGCCTGCTCCTAACCTCCTGCCCTCAGCTCTCTGCAAGTGAGAGGGAGCCCCAGGGTTTGTTTTGTGCCACTTCTGGGAGACAAATTTTAAAAGGAGTAATATATCCCCAAATGAGAAAAAAAACACAAGAATCCCACAGAAAGATGAAAAAAAGGCATTGTAAACAGGAAGACAACCTTCGGGAGGAGCAGTTGCGTGGGTGACACACCTTGTGGTACTCAAGGTTTCTGGATCTGTGGTCAGGGATCTCTCCCTGTGGACTTGGGGGACCATATGAGATTCTCGGTATCAGCCCTGACTGTGTGCAAGGCATGTGCATACATCCTACCAGCTGTACAATTCTCCAACCTCAAGGAGACTTTTTATTTTATTTTCTCATTTAATAATTATTTTTTACAGAGTAGTTCATGATGATTTGTTAGAAACATTCAATACTCCAGCACTAATTCCACCACCATTGCACCTTCCCACCACCATTATTTCCAATTTTCACAACAACTTCTTTTTTTAATTATTAAAATTTTATTTTTATAAAGTTGTTCACAATATTCGATTACATTTAATATTTCAAACATCAATCCCACGTTATTACACCTTCCCACCACCGTATTTCAGATGTTTCCATTCTGAACCCCAAACGCTGCCCCCAAAGCAGAACAAAAATAATTTATTTTATATTGATTGTTATGAATAATCTGCTAAAAATGATCCAAAAAGATTTCTTAGAGGAAAGTATGTGAAGATTGTTGTATTTCAGCCAGGAGTCAGTAAGCCCCTCTATAAGAGATTAATAAAAATGTTATAAAAGGCAAAAACCACTTCTTAAGCCTGCCTCTATAGCAGGCCTTCAGTAATTTAGTTTGTATTGCTTGTTATAAATTTGCTAAAAATGATTTAAATCTCAATATAATACAAATTTGTTAAATGTAATATAAATTTATATTATATTGATATAAATATAATATAAATTTGCTCAATATAATTATAAATTTGATTAAAATGATTTAAAAATGTTAAAGTTAGTGAAGATTGTTGTATCTCACCATGGAGCCATTAAACCTTTGTGTAAGAGATTACTAAAATGTTACAGGTTAAGTCTTCTATGTTTATATTATATTGAGATTGGTTGCCTTCTACATTATATCCCATCCAATATGTGTAATATTCCTGATTTATCAGTATTGTAGAGTTTGAGAGCACCGGATTCATGGCTGCACACTCCAGGATATCCATAATTTTTAATGGAGTGATACAACTGGTATTAATTTTTAACTGGGTGGTGGCTTTGGGGTGTGTGCATGACTGCTCGGGCTTCCAGAAGTACAGAGAGATGGGGGAAGGTAGCCCATGCCTGACTTCTTGAAAGCTTGGAGATTTCAGTTAAAAAACCCTTGTACCTGAGTTTTTAACAGATTAATTTCTGCATAAGGCTCATCCTGAGCACATGAGTGCTCGGGAGCATGACAGCAATTGTGTAGTGTGGAGGTTTTGGGCTGCTGGAGCTGTGTGGGTGGGTGCTGGCCTCACTCACTCCCCTCCAGGGTGCCTCAGTCAAGAAGACCTTTTAAATATGTTCTTACCACTAAGAAATTACCCACAGCACTCATGATATTCTGCATGTAAAAAATGTATATTGTGACAAAAGAGCTAGTACTACCGGTAGGAATCTTGCCTTGGACATGGCTAACCTGGGTTCAATCCCCAGTATCCCATATGGTACCCCAATCACTGTCAGGAATGATTCCTGAACATAGAGCCAGAAGCAACAGTTGAGCATCGCTGAGTGTGGCCCCTAAACAATCAAACAGACAAAACCTACATCATAGCCATGTGCAACTGTTGTTTTCTGAAATCAAACATTAGAAAATAAGATAGCAAAAGTCTTCTGTGGCTAATTGAGGAATCTGTGGGTCTATAAACTAAGGTCTGAATTACTTTCTATAAAGGAATTTCTTGGAATAATGTTTTATTGATGACCACATCCCTTAAGGGGTTTTCAGATTCTTTCTGTGGGTTTGCTGAGTTTGTAAACTCATAATTGTCAGATTCAAGGCATTAAGTTTTAAAATGCCAGGGGAGATGCCATAGGCACGATGGCATTTGTCAAGAATCCCCCTGACCCCTGTTAAATCCCAGGCACTACAGATGGTGCTCTCCCAAGCATCACCAGGAGTCACTTCTGAGCACAGAGCTAGAAATCGCCCCCTAGAACTGCCAAAGTGTGTCCTCAGAAACAAAAACAAGGGGCAGGAGATATAGTACAGTGGGTAGGGACTGCACACAGCTGACACAGGTTCAATCCCCAGCATCCCAGTAACCCCCCAGCACTGCCAGGAGTAATTCTTGAGTCCAGAGTCAGAAGTTACCCCTGAGTATCACCAGTTGTGGCTCCCAAACAAACAAGCCAGGTGAACTTAGGAAAGAATGAGGTATGCTAGAATTGACATAAGGACAGTGGTGGATGGTCTCTGGCACATTGGTGGTAGCAAACGTGCATAACTTTGTACAACAAAAGCATAAACTAAAAATATTGGGAAAATTAATATTTTAAAAATAAAATACCATGTTAAATGCTGGAAAGGTAGTATAGCAGGTGGTCATACAGCAGGTAGGGTGTTTGTCTTGTACATAGTCAACCTAGGTTCAATCACTGGCATCCCATATGGTCTCCCAAGCTCTGCCAGGAGTTACCCCTGAGTTCAGAGCCAGGAATAAGTCCCGAGCATAGCTAGATATAGCCCCCAAATCAACTGAACCACATTTTTTTTAAAAAAGAACAGCTGAAGGTCAGTCCAGACAAGCCATTCTGATGTCTAGGACAAAAAGAAATGGTTTAAGAAAAATTAATTTTTAACTATGGGCCTAAATGTCACACAACTGTCCTGTCTTTATGATTTTTGCCTTTTAAGAAGAATATAAAATTCCTAACATTCTGCCAAAGATGTGGCTTACTGGTAGGACACAGGCCTTGCATGGTTAATTCCTGAGTTTGTTATCCGGAAACAACAACACACACACATATACACACATACCACACACACCTCCAACACCAGGTGCCCTGAACATTGGTCTACCCCAGAATAGAATTTCTGATATTTTTCCATAAGATTATCTGATTTAGAGAGAAGCTGAAAGTGGGCAAAAGCCTTAATCAAACAACTGCTCTGACAAAAGGGATAGTAACAATCCCTTCCCCAGGCATTCCTGTGAGAATCAAAATAAATTACACAGGTTAAAAAAGCAGAAAAAAAGGCTGGGATGTAGCTCAAGTAGTAGAGCACATACCTAGCATGGTTAAGACCCCAAGTTTGACCTCTGATCCTGCATGGCCCTCTGAGCACAGCTGATTATGGTCCCGTTTAAAATTTTTTTCTGAGATAACTCCTTTTCCTTCCTTCCTTCCTTCCTTCCTTCCTTCCTTCCTTCCTTCCTTCCTTCCTTCCTTCCTTCCTTCCTTCCTTCCTTCCTTCCTTCCTTCCTTTCTCTCTCTCTCTTTCTTTCTTTCTTTCTTTTTCTATTTATTTCTTTCAGTCATTCCATCCCTTCTTTTCCCTTCTTTCCCATCTTTTCTCATTCTATTCTTTTTCACTTTCTTCCTCTTTCTCTCCTTTCTCTCTTTCCTCTTTCTTTATTCTCATTATTTTTCTCATTCTTTCTCTTTCTTTTCCTCTTTTTTAATCTTTTTTTCTCCCTCCCTCCTTTCCTTCCTTCCTTCCTTCCTTCCTTCCTTTTTTCCTTCCTTCTTTTCTTCTTTCCTTCCTTCCTTCCTTCCTTCCTTCCTTCCTTCCTTCCTTCCTTTCTTCCTTCCTTCCTTCCTTCCTTCCTTCCTTCCTTCCTTCCTTCCTTCCTTCCTTCCTTCCTTCTTTCCTTCCTTCCTTCCTGCTTGTCTGCTACACCAGCTGTGCTGGAGCTTACTCCTGGCTCTATTATCTCTCTGGCTTAGGGATAAATTTTTTCTTTTTTTTTCATTATTTTTTTTTATTGAATCGCCATGATACAGTTAAAAAGCTTTCATGTTTGAGTTTCAGTAATACAATAATCAAACATACATCCCTCCATTAGCGTACATTGTCCACCACCAATGTCCCCAGTATCCCTCCTACCTCCCTACCTCACCCCTCCCCCTGCCTCTATGTCAGAAAACTTTCTTCTTTCTCTCTACCCTTGTACATTATAGTTTGCAATACAGATACTGAGAGGCCATCATTCTTGGTCCTTTATCTACTTTCAGCACACATCTCCCAGCCCAAGCCATCCCTCTAGCCATTATTAACCTACTGGGGGTACGTTTTTTAAACATAGTTATTTCAGGGAAGTGACTGAAACCAATCTGAAAAACATTTCTTTTGATTATAGTAATAGAGGTCGAAATTAATTGTTCTCTTAAGTAAGATATCATATGATGTTGGCAAAAAGCATCATCTTTTAAAAATTTGTGAATAACTAATGACAAATAACCAATAATTAAGAGAAATCCATTAGTCTCACTTTGATGGCTGGGAAAAGAACGTTTTTAAACTACTGGAAGTATAATTTTCTTACTGAACCTCATCATACTCTCAGTCAGGGCCTGAGAGCCAACCCCTGCTGTTCCCTAGAAAGATAACTGAGACTAACAGAAGCAGTTCTGCCGGCTGAATCTTACCAGCACTGCCCAGGGCCACACCTGGTGGGATGCCCAGGGGTTACCCCAGACTCTGCACTCAGAGTCACTCCTGGAGATGCTCTGAAGACCATATGAGACCCTATGAGATTCCAGGGATCAAATCCATGTCAACTTCATGCAAGCTAAGTGCCTTCCCCACCACACTATCTTGCTAGCCCCCATCAACATATATATTTTTTCTTTTTGGGTCACACCCGGCAATGCACATGGGTCACTCCTGGCTCATGCACTCAGGAATTATTCCTGGCGGTGCTCGAGGGATCATATGGGATTCTGGGATTCGAACCCGGGTCGGCTGCATGCAAGGCAAACGTCCTACCCGTTGTGCTATCACTCCAACCCCCCCCCATCAACATATATTTTAAAGAAAAATAACAAACAAGAAAGAAAGAGAGGGACAGACATAGAAAGATTGCACTCATCTGTGGAATATAAAATAACAGAGTAGGAGACTAACACCCAAGAATAGTAGTATATAATACAAGGAGGTTTGCTCCATGGCTTGGAAGCTGGCCTCACATGCTGGGGGGAAGGCAGCCTGGATAGAGAAGAGAACACCAAGTAACATGTGGTTGGAGATCCTGCGCGGGGAGGGAGATGCGTGCGGGAAGTAGACTAGAGACTGAACATGATGGCCTCTCAATACCCCTATCGCAAACCACAACACCCAAAAGGAGAGAGAGAACAAAATGGAATACCCTGCCACCGAGATGGAGTGGGGTGGGGGGGACGGGATTGGAGGGTGGGAGGGATACTGGGTTCATTGGTGGTAGAGAATGGACACTGGTGGAGGGATGGGTTCTCGAACATTGTATGAGGGAAACACAAGCACGAAGATGGGTAAATTTGTGACTGTACCCTCACAGTGACTCACTAATTAAAAAAATAAATAAATTTTAAAAATAAAAAATAAACAAATAAAACTATAGTTGCAAATTTAAAAAAAGAAAAGAAAAGAAAAATAACAAACAACATTAGGGACTGGAGAGGTAGCAGTCAAGGTGCTTGCCTTGCACACAGCTCACCCAGATTCAATCCCCCACACCCTGTATGATTCCCTGAGCACAGAGACAGGTGTATACACTGAGCATTGTGAAGTGTGGCCCACCCCTCAGAAACAAACAAAAAAAAATAAGTAGTGCAGATCCTGGATTAAGTACACTCTGGAGGTTCTTTGTCACCTTTATACTATTTATACTGAGATAGATGAGTAACAGGAAGTAAGAGTGAAAACAGAGGGGAGTCTATAGCTGAAAAGAAAAGCATAAGATTGAGATATGTCATAGAGGTGAATTCAGAATCTCCTGAAGATGAGAGGAGAGCATGTGATGACACATTCTGATCAGAAGGGACTGTGAAGTGTTTAAAGCGGGAGGCTGGGCCAGAGAAACAACTCAGAGGGCTGAGCACATGCTCTGCATGCTGGAGCCCCAGCTTTGATCCCAGCACCACTAGGAGAAACCCCTAAGCACAGAGCTAGGAATGGTTCTTAAAGATCACTGGTGTGGTCCAAAATCCAAACATTTAAAATTAATTTTAAAAATCTTTTTAAAACTTGATGATGAGGGTTGAGAGATAGCACAGTAGCTAAGGGTATGGTTAATATTATTCACCTGACTCAGGTTCAATTTTGGGCACCGTATGGTCCTCTGAGCTTCACTGGGTGCAGGTCTGGAAGCCCCTAAGGACTCCCCAGGTGATCCCCCACTCCACCAGGCCCAGAGAAGCACCACATATGCCTTTGCATTGTACTTTCCACCCAGTTGGCTGAGAATCTCCAGGGCTGGCCTTTGGTCTCCCTGAGCACTGTTTGGGAGACTCAAACAGAAGGAAGGAAGGTCGGGAGGAAGGGAGGGAGGGAAGGAGGGAGGAAGGTCATTCCTGGTAATCCCCTTTATTTATCTAAACTCTGATCACAGCCCACTCGTCTGCCACACTCCCTCTTCTGTTCTCCTCTTGTCACTCACAGACTTTTCTCTCATTCTCCTGCATTTGGCTGATTTTCTTGACCCACTGCATGTATTTCTATGATTTCAGCAGTCATCTCTGGAAATTTGGCAAAACACTGGCTCTAGATTACAGGGAAAAAAAGTGCCAAGGAAGGAGAGAAAGGAAAGTGTAAAAATAAGAAGAGGAGGTCTAGAAGTAACATAGGGCCAGGGCAAGGGTCCTTGGACTTGTCTGTGATTTAGAGGTTTAGAGATTCTGTGTAGATCTAAATCACCCTAGTTAACACTACTGAAACCATGGGCCCAAACTACAATAGCTAAATTTTACAACGTGTCGGTCAAGTCTTCAGATTGGGGATTTAGAGGGAAACTGGGCATCATAAGTGGAGAGATGGGGTCACCAGGTGGTGGAATTGGAAATATTGTAAGCTTGAAACCCTATTATAAAAAATCATGGCATCTAAATAAAAAATAAATTTAAAAAGCAATAGACTTTGGAACAGAAGACCTGGGTGCAAAATATTGGCCATGATAACTGGTCTTGGCAATTTATTTTAATTTTCTATCCTGTTTCCTATTTTGTAAAATGTTTTATAGACATGCAGCTAATACATGGTGGCTTTCTCTCTAATTTCCTATCTATATTTTCATGACCCAACAACAATATACATTTCTAGCATTTTTTGCATTTCTCTTCATGCACTGTTGGTTCTAAGCAAACAGAATTACTCACTCCTCTCGCAATTTCTCTCTTTTAAAAAAATTTATTCCACCATAGACAAAAGCCACAACTCTACAATTGTAAATTTGAAATTTATTAGATAACAAAGATCCAATATTAAAATCAATAATTCTATTAAAATAATTATATAAAAATTATATTAAAATCAGTTTTTATGTGAAAATTGTCATATCTGATCACAGGGTTGTAAAGACCTTTTCTAAAAATTTATTAAGTTATTCGTTGCTAATTTGACCTTCTGTGTTATTGTTTTTATTGACTGACTTTAGCTGGCTTTTATGTTCTTTGCTATCTAATTTGATGTACTCCTACTGGAGTTTCAGTACTGAGAAACTAGGAGGTGGTGGGTGTGGCTGCATAGTGGCCACACGGTCCAGAGACTTCAAGATCTTTGGTCTGGGCCAATGAGTTGGCATGGCAGTGGTGTGGGTGTGGCTGGCAGTGCCACACCCTGGATGTACAAGGGTGGGGTGGGAGGCTATCCACGTCAACTCTGAGAAGACTGGGCACTGGGCTACTGCAACCATTCACAGTTTGGTGTCTCTGCAGAGAACACTCCTGAAGGAGTGGAGTTGAGCCCTTGGGGTGGCTGCAGAGGTAGGGTGTGGGTGCAGTTGCCCGGGTTTCCGCAGGGTGGGGACTCAGCCCGCCCATCTCCTGAGGTTGTCCCAGAGGTTTCAGTCATGGGGATGATGTTTCCATGAGTTTTAACTGATTAGTGTGCATCTCTTAGGAGGTATAGTCAGGAATTGGTAGAGCTGGTGTGTGAGTCAATATGGAAGTGGTTGTTTTCCTCTGGCAATTTTCTATGGTAGTTATTAAATGATCAGGATGGAACCTGATCCATCTGAGGATGGAACCGAGGACAGCTGCATGCAAGGCAAAAGCCCTACTACAACTCTGGCCACAGGGGCCTGATTCTGAACGTGGCTCTTATGACTACGATCCTGAGCTCTTTCTTCCTTCTTATCTTGGGTAATGTCTCTCAGACTACTGGCACACTTGCACTCAGACATCATTTCTGTGTTGACAACAATTTAGTCAGTAGAAATTAGCGTACATATGCAAACCAGCTCTCTAATTCTGTGCTTGTGAAATATAGTTTCTGCTTTTTTTGCCACAGCTTAGTCTAGCCTAATAAACTTTCTACGAGACAATTCCTGATAAATCTTGAGATGTCAGATAAGCAAGAGACAGGGGCAGGAGTTTAGTGGTTAATATGCTAGAAACACACCTTGCTCAGGTGGCCTATCCTCACACCACATGGTCCCCTAAGCATTGTAGGATGTAGACCTCTGCAGGGTGAGCACCACTGGGATGGCCCAGATAATCCCTGGCACTGCAAAACTCCCAACGCATAGTATTCTTGGATTGACTCTTTCATCCAACCACTGGCCCATCAGGAAAGTGGGGGTTCTTGGGCCTCTCCAATATCCCACCAAAAAAAAAAGTTAAAAGTTTTTTACTGAAAAAAGTTTGGGCTGGAGCAATAGCACAGCAGGTAGGGCTTGCACGCCTTGCACGCGGCTGACCCAGGTTCAATTCCCATATGGTCCCCTGAGCACCATCAGGGGTAATTCCTGAGTGCATGATCCATAAGTAACCCCTGTGCATTGCCGGGTGTGACACAAAAAAAGAAAAAAAGTTTTTTACTTGATTGTCCCTTATGAGACGTGGATATAAAATTAAATATTAGAAAACTAAAATATAAGTACAATTTCCAAAGTACTTCGTTTTTAAGTTTACCTAAATTTCCACACATTTTATTAGATATGTATGTATTTAAAATTGAATCACTGGGGCTGGAGCAATAGCACAGCGGGTAGGGTGTTTGCCTTGCACTCGGCCAACCTGGGTTCGATTCCCAGCATCCCATATGGTCCCCTGAGCACCGCCAGGGGTAATTCCTGAGTGCAGAGCCAGGAGTAACCCCTGTGCATCGCCGGGTGTGATCCAAAAAGCAAAAAAAAAAAAAAATTCTCTCTCTCTCTCTCTCCCTCCCTCTCCTTTTGGAAGTTATGGTTTGCAATACAGGTACTGAAAGGTTATCATGTTTTACCCTTTACCTACTTTCAGCACTTGGTTCTTGACCAGAGTAACTATTTCTGACGATCTTTGTCCTAGTGGTCCTTTCTCTATCCTATATGCCCACCATCACCACCACAACTGTTTTCCACATAGTTTAATCCTAGAATGCAATTTGGGGATTTTTTTAAATGTGTCAATAATGCCACATAATGGCATTTTATCTCCTTTTGCAAGTCAGGAGTTAAACTATGCCCAAGTAATACAATGATAAACAGGAATACAGACCTGGACTTGGTTACTCTCTGCCTCTGAGTACTCCTTAACCAACCCTCAAACTCCACTTTTATTCACCCTTTGCTTTTGGGTACCCACTACTTCCTTCATCTACAGCTCTTTTCCTTCTGCACTGTTGTAGTTCAAGCTCTTATGAACCTTGATCTCCAATTAAAAAGCAGAGGGCTCCAAACTGGTTTACTTTAAAATTTTTTGTTGCTGTATTTGAGGTGGGCTTGAGTGATAGCACAATGGGTAGGGCGTTTGCCTTGCACACGGCTGACCTGGGTTTGATTCCTACGCCCCTCTTGGAGAGCCTGGCAAGCTACCTAGAGTATCTCACCCGCACGGCAGAGCCTGGCAAGCTACCCGTGGCGTATACAATATGCCAAAAACAGTAACAAGAAGTCTCACAATGGAGACGTTACTGGTGCCCACTCGAGCAAATCAATGAGCAATGGGATGACAGTGACAGTGACAGTATTTGAGGTGAAATGGTTACAAGAGTGTAAATGTTGGTATACAGTTACTGCACCTCCACCACCAAAGTGTCAAAGATACCCCAAAACTGCCCACTTCTTCCCAACTTACCTACAAACCCTCTCCTTTCCACACATGTAAACTCAGCTCTGTAATCAAAACCCAGAGGTTATCATTTTATACCGTGCATCCCCTTGCTTTCTTTTTTTTTGTATATATATATATATATATATATATATATATTTGAGTTTTTCTGGTATTTGTCCCTCTCTCTTATTTCACTTAACCCCTATTTCCATTTATGTTGTAGAAAAAAGCAAGATTTCATCTTTTATACCTGAATAGTCCATTGTGAGTGTATATATATATCATAATTTCTTTTTCCCAATCTTCTATCATTAGACATTTGGGTTATTCCCAGATTGGGCTATACTAACTGGTATTCTATTTTTTTTTTTTTGCTTTTTTGGGTCACACCCAGCGATGCACAGGAGTCACTCCTGGCTCATGCACTCAGGAATTACTCCTGGCGGTGCTTGGGGGACCATATGGGATGCTGGGAATCGAACCCGGGTCGGCCGCGTGCAAGGCAAATGCCCTACCCGCTGTGCTATCACTCCAGCCCCTGGTATTCTATTCTTACCTATTCAATTATTCAATTTCTAAAATTTAAATCTTTGTGAGAATGACGACCTGAATCTTGGACTTCCTTTGTATACACTTGGAGCCCTAGCCCTTGTGTCATTGTCGTCTTCAGCACAAAAGCTCATTGAAAGAAAATTCTCCCTGGTTTTCTCTACAAAACATTGCTCTCTAGGCTGTTCCGGCCATGACTAATCTCTGGCCATTCTCCATCTCCCAAGTCTAAGCTGTATGTTGACCGTTTACAGTCCGTACAGACTCCGTTTTGTGGGGGGTTGCCATCAGGGAGGGAATTTGAAGGCAACTAACAAAGCTATGATCAACCATCAACAGCAGGGCACCCAGCAAGGCCTAATAGCCAAGGACTGCAGCTCACCCTAAAAAACGCCTCCCCCGAGTCCTCAGTAGCTCCCCTTCCTGCGGCCTCGTGATTCCCTCTGCAGCTGACCATCCGGCTCCCCAGAGCCTCCGGGCACCAGGGGCCGGTGGTTGGAATCTCCCATTCTCCCGTTTCTGGGGTTGCCTCGGCCCCCGGGTCCTCCTACCTCCCAGCCCACCTCCCAACTCCTTCCACCTGCACGACCGCGCCTAGACGGCCCCGATCGAGCGACCTTGCAGCCCGCTCTCCGCCGGCGCGTCTACACTGGCGCCCTCGCAATCCGGACGGCAGGTGTGGCCGGGGTGCGGGTTAGTTGTTGTGCCACCCACCCCGTAAGCAGAACCTCGGCTCCCCGACTCCACCCCGCCCCGCGCCGCGGGAACTCCGGGTTCGTGCCGGTCACGTGGGGCGCCGGTTATCACGTGACGCTCCGCTCACCTGACCAGGATGTCACGTGGCGCGGCCGGCGGGCCGAGGGGCGGACGGCGGGCCATGGCAGCCTCCGAGCTTTGGTTTTCGCTGCTGCTGGCGGCAGCGATCGCCTGGCGGGTGACTGCCCTGTGGCCTTGGCCCCAGTACATCCAAACCACCGACTTCCACTACACCATTTCCCCGCACCGATTCCGGTTCAAGTACCATGTCCAGTCGGGCGCGCAGCCGGGCTGCTCGGTCCTCGACGAGGCCTTCCGACGCTATGGCGAGCTGCTCTTCAGTTCCAGGCCTGAGCGCCAGCACCAGAGCGTCGCAGGTGAGTGGGATCCGCCCGGCTTCATTGCTGTGACCCCAGAGAGCCGGCCCGAGGACCTGCCACCCACTCCCCCTGTGACGCCGTTGGAGCGTTGCCCAACCCTCAGGGCTCCACTTCCTCCTGCCCTTTTCCTCTAGCTGCTTCCTCACCATCTCCCCAGGCTAGACCGAACCCCGTCTCCGTTCATTTGTCCAAACTGACGTCTGGGGCCAAAAGTGTCCGGAGAGCCGGCCCGTGGCATCCCCGCCCCGCGGCATCCCCGGCCCCACCCGCTTGTAGTTCATCAGAAATGCCAGCGACAAACCGCCGGTTCAATCAGGACAGCAATCCCCTGAAGATATGGGGCCAGTCGGCTTCTATGACAATCTTCGCTCCGTGTCAAGAGCCACAGGACCTGGGAGACTCAGTGACTCGGGCTGGAAACCTGAGCTGACACCCTAGACTGCCAAAACATAAATGTCAGACACACTAGCACTGTGGCCCCTAATGGTCCCTGTATACTACTGGGGTGAGCTGGTGGTCTCTGGTACTTCAGGGCTCATGCAGCCTCATCCTAGGGCCCTGGCATTGAACCATCCAGCCTAATTGGCTGAGAATTGCCCAGAGAGCACCAGAGAATCTCCCTAAGCACCACTTGGGAGACCCCAAATAAACATCAATAAATAGGGAAGTTATATGATTGTTATGCTGTAAATTCTTTAATGAGGTTTGGTTATCTGATTCTTAAGGTAACTCTAGAGAAACTGCATACGGTGTTTTGTCCATTTATTACCTCCTTTTTATGAATGAATTTGCTTTATTATAAAGTTAGGATTTTTCTTTTTCCCTTAAAAAAAGAAAACTGGGGCTGGAGCGATAGCACAGCGGGTAGAGCATTTGCCTTGCATGCGGCCGACCCAGGTTCGATTCCCAGCATCCCATATAGTCCCCTGAGCACCGCCAGATAATTCCTGAGTGCATGAGCCAGAAGTGACCCCTGTGCATCACGGGTGTGACCCAAAATGCGGGGGAAAAAAAAAAGAAGAAGAAGAAAACTGGCTGAAAATGTAGTATAGTGGGTAGGGCGCTTGCATGCAGCAGACCCAGGTTCTATCCCTGGCATTCTGTATGGTACCCTAAGCTCACAAGGAATGATTCCTAAGTGCAGAACCAGGAGTAATCCCTGAGCATTATCAGATGTTGTCCCAAAACGAAGAAAGGGGAAAAAAACTGGTTTAGATAAACATTACCAAAGACATAACATTCAGGTAACTACTACCTTTTTATTCTTCCAAATAGCCACCTCTATGGAATCTAGTTTCCTGGGAAGACCTTCAGAATTCAGATACAGACCTGCTTCTGCAAAAACAAGTGAGCACCGTGAGATGGAAGTACATCATCATCATCAAGGACCAAACCAGAGTATGTTTTTCTGTGAGGATGATTTTAGTAAAGAAAAGTAAATTGCCCTACCTGCTGTACTATCTCTGCGGCCCTAGGTTTATTGTTTTAAAAGCCAAGAGGATGCAGACAAGGCAGGAAGAGAGTCTGTGGTAGGATTCTTTCTCTTGTGTGGGGGAATGTGAAGAATGGAGGATGCAGCAGGAGAAATTCACTGGTGCAGGTTCTGTTGTTTTTATGAGGGGCAAGATGGTTGTACTCCATTGGGTATCACGAGGTGTGAATCATTTTGACCTGTGATCCTTAGTCAGCCGCTGTTCTCACAACCCTCATTTGTTCATTTTGAATCATAGTCTGTGGTGCTCAGGGGCCCTGCAGTAGCAGATGTCTAGCCCAGCTCAGGACATGCTCTAGCCGTTTGAGTCATCTCCCTGGCTAGAACCTTGACTTTATTGTTTGGTTTTTTTGTTGGTTATGTTTTTGAGCCCTGCCTAGTGATTCTCAGAGGTTAATCCTGGATCTGCACTTAGGAATCACTCCTGGCGGGGCTCAGGGGAGCATTTGGGATTCTGGGGATCGAATTTGGGTTGGCCAGGTGCAAGGCAAGTGCCTTACCCACTGTGCTATTGCTCTTGCTCCCTGGACTTAATTTCTTTTATTTATTTTTTTTATGCACTTTTTTTTTTAATAACCGTGAGAATAGTTATAAAGCTTTCCAGTTTAAGTCTTGGTCATACAATGATCAAACACCCATCCCTTCACCAGTGCACATTTTCCACCACCAAGAACCCCAGTATACCCCCCCACCAACCCCTCCCCCTGCCTGTGTGGCAGATGATTTTCACTTTACTCTCTCCACTTTGATCACATTCAATATTCCGACAAAAGACCCACCATTATTATTTGGAATGTTCCCCAACACTTAGACCTGCCGAAAAGGCATCATTAGATAATTTGTTTTCTATTGCTGTTTATGAAGAGCATATGAAGTTGCGCAGCCACAAAGCAGCTGCTTGGTTTTGGATTTCTGATATTTTAGTAATAAGTCTGGAGGTATTTCTGCCTAAAACCGCTGGGTTCCAAGATTGGTTTGTGTGCCTCTGGGATCATGGCCATTCCGAAGCCAGAGGAGCTGTTCATGGGCGGAGACTCAGAGCCTCATCAGGGTGGGGAGAGGGGCCGGTTCCACCCCAAACCATGCACTTTTTTTTTTTTTGGTTTTTGGGTCACACCTGGCGATGCACAGGGGTTACTCCTGGCTCTGCACTCAGGAATTACTCCTGGCAGTGCTCAGGGGACATATGGGATGCTGGGATTTGAACCCGGGTCGGCCGCGTACAAGGCAAATGCCCTACCCGCTATGCTATCACTCCAGCCCCAAACCATGCACTTTTTTAAAAAATCACAAAATTATGCTTTTCCAGAAGCTCTGTGGAGCATAATTTTTTTGGGGAGGCTTTCCAGGGCTTGGACTCTAAACTTGTCTCTGCACTAGGACTAGCTCCAGGATGTCTTCTTGATTCAAAGTGGGCCTAGTTCCTGACAAATGAAGCCTCACTTTCTTGAGCTCTTGTTGCCCCTCCTGCTGTGTCTTTTCTTAGGAGATATGTGTTGGATAATTCAGGGTCTGGGACATGATATTTTTTTCAGGAGTCAGCCAGAAAAGAGTCATAAATTGCTTTTCAAATTATGTGTCTGTGGGCACATTGCCTAGTTTTCAAGCTCCTGCTGCTGTTTCATAATTTCTCTTTGAATTAATCAATTTTATTACCATTTTTTGGGACATATCCAGTTGCGATCAGGGGCCCCACTGGTGATCAGGAGATCATGCAGTGCCAGCGATTGACCCCCCACCCCTGCAGGCATCTGGCATGTAAAGCATTTCCTCAGCCCGTTCACCGATTTTTCTGGCTCCTATCTTTTGTTTTTGCTTTTCATCTGTGTTTCAAATTTTTCTGAAGATGACATAGTCGTGACTCTCCTCAGCCTCCACTCTGCTTCCTTGCCTCCAAACAGGAGAGTGAAGCCGGGATTGCAGGGTCTGTCTGGGCCAGTGGTTAACTTCTTTCAAGGTGCCAGGAATCAAACTCAGGACCTCACTACATGCATGGAGACATGTCTCTGCCACTGAGCGACGCCACCAGAACTTTAGTTTGTTTTTCCTTTAGGTTTTGGGGGCCAAAGTTGGAGTTACTCAGTGTTTACTCCTCTGTGCTTAGAGATCCCTCCTGATGGTGCTCTGGGGGACCATATGTGGAATTGGGGATCAAACCTGGGTCAGCTTAGTTCAAGGCAAATGACTTCCCTGTCTCTCTCCAGCCCCTTCAGTTTTTTAAAATTTTTTTCTTTTTCTTTTATTTTTGTAATGTTATTCACAATAGTTTATTACAGATAATATTCAAATACCAATCTCACCACCATGCACCTTTCCACCACCCTAAGAGGAAAGTGTGTGAAGATTGCTGTATTTCATCCTGGAGATAAGATTAAAAGATTGAGATTAAGAGATTACAAGTGTGTATGTTATCATCATCATCATGTATGTTATCATCATCATCATCCTGTTGATCGTCGATTTTCTTGAGTGGTCTCAGTACCGTCTCCATTTGTCCTAGCCCTTAGATTTTAGAAGCCTCTCTTTACTCGTCCCTTCCCAGTGGTACCACATTGGAGGCTCTTTCAGGGTCAGGGAATGAGACCCATCATTGTTACTGGTATGAATACACCATGGGGAGCTTGCCAGGCTCTCCTATTCGGGCAAGAAGCTCTCAGTAGCTTGCCAGGTTCTCCAAAGGGGAGAATTAGGCTATAAGTTGTTGCTTCCGGGAGCTTGGTTTTATAGGGCTGTAAAACCAAACATATATGTTAAACCCAAATAAATGTGTGCTATTTTTGGTACATCACTGGGATAGAGTATAAGAGGTTGCTCCAGGACAGTGTGTGTCACTCTCTTCCGGCAGCTTTATTTCAGAGACTCTGGATCTTGGCCATTGATGAGATTATATAGCACTGGAGGCAGTTTATGGGTGTGACTGCCAAGCTACTAGAAAACTGGGGAGCTGGTGGGTGGAGCCCAGTCCCATTCTGAGCCAACTTGGAGATCTCATCACAGGTCCTGTATACCTGAGTTTTTCTGAAGGTTCCCTCATAGATGAGGCTTGTCTGAGCCTTTGGAGAGTGGTCTTGAGCATGGCTGCCCTGTTAGGTTCTGGAGGTTTTTGGCTGCCAGGGTTCTGCTGGGGCAGGGAGGGAAACTCAGCCTGCCCCTCTCCAAGTTTGCCCCACTGAAGACAGCCTGGAACGGGGTTAGGACGTTCTGTGTCAGCCCCTTCATTTTAGGGAGCAGGTGTTGTTTTTTACTGAATTGTGTTGTCAGTTGTTTAGCCTGTTAAAGGGACAGACATAAATGATTTTGTTGTTGATTAGACAGAAGGAAAAGGGCCTTTGTTGTCCAGCTCGTACTTCTTTCAGAAATGAGAGGGCTGCTACTATGATTCTGCATTTCCTGAATTTCCTCTGTTCACCCTAGCCTAGAGCTGGTGTGTATCATCCGGGAGCCAGATTCACTGGACTAGAAACTTTGCCTGCTCTTTCTGCGTTCTCATTCTGGGTTCTCTTGACAACACAGTCAGGACAGGGAGGAGGTTGGGTCTGGAGGACTGAAAGAGGTGATTGTGGGAAGGCTTTTCCTGCGATGTGCTTCATTATTTAATCCATATCATAAAACCATAGATTTACTTTTCCTCCCGAGTCCTGGCTGTGGTGAATAAAAGCAGACATGTATTTGATGGATTTGAGTACTTCCCTTTTTTTCTGTCTTTTGCTTCTGCTTTACACAGTGACATTGCTTAACCTTCCTGGTCCAGTGCACTCAGCCCTGACCCCCTCGTCTATAGCAGGTGCTGTTGTGGATCCATAACCTGAGTTTGGGGGGCCGTGGGTGCAGGGGGCCAGGTGTGGTGTTGAATTTTTCCTCTCACTCCCGGCTCCCTCAACCCAGCAGCCACTAGCATCAGGATTACTTGAGTGGCAATGATCTTTTGTCTGGGGCCCTGCTCCTAGTTTCAGTTGGAGCTAGAGTGCTTAGAGCTCTGTCCTGTTATCTGCTATCTGTGAGAGGGGACAGCAGTTTGTCATAGGGACTGGCATCAACCTCAAGGCTGCTGTCCAGGTCTTCTGGAACCTCAGGAAGTGGTGGGGTTCTCCCACAAAGTCCCCTGACCCTGAGGAGGGTCCAGCAAAGGGGCAAAACTGACTTAAGAGGCAGGAGAACTGGGAGAACTCAGGCATTCACATAGCGCCTGACATGTTCTGTTTCCAGTCCCTTACCTCATCATGGTAGCTCCTGGTGTCTGGTTTCTTCCCATCTTCAGAATCAGCCAGGACTCACACTCAATATCGTGCATGCGTGTGTGTGTGTGTGTGTGTGTGTGTGTGTGTGTGTGTGTGTGTGTGTGTGTGTGATGTGTGGAAGATTCAGTCAGACCTGTTTGTCTATAGAGATTTTGCACTTTTTCCCCATACAGTCATGAGTCAGTCTGTCCAGAAGAACTTCAAACATAATACCAATGAGTGATTTGGAAAACTACTAGCCTCTGGTAGGATTAAGGCCTGATTATGCCTCAGTAATTAATCACTTCAATTAGTAACTTCTGCCATCTAATTGCTTGTTCATTAGCACTCAGGTTAGAAATGTTTTGATCCCAACCCATTGTTGTTAGATTGCAGCACTAGTTCTGACTTCCTTCTGTCCTTCATTGTCTATTAAATGACAATAATTTTTCAGTAACATTTGTCCAGATAATGTATTTTTCTTTAATTTTTTTATTGAATCACCGTGAGATAGTTAAAAAGCTTTCATATTTGAGTTTCAGTCATACAATGATCGAATACCCATCCCTCCACCCGTGCACATTTTCTACCACCTTGTCCCCAGTGTCCTCCTCCCCCACCCCATCCCACTCCTCCCCCTGCCTCTATGGCAAGCAGTTTCCCCCATACTCTCTCTACTTTGGGGCATTATGCTTTGTAATACAGATACTCAGACGCTGTCGTGTTTGGTCCTTTATCTACTTTCAGCACACAGCTCCCATCCCAAATGATCCCTCCAACCATCATTGACTTGGTGATCCCTTCTCTATTCCAGCTGCCTTCTCCCCCAGCTCATGAGGCAGGCTACCAGACAAGGAGTAAGATTCCTGGCCCTTGTCTCTACTGTCCTTAGGTGTCAGTCTCATGTTATTTTATATTCCACAAATGAGTGCAGTCATTCTATGTCTGTCCCTCTCTTTCTGACTCATTTCACTTAGCATGATACTCTCCATGACCATCCACTTATATGCAAATTTCACGACTTCATCTTTCCTAACAGTTGCAGAGTATTCCATTGTGTAAATGTACCAAAGTTTCTTTCTTTTTATTTTATTTTTTTTTATTGAATCACTGTGAGCTACAGTTACAAAACTTTCATGTTTGTGTTTCAGTCATACAATGATTAAACACCCATCCCTCCACCAGTGTACATTTTCCACCACCAGTGTCCCCAGTATCTCTTCCCCTCCCCATCACACCCCTCCCTCTGCCTTTATTTTTTTTTTTTTTTTGCTTTTTTTGGGTCACACCTGGCGATGCACAGGGGTTACTCCTGGCTCTGCACTCAGGAATCACCCCTGGCGGTGCTCAGGGGACCATATGGGATGCTGGGATTCGAACCCGGGTTGGCCGCGTGCAAGGCAAACGCCCTACCCGCTGTGCTATCACTCCAGCCCCCTCCCTCTGCCTTTATGGCAGACAATTTCCCTCTTACTCTCTATCTACTTATGGGTATTATAGTTTGCAATACAGATAATGAGAGGCCATCATGTTGTACCGAAGTTTCTTTAACCAGACGTCTGTTCTCAGGCACTCAGCTTGTTTCTGGCAATTGTGAACAGTGCCGCAATGAACATACAAGTACTGATGTCATTTCTACTGTATTTTTTTGCATCCTCAGGATATATTCCCAGAAGTGTTATTGCTGGGTCATATGGAAGCTCAATTTCTAGTTTTTTAAGGAATGCCCATATTGTTTTCCAAAAAGACTGGATCAGTCGGCATTCCCACCAACAGTGAATGTTTCTCCCCACATCTGCATCAGCACTAGTTGTTCTTTTTGATGTATGCCAGTCTCTATAGTGTGAGATAGTTGTTTTGATTTGCATCTCCCTGATAATTAGATGTGTAGAGCATTTTTTTCATATGCCTTTTGGCCATTTGTATTTCTTTTTTGAGGAAGCTTCTGTTCATTTCTTCTCCCTATTTTTTGATGGGATTGGAGGTTTTTCCCTTGTAAAAATTCTACTAGTGTCTTGTATATCCTGAGATTAACCCCTATCAGATGGGTATTGGGCAAATATTCTTTCCCATTCTGTAGGCTCTCTCTGTATTTTGGTCACTGTTTCTTTTGAAGAAGCTTCTTAGTTTAATGTTGATCCAGATAATGTTAAGTGACTTTTTTTCATCCTTAAAGAAATAATAGTCTCTGAAATGAGGACACAGAGAATACCCACAAGGTGCTTCGTCACCTCCTACATCCTAACAAGAGAAGGATCCCTTGGCCAAGAGTGTGCGGCTCAGACTTCCTGGGACTGTGACTTGTGGGGCATAGGACTCCTGTGTCCTGTGTTGAACACATACTCCTTTCTGAAGTACGAGTCAGAAAGGCTATCGGGAAGAAACTTAATGTGGTGTGCAAGAAACTCCAGGTCAGGGGCCGGAGCGGTAGCACAGCGCATTTGCCTTGCACACAGCCGACCTGGGTTCCCTCCCCGGCATCCCATATAGTCCCCCGAGCACTGCCAGGAGTGATTGCTGAATGCATGAGCCAGGAGTAACCCCTGAGCATCGCTGGGTGTGACCCAAAAAGCAAAAAAAAAAAAAGAAAAGAAAGAAAGAAACTCCAGGTCAGTATGGTAGAGGCACGCAGCCCTGAGGTTCTGGGGCCATAGAGAGGAGCTGCGAGATCTTGAGAGATGGATAAGGAGCCTGAATTTTATCCTGAAGTCAAGGGAGGCTGTGAAGGCCATTAAACAGAAATGATGTACCAATCTCTGGGTGTACTGGAGATTGGTAGGAAGCAGGAGTAGAAGCTGGACATTCAGAAAAACCAGGGAGGTCACTCAAGTCTCGAATTCCATCCCTGACACTTCGTGCCTACCCCCCTGCACCTATGGCACCGTCTTAATGTACAGATAAAGATTTTACCGTGAACTAGGTCTGAGATGTTATGGCTAATGATGGTAAATTAGAAAGACTCAAGAAAAATGTAGGAGGTGACAGGTTAAAAAATTAGGGCATTTGACGGAGACAAGGTTCTAAGGATGACTCCAAATGTCTGAGTCTGTAATTTGAATATTCTACTGCCATTCACACAGATTGGGAAAATTGCGAAGGAGGAAGAGAAGGAAAAGCAGTAGAGTTCAAGGGAGGTCAAAGACAAGATGGCAACTAATAGAAAGCAAGTCCACTTTGGGGACTGTCGAGTGTCCCGCAAACTCTTGGATGCAATTGCTAGAACCCAGGCACTAGATACCAGGCAAAAGAATAGGGTACGCGATCTCGAGAGAACAAGTCACTTGAAGACTAAAGAGACTCAAAGTCTCCCTTTGAACACTTCCAGCCAAGGAAGGGCCTTGAGGCAAAGGCAGGTGTGAAAGACTGCTCAGCCAGAGATGGGCTGGTCTCTAGACTCATCTAGGATGATAAGGTGAAAACCATCTTCAGGGTGAAGAGGGAGATGAGGCAGGACCCAGCGTCTTGGGTGGATGGCGAAGTGGCCAGGAAATTGCACGGTATTTTGACAAAGAGAGGCTGGGGGCCTTCCTGTTGGATGGCGTGAGGACTAGGTAAGAGGTGGGTTTTCTCTTGGGATGGTGGCGGATAGATGTCTCAGCCCTCAGATGGGAGAAGGCACTGCCCCTCAGCAAGTTGAGTTTAAGGAAGAGGATTCCAGGGCAGTCAGACTTTAGTGAGGAAGCTGGAAGGACTCAGGATGTGGGTCCTTAAGTCACCACAGAACAGGATTCCTGAGTGTTTGTGGGGGTGGCTGATGTGTCATGCAGGTGGGTAGTGGAAGAGAGGAAACAACACTTAGAGGAACAGGAATGTGGGCCAGAGATTGTCAGAGGGGCCAGAGAGACAGAGAGACAGCTTGGGCCTTAACCACTTGGCTAAAGTGCTGCCAACTCTGTTTTGTTCCCCTGAACACCCCCAGCAGTAGCCCTTCAGCGCAGAGTCAGAAGGAAGTTCAGAGTCCACTGGGTGTGGCCCAAACATCGAACCAACAAAAAAGAAACAAATTCCAGAAATGGGGAGAGTGACAAGAGATGATAGAAATATGATAGATTTTCCTGAAACTAAGATGGCAAGAAAACAAATTCCAGAGAAAACCATGAGTTCATATGTAGGCAGGAATTTAACATGCCAAAAGGAGCACTTCCAATCAAATGTCAATAATTATGTAGGGAAGATTGATTAGCCATTGGAAAACGATTTGTCTTTACCTTATGGTAAAAACAAGAATGTATTCCTGGTAGGTTTAAGATGTAAGATAAAACACATAAAATATTAGAAGCAAATAAGAAAATATGTTTTAAAAATTCAAATATGGGGGCTGGAGTGATAGCACAGCGGGTAGGGCGTTTGCCTTGCACGCGGCCGACCCGGGTTCGAATCCCAGCATCCCATATGGTCCCCCGAGCACCGCCAGGAGTAATTCCTGAGTGCACGAGCCAGGAGTGACCCCTGTGCATCGCTGGGTGTGACCCAAAAAAGCAAAAAAAAAAAAAAAATTCAAATATGTAGGCAGAAGCCTCTCTAAAACAAGCAGATAAAGGGAGCCATAAAGGAAAATGCTAACAGATTTAGTTGCGGGAAAAGTAAAGCAAAAGAATTGATATGGTTGAAAAATAAAGGAAAAAGAGGAGGAAATATGTAAACTATAAGTGACATGGGACCAGGAGATAGTTCAGGGATTAATGTGCAACCAACCAGGGTTCAATCCCTGGCCTCACATGGTTCCCTGAACACTGCCTGGTGTGGCCCGGGTAATCCCTAGCACCACAGGGTCCGAGCAGTATCTCGGCCTTGTGTCCTTGCATCGGTCCTTGCATAGTTGACCGAGAATCACCGGTGAGGCCCTCGGGCCTCCCGAGCACCAGTTGGGAGACCCTCCATGAATAAAACAAGATCAAAAATTGAGAAAGAGCTCTATAATCAATAAAAGAAAATTAACAAATAATGTAGTCAGAAAATGCAATGCTATGTACAAATGCTATGGTCATTATTAAATAAATACAAATTAGAACTGAAATATGAGGTAATACAAAAATTGTTTGAACTGAAGAAAGCACATGTGAAATCCCACATCCAGGGCTGACCTGTCAGTGATGACCAGGCCAGTGCAGGCTGGGGGACACCCAGGTGGAGGATTTGGGGTTGGGACATTAAATGAACATTGTCATCATGGGCCCTTGAATGAAAGCAAAAACCCAAATATTCACGGTGTTCGGCTGAAATAGCGGCTGTGTCTCTTCAGAGAGGGATGAGAGAGAGTGCCGAAGATGCTTTAGTTTTCAGTGTATAAACACTTTCTCTCATGAGGTTCTTCCTCCTTTTAAATGGGGAGACAAAACCACACCACTTTTTCTCTCAGAGGGGCGGCCAGGGCGGCCCCAAAGGCTGTGCTGGGACTAACTGGCTGGGAAGAGCAATAAGGAGCCGGAATGTCGTGCCACCTGCCATTGTTTAGCAGGGAGCAAACGGGACCACCTGAACCCGAACCAGCCTTTCCTGCTCGCCCAGCACAGTGCTCTCTGAGTGTGCATGACACCCGGGCTCTGCGAACCGCGGAGACCCTCCTGCTCACTCCAGCGCAGCTCAGAGGCCAGAACCACCACACCGATCCCATTGACTTGCTTTGAAGTGACCCTGCACCCCTCCTGCTTTACCAACCTCTCCCTTCTCCATCCTGCTCAGTGGCCCCGGAGCTTTGTCTAAGCAGCAGCCTTGATTCTGTCCGGGCTGGTCAGCCAAATCCCAGTAACAGAGAGCACTGAGGACAGGGATTCTCTGGGCTCTGCGTTAGCTTGATAGCAGGGGGTGGAGGAAGGAACTGTTAGATTAGTGACATTGTTTTAGGGAGGGGGATATGTGGCTAGAGTGATAGCACAGCGGGTAGGGCATTTGCCTTGCACACAGCCAACCCGGGTTCAATCCCCAGCATCCCATATGGTCCCCTGAGCACTGCCAGGAGTAATTCCTGAGTGCAAAGCTAGGAGTAACCCCTGTGCATGGCCAGGTGTGACCCAAAAAGAAAAAAAAAATCTTGATTTTTATCAGCTCTTCTAAGGATCAGGAGAAGGAGCAGAAAGGGCTGCAGCCCATGGTTTCCAGGGCCTCTACAATCCCCAGCACTGACTAGTAGTAGCCCCTGAGTATCAGGGGTGGCCACAGATAAAACCAAAGGAATCTCCAAAGCCCGTGTTTTGGGTTCCAACTTAGAGCATGGAGTCATATTTTAGAACAATAAAAGGATAGCAGCAGCGTCAGTAACAATGCACTCCCCTCCACGGGGCAGTTATCAGCCCGGTGTCTGCGCCCCCTCACCCCAGCCATGGCGGCCCCTGTGGGTGAGCTGAGGTTTCTCCTCTGCGGGGTGAACAGAGAAGCCCGTGGGGCTCCCTGGGAGAGGTGCAGAGAAGCTCCTCACTCTGCACTCGCAAGGTCTCCGAGGCTTTGCAGAGTGTGAGCCTGATGAGCCATCTGCCCTGCCGACTGGTTTCAGCGTCTTCTCTGCCCCGCAAAGCTTAGCTGCCGGCCAGGTTTTAGAGATGCTTTTTTAGGGTTCAGGTAGAGTTTCTGGAGCCGGCCTGGCCTGGGGTCCCCCAGCAGGGCTTGGGCGGGGATCAGTTTGGTGGTGGGTACAGGACACAAGGAGAGGAAAGAAGATGCTCATTTGTGGTGGCAGAACATCCTTTCCTCATGGAGACTCGTGCAGGCCTCCCAGAGCGCTTCAGGGCTCTTGGGGACCTTCTGCCTTGAGATTAGTCGCCTCCGGGAATCCAGTTCAATTCTGAACTCTCCCCATGCTCTGTGCCAGCCACATCTCAGCTCTGCAGCCAGCTCCCGGGAAGCCCTGGATGTTTGCAGCTGGTGGAGCTGCACGAGGCTTCAGGGAAGAGAAACCGAGGAAGGTCCCCTTGAGGCAGTAGAATCAGAACCACCCTGAGGGCCGAAGATTGGGGAGGCAGCTGGGAAGGACAGCGCTTTCTTGAATCTTTTGGCTTTCCCCCTGGATGGTCTAGGATCTGTAGACTATCCTAGAGGGTATGTTGACTTGTTCTTGAATGACTATTCTGTGCTCGGACAGAAGGAAGCTGGAGGGGACGCGTGACCTTGTGTCTTCCTCAGGGGCACCACTGGGTCATCTCAGGCATTGTCTATGAAGACATCCTCCCTGCATCTGCTTTATTGCTCACAGGAGCTCCTGGGCTGTTACCAAACTGCAAACCCTTCTTGGAAGGCCCGGAGGTGGGGAAGGGTTGCTGGGGACGCAAGTCAGAGCTGTGACAGCGCTGACAGTGGCAGTGAGGTGAGAAGCCTGTGCATCATGGGGATGCAGGACTTCCGGAAAACCTCCTGTAGCAAACAGTCTGTTTACTTGGCCGTTACTGGCATACAGCCAGGGGCACAGATGCTTCCCCTCTGGACCCAGGAAGTAACTGGGCCTTCGAGCTGTGCAGCCACGCTTCTGAGGAGCAGCGCTCGGGGCCGCCGGGGCTTATGGCAACAGCTGCAGTCTGAGAAGGCATGCTGATGCCCGTGCTTGTGGGGAACGGGTGGCACAGACAGTGCCTATGCCAGGAGAGATGCCGAGACGCCACAGTCCCCCTGCCATCTTAGCCCATGGTGGGCTGAGGTCGGCCCCCATGGAGCCTGCCACTCACCCCGCTGAGCCTCTCTGTCCTTGCAGGAAAAAGCAAAGCCATGGAGAAGAATTCTTTGACTCTCTTTGTGGTCTCGCGTTCCTGTGAGAGACTTCCGACTTTGAAGTCACTGGAGAATTGTAAGTGCCCACCTGTCCAGGCCTGGGGGACAGGGAAGAGCCGCCAGGGAAGGGTCCATCACCCTGGAAAGCCGGGCCTCGCTGCTGACCCCGGCAGGGAGCCCTTCAGGACTGTGAGGACCCTAAAAGGAGCATGTGTGTCTGAAGGGGCATCTGCAGAGCATCCCTTGGTCCCACAAGACAGGACTTGGCTCCCGGACCGAGTGTGAGGCCCGACACCGGGCAGGGGGCAGTGTTGGCGCAGAGCCAAGGACTGGCGATGAGTCAGTCCTGTGCCTGCCCCCGTCGTCCCCCACATCCTCAGCCTCTGGGGCTGACTCGGCTCCAGTGTGAGCCTTGCCTTGCACCCTAGCTCCTTCCTTCTGTTCTGGAGCGAGTAGCCAAGGCTGGAGCTGGGGCAGCGCCAGACTTGCCCCTCCAGGCATCCCAGAGGAGACCGACATGGTCCCGACGGGGCGGAAGTGCCCACTTAGTGGGAGGGCTCTGCTCCCACCTGAGCGGGTGCCCTGTTGTTCCCGGGGCGACCACCCTCCTGCCGTCCTCAGGTCTCCGCATCCTGCCTGTCCCCCAGGGACGCTGCCTCTTGCGGGAGCTTGAGTTTCCAAGGGCTTTCACAGCCTGCGGTGTCCTCTGTGAGCAGGTGTCCCTGACCGGTGGTTTCTGTTGTTCCAGACACGCTGACCATAAACGATGAGCAGTCTTTCCTCTTAGCCGACACGGTCTGGGGAGCCCTCCGAGGTAAGGGGGGCCGTGCTGCAGGGAGGGTAAAGACGAGGTGCGGCGGGTGGCCCCATTTCGCCCCATTTCCCGCGGCCACCCTGGCTGCTGGTGGTATCCAACTGTGGCCGTGGGGACCCAGCAGCCCCTGCGGCCGCCATGAGGTGCACTTGATTGGGAAGGTTCTTTTGGGGGACTTTGGGGTGACACCTGGCCGTGCTCAGGAACCATGTGGAGCCTTCAGCACACAAAGCTTGAGCTCAGCCCGTGGAGCTGTCACTGCCCCAGGTTTTGTTTTTATTTTTTATTTACACAGTTATTTATTTTTTTTCTTTTTGTTTCACTGTTTATACGTTTATTTTTGCATTCTGGGCCACACCCAGCAGTGCTCAGGGCTACCTCCTGGCTTTGCTCAGGGGATCTTATGGGGTGCCAGGGATCAAATCCAGGTCAGCCGCATGCTAGGCAAGTGCCTTCACCACTGTACTATTGCTCCAGCCCCTCCCCTCTGGTGGCACACAGGGGTTACTCCTGGCTCTGTACTCAGGAATCACTCCTGGCGGTGCTCCGGGGACCGTATGGGATGCTGGGAATCAAACTTGGGTCGGCCACGTGCAAGGCAAACACCCTACCCACTGTGCTATTACTCCACCCTCTCCCCTCCTCTGTTTCTTGGAGAAACTGCAGACTAGCTCCTTCCAAGTGCCTTGCGTGCAGGTGCCAGTGCTTGGTCAGACTATAGTAGGGGGTGCCTGGGGTCCTGACCCCCAGAATGCACGGTCTCTCTAAAGCTGGAGAGAAACCAAGTCCCGTTCCAGGCTGTGTGCTCACCTAGGCCTGACCAGCCTCAGGGCAGTCCGCATTCTCGCGAGCTCACGGGCCTGCTGCTGGGGTTCTAGAAGTGCAGACAGCTGCTGGCAGGTGCCAGGTCTGGACTGGCCCTCGGATCCAGCTGGCATCTAGGATGGTGGTTCTGTGGTCCTGGGGCTCTGCTCCAGCTGAGGACTCCCATGTCCTCAAGCCAAGCTCGTGAGCACTTTCCCAGTGTTTGCTCTAGGAGCACGAAGGGGCACCCTTTTCTTGGCCCCCTCAGCCCCCGTGGGTGTCTCCTGTAGAAAGCTTCCCTCCTGTCCCTGACCCCAGCACACAGCTTTCCGCAGGTGGGCTTGGCCTCTACAGCCCTCACAAGCGCTCAGCTGGGCCTCGGTGTTCTCTGTGTGTGCAGGGATGGGGCTCAGATAAGGGGCTGGCGGCCGGCGTGTGGCCAGGGGAGGGCGTCAGGAGTCAGGACAGTCTCTCTAGTGACCCGGTCTCCTGAGTGTGGGGAGGCACAGTCCCACTCACCACTTTCTCTTCCATGGCTCCCAGTGGACCCTCTCTCCCCCTAGACCCTAAGTCTTTCCTCTGCGTCTCCGTTTCCCCCAGGCCTGGAGACTTTTAGCCAGCTTGTTTGGAGAGGTTCTGAGGGCACGGTAAGTGACGCCCTGCACAAAGGGTCCCTTTCTCGTCCTGGTGGCTGGGGCTGGGCCCCGCCAGCGGGTACAAAGAGACGGATGGGCACTGGGGCAGCACCTTGGCCTTTCCCGGAGTTGCTGTGGTTCAGTCCCCCCTGCTCGATGTCTCAGGCTGTGGGTGGGCAGTGGCTGTGCAGCCTTTGCTGGCCGAGCAGTGGCGGGCAGCTGTGTTGGGCCACCTGGGACTCTGGCTTGAGGTCACGTGGGAGGTATGGGCACCCAGGGACCAGTCCTGGATGGGCTCTTAGACCCTTTTTCTTTTCCCCCGCCCCTCTGGTGACTTGCCTTGGCACCCACACGTGGTCCACATTTGGCCCCACAGTACTTCATCAACAAGACGGAGATCGAGGACTACCCGCGCTTCCCTCACCGGGGCCTCCTGCTAGATACATCTCGTCATTACCTGCCGCTGCCCACCATCCTGGACACGCTGGTACCCTGGGCTTACGGCCGCCTTAGCGTTTTAGGGCCCTGGGGTGTTGGGGCAAGGTAGGCCAGGTGCCATTTTCCTGTCGGAACCGAGGAAGCACCTGTTCCCTTCTGAGCTCATAGGGGAAGTGTAGATCACATGCTCTCAGACAGGCCAGTGCTGGGGCTGGAGCGATAGAGCAGCAGGTAGAGTGTTTGGTCCCCTGCTCCCAGATGGTCCTCTGAGCCTCTCCAAGAGTGAGCCCTGAGCATAGAGCCAGGAGTGAGCCCTGAGCACAGCCAGGTCTGGCCTCCAAACCAGAAATATAATGGGGCCTCCTGGCTGCCGGGGAGTGGCCACATCTGTCAGCCTGAGCCTCAGATCGGTGGCTTCTGGGGCCTGCACACCCCATTGTTTGGATCTGTGCGAGTCAGACAGCTCCAGGCTGAGGGCGGGAGGAAGCCTTAGTGTGCAGGGGTGAGGTCAAGTCACGACAGTGCAGTGGTCCTGGGGCAGCGGCTAGAGGCAGCGCTGTGGGGGTGCTGCGCCGTGTGGGGCGGGGCCCTGGGAAGAGATGCTGTCTCCTCTGCAGGTCAGGCTCTCCTGCGGGGAGGTTGGGGCGAGACGCTGAGTGCAGGGAGGAGGCTGCAGGCTCTCACCGTGCGCTGCCCCGCAGGACGTCATGGCATTTAACAAGCTCAACGTGTTCCACTGGCACCTGGTGGATGACCCTTCCTTCCCGTACGAGAGCTTCACGTTCCCAGAGCTCACCAGGAAGGTAGGTCCCCATCTTGCCCAGAACAGAGCATTGAGGGCCATGTCTGAGTAGCCCATCCTCAGCCCCTTTTGTGGGGGGGAGCCGCAAAACAGGGGGATAGTCCCTGGACCTGAATCTGGACACCTGGGTTCCAGTTCAATCTTTGCCATTGGGTTTCTCTGAGCCCCTCAAGAGACTCTCGCTCACTCAGGTGTTTCCTTTTGATCAGCTGGGCATCGTCCCTGCCCTGTTGGTCTCTGGCATTTTGCCGTCCAGCCAGCAGTTGGTGCTATTGCATTCCGGAAGTGACTTGTGATGTCACCTGAAGAGTGTCTTGTGCCTTCCAGGGCTCCTTCAACCCCGTCACCCACGTCTACACTGCGCAGGACATAAAGGAAGTGATCGAGTATGCACGGCTGCGGGGCATCCGTGTCCTGGCTGAGTTCGACACTCCGGGCCACACCCTGTCCTGGGGCCCAGGTAATGCTGATACTCGGGCATCAGGGGATGCGGACGTGCCCCTTCGCAGGGTTCAGGGCCTCCGCTCTGTGCTCTCGGGTGTGAGGAGAGGCCCTCTTGGCTCCCTGTTTTCTATCAGCTTCTTTCACTGGGAAGTCGAGATTGGCAGAACTTGGTTTGAGCAAAGGTGGCCACAGCTCGCTCTCAAAGTATAGCCATTTCCCCCCAGGTACCCTTCATGTATTTTGGGCTTTGGGCCACAACCAGCAGTGTTCAGGGTTCGCTCTGGCTTCTGGGCAGGGCTTGGGGTGGAGCCTGGGCCCCCTACACAGAACTCATGCTCCAGTGCTTTGAGCCAGCTCCCTTGCCCCTAAGGTAACTTTGTCTGATTGGTCCCTTTGAATAAAAGAAAGCCTGTGCCGGTCTGGCTGGGCCACGCCGTCTCTGCTCTTCTGCTGGGAGGTGTCAGGGGCCCCGGGTGACTTCTGGAAGCAGGTGTCCCTCTGGCCATGGCTGTGTGTGTTTCCCTGTGACTCTGCTCCCCACAGCCAGTGTCTGGGATCGAGTGTTGGTGCTAGCGCTGAACACGCTGCCTCTCTCTGCATCGCCTATGCCCTGTGACACCTGTATGGGCTCTCTCTTGGCTCAGGTGCCCCTGGACTGTTGACCCCGTGCTACTCTGGGTCCCACCCCTCCGGGAACTATGGCCCAGTGAATCCCATCCTCAATAGTACCTATGAGTTCATGAACACCTTCTTCCTGGAGATCAGCTCCGTCTTCCCAGACTTCTATATCCACCTCGGAGGCGACGAGGTGGATTTCACCTGCTGGTATGTGCCCTTTGAACTTCCCGACCTGCTTTGAAGCGCTGAGCCGGAGGAGTCCAGCCTATCAGAGGCTGCCCCCGGGCTCTGCCCCCCTCTGGCTCTGTGGGCACCTTTTCTTTTCCACCCGCACAGAGGCCCTGGTAGACTTTTTCTTTTGAGGGGGGCCCAAATCTGGCAGGCTTAGGAGTTACTCCTTGCTCTGCGCTCAGGGATCGCTCCTGGCAGTGCTCGGGGACCGTATGGCGAGCTCCCTGCCACTGTGCTGTCGCTACAGCCCTCCTGTCGGGCTTTTGCCCCTCTTTCTCCTCTCTAATTCTCAGTAGACTTTCAGGAAACCCTGCAGGGGGCGGGGGTGGGGGCGGGGTGGGACCAGAGAGATCATGCAGGGGTGCCCTGGCCTTGCATGCTGCTGATCCTGCTTCATTCCCTGACACCGCAATGTGGTTCCTCGAGCCCCTCCAGGAGTGACCCCTAGGCACCACCTGCAGTAAGCCTGAGCACCACCCGGTGTGGCCTAAAACAGAAAGAAAGCCGGCTCCGAGGACAGAGTTGTCTTGGAAATTACCAGGATATGGGAAAATGATCCCTGCTTTTGAAGGACTTAACATAGCCTCCTGGCACCCCGGTCCAGGGGGTGTTGGAGACTAGTCAGTGAGTGCACCCGGTGTACATGTGGTTGTAAGGTCTGAACCCACATAAGGGGTGGCTCTTCTCTGAGAAGTGAGCCCTGGAACTAACTGCACTGGGGGGGGGGGGGGAGTAGTAGGCTCATCTGAGCTACAGCAGGGGCCGGGGAGAACAGCCAGGAAGAAACACACGAGAGCAAAGTGGTGACATGGTCAGGCCAGGGAGTGAGGGGGCCCCCTACAGATAGGCTTAGTTCCATCCACCGGGAATAAGACCCAGTAGCAAAGGGGAAGCAGAGCAGGCCGTGAGCTAAGAGCAGGAACCTGGAAGCCCGTGAGCTAGAGCACCAGACAGCCCAGAGCTGGCACTCGGGGCCTGAGGGCTTTGGGTGTGCCCTGACCCTCAGCCTCCCGGGCCCACACTCTGCCCCCCCGCCGCTGCTCCGCTCAACTCTCCTATTTGGGGCTTGTGAGATCCTCCTTGAACTGGCTTTGTAGGTGGAACGGAAGTTACGGGACCAAAGAGACTGTGCAGGGTTAAGACACTTGCCGTGACGTGGCTGGCCTGCTCTGATCCCCTGAGCCCTTCCAGCAGTGATCCCTGAGCACAGAGCAGGAGTAAGCACTGAGCACTGCCAGGTGCGACCCAAACTTCCCCACACCAAAGACAAAAAAGAGGAATAAAGGAGGTTGAGGGCATCTGGGTGACTGTCCCAGAGCTTCGGGCTTGAGCGCCTTGACAGGCTCCTCACTCTCTCCTGGGCTGCAGGAAATCCAACCCCAGTATTCAGGCCTTTATGAAGAAGAAAGGCTTTGGCAGCGACTTCAAGCAGTTGGAATCCTTCTACATCCAGATGTGAGAAAGGAAATTGGGGGTCCCCACCTGTGGGATCCTGGGGACCCTTGGAAGAGGGGGGTTGGGGGGAGCCCTCTAGCCTTCTGATCTGGAGCGATCTGTGCCCAACTGGGAAGACTCAGCCAGGACAGGGGCCAGCAGCCGCGAGCCGGGGGCACTGAGCAGATGCCCTTCACTCTCCAGACTGCTGGACATCGTGGCCGCCTATGGCAAGGGCTATGTGGTGTGGCAGGAGGTGTTTGACAACAAGGTCAAGGTGAGCCGGCAGCTGCCACGGTCTCTCTCTGGCCCCTGCCTGTCTCTCCGCTGCGCGATAGATTTCCTGGGCTCGGAGCCTGCACAGCCTCTAGCCAGCTCAGGCCTCTGTTCCCCGTCCCCCAGGGAGTCACAGGGAGTAGGGCCCCCGGCAGTGTCAGGGCCTTTGTCTCGGCCCGCTGCAGACCCCTGGGTGCTCAGCACAGCAGGGCGCCAGGGAAGCCAGGGTTCCTTCCCGCTGCCCCAGACTCGGGCCTTCTAGATCCGAGGAAGCTGTTGGAAGCTGTCTGCGGAGAGATGGAGACGGGGCCCGCCTCCCACCACACACAGGGCTTCTGCAGGGTCATCTCGTGCTCAGATGCCCCTGGAGTCTCTTGGCCATGGCAGCCTCTGAGGAGCATCTGGTCCCCACTGCTTGACTCCCTTAAGCTCTCAGTGGGTGTTTCCTTCGTGTGGATCAGGAGTGACCAAAGCTAGGGCAAGGGGCAGGCAGCAGGAGCACTCCTGGGGCCGGCAGGCAGCGGAGAGCACTCCTGGGCCCTGGAGTGGGTAGGCGGCAGGGAACACTCCTCAGCCCTGTGGGCTTCTTGGCCTGGGCCCCAGGGTAGGCGCTCCACGTTCAGTTCTGAATCTTTGGGAAGATGCTCTGTGTCTCAGGGTGGGCTGCACCCGTAAGAACAGGATGCTGTAATCTCCATGTTGCTACCGCCTTTGGGCCTTTCGCCCCAGATCCGGCCTAACACCATCGTCCAGGTGTGGCGAGAAGAGTCCCCAGTGCCCTACCTCAAGGAGCTGAAGCTCATCACCAAGGCCGGCTTCCGGGCCCTGCTGTCCGCCCCCTGGTACCTGAACCGCATCACTTACGGGCCCGACTGGCAGGACGCCTACCTGGTGGAGCCCCTGGAGTTTGAAGGTGAAGACAGGGGCTCCCCAGCCGACCCGAGGGCACTGGGGCACGGGGGCAGCCCCAGCAGCCTTCCTGAGGGGACACGTGGCGAAGGCACCCTGGAGGCTCCCTGCCACCTGCTGTCTCCTGGTCATCCCTCAGGAACTCAGGAACAGAAGTCTCTGGTGATCGGCGGAGAGGCCTGTATGTGGGGGGAGTATGTGGACAGCACAAATCTGGAGCCCAGACTCTGGTGAGGACAGGGAGGGGGGTGCTGGGGGCTCCCCGACAGGCTCACCCCCCATCCACTTACAGATGAGTGAGGGAAGGGCCTGGGGGGTGTAGGCAGTGTGGCCCGCTCCCCCCACTCATTTCCAGCGGGATCTCAGGGAGCCGTCGGGGCAGTCAGTTATGCCCACTTCACAGAGACACGGTGTACCTGCAGGGCGACGCTCCCTCACTGCAGTGCCTTAGCCTCTGTGCCCTGTCCCCTGGGCCTCACCCAGCTGTGCTGATGCACTGGTGTCGCCACTGCTGTTCGAAGCTGCTCAGGGTGGCCTCAGCTCCCGTGAGCATCCTCCCTTGGGGGGAGAGCAGGGTGGAGTCACAGCCCTCATCTCAAGGGGTGCTGGGAGCCCTTGCCAGCTGGGTGGCACTTCAGTGCTGCTCATGCCCCTGCCCCGTCCCTGCTCCTCACACCACACCGTTGGCTGACGATGGAGGGGCGCCCTCCGCCTAGGCTCTTGCTCTGAAGAAAGACTAGCCCCTCTCCTCGCCTTCCCCCCACCCTCACTGAATCTTCTCTGAGCAAACCCTGCGTGCCTAGAGACAGTTGCCAGGATGTGCGGCCTCTCTGGGGGCAGTTTCCGGCCTGCCCTGGTGTACCCCCTTCCTCTAGGCCCAGAGCAGGGGCCATTGCTGAGCGGCTGTGGAGCAGCCAGACCGTGACTGACCTGGACTTCGCCTTTTCCCGCCTCTCAGATTTCCGCTGTGAGTTGCTGAGGTACGTGGTCACCGGGGCCGGGCAGGGGGGTGCTTCCTTTGTGGGGAGGGGTGACTGGTGACAGCTGGCACTGTGGGCACCTCCCAGCCACCCTCCAAGGTGATGTGCTCCCACCTGAGAGAAGACTGCTGGCGTCACAGAGGGCAAGTCTGTGCTCTCATCCGTGGCCCTGCTGGGGGCTCTGTGGCAGCTATGCCCCTGGCCGGCCGAGCCGAAGCTCACGGGCTATCTGGGTGATTAATGTGTCCTCTCAGGAGAGGGGGCAGGTGGGGAACATGTGGGGGGCCTTGAGAGGAAAGTTTTCTGCCTGCCCCTGCACTGGCACCCCTCAGATGGCACTGGTGAGGGGGCTGGGGAGCAGAGAGGCCTGCGAGAAATAGGGAGAAGTGGCCTGAGTCCCTGGGTCAGATCGCCCAAGGGCCTGCGGGGAATGCAGGAAGGCCCCACCCCAAGCAAAAATCTCTCTGAAACTGAAATAACTCACTCTGTGATAAACTTTGGGTCTTCCATAGTTATTTGCTTTGTTTGCGCCATACCTGGCTGAGCTCGGGGGTGACTCCTGGCTCTGTGCTCAAGGATCACTCCTAGTGGAGTTCAGGGGACCATATAGGGTGCCAGAGGTCCAGCCGGGGCCAGCCATGTGCAAGGCCAGCACCCTGCCTACTGCACTTTATCTTCAGCCCCACATAGTGAAATTTGGTTTTGGTTTTGGTTTTTTGGGCCACACCCTGCAACAATGCTCAGGGCTTACTCCTATCTCTGCACTCAGGAATCACTCCTGGTAGTACTTGGGGGACGGTATGAGATGCCAGGGTTTGAACCTAAGTCGACTGCGTGGAAGCCCATTGCTCTGGCCTGCACAATGAAGTTTTTAAATTTGCTTTTATAAGTGAAGCTCCGCAAGGGCGGATGCGCATCCTGTTGGCGTGTGGGGGTAGTTGGGTCTTCAGTGGGTCAGGCAGGGTGGGGAGAAGCCGGCACCAGGGCTCTGACCCCACCGAATGGCTCCTCTCACTGGATTCTTCATGTTCTCTCGCAGGCGAGGCGTCCAGGCCCAACCCCTCGGCGTTGGCTACTGTGAACAGGAGTTTGAGCAAAGCTGATGGCATCCGGGCACCGAGAAGGGTGTTGGGCCTCAGGGTGGGAGCGAGGCTTCTCCAGGGGGTAGGGCGCCCGGTGCCCACATACCCCTGTGTCCAGAGAGGAGGCTGGTGCTGGTACTGGCATCCAATAAAGAGTGATATGGCTGTTTTCTATGATCAGTGTGGGTCACCTGTTCCTAAAGAACATCAGGTAGGGGCCAGGTGCCGACCGGCATGATTTTCGCACCTAGCCCCCAAGCATAGCCGCGTTTGGGACCACGAGGGTGTGCCTGGGGACTCTGCCATTCTGACACTGCGGGGCCTTCCACTGTGGCTCAGTTGGCTGAGAACGGACAAGAATATCCCCCAGACCCCCTAAGCACTGCTTTAGAGCACCCCCCAAAAATAGAGAGCATTTGCCTTGCATGTGTGAGGCCCTGGGTTTTTGGTTTGGGGTTTTTTTTTGTTTGTTTTTTTAGTTCCAGGCACTGAAACAAAAGTGTGAGTGGCCTGGGAAGGGGGAGCTGTTGAGGCCATTGAAAAGATAAAGGCCCCAGTTCCCCAGTTTTCCAGTAGCTTGGCAGTCACACCCACAAATTGCCCCCAGTGGCACCATGTAATCTCATGACCAAGATCCAGAGACTAAACAAACCAAAGCTCCCGGAAGAGAGCAATGCAGAATTTCCTGGAGTGTGCAGCCACAAATGCCTTCTACACTCTAGCCCACTTATGTACCAAAAGTAGTACACATTTGTTTGGTTTTAACATACTTGCTTGTATTCTCTTACCACTGAATCACTGTGTCACAGTTATCCCGTTGCTCATCAATTTGCTCGAGCCGGTGCCAGTAACATCTCCACTCATCCTGCCCCCATGCCAGGCTGTTTTCACCAGGGCTCCCTCGGAAGGGGTGGGTTGATTTTCCCACTCCAAGCAGAGCCCTGGCAGCTTAAAACCTCCAGAACCCAGCCACAGTCATGCTCAAGGCCACTCTCCACATGCTCGGACAAGCCTCAAGCATGAAGGAACCAGCAGAAGAACCCAGGTGTGTGGGACCCAGGGCTGAAATCTCCAAGCCTGCTCAGATCAGGACTGGGAACTCCTCCACCCAGATCCCCCATTTTCCAGTAGCTTGGCAGTCACACCCACAAACTGCCTCCAGCACCATGTAATCTCATGAACAGCCAAGATCCAGACACTATAAAACAAAGCTCCTGGAAGAGAGCAATGCAGAATCTCGCACGGCAGAGCCTGGCAAGCTATCCGTGGTGTATTTGATATGCCAAAAAAAGTAACAATAATGGGACTCATTCCCCTGACCCTGAATGCGACAGGGACAAATGGAGTTGTAATCTCTTAATATATGGGCTTAAATGGCTCCAGAATGAAGTACAACAACATACAGCAACCACAATATTGTGGTGGGAAGGTGCTTGGGGGTGGGATTGGTGTTTGAATATTATCTGCAATGAACTATTGTGAACTGCTTTGTAAAAATAAAACATAAAAATTGCAAAAAAACAAAAAGATAAATATTCAGCAGCTTGCTGCTACACAAGGGACCCAGAGTCTCATGCTGAGTGAAGTTATTCTGGGGAGAGAGACCGATACAGAATGATCTCTCATATGCAGAGTATAAGGAACCACAGGAAATAATGAATACCCAAAGACGATGGAAACAACATGAGAACTGGTAGTCAGGAGGAAACAGGCCATCTGAGGGGACTGGGGGCAGGACAGGGAGGGGCAATGGCTGTACTGGAGGGTAGGTCAAACGGGAAGAGGAGGTGGTGCTGAGAGGGGTTAGGTGTTTTGTATAAACACCTAACAGCAACAGCACAGTAAACCCACCATACAAAAATGTTAATATTTTTTAAAATATTAAAAATGAGACAGACTCATAGGGAAAGACTGGTAGGGAGAGGCAAAGGGGGGAGGGGGAAATTGGTGGAGGGAAGTGGACACTGGTGAAGGATTGGTGTTAAACAGTATATGCCTGAAACCCAGTCATGAAAGACTAATTCCATGGTGACTGTATCACTGTATTATCACTGTCATCCCATTGCTCATTGATTTGCTCGAGTGGGCACCAGTAACGTCTTCAAGTGAGACTTCTTGTTACTGTTTTTGGCATATCAAATACACCACGGGGAGCTTGCCAGGCTCTGCCGTGCGGGCGAGGTACTCTCGGTAACTTGCCGGGCTCTCTGAGAGGGGCAGAGGAATCGAACCCGGGTCAGCCACGTGCAAGGCAAACGCCCTACTCTCTGTGCTCTCGCTCTGTGGTGACTAATAAAAGAAAATCCTGAAAAATGAAGCTTCAAACCAAAGCTCTGAGTTCACCTACTCGGCCTGTGGCCTACAGGATCTGCCCCCCCCCCCCAGCCCAGCCTCCAAGAGCACCAGACACAGGCCCCTTCCCCACATGCAAAAGGCACCGAAGCTTCTGGGGGAGAGGACTCATGAGGGTCCAGAGGAGGGCTGGGTGGTGGAAGAACATGCATGCAGACATGCCCTGGAGCTTTCCTGCTGAGTGTTTTGTCCCTTTAGTAATAACTCATTCTTCATTTGAGCATGACAACACACGAAATGGTTGTGGTGCTGTCATGGGTGTCTGCCCTGAAAGAGTCCATCTCCCAGAGGCCCCGGTCAACGGTCCCACGCACAGCCAACTCCACACTCCAAGTCACCCATTTTCTGCCCAGTACCATAAAGGAAAGCCTCAGGGGGTCCGTGCCAGGAGGTAAGTTTAGCATTGGTGATGGGTCTCCCCTGGCCCATAGACTGCTGCCCACTGGCCCGCCCACCAGTTTCATGATGAAAATCAACAGTGGAGGCTGAGGGCTGGGGCAGGAAGGAGCAGCGTCCGTGTTCACTGAGTTCCTTGAGTGTACCTGAAGTCCTTGTAGCTGATGCACTGCTGGAAGGACACAGGAGCAACCCTGGGCATTTGCTTCCAGTTCCCAGTTTGTCTGGATATAAACCCTCATGGAATGGGCAGGTTTGCAGTAGGATCTGTGTGAGGCAATTGTGAGCCTTGTTCAGCATCCTTCATCCGAGCATCCTTGATTTGCTTCCTCGCTCTCTCTGGGACCGGAATGGAGATCTTCAGCCCTACTTTCTGGTGCTGTTTGTGGAAGGAACCACCCTGTAGTAAGTGGGGGTTGGAGTCATTCAGGAGTCAGTCCTGGGGCTCTGTCCTCCAGGGGCAAGAGCTACGTCTCAAGCATCTGCACCCGCTACACACATACGGGGCAGAAATGCTCACGCACTGCCAATGCCCACACTTCCTTCTAGATCCCAGCCAAGGCTGCTGTTGATTGGGAGAACATTGCACGGAAAAAGCAGACACTGAGCTGCCTCAGTCATTGAAAGTGATCATGAGAACATGACAGCAGTAAGTTTCTATGCTTTCTCATTGCTATTGCAAACATTTTCTACAATGTTATCTTTATAATTTAAAAAAAAATCTGCCCGGCGATATCAAGACCATCAATGGTGTTATAAATGATTTAGGACCATGGGCCCACCAAGAGCTACGCGTTTGGCCTAGGGTCTTGATCAAGACCTCAAACTCCTGGTAGGTCAGACTGGGGCCTGCGGCCATGGCACCCCACCCCCGTATCTGTGAGGCAGGCAGCTGGCTCCACCCAGCAGCCCCACCCAGCACGGCGAGACGGCTGTGCTCTCTGTCACCACCAGGGGGCATGGAAGCGCCCCGGTTGATTTCCCTTCGCCAGAGTCCGAGGGCAGGATCCGCCCTGCTCTGCCGTGAACAGATGCAAAGCCGCAATGAGCAAGGAGGGGGCTTTAGTTTCCCCCTGCCCTTCTTGGAATCGTGTTTGCAGGGGATCCTAGGGACGGGAAGGGCAGATGATTGGGGATTCGAGGGGCCCAGTAGCACTCATGAGCAAGGGATGAGAAATGACAAGGAACAGGTGGGGCAGGGTTGCAGGGTACAAGTGCCTGCCTTGCTTATGTGAGGTCCTGGGTTTCCCGGCGCCAGGCGGTAAATGAGTCCCCACCACACATTTTACATATTCATGTAAAAATGCTTGCCTAGTGATAACATTGCTGGCGCTGTTGAAATACTGTTTTTATCAATATCATTGGCAAATTAATACAGGTCATGTAATGTGTGCCATATAATTTTTCTCCATTAAGAAACTAAGTAGGAATTGGTTGCTTTGTTTTTTAAAAATAATTTTGGAGACCAAGGAGGTAGTACAGCGGGTTAGGCTTGCCTTGCACACAGTCAGCGTGGGCTCAGCGGTCCACATATGGTCCCCTGAGCCCCTCCAGGAGTGATCCCTGAGCACCGCAGGGTGTGACCCCAAAACCAAAAATAATAATAATAACGATGATAATTTATATTTTTTCCTAAACTCTTCTTAAGTTTAAAATTAGCCTGTTATACTAACTGTTAAGAAATGTCTCTATCACTGTATCACTGTCATCCCCGTTGCTCATCAATTTGCTCCAGCGGGCACCAGTAACATGAGACTCGTCGTTACTGTTTTTGGCATATTGAATACACCACGGTAGTTTGCCAGGCTCTGCTGTGCGGGCGAGATACTCTTGGTAGTTTGCCAGGCTCTCCGATAGGGGTGTGGAGGAATGGAACCTCCGTCGACTGCGTGCAAAGCGAACGCCCTACCCACTGCGCTACCGATCTAGTCTCTGTATCTGGTACAAAAAAATAAATTTGAAAAACATCTTATTTGTATTTTTTCTGAATTGGCCTATCTAAATTAGTGTTTGAGGAAGACAAACTTTTTTTTTTGCTTTTTGGGTCACACCCAGCAATGCTCAGGGGTTACTCCTGGCTTTGCACTCAGGAATTACTCCTGGCAGTGCTTGGGGGACCATATGGGATGCCGGGGATCAAACCCGGGTCGGCCGCGTGCAAGGCAAACGCCCTACCCGCTGTGCTATCGCTCCGGCCCCAGAGACAAACTTCTTTTTGAGAAAGGTTTCATTCTTGGGATTCTTTTAAAAGTCAACTGATATTCTTGAGGCTGGAGTGATAACACAGTAGGTAGGGCATTTGCCATGCATGTGGCCAACCCCGGTTCAAATCCCAGCATCCCATATGGTCCCCTGAGCAATGCCAGGAGTAATTTCTGAGTGCCAAGACAGGAGTAACCCCGGTGCATCGCTAGGTGTGACCCAAAAAGAAAAAAAAGTCAACTGATATACTTAAAAGTAAACAGAGGAGGGGCTGGAGTGATAGCGCAGTGGGTAGGGCGTTTGCCTTGCACGTGGCCAACCCGGGTTCAATTCCCAGCATCCCATATGGTCCCTTGAGCACCACCAGGGGTAATTCCTGAGTGCAGAGCCAGGAGTGATCCCTGTGCATCTCCGGGTGTGACTGAAAAAAGCCAAAAAAAAAAAGTAAGCAGAGGAAAGGAATATTTTTTAAATGGGCTGCTGAACTATGGATCAACAGTCTGAGCCTGTTATTTTTCATTTTATTCACATATTTCATAGATTTTTATAAATATCTGTACAACATATAAATACATATTAATTTTAGTGAAATGTTTCCTTGAGTTTTTTCCATTGCTATTCACTCTCTGTAAATCTTCAGGGTCCCCAGTTTGTGTTTTGCAGGGCAGGGCCATCCAAGCAGTGTCCAGGGTCCAGGACCACTCCCAGCGGTAGTGTGCCAGCTGTGTGGGCCAGACAGCTCCATGGTCAGGCCCAGTGACTCTGAGGGCTCTCAGGCCTATACCTGGGATCAAACGAGCCGTTGCACAATCCTTAAGTTAACTCCTGGACCACAATAGTTTTTTAAAATCTTTTTTGTTTTTTGTTTTTAATTATTTTTTGCTTTTTGGGCCACACTGAGCGGTGCTCAGGGGTTACTCCTGGCTCTGTGCTCAGAAACTGCTCCTGCAGTGTTTAGGGAGACTATCTGGGATCTTGGGGATTGAACCCTGATTGGTTGTGTGCAAGGCAAGCACCCCATCTGCTGCACTATCGCTCAGTCCCTTGTCTCACAAAGCAATTCTTTCTATTTTTATTGCACTTTCAAAAAAGAAAAAAAAAAGCTGTTTGTTTAGACCAAAACCATACAAGTGAACAAAAAATCCTCCAAATTTAACACCATTTTTTTTATCATGACAATGTACTGTATAACTTGTTCCCCTCACAAAATGATTGTGAGGGGCTGGGGTGATAGTACAGTGGGTGAGGCAGTTGCCTTGTACGTAGCCAACCTAAGTTTGATCCCCAGCACACCATAAGGTCCCCAAGCAACACCAGGAGTGATCCCTGAGTGCAGAACCAGTAGTAAGCCCTGAGCATCACCAGGTGTAGCCCATAGGTGTAAGGGGGAAAAAATAACAAAGTCAATTTTCAAGAAAATAAATATACTCCAGAGTGATCCCACTTATGCTCTTTTTTTTTTTGCTTTCCAGGTCACACCCAGCGATGCACAGAGGTTACTCCTGGTTCATGCACTCAGGAATTACTTTTGGTGGTGCTGGGGGACCATATGGGATGCTGGGAATCAAACCCAGGTTGGCCACGTGCAAGGCAAACGCCCTATCCGCTGCACTATTGCTCCAGCCCCTCACTTATGCTCTTTCTTCAGTTACCCCTGTAGGTGGTACATTTACAAATATTTCACATACAGGGTGTCATATATAAGGGTATAGTTGTATGTGGTACACTGTATTTATGGCCCGCATTTATTCTGATTGGTTGATACCCACATTATTTCAATATTTCAAGACTCATTGTAAAGCTATAATGATCAGAAACACTTGATATTGGTAAAGAAACAAATTATATGTAACACAGAGTAGAGAACCCCAAACTTAAACATACACATAAACTTTAAAACATGCTAGGTGTGGTTATAAATTAAATGAGCAGGAGTTATTGGTCAATGTAACACAATTAGTCTGAGTCAGGATTTGTACTCAGAAAATATGGCTTCAAAATATAGGACTAGTTTCAAACTTGAGTGTTAATATTTTTATTTTAAAGATTGAATAAAAGAAAAATAAGGCTTCTGACTCTTGAGGACTGTAGTCTCTACTGTCCCATTACCTACTCTTTTATCTGCTCCCTTTCCTTCTTTTGCTTTTTTTAACCTATGTCTATCGATAGCTGGCTTTACCCCCATTCATTTCTTTTTCAATTTGAGCTTCGTCCGGGAAGGAAGCCTCAGTTTGTTCATATTAAGTATATTGGTAGTGATAGCGCAGTGGGTAAGGCGCCTGCCATGCACACAGCCTACCTGGATTCGATCCCTGGCATCCCCTGAGAACTGCCAGGAGTAATTCCTGAGTGCAGAGCCAGGAATAAGCCCTGAACATTGCTGAGTGTTGCCCAAACCTTTCCCTCACCCCTGCCCCCACAAGCACAAAAAATATATAGGCTCAGGCTGAGGGGTTGTAACTCAGCTGTAGAGACCCTAGGTTCAATCCCCAGAACAAGAAAGGAAGGAAAGAAGGGAGGGAAGGAGGGAGGGTGGAGAGAGGGGGGAGGGAGGGAGGAGAGAGGGAGGAAGGAGGAAGGAGGGAGGGGGAGGGAGGGGGAGGGAGGGGGAGGGAGGGAAGAGACACTGAAGAAAGAAGAAGGGCTGGAGAGATAGTACAGTGGGCAGAGCATTTGCCTTGCACACGGGTAACCCAGGTTCAATTTCCAGTTCTCCAAATGTACCTTGAGTCCTGAATGATCCCTGAGCACAAATGCAGGGATAAGCTCTGAGCACTGTCAGGGATGGCCCAAAAACTGAAAGGAAAATAAAAGAGAGAGAAAAAATATAAACTGGACCATTTCAATGTCTCCAGAAGTGACTGCAGTTTCCTTTCATTCACTTGCAAATTAAGTCTTTAGTTTCCTCAGCATTTTTGTGCTATTCTCAGATTGCACTTAACCATTTGCTTCCTGTTGGTGACTTGGGGATTCTCCTATTCTTAGGGGCATTATGTTCCTCACTGATTTCCCTTTGCTTTATCCAGCACAGATGTTGGAGTTGTTTTTTTTTTAGGCATTAATGATAATCCCCCAGGCGGTCTCTCATCCAAGTGCTAACCAGGCCCGACCCTGCTTAGCTCCCAGGCGCATTCACGGTAGTATCTCCGGGGCTGGAGCGATAGCACAGCGGGTAGGGCTTTGCCTTGCACACAACCAACCCAGGTTCGATTCCTTCATCCCTCTTCGAGAACCTGGCAAGCTACTGAGAGTATCCCGCCCGCACGGCAGAGCCTGGCAAGCTACCCATGGCATATTCGATATGCCAAAAACAGTAACAATAAGTCTCACAATGGAGACATTACTGGTGCCCGCTCAAGCAAATCGATGAACAACGGGATAACAGTGCTACAGTGCTACAATGATAATCCCCAAATTCTATGGTATTAATGGTAACACCTTGTTTAAAAAATAAAGCTTTAGGGGCCGGAGTGATAGTACAGTGAGTAGGGTGTTTGTTTTCCAAGAAGCTTATCAAGTTTTGATGCCTGGCATCCCAAGTGGTCCCCAGAGCCCTGCAAGAATGATCACTGAGTGCAGAGCCGGGTATGAGCTCTGACTACTGCCAGGTGTGGCCCCCAAACAAAAAGCAAAACAAAATTGTACCTTAATATTGTTTTTCTGAAGTAACTGGCTTCCAAGTGTATATTGAGGAGACACGTCTGTGCTTGAGAGCTAAAATCCTAACTGACCAACACTTGGAGAACTAGTGATGCCTCTGAACTGCTAAGGTGGGGACCTTGCTGGCTAACTCTCAAAGAGAGAGATGAGAAGAAAGGAATAAAAATGGTATCCAGGGATTGCAGTTCCTACAGCCAAGCTGCAGCCCAGGCATGTGGGCAGCAAAGTCATGGAACTTATGGACAGGCCACGATGACAGCTCTACCCAGGCGCAGACCACAGCCACCTGCGGACAGACCTCCTATGCGACTTCTCATGGACAGCCTCCCCCTGGTTATACCACTCCAACTGCCCAAGCCATGTAGTCAGTGGTACAGCACTGGAGCTGATGGTACCACCACTGCTACAGTCACTACCGCCCAGACCCCCTATACAGCTCAGTCTGCGTCTGGCACTCAGCCTGCCTATGCAGCATACGGCAGCAATCGGCAACCACTGCACCTACAAGACACAGGATGGTAACAAGCCCGCTGAGACTAGTCAACCTCAACTAGCAAAGGGGGTGACAACCACCCCAGCCTAGGATATGGACAGAGTGACCACAATTAACCCCAGGTAGCTGGAGCTAGCCAGTGTGCCAGTGATGGCACCACCATCCTATCCACTTACCAGCTATTCCTCTACACAGACAACTAGGACTAGTTATGATCAGAGCAGTCATTCACAGGAGAACATCTATGGGCAGCCAGGCAGCTGTAGACAGCAGAACAGCCTTGGGCGGGCCAAGGGGATTGCCCCATAGCTGGAAGACTGCTTCATGAGCAGAGGGGAGAAGGCAGATGGAATAGAGAAGGGATCACTAAGAAAATGATGGCTGGAGGAACCAGTTGGGATGGGAGATATGTGCTGAAAGTAGATAATGGACCAAACACGATGACCTCTCAGTGTCTGTGTTGCAAGCCATAATGCCCAAAAGTAGAGAGAATGGGGAATATTATCTGCCATGGAGGCAGGAGGAGGGCGGGAAAGGGGGAGGGTATGCTGGGGATATTAGTGGTTGGGAATGTGCACTGGTGGAGGGATGGGTGTTTGATCATTGTGAGATTGTAACCCAAACATGAAAGCTTGTAACTATCTCACGGTAATTCAATAAAATTTTAAAAATTTTTAAAAAAGCAACAGCCTTGGGCGGCAGTCACCCACTAGTTACCCCACCCAGCTGGATGCTACGGCCAGGCTCCGAGTCAATATACCCGAACAGAGCAGCAGCTGCGGGCCATAGAATTCATTCCCACAGGACCACCCTACTAGCATGGGTGTTTATAGGCAGGAGACTGGAGAATTTTCCGGACAAGGAGAGAACTGGAGTGTGAGTGGGCAGGGAAGAGGGGGTTGAATCACGGAGGCATGAGCAGAGGTGAACAGGAAGGAGGACACAATTGAATGGTTAGCACGGGAGAGCAAGGTGGCTTCAATAAGCCTGGTGGACCCAAGGATGAAGGACCAGATATAGGTCTGCCTATATAGATCCAGATGAAGATTCTGACAATAGCACAATTTACATGCAAGGATTACATGATAATGTGGCTTCAGATGACCTGGCAGGCTTCTTTAAGCAGTGTGGAGTTATTAAAATGAACAAAAGAAGGGGTGGGGGGCTGGAGCGATGACCTCTCAGTGTCTGTGTTGCGAATAGGGTGCACAGCGAATAGGGCGTTTGCCTTGCACGCAGCCAACCCAGGTTCGAATCTCAGGATCCCATATGGTCCCCTGAGCACCACCAGGATTAATTCCTGAGTGCAAAGCCAGGAGTACCTGTATGTGGGCCAGATGTGACCCAAAAAGCAAAAAAAATGAAAAAAATTTTAAATGAACAAAGGAACTGGACAACCCACGATTCATATTACTTGGACAAGGAAATAGGAATGTGCAAAGGTGATGCCGCAGTGTCCTTTGAAGACCTGTCAACTGCCAAGGCTGCCGTGGAGTGGTCTGATGGGGAAGATTTTTTTTTTAATTTTTTATTAAAGAGTCACTGTGATGTACAGTTACAAACTTATGAACTTTTGTGTTTGCATTTCACTCATACAGTGATCATTTACCCATCCCTCCACCAGTGTCCATACTCCCCCACCAATGATCCCAATATCCCTCTCACCACCCCTACCCCATCCCCCACCACCCCATCCTGCCTCTGCGGCAGGGCATTCCCTTTTGTTCTCTCTCCTGTTGGGTGTTGTAGTTTGCAATAGAGGTATTGAGTGGCCTTCATGTTCAGTCTATAGTCTACTTTTAGTTCACATCTTCCAACCTGAATGGGTCCTCCCAACATCCTCTACTTGGTGTTCCCTTCTCTGTCTGAGCTGCCTTTTTGATGGGGAAGATTTTCAAGGAAGCAAACTTAAAATTTCTCTTGCTTGGAAGAAGCCTCCAATAAAGAGCATGGGAGGTGGTTTGCCACCCTGTGAGGGCAGAGGAATGCCAACACAGCTCTGTGGAGGTCCAGGGGGCCCAGGAGGTTTGGGTGGACCCTAGGGTCTCCTGGGAGGCTGAGGAGGACACAGAGGAGACTTTCCCCCAAGAGCACCCTGGGGGTCCTGAGGGAACCCATCGGAAGGAGGAAAGGTCCAACATGGGACTGGAGACTGGCAGTGCCCAGTCTAGGATGTGGGAACAGAACTTTGCCTGGAGAACAGAACGCAACCAGTGCAAAGCGCCAAAGCTTTTCTTTTTCTCCCACCACCCTTCCCACCCCTTGTGGTGACTGAGGCAGAGGTGGCCTTTGAGACACGTGGGGAGGAAGAAGGGGCTGCATGAACCATGGTGGTCCTAGAGGAATGTTCAGAGGTGGTCTTGGAGGAGACAGAGGCAGCTCTGTGGTGGCTGCAGCATGGTCTAAGGTGACTTTGGTGGAGGCAGACAAGATGGCCCTAAGGGAATAGATGGAAGGAAGAAGAGATGGATATGGAGGCCTGGAAAAGTAGAAAAAGGCAATGACCATCAGGAACATAGAGACAGACTTTCCTACTTGATGCAGAGACCCGGAAGAACTGTATTGACTACCAGACTTACTTTTTTAAAAAATATTTTTTATTAGTGGATCACCGTAAGGTAAAGTTACAGACTGACAAACTTTCGTGCTTGCATTTCAGTCATACAATGGTCTAGTGCCCATTCTTCCACCACCAATGGTCCCAGCATCCCTCCCACCACTCCCACATCGCCCTGCCCCCACCTCACCCCACCTCTGTAGCAGGGCATTCCCTTTTGCTCTCTCTCTCTCCTTTTGGGTGTTGTGGTTTGCAGTAGAGGTATTAAGTGGCCATCATGTTTCGTCTATAGTCTACTTTCAACCAGCATCTCCCATCCCAAGTGGGCCCTCCTAGCACTTTACTTGGTGGTCCCTTCTCTATTTGAGCTGCCTTTTCCCCCAGCATGTGAGGCCTATTTCTAAGCTGTGGAGTAATCCTCCTGGTACTTAACTCTACTGTTCTTGGGTGTTAGTCTCCCATTCTGTGACTTTATATTCCACAAAGGAGTGCAATCTTTCTATGTCTATCCCTCTCATTCTGACTCATTTCACTTAACATGATACTTTCCATGTTGATCCACCTATATGCAAATTTTATGACTTCATCTTTTCTAACAGTTGCATAGTATTCCATTGTGTAGATGTACCAAAGTTTCTCTAACTAAAGTTTCTCTAAAGTTTCTCATCTGTTCTCGGGCGTTCGGTCTTTTTTCCCGATTCTGGCTATTGTAAACAGTGCTACAATGAACATATAAGTGCAGATGCCAGACTTACTTTTTTAAGCCAGAAATATTTTAACTTTGTAATTCCATATTTATAATGTTGGTCACAACATTATAATTATTCCTTGTCTGTACTTTAGCATTTTCTCACCATTTGTGAAGAAACATTAAAACAAGTTAAATGGTAGTGTGCTGAGGTTTTTTTCACCTTGTTTTATAAGACAGTTGTTTAACTAAGACTAAATAGAAAAAGGGAACCCTTTTGTTGTTGTTGTTTTAATTTTTTAAATTTTATTGAATCACCGTGAGATAGTTACAAGCTTTCATGTTTGGGTTATAATCACACAATGATCAAACACCCATCCCTCCACCAGTGCACATTCCCCACCATCAATATCCCAGGTATACCCCCCCCTTTCCCACCCTCCCCCTGCCTCTAAGACAGACAATATTAAAGGGAACCCTTTGTGAGCATGCTCAGCGTCACAAAGGGTTTCCCTTTAATATTGTCTGTCTTAGAGGCAGGGGGAGGGGTGGGAAAGGGGGGGGTATACCTGGATATTGATGGTGGGGAATGTGCACTGGTGGAGGGATGGGTGTTTGATCATTGTGTGATTATAACCCAAACATGAAAGCTTGTAACTATCTCACGGTGATTCAATAAAATTTAAAAAATTAAAACAACAACAACAAAAGGGTTCCCTTTTCTATTTAGTCTTAGTTAAACAACTGTCTTATAAAACAAGGTGAAAAAAACCTCAGCACACTACCATTTAACTTGTTTTAATGTTTCTTCACAAATGTGAGAAAATGCTAAAGTACAGACAAGGAATAATTATAATGTTGTGACCAACATTATTTCTCCTTCCCTAAGTTATAGAAATTATTGTTATTATCATTATTACTTGGGGCTTAGGGGGCCACTAATCCCGGGTCCTGGGGATTAAACCCAGTTTGCAAAGGCAGTGCCCTAACCACTGTCCTATCACTGCAGCCCTAGTAATTAACATTAAATATATTCCATAATTGGAGCAGATAATAGATTAGGTTAAAAATTGTGGGTATCCAGCAGATAAGGGGTTGATATAATGGTATATAAAGCACTGGTTGAACTCTACAAGAAGAAAACATCCAACCCCATCAAAAAATGGGGCGAAGAAATGAACAGAAACTTTACCAAGGAAGAAATACGAATGGCCAAAAGGCACATGAAAAAGTGCTCTGCATCACTAATCATCAGAGAGATGCAGATCAAAACAACCATGAGATACCACCTCACACCACAGAGACTAGCACACATCCAAAAGAACAAAAGCAACCGCTGTTGGAGAGGATGTGGGGAGAAAGGGACCCTTCTTCACTGCTGGTGGGAATGCCGACTGGTTCAGCCCTTCTGGAAAACAATTTGGACGACTCTCAAAAAATTAGATATTGAATTCCCATTTGACCCAGCAATACCACTGCTGGGAATATATCCCAGAGAGGCAAAAAAGTACAATCGAAACAACATCTGCACATGTATGTTCATCGCAGCACTGTTTACAATAGCCAGAATCTGGAAAAAACCCGAATGCCCCAGAACGGATGACTGGTTGAGGAAACTTTGGTACATCTATACAATGGAATACTATGCAGCTGTTAGAAAAAAGGAGGTCAAGAATTTTGTAGTTAAGTGGATGGGCATGAAAAGTTTCATGCTGAGTGAAATGAGTCAGAAAGAGAGAGACAGACATAGAAAGATTGCACTCATCTATGGTATATAGAATAACAGAGTGGGAGACTAACACCCAAGAACTGTAGAAATAAGTACCAGGAGGTTGACTCCATGGCTTCGAGGCTGGCCTCACGTTCCGGGGAAAGGTCAACTCAGAGAAGCGATCACCAACTACATTGTAGTCGAAGGCCATGTGGGGGAAGGGAGTTGTGGGCTGAATGAGGGCTAGAGACTGAGCACAGCGGCCACTCAACACCTTTATTGCAAACCACAACAGCTAATTAGAGAGAGAGAACAGAAGGGAATGCCTTGCCACAGTGGCAGGGTGGGGTGGGGGGGAGATGGGATTGGGGAGGGTGGGAGGGACGCTGGGTTTACGGGTGGTGGAGAATGGGCACTGGTGAAGGGATGGGTTCCCGAACTTTGTATGAGGGAAGTATAAGCACAAAAGTGTATAAATCTGTAACTGTACCCTCACGGTGATTCTCTAATTAAAAATAAATAAATTTAAAAATTAAAAAAAATAAAAATAAAAATAAAATTTAAAAAAAAATTGTGGGTATCACTGTATCACTGTCATCCCATTGTTTGTTGATTTACTTGAGCGGGCACCAGTAACGTCTCTATTACACTCAGCACTGAGATTTCAGCAGCCTCTCCTTACTCATCTTTCCCAACGATTGGATGGTCTTTCAGGGTCAGGGGAATGAGACCTATCGTTACTGTTTTTGGCATATCGAATACGCCACGAGTAGCTTGCCAGGCTCTGCCGTGTGGGCGGGATACTCTCAGTAGCTTGCCGGGCTCTCTGAGAGGTATGTGTATATCTGTTACTGTATTTGGGATATGAATATGCCATGGGGAGCTTGTCAGTCTTCCTGAACGGGTAATAGACTCTTGGTAGCTTGTCAGGTTCTCCAAGAGGAAGAATTAGGCTGTAAGCTTCCGGGAGCTTGGTTTGTATCTGGATGTTGGCCGTTGATGGATTACACGGTGCTGGGGTGGTGGTGGGGGGGAGCAGTTTCTGGGTGTGACTGCCTAGCTACTGGAAAATGGGGGATCTAGGTGGAAGAGGCACAGTCCCGATCCAAACAGCCTTGGAGATCTTGGCCCCGGGTCCGCACACCTGGGTTCCTCTGCTGGTTCCTTCATGCGTGAGGCTGGTCCAAGCATGTGAAGAGTGGCCTTGAGCATGGCTGTGGCTAAGTTCTGGAAGTCTTCAACTGTTGAGGCTCTGGTATGGTCTAGGGGTGGGGGGAAAATGCATTTCATCCCCTCCGAGGGGCCCTGGTGAAGACAGCCAGGTATGGGGGCACGTTGGGATATAGCTCATCAGTAGAACATTTACCTTGCATATTTGAGTCCCATGAGTTCACTTGTTGAAAGAGATAGAGAGGAGAAAGAAAGAAAAAAGGAAAGGAAGAGGAAGAGGAAGGAAGAAAAGAGAGGAAAACAGGAGGGAGGAAGGAAGGGAGGGACAGGGAGAGGGAGGGAAAGAAGCAAAGAGAGAGAAAGTGAGAGAGAAAGAGAGGAAAGGATGGACTGACGAACAATTTCTCTAACATAGAAACAGGGGCTGGGGAGATAGTACAGTGAGCAAGGCATTTGCCTTACATGTAAGTAACCTAAATTCCATCTCTGGCATACATTTGGTTCCCCTGATCCCCTCCGGAAGTGATCCCTAAGCACAGAGACAGGATTGATCCCTGAACACTGCAGAGTGTGGGCCAAAACAAAAAGCAAATGATACATAATTTCAGAAATATAAAAATATTTATAAGATTATTAAAATACAGTGCAAATATGTACTTAAATTTTAGTGTAGTTTAAGTAACATGGTTATAATAATGTCATTTTTTTGGCCATTCATGACAGTTATTTTTTAGGTGTTTTTTGGGGGGTGAAGGTATTGTGTAACACACCTGATAATATTTACTCCAGCCCTCAAATACATTGTTTGCTTGGGAGCTATACCCAGCAGTGCTCAGGGTTTACTTCTGGTTCAGTACCCAAGGATCACTTTATCCTGACTTGGGAACCATATGGGTGCTGGGGATCAAAATCAGCTTGGCTGCATCCAACATAAGTACATTACCTACTGTCCTATCCACTCCATCACATAGGCAATATTTTAAGAGAAATGGTAATTACCAAAATTGATTCATGAAGAAGTATAAGACTACTTGTTAAGTCCCAAATCATTTATGTGGAAGAGCTACAATAAACCTTTTAGAAAATGTTCATAACTCTTTTGTTTTGTTATGTTTTGAGACCATACCCAGTGGTGTTCAGCGATAAACTCCTGGCTCTGCACTCAAGGATCACTCCTGGTGGGATTTCCAGGGACCATATGGGATGCCCTGGATCAAACTGAAGCTGGTCACATGCCAGACAAGTGCCTTATCCATTAACAGCGTCAGCTCCAGACCCTGTTAATAAAAATTTGGTGGAGGACAGACTCAGTGATACTCAGGGGTTACTCCTGGCTCTGACTTACCAATTACTCCTGGTGGTGTACCAGGGACCATATCGGATGCCAGGATTCAGACCAGGTCAGCTACATGCAAAGCAAACACCCTACCCACTGTACTATGGCTCAACCCTTTGACTTGCCCTTTGGTTTTGATGCTCAAAAACCCTGGTTGAAGTGCAGCCAGAAATCAATCAGCCTTGGTGTAGAGGATTATACACTGCAGAGTGGCCAGAATTATTCCCAGTGTAGGTAGTGGCATCAGGAATTGAACCCACAGCCTCATTAGGCAGGTGCTTTAGCCACTGTGCCCCAACCCCCACAGGTTTGAACTTTTTTTTTTTTTGCTTTTTTTGGGGGGGTCACACCTGGCGATGCACAGGGGTTACTCCTGGCTCTGCACTCAGGAATCACTCCTGGCGGTGCTCAGGGGACCATATGGGATGCTGGGAATCAAACCCGGGTCGACCGTGTGCAAGGCAAACGCCCTACCCGCTGTGCTATCGCTCCAGCCCCCAGGTTTGAACTTTCTATCACTCTTACTAGAAGTTAAAATATGCCATGGAGAGATAGTACATTGGGTACAGCACTTGCCTTACAAGCATCCTGAGCTCCAGTCAGAATGATCCCTGAGCACAGAGCCAGAAATAATTCCATGAGTACCACCTAATGTTACTTCAGAACTTAAATTTTAAAAAATTTTATTAAATAAAAATTTTAAATTTAGATTACAGCTTAAGATCCCAAAGATAGCCCCATGGTTATCACAACAAACAGAAAGGAAGGGGCTGAGTTTGTGAATGATGTTGCCGATATCATTTTGTTGACGAAATTGCTGCTGCTGGTCTTCAAGAGGTTTCTTGGATAAGTCAATGGACATGGTTTAGCAATTTTACTGAAAGGAGGCAAAATATCACTGTATCACTGTCATCCTGTTGCTCATTGATTTGCTCGAGCGGGCACCAATAGTCTCATAATAAATTATGAGACTTCTTGTTACTGTTTTTGGCATATCCAATATGCCAAGGGTAGCTTGCCAGGCTCTACTCCGCTGTCGGAATACTCTCAGTAACTTGCTGGACTCTCTGAGAGGGACGCAGGAATGAACCCCTGGTTTACCGCGTGCAGGGTAAACACCCTACTCGCTGTGCTATCAATATATAATATGTATTATTTATTTTCATTGTATCACTCCTTCCTCCCCTTCAAGCAAATATTCAAATATGAGCAAGTGTTATAAACTTTCACCAGCTCTTCTTTTATTCTACATTTAAGTCATAAAACCCCTCTTTCATCTTCCTTTCTCCTTTCCTTCCGTTCTTCCTTCCTTATTTCCTTCCTTCCTCCCCCCCCCCCCGCCCTCCATCCCTCTTCCTTCCGTTGTTTTTGGGCCACATCGGACTGTGTTCAGGGGTTATTCCTGGCTCTGTGCTCAGGAGAGATCACTTGTGGAGGGCTCAGGGGACCATACAGGGTGTCTAGCATCGAACCCAGGTTGACACATGCAAGGTAATGCCCTGCCGTGTGTACTCTTCCCGCTCCCTTTTTGGTTTTTCGTTTTTGTCATGATTATTTGTAAATCAAGAGAACACTCTAGTTAATGAACTTGATGGACTTCTTTGAAATATTTAGCCACTCGGTCTGGCTATATCCGTTTCTTCTCTTGCGCGGGACCCAGAAGAAATTGGGACGGCTGGCCTGAATCGTCCCAGCCACTGGGTCCTCAGACCGCAGCTTCCTTTTGCGGGCCAGAAGGCTCACAAAACTGGGGCGAAGCCGGAGCAAAAACGGCTTAAGTTTCGGCTGTGTCTGGAGTTTTTGTTTTGTTTCAGTTAAAAGGAGAAGGTGGAAGAGGGACGGGCTGCCGTGCTGGGGGCTGCGTCCGAAGCTGGAGAGTAAGGCGGCGGCTGGGGACGCCCACGGGAGGGGAGCCGGGGCGCGGCGGGGGCGGGGCCGCCCCGTGGGCGCGGGGCTGGACGAGAGGAATCCCCGCAGACGGGGCTCCGGGCACCGCGAGCGCGTGTGTCTGTGGGAGCGGGGAGGGGGCTGCGTCCGACTCCCACAGACATCAGCACGCATGACGAAGCTCCTTCCCCTCCCGCGCACACGCGCGATGCACGACCACGCCCGCACATCTCCACGCCCGCACATCTCCACGCGCGCGCACACGCACACACACGCACACACACACGCGCGCACGCACACACACGCACACACCCACACACGCACACACACCCACACACGCATTCACGCATACACACACGCACACGCACACACACACACACATACACACACACAGGTACACGCGCGCGCGCGCGCTCTCTGGACCCGGACACCCCGGGGTCCGGTTGCCATGGCGAGCCGGAGCGCGTGAGCCCCGCCGCCCCTCCCGCCCCCGGCCGAGCCCGGCCAGCTCCGGCGCTGATTGGTCGCCGCGCCCTCATTATGCAAATCGTGTGCGTAGACTCGGCGGCCGGCTGCCTGACGTCACCGAGCACGGGGGCTGGGGCTCAGGGTTCGGCGCCAGCCGCGCTCGAGCGCGAGTCCACGGAGCGCGGCGCGCGGGGGCACCTCCAGCCGGACCCCGGAGTCCCGCCGGCCCTGCCCGGGCCGGCCCCGCCCCCGGCCCCGCCCCCTCCCGCCGCCCCACCTCCCCCTCCCCTGCTCTCGGACCCCGCCCCCTGTGCCGCCCGCCCCCTCCCCCTGGCCCTCTCCACCGGTCCAGGGAGGGGACGGCGGGACAGGCGGGACCGGTGGGACTGGCGCGAGGGCTGACCTGGCGGGGAGATGGCCGCGGCGCCCGGAGGGTCTGCGCCGCCCGCCGGCCCCGGCCCGCGCCTGGGTTTCAGCACCGCGGACAGCGGCGTCGGCATGAGCGGGCTCAACCCGGGTCCCGCCGTGCCCATGAAGGACCACGACGCCATCAAGCTCTTCGTGGGGCAGATCCCGCGGGGCTTGGACGAGCAGGACCTCAAGCCGCTGTTCGAGGAGTTCGGGCGCATCTACGAGCTGACGGTGCTGAAGGACCGGCTCACCGGCCTCCACAAAGGTGCGCGGGGTCAGCCCAGCCCAGTCCAACCCAGCCCCAATCCGATTTAGGAGTGCGGCCCAGCCCCAACCCCTGCCCCACCTAGGGCCAGCCCAACACCAGTCCAGCGCCTGCCCCACCTCTGCCCCGTCCCCTCCCCAGAACACAGAGCATCCAGCCCAGAATTTTCTCTGACATCTTGTCATCATCATTCTGATTCCTGATCGTTCTCCACTCACTCCCAGCCCCCAATCTCTCACCTCTCACATAGCTCCATCCCTTTGAACCTTCCTCCACCCCTCCCACCACACACCCCAAATCCTGGAACTGGGAAACTTATTCCACCTTCTGATAACCTCATTTCCCCAAGCCTGGGACCCCGTCATTCCTGAGCATCCGCCTCAGTAGTTCCTCGCGTCCCTGACTCAGGCCTCCAGGCCCACCAAATCTCCAGAGCCTCCTTTGACTCTTGACCTCTAGCTCAGACCCCAACAGACCCCATCTCTTCTTTTTTTAGAACCCAGGCCTGCCTGGCTAAATAAAAAATTCCAATTCCTCTCCCAGGAGCTCTTAGTCCCAAATTCCACCTTCAAGTTTAGAATTCCCAGCACCTTCTGCCTCTTCTTCTTTTTTCTTCTCCTTTCTTTTTTCGTTTTTGTTTTTGGGCCACACCCTGCTGTGCTCAGGGCTCTATCCTGGCTCTGTGCTCAGGGATCACTCCTGGTGGGCTCAGGGGACCATATGTTGCTGGAGATCAAACCCAGGTCAGCCGTGTGCAAAGCAAGCACCCTACTAGACTATTACTCCAGTCCTACCTTCTGCCTCTTTTGAGTTGAGTCCTCCAGGACCCTAAGCTCAGCTGTGATACGTCCTCAGCCTTGTATTCCTCTTCTCCAGTCTCCCCCCTCAATGAAACCCATAGCTCTTTCGTTCTCTAAAATCTCTCCTTTCTGAGGCTTCCCCTTCCCTCCTCCTGGGTCTTGCTCTTTATGGCCTCCTGCTTCTCCTCTTTCACAACTGGGTGCTGGACCAGAACCCCAGGGTGGTCAGGGTGAAGGGGCACAAAGGGGTCTTCTCTCCATCATTGCTTGAAACTGAGGCCCACAGTCCTGCCCAGCCACACCCCTTTCTTTCTGTATCGAGAGGGAGGAGGCTTGTTTACATGTAGAAAAGTCTATCCAGGCTGGGCTCGAGTAAGACAGGCAGTCACATGTCATGCATGGGCGGGGAAGGAAATGATTTGAGGAGAAACACCTTCATCCCTCCCCACCTGCACCTTGCTGCAGTTTCATAATTAAAGGAGGGCAGGGTCTCCAACTGTTCTTCACCGACACCCCAGGAGAAAACTGGTGGGCCCTGAATAACAGATTTTAGGTACTTTCTTAAGGACTGGGTGGTGGAGCAGGCTCCACATCTTTTCAACCAGGAAAGCTTGGAGGATCTAGGCACGTTAACACAGGGGCCACTGGAAAGTGCCCCCACCCAGAAGAGCTGCGAATAGCTAGACAGGGCTGCGTCTTCTGCCCTTGTGGTGGAGTTTTGATAAAGGGGACTTGACAGGATAAGACCACACTGTTCAGATTCCTTCTAACGCAGTCAGCTGCCTGAGTGACTAGCCGGCTGTCCACTCACCCATAGCAAATTATTTTCTAGACATTTATTTCAATCTGTAAGAATTTCTCATCTTTCTGGCTCATCTGTACAATAGGGAAAGTGTATCAAATACTTTTAATTCATACTTTTCTTACTGAAACACTATCAAAGTCTCTGATAGGTTCTCTCAGCCTTTCTCTCTCCACTTAGCTCTAATTTTTCATTCACCTGCCCGTTGGACCACATTTCTCTGTTTTTACACCCCTCCATTTTCTCACTTCTTATTCTAGATAGTTCTCCACAGGTTCCTTTAGGCAGTGGCTGGACCCTTGAAGACTCAGACAGGGCCTCAGCCCTGCTTGGTCCTGACGTCAGCTGATATGGCTTGGTGGCAGGAAAGGATGCAGAGATGTAAGCAGGATCAAGTGTTTGCCGATCACCCCACAGTTCTCCAAATCAGGAATGCCTTCCAAGATGATTGGTGGAGCCAGGCCCTCCAAATCAATGTCTCCCCCCACACACACCCCATGACAAAGATATCCAAAAGCCAGAGTGACCCATTTTCTTTTGATGGCTAGGTCTTGAGGGAGGTCATAGTGATTCTTTAAAAAATATCAGCCTTCTAATCAGGAGGTTCCAAGCCCTACCCTGCCACCAATACCTCACTGGACTTCAGATTTCCTATTGCTATGGATCAGATTTTGTCCCAGCAATTCCCTAAGGTTTTTTAATTTAATGAGTGGAAGATCCCCAACCACCTTAAGGGATGGCCCCAGAGAAGACAATGGAGAATGCTTTCTCATCTGCCTTCCTAGTTGCAGAGCTCTAAATGGAAAACTGCATCAGCTACTAATGGCTTCCATGTCTACGTTCTCCCTCCAGTCCTTCTCCTTTCTATACTCAGAAAGCCCTCTTAGAAAGCACAGATCTTATTGTCTCACAACCTTGTTGAAACTCTGTAGTGTCTCTCTTTTAAGGGGTAAAATTCAAAATCTAGACACACCTACCAAGTTGTAGATGGGCCAATCTCAGCACACATTACACTACTCTACCAACATTCACTGATTTCCAATGATATTAGCTTTTTCCATCTACTTCCTTAACACAGAGTTCTCACCTCAGTCTTTATACTGTGTTTACTATTCCCTCTGCCGCAGATAATCACCAGCCTTCTTACCACCTGTATACACTGGGCTTTTTTTTCTTGACAACACCTTGACTTCTTTAAGATATTCCTTAACTCAGCACACTCAATTATTTGCCCCTCATTATCCCTGTGAGGATAAGGGATGTATCTGTCTTACTGCCATTCTATCCCCAAGCCCACTATAATGCTCCCCTCATAATAAGTTGATATTCAATAAATATTTCCTGAATGAGTGAGTGTTCAATGACTGTTGGAAATGAAAAAAAAAATCAGTGCTTCTTAGCAGGCTACAGGTTCTGGGACAGAACAAAGATGAGTATGACTGAGCCTTTGACTCAGTCCAGATTCCTCTTCCCTGCATCTACTAGTTCCTTTGGAAAAATCAGATTTGGGGTACAGCAACCCCTGAAGAGGCCCTATCTTAAAGTCCTGGGAGAGTTAACTGATCAAACGTCTTGGACAGGTTTGGAATTCCCTGGAAATTCCTACCTCCAAAAAGTCCTTAAATCATCCCCAGCCACTGATGAATCTATTCCTCTGTTTCAAACTTGACAGAGAGGAGCAGGTGTTAGGAGTCACGGAATCCTGGGATTGGCTCCCAAACCTCCTCCTTCCCCTTTGCCTCCTCCCTCCTGAGTCAGAAAGGAATTGAATTGAATTCTGGGATACTCAGTAGAATCCCCAAAACAAGGGAGAGGCTGAAGGCAAAGCTGCTTATGGAGGTTTAACCCCAACAGGGCTTATGGCTGGTGTGGGGCGGGGAGAAGTGGGATTGTATGAGCATGTGACTGGGTTGGGAACACATGTCCCCTAGTCAAGAGTCCAGCAGCAAATGAGGCAATCAGGGTTTAAGACACATAAAGTTCCTCCCTTTGCTGAAGATGGGAGGCAGAGAGGGCATCTCAGGAGCAGTACCCTTGTTTAAAGGAGAAAGGCCTTGAGTCTGTCTGCTTAATGGAGTTAATTCCAGAAATAATATATGGGGGTCTCAGAAACCCCCCTGAGCCAGCCTCTTCCTCCCCAGGCTGTGCCTTCCTCACCTACTGCGCCCGGGACTCTGCTCTCAAGGCCCAGAGTGCACTGCACGAGCAGAAGACCCTGCCAGGGGTAAGTCCACCAGGGTTGGGGGGTGGGACTCACCTCAGACCGGGAACACACCCTCTGTGCATGCTAAAGCAACATGTAGGAGCTGGATTGGGACCTGGAACTAGAAGCAGTCTCTTTTTTTCCTAGCAGGGGGCTTACCTGTGCCCTGAACAGAGACAGGTGCTTTGGTTTATTCAATTTATTTTGCTCAAAGGAATGAACTTGAGCCTTGGGCTCAATGTTTGAAATGTTCTGCTCCTTTTTTTAGGAGAAGTGTCTGGGACATCTAAGCTAGAGATTTTCCACCTTGGCTAAAATCCTGACTGAGGGTATCATTTGTCTCTGGTATCAGCATGGATGCGAATCCTGGAGTAGAGGCGCTAGTGAGTTACCGATCCCATTTTCTCCAGCTTTAGGATCCTTGATAGCACTCCCCCCTGGTCCCCTTTCTGTCATGTTTCATTGGCCCACCAAGACAGCATTCCTTCCACACTGATGAAAGGTGGACGAGCACTGGCTCAATAGACAGAAAGACGTTGGGTGTCAGTGGCACCTGGTATATGTCCTTGGCTAGTGGCTAATGTCAAAAGGCTAGGCAGGGGTACACTCATCATAGGGCAAGAGGAAATGATGATTGTTAGGAACCAGATGTGTGCTGCATAGCCTCTGTTCTCTTGTCCACAAAGCAAAGGCTCTAATCAAATGCCTTGGACACACCTAATCTAGGACTCCATCCAACTCTTGGACTTCTCAGATTTGGAAGTTTCATGAGCCTACCAGAGAAAGACCAGGATACGATGGGGCATAAACAGGTCACGGGATGACAGTTTGAGGGAATTGCGTATTCATTTGGAGAAGATGTGGGTTATAGTGGGATTTTGTTAAATAACCATCCTAAGTTGTATTTGAGAATACTAGTTTTCCACTCTCACAGATCTGTATTTGAATCCCAGATCTGTCATTTATCAGTTCTTTGATAACATTACTTAGACTCTTAAGTTTTAATTTTCTTATCTATAAAATGTAGGATTGTTTGTTGTTTGTTTGGGGGCAACACACAGCAGTGTTCAGAACTTACTCCTTGCTCTGTGCTCAGGGATCACTCCTGGCCATGCTCAGGAGACCATATGGGGTGCCAGGAATCTAACCTGGATTGGATGCGTGCAAGGTAAACACACTGCCCACTGTACTATCTCTCAGCTCCTGTGTGATGTACCAATACTTAGATCACTGCATTATTGTGGGGATTAACTGAGGTTTAGCAAGTGTTTGACACAGAATTTGATCTCAATAACTATTACTGGTGGTGACTTTCAAATTACAAAGAGGAATATCATTTCCTATGGGTAACATGAAAGGGCAGCATTATAATTGGGGTAAAAAAGAATATATACACTACTTTCAGCAGAGTATAAAGAAGTAATTTCTCTTAACTGAAACAGCCCAGCAAATAGAACATGCATTGCCTAAGACTAATCAAGCTGTTAGTGAATACAGGTCCTAGAACCCATTTTAGTCACTGAAGCCTTGACTTTCCCTTTTAAATATTTAGCTCCAATCAACACCCTCAGCAATATTCCAGCTTTGGAGTCTCACAGACCTGAGTGTGGATCCAGGACCTATGACACACTAACTCTGTCACCTTGGATCATCTCACCTCTTTAAATCTAAGCTTCCTCATCTGTAAAATTGAACTCATTGAGTTATTATAATGATTAAACAATCCATCATGTATAGCTACTGGCAAATAGTAAGCATTGAGTATATATTTGTGGCAGTGATGGTGGTGGTAAGAGCAACAGACTACTAGTAAGAGCAGTAGTAGGAGTCATTATTCATCCAACCATACGAGTAAATGGCTTCTGCTGCTAGAATTGAGATTCAGTGAGACAAGCTGTAACATTGCATGTGGGAAACAGCATGGTAAAGGTACAGAGCCAGAAGGAACAGGATGGGTGTGAAAAGGAATTAGGATTGTGTGTGTGTGTGTGTGTGTTGGGGTGGGTGTGATAGTGACTGTGAGCATGCCAGAGTGAAAGAAATAAGATTCACAAAGAATTGTGGAATAGGAACACTAATGTTAGGCTTGGGAGACTGGACTTTATCCTGAAAGCAAATGGAAGAATGGGAAAAAAGGAAGGTGAGCTTTGGGGAGGCAAAACCCCCGTCAGCCAGCCCCAGGACTCTGCAAGATCAGGCTGTCTCAGGGACTCAAGGGATGGAAGTAATCTGAAATAAGGGTTGCAGAGAGAATTTCTAGAGGAAGAGAATCTCTGGGGAGAAAATTAAAATAATAGCATTTATCGATACCAGACAGTGTTCCTAGGACTGCGTGTTCACAGACATTTCCTCTTCTGTGAAAGTATTATCAGCATTTGCATTTTACAGGTGAGGAAACTGTCATAGATGCCAAGTGACTTGCCTAAGGTCATACAGCTACTAATGCAAAATCTGGGCTTTGAGCCTGGATGGTCTCACCACACTGCCACCTGAACCAAACTGGTGGCAGATGGGAGCTGAAGGTTATAACAGGGATGTTGACTTGGGTGCATCTTCTTCTTCCCACCCACCCCTTCTGCCCCTCATGCCTTTATCCATAGTCCTCTAACAGCCTGGTCTCTAGAACTGGCAGGATTGGCCTTATTCACCCTTCCTAGCTTAACAAAGTGAAAATTAATATTTAATTATTCTCTTAAATGAAAATCAATGGCTCTGTTGGCCAGCCCCAGCAGTGTCCGTGCCATCAATCTTTCCTCTGGGTCTGCCAGGGGCAGCAGCAGTTTTAGTCACCTGGCCTCAGGCCCACCGGCATTCAGGGAGGCGGTGTCCCACTCTCCATAGACGCTGGGTCCTGCCTACAGCCGCCACCTGCTGGGGACACAGAGCTAAGGCTCCATCTGGGACAAGGAAGGCCCTGCACGGTAGAATCAGGAAAGATTGATAACCACCAAAGAGAAAGTCTAGATGCCTGGGAGAAATGTCATAATATTTGCTAGACTGGGGCCTCCCCCTTTATGCCCACATACCTGCCCCCTGCTCATCTCTGCCACCTATCAGAGTTTAGCTTCTTATTCGGAGCTTCTTCCAAACTTCAGTGAGCTGTCCCATCTTTGCAGTCTCTGCCCCCACAAAACTGGAAGTAGTTCCATCATCTTCATGTCATTTGCATAAGTCTACCTGAACGAGATGGCAAAGGCCAACTCCGACCCCACTTTCTGTTACTTAGAAGGTGTCTACTTGTCCCTCACCCTGATCATGCCCTCCATTCCCCTGGGCATTCACCCCTTCCAATGCTGTGAAGGAGACTGACCTATCTGAGCATACTTGCTTTTGCATATTGTGCCCTTCACAAAACGGCTCCAGTAGAAAAGGCAAAGGGAGTTTAAGTCTGGCAGTGCCCCATTGATCAAACCATTCACACATTATTAACCCTGAAGAGAAGTCACCCTTTCGTAATTATCCCCAGGACTGGGGAGGCCCCTTTTTAACTCATACAGAGGCACTGTATATATTAGCAACTATCCAGGGAACGAGACAGAGCCTTGTCCTCAAGAAGTTTCCGGCCCGTAGATAACAATTTCCATCTCAGTGTGGTTTGCAGCTGGCCTCACACAAGCAGCAGCAAGAGTGGGGAAGGAGGAGAAGCTACCAGAGCTAAGGCATGACCACGTTTGCTAGTCTAGAAGCCTAAGAGACAAAGGCCATTTCTATGATTCTGGGGGCAGTGTGAGAGCTGGGAGGGAAGGTGTCTAGCAGAGAGGGTGAAGGAAGACCCACATGTGAATATCAAGAAGGGGAGGCAGGACCCACAAGTTTTGACTGCCACCTTAGAATCTTATCGGAAGGCTTACAGTGGAGAACCATGCTTGGATCTGAATAGGAGGGTGAATGGGGGAGATGTTTTTAAAAGATTCCAGCATCACATATGGGCTCCGAATCCCATCAGAAGTGATCCCTGAGCACAGAGCCAGGAGTAAGGACAAAGAACATCTGGGTTTGACCGCAAAACAATAAAATAATATGCGTATATTTATAAAATAATATGTGTAATGTTTTATAACATTGCTCTGGCTACAATGTGGGAGGGAGAGGTAACACAGGAAGTAGGATGGCCCTTTAAGACACTGTTGCTTGTATGCAGGCAAACGATGATGGTGCTGACGTGGATCTGGGGATAGAGCAGGAATGGAGAGCTAGTTCAGATATTTATAGAAATTCTAGAACCAGTGGACCTTGGTAGGGAATTGACTTAGAGGAGGTGATGAATTCAAGCAAAGCGCTGAAAATGACAAAAACCAACCTTTTTTCCTTATCCTGTCTTCCAGTAGCCATTACTCCCCTCGCAGACCCACCAGTTGATGCATTTTGGGGGTCGTTCTGATAAAGCCTCCCATATTGAGGGAGGGGAAGGAGCTGAGGGCTCGTGTGCTGAGTGGAGGCAGCGGTCGGCACTGGGAGATGTTTGAGGCCACAGGCAGGAATTTCAGCAAGTTAAGCTGAGTAAAGGTCTTCCTTTCCCTTATGTTCATGGGGTAGGCCTCGAGGCCTGTGCATCTGGGCTGCCTCTGAGCAACCACTGGACTAGGTCCTGTCTCTTTCCTTCCCCTCCCCTGCAGAGCTGGGGCTTGAAGCAGACACCAGTCTGGAGTCCCCCAGGAGGCTCTCAGAGCAGATGCTCACCTGAGGCCAGCCTTACTTTAGGTCTTGGGGAAAGTTCTTAGTTAAGGAGGTCGAACCTTCTTTTCCTCAGCAAAGAGCCATGACTTCTCACCCACACTCACATCCCTTTCCTCCCGAGTCAGGACTGAGGCGGAGTAGATGTCTGCCAAGTTCCTAGACATTCTTTCTCTCCCCACCAGCCCCACACAGAGCAAAGCTAAATCCTGGGTGTCCACATGTCCCAGTGAGATCTGCAGTCCCGGGCCCCACGGCACCCCAGCCTCCCCAAGTTTGCTCTCACCCTCTTTAGTATTTCCCCTCACAACTCCCTATAACCCTTCACACTCCCAAACTCCAGCTTCCTTGATACATAAGACAAGAATCTGAGAGCCATCGTCCCCCTGCCCCACCCCCAGACACCCAAGCCAAGAAAACACCGGATCCTTCATTTTTCTAAATATCTCTTGAATCATTCCATTCCTTCTGCCCAGTCCCAGGCTATCCCTGACCCCATACACACCTTACCTGTGTGATGGATGTTCCTACTTCCTCCCTTTCTAGTTCTTTCTCAGCGCAGGGATGGTTCATGGGATCCTTCATAAGACAAAACATACTAGATCATTTCTTTGCTTCTAACCTTTCCCTGGATCTCTGTTGCCTTCAAAATACAGCAAAGTCAAAATTCCTTGTTGTGATTTTCATAACCTGCCCAGTCTAGCCCCTGCCTGGCTTTCCCTTTCACATCTTTAATAAAAAGAAAAGCTTATTCTATCTGAGCAACCTACTGAGCCATTGTCGTCTTTGCCACAGCCCTGCAAGACAGGACCACAATTCCCTTTACTAACGTGATGCTGAGACTCAGAGACCTTGGGAGAGCTGCCAGGGATAGCACTTGGGTTGTAATCCATGTCTGTCTACTTGGCCCTGGCCATGACCTCGGACGGCTGCTGGAACTCTTGCTGCTCTGGGGGGGGGCAGCCTCCCTCCTTCCCCCCCGCCTCAGCAGTCCAAGTGCTCAGACTCTGACCCTGCTTCTTCCATTATTGCCAGTGGTCCAGTGGTCCCAGTCCTGCAAGGTCTCGGTCCAACCGTGCCTCCCCCAGGGAGCTTTCCAAGACTGCATCTCTGTCCTTGGCCACAGCACCTCACCTCACACACCTCCCAAGATCTGGGACCTTCTGTGCTATGTCACTTGTGTTCATGTATTAAGAATGAGTCAAAGCCAGGGAGATAGCTCAAAGGACAAAGCACATGCTTTACATGCTAGAGGTCTGGGTTTGGTCCCCGTCACCACATGATCCCTGAGTACCACTGTGTGTGGCCCAAGTGTCCCTTCTCCACACACATAAAAATGTGACTTGAGAAGCACATTACAAAATTCATGGATTTGGGTTCAGACAAACCTGGGGCAAACCCCAACTCAACCATGTACCTGCCATGAGATCTTGAACAAGTGGCAGCCTTTCTCTACCTCAACTTTCTCATCTCTGTTTGGGGCCATGGCATCACCTTACAACGTGGGTGGGAGGAATTGAGAGACAACGTATGTGAAATGCCCCAGGAGGGGCCTGGTGCCTAGTGGAAAAGGTGGTATTATTTCTTTCATTTTGAACTTTTGAGCACAGGGTCCCCAGAGCCATCGCCATGTTCTCTGAACAAGCCAGACTGGGGAGTGTCATAAGTTCAGTAAATACTGGCAGCAAGCCTGGGTGGTGAGAAGCCTGGATGCCCGGCCGCAGGCGTAGCTTCTGCTAAGTCCCTGTGGGGCAGGTCCATGCCGCCTCACACCCGCTGTGTGTCAGAGAGAGGTGGAGTGTGGGGGGGAGAGAAAGGGGCGTCTTCCAGAGCACCGACGAGATCCATCTCCCCGGAAACCCAGCCGGGCAGCCGCTGCCATGGAAACCGATGCTGTCACATGGACTCTTCACTCTAGGCTCTGGAGAGTAATTCTCGGAATCTATTTAAGAACTAATAAAATAATGATGGTCTTGCTCAGCCTCACTGCCCCCCCATCTCAGGCTTCCATCTCCCTCCCTCCCCCCATACTCCTCCCTGCCTTGCCTACATCCTCTTCATGGCCCTTCATACCCTCCTTTCCCTCACATTATCTGCCCCGCTGTTTCTCTCTTCCTAGACCCCCTTTCTTGGTCTCTCTGTCTGTCTGTCTGTCTGTCTCCATCTCTCTATCTCTCTCTCCCTCTCCATCTTTCTCTCTGTCTTTCTCACCCACCCCTCTGTCTTCCCTTGTTTCTTCAACTCTCCCCATGTCTCTCTTCGCCATGGCTCTGTCTCTTGGTCTCTCCCCCACAATCACAGGTGACTATGCCCAGGGATGGGTCCTGTCCTCCTGGTCCCTGGTCCAGGCCAGTCCAGACCTGTCCAGCTCGCCCTGATCTGCTTGGATTGATCTGTCATCCCCTCTAGACTGCAGCCTGAGTCCTGTAGGTGTCTCAGCCCCCACCCACTGCCTGTTACACTGCGGATGCTCCACTACCAGCGGGTGGGTGTGTCAGAGTGGATAGGACCCCGAGAGCTGGTTGGGAGCGGGATTCGGCTGATTCAAGTTTGGCCTGTTTTCCTTTCCTGCCTTCTTTCTTTTCTTTTTTTTAATAAGCCCTCCCTACTCCCCCACCCCCAAATTTGATCCAAAGGAAATTGCTCAACTGTGACTGCCAGGGCGTTGCCATGGTTACCGGGTAGCACTTGTGGCTATGGTAACAGGAAGCTGCTTGTTGTCTCGGCAACCAGCACTTTGGTAGGGGATGGAGTGGCCCCTGATTGGTGCAGAAGCAGTGCATTTCCTGAGGGGAGGGGGTCAGATCACCACCTTCTCAGGCCAGATGGGCATCAGTACCCCTTCCTCCATGAACGGAAGGCCGCTGTTCTTTTCTCCCGGCACTCAGCTGTCTGCCCCCCAACAATAATTCCTCACATCCTACGCACCAAGCTCCTGGCAGTTTACAAAGACCTTTTGCGTTCCCATTCTCTCATGTGATCCCCACAACACCCATGAGAGGAAGGTGAGATGGGGATTCAATCATGAATTCTCTCAGGGCGGTTGGGGGCTGGGAATGTGTGGCGTGTATATGGGGATCACCGAGGAGCTTTGTACAAATGATATGACGCCCCACGTTGAGAGTCTGCTACGTTACCAGGTGATTCTTATCCGCCCCTGCTCAGGTAACCCCTGAATTAGAAGGGGAAATTGGTCTGGGTGGGAAGGGGTGGTGTCAAACTGCTTGTGAGGTTTATAGCTTGGGTGAGTGGCAGAGTCAAGTTCGGGCAAGGAGCTGGGCTCTGGTTTGTGGGTGCTGAGTGGAAGGAGCCCGTGGAACCTCCGATATGGCCTGGCCAGCAAGCAGCTGGGCCTTTGGGTCTGAAGCTCAGGAGGGAGGTGTGGGCTGGAGACGCAGAATTCTGAGTCATCCATGGGGAGACGGTGGCGGAGGCTGAGGTGGGGGTGGTACTCCCTAGGAAGGGAAGAGCAGGGTGTGTAAGACAAGAATGGTGCCCGAGAGGTTCCGGCATCATAGGGGAAGGCGGGCCTGGGCACTGCATGAGGGAGCGAGTGTGGAAATGGTGACGCGGGAGCTGGGGGCAGCAGCGCCCACCCGACTGGCTGAATCTCAGAGAGGGTAACTTGCTGACAGTCGCAACGTTCAATGGCGGAGTGGAGGGTTTTCAGCCCTGCAAGATGCCCAGATGGTTTCATCTAAATGACACGTAGAATTATATTCTCAGTTTTAGAGAATAACAAAATATCGGCACCACCCTCCCACCCATTTTTTTCTCATCCAAAGCCTCTGAATCCAGTGGCCGAGCTGGGCTTTCCACAGTCCCCACCCGAGACCCAGGGAGGGGAAGCGCTTTCACTGCCACATTCCACCCTATCCTTGCCAATAAGCTATCTATTACCAAACCTTTTCAGCACCATCTCAACGTCTGGGTTTAAGGAAGGCATTTTGGTGAAAATGTATAGTCTCTTTCCCAATATGTGGGTGGTGGAGTTCAGGGTTCAAAGAGTCCAGATCCTTAGAAGCCCAGGGGAGGAGATGCCAGGGACCAGGGGCCAGGCAGTAATACTGACTGGATGTGTTGATCTGATGTCTTTCAGATGAATCGTCCGATCCAGGTGAAGCCGGCTGCCAGTGAGGGCCGAGGAGGTAACTTCCCTGTTCGAAGAAGCTCAGGGGTCACCCATGGAAGGGTGCAGTCTTGGAGTCAGGCCACACCCTGCTTTATAAATTGAATCCTGTTGCAGCAGGGGAATAGTGGGGTTTTTTAGTCCTAGGAGCTCCCACCCTTAGATAGAGGTGGGGTCGGGGCCTGGGGCCTTCAGACCTAACACCATCCCAAAGGGCCCAAGCAAACACTGGAAATAGAGCAAGGGAACTCTTGCTGCCTTGCCCTCAGAGAGGGCCCATTCCTGTTTTTGTAGGTTGTTTGAAGATCTGAGCTAGACGTTGTCTCCCTTTCCAGAGTCTCTGGTTCTAGAGAGCCCACTTCATACTGGATGGGGACCATTCGTTCCTTCATTTCAGTTGTGTATTTACTCATGATCAGGAAGAGCCTGGTCAGATGGTAAGACAGGCTTTGTAAACCACCTTAAGGAATTTTTCTCTATGCCGAGAACCAGATGTGTTCTGGTTAGCTTCCATGCCAGAAAAGCAATGCTACCTTCTGCTGTTCTTGACGAATTTCTCTTGATCTTATATTGTTCCAGAATATCTGCTTCTAGTCCTCCCCTCATGTCTATTGATTCTTTGCCTTAGATAAATCTTTCTCCCTGCCTTTTCCCAACATCAGTTGTGGTTTTTCAGGTAAAAGAAGACGCCCCAGATCAGGGGAGAATGGAATCCAGACATTTATTGCTCTCTAGTAATTCTGTGCACGCTTTCAGACTTCATGCTCCTTGTCCATCCTTCAGTGGCCCTCATAATTCTATGGCTCCATTTGGGAGTTCTCTCCTTCAGGAATTTCCTCATCCTTTCAGATTCTCTGATCTCTGGATTTGGAGTCTCAATTTCTCATCTAAGATGTTATCACCTCCTCACCTATCTTAAAGAGATATATTCTAACTTCCTTCTTGCTATCCACACACATATACGTATACATATATGTGTGTGTGTATATATATATATACATATATATATATCCTTTTCTGTGTCATTGTTTGCAGACCAGTGTTTGAAAAGTTTCAAGCTGTATACCAAACCTCTGGTTCACTTTCTTTTCAAATTTTTGCTTCCTAAAAAAACATTATGTATCAAAGACATTTTCTGTCAATCTTCTAGGCTTTGCCTACAAACGCTAGGTAGTGCCACAGCTGAGGCCAGATGAGAGTTCTGAGGGAGTCGGGGAGCAAGCTACAGAAAGTTGGGCTGTAGTTAATTCCACCATCCAACCAACATCTTCTGTTTACAGATGTGAGTGAGACAGACCTGGTGCCTGGCTGCTCCTGGAGCTCTGGAGCAATGAAAAGACATAGGCAAGTAAGCAAGAGGATGCAGTTCAATGTAATCAGCACTTCTCTAGGACTGGGGAAGGAGATCTCGGGGATCTAACGTAGTCTAACAAACAAGGGGACTTAACATAGTCTGGGAGTTCAAATTGGGCTCCCAGTGGAGTAATATTGAAGCTGCTATCTCAAGAACAAAGAAGTAGTCAGCTAGAGAAAGGAGGCAAATAGGGGTGCATTCCTTAGGCAGGAAGGATGGCCTGTAAAGAGCTCGAGGAACATAGAGCAACTTGGGTGTCGGGTTCAGGAACTAAAGCCCCCCAGTACCAGAGCACCCTGCTGTTTGCCGTCCACCCTATCTTGTCAGGGTGGGTCACTGCACAAAGATGGACCAATGCTGTTAAGGCTTTTGCTGGACCTGGTCCATGTGTCCAACTCAACTGGGCCCAAGCAGTGGCATCTGCCTGAGTTTTATAATTTTCTTCAACATTTTTTGGTACAATTATTCAACTGTCACTTTACTGATAATTTCTGTACATGTGGTATCCTACCTGTAACACCTCTAAAACTCATCATTTGAGTACTAATGTGTTACAAGGATACCTCTTGACAAGCATAACTCTCAGGCGCATATACTCCAAATGTGCCCATGGATAAGCCTTTTTGTAGACTGGCATAATCAGATCTTTCAGTTCCCCTCTGCTCTCACTCATTTCCACCAGATGTTCCATGCTGCATATTCAGGAGAAAGAAGGCATATGTAGTGAGTCTTGCAGAACATTTAAAATTGTTTAAACTTTGTGATTTTTGCACTATAGATATGCCTTGTAGTTTATAATAGCTTGTAATTTGTAAGTATTTTACTACAAACTGATCATAGTTATCTTTTTCTGTGGAGATATATAAAATTTTATTTTCTTCTCTGAATTTATTGATTTATAATATTATAAATCTCCAGGGTTGGGAAGATGGCTCAAGTGGTAGAAAGTACATGCCTAGCATGAGTGAGACACTGACTTTAATCCCTTAGCTTCTTAGCACCAAGGAGTCCTGGGCTTCCAGGCTACACCAGGAGAGAATTCCTATTGAGAAACATTTCAGGGGGTTGGGACGTAAATAAAAGGGCTGAGTGCATTCCAGAGGTTCAGGTTTCCGAGTACCCTGGAGAACAATCCCTGAGCACAGGGTCCAGAGGAACCCCTCAGCACTGCTGGATGTGGCCAAACAAGAAACCTCAACATTTTCAGAAATACCATTTTACTACCCTTTAGTGTGTCTTTTTTGTTTGATTGATTGGTTATGTGTAATTGGGCCACACTCAGTATAGCTCAGGGCTTACTCCGGGCTCTAAACTCAGGAATCACTCCTGGCAGTGCTCAGGGGACTTTTTGAGATGCCAGGCATTGAACCTGATCAGCTGTATGCAAGGCAAGTGCCTTCCCCACTGTATTATCGCTCCAGCCTGACTCCTCTCTAGTGTATAAGCCTCAGTGTACCTTCCACCAGAGTCCCTGTGTCATTATTGCCCTCTCTGTTCTTTCCATGCCTTCCCTTGGCCTCTCTGGGAACCATTGTATTTTTTAGTGTTGGTAGATAATCTTGCTACTAACCTAACCGTACTGTTTTACTTTGGTGCTTCTCATTATTGCTCTTGTAAAGTAAATCTAGCTCTCTGACAACTTGGGGGGATGACACCCTGCTATGATTAGGATTACTTCTGATTCTGCACTTAGGAATCATTCCTGGCAGCCTTGGGGGACCAAATGGGATACAGGGATCAAACTGGAGTCAATAACATGCTGCAAGGCGAGCTGTCTACTCACTGTACTGTTGCTCCGGCTCCCTGCCAAATTTTAATACAAACTAATGATTTAGAAACTCCACTCTGAAAGATGGAATTGGGTTTTGCTTTTGCAATACAGTATTTGATATCTTTGTGGGGCAGGTCTCATCTCTTTGTAATCTCCAAAGTTCTATCAACCTTCAGACTTAATGATCACTCCTTTCTTGAAGATTTAATCCTGTGAAACTTCAAATATTTTATTATACCTGAAATGTAATCCCTTAATTTATACTTAATAATGATTTCGGGAGGGGGGCTGGAGTGATAGGACAGTGGATAGGACCTTGCACGTGGCCGACCAGGGTTCGATTCCCAGCATCCCATATGGTCCCCTGAGCACCACCAGGAGTAATTCCTGAGTGCAGAGCCAGGAGTAACCCCTGAGCATCACTGGGTGTGACCCAAAAAGCTAAATAAATAAATAAATAATGATTTCTGTATCACACAGGATGTTGGAAACAATGCAGACATAATCTATTGGGTGGGTATCAAGGCAAATATAATTTTTAAAAATATTCGATTTTATTCTGGAAGGGACTCTTAGATTCCCCACCACTCCAGTGAAAATTCTACAGGAGCCAGGTAGGTAAGGTTGTCATGACTTAATGAAGAGTTAACATTTCAATTCAATTTCGTACTAACAACAAAATTCCATTAAAAAGAAATAGAACCGGGGCTGGATTGATAGGACAGTGGGTAGGGTGTTTGCCTTGCACGCGGCCAACCCGGGTTTGATCCCCAGCATCCCATATGTTCCCCTGAGCACTGCCAGGAGTAATTCTTGAGTGCAGAGCCAGGAGTAACCCTTGTGCATCGCCAGGTGTGACCCAAAAAGAAAAAAAAGAAAGAAAGAAAGAAAGAAAGAAAGAAAGAAAGAAAGAAAGAAAGAAAGAAAGAAAGAAAGAAAGAAAGAAAGAAAGAAAGGAGGGAGGGAGGGAGGGAGGGAGGGAGGGAGGGAGGGAGGGAGGGAGGGAAGGAAGGAAGGAAGGAAGGAAGGAAGGAAGGAAGGAAGGAAGGAAGGAAGGAAGGAAGGAAGAAAGAGAGAGAGAAAGAAAAAGAAAAAGAACCAGCATTATGAGAACTTAGTCAAACCTATCAGGTTTGTTCCTTGGTCTAAAGGCTTCCATTTTGTTCCCCAAAAAAGAATATTCTATTGTACCCACAATTTTTTTTTTATTTTCTTCCTTCTTCCTGGCTTTGGGGTCATGCCAGCATTGCTTGGCCACTTGTTCCCAGCTATGTGCTTAGGTAGGGGTGAACCCAGCTACCCGCGGGCCATGCAGAAAATCCAGCTTACTGAGCTATCTCCCTGGTGGCTCACATGAGTGTTTTTTGGTTTGTTTATTTTTTAGGCAGAAATAGTTACTTAACATACTGTCTTTTAAACATTTTTGCCAGTACAACATAGTAATAATACCATTTTTAATCAGTAGGCACTAAACTTCCTGGTCAAAATAACCTATGTTTTAAATATAATGTATACTGTGTTTTTTTTAGAAATTATTGGTAACACTTATTCATTCCAAACCCATGATGAAATAATAGTAACAATACAACAGCATCGCAAAAGGAAGGTACTGTGATTCTCTTCCTCCACCGCCAAATCCCTTCAGTCCTCATGGTGATCTGTTTATCAGCCAGCTATGACCCCATATCTTCATGGATTATATTATGGCAGTCTCTTCATATATTTTAGCCAGTCCCCCTAAATTCTGTAGCCAAGTTTGCACTATTAGAATAGACCATACTCTGTTTCTATAGTTAATATCCTGTGTGTTGAAGGCTAGGAAAATACTAGTTTTGCAATTAAAGTTGTCTCTAATATGGGGCTGGAGAGATAGCATAGTGGGTAGGGCATTTGCCTTGCACTCGGCTGACCCGGGTTCAATTCCCAGCATCCCATATGGTCCCCTGAGCACGGCCGGGGGTAATTCCTGAGTGCAGAGCCAGGAGTAACCCCTGTGCATCTCCAGGTATGACCCAAAAAGCAAATAATAATAATAATAATAGTAAAATTTAAAAAATAAAGTTATCTCTAATAGACCAAAGCCATCCTTTTCTACATTAAAAATGCATGATAGCAAAAAAAGTCTACATTAGTATTTGTATTTATTTAAATATGAACATTGAAACATTTATCTGAGTAGTAATTCAGTGCTCTCGGGGGCTGGAGAGATAGTACAGTGGGTAGGGCTCTTGCCTTGCACAAGGCTGATCAGGTTCAATTGACAATATCCCATATGGTCTCCCAAGTCCATCAAGAGTAATTCCTGAGTGCAGAGCCAGGAATTACCCCTGAGCACCACCGGGTGTGGCTCATCCCGCCTCCCAAGATAGCCAGAGCTCCTGTATTTAAAAAACGGTGTCCTAAATTATATGAGGTCAGAGCGAGGGATCCCCAAGTCCCTCAACCAACTGTAATTAAATAAGTCCATTTTATTTGCCTTTCAGCTTGAAGTCTGTGGCTGATTTTTTTTTCTAACACATGATCTCTACGTGGAAACACTGAAAATGAGTTCAAGTCAAACTTCAATCTTATTAGAAAGGTATATTTTTTGGTCCCAAGGCAAAAATCTTCAAAATCATTGAATTCCTGTATATTTTCCTTGCTTTCAGATTTCATAACATAAAATCAATAATTTCATAAATCACAATGGTGATTGCTCTGCTTGTTCCATTTTCCAACTTGACTATATTTTTACTGAGCAAATATTTATATATCCAAGATATGTAAGGTAAAGGTGTAGGTTAGGTAATTGAGCCATGCGCTCTCTGCACTTCAGTGGTTTTGTTTTTTTTAATTTAAAATTAAAACATTCTTCAAGGTAAGATACTCTTTTTTTTAAGACAACTTTTTGGGGGGCTTGGTGTGGGCCACACCTGATGGTGCTTAGGGATTACTCCTGGCTCTATGCTCAAGAATCACTTTTGAGGGGCTGGAGCAATAGCACAGCGGGTAGGGCATTTGCCTTGCACGCGGCCGACCCGGGTTCGGTTCCCAGCATCCCATATGGTCCCCCGAGCACCGCCAGGAGTAATTCCTGAGTGCATGAACCAGGAGTAACCCCTGTGCGTTGCCGGGTGTGACCCAAAAAGCAAAAAAAAAAAAATCATTTTTGAATTTTTTTGTGTCACACCCAGTGATGCACAGGGGTTACTCCTGGCTCATGCACTCAGGAATTACTCCTGGCGATGCTCGGGAGACCATATGAGATGCTGGGAATCGAACCCGGGTTGGCCACGTGCAAGGCCACTGTGCTATTGCTCCAGCCCCCTCAAGAATCACTATTGGTGAGGCTTAGGCAACCATAGCGGGTGGCAAGATAAAACCTCGGTCATCTGTGTGCAAAGCAAGTGTCTTACCTGCTGCACTATCTCTCTGGCCCTCCAGTTTGTTTGTCTTTTTGGTTTTCTTAATTTGAAGCACCATGATTTTTTAATTAAAAAAAGCCACTTCTTTTTATATCTTGATGTTTCTCTCTCTCTTTTTTTTTTTTTTTTGCTTTTTGGGTCACACCCAGCAATGCTCAGGGGTCACTCCTGGCTCTGCACTCAGGTACTACCCCTGGATGTGCTCAGGGAACCATATGGGATGCTGGGAATCGAACCCAGGTCGGACAAGTGCAAGGCAAACGCCCTACCCACTGTGCTGTCACGCCAGCCCTAGATGTCTCTTTTAATTCAAAAGCCAATTGGTGTGTTATCACAGTAATTGCCAACCACCATTATCTAATTGTCTTTTAATTTCTGCTTGAATTTGCAAGTGTTAAATCAAACATCAATGTGGCATTTGAGTAATACCTAACTAGGTGAGCCATATTCTCCAATTTTTTTTGGAGACTCTATTCATTATTTAGCAACTAAACTCTGAGTTGAAGTTTTGAGATAGAATTTTCAGAATTTAATACTACAAATATATAGTCTCGTCTTTGACAGGAGGTCCACTCAGGCCACTCTTAGTGATTCTTTTCTCTTTTTTCTTGCTTTTTTTCTGAAGGGAGGGCTTTGGGGGCCACACCAGCTGTGCTCAGGGCTTACTCCTAGATCTGCATTCAGGGAGCACTCCTGGCAGGCTCATGGGACCATCTGGGGTGCCAGGAATTGAACCAAGGTTGGCTGTGTGCAAGGCAAATGACCTACCTGCTGTACTGTCACTCTGGCCTCCATCCAGATGATTATTTTTTGCTTTTTAGGTCACACCCAGCGATGCTCAGGGGTTACTCCTGGTTCTGCACTAGGAATCACTCCTGGCAGTGCTTGGGGGCCATATGGGATGCCGGGGATTGAACCCAGGTCGGCTGCGTGCAAGGCAAATGCCCTACCCGCTGTACTATCGCTCCGGCCCCCAGGTGATTCTCAAGAATCACCAAGACTATACCGGGCAGGGCTCAGGGCCGAGGAGCATGTGGTGTCTGGGATTCAACCAGGGCTTGCACCTGCAGGGTACACGCTTTACCACTTGAACCACATCCCTGGCGCCCTGGCGCCTTTAGCCTAAGGTACAGGCCCTAGCAACAATTTCTATCAGTCAAATGATACTCGTTCCTATCTTTGATCCTTAATACCTACATAATTCTAAAAAGGTCCTTTCTGACTGAGACCTGACTGGTTTAAGTTTCACACGACTGCATAGGACTTTGTTCGAGTGAATAATTCACTTCTGGAACAGCTCCAGGTGAAGGAGCTGTTCCACCTGCCTGACTCGGAGCAAAGCATCCAGAGCTACTGGTTGTTAATTCCTTTAAACCACTGGCAAGCCCCCCGCCCCCACACAGCCCAGCCCCTCGCAGTGTGACAGAGCCCCAGCATCAGCTGCATGCCTGTAAAGGAAATTGAGTTTCTGGGGGCTGCCTGCTTCTTTTTTTTTTCTTTTTGGGTCACACCTGGTGATGCACAGGGGTTACTCCTGGCTCTGCACTCAGGAATTACTCCTGACAGTGCTCAGGGGACCATATGGGATGCTAGGAATTGAGCCCAGTTTGGCCGAGTGCAAGGCAAATGCCCTACCTGCTGTGCTATTGCTTTAGCCCCTATTTCACGTTTTTGATCCATTTATAGGTTACTTGATATGTGGGTTGTTTCCATCACTTAGTTACTACAAATAATATGAATGAACACATATCTCTTTAGAACCCTGCTTTCAATTCTTCTTGACATATACCCAAAAGTGTTATTACTGGATCACGTGATAATTGTATTTTTAATTTCTTGAGAATTTACCTTACAGTTTTCCAAAGTGGCTGTGCCAATTTACATTCCCACTGACAGCACAAAAGTGTTTCAGTTTCTCCATATCCACCACCAACACGGCTTAATGAGTATGAGACTGTGGTTTTGCTTTGTGCCTCCTCAGTGTTTAGTGATGTTGGGCATCTTTTTATATAGTTACTGGTCATTTGCAGTATCTGTCCAAGTCATTTGTTCATTTTAGAATTTGATGATTTTATTTTTTATTGTTGAGTATCTACATGTATTTTTTTAAGGAAATAGATTTTACTTGGAGGGTTTTTTTGAAGGGAAGGAGCAAGAAAAAAGTGGGAGAGAGAGAGTAACATGCTCGAGAGAGAACGTGGGCTTTTCCAAGAGTGGAGAGAGCCCCTACACATGTCCCAGCATTAGACAGGAAAGCATGAAAGTCCCCATCTCAAGAGGGGCGATGCAGGTGACACATGTTCTCGGCCATGTGGGCGCCAGCAGCATACGGGCTCAGGCAGCATATGCGCCTCTACATGTATTTTTAAATGTTTGTTTGTTTTGTTTTGGGGGACCGCACCCTCTGTGCTATCTCTTCAGTCTCCTAACCTCTGATTTTATTCCATTCTGTAAGTAACCTTTTCAATATGATTATATCCTTCAATACACAGAAGTTCTTTATTTGTTGTGGTCCGATTTATTTTTGTTTTGTTGTCATTTTAGAAAAACATTGCCATACAAAATAATGAAGCTTTCCTGCTAAGTTTTCTTCTAATGGTTTTACAGTTGAAGCATTTTCATTTATTTTCAGTTAATTTTTGTACATGATGTAGGGTAAGGTATCTACTTCATACCTTCGCATGTAAAAATAAAGACTGGCATGCTTGTCAAAAATCAGTTGACTTTGGACCGGAGAAATAGTATAGTGGATAAGGTGTTTTCCTTGCATGCAGCCTATCTGGGTTCCATCCCAGCACCCCATATGGTCCCCCACGCCATGCATGAGTGATCTTTGAGTGCAAAGCCAGGAGTAGGCCCTGAGTATTGCAGAGTGTGGCCAAAATAAAAACAACAAAATCACTTGACCATGTATGAAAGTTCTGGTTTGTGGGCTGTCTGTTCTATTCTGTTGGTTTCTGTGTCTGTCTTTCAGTTAGTACCACACTGTTTTAATTAGTATAACCTGTAATAAGATTTTCAATCAGGAATCTTAAGCCCTCTAACTTTGTTCTTTTTGCTTTGTCTGTTCAGGTTCTTTTAAGAATTCATTTGAAATTTAGAATGGATTTTTCTGGAGGAAAAAGTCCTTGGAATTTTGATAGAAATAGTGATAAATACATGGATCACTTTGACTAACTTTGAAATCTTCATGATGCTGTCTTTTACTCTGTAAACAAGAATTTGTTCGCATCTTCTTTCATTCCTTTCAGCAGTGTTTTATCATTTAACAGCACAAGTCTTTACTTTTCTAGGTTAAATTTATTCCAAGGTTGTTTTTATTCTTTTTTTATGAAATCATAAGTGCAGTGCTCCCCCTCGCTATCATTTTCAGGTTGTCCACTGTTAGTGTATGAGAATACAACTGTTTTTCTGTTGTTTATGTATTTTGACATTTTGCTTAATTTGTTTATTCTGTGGTGTGTGTGTGTGTGTGTGTGTGTGTAAGCAATTAAAGTCATTATTGAGGCTCATAGATCTGACCAGGAGATTTGCTTTCATAGTCACCCAGAGGACTCTATGCTGCCATCATCACCAAGAGCATCAGCGGGAGAGATACTTTACTCCAAATGCTGCCACCTGCAGGCCCACCTTTGTTGATATCTGGACTGAAAGGTGGACTGGTATTTTCAGCAAGTATTGGTGGCTGCTGAGGCCTGGTCCCTAAATGGTCCCTACAACTGTGACATCCTGGCAGGAGTGAGACTTAGACTCCAAATCTCAGGCACCTCAGATATTCCTTGGGTCTGTCTGAGGTGGAGTCTCCTTTCTCCCCCCACTTTCTGCCCCTTTGTTGTTCCGAGTAGCACGTTTGGATACTGTATTTGGACACTCAGTGTGTGCTCACCTGGGGTGGCCCTTTTAAATTGTGTTGCTCTCACACTTGGTTGTGGCACAGTGAGGAGTACACACTTATTGTGGTGCTGGAGATTACAAAGAGCAATGCTGCTGGATTGTACTGGGTATGTGGGCATGGCTGGGGATGGAGCCAGTGGGTGCTTGCTATAGTCGCTCCAGAGTCCCAGAGCCTTCTTTCTTGGACAGCGTTTTGGTGCCCTTTCCTGAGGCAAATGGAGTGGTCTAAGTCTGACTCTGGGTCTCACTTGCTACCTTAGAACCCCTGATCTGTATAGCCAGCAGCAAAATCAACACCAGGGAATTGGGAATCTGGGGCTCTAGCCACGTGGTTTGGATTCAAAATAGATTTGATTAAAAAAAAAAACAAGAGTACATTCATCAACAGGAAAATGCAGTTATACCATTAAGTGATTTATCTTTTTGACCATCTCTTAACACTGAAGCTACGTTCTAATTCCTTCTACACTTGCGAGGTTAGCTTCTCTGTCTGCTAGTCCCATCTTTCTAGGGGATGCACTCGTGACCCATGAAATACCTTTATTCAGACAATTATGACTTATCAAAATCTCCTTTTTACCAAATGGTCGAGTTTACCAAAAGGAAGTTTAATTACTCCAAACAAAATTATTAAATTATATGAACTAAATCCCATCATCAGGGGCCTGAAGAGTTAGTGTAGTGGGGAGGGCACTTGTCTTGCATGTGACTGACTCAAGGTTCGATTTCCAGCACCCCATATGGTCCCCAGAGATCTACACAGAGCCAGGAGTAAGGTTTGAACATTGCTGGGTGTGACCTAAAAGCCAAAATTCAAAGTAAACCGAACAAAAACCATCCCATCACTGTCTCTACCTAGGGCATTATTCGGTGCTCAAATATTAAAGATTATGGATTAGGGGCCTCCTCTCTCAGGGATCTAGCCTACTCTTCTCCTTGTCCAGATCTTTTTTTTTTTATCTCATTGTCAGGTCTTTTAAGAATCATCATGGGATGATTCCAAGGCTCGTGGTCATTGTGCCTCAGATCCACCTCCTGCTGGGCAGCATCAAGATCCCTGTAAGATGGCAAAGAAGAGAGTAGGATACAAAAGGTGCCATGACATGGGCAGAGAGCTTGCCCTGGAGCCCAGCCTCATTTCAGCTTCAAACTCGGGGAGCCCCATAATCCAGATCCACTGAGTAGCCCTCCACTTCAAGTGTCACCCTCTCATGAAAAGTAAAGTTTTGGGGGCTGGAGCGATAGCACAGTGGGGAGGGCGTTTGCCTTGCACCGGCCGACCCAAGTTCAATTCCCAGCATCCCATATAGTCCCCCGAGCACCACCAAGAGTAATTCCTGAGTGCAGAGCCAGGAATAACCCCTGTGCATAGCTGGGTGTGACCCAAAAACCAGAACTTTTATCACTTGTCATCCCGTTGATCTTCGATTTGCTCAAGGGGGCGCCAGTAAGTCTCCATTTGTCCCTGTCTCGTGCTAATGTAGCCCAATGATATCTGCTCGCTTCAGGAACAGGAAGAGCCTCAAATCATTCTCAAAACCAAAACAAAACAAAAAAAGAAAAAAAAAGAAAGTTTTTTTGTTTTTTTGGTCACACCCAGCAATGCACAGGGGTTACTCTTGGCTCATGCACTCAGGAATCACTCTTGGTGGTGCTCGGAGGACCATATAGGATGCTGGGAATCAAACCCAGGTTGGCCGCGTGCAAGGCAAACGCCCTACCTGCTGTAATATTGCTCCAGCCCTGAAAAGAAAGTTTTTTATTTGGGAGGTTCTCATGGGGGGGGGGGAATAAAATGGATAATAGAATTTTATGGTCTGTGACATGAGCCTAACTACCACTGGGGCCAAAAAGATAGTACTGTGGGTAGAGCACTTGCCTTGCATGTAGTCAGCTGTGCTCAATTCCAAACATCCCATATGGCCTACTGTGCCTGTCAGGGAATAATTCCTGCGTGCTGAGTCAGAAACAAACCCTGAGCACTGCTGGGTGTGACCCAAAAAAGATTCTAAATTGACCATCATCAAAACAAGAAAATAGCAACAAGGCGGCCAGAGAGATAGTACGCTGGGAAGGATACTTGCCTTATATGCGACTGACCTAGGTTCAATCCCCAGCATCCCATATAGTCCCTTGAGCCCACTAAGAGTGATCCCTGAGCACTGCCCCATGTGGCCCTCTGAAAAAAAGAGCAAGGATAGGAATAACAGAGGAGGTGTCAGACCACTGTCCACATAAACTCTTCCGTGTCTTGAGAACTCGGCTCAGCCTATGACATCTCTCTTCCTGCCCCAGAAGAAGTGGCTGCTCCAGGCTGGGGAACAGCTTACTTAGGTTCCGGTCCCTTCTTGTAGATCCCCCTCAACCACACAGTGCACTATAAATTAGGGTGTTTTGAAGCTCCCTTTCTCCTTGGGTTTCTGGAGGCCCTTTTACCTTCTCCAATCCTCCTGGGTCTCTTGCAGAAACATTGGGTATATTAACATTCCAACTCAGAATAATGCTACATTCTTCTGGGATTTGAGTTCCTGTCTTCCAGTGACAAAGGAGAGCGAACCTTGGGAGATTCGTGTCTCTAGTTCTGGGGAAAGATATTTCATACCCCTAATGTATGCCATGTGGGACACACTGGGATGCACAAAATCTTTGACTTTCTGGTGGTTTTGGAAAGACTTTTCTTGGGGACCCTTTTAAGAGGGACTAAGACAAAGCAAAAGGAACTCCAGACCATCTCACCCCACGATCTGGATTCCCCTAAGAGCACTTCTAATTTTCTTGCATATTCTGAGCTTTATCCTAATACTGGGGGCTGGGGCTTTTAAGTGTTGCTCAGAGAACTGAAGGTCACTGATGCCAAGTCTTGGCCAACAGGACTAGACAACTGTATTCCAGGACCCAAAGATATGGTGCTGATTGGACTCTCTGGTGCTTGGGGGCCACCAGCACTGATGGAGTTGGGAACATATGGTGCTGGGGATTGAGTTCAGGTTGTTGCATGCATCTTCACCCCATACTATCTCCCTGGTCCTCGTCATAATACTTTTGTTAGAACAATGGATTCCACAACATTTTTTTTGTTTTTTGGGTTTTTTTTTCTGTCTGGGTCACAGCCGGCGATGCATAGGGGTTACTCCTGGCTTTGGCACTCAGGAATTACTCCTGGCAGTGCTCAGGGAACCATGTAGGATGCTGGGAATCGAACCCGGGTCAGCCGCATGCAAGGCAAATGCCCTGCCCGCTGTACTATCGCTCCAGCCTCCCAAAACATTTTTTAAAAGTTAGAAAACCAGAGATCTGTTCCAAGGGTACAACTTAGTGGCTAACACTCTCCTAAATAAAGCACACCCAGTTGATTGTATCCTCATCACAGAAGGCTCTTACCTCCTCCAAAATTCTGGTTGCAAGTTCATGTCCATCTCTTACCCCTCAGGATTGCTGGATACTACTGCTTTGAACAATTTCCTCTACCTATTCCAGATAAATGTCAGTGCCCACTCTCCACAGACATCACATTGACAGATATCTTCAGGGTAGTAGGAAGAATAATGGAAGTTGAATCCCACACCATCCAAGAAAATCACAGTTTTAGTGGAGATTCTTTCCTCTGATAACTTGAGTCTGTCTGTTCTTCATTTTCACTGTTACCCTGACTTCAGTCTGTGATTCCCCACCAGCCTCATCTCCCTCTTACCCAGGATCCACGACCTCCCATCTGCCTAGCCAAGTTTCTTGAGGGGTAATGGACTCTGGGATCTTGTGGGTACCTGAAACCAGGTACACACTCATACCTCTTCAGCTTGTGTTAACCCATTCAAAATTCAGACACTTAGCTTGGTGCAGAAGGGCGAGGGGTGCAAAGTGGGCGCCTTTTCCCCTAAATTTTATTTTTATAGTTGTCCACAGTAATTTATTGCATTCAATATTTCAACGCTAATCCCATCCCCATTACACCTTCCTACCACCATTATTTTGAATTTTCCCACCACCCAAACCTGCCCCAAAGGCAGATGCTAAATAATTCATTTTGTGTTGCTTGTTGTGAATAATCCACTAAAAATGATCAAAAAAAGTTTTCTTAGAGGAAAATGTGTGAAAATTGTTGTATCTCCCCTTGGCGCCATTAAGCCCCTGTATAAGAGACCACTAACCAGTAATATGTTGTTACAGGTTGAGCCTTGTGTGCATATATATACATATATATTTCATATATATGTATTTCATAGATACATATGAAATCTAAAGATCTGTTGCTTTCTACTTTGCACCCCCTCAAATGTGGTGTGCTAGTGTTGGTATATCAATGGCAAAAAGTATGAGATGTCGTGGCCTTGCACTCCAGGAATTCTAAAATTTTAAATAGGGTGCTAGAGCTGGAGTTAAATTTTTAACTGGAGGGTGATTTGGGGTTCTCTGCAGCATGTTGCCCTCTTCTGAAATTTATTTGTGAGTCTCTCTTCTGAGATTTATTTGTGAGTCTCTGGATGATGCCATTAAATGAGCTTGTTTGTTGCCCAGAGGCAGTTCACAGGTGTGACTGCCAGGCAGCAAGGAGCAGCAAGATAGGGGGAGGTGGCTCATTCCCAAGTCCGTGAGATCCTGGAGGCTTCAGTCACAAAACCCGTGTACCTTTCGGCAGATCCATTCTCATGCCTGAGGAACTTGTCCCTAGCCCGTGAAGATCGTGACTATGGTGGCAGTCTTTGGTTCCTTTGGGCCAGCGGAGGAACTCACCCACCCCCTCCTAGGTTCCCAGATGAAGTCCACCTGGCGTGGATGAGGCAGCACCTCTCAGAGTGGGAGCCGGTCTCTGCAGGTCCTCCTATCTCAACTGGACTTGCATCCAGCCAAGTCCTGGGTTCTAGTCCCAGCACTTCGGAATTCTCCAGGGTCACAGGCTTCACCAGAAGGCCCCTTTCCTGGGAGAGGCAATCTGCCGTTCTGGGCATTTTCCCAGTGCAAGTGGGGCTTGAGTTCCTTGGCTGACCCTTGGAGAACCCCTCGTGTTGCCCAGAACACTGCCTGAGACCCGCGAGCCAGCTCTGGCCAAGGGCTTCTCCGGCTCCTCCTGCTGGCCCGGGAGCCCCAGGTCACTCGTGGCTTCGTCCCCAGAGGACCGGAAGCTGTTCGTGGGGATGCTGGGCAAGCAGCAGGGCGAGGACGACGTCCGGCGCCTCTTCCAGCCCTTCGGCCACATCGAGGAGTGCACGGTCCTGCGCAGCCCCGACGGCACCAGCAAAGGTGACTTGGGCGGCCCCGGGGAGTCCCAGAGACCCCGGCGCACTGCGGCCGCGCGCCCGGAGTGGCCCTGGGCCCGTGACGGATGCAGCCGCCCTCTGCCCCGCTTGCAGGCTGCGCCTTCGTTAAGTTCGGGAGCCAGGGGGAAGCCCAGGCGGCCATCCAGGGCCTGCACGGCAGCCGGACCATGGCGGTGAGGCCGGGCGCGCGGGACCCGTGGGGGAGGCCGGCGGGATGGGGACGGTCCCCCTCTGCCTGCCGCGGGGACGGGGCGACGGACCGGCGCTGGGTCACCGTCCCCCGCCCCCTACCCCGCCCCGCCTGCCCAGGGCGCCTCGTCCAGCCTGGTGGTCAAGCTGGCCGACACGGACCGCGAGCGCGCGCTGCGGCGGATGCAGCAGATGGCCGGGCAGCTGGGCGCCTTCCACCCCGCGCCGCTGCCACTCGGGGCCTGCGGGGCCTACACCACGGCGGTAGGTGGCGGGCGGGGACGGGCGGGCGGCCGCGCCCCGCGCCCCCTCACCCGCCCCTGTTCCTCCCGCAGATCCTGCAGCACCAGGCGGCCCTGCTGGCGGCGGCGCAGGGCCCCGGCCTCGGGCCCGTGGCCGCGGTGGCGGCGCAGATGCAGCACGTGGCGGCCTTCAGCCTGGTGGCCGCGCCGCTGCTGCCCCCCGCAGGTAGGGCGAGCCGGGCAGGGGGGTACTGCGCTGCGCCCGCCAGCAGGGCCTGGCGCCTCACATCTCCCGCCCCCTTCCCCACAAGCAGCCAATTCCCCGGGAGGCGGCCCCGGCGCGCTCCCCGGCCTGCCGGCGCCCCTGGGGGTCAACGGATTCGGGCCCCTGACCCCGCAGACCAACGGGCAGCCAGCCACGGACACGCTCTACAACAACGGGCTCTCCCCCTACACAGGTGGGCGCTCCCGCCCGGCCCACCGCGATGGAGTCGGGAGGGGGAGGTAGGGCCCAGCACCCCGGGAAGGGGTTCCTCCCCGCCCACAGCGCCGGCTCGGACCGCCCCTGCCCTGCGCAGGCTCCCCTGCGCCTGCCCCTGCGCCCCTCGAGCCGGCCCCGCTGCCTCCTCCCCAGCCCTGCGCCTGGCTGTGGCCGTACCCTACGCAGGGATGCAGCACTCGGCAGGCGGCTCTCGCTGTCCTGGGGCTGGGGGTCGGGGTGCGGGTAGACGCTGATGAGGAGTTGACCCTCCCATGCCCCTACCCCTGGGCTCAGGCGACCTCTCCAGAGTTTACTATAGACCCAAGTGAAAGGGTACACGAGTCCTTACCCCCCCTCCCCGATAGGGCCCTGGTTTGGTGTCACTGCCCACTCCCCATTTCTGTCACCAGCAGCCTATCCGTCGGCCTATGGCCCCGTGAGCACAGCGTTTGCCCAGCAGCCTTCCGCCCTGCCGCAGCAGCAGAGAGAAGGTGAGGGGCTGGGAGCTGCAGAGGAAGGTCCGGAAGGGCTGTGCTCAGGACCCCTCCCCTAAATCAGCCCGCCCCTGTTCGCCCCTGTTCCTGCAGGCCCGGAAGGCTGTAACCTCTTCATCTATCACCTGCCTCAGGAGTTTGGTGATGCAGAACTCATACAAACATTCCTGCCCTTCGGAGCTGTTGTCTCTGCCAAGGTCTTTGTGGACCGGGCCACCAACCAGAGCAAGTGTTTCGGTGAGCTAAGCCCTAGTCCCCCAGGCCTCCCGGCCCTATGCGGTTCCCAGTAGACCCTGAGAGAGTCCCTCCACAGGGTGGGGGGTGGGGGGCAACACTAAGCTCAGAGAAGAACCACATCTGTTTCCCATTTCCTGGAGACGTGTCTGGAAGAAGATTGACTAGCTCAGACTGTAGGTGCAAGCTAGGGAAGGAGTCTGGCTCCCTGCAACTCCAGAGGTGGTCGGGAAAACCACAGTGGGAGCTGTGGCAGGAGAAAGCCACCCTCGTTCCAGAGAAACAGCCCAAGCAACCACACAGTGGCCTCTTGTGCTTCCAAGAATCACACCTTGAGGAAATTCAGGCTGTTATCCTATGTGAGTACAAGCACTAAGAGTCCTAGAGTGTGTGCATACTGGAACAGGAAGCAGGGAAGCAGGAAGCAGAGGGGATTGGTCAGAATTAGGAGGCCCAGCCAGGCAGAGCTGTCAGTTAACTGTTACCCTCTCGCCTTCAGGGTTTGTTAGCTTTGACAATCCAACCAGTGCCCAGACTGCTATTCAAGCCATGAATGGCTTTCAAATTGGCATGAAGAGGCTCAAGGTCCAGCTGAAGAGGCCCAAGGATGCCAACCGGCCTTACTGATCTTCTCTCACTAACCAGCCACAGAGGTGAGTCCTTGGCAGACCCAGGTAAATGGTGCCAGTGTAATAAGACAGTCTCAACTTAGATGTTCCTTTGGGGTATTGAGGGCACTCACTTGTTTTTGCTTTGTGGGGGGGGGTATCGCCCAGCAGAGATCAGGCTATACCCCTGGCTCTGTGCTCAGGGATCTCTCCTGGTGGGGATTGGGGTGCCAGGAATGGAACCCAGGTGTGAGGCAAATGCCCTACCCATTGTACTGTCCCTCGCATCCAGGAGGCACCCACTTCTGAAAAAGCCTGGGAAATAGACAAGAGCCAGCAGTGAAGAAAAATACGACAGTTGGAGACTGTATTTTCCCCTTAATCCAAGGACAGATAAATTTTATAATATTCCTGCCCATCACCAGCCGCATCTAACCAGCTATGCTCCAGATATAGCTCCAGGGGACCATGGGCTATAGGGAAAGCCCCATACATAGGGAGGCTGGTGGGATGGAGGGTTGGAGGCTAGTGGGATGGAGGAGACTGGGAAAAGTAGATTTGGGGTTGAAAATGAAGGGATTGAAAACATTGCATTTGGGCTCCACCTTGAAGATGGCAATGAACCATCTTCGTGCTTCACTGAGGAGCAAAGAACAAAGCAGAGGTTAGGCCTAGGATCATGGGTTTGAGAAGAGGAACAAATACACTTAGGATGCTGAAACTGTGGGCCCTCTCAGATGTCTGGCAGGGCCAGCCACCTGCAGCTTTGACATTTGCGATCTTAGAAGGTGCCATGACCATACCTCACTTGGGCTCCCCTGGGTGGCATCCAGACTGGGTGTTGGGCCGGGATCCCCTTGCCAACTGATCCAGTGAATCAGGCTGCAGCTTTGCCCCAGCTGTTGGGAAGAGAGCTCCGTCCACCCCACCTGGCACTGATACCTGGCCAAGCTGCTCTTCTTACCTTGCCCGCCCTGATCTCTTTTCTCCCCTGCCCTCCCCCTCATCAACGAACCCCTCCCAACAGGAACTGAAGAGTGAGAAGAAAGGAAAGGAAAAGCACAGAAACGCTTGAGCCGCCCTTCCTGAAGGAGCAGCCGCAGATGAAGGTGGATCGGACCCAGGCCTGGTGCCTGGGCTCAGGCCACTCTAACGATTGTTTCATCATACGGGTGGTTCTGTGCCTGGGACACACGTGCTCAGGCTGGCGAGGCAGCTGGGGCTGGCTGAGGGTTGATCGTCTAGGGAGCCAGCAGAGGGATTGGGGGTGCCAAGGGTTTGTCCGCAAGGGAAGCCCAGATTTACTTCTTTCAAACTCATATCATTCCTTAGAGTTTAGGGACCAAAGGACTATTGTGTGTGTTTTTTTTTAAGAATATATATATATCTATATAAATTAAAAAAAAGAAAAAAAGGAAAAAAAACACAAGAGAAACTAGATGGTATAGAGTCTCATAAAAGCTGCCTTTAACTATCCCTAGGAGACAGGGTGAAAGAGACCCTTGAAAGCCCAGCGAGGCAGAGGGAGGTGCAGAAAGGTTGTTCTGTGTCTCATCTCCTCCTCAATGATGCCCGCCCGAACCTCACCTTTCCAAAAGAAGGAAGGACTTGCAGTCTAGGCTCAGATGCTGGTCATGAGAATTATGGAAGCAGTGACCCCATAAACTCAGAGAGGATTCCCCCAGGAGAAGTTCTGGCCTGCCTGGGCCTTTGCCACCCCAAAAAACCCCAAACCAGCAGGGGTGAGCCCGCCTTTCCTCCCTGACTGCCTTTTCCCTGGGGTCACTGCTTCCCCAGGCAGGAAGAAGGAGGGGGGTGTTAGGCCATCCCACCCTTCTCTTTCCCATCCAGATAGACAGAGGCCCCGCCTTTGGCTCAGTTGAGACACCTCCTGTGTGCCCTCCCCTTAAGCCAGCCCCTGTGTCCCCTCGCTCCAGGCCACCTTCTGTCTCGAAGTGTAAGTTCGTCCACCTGTAGAGTCAGGGTGTAGGTGGAAATCTGTGAAGACAGACTCAGAAGGTTTGCTACTGTAAATACTGCCATTGAAAAAAGGGGGATCATTTCCACTATGTAGAAGCTTCAGAATTTAGAGGTCCCTCTCTACCCAAGACCTGGGAGGGAAGTAGATGTTTTGCCAAAATACTTCTTCATTCCTTTAAAAACAAAAGTCCATCTTTCCTATGCAAGAGTGTCTCACATGTGCTTATCCAAGGTGCTTCTAGATGGTGAGCAGTGTTCAGCTTAGAAGTAGTGTGTGCTCTGTCCGTCTGTTCGTGTCTGTCTGTTGTATACAGTGGGTGCCATATAATGCTGATCAGTGGTGGTGCTTTCTGCCTGCTTCTGTGAGATGGGCAAAAGATTCAGCTTAGATCACCATGACTCACCTTGCCTTGGTCAGCCTCTCCTGGGCCTGCAGGGCCTCGCACATATTTTCCCCAGGCAGATCATTTCCCTTCCACCCCACAGACATGGGCCTCAGTGGTGTGGGGGGTGATCATCTGATGCCCAGATGTTGGTGAGGCGAGAGGCCTCTGAATTGATAGCACATCAGATAGCAAAGGATGCGGGTGTGGGGGAAGAGGGTTCCTCCTTCCTAACAGTTTCTAAGAAAACTTGTTCCCACTTGTTCCTCTGTCTTTGACTCATTTTTGGAGGGAAGGGGAATAAAAAATATGGTGATAACATTACCATGTAAGGTGTACTGCGTGTCAACTAACAATTTCCCAGTGGAAAGAAGAGCAAGAACCAAGGCACCTGTGTACCTCCACTAGGCTGATGCAAAGACTGACCCTCAGTGAACACGGAGAAAAGCTGGACCACCTGCACATCCAAGCAGATATTCCCCTCAAGGCATAGCGGCCCTTAGAGCTGGGTGCTGAGCACTTTATTAGGAGCGAGGGCTTAGGTGTACTCCAAGGACTCAGTCTTGGGGGAAAGACCAATACTGTAGGCAATAGTCACTGCAGCCTGTAATAACAAGATGAGTACTTAACGCAGACTTGATTAGAAGAGATGTCAGAGAAAGGTTTCCAGAAGAAGGAGAAGGTTCTTTGAGAAAGAACTGGGACATTTGTACAGATCTGTTTAGACCAATGCTTTATTTTTATAAATTGTTTTCATTACAATAAATAATAACAATTACCATTTATTTATTGCCTATTACAAGGCAGAAGGGCTGGAGTGATAGCACAGCGGGTAGGGTGTTTGCCTTGCATGCAGCCGGCCCGGGTTCGATTCCTCCATCCCTCTCAGAGAGCCCGGCAAGCTGCCAAGAGTATCTTGCCTGTACAGAAGAGACTGGCAAGCTACCCATGGCATATTCAATATGCCAAAAACAGTAACAACAAGTCTCACAATGGAGACATTACTGGTGCCCACTCGAGCAAATCGATGAGCAATGAGATGACAGTGATACAGTGATACAGTGATAAGGCAAAAATTGGCACAAAGCAAGTCCTTCCCTCCCTCCCCCACTCTTTCTTTGCTCTGAAACTTAATTTCTTAGCAAAAAATTTGTTGAAATGCTTGAACCAAAATGGAATTTTAAATCTTTTGATTCATGCTTAGAAACTGGCAACTTGTGTAGCTCTAGTGCTCCCGGGGTTGGAGTGATTAAGGTCAGAGGTCTGCAAACATGGTCTGTGGACAAATCTGACCTGTACCTGTTCTCTATATGGCCTCCCAACTCAGGATGACTTTTAAATTTTCAAAAAGTAGAAAAAGATATAGATACAAAACAAGAATATGAGACAGACTATTTGTGGCTCACAAAGCCAAAAATGTTTATTTTTTCTTGATATGAAAAGTTTGCTGACCCCTATAAGATCATGAAGACTTGTATAATGTCTAATGAGTTTGAGCCACATGGCGTCTGTGCCTCTGTTTGTGTGTTCATATATTAGACTTGACCTTTTCAGTTAAAAGTATCAACAGATACAAGTGACCAAGACAGTAGAAAAGTCACTGGTTTAGACAACTGAAACATTCAGTGTATCTGCCTGCATTCTGGATGGAGGGGTTCAAATGATGCTGTGTCTGTTTCTTGGTTCTGCCGCCTATGTGTGACCCATTAGTTCTAATGCTGGAGGACATAGACCAGAATGAACATGTGTAGGCCAGAATGAACATGTGTAGAAAAATAGGCCACTGTAATCAGCAATTGTACCAGTACTGTGTGGAGGAGAGAGGTTGGTTCCCAAAGAGGGAGAGGTTTGTCCCCAAAGAAAGGAATGATAGGCAGATAAACAATATAGATTAGTTATGTTTTCTGCGTGTTGCTGAACACCAATGCAATTTTTCACAAATTTTCAATTAAAAAAAATTTTCTTGGGGCCGGAGCGATAGCACAGCGGGTAGGGCGTTTGCCTTGCATGCAGCCGACCCGGGTTTGATTCCCAGCATCCCATATGGTCCCCTGAGCACTGCCAGGAGTAATTCCCGAGAGCATGAACCAGGAGTAACCTCTGTGCACAGGGGTGTGACCCAAAAAGAAAAAAAAATTGTCTAATGATGCAATAATTTTAGATCCAACATTCTCTCCAAAAATCCATTTTGCAATGAGATTAGAAACATAATCAGTGAAGTAACTGATCCCCTAGCTCAGGGTGTCTGAGAAATATAATTCTACATCTGAGATGAATATGACTTCTTATGAATTTTTCATCTATGGCTAAAAAGTAATCTTAACTACCCTTATGTTACTAAAATGAAATTGTGGAGGAAATAAGATAACCATTTAAACAAAAAGGGAACGGGGAGAAGAGAAAACTCAGTTATTAAACTGCAGCATATAACACATCCTGGACAGTGGGGTGAGTCCTTTCATTAACAAAATGGGTTGCTCTTGATCCCTTCCACTGGAAACTTCTCCTTTCTCCACTGTCTGTTACATATGGTCCTCATAGGATGCTACTTCTGGAATATCCCTTCTGGAAACTTTCCATTTGGGCATGAGATTGTGTTTGACAGGTGTGAGAATTCTCTACTGATCCAATTCTTTCAAACCCATTAATTCGATTCTGGGCTCTCTGTGAGCTAAAAAGTATCACCAAGAGCCTGATTTTTTTTTGTTTGAGAGCACACCTGGTAATACTCAGGACTTACTCCTGTCTCTGCAATCAGGAGTCACTCCTTGCAGTGCCTGGGGAACCATATGGGATGCTGGGGATTGAACCTGAGTCAGCCACATGCAGAGCAAGTGCCTTATTCACTGTAATATCCTTTTATGTCACCAAGAGTCTGAGTTCTTGCCCCTAAGTTTGGATTTGGCTTTGGCCTTTAGTTTTTGTGTCTTACCACCAGGAACACTTTGCCCATCCTCCACTCCCCACCCCAACTAGCTTCATGACCTCCAGAACAGTTACTCATGGTGTGAGTCCATCACAACCTACACCTGGAAGGATATTTGACTGGTTTTGACATTTGGCTAGGTCATGTTCCAGTAGTCACAACCAGATACTAACCCCTGAGGGGTTCTGGCCCCTAGGCTTAGCCCCAAGGAGATGTTTATGACACAGGTGAGGCAACCATACAAACTTCCATTTCTGACCAACAAACAGCCTGCACTTGATCCTCGCCTGCTTGTCTGTGACTGTGGCCCAATGTAACACTGAGACTCCATTACCAAAGCACCCCCTGGGGGACTGCTGAATTTGGGCATCCTCTGAGAACTTGGGAACTGTAGGCAGAGCCTTTATCTCAACAGAGCCCCTGTGATTCATTCTCTGGATACAATCTGGATGTCCAGGACATAGGAACAAAAGATCTTGTCTGATCTGAAAGTGAGATTTCTGAGCTTGGAAGAAGCTTGGGAGTCTTCTTGCTGTATGCTTTGACAAGGTCCAGAGTCTCTCCTCTGCCTCAGTGAAACAGAACAGACATGTAAAACCCTCCAAAAGAAGGCACAAAAGACATGGAGATCACAGTTTTAATCACTGGGCAGCTACTGCTCTCACCACCCCTGCTGGCATCATGGCATAACCAAAGCCAGTGGGGATCCAGAGGCTATTTTTGGCTTCTGAGCCGTCTGTCTTAGCCAGTATATTTGCACAACTCTTATAGAGGCCTGTGTTCTTTGCAAGTGCTGAAAAAAGAAACCCCATGGGCTCAGGGGCCCACGCAGGCCATGCAGCTCCTCGTCCAGCCTGAGCCATGTGGGCTCTGCAGAGAGGAGACCAAGTCTTTGCCAATTGTATGCTCAGGAAGGGCCGAGAATCACCCTCTTCCTCTTCAGCCCTGGCTTCACACACGACTGTCACAGTGTTTTTTTCACCCTCTTGCCATCTGCTCTGAACAGTGCTTCAACAGACCATCTGTAAAGGGGGCTTTGAACTGCCAGCCTCTGGCCTCCTGCCCTTTAGCTGCCTGAAATCAGAGGCCCAGAAGACAGCAGGTTGCAAACCCAGGTCTGCCCAGGAGAAAATGTGAGAACCCATAAAGAAAGTCATGAAATGACTTTGACTTCTAGGGAGTAGGACAGAGAAAGCGAGGTGCGGTGCCCTGGCATGGGGTCTCAGAGAGGTTGCCAGCAGGCTGGGCTACATGTCCTTCATCTGAGCAGGAAACATCAATTGCGTCTTCAGGATCTTCTTGCTGTGGGAACGCCATGTTGGGACAAAGATTTTGTGTGTGGCAAGATCTTCACCATGTGCTTGAGAAAGCAAGTTCTGAGGCAAGGATTCGAGTGTTCACATATGTGTGGTGAAGGGGAAGCACGGAATGGTGGGACAGGGGAGATGTGGAGAGACAGAGGTGTGAGAGAGCTGGCCACTGCTCTCCATGAGTGGTGAGGAGAGTGCAGGTATGTCGGCAGGGCTGTTTGTTAAGCGCACAGTATTTAAGGAAAACCATACCATACCTCAGAACAGGCCACTCAGAGAACAATCGAGAGAATTTTGAATCTTTCTCCCTCTTGTCTGCGTTCCACTGGCAAGAGCAGAGCAGGCACTCTAGTACTTCTGAGTGGTATCATTTGCCCACCGAATGTTTACATAGCAAGTCAGATCCTCAAGTGGAATTTCCACCACAGATGTGGGGGGATTCATGACAGAAGGTGAAGTGCCAAACCAGACAGTGAAAGGAGATGCCTAGAGGGTTCAAGGGGATGCTTGAGATCTCTAACCATTATGCCCCACTGTTTCCCACACAATTCACAGCCAAGTTTTTCAGGTAGCAGAATCTACAGCACTGTCTGAATTCTGAACCAACAATATTATTTTATGGGAGAGTGTGGAGAGAAGCATTTGGGAGTAGCTTGGAGGATCAGGCTTTATCTTTGGAACACCCTGTGACCTAAGCTCCTATTGAATGCCCCACCTCTGTTCCTCTTCATTCTAGTTTAGCGAAGATGCTATGACTTTCAGAAGCTCTGTGGTATGTCATTATCTGGCTTTTGGCAGTTTACTTGCTGGTCTAGAAACAAAGCTATATAATACAGTTCTGGATCTACCAGCATAGAGGAGAGCTGAACTACAGGGCCTCTGAAAATCTTGAGACCAACATACTCCAACTTCCAGACATTTATCTGTGTCCCTGGAATCTCCATCTATAGTGGATGCATGATCAAGAAACAAAAAAGGAATATCATGACCCAATCTGTATGGTACCACATATCTGAGATTTCCAACTTCCCAATCAAGAATCATTGGATCTCCACTGCCTCCACTTCACTCCAGATCTGCCAGTTTCACATTCTCGAGTCTGCAGTTTAATTACATTCATCCCATTATTTACAAGTGCTAAGAACCAACACAGACCTATGTGAGTAAGGAGGCAGCTGAGAAGTGTAGTGTAGGGACGAGAGATAGAGCAGGAGTTAAAATGCATGCCTTGCGTGCAACCAACCCAGGTTTCATCCTGTACCACATGATACCCCACGCATTGCCAAGTGCAGTCCTGGAGGCCTCTAAAAACTTCTGGTGTGACCTGGGTAATCCCTGGTCTCCCATAGGGATCGAGAAGCATGACGACCTTGGCCCCACATTAAGCTGCAAGGCCAGTTTACCCAGTGATAAGCATCCCTGGTAAGGTCTCCAGAACGCCACTCGGGAACCCGTACCCCATAGAAATGTATTTGAGCCCTTAAATTAGGAAGAGTTGGGTTTTTTGTTTGTTTGTTTGTGGGCCATAATAAGCAATGTTCAGGGTTTACTCCTGGCTCTGAACTCAGAAATTACTCCTGGTGGTGCTCAGGGGACCATATGGGAGATTTCAGGAGTCAACCCGAGTTGGCTACATGCAAGGCAAGCGCCCTACCCACTGTGCTACTGCTCCGGTCCCAAGGAAGGGTTGAATTTAAGGGCCCAAATACATGTAACCCACTTCTTGCTCCAACTTCCACGAGACTATTCTTTTCTTTATGCCTGGACCTCATTCCCCGTCAAGCTTTAAACATACTTTTTTCATGTGGAGGGCAGAGCTGGGTATTGCAGCATCAGCCACATATCCTAGCATCATGGCCCCCAAAGCAATAGAGTTTGAGCCAGAGAGATCAACAGGTAGAAGTGCCTGCTTCACATGCAGGAGGCCCAGGATGATCCCTGGCACCTCATTGTTTCCTGAGCACTTCTAGAAGTGCCCCCTGAGTACTGCCATGTGTGGTTCAAGCAAGCAAGAGAATTTTTAATGGAAGATTATGATTGGTTCTATGTAGGTCACAGACCTGTACCTGGACTAATCATTCTGCCCATGGTGATGGGGTGCCCTCTCTTGACCTGACAGGGTATGTATATATCTTTGTGTGGTTGTAAGAAGTGGTGAGAAGGGCTGACTTGGTGATCTCTGGACTCACCAAACCACTATGGAAAGTAAAGAAACATCCTGCATGGTCTGGAAGATCGTGCAATTTGGGCTGGCTGGAGTATCAGATGCAAGTAAGGAAGTGGTGAGAGTTGAGCAGAAACTGGATCTAAAGAATTGACATAAGTTAGTTCAGTGACATGAGTCAGAAGTAGAGCACTTGCTTTGTACATCAAGGGTCCTAGGGCAAGAAAGAAGGAAAGAAAGAAAAAGAAAGAAAGAAAGAAAGAAAGAAAGAAAGAAAGAAAGAAAGAAAGAAAGAAAGAAAGAAAGAAAGAAAGAAAGAAAGAAAGAGAGAAAGAGAGAAAGAAAAGAAAAGAAAGAAAGAAAGAAAGAAAGAAAGAAAGAAAGAAAGAAAGAAAGAAAGAAAGAAAGAAAGAAAGAAAGAAAGAAAGAAGAGAGAGGGAGGGAGGGAGGAAGGAAAAAAGGAAGGAAAACTGGCATAAATTTTACCCTGAGACCAATAGACAACTAAAAAGAACATAAATTAGAAAAACAGATGTTGGAATTGGAGTTTAGTTGGGTACAATGGTTCCTGTGAAAAGAGGGAGAACTAAGAACTATCAGGGAAAGTTTGAGTCAAGATGTATAGGACTGCTGGAGATAGAACATTGGGTAAGATACTTGCCTTGCTTGCAGGGGACCCGTGTTCAGTTCCCAGGACCACAAATACGGTCTCGAGCAACTTCAGGAGAAAGCAAAACATAAACCAAAAAATATGTATTGGAGATAAAATTTAAGATGCTTACAAGGTAAAATTAAAAATTTCAGTTTTAATGAAGGTGAGAGATAGACATCTAAAATGCTTCCTTCTCGGGGGCTGGAGTGATAGCACAGTGGGCAGGGCGTTTGCCTTGCACATGACCAACCCGGGTTCGAATCCCAGCATCCCATATGGTCCCCTGAGCACCACCAGGGGTGATTCCTGAGTGCAGAGCCAGGAGTGACCCCTGTGCATCACCGGGTGTGACCCCCCCAAAAAATAAAAATAAAATAAAATAAAATAAAATGCTTCCTTCTCGGGGCTGGAGCAATAGCACAGTGGGTAGGGCGTTTGCCTTGCACGCGGCTGACCCGGGTTCAATTCCCAGCATACCATATGGTCCCCTGAGCACTGCCAGGAGTAATTCCTGAGTGCAGAGCCAGGAGTAACCCCTGTGCATCGCCAGGTGTGACCCAAAACGCAAAATAAATAAATAAATTAAAATAAAATAAAATGCTTCCTTCTCATGGTTCAGTTTGAATAAGTTGTAGTATTAGATGGCTAAATTAGCAATAAGAAAGAAATGAAAATTCAGAAGAAGGTTTACTTGTCTGGGAGACCAGTAGAGTTTTCTTACCAGCAACTTATGTACAAGACAACTTGAAGTATTGAATCTGTCTTTATTCTAAATGTACAGGGTGAAGACAGCTTGGGAAAACTAATGACCAGCTGTCAGTGTGCTACTCAGCATGATCTAAACAAAAAAGCAAGTTGTGTTTGTTTTTGTTGGTGGTGCCACACTTATTGGTGCTGTGCAGCCCCCCAGGGCCACACTTGGTGGGCCCCCAGGAAGCAGCAGTGTTGGGGATGGACTTTAGGGCCTCAAAAGTGTGAGGTATGAACCATGTTTCTATTTTTTTAAATTTATTATTTTTTTATTAATGAATCACCGTGGGGGTACAGATACAGGTTTACATATTCTCGTGCTTGTGTTTCAGTCATATACAGCTTGAGTATCTATCCCTCCACCAGTGCCCATCCTCCGCTGATGACCCCATCACCCCTCCCACCCACTCCCACCCCATCCCCCTCCCCACCCCGCCTCTTTGGCAGGGCATTCCCCTCTGTTCCCTCTCTCCCTTTGGGTATTGTGGTTAGTAATGGAGGTCTTGGGTGGCCAATGTGTTCAGTCTATAGTTTGCTCCGAGCACGCCTCTCCCATCCCACACGGGTCCTCCCACCACATTTTTGCTTGGTATTCCCTTCTCTGTCTGAGATGCCCTTTGAACCACATTTCTAACTCCCCAGAAAAGCCATTTGTTGAGGACTGTGGTGGGCCACGTGATCCCCAACAGGGCATGTACATTTGGAAAGTTAGAAGAAAAGCCAGTCTACCAGAGCAAAAACTAAAATTGGATACTAGAACCAGCCCAAGGAGAATCCTGGCCTGGTAATTGTTGGATGGTGGTGGTCATCACTATCAGTACTCAAACTGCTTCAGCTCCTGGCCAAGGGACAAAGCCACAGCTACCAGGATGAACTCTCCATTGTTCTATTTCTGTTATTTGTTTACCCCAGAAAGCACATTTTCAGAGACTATTTTGCCAGGCCTGGTTCACATGCCTCCGTTCTAGTTGTCAAGGATCTGGGAAAGCAAAAACCCAAACTTTTCATTATCTGTCTTGGAATGTAGCCCTGCTCAGCTCAAAGACTTGCAATATAAAATGGGCATCAGAGACTGAAACAAGAGTACCAAAGGTAGGGCTTTTGCCATGTACTCAGCTGCCCCCTGGTTAGATCACTGGGAATCGGTATGGTCCCCAAGCCTCATCAGGAGGGATACCTGAGTATACAACCAGAACTAAGCCCTGTACATGACCTGGTGTGGCCCCCAACACAAAAACAAATGAATGAACAGGAGCTTGAGTAATATTACAGTAGGTAGGGTGCTTGCCTTGCATGCAGCTAACCCAGGTTCAATCCCTGGCATCCCATATGGTCACTCGAGCATTACCAGGAGTAATTTCTGCATGCAGAGTCAGGAGTAACTACTGAGCATCATTGGGTGTATGGCCCAAAACAAACAAATTGTAAGTGAAGGATAATGAGTGTGTACAGAATGCTGTAAGGGGCCCCTATGCTATGAGGTCATCATCATCATCATCATCCCATTGATCATCGAATTTCTCGAGCAGTCTCAGTAATGTCTCCATTCATCCTAGCCCCGAGATTTTAGAAGCCTTTCTTTACTCGTCCTTTCCAATGGTGCCCCAATTGGAGGCTCCTTCAGGGTCAGGGGAATGAGACCCATCATTGTCACTGGTTTTGGCATATGAATACACCATGGAGAGTTTGCCAGGCTCTCTCCCATGTGGGCAGGAAACTCTCAGTAGCTTGCCAGGTTCTCCCAGAGGGAGAACTAGGCTAAGATGTTGCTTCCCGGAGCTTGGTTTTATAGTATCTGGATTTTGGCCGTTGGTGGGATTACACGGAGCCGGGGGCAGTCCCTGGGTATGACCGCCTAGCTACTGGAAAATGGGGAATCTGGGTGAAAGAGGCCCAGTCCTGATCCGAGCAGGCTTGGTGGTCTCAGCCCCGGGTTCCACACACCTGGGTTCCTCTGCCAGTTCCTTCATGCGTGAGGCTCATCTGAATGTGTGGAGAGGGGCCTTGAGCATGGCTGTGGCTAGGCTCCGGAGGTCTTCGGCCACAGGAGCTCTGCTCAGGGCGGGGAGGGAAACTGAAACCCACCCCCTCCAAGGGGCCCCAAGGAAGACAGTCAGGTGCAGGGGCAAGAGACTCTGCCTCTCTGCTATGAGGTATAGGAAGAAAATGCTAGTCTCAGAAAATTGAAATTTTGGGGGACCAGGGTGATAATACTGGAATTATTACCTGGAATGGATGGAATGGATGGAATGCTTACCTGGGTTTGACCCTTGGTATCCTAGGTGGTCTCTTGAGTCTGGTCAGAAGTGATCCCTGAGTGAAGAACCAAGAGTAAGACCTGAGCACTGTCAGGTGTGGCCCTAAAATAAAACACAAAAACAAAACAAAATTTAAATTTAAGAAAGTTTTGCTTTAAGGGTTGTTGGACTGGAGCGATAGCACAGTGGGTAGGGAGTTTGCCTTGTACACGGCCAACCCAGGTTCGATTCCTCCATCTCTCTCAGAGAGCCCAGCAAGCCACTGAGTATCCTGCCTGCACGGCAGAGCCTGGCAAGCTACCCGGGGCATATTCGATATGCCAAAAACAGTAACAACAAGTCTCACAATGGAGATGTTCCTGGTGCCCGCTTGAGCAAATCGATGAACAACGGGATGATGGTGCACAGTGCTACAGTGCTTAAGGGTTGTTGAAGAGGAAGCTAATCTCCCTCTAACTACCCTTTTAGGTTAAAAATGGCCGGAATAAAATATACTGATACAAGAGAGGCTAGCAAGAAAAAAGAAAAACTTACTGTGTGTGTCCACAGAGGTCCATGCATAGAACAGTGGAACTGATGCAGGCAGATAGACAGGAAAGGGCCTCCATGGCAGTGGAATTCCTAGGAAGTAATAAGACCAATGGCCAAAGGCTGCAGAATGCCTACCTTTCAGACACAGGAACTAAGGCCTGATAAGACTTCATCTGGCGCCAACAGACCCAGGGAAGGCTGGACCCGCCACTAAAAGAAGCTCCATCAAGAACAAAGAAACTTCAAAGAAGACCATCAACCATTCCCAAATCTAGCCCCTTGGGATCACCCAACAGACTCATCTAGCTAGAAACCCCTTGTGGGGCAGCTTGGGAAAAATCCTATAAAAGCCAACTTGAACAAAGGAAGGTGTGCATACGCTACCCAAGCCTGCATGCTCTTGTGGCTTGTGTCCACATGGCCAAGCACATGCAGTGCCCAAGAACATGTGTTGCCCACATCTCTCCTCCTTAGGTGTGTACTGGGCCCTCTCTATCTTTGGAGAAGCTCACATTCTCTCTCTCTCTCTCTCGCTGGCTCCCTCCCTTTCCCTCCCTCTCCCTCCCTTGTTCACTCTCCTCTCTCTCCTCTCTCCTCTTTCCTCTCTCTCCTCTCTCTCTCCTCTCTCTCTTTTTTCTCTCTCTCCCTCTCCCTTACTCCCCCTCCTTCTCCTTCCTCAAAACCCCCAAGGGAAATGTTTTTACTTCACTGCTTATCTACTCCTGAAATAATTTTCTGTGAGGAAGAACAAGGACCCAGGAGGCTTGGGTAAGGCCTCGGGCTGGTTTTTCCTTTCCTGCAAAGAGAAATTCTCTCTCTAGCCTGAGTCCATGAGTCCATGATTCCCTGAGAAGTCAGGTAGTGGGAATTAACTCCTAAGCTGAGAAGGTCAAGTGGGCATCAGGTGTGACTTGATGATCACCTAGTGGGGCTGGTGGGACTCTGTCCTGTTCCATGCAGAGGCTCAAGGTGGAGTTTAGTAATCCTAGACTTCCCAGCTGGTCTGGGGGTGGCAGAGGTGGATCAAGAGGAAGTGGCCATCTCTCTCCTCTTTGCCTCACATAAGCCACCCGTGGGGAGCCCACTGACTTCAGAGCCTTACCTCTGGGGATTCCTATGAGGTGATGTAATTCCTAGAAAAGGGAAAATAAGTTTAGGAGGTAAAAATATAACAGGAAATTTCATAATATAGAATTTTTACAGAATTTATTTTTATATGCATTCAAAATAGAATTCCTAGACCAACAGAGATTTATTTCCTATATTTAGGGAGTTAAACAACTAGGTTAAAAGCATTATTCTTGGATCTTCTGTCTCATATTTGTAGGATAACATTGGTATGTCCTTTCTCCCTTGCCACAGAGAGTTTAGGTTTACTGAGTAATACCCATCACAATGCTCCTGAGGCATCCCCATCCCCCTGTTTATAGGAATATAGCTCTAAACATTTTAGGATAACATTGATATGTCCTGTCTCCCTTGCCACAGGGAGCTTAGGTTTATCACAGTGCTCCTGAGGCACTCCCATGCCTCTGTTTTATCTGTAACTTCCTTCTCTGTGCTCTGCTTCCCCAAGCGGTCTATCACCTTTCTCCCCTCATCAGACTGTGTTGACTTGTAAGGTCAGATCCTTCAAAGGACTCTGGGTTTATATGTGTAAGTTAAATATTGCTTTTCTCTTCTCCTTTTGTCCTTGCGTAGTTACTTTAGAACAATGTCCTTTTTGTATAAACACAGGAAGACAGTTTATGCTATGCTTTTGTAACTTGGGACTTAATTGACTCTAACTAATATTCAGTCCTGTGCTTCTGTTTTCTTGACTTAAGCCTCAGTTGCCTTTAGTTCCTAGCACCCCAAAAATAGGGTCTCAGCAAGGAACTGGATGGACCCAGTGCAAGCTGTGAGCTACCTTGGCATCAAAATGGTTCAGGCCAAGAGCCATAATACTTAAGTATAAGAGCATACTCATGAACAGATTCTATCATGATCCAAGAAGTGACAACTGGATTAGGACCCTGCTAGGGTTAGGAAAGACTAATTTGGCCTGAGCATTGTAGTCTGAGATCTATAATGAGATGTGCCCAGGAGAGCCATCTTATAAGCTTAATGTATCTCTTACTATGTTCATACAAAATCACTAATATTATTGAGAAGTAGAATTAAGATGAATGTTTAAAGAGTTGTGGACTAAGGAAAGGAGAAATGCACCCCTAGGTGATATTTTGCCCTTAGGCAGGTCTTCTAGCTGAATAAGAGTTTGTCCTGAAAGAACCTTCCCCTGAAGGAGGGACCTTACATCTGTTGATTGTATGACCACACTTATGTGTAATTGCTGCCCCAACGCCCTCATGATTAGGGAGATAACTAAGGCTGTTAGGGCTAGCAAGGGGGAAGAAGAATGAAGGAGCAGGATCCGGAGAGGAGGGATGAAGGGGATCAGGAGGAGAATCGGGAGAGAATGGTGATGAAATTGGAATAAATGGCAATTGATACTAACCAGCCTGACCCTCATTTCCTCCTTCGTCCACCCATTGCCATCCACCACCCCAGGGGTGGAGGAGGCGACCCAAGACCACTGAAGGCGGGCAGGAGAGAGAGAGCAAGCCGCGGGTCTTCATATTTATTTTTTGAATACACACATATCAGTTGAAGAATGTTAGCATTCCATGTAAGCACATGGACGGCTGCCTGTTTGGGCCCTGAGACAGGAGAAAGACCAACACAAAGGAGGCAAACTGATGTCCAGGGAGAAAGACTCAGAAAACATTGGCTCTGCGTGAAAACATTCCCTCATACAGACATTCTGATGCTGAACAGCTAGAGCATCTTGTTATTCCCTTAAGCAAATATCTTTGTACTTATACAAGAATTGCAGCCGTACTATGCCCTGTCCTGTATCATGTTAACTTCACATGGTCTCTCCTCTTGGATTGTGTCTCTCTTAAACAGCTAGAGACAGTGATGAAAGTTTGATTTTGTTGTTGTTGTTTGTTTGTTTGTTTGTTTGTGTACTATACACAGCAGTGCTCAGGGGCTACTCCAAGCTCCAAGCAAATCTCTGGAGGTCACTCTGGGAAGTGCTGGGGCCTGTGTGTACCAGGACCCCAAACCCAACTTCCCACATGCAAAGCAGGCACTCGGGACTGTTAAGCTAAATCTCTGGCCCTGTTTTTGCCAATGGAGGGAGTTAATGTGTCACAAATGCTTCAAAAGATAAGAACAGTGAGGTCAGGTCTCAGTTATAACCTAAGGTTGTAGAGCATGGTAGAGGTCCAAGACGGAGGACCTAGTGACTGATGGATGACTTCTAGCTTCATTATTTATTCACTGCATACATTTACGTAGTACAAATCCCACCTAAGCATGCCATGCCAATTGACAATTGCCATGGTGACTCCAGGAAGTGACCAAATATTAGAATCCAGATGGCACTTTGATGCCAGTAAATACCACAAAACACTCCCTCTTTAGTGAAATATCATGAATATCCCATGCCCTAGTAATTCACTCCCTTTCTATACCTATATAACCTAGAAATTTATATAGAAATGGCATGACTTTCCCTGAAATATGCCCATATTATGACACTCTGTGTACTCTTGTGTGTGTATATATGTGCACATGCACATGCGCCTTCCCAAGAAGTGAACAGGCCCAACTTCTCATGGCCAATAGTTTGGTGCTAGGGGCCAGATGCTGAGGTGCTCAGGTCCTGCGGTATCAGAAAACAACAGGACTACCCCAGTAGTGCTCATGGCCTCCAAAGTTACACCTGGACATCTGCATGTTCGTGAGGAACTACATGGTGTTAGGGAGTCAAATTTGGTTCCAGCACATATTAGCTATGAAGCCTACTACTGAGCTATCTTCCCAGCTCTGTTCTGATTCTTAACTGTATACTATTCTCAGGCTGGAGTAGTACAGCAGGTAGGGCACTTGCCTTACTGACCTGGGTTCAATTCCCTGTACCCTATATGGTTCCTGGAACCTGCCAGGTATGATTCCCTAAGCACAGGGAGGTGTGGCACAAAACCAAAATGAAACAGAAGTTATACTATTCAATAATAAACCGTTTCCTATTCTTTCTCTGATTCTTGCTTGAAGTCTTTAATGTACGATTCAAACGGATCAGGATCAGAATCCCGATTCCCAGGATCAGGCGTAACTGTGGCTTCAAGCCAGACCAGGCACTTCCTGGAACACTGTCACTGGAGTCAGCACTGAAACCAACCTTGGCACCCATGTTTAAAGAGAAGGCCTGACGGTTCTCCGGTCCAATACAGCTACCCTAGAGCGAGGCAGAGTGACTTAAACGAAAAAGATTCAAGGAAATTAATGGAAGGAAAGCAAGAAGAGAGGGCCTGGATATAACATATAGGCAAGGGTCAGCAGCCTTGGATTTCTCTATGGTGTACAAAGTATCTCAGTATGTCCAAACCACTAGCTTCAACATTACCATGACCACGGGACCCAAACTACAACTAAGATTTAATTCATCACTGTTAAAGGAGTCAGGATGAAGAGTGTGAGGGAATCTAGAGGTGTGGTGGGAACATTGTATACCTGATAACCCATCATAAGCAACTATCTAAATCGTACAGTGTCTAAACTAAATCAGAAAAAGTTCATTAAAGACCTAAGGCATTTGGGGCTGGGGTGATGTCTGGGGCCCGGAAGCCGGTTCAAGGGCTAGATAGCAAGTTTTGCATGCCCGAGCCCTGATTTGATCCCCAGCACCGCAAGGGTACCACTGGTATCCTGAGTATCAGTGGGTGTGGCCCCTAAACAAAAGCATAAAGTTAAATAATGAAAGACTGAGGAGTTTTACTCCCAATCGCAAAGCAGAGTTCTTGGAGTCTGCAGGACCTCAGGAGGCCACTTGCAGCTCTTAAGGCCTGCAGGGCCGGGCCTATCAAGAGGCAGCCGCACTGCCATCCCTGTTCATTCTTCCTAACCACATGGGGCGCCAAACGCGTGTCGGCGCCTCCGGAGAGCCCTTCCCGCACCCGCAAAGTCCCTCTTGTTTCTCCACGCACGACTCCGCGGTCCGCACTCCCCCCTCCCCCCCCGCCGAACTACCGCGCAGGCGCCGCCAGCGCGGCGTCGGGGGCGGGGCGGCAGCCGGGGGGCGGGCCGCGCGGCTATTGGGAGTGCGCGGGCCACGTGAGCGGCGTGTGGCCGCGCGAGCGTGCGCAGCGTGGCCCCGCGCGCTCGTGACGGGACGGCGAGGCGTGGGGGTGCGCGACCTCGCCCGCCCGGCCCGGCCCCCGCCCCTTGGCCTGCCGCTCCGCCCCCGCGGGGCGTCCCGGGCCGCTCGTCCCCTCGGCGGCGGCCGCGCGCGGCCCGGGGTCGCCGTGAGTACTCGCGAGGCCGGCCTGGGGGGCGGCCGCCACGGGGACGGGGCGGGGCGGCGCGGAGGGTGCGGGGCTCGCCTGCCGCGGCCGGGCGGGACGGCGCGAGGGCCCGGGACCGCGGGTGTCCGCGCGCCCGGGCCGGGCCGGACAGGGTTCCGTGCGGGGCTGACGGGCGGGGGCTCGGGCGGGGGCTCCGGAGGGCCGCGGAACAGAGCAGAGCCCCGACTTGCGGCCTCGGCGCGCCGCTGGGACCCAGGGCCGCCGGCCGGCCGCTCCCCCGCACTCCTCCGGGCGCCGAGCTTCCCCCGGCGGCGCCCCGAGTTGGGCCGGGCGCTAAGCCTGCGCGGCGGGGGCTGCTCCCACTCGAGGTCGCGTGGGCCCGGCGAGCGGCGCCCCACGGACCCACGGGGGCCGGAGCGGTGCCACCCCGAGGAGGCGCGTGCCCTCGGCGCCCTCCCGGAGTGCAGGGCCCCCAAGGCCTGGGGGTGGGGGCTCGTCACGCAGCCCCCTTCCGTGCCCCGTTAAAGGGAGTCAGCCGGACTCGGACTCGGAATTGGTTTCGCAGACTTGGGTCTTACCGCCTGGCAGGGAACGTAGATGGGATTAGGACCTGTCAAGTGGCGCCGAAGCTCGGGGTTCCACCCCGCTCCCTTACGCCAGGGGCCTGAGTGTGTCCCGAGTGACAGGAACCTTCTGGAACAGGCCACCTTTCGGGCGCCTTCCTCTTTAACTGTCTGGCCGTGCCTTCCTCGACCCTTCCGCTCTCCCCTCCCCCCCCCCGCCCCCTCTCCCTGGTGCCCGGTGTCGTCTTATAAACCCCCTTCTCCATCTCTCCAGAAGCAATGGGCATTGAGCGTAGAAGGTGAGAGTTCCCTTCGCGGAAGCCGCCTGGTTTCGAAGCCCTTTCTAGTCGAGATTGCCTCTCTCCCTAGGCCAGAAGCCCCTCTCTGAACTCCCTTTTCCTCCTTTGCGGTGACAGCAGACACCAAGCAGCAGCAGCCCTTGGAGGAAGGCTGAGTGTTTCTCGGCGTCTGCAGTGACAGAGACTTTGGGAAAGTTGGTACTTCTGGCCTCCGCCGCCGTCATCTGCCTCCTGGCCCAAGCCCCAGCGGGCTGGATGTTAGTGCCTCCCTAGTCCTTCCTCCGGCATCTCCCAGACCAGCGCCCGACTGTTTGAAAAACACACAAAAACAAACAGCCCCCAGGTCTTCACATTGGGGTTCTCAGCTGCTCTTGAAGGTGAATGGGGTCTTGCATTTTAAAATTTGTTTCGAATGATTTTCTGTACATGTAAGATGCATGTAAGTCTTTTGTGTCGCTCCCATTTGACTTGAGTATCAGATGGTTCTTTTCACTCAATAAATGTTGTGAGGAAAAGAATAGATAGTTGGTGAAACAGTCAAGATGTCTGCCACTATGGAACTTAGATACTAAGTATTTTGTGCGTCAGAGCATTGGGGGGGAAATTAAGCAGGGAATGGGATAGAGAATGGTAGTATTTTTGTATGCTGGGGTCTTGCTGTTTATATGGAATGGTCAAGGTGACCTTTGAACACAGCTAAAAGAATAAAAGCATAGACTATGGGTATCTGGGTAAAGAGCATTCAAGAATGGGGAACACAAGAGCAAAGGAATATTTTTTGCTTAAAGAATAGCACAGAGGTGGGGGCTTGAGTGATAGCACAGCGGGTAGGGCATTTGCCTTGCACTCGGCCGACCCGGGTTCGATTCCCAGCATCCCATATGGTCCCCTGAGCACCGCCAGGGGTGATTCCTGAGTGCAGAGCCAGGAGTAACCCCTGTGCATCGCCACGTGTGACCCAAAAAGGAAAAAAAAAACAAACTACAGAATAGCACAGAGGTAGTTGTAGAGTCTCTGGGGCAGTATTGCTATTCACATTTAGAGCTGACTTTCTAGAAAGACCCTGCAGTAGTATAAGAGTAGTGTAAAAGATATTTGGAAAATTTCTAGTAATACACAAAAGTAGGGAGCACAAAGAAACCTTCACATACCTATTACTCCACCAATAATTAAATTTTGTCATGATTTTGTGGCGAAGTATTTTACAGTGAATCTCAAACTATCTGACCTTTTCTGTTTTTTTTTTTAAACAACTTAAATTTCAAGTGTTTGTATTTTTAGATAGGTTAGACAGTGCTGTCAGCTGAAGGACAGCTGTTTACTTGCTCTGGCTTTGTGTTTGATATTCCTATCCTTAGTAGATTGTAGCACTGTGTCCTGTTTCTCATCAATTTGCTCGAGTGGGCACCAGTAAGTCTCCATTGTGAGACTTGTTACTGTTTTTGACATATTGAATATGCCATGGGTAGCTTGCCAGGCTCTGCTGTGTGGGAGGATACTCTCGGTAGCTTGCCAGGCTCTCCGAGAGTGGGGAATCGAACCTAGGTTGGCCTGCAAGGCAAACAACCTACCTGTTGTGCTATTGCTCCAGTCCCCCTCAGTAGATTACCAGACTTACTCTCAAAAAAAAAAAAATCATGGGTGGGGTCGGAGGGATAGTACAGTGTGGTAAGGCATTTGCCTTGCACGTGTTCAACCCCCAGCATCCCATATGGTCCCTGAGCACCATCAGGAGTGATTCCTGAATGCAGAGCCAGGAGTAACCCCAGAGCATACCTGGGTGTGACCCCAAAAACAAAAATAAATAAAATAATTAAAAAATTTAAGAATCTTGGGTGGGGAGGTGGAATGAATGTGGGCAGATTCATAATAGTGGTCCTCAAACTTAATCATGCGTCAGAATAACTTGGAGGGCTTAAAATAGATTGCTGGAACCCCATCTCTGGAGTTTTCTAATTCAGTTAGGTCTCTAACAAGACCTCAGAATGGGGCTGGAGTGATAGCACAGCGAGTAGGGTGCTTGCCTTGCATGCGGCCGACCTGGGTTCGATTCCCAGCATCCCATATGGTCTCCTGAGCACCGCCAGGGGTAATTCCTGAGTGCGGAGCCAGGAGTGACCCCTGTGCATCGCCGGGTGTGACCCAAAAAGCAAAAAAAAAAAAAAAAAAAAACCCCAGAATTTACATTGTTAGCAATTTGTCTAGAATCTTTAGAGTCTCTAGAACTCTCAACAGAGGCAAAGAACACTTGTGTTTAAAGATGGAGTAGACTTGGCTGAGAATGTGCAGAGCCAAGAAAAACTACTTGGAGAACTTAGAGAACTTTTTTTGGGTAGAAGTAATAGTTTGGTGCAGAGGATTAAATTTAATTGTCTCATACATGCAGAATATGGACTGTTCTTGAGTGACAGCCCTGGCCCTCAGCTAGAGATTTAAAACAAATTTAATGCTTAGGCTGCAGTCCCATGAGACTTGGCTGGTTTTGGTTTTTGATTTGCAATTTTCAAGTGCTATAGTGTTCAAGTGCTATTCCGGCTCTGGGTTCAGGGATCTCTCTTGGTACTCAGGACCCTATAAGTTCACAAGGATCAAAGGTGTTTGCCACATGCAAGGTTAGCACCTTAACTCCTGTACTGTCTCTGGCCTGTTCTCATTTAGGGAGCTGAGTACTTGTGCGCTTGTGCGTGTTCATAGTCTTTAAGGTACATGATCATTCTTGTAACCTGGTGTAGGACAGAGACTCTCAAATTTTACTTGTTTGAAGCACCTGAACAACTTTCAGAATTCCTAGTGTCTTTCTAATATCCCTAATAACGTGGTTAAGGGCCAGACCACAACCATGACAGTGACACCAGACTCATCTTTGAGGAAGGAACAACATAGGCCTAGAGTTTTTAATTCATTTTATTTAACTCTGGTGTGCATTCAGCTGTGAGAGCCGCTGATGACTTTTGGGGTTTTGTTTATTTTTGGTTTGGGGGCTACAGTTGGTGGTTCTCCAGGACTGCTTCTGCCTCTGTGCTTAGGAGTTGCTCCTTGTTTTGGTTGCTGGGGATGGAGCCTGGACCTCTTCTCTGTAACATGTGCTCCAACCTGAGATAGCTCTGTCCAGTCCCTTTCTAACTGCTCTGAAGAGAACTTTGCCTTCACCTGCCATTAAAATCTTAAATTAACAATGAAATTATTTTTTCCTGCTGTTTATGGAGGTTTCGAGAGGGACGGCAAGTTGCTGGTATAGGGCCAAAGATTGTCGGAACTAGAAGAGCAGGAGAGCTGTATGGGAAAGATCCCATACAGTTGGTGTATTTCTGTGTATTTGTTATGACCATGATCACTTTTTTTCTCTTTTTTCCTTTTTGGGCGATACCCGGCAATGCTCAAGGGTTACTCCGGCCTCTGTAGTCCACAGTGACTCTTGGCGGGGCTTGGGGGACCATATAGGATGCCAGGGATTGAACCTGAATTGACATCATGCAAGGCAAGCACCCACCCTACCCTCTATATTGTCATGCTGCACTATTGTTCCGGCCCCCATGATCCCATTTTTATTTGGCACATATGTTCCTTGATGAGTCCAGGGCATGCATTATTTTGCTTTAATAACAGGCCACATCTATCTGGAGATGTATTGTAGATTTTTTAAGTTAGCTGTGCTTGTCATATAAGTGCTTCTAGTGATACTGATATTTGAAATAGAAGTAGTGACTCAATCTGGAAAAATAACAAGGGGTAGAGTCCAAAAATAATCTAATTCTGGGTTGGAAAGATAGCTCAAAGTTCTGAGCACATTCTTTGCATGGGGGAGGCCGAGGTTCTAGAATAATAAAGCACCATCAGGAGCAACTCCAAGCACCAGTGACACACAAAAACAACAAAAACATTGATTGTGGTTGGGGCTGTGAAGAATGTTCCAAACAGAATCCCATAAATAAGAGTCATGTCTTGCCACCATCACTTTTGGCTTCAGGGGTTGATAGAGCGTTCTGAACAAAGCAGGGATTTATTCCAGTTCCAACTTTCCAGCATAAGTGGAATAGCAGTGTTGAATGTTTGTCCAGTGTTTTCTGTGGTCCGTTATCTTTAATGAGGTCCTGTATCAAGTGTGAGTGTACTGCATGTCCTTTTATGTGCAAGTGTCTATACATATTTATAATAAAAGTGTGCCCATGAACACGTGTGCCTGTGTATATACCGCCAGCTATTAAGTGGTGATGACACCAATTATTGTCTACTTTCCACAGGACTTGTTACCAACACTGCAGCAGAGCCTACCACCCCCAGCAGATCTCCTGTCAGCCCCTGACATTGCTGCCCTCACCCCTTGTATCCCCTTGTGAACCTCCTAAATGTCCGTCTTGTTGGCCTGGGTTCAGCTGGTGGTATGGAGGGGTGCTGCCTAGCACTGAACCAGGAGTGTGTGTGATCCACTGACCCAATGGTGAGAACTGACTTCTGCTCCACCTGATCAATCCCAGGGTAGATGGCATAAAGTGTAGACTTCACCTTTTCCTGGTTTTGTCCTTCCACCCTTTTAAATTAAAGAAGTGCCATGGGAATACTAGTGTTCCCTTACCTGTGGTTTCACTATGATTACATTACCTTAATCAGTCCAAAAATATAATGAAATATTTTGAAAATTATCATATGTATTTAATGTAATTGATTGCAGCATATTATTGTGCATTTTTAGTGATTATTGTTAACCTCCTTACTATGCCTTGTTTAATAATTAAACTTCATAGTTACAGAGACATAGGAGAAGAAGGTATAGGATTTGCTACTATTTACATCCACTGGAAACTTTTTTTCACCCCCGTGGATAAGGGGGAAATACCATTCTCTGTGTGCATAGGTCATTTTATTAAAAAGGAGGGAAGAACGAAATACTAATACCCAGGGATACTCAAGGTTACTTATGGCTCTGCACTCAGGCCTCATTCCTAGTGGTGTTTAGGGGGCTGAATCTGGATTGGTCACATGCAAGTCAAGTGCCCTATCACTATACTACCTCTCCAGCCCCTGGGGATGTATTTGTGAGCCTTGGAAAGGCAAGCATCTTAGAAAAGGCCTGATTTGGCTGAGGAGAGAACTCAGTAGGTTGGAATGCATGCTTTTCTTGCAGGAAGCCTGTGTTTGAGTCCCAGCACCACCTGGTTCTCTGAGTATCGCCAGATGTGGACTAAAACCAAAAGAATGGGGGGAAAGGCCAGCTTGTAGTAGAATTGCATTATACAGGAGCTGAAACTGGCTTTGAAATTAAAGTCTTCCTCCACGTGTCTCCCTCCTCCCTTCCCAGCAACCAGAGTCTCAGTGATCATACTAAGATTTCAGAAGCCCCCAATTCCTTACTATTCCCTCTGTCTTGCCAAGTCAGAGGTAGGTCATAGATGTAATCAGATTCAGGAAGAGACTGAGACAAAAGGTATTAGGACCTTAGTCTGTCCCATGAACCTTTCCCCATTTTTTAATGGGAATCTTTCCTATCTCATCACCTCTCATTCGATGGGATAACAGAGACACAACAAAGAGAAATGTCCTTTTTTCTCGTCACCAGGACATCAAAGGCCAGTTCTGGAATGACGATGATTCAGAGGGAGATAATGAATCAGAGGAATTTCTCTATGGCGTTCAGGTGAGGTTATAGCCCCAAGACTTACGGGTGTTCTAGATGTGTGCTTCTGTCTAGATACATCGGGAGTGGAAGATGATTGTGCAACAAAAATGAGATAGACTGTTAACTGGTCTGAGCAAGGTCTCTGAATCTTTACTCCTGCTGAGGGATTATACCCTGCCCATAGTAAACTAAATCCTCTGTACATGCAGGCTGGCCATACGCTTTTTTTTATTTTTTACTTTTTGGGTCACACGTGGCTCTGCACTCAGGAATTACTCCTGGCAGTGCTCAGGGGACCATATGGGATGCTGGGAATCAAACATGGGTCAGCCATGTGCAAGGCAAACGCCCTACCCGCCACTGCTAGCACTCCAGCCCCGCCAGATGCTCTTTAATTTGAGATAATTATTTTCAGCTTCCCTTCATTATCCAGGAGGCCATTTCATTCATTAGGATCAAGTTTGTAAAAGATTGCCCTTAATGCCATCCCTGCTCTGGGCATGATTCTGAGCAATATATGTTAATTTTTTCTAGCCTGTCCTGAGTTTTTATAAGAGTATACTTAAGAATTCTTGTTAAGACCTAAGAAAAAAGTTGGAGGATTTAGATTGTGAATTCAAGCAAAGCTTATATCTAATCTTCCCCCCCAAAATTTTTTTTTTTAATCTTTATTTAAGTTTGCTTTTTGGGTCACACCTGGCGATGCATAGGGGTTACTCCTGGCTCTGCACTCAGGAATTACCCCTGGCATTGGTCAGGGGACCATATGGGATCCTGGGAATCGAACCTGGGTCGGCCGCGTGCAAGGCAAATGAGCTACCCGCTGTGCTATTGCTCCAGCCCCTAATCTTCCAAAAAAATTTTAAGAGGTAATAGAGGAGACTTATTTGCTAGTCAGTTCCCCATCTATGGCCACCAGCAAATACCTCTTCATAGAAGCAGTTTTTTACCCTCTCATGCCTTCAATCTTTCCTCTACTGTCACCTTTTGCTGCTGCTCCAGGGGAGCTGTGCTGCTGATCTGTATCGACACCCCCAGCTTGATGCAGACATTGAAGCCGTGAAGGAGATCTACAGTGAGAACTCTGTATCCATCAGGTGGGGAATCCAGGACAGCAGCAAGGCTGGCTGCTTTCTGAGTTGTTAAAGACTAAGGATTTTACTATGTCATGTGGTGGTCTTGGGGCATGACAAATTAGGAGCTTAATGATGGTAGGAATTGTTCAGAATACTTAATGGTTAATACTCACAGGAATTGGTAGGGAAGTAGAGTCATTTTTTCTCAAAAGTCCCTCTTAATCTAGACCCAGAGGGTAATGATTTCAACTCCGGTGTTAGGAAGGCACTGATCAAATTATTGACTTGAGGTTATAGAAGAGCCTAAAGACAGCTCTGGTCTCTATTCTGTTCTTTCTCCCTTAATGGGTCTCACCTATGGTTGCCTCACTCTCCCTCTCTCTAGAGAATATGGAACTATTGATGACGTGGACATTGATCTCCACATCAACATCAGCTTCCTCGATGTAAGTGGTGCTAGTACCTGCCAACATCATGTCTCTCTGGACTTGTACATTCCATCACGGCCAGGAGTCTTGTTCCTGAGTGCTGTATTTGGAGCACACAATCTTCATCCCTGTCTTTCCTAGCTGATGGTGGTGTGTACTGTCATGTGCATGTATGTGTCATACAGGGAATATGTCAAGTTCTTTCCTCTTGTTCTTCTGAACGGGAGACTTGTTTTTCAGGAGGAAGTCTCTACAGCCTGGAAAGTTCTCCGGACAGAACCTATTGTTTTGAGGCTGCGGTTTTCTCTCTCACAGTACCTCGATGGGCCAGGTAAAGGTGGTGACTTTGGGCAAGTGTTGCTCTGAGTATGGTCTGATGATTGACAGTTCTAAGTGTGCTGAGAGAGAATAGTGACAAGACCCTGGGGCTTAATCTGTAGGCCATCATGGGGGCTCTTCAATCCCTGTCATTGGTGTCATCATTTCCTGTCACCATAACCAGTCTCTAAAGATCAACAGATTTGTTTTCTCTGGTTCCCAGATATTCCCATTTACCTACTTCTCTACTTATCAATGGTATTTGAAATTGATCCCACCACTTCAGAATCTGCCGTCTGCTTCAGATGTTTCCCTCTGTTATTGTTTGTATCTGAGCTTCTTGAACTGTGGGATGTGACTCCATATGGGACCATGAAACTTGTAAAAATTTTATTTTAGAGAAATTTATGATTTATTGTCAGTAAATGATATTTTTCTATGCGTATATAGCCAGGATCATGTAAATAGTTATTGGGGTAAGGGGGTAGCAAGTGTATAAAGTTTAAGAAGTTCTGGTGACCTTAATATATGAGGAAGCTAATTTATTGAACTATTTTAGGATAGAGATACGTGCATACTAGGAGCTTTTTCTTCTCTTTTCAGAACCGTCAATTGAGGTTTTCCAGCCATCGAATAAGGAAGGGTTTGGGCTGGGTCTTCAATTGAAAAAGTAAGAACTTTGATCCTTGTTTTGGTTTGTTTGGGGGCCTTACCCAGTGATGCTCAGGGGTTACTCCATGCTCTGCAATCAGGAATTACTCCTGGCAGATCTCCGGGGACCATATAGGATGCTGGGGATCAAATCCGGGTCTGCCAACTGAAAGGCAAATACCCTACCTGCTATATTTTTGCTCTGGCCCCAGAACTTTGATCTTTCTGGTCATGGACGTACAGGGAAAGGAATGGACATACTGGGTCTGTGTCTGGACAATTTGATAGATTGTTTTCTTTCAAAAGTGTCTAAGATACTCTAAGAAACAGACACGTTTAGGGAGCCAAATTTGTAGTTAGGTGGGAGAGTATGTGGGTCTGGAGTGTCTGGCTTCCAGAGTTCCTAGAATTGAGGGTTTGTCAGTATTTTGCATATAAGGAAAAATATAACCCTGGTATTAGAGGCATGCTCTTTATATTTTCCATGCCTGAGTGGACTGTAAGAACTTCGTTTATTGATTGTTGAGCACCTTACTATCTGTATGCAATAGTATATAAAGAGAAACAGGTTTTAGATTCTTCTCTCAGTAAAGTTCTGAATAGATCATGTGAATACATGTTCTCATAGAAGTAAATGTGTAAGGTTTAGAAAAACAGGTAGGAAAGACTTGGTCTGTTGGCAGGTGGAGAACTGTAAATAAAGGGAGGTGAGTGATAAATTTCAAACATGCAAGGACAGTCGTATGAAAAAGGCATATGGGTAAGGAGCTCCAAGTAGCTAAATATTTTTGGTGAATATGGTAGCTGGACGTTACTCGTGCCCGCTTGAGAAAATCAATGAACAACGGGACGGCAGTGCTACAGTGAAAATGGTAGCTGGGATCTCAAGCTAGGGAAGTAAAAAGGGTGTGTAGCAGAGTTAGATATTTGGAACATTGAAGAGGTTTTTGTTTGGTTGGTTTTTTTTTTTTTTTTTTTTTGCTTTTTGGGTCACACCCTGCAATGCACAGGGGTTACTTCTGCTCATGCACTCAGGAATTACTCCTGGTGGTGCTCCGGGGACCATATGGGATGCTGGGAATTGAACCTGGGTCGACCCTGTGCTATCACTCCAGCTCCACATTGAAGAGTTTTAAGTAAGAAAGGGCATAGTCAATTCTGTTCTAGATAAACAGTTGTAATAATATTTGAAAAATCAGTAGAGGAGAGTAAAACAGGGCACCCAAACTAGTTTGTGGGAGACTTGTACAGGTTCAGACATGACACAGTACAGGCATGAACCAAAGAGTAATTGTCAGTGAAAATAGAGATGAAGAGGTGTTAGAGACGCTAGACAGTATAAAATCTGTAGGACTTGAAGATTGACCTGGGTAAGATATATTGTCATAAGTACCAAGGAGTTGGTCAGGAAGGCACCCAGTGCTAGTGTGCATCCTTTATGTGTGTGGAGGTATCCTGGATTAAATCCACAGCACTCCCCTAAAAATCATAGCAAAATCTTCTGTGTTTCCAGCCTAAACTCTATGTCAACTGTAAAAACACTAATTTAAATATGTATTTAAGAAGATTAATTTGTAGGATGTGGATAGAAGTTTATTTTATTTCTTTATAAAGGCAAATTGGGATATTCGAATGGAGATGCTCGATTGATAATTAGATAATGTGGGTTTGGTACTTAGGTAAGTGCTCAGGGTTGGCGCTATATATCAATGTAGGGGTGTAAATTACAATTAGTATATACTATGAGATTGCTAAGGGAATACAAAGAGTGAGAAGAAAATAGGACCAAGAGTTAAGCACCTCTTAACACCCAGACACTATACCCAAAACCCCAACAGGTTAGGCATAGTAGGAAGAAGTACTGAAGGTACATCAGAGAAATGGAGAAGAATGGAAGAAAATGATGTCATAGGCAAGGGAAAAGAATTGTACAAGACGGACCGGGACAGTGATGGTATCTCAGAGGGCTGGAACACATGCTTGCATGCTGGGGGACCATGATTGATCCCCAACACTGGATCAAAGGACGTTAAGGTGTCCTTCCCTTGAGTGCTACTGGGGAAGAACACCTTAGTGCATCTAGGTGTGGCCCAGCCCCAAACCAAAAACAAAAAGGGCAAGATGGCAGGGATTATGAATGAGAATTTAATGGGTTTCTCTTGGATTTAATACCAAGGTGATAGCAATTATAGTGGAGTGAAGGTAGAAACCGCTGAACCCAGTAAGTTGAATGATGAGTGGTTGGTAATAGAATGAAAACATTAGGTATGGGGTGAGAAATTTGGATGCAAATAGGAATTTTCATTTGCATATCAAAAAATTTTTTTAAAATTGTTTAGACTTTTATGAATGGAACTGATGAACTGATAGCAAAGGAAGTTGATTGACAGGTCAAGGTCTGAAAGAGGCAAGTAGGGGCAGAGATCTGGAGTAGAAATAGAAGAACTGATCCTTTATAGGAGGGCTACCTTGTCTCCAGAAAATGAAGGTATGAAGGTAAGGCTTGGAGTGAAAACATTTTGTAGTAGGGATGGAAAATTAAAGGAACTGGTATCTAATAGCTTAATCTTCTCTGCTAAGTAGAGAGAGAGGTTATTAGTTGTTGATAAAGTTAGGAGCTTGTAATTGGGGGTGTCAGGTGTTTTTTTTTTTTCAATTGAATCACTGTGATGCCGATAAAGTTACAAAGTTGTTCACAATCGAGTTTCAGGGATGACAGTTTTTAATGAAGTAATGTTAGAGAACTGATCAAGAACAAATAGATTGAGGGGGCTGGAGCGATAGCACAGCGGGTAGGGCGTTTGCCTTGCACGCGGCCGACCCGGGTTCTAATCCCAGCGTCCCATATGGTCCCCTGAGCACCGCCAGGGGTGATTCCTGAGTGAAGAGCCAGGAGTAACCCCTGTGCATCGCCGGGTGTGACCCAAAAAAAACCAAAAAAAAAAAAAAAAAGAACAAATAGATTGATAGAACTGAGAACCAGCTCAAATTATAAAACAACAAGTTTGGTATATAATATTTTGCCTGCTAGTATGAGCATCCTTCATGACCCATGTTCTTCGTTATTCACAAAGCAAATGGTGGTGCTCACTTCTATCCTACCACTTCTCTCAGTATAGTCATTCTTGGTGACTTATTACAAGGTTCACAGCCTTTGAAGACTTAGCTTTAAGACTTTCCTTTAAAGGCAAACTATCTCAGAATTTTTTTTTGCCTGTTAGACTAGAAACCCAAAGAGTGGGTATTTGCTCCCTCAGGTAAAGAGGTACTTTCGGAGAGCCCATTTCCATGTATACTGGTCTATATTAGGCATGTTGAAGCACATATCTTTCCACAAGTATCTTTGCAGTCAGCTGGGTTTGAATTTTAGATTAGTTGCCTTTTATAGTTCTATTTCTTGCTTTACTACTGCTTCTCTCTCTGGATTTTTAAAAGTCTGTTCGTTTTGACTGCTTAGGATCCTGGGTATGTTTACATCCCAACAATGGAAACATCTAAGCAACGATTTCTTGAAGACCCAGCAAGAGAAGAGGCACAGTTGGTTCAAGGCAAGTGGTACTATCAAGAAGTTCCGGGCTGGTCTCAGCATCTTCTCACCTATCCCCAAGTAAGTGCACCCCAGTAGCTGGTCATCTGTAATCACCTTTATCATGTCTTAGCACCCATTCCAACTTCTTGATTAGTTTATTCTTTATTCTCTAGGTCTTTTTAAATTTATACGTTGAACACCATGCAGTTCTGTTCCTTCTGTATTTATCTTCTCTGACAAATTAAAAAAAAGTTCGAACTAGAACATAGTATCTAACAGCTGGGTGTGTATTGCAGAAATGTATGTCAATTTCCCCATCTCTCCTTTTCTGGCTCTCATCATCATTTCTTCTTCTAAGGCGGTAGATTTGGAGGATAAGCATCAACTCCTTTTATGCGAGGTTTATTTTTGACCCCGGGCCTACATGCTCTTTTCTACTATGTCCCACCCCGTGCTTATGTCTTGTGATCTTCCCAGAGCAAACACAGACTGAGATTCACAGTTTCCCAGTCACCATTTCTGATAGATAGGGCTTTTGGGTGCATTTACTTCTTGTAGAGTTCAGTGGTAAACACTTAGTCGAATGTACCTAAATACACACAGAGTAAATGAAAACAGGCATCTTCTCTAGGCATTCTCACACATGCACACACATATACGCATGCACACACACACACACACACACACCTCTAATTAAAATAGGCATCTTCTTCAAGGGATCTCACACACACAGAGTGACTTTGATGCATGCACACACACACACATACCTGTAAATAAAACAGACATCTTCATCATGAGAGTATTCTGTACCTAGCCTATAGGCCATAAGACAGACACAGCTTTACCTCTCTGCCTTCCCTCTTTTGTTCTAATCTGAAGAACACATAGATAATGGCATACAAGTCTATTCAGGTCTTTCCAAAAAAAGTTTGCAACTTTAAACACCATGATTTACAAAGTTGTTTATGTTACAGTTGTTTGAGCTATTTAGTATTCCAAAATCCATCCCACTACCAGTGTGCCCTTCTTCCACCAGTGCCCCCAGTTAACTAATTGTTCCAAAAGCCTGCCTCCTTAGCACTGTGAATAGCACTGTCCTCCCATTGTTCATCTATTTGCTTGAGTGGGCACCAGTCACATCTCCATTGTGAGACCTGTTGTTACTGTTTTTGGCATATCAAATAGGCCACAGGTAGCTTGCCAGTTTCTGCTGTGCGGGCAGGATACTCTCGGTAGCTTGCCGGGCACTCTGAAAGGGACGGAGGAATCAAACCCAGGTCAACCGCGTGCAGGGCAAATGCCCTACCCGCTGTGCTATCGTTCTAGTCCAGGCCCCTTAGCAGGCACCAAATAATCTATATTGCTGGTTACAGCATATATGGGCTGGAGCGATAGCACAGCGGTTGGGCGTTCGCCTTTCATGTGACTGACCCGTGTTTGATTCCTCTGCCCCTCTTAGAGAGCCCAGCAAGCTACCGAGAGTATGGAGCCCGCACGGCGGAGCCTGGCAAGCTACTCGTGTGTATTGGATATGCCAAAAACAGTAACAATTAGTCTCTCAATGACATTACTGGTGCACGCTTGAACAAATCGATGAGCAACGGGATGACAGTGACAGCATATATCTATAATTATGTTGCTAAAGTCATTGAGGATTTCCTGAATTGTTCTGTGCTAGCTGACAGATCTGTTTGGATTGTTTAAATCCAGTAGAATTTCTTCGGATAATGAGTTCATCTTTGGTGCAGCTCAGTTCAACGATCATGGCCTAGGACTCTTTCATCTCCTTGAATTCCTACTTACAATTTCTCTTTGCTCTCCCTTCAGGTCTCCCAGTTTCCCTATCATACAGGACTCCGTGCTGAAAGGCAAACTGGGTGTACCAGAGCTTCGGGTTGGGCGCCTTATGAACCGTTCCATCTCTTGCACCATGAAGAACCCCAAAGTAGAGGTGTTTGGCTATCCTCCCAGCCCCCAGGCAGGTCTCCTGTGCCCCCAGCACGTGGGCCTCCCTCCCCCAGCAAGGACCTCTCCTTTGGTACATGGGCTGGACGGATTTGACTTTGGGTGTCAGGAGGGTGGGAGTGGAAATGTGGGAGTATAGCTTCTAAAAATGGAGGGGAGAGTATGGTTGGCCAGGTGTCATAAGACAGATTTAGGCATGTATTATCAGTGGGTGGATTGGAGTACAGTTTTTTTTGTTTGTTTTTGTTTCTTTAGTAGCTGAATATTGCTACTGAAGTTGGCAGACTTTTCTCTTAAGCAGAGTCTGGGGTTGTACATCCCAAAGAGATGTATGTTTTCATAAAGTTATAATCATTTAATCAGTTATTGTACTTTTCCTTCTACTTTGAAGAGGGTTAAGGACAGATGGGCCTTCTGAACCTTTGACACAAATGTCTAAAAATCTTCTCTTCAGCTTTAGGATTTCTTAGGCTGACTGATGCTAGAACTTAGCTACTTTAGGAGAATCGTAGGTGATGAATGTTAGGTCTGTTAAGACACCAGGTTCACAGAAGCTCATTGGATCTGTCTTTTTAACTTTGATCAGGTCAGTGGTCACTGCAAGAATATCCCCACTCTGGAATATGGATTCCTTGTCCAGGTAATCCAAATCCCTTTTGTTGACTGACCCATCCTAACATCTTGGTTTCTCGGTCACTTAACAAATATTTCCACTTCCAGCATTATATTAAGTGTTGTCCACACTAGGGGGGTGGGGGGAAGATACGTAGTTTTCCTCCTCAAGAAGCTTAGAATGCTGAGGGATTGGAGACACAGTACAGCAGGTAAGGTACTTGCCTTGTGTGTGGTCCACTTGGGTTCAATCCCCAATACTCCATGTGGTCCCCAAGCCTGCCAGAGTGATTCCTGAGTGCAGAGCCAGGGTTTAGCTCTGAACAAATCAGGTATGACTCCCTCCTTCCTCCCCCACCAAAAAAGAAACTTGGAGTATGGGGCTGGATAGATAGCACAGGGGTTAACCTGCTTGCCTTGCATGCAGGAGACCTGGGTTTGATCCCTGACACCACATATGGTCCCCTGAGCGCTTAGAGTGTTTTCGAGAAGATATCACTTAGAGATCAGTTGTAATGAATACCAGCTGAGCTGGTGCGTATGTAAGGATCAGAGAATTGACATCCCTATAATCTCCAACTTTTTTGCTCAGTCTTTTTTTTTTTTTTGCTTTGTGGATCACACCCGGCGATGCACAGGGCTTACTCCTGGCTCTGCACTCAGGAATTACCCCTGGTGGTGCTCAAGGGACCATATGGGATGCTGGGAATCGAACCTGGGTCAGCCGAGTGGAAGGCAAACGCCCTACCCGCTGTGCTATTGCTCCAGCCCCTTTTTTGCTCAGTCTTCAGTTTTCCTCACAACCCTTTCTCACTGCTCAACTACTGATTATTTGCTTCCTTGTAAAGTCTCTTTATAGATTTTATTTTATTTATTTATTTATTTGCTTCTCGGGTCACACCCAGTGAAGCAAAGGGGTTAATCCTGGCTCTGCACTCAGGAATTACTCCTGGTGGTGCTGGAGGACCATATGGGATGCTGGGAATGGAGCCCGGATCAGCTGCGTGCAAGGCAAACGCCCTGCCCACTGTGCTATCACTCCAGCCCCCTTGTAAAGTCTCTATTCTCTGTATGTACTTTCACTTTTGCATCTTAGTTCATTTCATTCCCTCCATTGACCTTTCTCATATTGCAGTCAAGGCTCATTGCCACCTTTCCCATAAAAATCTTCTCCATTTCCAACAAAATAACTCTTAATTGAAATGACATCTTCTTTCACTGATGTGCTCGGATACTTTTTGTTTTAGTTGCCACATAATGTGTCATGAATCACATCTACTGTGAATTATAATTAGTTTGTATATGTTTCACATCTCCCCTATTGGAATATAGGGTCTGAAAAGACAGTGTTTTGCATTATTACATACCAGACTTTTTTTTTTTTTTTTTTTTTTTTTTTTGCTTTTTGGGCCACACCTGGCAATGCACAGGGGTTACTCCTGGCTCTGCACTCAGGAATTACTCCTGTCGGTGCTCAGGGGACCATAAGGGATGCTGGGATTCGAACCTGGGTTGGCCGTATGCAAGGCAAATGCCCTACCCGCTGTGCTATCGCTCCAGCCCCTTTATCAGAGACTTTTTTTTTTAAGGTTTTTTTTTTTTTCTTTTTGGGTCACACCCAGCGATGCTCAGGGGTTACTCCTGGCTTTGCACTCAAGAATTACTCTTGGCAGTGCTTGGGGGACCATATGGGATGCCGGGGATTGAACCCAGGTCGGCCGCATGCAAGGCAAACGCCCTACCCGCTATGCTATCGCTCCGGCCCCTATCAGAAACTTTTTGCTAAAGACACTTTGCAGTAAGTTGGGTATGTAATAAGCATTCGTAAATCTGTATTAAATCATAAATTGGATATCTCTACCATCCCAAAAGTATGTGAGATGGTAAAAACTTGCTGTATACACAAAGCCTATCTAGTTGAAAAAGCAGTGTTAAGATAGAGTATGGAGGGCGAGGCGGGGAGGGGAACCCTTCAAAATATTGCTGCCTTACTTCTGAATTGACACTCTCAGGGATAAATCTGTGGTTTGACAGTAAACACAGGCTTTTTTTCTGGGTAGTTGAAGTGGCGTCTCAGCTCCCCACTTACCTTGCAGAAATAGATTCTCCCTTAGACATGGGGGTTAAAGGGAGGAGAGTAACTGGAAAAGCAGCAGCAATTTCCCACATCTGTATCTTTACTTCCAATAGACTTAGTGATATATCTTCTCCTGCAGATCATGAAATATGCAGAGCAGAGGATTCCAACCTTGAATGAGTACTGTGTGGTGTGTGATGAGCAGCATGTCTTCCAGAATGGTTCTATGCTCAAGGTATAACCCTTCCCCTGTAACTCTTGGACCTTGTGCCAAGACCCCTTCACACCTTGTTTCTTCCTTTCTTCCTGTGTCTATGGCTAAAGGTAGAATTATATCCCTAGCCCCTGAGACTAGAAATAGTTTTTCTCAGGAAGTAAGTATCAGCATTCTTGTATAAAAGCATGAGGAGATACAATGTTTTTGGTGGGTATAATCTTCTAGCATTTAAAAAAGAAATTGGGCATTGACCAAGAATGGTTGGATAGGACTCTGTCCTCCAGGTCTAGGTTAGACAGGTGTATGGGAGAGATAGGAGAAATGTTACGACAGTCTAAAAGAGACAGTCTCACTACGTAGGCAGGTCATTGATGTCTTTATGGAACATTGGCTGATCAGGGAGGCATTTTAAGTAAGGCTCCACTTATTTATAGTTTTCTCCTGACATAGAAGGCTCCAGATTCTTCCTTATTCTAGGGTTGTCTGACTGTCTCTCTATCCATTCAGCCAGCTGTCTGTACTCGTGAGCTGTGCGTCTTCTCCTTCTACACCCTGGGAGTCATGTCTGGAGCTGCAGAAGAGGTGGCCACTGGAGCTGAGGTATGAGGAGGACAAGGGGCTGGGGACTTGGGATCAAATGGTACTTCCACTGCTTGGAACTTCACTTACAGAAATGTTTTCATATATGAGGATGTTCGTTCTAGTATTGTAGTAATTTGAAAAAGAAAAATGGATACAACTAAATTTAGGGAGTTTTGTTCAATTATGATATAGTCTTATTGTGGAAATACTATACAATTCTGATCTATGGATAAAAAATACAATAAAAATAAATGCAGCATTATATATGGCTTATCACTGTATCACTGTCATCCCGTTGCTCATTGATTTTGCTCGGGCGGGCACCAGTAGCGTCTCCATCGTGAGACTTGTTACTGTTCTTGGCATATTGAATGTGCCATGGGTAGCTTGCCAGGCTCTGCTGTGTGGGTGGAATACTCTTGGTAGCTTTCCAGGCAATCCGAGAGGGGCGGAGAAATCGAACCCGGGTCGGCCGCATGCAAGGCAAACACCCTACCCGCTGTGCTATTGCTTCAGCCCTATATGGCGTAATTCTTTAATAAATTGTGGGTGAATATACTTCTATAGGAAAAATATCTGAAAGGGTATACATCAGACTTAGTGGTAGTCGGGGACTGGAGCAATAGCACAACAGATAGGGTGTTTGCCTTGCACTCAGCTGACCCAGGTTCGATTCCCAGCATCCCATATGGTCTCCTGAGCACCACCAGGAGTAATTCCTGAGTACAAAGCCAGGAGGTAACCCCTGTGCATTGCCGGGTGTGACTCTAAAAGCAGGGAAAAAAAACAAACACAGACTTAGCGGTAGTTACTTGCTTGCAAATGAGATTTGGTTGCGGGTATGGGTGATGATTTTCATCTTTTAATTGCTTTCTCATCATTGTGACTTGAAATTTTGTAATGAGTTTTTTGTTTTTTTTTTTTTTAAGTAAAGGATCACAAACATATTTGGTCTAAAAATATTCAGGGAAGAAAGTGCTAAAGGGCCAGAGCTATCAATAATACAGTAGGTAGAGTGCTTGCTTTGCACACGGCTGACCCAGGTTTGATCCCCGGCAGCCTATCAGGAATGAACCCATCAGGAATGAACTGTGAGCACAGAGCCAAGAGTAAGCTGGGTTGGTTTGTAAACACAAAAACAAAAAGAAGCGCTGAGAGGTTCTAGGAGGTATACCACACCAGGTGATTCCTAGTACCGGAAATCACTTCATTCTGTCCCTTCTTTTCTTTTCTCTGAGGTGGTGGATCTGCTGGTTGCCATGTGTCGCGCAGCTTTGGAGTCCCCTCGAAAGAGCATCATCTTTGAGCCTTACCCCTCTGTGGTGGACCCCACTGATCCCAAGACTCTGGCCTTTAATCCTAAGGTATAATTGCTTGGGAAGCAAGTCAGGCCTAAGGGACAGGAAAAGTTAAACATAGTGGGAGACTATATTGATTCTAGTGTACACAAGAGCTTGGAATCAAGAATGAAAGAAGTTAAACCAAAACACTGGAGTGATAGTACAGCAGGTAGGGCACTTGCTGTGCATGTAGTCACCCAGATTTAATCCCCAGCGCCTTGTATGATTCCCCAAGACCCATTCGGAGTGATCTGTGAGTGTAGAAGCAGGTGTAAGCCCCAAGCACAGCTGGTATTGCCCAAAAAGCAGGAGGCAGGGGTGAGATATTTGTTTTTCTCAGAAACTCTTTAAATCTAAAATTTAGCTGTTTAGGTGTGCATATAATTGAGTTTGTCAGAAGGGGAGAAGAATTAATATTGATAATGTTATGATAGGGAATAATATAAGCTTAGGAGCCAAGAAGACTTGGATTCTGTTTTGAGGTTTTGCATTTCCCCTGCTGACTATTGTTATACTAGTCACTTCACCTTTCTGAACTGTGGATTTATGAACTGGCTGCATTATGTATTGTTATAAAAATGAAGGCTAATGTATATTAAAAGTGCTATGATAGTCAAGATTTCTCTAGAGGAACCAATAGAAGCTAGAAGTAGATAGTGTCAAGAAATGACTCAGTGACATACTTTTACTATTTTGCTAGGGCCTAGACTTCTTATATATCAGATCCTCTTTAAAAAAAAATCACATCTTACTCTTTTCTACTTTTCATTTTCATCTGCCTTTTCTCTTCCTGTTGATTCTCCACAGAAGAAGAATTATGAGAGACTTCAGAAGGCTCTGGATAGTGTGATGTCCATACGGGAGATGACCCAGGTATTCTGCTTTGTGCCCCACTCAAGGGTCCAGTTCTGCTTGGATTTTGTGGAAGTGGGGTAAAGATTGAGAGTTGCTGCTCAAATCATCATTGAATTTTCTTTATTCTACCTTTCTTAGCCTTTCCTATTGTGTTCACTGTTTCATTCGCTCTGTATTTCTCTTTCTACTGATCTCTTAACCTTTACCTCTACTGCTAATTCCTTCACAAATTGTTTATATTTAATGTTTTTTCCCATATTTCTTAGGTAGTTAGAGAAGGGAAAGATGAGTGGGAAGGGATGGAGTGGGGCTTGAAAGTAAGGATCTAGACCCAGGGGCGCACATCTTCTGTCCTTCTACCAGTGACCATCCTCTGACTCAAGGCTGTCCCCCACCAGACTTCCCCACCCCTCGTCTGCAATCTCTGCATGAATAGACATTCATTTGTACTCAAAATTACAGGCTGGCCTCTTCTCAGCAAATCCTATATGTCACAATTCAGACTAACATGAAACGTACCAAGGAAGGAAGATCTCCTTCCCAGAAGGGCTCTTTGCTTTATGTAAAGTTTTGCCTCAGGATTTCTTAGCCTAATCTTTCTGGGACATAGATTTTATTTATTATTTACAATCAACTTGTTAAGGACTGTAGGGATTGCTTAAAATGAGGGAGACCCACCTGCATGTCATTTTGTAAGCATCTTTAGTTATTTTTGTACTTACGAGTCTTCCCACCATGACTGGGCTCCTTGAGGGTGGGAATTCCATCTCCTCTTGTCTTACTGTGACCTACAGTGCCTGCCTGGCCATGGGTCCCCATAGTCAGGCTCTGGAGAGGGGAGGGCTTCCTGCTCTCCTAGGAGATAACCTCATGGCCATTGTTTTTCAGGGCTCATACCTGGAGATTAAGAAGCAAATGGACAAGCTCGATCCCCTGGCCCATCCTCTCCTGCAGTGGTATGAATGCAGGAGCTCTTGGGGGGTTTGGAGGAAGGTGGTGGGCATGGTATTGAAGCCTACACGGTACAGAAGTCTACATCTTTCTCTTAGAGGCAGGTTCAGCGTCTTCCCAAGTTTCTAGAGACTGGCTGCTTTTTCCTGGGGTTCTTTTGGGTCACCTGTTCTGGACAAGAATTCAGATCCCACAAAGACCCCACACATTTTTACCATAGTATCTTAATTTCTCCTGTTTCTTGTTTTTTAACAGATTGTTTTTTTTTTTTTTTTGTGGGGCGGGCTATACCTGGTTGTGCTCAGGGTTTACTCCTGGCTCTGGTTTAGGGATTATTCCTGGCAGGGCTTCGGGGGACCCTAGGGGGTGTTGTGGGTCAAACTCAGGTTGTCCACGGGCAAGGCAAGCACCTACCTTCTGTACTACCCTCCAGCCCCTCCAAGAGGTTTTTTTTTAGTCCTCCTTGCATGCAGGAATTAATACTAATCTGGGGCCAGAGCGACACGACAGTACAGCAGGTAGTGCACTTGGCTTGCATGTGGCTGTCTCAGGTTTCAATCTCTGGCACCTCTTGTGGGTCCCTAAGCCTGTCAGGATTCCCCGAGTACAGAGCCAGGAGAAAGCTCTGATCAGTGCCTGGTGTGTGTGCACCCCTCCCCCCAATTATTTTTTAAAAAGAATACTATTAATTTCAACTGTTTAGCAGATTCTGTGTCATCTCTCTACTTCATTTTCTTTCTTTTTTTTTTTTTTACTTTTTTTCTTTTTGGGTCACACCCGGCAATGCTCAGGGGTTACTCCTGGCTTTGGACTCAGGAATTACCCCTGGCGGTGCTCAGGGGACCATATGGGATGCTGGGAATCAACCCAGGTCGGCCATGTGCAAGGCAAATGCCCTGCCTGCTGTGCTATCGCTCCAGTCCCTCTGCTTCATTTTCTTTTCTCAAGGCCTTCCCTTTTTTTTTCCAGAGTCTTGACATATGTTATCTCTTTTTCCGACAGAGATTATGACTATTCCCACCATTCCCTACTGTCTTCTACCCATTTCTCTCCCTCCCCAATTCTGATTCTGTTCTTTCTTCCTCACATAGCTTTTCTCCCCTAGGTTGTATTCTTCCTATTCAGCTTTTGACATTAGTACTTTCGCAACACAGCATGCTTTTCTTAGCATAAGGAGTGAATAACCAGGAACAGGCCATGTACATAACAAGTGTACATATGGATGAAACATAAAAAAACTCAATCAAGGGGGCTGGAGAGATACCACAGGGGGTAGGGCATTTGCCTTGCATGTGGCCAACCCAGGTTCGATTCCCAGCATCCCATATGGTCCCCTAAGCACCGCCAGGAGTAATTCCTGAGGGCAGAGCCAGGAGTCACCCCTGTGTATCGCCAGGTGTGACACAAAAAGAAAAAAAAATAATAATAATTCAAGCTGTATTCACTATAGGAGATAATGTTCCCTTGCAGTGCCCTTATCTTTTTTGTTTTTGTTCTCTCCTGTCTTCCCTGTTCATCCTCCATACAGCCCAGTCTGTTCTAATTTCTTTTGTTCTTTCTTTACCTCCAAGCATTTACTTGGTTTTTCTCTGTGCTCCTGAATCCAAATTTTAAGTCCAAAATTACAGATTTAAGTTGCCACCATATCTTTTGATTTTTTTTGTAGCTCACCTTTTTTGAGGTTCCTCTTGTTCTAGATGTAGCAGCCCATCTCTGACTCCTGTCTTGTTTTGCCCCTTGTTAAGTCCCCAGTGATCAGTTGATCCCTGGTCAGTAGTTTCCCTTTCACATTTTTATACACAAATGTTACAGCCTAAAGGAGTATCCAATTAGTTATCTGCACATTTTACACAGCTCAGTCCTGGGGTTCTTTTCTTTATTTCTTAGGACTGTTGCTTTGCTCAAGATAACCTATCCTCACATTTATTCTATACATTATTTTCCTGTTTGATTCTAGGATCATCTCTAGCAACAGGTCACATATTGTCAAACTACCTCTCAGCAGGGTAAGTAGCCATTCTTTCTCTGAAGTCTACATTTCTGGTGAGGTACAAAGAGGGGCTCCCAGGCAGGGAATAACTTGGCCCCAGATCTGCCTGGTTGGCTCTGACCTATAGTAGTCTTTGAGCCTAGATGTATTTTTCTTATTTGGGATCAATACATGCCAAGATTGCTCCCATCCCCCACCCTTCCCTCCCTGATCTCTGTTTCTGCTCTGTTTTCCTTACCCCACCCCACCCTGGGCAGCAGCTGAAGTTCATGCACACCTCACACCAGTTCCTCCTGCTGAGCAGCCCTCCTGCCAAGGAGGCTCGGTTCCGGACCGCCAAGAAGCTCTACGGCAGCACCTTTGCCTTCCAGTGAGGAGGATGGGGACTGAGGGAGGCTTGGATAAATAATAATGGGGATTGGGAGGCCAAGTTCTGTTGGGGTGTATGAGTGCTTGTTGCCTACGTCCATTGACCAGTCAGCAGATATGTATTTAATGCTATAGTGATGGTGCTATGGAGATGTGAAAAGATAAGTCTTTCCTCTCTACTTTCCTCGCTACTTATGATGGAGTTGAGGAGAAATATTGGGAAGAGACAAATAGAGGAGATAGATTGTTAAAATTGCTTTGAAGAACTCAACAATCTATGCTAATTGTTGGAGGAGGAAGAAGGGAAAAATACATTGAAGGCAGCTTAGAGGATATGATGGTCAGGCCTAGAGAGAGAGTACAGTGGGGAAGGCACTTGCCTTGCTTGCGGCAGAACCATTTAGTTCCCCTAGCACAGCCAGGAGTGATTCGTGAGTGCAGAGCCAGGAGTAATCCCCTAAGCATCGACAGTATGAGACTAAAACAACAAAAAAAAGGTATGATGGTTAAAAAATAGACTTGACTTTTTCAGCCTGTGCTAAGTTGGATTTAAGAAAAACTATTTAATTTGAAGTATCAGAATAGGCAAATGGAAAAACTGAGCTATAGCTGAGGCTTAGGGTGGTACTAGATGAAATGCAGAAGAGAGGATAGGACTGGAAATGAAGATCATGAATGTCTATGCCTATATCCGCGTATATGCCCATTGCCTGGTCTGTTAGTGTCCATCTTCGTGTGCTGTGGGGGTGAGAGTGAGTGGCTGTAGCGGGGGGAGTCCTGGGAGTGCTCTTGGAAATCTCATATGTGAAGAGACCTATCTTCTGCCCCGCCTTGCAGTGGGTCCCACATTGAGAACTGGCACTCGATCCTGCGCAATGGGCTGGTCAATGCATCCTACACCAAGCTGCAGGTGAGGCTGTGCCCCTTTCTTCCTCACACGCCACACGCTCCCCGTCCTGCCCCAGGGCTTGGGGAAGGCGGTCTGAGAGAACTCCCTCAGACTCGGGCTTCTTGAGGAAGAAGTGGACTGAAATGTATAGGATAACTGTGACTGTTGCATATTTGATCCTAGGCTTTTGGTTTCAGTGATTTTAAGGAATGGGAATATAGCTTTGGCAGGAATGTGGATTATTGATTACAGTTGATGTGATAAATTAACTTATTTAGATAGAACTTTTTATATGACTCTTCATTCAGAATTGATATAGGACTTTTCCTTTTGTCCTGAGAAATTCTAAGAAGTTATTGTCTCTTCCCGGCTGCCAGTTCTATAGTCCTTTTGGGGGGCCCTATGCATGGGGGATAGGAACATGGATTCTGAAGGACTGAATCAGTGGCTCCTCTCCATCAGTATTTAGTAGCTCACAGGCAGAGGGATTAACCTGCATTTGCTTTTCAGCCAGTCGTTTTTTAAGAGTTAGGCACTTAGAATAAGTGAGAAAGTGAAAAGAGGGACAAAGCGCTGTATAAGCCGTGTGGCTGCCTAAGGTACAGCCAAGGGAGGGCCCAGGCTCCTATTGCTCATCCTGGTGTTTCCCTGCAAGCTGCATGGAGCAGCCTATGGCAAAGGCATCTACCTGAGCCCCATCTCCAGTATTTCCTTTGGATACTCAGGTAAGAACCCTCTGACCTCCTTCACTCCTTACGTTGCATTCATTGTGAACACATGATCGATACTGTCATCTTTTTTCTCCATCATAGATCCTTGATCTGTGTCAGCTCCCTCCCCAATTGTCAATAGAAGTCTCTTTTTACTCTCATTAGAAATTTAGATTCTTTACAAGGTGACGTTACCTCCCTTTTCTCTTAGGAAGTTCTCCTTGGAGATGCTTATGTTGACTGTATGATCTTGACTGGAGGAATGGTAGGGAATAACTAGGAGATGAAAGTAAGCTGTTTTTTTTTTTCTTTTTGAGTCATACCCGGTGATGCTCAGGGGGTACTCCTGACTCTGCACTCAGGAATTACTCCTGGCAGTGCTCAGGGGACCATATGGGATGCTGGGAATCAAACCCGGGTCGGCTGCTGCGTGCAAGGCAAACACCCTACCCGATGTGCTATCGCTGCAGCCTCATGAAACTAACCTTTATGTAGACTACATATTTGGCGGCAGTCTGCCATTGTTGATGTGTATGTGATTTATATGTGAATATACTTGAAGGCTTAGGTTACTTCCATTACTTCCATTACATTTCTAGAGCTGTTTTCTGCCTCTCAGCATCTTTCAAAATAAATAAGTGAATTCTTTCCTTTTTTTCTTTTTTTTTTTCCTGACCCCATAAATTACTTTATGTGCTGGAGATCAAATCCAAGACCTCACATATGCAAGGCAGCATTTTACAGTCTGTACCTTGCCATTTAGTACTAACATAGTTTATGTTCAGTCACCTACTATGTACCCAACATTGCTGACATATTTTGTATTAGTTAGACAGAAAATATTTTAGGCTTTATATATAGACTGAAACAATACTCAACTCTACAGGTGTAGCACAAAATCAGCCAAAGACAACACTGATGCATGAGCATGATGGTGTTCCAGTTAAACTCTATTTACAAGAACAGGCAGGAAATCACCTTTGGCTTTTGAACACCCACAATGAGACAGCAGGAAAACCAACTTTTTTTCTTTTGGGGCCACACCCATGGATGTACAAGGGTTACTCGTGGCTCATGCACTCAGAAATTACTCTTGGCTGTGCTGGGGGACCATATGGGATGCTGGGAATCGAACCCGGGTCAGCCGTGTGCAAGGCAAACGCCCTACCTGCTGTGCTATCACTCCAACCCCGAAAACCAACTTTCTTAATTAAAATAAATAAAATACACAGGCATACATAACAGTATACCAGATGCTGGTAAACGCTACTGAGAGTAAGTGCTGTAAAGTAAGGGAAATGGGATAAGGGAAGTCAGCTTTGACATTTGAACTGATCCCTAACAGAAGTGTCATGCCACCTGCACTGAAAAACGTTATGGAGCAGATGCTCAAGAAAGAACAACCCATCATTTTAAAAGAATAAGTATGCCAGGGCTGGAATGATAGCACAGTGGGTAGGGCATTTGCCTTGCACACGGCCGAGCTGGGTTCTAATCCCATTATCCCATATGGTCTCCTGAGCACCGCCAGGGGTAATTCCTGACTGCAGAGCCAGGAGTAACCCCTGTGCATCGCCGAGTGTGACCCAAAAAGAAAAGAAAAAAAAAAGAATAAGTATGCCACTGTAGCAAGAGAAGCAAGAGCAGAGGAAAGGGCTCACGATCACAAAATCCTGTTAATCACCGATTTCTCGGGCGGGCTCAGTAACCTCTCATTTTGTCCTTTCCCTGACATCTTAGAAGTCTATCTCGACTCCGCCCTCGACCTCCCAAGGATATTGCACTGGGGGCTCTTTCAGGGTCAGGGGAATGGGATCCAGCTTGTCACTGGATTTAGCATATGAACACACCATGGGAAGCTTGTGAGGCTGTCCCATGTGGGTAGGAAACTCAGAAGATTGCCAGTTTCTCCCAGAGGGAGAAGCAGGCTACATGCGGCTGCACGCTTCTGAGAGCTTGCTTTTAAGTCTCTCTCTGGATATTGGCTGTTGATGGGATTACACACACCTGGGTTCCTCTGCCGGTGCCTTCATGCATGAGGCCTGTCCGAATGTGTGGAGAGGGGCCTCAAGCATGGCTGTAGCTAGGTTCCGGTGATCTTCGGCTGCCGGGAGCTCTGCTCAGGGTGGGGAGGGAAGCTGGAGCCCATCCCCTCAGAGGGGCCCCGGGGAAGACAGCCAGGCGTGTGGGCAGGAGACTGCATCGTACCTGCAAAGGAACCCAAGTGTGTGTAATCCCATCAACAGCCAACATCCAGAGAGAGACTTAAAAGCAAGCTCTTAGAAGAGAGTGATGCAGAAGAAAGGGCTAGAAGAGATTAATTAATCAGAGATAAACTTGCCTGCACAATCTCTGAATCCACTGTCAGCACTTTTATTCTGAAATGGGAAATCATTGGGAGATTTTGGCAAAATGAATGATGGGGCCAAAGACGTAGGACAGGGATTAAGGCACTTACCTTGCATCCCAGTGGCCCGGGTTTGAATGCCTCGCACTAAGTATAATCTCCCAAGTACTCAGGAATAGCCAGAAATAGCCCTCGAGCACTGCTGGATATGGCCCAAAAACCAAAATGGAAGGAAGGAAGGGAGAGAGGGAGGAAGGGAGAACCTGGTTTTCATTACTTTTTTCAATGGAACACAGATTATTCTGAATGTCTAAAAAGAGACAAAGGCAAACGCCCTACCGCTGTGCTATCACTCCAGCCCCACTAAGAAATTTTTGACAGAATGTTCCTGGAAAATAAAGTTTACTAAACAGATTTAATAGGAAATAGAAAGCTGAACACACCCAGAGCTATACAAAGATACTGAGTAGTTTTAAAAAAGAAACTAAAATGCTAGTTAGACAAGTGAATAGTAAGTCAAACTTTTAAGGCATAAATTATTCCAATTTTTCCATCTATTCTAGTCATCTAAGGATAGAAAAAGAAGGAAATACAAATCCTAGCATATTGGAGGCGAAGAGCTTGTGCATATGCTTTGCATGCTGGAGGCGGGATTGATCCCCCATATAGCATGACTCCCCCAGGCACCACTGAGAGCAACCCCAAGCAGAACTGGAAGTAGCTGCTGAGCAACAGAAACAGCCTATGTGTACTATAAACGTCTACTCCCAAATACAGTTTGGGATTAGACATTTGCAATATATATTATCACCAAAGGTTAGTAATAAGAATGTATTTTGAAAATTCCTAGGAATCAGAGAGACTGGGGAGATAGCTCAAAAGGCTGGAATACATGCTGGGTCTATGATTGAGCTGAGTTCAAACTAAAGTCCTAATATCAGGCCTAAAAAAGTTGGGAATAGAGGAACACACAAGTACTATTTCATATCTAAATGAGAATGAGTCTGTGTTATATATCTGTTCAGTAGGTGATAAGAGAAAGGAGTAGGATATATAGGAGGAGGGGAAAGGTGCAAATGAGAATTGACACTGCTTCCTCAAATCTGGGAAGACTAAAAGACTTTTTCTTGGGATGTGGTTGGGGGCATACCCAGCAGTGCTTAGGTCGTTGCAAAGGTCACACCTGGCAGTGTTCAGGGGACCATACAGTGCCAGGTATTGAACCCATGACTCTTGCATACGAAGTGTGCACTCAGCCCGCTCTGCCCTGGGAGAACTTTCTGAAGTAATTGCTGTTCATTACTTGTGGGAAGTTATTATAATTGCTGTTCTTTCTCCCTTTTCTCTTGAATGACTGATTAGTTTATGTAACTGAGACTGGAGCAGATCTGATTTGCTGAGTTTGCTTCCTTTCCACTCATTTCAGTTTGATGCGAGTATTGCTATCACCACTCTCCTGGGCTCCCTGCTTCCTGACTCATTTAGTGTGTGAATCCCCCATCTTAAAATCCTTCAGTGATGTCCTGATGTTCTCTGGGTAAACTCTGGTTGACTTAACATGGCTTATAAAGCCTTTGATTTGATTCTAACTTACCTTTCCTGCTCTCTCTTTCCTCCAGGCCTTCTGTGTTCTATTTCCTCTGCCCAGAACACTTCTTCCTCTTCATTTACTAATATCTCTTCCTAATTCTACAGTTCTCTGCCCAGTGTTACCAGGAAATCTTTCTCCAAGCTCCTAGGCTCTGCTAGTTTGCGTACTCTCACACAGTGCTCTGTATTCTCCCCCATCTTAGCCTTTACCATGCTGTAGTTGTTCCTTGCCTGTAGTCATCTGTAAAGATTTTTTTTTTTTTTAACTTACATATTGCGAAGTGTCAAGCCCAGTGCCTGACACACAGTAGGCATGTTAGTAGTATTTGATTTGGGCCTGGGTGAATGAACTGGGTCTGGTTTTTTGTTTGTTTTTGTGACAGGAATGGGAAAAGGACAGCACAGGATGCCCTCCAAGGATGAGCTGGTCCAGAGATACAACAGGATGAATACCATCCCTCAGGTATTACTGACCCTGTTCTAATGAAAGAACACTCTTCTCTCCAGGGACCATTTTAGGCCATGGAGATTGGCGGGTAGGGTTTTGAGATTATTTGAAAGAATGTTCTAAGATGGTACATTTCCAGAGTCATGTGTAGCCTCAGTAGTGAGTATGCAAGCACAGCCTGTGTTCAGATGCAGCAACCTAAACATGTAGGTAGAAACTGTGGGCTCATCTGTACTGATTGTTATAGGGAAGTAAACTTTGCAGGACAAGTGGAGTTGGCTGGGATCCCGGGATATTCCTTGCCATCACTGACTAACTAGCCTCTCCAGGGAAAAGCGGTGATAACCTGGCTCTGTTCTCTTCCTTTTCCAGACTCGATCCATTCAGTCAAGATTCCTGCAGAGTCGGAATCTAAACTGTATAGCACTTTGTGAAGGTAGGTAGCCCATCCAGTCCCTATTTTTCTGACTCTATCCTTTATGTCTGGTGCACTTTTGGCACATGATCCAGCCAAGGGTCATTTTGAAGCATCATAGCTTCTCTCCTTTCCCAGAACTCCAAAACTTAGCATTGTAACTGCTAGGGACTAGAGAGAGAGTACAGTGGATAAGATGCTTTCCTTGCACATGGCTGACCCAGGTTCAGTCTCCATGACTCCATATGGTCTCTTGAGCCCCACCAGTAGCAATCAGAGAGTGCACAGCTAGGAATAAGCCCTGAGTATGCAGGGTGTAGCAACAGGAGCAATGAAACAAACATTATAACTTCTTGTCCCCTTCCTCCCAGTGATTACATCTAAGGACCTCCAGAAGCATGGGAATATCTGGGTGTGCCCTGTGTCCGACCATGTCTGCACACGGTTCTTCTTTGTGTAAGTCTAGGAGGGTACTTTGGGCATTATTCTGAGGATGTGGGGATTGTGCTGGGGATAATGGTATGATTACTGGTAAAGTCTTTCTGTTACCTGGAACAGACTTCCTAAGTGTAGCTGGCATTGGGACATTCCCCTGGGGGTGGAGGTGGAGTGGATTAGGATCTCTTGGAAGAGAGAAGGTTCCCTCCCTATAGAGTTGCAGGAAAGGGTTTTTGACTTGGGGGTGGGTGTCTGCAGCTCCAAATTCAGTTTTATTAATTGACCTTATTCTGGTATTGTTTTCCTATGCTCACACTTGCCCTGTCTTTGGCAGATATGAGGATGGTCAGGTGGGCGATGCCAACATTAATACTCAGGACCCCAAGATACAGAAGGAAATCATGCGTGTGATCGGAACTCAGGTTTACACAAACTGAGGGGGCCCCAGCCCTCGTACCACCCCCATTCCCCTAGGATCCATCTGCCCTCATGAAAGGGCTCAGGAGCAGCAGGCAAGGCTGCCCTGAGGAGAGGGGCCTTTACCAAGGGGCAGGAAAAAAGAGAGAAGCGGCGGCCTTCATGGTGGAGACTCACCGGGAACCACTCCACCTTTGGATGGCTGAGACTGGCTCCCTACCCCGAATTTTCCCAGTTGACTTCACCCTGTTTGTAAATAAAACAATAAAATGGAAGGTGCTGTGGACTGCATATGATCACTGTGGTCTGACTGGCTGTGACCCCGCACCTGCCTCAAGCCCCCGAATGAGAGCGGGGCTGGAAAGAGCGGAATATCTGAGGGTTGGGACTGTTCCTCTTCAGTGGAGTCAAAGGCTGGTCCACTTAGGGTATTACACTGCAGGCCCACCAGCAGACTTTCACTGGATTAGAGGAGGAAAATCACCAGTTATGCATATGACACACAGTGAAGCAGATGTAGAATACCACCAAAGACCCTTCCTCAATATTGGAAAGAACCGCTGAGGCCAGGGCAGCTCCAATTTCCGACCTTTAGGACCTCTGCTTTCTGCACAAAACCTACTTTCCTCTGTCTCCTTGTCTCAGGTGTTGGCCCCTACTCTCTTCCTCCTCCCAGCTGTTTCCTTGAGAGATGAGGAGCTGTGGGGGATTGGCAAGTACAGATTTGTCTTTAACTTGAAGTTTTTAAAAAGTCTTTTTAAAAAAAAAATGGATCCTGAGATATAGAATAGAGTGTAGGGTGCCTGCCTTACATGCAGCTGACTGGAGTTTGAGCCCCGGCACACCATAAGGCCCACAAGCACGGCTAGGACTGATCCCTGAGCACAGAGCCAGGAGTAAGCCCTGACCAGATGTGGCCCCAAACAGAACAAATATCACTGTATCACTGTCGTCCTGTTGTTCGTCAATTTACTCGAGCGGGCACCAGTAGTGTCCCTATTCCTCTCAGCCCTGAGATTTTAGCAGCCTCTCCTTATCCATATTTCCCAAAGACTGGAGGCTCTTTGTTGTTTTTTGTTTTTTTGCTTTTTAGGTCACACCCAGCGATGCACAGGGGTCACTCCTGGCTCTGCACTCAGGAATTACCCCTGGCAGTGCTCAGGGGACCATATGGGATGCTGGGAATCGAACCCGGGTTGGCCGCGTGCAAGGCAAACGCCCTACTCGCTGTGCTATCACTCCACCCCCTGGAGGCTCTTTAAGAGTCAGGAGAATGAGACCTATCGTTACTGTTTTTGGCATATCAGATATGTCACAGGTAGCTTGCCAGGCTCTGCCCATGCAGGCAGAATACTCTCGATAGCTTGCCGGACTCTCTGATAGGTATGCATATATACCGTCATCCCATTGATCAACAGTTTGCTTGAGCGGGCCCAGTAACATCCATTCATCCTAGCCCTGAGATTTTAGCAGCCTCTCTTTACTCATTCTTCCCAAGGGTGCCACATTAGAGGCTCTTCAGGGTCAGGGGAATGAGACCCATTATAAACAGAACAAATATGGCCTCCTTAAAATCCAGATTCTCTAAGAATAGCAAGGTGTGGTAAGATAGCTGTTCCTAGGAACCCCAGCTCCTCCAATGAAATCCAGATGTTGAACGTCACTGCTACCCTTCTGGACTTGCAGGCTATGCTCTATGTACCTAAACAACAGTTCTAAAAGACAGGGCACTGCCAGATTGTATGAAATAGAAAAACAGGAATACAAGCAAAGTGTGTAATCACACAAAAAAGAAAGGAAGAGAGGAGGCACACCGCACTGCACAGGGCTCGGGGCAGCGGCACTCTATTTCTCCCGCCACCTGAGTTCAGTAGTCTCCAGCTGCTTCCCCCACCCCGGGGAGGTTGATGGCAATGATGAGGCAGGCGAAGGAAGGAACGAGGGCCAGGCTGGTTGGTGTCAGTTGCAGTTTATTCCATTCCCATCTCCGCTCTCCTCTGGTTCTGCTTCTGCCTCCCCCATGCTACTTCATTCTCGCTCTCGATCTCGATCTGGCTTCTCCAGATCTGGCACTGGGACTGGCCCGCAGCCCACTCTCACAGCCTAGTTAAATCCCCAAGAATGAGGGGGTGGGGCTTACACATAGGTGTGGTCACAATTGATAGGGGTAAAGTTCTTTCCCTCAGGGAATGCTTCTAGGACAGATTCTCTTTCAGCAGGACACCCACCCAAGAGCGGAATCCCATGGGTGTGTTTCTTCTCTCCTTGTCCAACTAACACATAAGCATTCATAATATTAATCATTTAGTATGGACATAGCAAGAGATGCATTAAATTTATAGCATTGCTTTCCTGGGGTCACCTCGATCTCAGACTACAGTGCTCAGGCCAGATTAGTCTTTCCTATCCCTAGCAGAGTCCTAGTCTTGTCGTTGCTTTTGGATCATGACATGACATGTCCATGACCAAGCTCTTAACATATAATTAAGCATTAGCCACTTTGGCCAGGCCCATCTCGATGCCAGGGTAGCACATAACTCACCGCTTGCCCTGGGTCCGTCTCGTCCCTCTTCGGGACCCTGCTTTTGGGGGTGCTAGGAAGTAAGGGCAGCTGAGGCTTAAGTCGAGAAAGCAGATGCCCGGGCGTTAATGATATTCGAAGCCAATTAAATCCCATGTTACCAAAGCATATTAACAACTGTCTTTCTTTGTCCATACAAAAAGGATATTGTTTTAAAGTAAACTATTCAAAAGACACGAGGAGGGGAGAAAGGCAATATTAACTTACAATGCAAGTTCATTGTCCTAGAAAGGTCTGACCTTACAGATTAACAGAGTGATTAGGGGAACCAGTGTTGTCTAGAATTGTTTAGAGATTATTACCAGATAAGCCCAAACTGTGGCAAGGGAGAAAGGACAAACCAGTGATACCCTACAAAGAGAAATTAAAAAAAAAAATCTAGAGGCCAGGGAGATGGCTCAAAGGGCTGCAGTACATGCTTTGCATGTGGGAGCCCTAGGTTCGGTCCCCAGCACCACTTGGTCCCCTGAGCATAGAGTGAACTGTGGCCCCAAAACAAAATGAAACCTGACTTTTCAAGTTTGTATTTTTATTATGACTGCTTCTTGGTTTGCAAAAGCCCCCTCCTGCAGCCTATTGTCTGTTATTATGTTTGCCCTACTTTACAAGTTAGTTGGATCTGCTTTATAGATCCTGACCTGCCTTAACATGGAAGTGCCATGTACCCAGAGGATCTGTTTCTTTATTTTATTTTTTTATTTATTTATTTTTTTATTTTTTGCTTTTTGGGTCACACCTGGCGATGCACAGGGGTTACTCTTGGCTCTGCACTCAGGAATTACCCCTGGCCGTGCTCAGGGGACCATATGGGATGCTGGGATTTGAGCCCAGGTCGGCTGCGTGCAAGGCAAACGCCCTACCCGCTTTGCTATCTCTCCAGCCCCGAGGATCTGTTTCTTACCACTTCTGTTTCCCTTCTTGATCAAGATACTCATCTGACTTAGCAATTTTCCCCAGGCTCTCCCCCAATTCTGGTTGAAACCACGAGGTATTGACACCTGAAGATGTTGGAGAAATACCTCATCAATTAGTAAATGTCCCTAAAGTGAGTGAGCTCATCTTACCTGAACTTCCTCACTCCTGGGAGGACCCCTGCAACTCATCTGGGTAATATGAGATAGCCGATACCCCATGTTGTTCCTAGGTTGGTGCTAGACCTTATATTAAGCACTTTTAATAATTTGCTAACACTTTTGACTTGCTTACATTGTGCTTGGTGGTGCTGTATGTAATGTCATTCTCACAGTCCTCTGAGAAGTTGCCATTAGTTCCATTTTGTAGATGAGAGTACAGACACCAGGAATGAATGATTTGCCCATGTTCTACAGCTCATTGCTGAGGCACCATTACTCTAGAGCTGCTGTTTTGGTCCGTGCTCTATAATAACCTTTCAGTCTTGACCACTATTTTCTCATTTAATCAACAATAAAAGTAGAAAAGAAGTTTTTTTAGACATCTTAATGTGTCAAAGGTCTCATAGGCTGGAGCGATAGCACAGTGGGTAGAGTGTTTGCCTTGCATGAGGCCGACCCATTTGATTCCCAGCATCCCATATGGTCCCCCAAGCACCACCAGGAATAATTCCTGAGTGCAGAGCTGGGTGTGATCCAAAAAGCAAAAAAACACAAAAACAAACAAAAAACCACGGTTGTATAGGCTGGTTCATAGCAGTACCCATTCTTTAACTATATCTGCCCAACTTTGGGACATGAGCTATTAACCATTTAACCATTTAAAAAATTATTTTGGGGCTGGAGCACAGCGGGTAGGGCATTTGCCTTGCACACGGCTGACTAGGTTCGATTCCCAGCATCCCATATGATCCCCCAACACCGCCAAGAGTAATTGCTGAGTGCATGAGCCAGGAGTAACCTGTGCATCACTGGGTGTGGCCCAAAAAGAAAAAAAAATTATTTTACTTTCCCAGAGAATTTCAAGCCATTCTCTTTGGTATTCCAGCAATTGAATCTAGGTGCTTGACTACTCAAATGGTTTAACGTTTTTGATCAAGTTTTAGACATTGCTAATAAATTTTTATATGTGGTAAGCATTTCATATATTCTTTTTCAGTGGTGTCTAGTACTAGTAAATGATGTGGTGTCTAGTACTAGTAAATGATGACTAGTAAATGAGCAGGTACTAGTAAATGATGGAATGAGAAATTATGAACATACAGTATAAATTATCTAAATGCAAATGCCTGAACTAGTGGTTTCGTGGGGTCACTTTTTTTAATGACCTATACATAAAAATGTTTTTATGCCAATAAAGTTCTGATGAAGTTGAATATACCATTTTATAAAAGAAAATTAGTGTTCCACAGAAAACAGTTGCAAGTCATACAAATCATATCTGATAAAATTCAAAACATGATGAAAAACTAATTAAAACCCACAGTGCATCCATAAAAGAATGCCTTTATTGCAGGGGAGCTTGCAGAGAGGTCCTGGGTTTCTGGAGTAGAATCTGCCCCAAGCCTAAGGCCATGAGTGACACCAAGGCTATGACACATCCTGCACATAGAGGGCGACAGCAGGTGGGGTGGTGCCTGCCTTTCCCATAGTTCTGGATGTCAGCCACCTTAGTTGTTTGGGCCTGGGCATGCTTAGGGCAAGGGCCAGGGGAGCTGTTTGATTCTGTTCCTGGCTGTGTTTCTGCATTGAGAGCTTAAACCCCTCTGGAGTTTAGCCTTCCCTCTTTCTCATGGTAATTTTCCACACAGGCAGGGTGTGGCCATGACTCAGTTTGTGGTAAGGATGTGACCATTTGTGGGGAGGAGCCTTGGTGCCTAATTCTGCCTTTCACTCTGCCAGTAAGAGGGGCGGGGTGGTATGTGTATAAAGTCTGATGCTGAGTCATTATTGGTTCTTGAGCAGCCTTCACCCAGGGTGAATTCTCATATGAATGTCTGAAAGATGTTTCAGCTTCTGGGACCCAGCCTTTTCTCCCCAGGAGGGCTTCAGATAAAGTAGGCTCCGCTTGACTGAAGTTTGTCAATATATCTGGAGTATGTAGTGTTTCACAAATACTTCAGAATTGCCCTGTAGTGGGGCCAAAGATGCCAGACTTTAACTGAAAGCGTTGCTGTTAGCAGGATTGTCTCCTTTACACTCTGTGCTTCCTGGAATAAGGGGTCTGGTTAGCTGGTAGCCAGTGAGCCCAGAGGTGGAGACTAGAAGCAGGGTGCTAAGGAAAAAGCAGACCTTGAACTGTCATGGGTGACTTCTGCGGAAGGGGACACTTGAGCTATTGTTCATTGATGGCATTTCATCTTCCAAATCTTGGTTACTCTGTGTCCGGTGGGGAGGGGAGAGGGTGGTGCTTACAGCCCTGCTTAGGGAGCCTGAGTTCAGATGTACTAGTTTGTATCAGAAAAGGAGGGCAGGGCCTGGGGGAGGGAGAGGCTTGGTGAATAGGCTTCAGCTGTTCTAAGGGGACTTTTTATTTTTTATTTATTTATTTATTTATTTATTTATTTTGCTTTTTGGGTCACACCCAGCGATGCTCAGGGGCTACTCCTGGCTTTGCACTCAGGAATTACTCCTGGCAGTGCTTGGGGGACCATAGGGGATGCCGGGGATCAAACCCAGGTCGGCCGCGTGCAAGGCAAACACGCCCTACCCGCTGTGCTATCGCTCCGGCCCCCTAAGGGGACTTTTTAGAAAGAGGTTGCTGGAGATTCTGCTGACTGACCAGTCACCAGAGTGACCAACACTTCCATTAAAGTGGACAAGGACACCTTAAGCTGCAAGAAGTCTTGCCTCTTAGTGAGCTGGAGGGAGAGATGGGGTATCTAGATACACAGCTGCTCTTAGAGAACATTTTTTACTACCTCCTTTGCCCTGGAGTGGCCTTCCTGTAAGTTCCCTATCAGAACTGCTCTCCTCTATAAAGAAGCCTGTTTCCCACTCAAACTTTCATCCCTGACGTCAGAACAGTTTTCTCTTCCTGTTAAGATTTGTTTAGAGAAAAAAAAAAAAAAGACTTGAGCCAGGGCCAGGATGTATAATAGCTCAGTGAAAGAGGACTTGCCTTGCATGTGTGAGGGTCTGATCCCAAGTACCATCAGAAAAAGTAAAAGATTTTGTGCCACCTGGCACCTTGGTAGGAATGAAGAGATCTTGGAGTCTGATGAAAGGCAGAGAAGGAACTAAAGTGTACTTGTCCTGGCTCTCTGGAAAGGGCAGGTTAGGTTCAAAGTGATAAGCATCCATGTTTTACACATGGTATTCAGGACCTAAATTGTTACTGGCCTGAAAGTGCTAAACACTCTTTCAGACCGGGGTCAGGTGATGGTAAGGCCAACGTGTAACTTCCTCCCTTTTACCAGGGCCAAAGCTCATCTAGGCTCCAGGATTGAGTCTGCTATCATTTGCTGACCTTCCTATCTTGACACCAAATCACCTTTGGGGAGCAAGATAGTACAATGGGTAAGGCGCTTGTCTTCCACATGGCCAACCTAGATTCGACCCATGGCACCCCATATGGGCCTCCCATCCCTGCCAGGAGTGATAATTCCTGACCACAGAGCAAGGAGTAAGCCTGAGCACAGCTGGGTGCGGTCCACAGACCACAAGAAGACAAGATAAATGACCTTGGGAGTTAAAGCATTTAAATTCCAGATTCTTTGGCTGAAAAGTCAAACAGGTAACAGTTGTCTATATCCCCATTCATACCCTACACAGTGAGTCTAGATTCTTCCCTTTCCATCCAGCAGGATGGGCTGGAGGAGGGGGAGGAAGTACGCTAGGGAACCTTTTTTTTCTGCCAAGGGCCATTAGGATATTTATAACAGGCATCGGCAGCTGGAGTGTGGGCAGCCCCTGATGAGCTTAAGTGTCTGTCCGTACCAGGGCCAGCCCACAGGATTTCAAGGGCCTTCTGTGGGTCATGTGCTAGATATTTCTCACTGCTGCTTAAGACCTAAGGGCCTAGCTTCTTTTTTTCTGGGGCTGGGAGCAGATGTCACACCCAGCTGTGCTCAGAGCTCAGGGATCATGCCTTGTAGGAGTTGAAGGACCATATGATATACCAGGGATAGAACCTGGGTCAGCAGCATAGAACGTAAGAGCCACATTCACCGTACTATTGGTCTGGTGCTCCTAGCTTCTTAAAGTGGGTTCCAAATGTTCTAAAATAAATTTATGATTTATTATCACTAAGTTGTTTAATTTGTGTATATGATATATATATATATATATATATATATATATATATATGTTTCAGGGTCTGACCCTGAAAAGATGCTCCAATCGTTGGGAAAAACGAGTAAGGAGAAGCTGCTAAAATCTCAGGGCTGGGACAAATGGAGATGTTACTGGCACCCGCTTGAGTAAATCGATGAACAACAGGATGACAGTGATACAGTGATAAATATATTTATACATAAATATGAATATACATACAGTACGTGGGGTTGAGTAAAAACTTTTCCTGCATAAAGGGTTCACAGTGGATTAGATTTAAGAAGTCCTGATCTGGGGGAGTCTTTTCTCTCAGCTTCCCCAGTTTCCTATAGGGCTTATTTGTTCCTGGGTCAAAGGAATGAAAATTCTGGAGGGTGTCCCTGAGAAGGGCAACCCAAATTACTTGTTTCAGAAAGATGCTCTGGCACCAGACATGAGGATAACCCAAAGGAAGAATAATACCAGGCATTGTTGTACTCACACAGATAGCCTGACGGAGCCCCATCCTAAGAATCAGGAACTGTCTTCCAGTCGTCTTTAAATAATCCAATTCTTGGGACTGGAGGGATAGCACAGTGGATAGTGTGTTTGCCTTGCACTCTGGCTGTCCTGGTTTCAATCCCCGTGCCCCATACAGTTTCCCAAGCTCCTTCAGGAGTGATCCCTGAGCTCAGAGCCAGGAGTAAGCTGGCTACACTGCCAGTGTGATCCAGAAACAAACAAAAAATCAAACATTTGACAAGATAATCATAGATTAATATATAGTAGAATCCTCTAGAGAAGCCCATGTTTTTTCTCAGACACATGCACACTCTCTTGCTCTCTCATCTGTCACATATCTCTAAATTTCTTTCAATAGAAACTGTTTTTCTCCACTAAAACAAAAATTCCATATGGTAACTGGAGAGAGAGAGTACAGTGGCTAAGGTGCTTGTCTTGCATGCAGCAGACGTCACTTTGATCTCCAGCACCATTTATGGTACCCCAAGCACCACCAGGAGTTACCTCTGAGCACAGCCAGGAACAGCACCTGAATACCACTGGGTGTTTGTACCCCCTCCAAGTAAAGCGACATTACAGGGGCCAGGGATATAGCTCAGTGGTATATCCTGCTTTGCATGCAGGAGCCTAGTTTGATCCTCGGCACCACCAAAATACAAAACCAGAATCTCAATGTGAATGTTCACTATGCTTCTACTGTTAATAGGGTATGCCGAATCAGCCTCTGCTAGAATTTCATAAACAAATTTGTAGCAGAGGGGCCCTAGTTTGCCATCAGCTCTCCACTTTCAACACGTGCATTTCGAGTTTGGGACTATATTTATATTTAGAATTTAAAGTTGAAAAAAAAAAACGGGCTGGAAAGGCATCAGGTAAGGCACTTGCCTTGCACCCCACCAACCTGGGTTCAATCTCTGGCATCCCATATGGTCTCCGAAGCACTGCCAGGAGTGACCCCCGAGTACTGCCAGGTATGGCCCCCCAAAAAATTATTTTAAAACCTCTCCTCTCCATTATTATTGGTTGTGAGGTTACTGCAATGACCTATGGTTACACACACACACACACACATACACACACACACACACACATTCCCACATACACCTATGTTGCTTTTTTTTTGGGTGACTCTTAGTTGAACACACGTCATGATTGTGGTGGCTGCCCTGCTCATATAGTGGTCACTGGTAGGCATGTTTCCAGGCTGTGGTATATGCACATCTTTCCTTGTTTTGGTGCTTTCCAGGGGTGGTACCCCTTTTTTGTGATGATTGCACACCCCTGGCTGTCAGGCAGCACTAAATCCCCAGTGGCGCTGGGGATCAGACACAGCTGCCAGGGCCACAGTCTTCACAGGGACCCACTGCTCGGGATCAGAGCCTTCAAGATGGGCACCTCAAGCCCTTAGATCTAGATCTTGGAAATGGAGCATAGTTCATCGTTGCTGCTGGTTGCTGCCCAGTGTGTCCACCACTGTTCTCCCGTTGGTCCTTAGCTCAGGGCACAGAGGACCATTTGTGTCATCCTTTCTCTGGGTACAGGGGGGAATCTGACCTGGTGGACCTGGGCTTGTTTCTCTGCATCCACTTCCTGCGTTCAGCACTGAAGAGACCAGAAAAGACTTAGAGATGAAAAGATTTTGTTAGAAAAGATTTTTGTTTCCGCAAGCAGAAATTCACTTTTAAGCTGTCATTTTCTCCTCCCATCTTATCTTAGCTAACAGGATAGTTTAATGATGGTCCGTGATTCAACTGCTGGAGGGCCTGTGATTCAACTGTAGGCCGGGGTGTCTACATGAGCGGGCACACCCAAGGTCTCATTATCCAGGAAAGGACGAACCTAATGCGTACAGTCTTCACAGTTTTTAACGAAGCGACGTTATATGTGCTCTTAAATGTCTAAAAGCAAGCAAGCGTTAACAGCTGTTGGTGGCACTGATAACCGCTGTTACCACGGGCTAATTACTGAGAAATCAGGAAATTTCGGGTGAACAATGTTAAGGCAAGTCGCACCAAAACCGACGGCATGGCACCACGTGGAGAACGAGTGCGGAATCTCGCGGAGACGTTCGTCTCTAGCTTGCATCCTGACTTGCTATTTCTGCACGAACTTGCATCCTGACTTGCACGGTTCGTTCCCCAAGAGCGTGCCACGCCCGGGCGCTCGCTCTGCGGGATTCCAGCCCCTACGCGAGTATCCACAGGGCCCCGACTTCTCCTTCCTCGTAGGAGTCTTAGAACAAAAAGGTCTCAGTGTCCGGCTCCCTCCACCCGCCCCCGTGCAAATCCTTCTGGAAGGCTGCGGGGTGCGGCCTTTCATCTCCCGCACGGCTGGGCTCCGCGTCGGGGACGCGCTGCGGCCGGGCGCCGAGACAGGTGCGGGGGTCCCCGGGCGGGGTGGGGGGGCGTATGGCCTAAACCCCCATAAATCTGGGCAGCACCCATGGATCCGGGCAGGCCGCGCCGAGCGCGCGCTCCCCCCGGGAGGCGCTAACAGGTGGCCCCGGCGCCCGGGGGTCTGGGTGGGAGGCCCCGCGAGCGAGGTGGGTGGGAGGGCCACTGCGCGATGCTGCCTTCCTATTGGTGCTCCTGACGCGTCAATGAAGAGCTCTTTACTCCCCGTGTGCATCCGCCGCGGAATGTAGTTCCCCCAAAGGACAGCCAGCCCGCGCGCCCCGCCCCCGAGGCGCTTCCGCACAAGGTGAGTGAGCGCGGGGCGCGCGGCGGGGCGGGGCGTGGCCAGCCGGGCGTCGGGATTGGGCGGGGCGGCGGCGGAGGGATCGCGGAGGCGCTGCAGGCAGGGGTAACCTTGAGGCTGAGGCCGCGGGTTCGTGCACTGGATCGACGCTCGCCGGCCCTTCGCTCCTCTCTGCTCCGTCTGCTCGGACGCTAGCCCGACCTCGCCGGAGGTGAGCGAGATGGGGAAGGGAGAGGCGTGGCCCCTTCACCGGCCCTGGCCCAGGCGCCGGCTGCCTTTCTCGTGCAGAATTCTGGCCTTGCGCTGCTCGCCCTCTCGGGCCCCCGAACCACGGGGAGGCGCGGCCGCAGGATCCCTAGCATCTCGGCCCGCCGGAGGCTCCGGGGAGAAAAGCTGCTGGTGCCCTGGGCTTGCACTTATAAGCTCCCCGCTGCAAAATAGATGGGTCAGCCGGCCCCTTTCCTGCGTCTCCCCATCCTCCTTTGTGACTCCCCCCCCACCCCGATTCCTCTTGTCCTTACCCGATGGGTTTTGCCCTCTGCTCCTTCCTTTATTCCTCCTAATTTGACCCTTCCCCGTCCTCCTCCTTCTCCACCCCTTCCGCCCTCCCCTGCGCCTCTTCCCCTGACCCCTTCCCAAGAATGTGCCCTCGGCGGCGCGCCCCTCCTTCGGGTGCCTTCCTAGCGCCCGCTTCTTGAAGGCCCTCGTGGCGCTCGCTCCCAGCCCCGCCTCCGTGTAGGGTCCGGCCACGCTGCCCGCGGCCTGGCGCCCCCGGCCCGCCCCTCCTCCCCCTGCATGCTGGTCACGTCCGCGCCTCCGCATCCCTCGCCCGCCCCGCGTGATTGGCACCGCCCGCTGCTCGCTCCTCCCCGGCCGATCGCTCACGTTCCGGGCAGCCCCGCCCCCTTGCTTCATCCCGGGCCCTGCGGATCCGGGGTGGGGGGTGAGTGTGTAGCGGCGGGCTGCGGAGCGTGGTCATCCCCGGAGATGCTGATGTACCCCCGGGCGCTGCTCGGAACTTATGTAACCCCAGGCTTCCCGGGAAGCCTAGAAAGGGGGGCTCGGGGGGCGCGGTCCTGCTGGGGGCTGCCCCTTGCTCCCCAGGGAAGGCCCTAAGATCCATCCCGCGGGAATGGGGGTGCATGGAGAGCCCGTGACGGCTCCAGCCAGGGGAGAGAGGGCGCAGGGGACCCGTGGTTGGGGATAGATGCGCGGATCCCTCATCTCTGCTGCCTGTTGTTGAGCGCCCCCGGACTGCAGAACCTGAAGGCCACGGAGTGGGCGCGGGTGATGGGGAAGAGAAGAAATCATTTCTAGGGCTTGGCTCCGTGAGCCGAGTTGCTAGGTGGAAAACCCTGTGTGCTTGCGGAAAGCTTTTCTTTTCTTTTTATATTTTTTAAATTTTATTGAATCATGTGAGATAGTTACAAGCTTTCATATTTGGGTTACGATCTCACAATGATCAAACACCCATCCCTCCACCAGTGCACATTCCCCACCACCAATATCCCCGGTATACCCCCCCTTTCCTACCCTTCCCCTGCCTCTAAGGCAGACAGTATTCCCCCTACTCTGCAGAGAGCTTTTCAAGGAAGGAGGTGGAGGTGAGGCTGATGAGAGCAGCCCAGCCTCCAGAACTCAGGTTCTCATTCTGGGGCAAACACAAAAGTCGCCACTGGTAAGTGCAATCAGGAAGATAGACCTTGGGGTGAGGGTGGGGGGCTTAAGTGAAGGAAGTTCTCAGGAGAGTTCTGGTGAGATACAGGGAAAAGATGCTTCCCACCGTGTATTTGATAACAGACATTCCATAATTGGGCAGGAGGGAAGTTCATCTCTCTGGGAGCCGTGATCTCTGAACCCCAGACATCGCCTGGAAACCAGTCCCCCCATGGGAACCCGGGCACTGTGTTTACAGAGTGCTTATAATATGTTACTTAGATGAAGGTTTCCAGTTGTCACACAGGTTCTTTGGTCTCTGAAGAGTGAGGACCCGGTTCAAAGGAAGGTCCAGACTGACGACTGAGGGAGATTAGCCTTTGGTGGTCAGCGCTGATCCCAGGCCAAAAGTCTTCAGGCTCCTTCCTTGGAGTATGAAACATCCTTTCCCAGTGGGGTACTCAGAATGCCCTCAGGGGAGTTGGAGGCTAAGCGGGCTATGGGTGTGGCCACTTACTAGGGTACAGAGGTGGGCCTAGGTCAGGACTCCTGGTCTGCAGCATTGTTAGCCAATAATTTGCCCTCCTGTTCGCAGGAGGGTGCTGGAGGGGTTGCAGTGGGCTCTTCTGAGGGGGAGGATCTATGTAACTATCACCAGGTCTGTGGGGTGGGGGCGCTCAGTGGGAAAGATGGCCCAGCCTCTGGATTTCACTGCTGTGCAGAAAAAGGTCTTTGTTAGGTGAGTGGGGAAGCCCCCCCGCCCTTTCAGGGAGTCAGGTTATGACGCAGGTATTTTCCACAGTTTAAAATGTCTCCGCTAAGTGCAAACTGGTTGGTCCAGGAGCCCGGGCTCCCTCTCTTGCCCTCAGAACTGAGGGGCAGAAGGTGATCCCTCCCTGCCCAGGTTTACTGCGTCACTGTGCCTTCAGTGGACGTGGCAGTGCTGGTGGGATAAGGGTTGCAGTGTGTCCTGAATGACCGTGGGTTAAAAATGTCCTTGAGGGGCTGGAGTGATAGCACAGCGGGTAGGGCATTTGCTTTGCACTTGGCCAACCCGGGTTCAATTCCCAGCATCCCATATGGTCCCCTGAGCACTGCCAGGAGTAATTCCTGAGTGCAGAGCCAGGAGTAACCCCTGTGTATTGCTGGGTGTGGCCCAAAAAGCAAAAAAAAAAAAAAAATGTCCTTGAACTCTTCTGAGTGACTGGCCTTTAGCCAGAAATGTGGACACTAGTCTTCTCCTGGGTGGTGCAGCTACTCTCATTTCAAGCCTTGCCTTACCCATGAGTAATCTGGGTGCCGGAGCCTCTTTTTCCGGAGAGCACTATTGGGTCTACAGAGCTGCGTCCCCGGAGTGACTTGGCTGTCTTGGCAGAGCCGGACCTGTGGAGTTGCTTCTGGGCCTGGAGTGTTGTGACATAAATCTGGGGTCACAGTAAAAGCCATTTTATTTCTTAAACCTGTGTATTTCTTAACATTGAAGCAATGGAAGAAATGAGGAAACGGCTGTGAGCAAGAAGGTAGGAAAAAATGCAGCTGTTACACCACACACATGCTGCATCGGTTTTATTTTGGCTCAGCTTTTTTATGAAGGCAAGTTAGGATGTGTCTTCGTGGCTGAGAACTAAGACCGGACATCAGGTGGTGGGAAATTACCCATTTGACTTCTGTGAATCATTCCCAGTATCCACAGTCATGTATCAGTTAGCTGATTTACCACAAGATCAAGTCGCTGTGAGGGCAGTTTTCGTGCAACCTCGCTGAGGATGTTGTGGTATATGTATATACATATATGTAGTAAATATGGTAAAGGGTCTAACAGGGCCTGAATCATCTCACATACACACACACCTTTTGTGGTCCAGGTAGGAATAGTGCTAGATGAAGATCATTTTGCAGAGGGGACCACACCCAGTGGTGGTCACTGAGAATTTATCCCTGGCTCTGTGCTCAGGGATCACTCCTGGTAGGCTGGCGCACCAAACTTGATGCTGGAGATCAAGCCTGGGTTGGCTGCTTGCAAGGCAAGCGCCCTACCTCTATATTCTCTCTCCAACCCTTAAATTAAGACCGGTTCTTTTTTATTTGAGGGTCACACTGGCTGTGGTTTTGGGGACCCTGCTGGGCCAGGAATCTAGCCTGGGCCCTCCTACATGCCAGGATATACTCTAGCCTCTTGAGTCTTCTCTCTGGCCCTGAAGACCATTCTTAATCCCACCATCGTCCTTGGGAGCTTGCATTTCTTTTCTCACCAAAACTCAGCCATGAACAATACTTGAAAAGCCTCAGCATATGGGCCTTAGCTTAAGATGTTGGGAGGTGTGGAGTGATAGTGCAGTGGGGAGGGCACTTGCCTTGAATTAGCCCACCTGTGTTTGATCCTCAGCATCCCATATAGTCCCTCAGAGAAGTGATTCCTGAGTACAGAGCCAGGAATAAGCCCAGAGCACCTCCAATTGCTGCCCAAAAGCCAAAAAAAGAAGCAGGTGTTTTGGGGAAAGTGAGGCCAGGATGGTGTTCTATAGCTTCTGCTGGCCCCTTGGGCTTCCTGCTGGGGCTGCCCCGCCCCTGCCCAGTCTGCACGCTCTGCACGTAGGCGGGAGGCCCTGGCTGCAGTACCTCTGGCCGCCTCTGACACTCGCCTCCCACTCCCGCTCTCCCAGCCTCTTTCCCAGCATGAGCAGTGGGGGAAATTAGGCCAAGGCTGTAGGGGTGGAGATGCTAAGACCACACTTGATGGGGCAGCAAGATTGCTGGGCATAGCATTACAGAGAGTGCACCAGTTTAGCTGTTGCAGTCCATTAAAAGGAGCTGGTGTTTTCCTATTTATAGATGGCAAAGAATTTTACCCATTCAACCAAGACAGTTTCCCACCTAAGACAAAACCCTGCAGATTCTGCAAAAGTTTAAAGAGATCAGCAAATATGTAAAGAAAAACATTCCAACAATCCTTTTTTTGGTTACTATATTGAGAGCAGATTAACAAATGCCACTATCAAATGGGCAGACATTTTAAATGCCTGACTCTGTCACGTCCCAGAGGCGTGGGAAGGCAAGAACTCACAGTCTTGGTTGGTTGTAAATGCATGTAACGACTTTGGAGAGAAATCCAGCAGTATTTAATAAAGTGGTATTTTAAAAAGAATACATATGATGCAAATTCTATTTCTGGACTAAGTAGAAGTTCATGTCTTTCCCAAAGGAGATGTATACTAGGAAAGTTGTCATACTATTGATTTTTTTTTTTTTTTTTTGCTTTTTGGGTCACACGTGGCGATGTACAAGGGTTACTCCTGGCTCTGCACTCAGGAATCACCCCTGGGACCATATGGCTCAGGGGACCATATGGGATGCTGGGAATTGAACTCAGTTCGGCCGGGTGCAAGGCAAACGCCCTACACGCTGTGCTATGGCTCCAGCCCCCATACTATTGATTATTGGGGGGAGCAGGTTTTAGTAGTGGGAGAATGGTCTGCTGATAAGCTAATACATAAATGGGATAGTTATGAATCACAACTATAGTAGTTCCTTTAGACTAACTCGACCTATGTGCTGTCAATTTTAAACATGCCAAGTGAAAAGTTAAGCTGTTTGTATATTGCATTACTTAGGACTTTAAATACACATACCTAGGTAGAAGGATACAGAATTCATGACTAGAGTGTCAGCATTTATATTGGATTGGAAAGGTTGGAGGAGCCTCAGTATGGAAGGAAAATGTGGAAAATGTCCAAATTAAATGTTACCTGTTACAGTCAGGGGTCTGGAGAGATAGTACAGCTGATAGGGCGCATGCCTTCTACATGGCTGACCTGGGTTCCATCCCTGGCAGCCCGTATGATATCCTGAGTCATGCCAAGAATGATTCCTGCGTGCAGAACCAGGTATAAACCCTTAGCCCCACCGGTGTGACCCCCAAACAAAAAAAGTTACTGGGTTAGTTCTGGGTGGGAGAAATAGAGATGTTAATATGTTTTTCTGTAGCTCAAGACAGTTTAAAAATGGGAGCAAACCCATGCAGTTTGTGGTAGGGAGAGCATGGCAGTAACTCCCAGTGCTCACAGCAGTGGGACCTGCTGATCACTTTCACATGCTGTCTCCCCTCCTTCCCCAGACCATCATCCGTCTTAGTGCTGGAGCTGACTTGGAAAGGCCCTCAGCTGGGTTCCCGGCTCCCTTCCTGCTTCCAGAGCGGGGAGGGAGCACCCGTTCCTGAAGCACAAACCATCTCTCATTGTATTTTAGTCCGTTGAAGAGGTATCAGGACAGCACAGCGAAAGCTTCATGCACACTTGCTCCTTCAGGCCCAGACCTCTGCTCTGAGCACCTGCAGTCCGACCTGGACACCCTGGACATCTAAGCACATGGAGGTGTCCTGCCTTGGAGTTAGCCCATTAACCCCCTTTTTTTTTTTGCCAGGTGGTGGTGGGGGGGCACAATCCCATGTGCTCTCACTCCTGGTGGTGCTTGGGGGTACCACGTGTGTCCCAGGAGCCAAACTCAGGTCAGCTGCATGTAAGGCAAGCACTTTTCCCATTGGCTCCAGTACTCGATTTTTCCCCCCCTTTTGTTTTGGTTTTTAGGCCACATCCAACTCTGCTCACTGATCTCTTGTGGCAGTGCTTGGGAGATATGATGGGACTAGAATTAAGCCCTGTTGGGCAAACATCCTCCCTGCTGTAGTATCTCTTCAGTCCCCAGTACCCACTGTTTAGTTTAAGGTTGGTTTTTTTTTTTTTTTTTTTTTTTTTGCTTTTTGGGTCACACGCAGGGATGCTCAGGGGTTGCTCCTGACTCTGCACTCAAGAATACTCTTGGCAGTGCTTGGGGGACCATATGGAATGCTGGGGATCGAACCCAGGTCAGCTATGTGCATGGCAAACACCCTCCCCGCTGTACTATTGCTCCGGCCCACCCACATTTTTGTACCCTGTTCCACACTCTGGTGTAAGATCAGACCCTTGCTTCTGAAAGAACATTCACTTCTTTTATTATTATTATTATTAAAATTTATTTATTTTTTAATTAATGAGTCACAGTGAGGGTACAGTTACAGATTCACACATTTTCGTGCTTGTTTTTCCCTCATGCAATGTTTGAGAGCCCATCCCTCCACCAGTGTCCATTCTGCACCACCAATGAACCCAGTATCCATCCCACCCTGCCTCTGTGACGGGGCATTCCAATTTGATATCTCTCTTTCCTTTTGGATGTTGTGGTTTGCAATAGGGGTATTGAGTGGTCATCCTGTTCAGTCTCTAGTCTACTTTCAGCACGCATCTTCCTTCCCGCACAGGATCTCCAATCACATATTACTTGGAGGTACATTCACTTCTTACGTAGAATAAAGAAAGGAAAGAAAGGAGGGGATTTTTCTTCAGCCTGTATGTGGCTCACTTGCCCGTGTATAACCAAGTAACTTAAGATTTTGTTTTCTGTTAATGGGCCCAGCTGAAGGTAGGCAGGGCTTCAGATTGACATCTCTTTGCTAAAATTTGCTTGCACGTCAGTCCTCAGGCGGCAGTAAGTGCATTATTCTTGACTGATGACAGAATCCACTCCAAGCTCATCTCTGATTGCCAGGCACCCATTTTGATACTGATGGGGAGTCAGCAGAGGGACCTTCCCGACTTCCCCTGCTGCATCATCCAGGAAGACTAACTCTAGACGGTAGGCAGGCCCAGCACGGAATGCAAACCTTCCAATGGAGTCTGGAGTTTGGAATTTTGGAGAATTGAAAGCCTGAGGTGCTGACTTGAGGGTGGGGGGCACATTGAACAGGCTGCTGGGTACTGTCATCATTGGGTTAGTCTGAGGCAAGGTCAGTCTCAGCAAAACGAGTGCAGAAAGCCCGACTGGTTGTAGGTGGACTCTCACAGATGTAGGGTCTCAGGCCAGGCTAATATAGGAGGGCAGAATGTCATGGACCTTCGTGAAAGATAGAATTAAGTGGGGTATGCATGCGTGAATCTAGCACAACCTATTCTAAATGGTGCTAATGATTACACATGCACGCACTTGCATCTACAGCACATGAAAAGTGACCAAAGTACTGTGTCCGGCACAAAGAAAACAAGTTTTGGAGCATCAGGAGTCCCTTAAGAACAGGAGCAAGAGGCTGGCACAGGGATTCCTGGCCCTTCACCACAACTGCCCACTGCATCATGTCGCCTGCACTAAGGCCTCTGCTGGTGTCTTGTTTCAGAGGGACATGGCACCGAGGACGATCTTACTGCAGGGGCTGAGGCTCCAGAATAAGGCTCCTGTGACTGGGCACGGCCTTTGCCGCCATCCGGGGATCCTCCGGGCTTCTGCTGCTGGCTGGAGGTTGGCACTGCATGCCTGTGTCTCCCAGGGAGGAGGATGATGCAGTAGTGAGTCAGACGGGCATCCACGGCTGCGTGTTCTGGCAGGCACTGTGCGGCTGGCCGCGTGAGAGGGAGGGGCTCTGCTCAGAGGCCCGTTCTAAGGACCAGCGCCTCTGCACCTCTGCCCCGGAGAAAAGGCCCGGGCATGTGGCAGACTCTAGGTCCATGCCTGGGGCTGGCCGGTTGGGCTGGAGAGGAGAGGCGTGAAGCCCTTGGAGATGGGCGGGGGCAGCTGCCCCTGCAGAGCCTGTGGTGGGAGACTGGTGGGTGAGCAAGAGAGAAGATGGGGGGGTTTCTGGGAGACAGAGGGCTCCCAGCCAGGTTCAGGGAGCCAGTGGCTGCCCACAAGCGCTTTAAGTTATATAAATTCATTCAAACACCATTTTAAAAAGTTTTTAGGGAAGGGGTGGATGTTTGAGCCACACCCAACTGCTTAGGACTTCTGGCTCTATTCAGGGATCTCTCCTGGCATCTGGGGGACCGTAGGCAGCGCCAGGGCTTTGGTGCCTCGTGCACGCAAGCATCTGGCCTCACTCTTGCTTCCTCCAACAGATTTTTATTTGTTGTACTCAGTAGTCTGGGTGAGCAAAAGAGCAGAACTTTCAGACCTGAGATTTTATTTGAGATGGTGAGATAGGGCTCGTGTTGGAACCCAAGGTAATTGGGTAATTGTCTCTGCTCCCTGGCCTGGAGGCAGCCTTCTGTGTCAGGGTGTTCTTGTCACTGAGATTGGGACTGGACTTAACTGAAGAAGAAGCTTCCTGGGTTTGGCCAAGTAACTAATAGATTCGACCATAGGCTTATCCTTGGGGTTGTCTGTGTCTGTGTCTGTGTCCGTGGCTCTGGGCATCAGCCAGGCTCCATGTGCAAGGCAAGTGCTCAGCCACTGAGCTCCATCCCTGGGTGCCCTGCTTTTTGCTCTGAGGCTGTGAATGGGTCACAGCTGACTTCCCTTCTCCTCATTGCTGCTGTGGTGCCAACTCGGGCTCACCCATACTTGGTTGTGGTTCTCATATTCTTGGTTCTGTGACTCACGGGAAGTTGCACGTTGGCCTTGGTGCTCACACTGTTGTGTGCGGTTTCCTACCTCAGCTGTGGTGCAAGCATACACAGCTGGTCAGTCTTCTTTAGCTGTGGGGCCCAAGTACATTTTCTCTCTGAGCACCTCAGTGTGGTACTCACGACTGTCGGGCTTAGGACCAATTCTGGATTGAAATCCCATCCTTGTGCTTGCAAGGCAAAGACTTTGGGCTGGCCCATCCCCCAAAACCCCATAGTTGACCTTTACTTATTTATTTTTTTTTTTTTGCTTTTTGGGTCACACCTGGCGATGCACAGGGGTTACTCCTGGCTATGCACTCAGGAATCACCCCTGGCCGTGCTCAGGGGACCATATGGGATGCTGGGATTTGAACCCGGGTCGGCCGCGTGCAAGGCAAACGCCCTACCCGCTGTGCTATCTCTCCAGCCCCGACCTTTACTTATTTTTAAAATTAATTACCTATTTCTTTTGTTTTGGGGCCACCTTAGGGGGTGCTAAGGGCTGACTCCTAGTTCTTTACTCAGAGATCGTTCCTGGCAGGGCTCAGGTGACCATATGGGATGCCAGGGATCAAACCTGGGTCAACTGCATGCAAGACAAGTGCCCTACCCTCTGTACTATAGTTCTGGCCCATGGCCTTAATTTGAAAAGTTGGTCTATTCGTGCATTTTGCCATTTTGTGCTGGGGCTGGAGCGATAACACCGCGGTTACATTTGCCTTGCACACGGCCGATCTGGGTTCGATTCCTCCGCCCCTCTCGGAGAGCCCAGCAAGTTACCCAGAGTATCTCTCCCGCATGGTAGAGCCTGGCAAGCTATTCGTGGCATATTCGATACTCCAAAAACAGTAACAAGTCTCACAATAAAGACGTTAATGGTGCCCGCTCGAGCAAATCAATGAACAACACGATGAGAGTGACAGTAACATATTCGTGATCAAGGGTATGAGATCTACGTTACTGTCACATTTAAATAGTAAACTCTTGAAGTATATTGTGTAGAGATGCAACTGGATTTTTTTGCCCTTTTTTGGGGTGGTGGCGGGCGGGGCACACTGGCAATGCTCAGGGCTTCCTCCTGGCTCTGCAATCAGGAATAACTCCTGGCAGGCTCAGGGGACCATATAGGATTCCAGGGATCGAACCCAGGTCAGCTTTGTTCAAGGAAATTGTCCTAGCTGCTGTACCATCTCTCCAGCTCTGAATGGACCAATTTCTTGAATAAATAAGAAAGCATGAGTCGATCTGTGACTTATAGACTTCAGTGGAAAGCTGTCTGTAGGGATTAGGGGAGGCGAAAGGCATTACAGAGGAGCCAGCGAGAACTCCTTGCTGCCTGTGAGATTTCTCTATAGTTTCACTGGAGGCTTCTGTGTTTTCCTTTATAATATCTCTAAGAGAGACCTGGTGATTGAGATTACTTCTCCTTTAACCCAAAGAACATAAGTTACACTCCGTTTTTGCCTTAACCCTTGTGCAGCTCTGCAGGGAAAATATTATTCAGCTCTGAGCAGTCTTTGCAAGTGGGGCCACGGAGACACCCTGAGCAAACTCGCTACCAGCATTCTGTCACCGGAAGCCCGAGTCCGGAGAACACAAGGTACTCTCCCAGCCTGGTGTCTGCGAGATGCCCTCCTGATGACTGAGGCCGAGACGAGCAGGCTCATGGCCTGAGTGGGGCTGGTCATTCCCACCTACTCCTTCAGCTCTTCCTCTAGCCACGCGCAGTCCTCAGACTGGGTGGCTGAGTGGGGGTCACAGTGCAGACTTCACGTTCCAGTCGGCGTGATATGCCACCTGGTGCTGGCTCAGCAGTAACCGTTCCCCTGCTGTCCAGACTTACCTCCCCCAGCTGGGTGCTTTGACACTGTCCAGCCCTGCCTCGGCTGTGGGTATAGGTCAAGGGCCTCTGGGTGCCCAGGGCATCCTGTCGGCAGTTCAGACATAGCCATGACTCAGGGAGGAGGTGGTGGAGGCTTTGGTTGTGATAAAGAGACGTTCAATACTCAGAAATTCTGTCGAGGGCTCTGGTTCTGAGAGATAAAACAAATTCTAGTTGGTCATGAGAGGGTCAACTTAATTCTGATGCCTGGTTTGTATTAGGAGCCGGGACACACACATGGAAGGAGCAGTACATTTGGCATGTGGAACAGTGAGCCGGGGTCTTTCTGTGTTTTTGTTTTGAGACAACACTGGTGGTGTGTAGGGGACTGCGTGATGCAGGGATGGCACCCAAGGCTCCTGAAAGTAAACATGCACACATGGCCCCTTGGAACCATCTCCCATGCCCCGTTAGCCAGTGTCTTATTTCCCGATTCAAAATGTTTCAGACCTTGAATCAAGGACCTGTGACTGTTGCTTTTCAGTGGCTGACAAACGGTGTTTCCACAGTTGGTCACAAAACAAAGCTCCCTGTGCTTTGACTAGAAGGTGCCAGACAGATGCTTTCCTCACCGGAGAGACCTCAGAATCAGGTGGAGGAGGAGAGGTGGGAGAATTGGGGTCTGTGTGTTGGCTGAGGTGGTCTGAGCCCTCAGTTTATTTATTTCGGGGTGTGGGGGACACACGTATCTGTACTCAGGGCTTACTCCTGGCTCTGTGCTCTGGGATCACTCCTGGCATTGCTGGGGGAGGCAATCTGTGGTGCCAGGGACTGAACTAGAGCCGGCAGGTAGCAAGGCAAGCACCTTAACCGCTGAACTGCCTCTCCGACTCTGAGGCTTAGGGGGAGGCGGGGCAGCGCTGAAGTGGGGTTTGTTCTATTCTGAGCATGGGCTCAGATCATGAGCTTTGGAAGGGAGTGGCTCTCAGTCTCAGAAACTGAGGCGCAGCTTCGGACGGAGGCCTTCTGCGCTCACTTCCTTTCACCTGGTGGTTCTTCAGCACTGCCAGAAGCATCTCATCTTTGTCTTTAATCAGCCAGCTAACCGGCTGAGTGAGTTTAGTTGTAATGAAGAAAAGCAAAGGTCGGGCAGTTGTTAGGATTGTGACCCGGGCTGGTTAATTACCTGGAACAGATGGTCCATCTTTGTCACTGTGGTGCCTTGGCTTCCCTTTGACCTAGAAAGGAAGTCAGGGCAGCACATCAGAAAATCAGTTGGGGGGAAAGATTGACAGGCAGCTGTAATCTCACATGGCAGCTGTTAGTATCATTGAAATCACAGAAACGAAACAGAACTGCTGGACTGTGGGCGAATTGCCTGAGTAAAAGTAGGTGTGATTTTCGGTGCAGGTCCGGGCGATGTTGGCTTTCAGGTTTATGGTTGGACTTTGCCTCCTGTTTAGGGACTGGTTTTTATTGTCTCTCAACGGGCTGGGATCAACCTTTAGGTTGTAGGTGGGTCAGGAATGAATGTTGGGCTTGCTCTGAGTTGGTAGAAATCTGTGTGACTCTGGTGCTCAGGATTGCTGGGTGGGAATTGTCTTACAGTGAGAACAATCCCCAGGGGTCAGTAGGGACTGTGGGGAATGAGTGTGGGTAGACATTTGTGGCTCATTCAAAGATCTAGATTTCCCAGGATACTGCATGAGGAGCTGGTTGTCTTTATCACCGGAAGTGATGGATTACAGTTTCCTGTTGCGGACACACCTTTAGTGAACTTAAAAATGATGTGATGTACTGGATTTAGAGGGTCGGCAAGAAAGCTGGCTGGGAAATGTCAGAGGTGGGTGGGCCATCTGCTCACAGTGGTGGCTGGCGTGTCTCTGTGTTGGTGTGAGGTGTCTAGAGTTTTTTTTCTGGGAGCCTTTGAGTATCCCCCATGTGACCCAGGCATGACGGAGCTCCCTGTGGCTTGTGCACGAAGCGTGCTGATTGAGTTAATGTGTAAGCAGGAAGCAGCTTCTGTGCCAAGTGCTGTGGTCACCCCGCTGGGCTTCTCAGACTGGCCCTCTCTTTTCAGTTCCCCTGGACCCAGGACCCCAGCAGCCATGTCGAAGCACCAGAGTGATGTCGGGACTGCCTTCATTCAGACCCAGCAGCTGCACGCGGCCATGGCCGACACTTTCCTGGAGCACATGTGCCGCCTGGACATCGACTCGGCGCCCATCACGGCCCGCAACACAGGCATCATCTGCACCATCGGTGAGTGTGTGTCCCTACTGCACGCGGACGCATCGGTTTTCTGCTCCCAAAATAACTGTAGTAAACCTGTGTGCTTAATGACACGTCAAATAGTATTTCTGGAGGGGTGGAGGACCCACTTCTAGTAGTGCTGAGTTGCAGATCCCAGGCTCCTGCATGGAAAAGACACACACAGCAGCTCTTTGAGCAAGTTCCTCGGCCCACTACCCTGTTGTTACAGGGAGTCTGAGGAAACGCTTTCCTTGCTAACTTTCCTGATCTTTTTTTAGCAGGTTTTTGAGAGCATCTAAGAAACTTTTTTTTTTTCCTTGCAGGTAAAATTTAGGGGACAAGTAGGATATCAAGACTTCTTTAAACTTTAGCCAGCTTAGAGGGTCATTCCTACTTTGAATAACACTTGACAACTGCCTTTTCCTAGGCCCAGCCTCCCGGTCAGTGGAGATGTTGAAGGAGATGATTAAGTCAGGAATGAACGTGGCTCGTTTGAACTTCTCTCACGGAACTCATGAGGTGGGTTCTTGGGTCTCTGGGCCCTGGCGTGGCTTGATGGGTGGGGTACAGTGTTCGTGTAGCCATAGTGGACCAGACAAGAGTGAATCTGGATTTTCCATCTTTTGGGAAGATTGTTTTTATGATTCCATTCCTGCCCTCATTTCCTAGTCTTTGCCACCTTGCTGGCCAAGTCTTCTGAAGCCAAGAAGATCCATTTTGTCACAGGCTTGGTTTTCCTGTTCACCTGTGCTGCCACTGGCCCTCACAAAGGAAAGCCGGGAGGGTTCCACTGGAAACCCCACTCAACCACCAGGTCGCCCAGCCACCACCCAGCTGGACACTTGCTACAGGCAGTCTCTGGTGCACTAGTCTACTGGTGAACCTAGAGGTCACCTGCAGATTCGCTCCTCTCTTAAGTCAGAACCATCACCATTGCGAGGTGGCCACCGAGTTTAATGCACTGTCTGGCCCATGGTTACTTCACTATTAAGTTTCCAACCAGTTGCTTCCCAAGGGTTTTTTGGACATTAAAATGAAACAGTGGGGCCGGAGCATTAGCACAGCGGGTAGGGCGTTTGCCTTGCACTCAGCCGACCCGGGTTCGATCCCCAGCATCCCATATGGTCCCCCAAGCACCGCCAGGAGTAATTCCTGAGTGCAAAGCCAGGAGTAACCCCTGAGCATCGCTGGGTGTGACCCAAAAAGGAAAAAAGAAAAAAAAACCAAAAAAACGAAACAGTCCACAGGCTTCCCCGGGGATCCCAGGGGAAATGTATGTGCACCAGAACTGTTTATTGGCTCATTTGAGTGGGAGACAGGCTGGAGCCAGGGCACGGCAGCAGCTGTGGGGAAATGCTCCCTCCCTGTGGGCTCCCAAGTTCAGAGTTGACTCTGGGGGGGAGTGGGGCGCCTGGGGGACAGGGCCTTTCTCAAACCTTCAGGATCAGGCAGTAAGCCAGATCTGTCCTCCGGGATATCCTCTATCCTCCCGGAGATCTATCCTCTGGGCGTTGATAGGCTCTGGGCATTGGTAGGGGAATAGTGGATGAGGCAGGTGGTAGGGGGTTGCCCTCTGGCATTTGGAAGGTTGTGTTAAGTTCAGAGTAAAAATAAAACACCAGGAGATGCAACCCAAGAGGTGAAGTCCCCCTTTCTGGAAACATGAGCCTCCACGTTGAGTCTCTAACCCGTGTACTATCCACAGCCTATGGCCTGGCAGGCCACCCAGCCTCAGATGCCATGGGGCCTGTCTGTCTTCGCCGGACTCAACTCGGCAGTGAGACAGTTTCCTGGTGGCAGTTTGTCATTTTCCAAGCGAGGGTGTCCTCAGCTGGTGTCACCAGGAAGGGCCTCCTGTCACTTGAATCTGTGAGGGTTGGTTTGCTGCTGGCATGTGCTGGAGTGGGCAGGGAAGGAGCAGAAATAGATCTGAAGCAGCTGACCTTTAGCTGGACCCTCCCATCCACTCCATCTGGTAAAACAAACTGGGGCAGCTCTGAGGGTGGCGGCCAGGCTCAGCAGGACCCGTCACAGCTTTGGAGAGGGGTGGGCGCGGGCATTTGGGGGATTTTTCTGTTTCAAGCACAAAAGGCATTTAGAGGTGAACTGTTTCCTTACTCCCCACTTAGAGCAGGGATTCAGGAGAAAAAACAGCTTCTCTTTGTTTAATCTGAGGTTTTGGACAAAGGGGGGGCAGGGAATCAGGCTTGGGGACAGGATCTGAAAGGGCCCTAGTGGAGTGTGCTAGAAATAGTCTGCAGGCCTGGCTCTTCATCAGCGCGGTTAGCCAGTGGGCATGGCGTGCTTTCCCAGCTCAGGTAAGTTTAGAGAATCCAGGCTGATGTGGCTTCCCTCCCTCCCGCCGCCAGAGGCACCGTCTGTCTGCACCCTCTCTTATGTCTGCTCTGATACCATTTGCAGGCAGATGGAGATGAATCTTAGGAGGATGTGGCTTCATAATGCCATGTTACCCAGAAATTCTGAATTAAATGTACTTGGCCAAGGAAGTTCCAGGAATCAGAGTTTCATATTGGGATTAAATAGTATGGACAGTATAACGTAAGGCAACAATAACATTAATGGGATAACTCTGGTCATTTCTGCTTGAAGTAGTCACCATGTGTTCTTTTACTTATGTCAGCTCTGACAATATTCATTCCTCTAAAATTCATTCCTCAACGTTCATTCCTCTAAAATGTGATTTTCACTTGTCAGTGCTTTTTCATTGCAAGTCAACAGTAGAAATTTTCACTACTTAATTAGGATGTTCTACCTTATGGTGAATCAATAATAAATAAATAAATAAATAAAATAAGGACGTTTTGTTCCCACCCCACTCCTCACCCCCACCTACCAAACCCCCACACCATGTACAATACTCTTTTCAGATCATATAAATCTTTGCCTTTTACTAAAAAAATTAAAAATTCATTGAAACCATAAAACTCAGTGGTTCTCATTGGGTCTTCCTGAATGAAAAGTGAAGATTTCAGACACAAGTTTTAGGCCAGTTGGAGATGAAGCTTTGCTCCATTTCCTTCTCAAAGGTGTGGCTGCCGGGGGGCGGGGGGAGGGGGCGGAGGGAGGGTCGGGAGCAGGCCCAGAGTGCAGAATCAGATTCTAGTATCCTAGTACCTCTGTTTCACGGGCAGTCCCATTGACTGCGCTGACAACTTCTGATGTCTTGGCCCCAGCTCCCTTATTGGTTGAACAGTTGTGGCAAGTTCAGACTGAAAAGAGAAAGGATTTTAGACTGAAGTTTGGGGCCAGGATTTGTGCCTGAGAACTGGCAAAGGGACTTGGGAGAAAGGCATATTCCTGCCTTTCCCGGCATCCTTTCTGTCTGACCCGCTCTGGAGAGGGATTGTGAAACCGTCTGTGCGAGGTGTTATTGAGTTTTGGCCACTGTTCGCTAAAGTAAATAACTTTGAGTTTAAATTGCAGCTGGAATCAATAGAGAAAAAGCTCCAAATTACCGACGATCAGATCAACAGTCATCAGACTGGTGTTGCTAAAACCACAAATTCTGGGGCTGTTTTCTGCAGTCGTTTGCTATAGTGGGGGGAGAGAACGGCCTGAAGAAGACGGTCTCCTTCCTGCTGAGCCATGGGTGTGCCCAGGCCTTTCTTGGGGCTTGGCAGTGGTATCTGAATATTCCTAAGATTTGCTCTTAGAGGCCCCCGGTGATGGGGCTGTGGGTCTGTCTCCACGTGCCCTGTGTCCCAGGCTCATTCCTGCCACCTCTTCCTTCTGCAGTACCACGCAGAGACGATCAAGAATGTGCGCGCTGCCACGGAGAGCTTTGCTTCTGACCCCATTCTCTACCGGCCTGTGGCCGTCGCCCTGGACACTAAGGGACCTGAGATCCGAACTGGGCTCATTAAGGGCGTGAGTATCCCCGGGAGCACGGGGGGGCCCTGCTGGGGTGCTGTACCCCCCTGACACTCCTCAGCAGCCTTTTTCCTGTCCGGAAGCCACAGTCCTGAGTTTGGGTTAATAAATGAGGGGTTCATTCATTGCTGCTGAAAATGTTGACCCACCCACCACCCCGCTCCCCCCTCTTTGCTAAGAAATCAGAAAGGACCTTTTGGGTTTTTTTTTCTATTATTAAATCACATAACTGAAACAATGGGGGTTTCCCTTGGGTTATTTCTTGACTCATGCCTAAAGAATAGCACTGTAGCACTGTCCTCCCGTTGTTCATTGATTTGCTCGAGTGGGCACCAGTAATATCTCAATTGTGAGACTTATTGTTAACTGTTTTTGGCATATAGAATACGCCACGGGGAGCTTGCCAGGCTCTGCCGTGTGGGCGGGATACTCTTGGTAGCTTGCTGGGCTCTTCGAGAGGGACGGAGGAATCAAACCTGGGTCGGCTGTGTGCAAGACAAACACCCTACCCGCTGTGCTATCGCTCCAGCCCAGAGAAAAATGCTTTCTCGATGCCAAGGTGTGATCATTGCCTCCCAGAGGGAGGAGGGGTCTTTGCTTCCTGCCGCAGGGCTGGCCTCTCTGCACTTTGGGCTCAGGGACACCGGATTGTCTCATCCACAGAGCGGCACCGCGGAGGTGGAGCTCAAGAAGGGCGCCAAGCTCAAGATCACTCTGGATAATGCCTACATGGAGAAGTGTGACGAGAACACCCTGTGGCTGGACTACAAGAACATTTGCAAGGTGGTGGAAGTAGGCAGCAAGATCTACGTGGATGATGGTCTCATTTCTCTGCAAGTGAAGGAGAAAGGTGAGTACTGGGCCAGGCTCTAATGGTCAGAATCTGTCTCCTGTCTCGAGATTTCTGCTGACTTATAAAGAATATTAGAAGTTTGGCTGACAGCAAACACTTTCTGGTTCAGAAGCTAAATTTTTTGGGTGGGGGTTGTATCCAGACACCTTTGTTCAGGACATAATTGGACTCCACAGCCTCTGGGATGAGTCACGTTCAGTCTGGTGTCTTCAGACTCATCAACATGAAACTTGGGAAAACCCCTACTTCATGGAAATGGGGGTCTCTGGCATCCAGGGAACTTGAACTTAGCCTGGTGCATAGCCTCAGTTCCATGCTCCTTGTTTTGTTCGGAGCCTACAATTGAGACCAGCATAGAGCAGCTATGAATGCCCACTGCAAAGGCCTGAACTCTAAGGTCCACTGGAAACAGCCCTTAGCAGCCACTGGCTATGGACGCTGCCAGGGAAGGGCTTAGTGTTTGAAGCCACTGCACACAAGTCTCTATTTTGTGTTATCTCATTTTGCTTTTGGGCCACATGCATTGGTGGTCAGGGCTCACTCCTGGCTCTGCCCCCAGGGATCACTTCTGGTGCCTGGCAATGCCCTAGCCAGTAGTACTATTGATCTGGTCTGCATCTATATTCTTAAAAGTATGTTCTAGCCTTACATATGGCCAATCTCAGTTTGATCCCTGGTGTCAAGCATTGCTGGATATGACCTGAAAAACCAAAACTGTGGCCCAAAAACAAAGCCAGTACTGCTGGGGGGCAGGTTCCATGAAATTAAATGAGAATATACCTTATTCTTAAAACTAGAAGTGAAGTAATCAAGTTCTTGGGAGTATATGTGAGATTTTTTCCCTCCCACCTGTCCTCCTTTTGGAGTTTTGGTTTCTTTCTCTCTACCTCAGTCTGATACATTCAGGACTCCAGTGTGCCTGGGGATGCTAGCTAATTTTCATCTTTGGGGGGTGGGCTCATGCCTGGCAGTGCTTACTCCTGGCTCTGGAATTACTCAGGAATCATTCCTGGCAAGGCTCAGCAGGCCATATGGAGTGTGGGGATCAAACTTGGCTTGTTCACATGCAAGGCAAGCATGTGACACTGGCTTGATCCCCAGCACCCATATGGTCCCCTAAGCACAGCAGGGTGTGGCCCCAAACCTAAATTAAAAACCTAAAAATAAAACCTAAAAGTAACACTTTGGTAGGTGTTACTGTTTGTTTCACAGGTGAGGAAACAGAGTTGCTAATGGACTTGCCCAGGCTTAGTGGAGCTGGGATTGGTTTCTAGTACGGGCAGCAGGGGCAGTGCCTTCTTACTGAGCACACTCGCCCTGTTCTGTCGCCCCTTCCGCCCCCCGTGGAACAGGTGCTGACTACCTGGTGACAGAGGTGGAGAACGGAGGCTCCCTGGGCAGCAAGAAGGGTGTGAACCTCCCCGGAGCTGCTGTGGATCTGCCCGCCGTGTCGGAGAAGGACATCCAGGATCTGAAGTTCGGGGTTGAACAGGACGTGGATATGGTGTTTGCGTCTTTCATCCGCAAGGCGGCGGATGTTCATGAGGTCAGGAAGGTCCTTGGAGAGAAAGGAAAGAACATCAAAATCATCAGCAAGATCGAGAACCATGAGGGCGTTCGGAGGTGAGTCCCGCTGCCCATCCGGCATCCTGTAAGTGAGTCCCTGCCTCCTGGACCTGGCCACTGCCCATCTCCGCGCAGGCCTCTCAGTCTGGTCCAGCCCTCAGACTGCCTGCAGAGGCAGCGTGGTAGGCATTGGTATGTAGAACAGAAAGGATTTCCTAATCTCCGCTTCTCGATGGATGCCAGCCTCTGGCTGCTGTGTCCAGGGACAGCACTGGAAAGGGAGTCCAGGTCACAGCGCACAGACTGGGCAGTGGCATTCTGTGCTTCTGGTCATGAGTGTTGCCCTCACCTGCTTTAGAAGAGGGAACTCCCAGGAGCACCCTGTGTGGAAACTGTGTCCCTCACTTGGAACCACAGCTCACCTCGGGCAGCTCTCTGCTCCCAGCCTGTGTCTTCCCTCCGAAACAGCTGGAGAGATCACTGTGCTGGCCTGGGCGTGGTCTTGATGGCCCAGAGCAAAGCGTATGGTTCTCTAGGTTTTGATTGTCCTAGCTTGGTGTCCTTGTTTCCCCCCACTCACCACGAGTCATCTTGGACTCCCTACCCTGTCACAGCTCCAAGCGGCTGGAACCCTAGAGCAGTTTGAGCTCTCGGGCCTGAGCTGGCCGTGGCTCTCGGTTGCTCCCTTTAACTTTCAGGGCCCCTGCTGTCCCTGTGCCCTGTGCTCCCAGACTTGGTGCAGGGGCCAGGCAGAGCCGCATGGACTTGGGCCTTCGGCAACCTCTGGTGACTGTATGAGGCTCTTGGCCAGCAGAGGCCTTGGGGAGTGGAGGGTGGAGAGTGGTATTGAGGCCCCACAGAACATGGGTGTAAAGGAGACGGGTGGTGGCTGCGGAGGCGTCCTCCCCCGCCTCCCGCCACGGGGACTCCATAGAGCTGAAGAAGCTCACTGGTGGGCGGGAGCTGAGGTCTCAGTGCCCCAGCCCCTCGGCCTGTGCGAGATCTGATACAGGGGCTGGTGAGGCGCAGCCCAGCCAGTCCTGGGGGGCTGTGGTCCCCGTTCCGCAAAATGAATCTCTCTCCCAACTTCTCTCTCAGGTTTGATGAGATCCTGGAAGCCAGCGATGGCATCATGGTGGCCCGTGGTGACCTCGGCATTGAGATCCCTGCGGAGAAGGTCTTCCTTGCGCAGAAGATGATGATTGGGCGGTGCAATCGGGCTGGGAAGCCAGTTATCTGCGCCACCCAGGCACGTGTCTCCTGTTGCACAGGAAGCATTGGCGGCTTCTTGCCCCCCCTCCCCACCTACCTTTGTCTCTCTCCCTCCCTTCCATGCCTCACATGCTTACACAGACATGCATGCAGTCCCTTTGCTCATGCTCACAGGCACACTCTCCGGGGTGTCAGCTCTGTGGACAGACCGACCACGAGTCAGGAGTGCTCACTCTCCTCTCCCCTGCAGATGCTGGAGAGCATGATCAAGAAGCCGCGTCCCACCCGGGCCGAGGGCAGCGACGTGGCCAATGCAGTGCTGGACGGAGCTGACTGCATCATGCTGTCCGGCGAGACGGCCAAAGGGGACTACCCGCTGGAGGCTGTGCGCATGCAGCACCTGGTGAGTTCCAACAACCCCAGCGAGCTCTCATGCCAGGCGACTTCTTACAGGCTTTGGCCTCCAGAACCTTCTGTCACCTTGTTCTCCGAGTTCCAACCATTGTGAGGAAGTGTGCACTGGGGTGATGGTGGAGTCTAGTGTGTTGGAGTGTTTTGCGTTTTGACTGTTCTGCCTTCTGCCCGCCTCCCCACTGTGCCCTTCTGTCGGGGAGGGACGGCAGGGGTGGGGACATTCTTCACTGGATAGAGCCCGGCCGCTGCTGGCTTCGGGTTGTGACACCCACTCTGACCTTCCTCTGGGTGACCGTGGGGCTGTGCACCCTTTGCTTTGTTCTTGGGGAGTTCCTGGACTCCTTCCAGGCAGTCTCCTTTTTTCTCTCGTGTTTTTAGCCTTCTCCCACACAGACGCCCCCTGGGCCCGCCCTGGAGGCTGTTGTCTGCACTGAGTTGACTGGTGCTGGCCTTGCATGGTGTCTGCAAATGGGACCTGCTTTGCTGGGCTGGCGCACTCACCGCAGACTAAAGCAGGGGTCTCAGTGACAGGTGACCGTCCCACAGGGAGAAGGGGCAGAAGCATCAAGAGCATTGGGTTTCACTCTTCTCGCGGGGATGGTTCCTCACTGTGTTCCTGATGGCCGTGTCCACTGCCTAGATTGTCTCCATGAGGATCGTTCCTCTGTCCCTATGCTTTGGGAGTGAGGGTTGATTGACACTGGGGTCTGGTGTCGGATTTGCTTGGGTCTGGAGAAGACGAGTGCAGCCAGCTGGCCTTCCCGCCACCCTCGGGCAATGCTTATCAGGTGTATGGCTCACTGAGTTTGCCTGTACCCTGTACCCGGAAATGGCCTTATCTTTAACCTTTGGGCAGTGAAGCACCCGCTTCCTTTATGTGGAGAGCATCCAATATGCTCCCAGAATTAATTTTATACACTTTTATTTACTCATTTTGGGCCATACCCAGTGGTGCTCAGGGGCTACACCTGGCCCTGTGCTTGGAAGTTGGTTGTTCTGGGGACTAGGGACTAGGCAATGCTGGGGATCAAACCTGGGTCCCCTACTTGCAGAGCCTGTGCCCAACTCATTGAGCCATCTCTTTGGCCCTTTCCCCTGAAATTTAAACTACTCTCAGAGCAACTTCTAGCTTAAACACCTTCTTTGCCTTTGAATTTTATGTGTTCAGTTATTAGCCTCCTAGAGAAGACATATTTATAGTGAAGACTTTAATTGAGTTCTTCCGGGCAGTCTCCGGCATTCTTGGTGATTGGAGGATCCATTCTGAAGCCGGTGGACACGAGCCCCAGACCAGCCCGGCAGATGCTGCTGCCCCATGGATGCGACCAGCTTGCTGTCCCCATCCCTGGGGCCTAGGCCTCCCCCTCACACCTGCCCTGAGGGGCTAAGAGTGGCTGATAAGGTCACTCTGGCAGGAAATGATAGACCTGAACCAGTCAGCCTGCTAGAGGAGGGGGCTCTCCATACACCCCATTTCTCCACGGGTCTTCCTGCCTTAGCTGTGCGTATAGCCTCGGACTTAGACCAGAGTGTCACCTGTGACCTGCATGAGGAACCCACATAACCTGTCTTGTATGTCTTTGGGCAAATCATCACTCAAGCCTTGCCATAAAGTGAGTTAGATGTAATTCATTGTAGCCTTTGTGTCAAATATTCACAGCTGTTACTAAATGCTGAGTGAGGGAGTCCTTATATATGTGAGATAGCTTTCAGCCCAGCGTGTAAGTGGGGTGTGCACAGTAATGGAGCCGCACCTGCTGCCCCTGGACCCAGGATCCTCTGAGGTCAGGGACTATGACTGGGCTCTGACTTCCCGGCCTGCCTTTCTGTACCCTACTCTCTGCCGTGACCAGACAGGCGCCACAGAGAGGAGCCGAGCAAGGTGTGGGTGCCGGCTCTGCGGCTGTGAGGACTGGGCCAGCTGGGCGGCTCCTCCATCCACCCCCCCTTCCCCCCGCAGTCAGCACTGCTAGCAGCTTCTCCTAACTGGGCTGCTTTCCCCAACGCCTGACCCGTGCAGCTACTGACCTGTGACTGAGGCTAGGCAGCACAGGTACGGTGGTGTTCCTGCTCGAGACCCCTCCCAGACTGCATGCCTTCTTTCTCAGAGAAAGACCTTTTAACCTAGTAAATCCCGCCACATGTCTGCTTAGCTGTCACATTAATGACACGGGTGACTGATTCCTCCTCACTTTTACTCTCTAAGGGTGCTGGGAATGGGACATAATCCTCTAAAGCTTGCCTTCTAATTCTGGGTGTCCTTTGATCGGGTTGTCTGTAAATAACTCTGACTTTCTCATGACTTTTAATCATTAGATTTTAATCACGGGTCTGATAAAACTGTGTTCCTTCCACAAGGGTCTGTCCTCTGCACATGGCTGTTTATCACACCCCACTGGGCGGCTATTTGTCTACCCTCTGGCATTTTTTTTTCAGTTTTTTTTTTTTTGCCATACCTGGCGGTGCTTAGGGGCTACTCCTGGCTCTGTGCTCAGGGGTGCTCCTGGCAGTGCTTGGGGGAGACCAAGCTGCTGGGAGTTGAACCCGGCCTCATGTGCTTAGCCTTTTGCGCCCTCTTCCCGGCCCCCCTTTCCTGACTGGAATGTGGGTGCGCCCTGGGGCTTTTTGGGGCTTTGCCTGACACCAGCCCTCCTGGGGCTGCTCAGTGCGTTTCCATGACAGCCTCGGGAAAGGCTTGTAGCATTGCCTCCCCCCGAGTGCCTGGAAGCCAGCAGGGAGCTTTGTGGGGCACAGCCAGCCATGTGAAGAAGCCAGACCTGCCCTCCCTCTGTCCGGTCACAGTGAGGCAGGGTGCCTCACCCTGTGGAGACGCCCGCCGGAGCCCCTGTGTTGGCCGGCAATGCTGGCCCGCTCAGAGCCCATGCAGGCGTCCCTCCCCCTGCCTCTGCTGCCGGGCAGACGGAGCCATTAACCTCTCTGCCTAACTGATTGATCCCCTTCTGTCTTTCCATGTGCGTGTCTCCTCTGCCCTTCCTCTGTCCCTCTCCCCTCCTGACCCCTGCAGATAGCTCGGGAGGCCGAGGCAGCCATGTTCCACCGCCAGCTGTTTGAAGAACTTGTGCGCACGTCCAGTCACTCCACAGACCCCCTGGAGGCCATGGCCATGGGCAGCGTGGAGGCTTCCTATAAGTGCTTAGCGGCAGCTTTGATAGTTCTGACGGAGTCTGGCAGGTAGGGCCCTGCGGGCAGGTAACGACGTCCAGTCTCTTGCGCCGCCTGTTCTCGTCCAGGGCCCAGCCCTGCTGCATCTGGAGCCGGCTCAGAGCCGGCCAGCGAGGTCAGGGTAGGCTAGGGCCTCAGGAGCGCCAGAAACGCCCCGGGAGCCGCTCATGCTCTCGGCCTCTGCGGGGCCAGGTCCCCGCCCGTATCTGTGGCCTCTTCCTCCTGTCCCCAGTGTGACACAGCTCTGACGAAGCTCTGTCCCCCCCTCTCGTCCCTCTGGACGATGTCGCTCCCCTAGATTGCCCGTGAGGCAGAGGCCGCCATCTACCACATGCAGTTATTTGAGGAGCTCCGCCGCCTGGCTCCCATTACCAGCGACCCCACAGAAGCTGCCGCCGTGGGTGCCGTGGAGGCCTCCTTCAAGTGCTGCAGTGGGGCCATAATCGTCCTCACCAAGTCTGGCAGGTAGGAGGTGGGAGCGGCCCCTGGGGATGCCCTGCTCAGGATACCCCTCCTTGGGGGTCCCGGGCACGCCGATGGCACTGGGCCAGGTAAGACCCCCTCAGCTTCCGGCCTGAGTCCTGCAGGGAAGGTGTCCCCCAGGCCAAGGCCCCGCGAGAGCAGAGCTGCTTCCTCGCTGGAGAGACTCCAGCAAGCACTCGGAAGGCGCACCGGGCCATTTTGGTTTCAGAGCAAGTTTATCCTCTCTCGTGACCCAGAGGCTTCGGCTGTGACTACACGCAGAGTCCCGGGCTCTGGCGCACAGGCAGGCAGCTCTGAAGCTCTCTGAGCAGCATCAGCATCTCGCTCTGCTGTGCCTATTTCCCGCCCCTGCCCCTGCGGCCCCTCCCGGGGCCTGAGACAAGTGGGTTGTGGCCAGGAAGAGTCACAGAGCTGTCTGGCACTTCGGTGTCACTCTACCAGGTGGAGACCTGGCTTGAACTGTCCTTCACTCCCAGTTCCTGCCCGAACGGTCATGGGGGTGGGCAGCCAGGAGAGGCACCAGGCAAACAGCTCCACCGTTAGGCTTGACCTTTGTCAAAACGTCCGACTGGCCATTCGACTATTCTTAGCTCTGGTCTCCTGGGCTTCCCTCTTAGCGGGTTCTGCCTTGAGCAGGTGCTCCTCTCTGAAAGCCCTGTGAGCAGGCCAGCCGTAAGTGGAGTGTTCTCAGTTGTGACATGGCTTAGGTTCCCGGGACAGCTGCTGTGTGTCCTCAGAACTTGCCTTTTTGAGGCCTGTTCTCCTGCCAGCTCGCCCCTTGCTCCTGAGACGTACCCGCAGCTACGGGTGTGCAGGAGGAACACTCCTCTCAGGGGCCCCTGTCGCACGGCTCAGCTCACACTCACAGCTGCCTCTCCAGACAGAGCAGGAACGGAGGGTTGCAGCGTCCTTCCCGGGGCCGTGGGCCTCCTGTTCTCTTCGGATGGCCACTCTGTGTTGGTCTCGGCTTGTAGCTCCTGATGGCCGAGTGAGGAATGGGTGCCCATGAAGCTGGGTCATGGATACCTCCTGGGCCCAGAACGGAAGAGTTTGGAAGGTGGTTTTGCCACACCTGGGCCACATGCGTGAGTGCATGAGACTGGCCGTGCTGGGTCAGTCCGATCCGGGGCCTGCTGTGAGAGCAGTGGAGGGCAGGTGGGGAGAACATTCATGACCAGCTTGGTGCTGTGCGATAGGCCAGCATACGTGCAGGCACCCCCTTGGGTGCCAGCTTCTGCCTGCCCCCTGCCCCCTACCCCCCATTGAGGCCTGTTCTCCTGCCAGCAGTGGGCCCACGAGGCCGGTGTGGAAGTGGCCCGTGCTGCAGGCTCCCTGGGCCTTCCTGGGGACACTGTCTCATGGTCTCTCCTGGCCTGACCCCTGTGCCTTTCCAGGTCAGCTCACCAGGTGGCCAGATACCGCCCCCGTGCCCCCATCATTGCTGTGACCCGGAATCACCAGACGGCCCGCCAGGCCCACCTGTACCGCGGCATCTTCCCCGTGGTGTGTAAGGACCCAGTGCAGGATGCGTGGGCCGAGGATGTGGACCTCCGGGTGAACCTGGCCATGAATGTTGGTGCGTGGATGGGAGCCGGCCGGTGGGGGGGTGCGCAGCCATTGGCTTCGCTGGGGTCCTCAGGAGAGAGAACGTATAAGACCCTAGGGTGCCAGCCCCCTCCCGGGAGTTTTATCCTCTGAATCTTCCATCATCCCATTCCAGAATTCCTGGGCTGACCTAGGGAAGGAAAGCGGGGCTTTTGAGAGCAGCTCCTTGCCTTACTGGGGCCCACAGCAGGGGATCTGGGAAGTTAGGAGGGGGTCGTTTGTGGGGCATCGGCTCATGAGGTTTTGCTTATGAAAACAGCCCTTGCCTGTGGCATGGGATGGGGACACACACACACACACACACACACACACACACACACACGGCTGGTGTGGCCTTTGTCCCTGTATGAGGTTTTGCTAATGAAAACAGCTCCTGCCTGTGGCATGGGGCATGCACCCCCAAACACACACACATATGGGGCATGCACGCATACGCGTATGACACACATGGGGTTGGTGCGGCCTTTGTCCCTATATGAGTAGGTTGTCACAGGAGGAAAGCAGGCACCTAGTTTTGACCTTGGGCAGCCCTCCACCTTCTAGAGTATGAAACAAGTCGTGTCCAAAGGTCCCTGCCAACTCTGTCTGCCATCTGAGTGATAAGGAATCCCTTGTCCCCTTGGCTCGGGGTGTGAGACTAGTGCCACCTTGTGGCATAAGGAAGTAATGTCCAGTCAGGTGCGGGAGGTCAACCTGCCTGGCCTGGCTGGCATTGACTCACCAACCTTTCTTCTCTTTCTTCCCCTAGGCAAGGCCCGAGGCTTCTTCAAGACAGGAGACGTGGTCATTGTGCTGACAGGGTGGCGCCCTGGCTCTGGCTTCACCAACACCATGCGTGTGGTTCCCGTGCCGTGATGGGCTGCAGAGCCCCATCTCCAGCCCCTGCCCCACCCCTCCCCCAACCCGTCCCTTAGGTCAGCAACCGCTTGTAGTGCTCACTCCAGCTGTAGTGTGGCACTCATGGGCTGGGGCAGCAAGGCAGACGAGTGCCTCTGAAACGTGGCTCTGTTTAAGACCCTGCTCAGGGGACTCCCTCAGAGCCACTGCCCATCATGTGTCCCTGCTGCAGTGAGGGGCTAAGAGGGGTGCAGAACTGACTATAGGCCCCAGAGATAACAGAGGGCAGCAGCTCTGCCTCCTTTGTGCACTGTGTCCACTTCCTGTAGAAAATGGGTTTCCAGAAAACTAGCCCTGGCCAGGGGTCAGAAGAGAGGGGGCCACAGAGCCCGGGGCAGAGGGTCCCGGTGAAGCTGACTCTGGCCCTGGCTTGCTCTTGCTTCTCCAGCTCCCTAGGCTCCTCTCTCCCACCTTGTCGTGCTTCGTGCACTTCCGTCCCTGCACTCCACTCAGCAGTGGCCGCAGACAAACACTCCACTGCCTGCCATTCCCCCGGCTGCTGCAGCCTTCTCCAGGCCTGTTGCTATAGAGCCTACCTGTATGTCAATAAACAACAGCTGAAGCACCTGTTTCCTTTCCTTTCTGGTGGGGGTGAGAGGCTGAGCTCCACAAGACTGGGGCCTCCCGTCTGTTTCTGCTTTACTCTGGCCACCTGGATCCCTGCGGGAATCCAAGGAGCTGGGTTAGGGTGGAAGGAGCAGGGTAGGGGTACCGGGGCTCCCTGTGCTGTTTCAGCCCTGGGAAGGTATCGCTGCAGCAGCTGCATTTCTAAAAGCTGCTGTGCTTCGGAGGTAAAATCTGGGGGTGAAATGAAAAGACTTGAAATCCTAGAGGAGGGGGGCGGCCTACCCTTCCTGCTTTAGTGGGTAAGCCTAGGACATTGGCCTTTGGCCAATGTAGAATTGTAGGTAGAATTGGAACAGAGGCCCCTGGTTCTAGATCATTCTGGCTCCGTTGTGGCCATGTTCTACTACTTCCTGGAACACTTGTGACCCCAGGCTCCTTTTGTACCTAGAAACAGGAGGGAGTGGGGAATGGAGCTGAACCTACCTTGCACCGTTTCCGCTCTGCCCAGAGCCAGGCCCCTCTGGGTGCATTGGTCCTGTCCTTACATTGTGGGACTCAGGATTTCTCAAGCCCAGATCATTTTCACTCTTCCCACGCGTCTCGGGGGCTCTCTGCCCTGGTTTCCATAGTTGATTTCTGGTCTGGTCATGCAGCCATTCCATAGATATTCAAAAGTTTGTTGTCTGGAGGACAGGCTGCAACTCTTAAAAGAAAGGTGAAAGCATTCAAACTCCTGGGCACTCCCTATCACACCTCCCTCGGATCCCTTCTCTCATCTGGAGTGGAGAGCAATTCAAATGCAGCCTGGAATGCAAACTCCTGGGTGTTTGGAGGGCTTGGTTCAGCGGTCGCCAGGCTCTGAAAGTAGAAGGGGTTGGAGAGGTACCTGAATCTTGGGAGCACCCCAACCTGTCTCCTCGAGAGGCACGAGGTGTAGCTATGGGAAACTTTCCTGGCTCAAGGACGCAGCGGCAGGATGGTCCAGAGCTTCGGGCTCCACCTGGTCTGGAGAGGGGCAGGAGCGGCCAATGGGCTGCGCCCGTCCGAGCGAGCAGCCAATGGGCGCGCGGGGGCGGGCCCTGGCGGAGCTGCCGGGGGCGGGCGGGAGCTCGGTTCTGCCGCGCGGGCCCGGTGCTTGCTGCAGGCGACGCGATGACCGCGCTGAGCCGGGGCGAGGCAGCCGAGACGGGCAGGTACGGGGGTCCGCGGCGCGGCGGGCCGCGCGCGGGGCTCGGGGGCCGCCGGCGGGGTGGGGTGTGCGCGGCAGCCGCCAGGCAGGCGCTTCCCGGCCGCCGGAATGCGGGCTCGGCTCCAGCGGGGCGCGCGCCGGCCCGGGCGTCCCCCGCGCCGCGAGGTGCTGGCGCGGCCGCGGGATGCCCTGGCCGGCAGGTCTGGGCTCTTCTGAGGGGCCTGCGCCCAGGAGGCGAGGGGCCACGTGGCCAAACCAGGTCGGCAGAGGTGCCCTTCGCAGGACGCGCAGTGCCGCCCACCCCCGCTCCCCTCCATCCCCGTCGCCTTTCTCGTATTCCTGCATCCATTCATTTGTTCGTAGCCCACATCCCCGCCGCGCCTCGCTCGCTTCCCCACGGAGGGGTCAGCCTCTCCCTTCTCCCAGCCCCGTTTGCACTTGTAGGGACCCGCTGCTGCCCAGGACGCAGCGTGGAGCTGCCCTGGCACGACTCGGCCGCGCCCGCGCGCCTGGCTCCTCAGCGGGCGGGCTGGGGCGGGTCTCCCCCGTCTCGGGCCTGATCCATGGTCGCTTCTTAAGCTGCGAAGTTCCTATAGCGGGGGAGGAGGAAAGAGGTGACCGCGGGAACTGTGGGCGCTGGCCCCTGAGATGGGGTGAGATGATTTGAGAGGGAGAGTCAGCGCGAAGTTCCTCCCGGGGCCAGGGCTGAATCTCCGCAGTCAGCTCTGGAGGGTCACCTGGCACCCTGCCAGCTGCAGGTAGGATCCGAACGAACCCTTTGCCCACTCCAACCTGCTGGAGGGACCCCTCCTGTCCTGCCCGCCAAGCGTCTGTCTCATGGGGCTCCACCCAGATGTCATTTGCCCTTTCTTGCTTTTCTTGCCCCCCACTCCCGACATGCACACACTCCCACCACACCGCGTGGCTGTTCGAGGGTTCCCTGTCCTTGCAGGCATCCAGAACTAGGGAACGAGCCCGGCTCCGACACAGCCCTGTGCCCGCCCATGCACACCTCCCGCGCTCAAGTCTGATTCTTGGAAGAGCTGGAGATGTAGTTGGTGGCAGAGGGAGGTGGTATAGAGGGGGTGGCTGCCTGTAGGGAGGGCACCCATATATCCCCTGCATACCTATATGCCCTCTGAACACCCCTCTGGTCACTCAGGCTGGGCTCCAGTCCACACTTGGGGACCTCACAAGGCTGCCGTTACACTTTGACAAGTCCAGTTGTTGGAGCCAATAAGCAGATCTTCAGGACAAGCTGACAGATGCTACTATGAACTTTCAGGAGAATTTCTGTAGATTCAAGTGAAGTTATTCCTGATTGACCTTGGGAAGATATTTCGAATTAGATAGTCTAGAGAGACCAGCTGAGCCCTGGCCATGCCTTGATGGGGTTGGTGGTGGCATTTTAAGAAATTTCTGTGTTTGGGTGAGTCCTCAAACAAAGCCTTAGTGCAGACCATAAAGTTCTGTGCACCAGTTGGTCTACCTAGGGTAAGCCCTGAGGTGAGATGGGCGGCCGTCAGGATGGTCCCCACAGCCAGCTCCCAGGAGCTCTCCCAGCCGGCTCGGGAGGCTGCACCGGTCCTCAGCCTACTCACAGCCATCTTGGCCCTTGCATGTTAAGCACTGCATTTATCAGATTGGCGTGAATCAAACAGGCGTTTTTTAGTCTCATGCTGCTGTTTTGCTGTGACTTGGGACAAGGTGGTTCCTTTCTCTGGTCCAACTATGCCACCCTAAGTTAAGAGGGAAGGCTTTCTTAAGGCTTTCATGTGGTCTTTCCATGATTCTAGATTTCTGTTTTTGTTTTATTATGTATTGGTTTTGGGGCCACACCCACTGGTGGTATTAAGGGCTTACTCCTGTGTCTGTGTTCAGGGACCACTCCCGTTAGGGGCTTAGGGGAGGATATGCAAATGCCAGATACTAAACTTGTTCCGTGGCATGCAAGGAAAGTGCCTAATTCCCTACTATCTCTCTGGGGCCACCATGATTATTCCACTCACCAGTCTGTTTCCCCTTCAGTTTTTGAGGTGTTTTTTGTTTTGTTTATGTATTTGGTGTCTGCCCCTCGTACTACCCAGGGGCCACTCCCAGGTCAGTGCTCAGAGGTTACACCCCACAGTGCCAGGGATTGAACACACAAAACTTGCATTCAGTCTGGTGAGTGATGTCTCCTTGGCCTGAAGGGCTTATATAAGAAATTATATAGGGGCTGGAGCAGTAGCACAGTGGGTAGGTTGTTTGCCTTGCACGCGGCCAACCCAGGTCCAATTCCCATATGGTCCCCTGAGCACCACCAGGAGTAATTCCTGAGTGCAGAGCCAGGAGTAACCCCTGTGCATTGTCAGCAAATAAATAAATAAATAAATAAAATTATATTTAAAAAATACCCACTCTAAAAAAAATTGATTAGGGGGCTGGAGCAATAGCACAGCGGGTAGGGCATTTGCCTTGCACCTGATCAGCGATGTCTGAGTCTGGCAGGACGGCTGTCTTGGCCCCTGTGCTGCTATTCACCTGGCCGGGCATTAATCTGTCACCATCTGTTATCACCCACCTTTGAAGTTTTGATTAATTCCCCAACTGTGGACTAAAGTAGGAAGGGCAGGGGAGGCAGAAGTCATTGAGGATAAAGCTTCCTGTATAATTAACAAGTAACTGTCTCTCCAAGAGGTTCCTGCCTGCCACCGCCCAGATTCCAGAAGGAAGGGGCTCCTAGGAATAAACTGCGCTCCTTCCTTCTCCCCCACTGCAGCTTCCCATTCTTTATTAGTTTAGAAAAGCTTGGTCATATTTCAGAACTGGAGTGTTTTAATAACCTGTGGAGGCTCAACCTGTCTTTCACTCTCGTTTTATTAGTATTTCCTCAGGTCATGCTTAAAAGCCTCTTGAAAAAATTGTTAAGTTTTTTTCTTTTTATGGTGGAGGTTGTACAGCAGGTAGGGTGTTTGCCTTGCACACGGCTGACCTGGGTTCGATTCCTTTGTCCCTCTAGCTCAGAGTATTCCGCCCACAAGCTCAGAGTATTCCGCCTGCTCGGCAGAGCCTAGCAGGCTACCTGTGGCGTATTCGATATGCCAAAAACAGTAACAAGTCTCACAATGGAGACGTTACTGGTGCCTGCTCGAGCAAATTGATGAACAACGGGACGACAGTGCTACAGTGCTATGGTGGAGGTTGGTTTGGGGCCGTAGCCAGCAATACTCAGGGGCTCAGTGCTTGGGGCTTGCTCTTGTGTTGCTTGGAGAACCGTGGGTGGTGCGGGTGATCAAACCCTAGAAAAGCATGGTGCTGTAGCCCTTGGAGCCCTACCCTGTATCAATAGTGTTTTGGGTGGGCTATTAGCTGGGCCTGGCAATATGTCTGTGTTTCTTCTTTCCTCCTCATTGGTTGACATGAAACATCAAAGGTATGTTTAGTGGCTGTCAAAGTCCTATCCTTGTTTCTGCTTGTTGAGGTCCCTTTATAGAGATTGGAATTGCAGTGGGTGTTTATGCTTGAGCAAACAACTCTGGCAATGAGTATATATTTATTTATTTGTTTGTTTTTGGGCCATACTTGGAAATGCTCAGGTGATATACCTGAATCTGCACTCAGGGATCATGCCTGGCAGTGCTTGGGGTGCCATGTTGGATGCTGGGGATTAAACCAGGTAGGCTGTGTTTAAGGCAAATGCCCTACCCGCTGTATTATCTCTTCAGAAGAACTTTTTTTCATTTTTTTTCTTTTTCTTTTTGGGTCACATGTGGTGATGCTCAGGGATTACTCCTGGCTCTCATTCAGAGATTACTTTTGGCGGTGTTTGGAGGACATAAGGGAAGCCGGGAATCGAACCTGGGTGAAGTGCATGCAAGGCAGGCACCCTGCCCTCTGTACTGTCGCTCTGGCCCAGGATTAATTTTCTTCTGGAGAAGAAGCCCTTAGTTATTTCTACTCTGTGTTAACTCTATTCAGATTATTCAAAAATTAGTTTTGCCCATAGCTCGTGGAGTCACATAACATGCTTTTTTTTTTTTCTTTTTGGGTCACACCCAGCAGTGCACAGGGGTTACTCCTGCTCTGCACTCGGGAATTACTCCTGGCGGTACTGGGGGACCATATGGGATGCTGGGAATCAAACCTGGGTCGGCCGCGTGCAAGGCTAACGCCCTACCCACTGTGCTATCGCTCCAGCCCCACATAACATGCTATTTTAAAATCACTTTTGTAGTCTGGAAATTTTCTTTTAAAATAGCCTAGTGATGATTCTAGGATTTGATATTTACACTGAGCTTTTTTGAATCCAAACTCGGTAAAATACCTGGGCTCAGGAGACCCCGCGGTGTCTCTTCCCAAACCTGGGCCTCCTGAATGCAAGGCTTGTGCATGAGCCTGTTAGACCATTCTCCAGCCCACTGTATCACTGTCATCCCGTTGTTCATCGATCTACTTGAGTGTGCACCAGTAACGTCTACATTCATCCAAGCCCTGAGATTTTAGCAGCCTCTCCTTACTCATTTTTCCCAATGATTTGAGGCTCTTTCAGGGTCAGGGGAATGAGACCTGTTATTGTTACTGTATTTGGTATATCAAATACGCAACGGGGAGCTTGCCGGGCTCTTCTGTGCGGGCAGGAAACTCTGTAGCTTGCCAGGCTCTCTTTTGGATATGTATATGTTCTCCAGCCCAGAGTTTATTATTTATTTATTTATTTTGGTTTTGGGGCCACACCCAGCTGTGCTTGGGTCATCTCCTCATGATGCTCAAACTGGGCTTGGCCTCATCCAGGACAAGCAACTTTAACCCTTGAACTGTTTCTCTGGCCCTAGAGTTTATATTTAAAATTCATCAGGTTATTAAATTTAAGGTCCGGGAATATAGCTCAGTGGTAGAGCACTTGTCTTGCATATATGAGGCCTTGGGTTTGATTCCTGGCACCACACTTTTTACTAGTTTAGAAAAGCTTGATCATACAAAAATAAAAAAAGAAAAAGAAAATCTTGGTCATAATTCAGAACTGGAGTGTTTTAATAACCCATGGAGGCTGAACCTGTCTTTTAGTTCTTGTTTTATTAGTATTTCCTTGGGTCATGTTTGTTTGTTTTTTTCTTTTTGGGTCACACCCTGTGATACTCAGGGATTACTCCTGGCTCTGCATTTAGGAATTACTCCTGGCAGTGCTTGGGGGACCATATGGGATGCTGGGAATTAAACCTGGGTCGGCTGCGTGCAAGGCCAATGCCCTACCCGTTGTGCTATCACTCCAGCCCTCTTGGGTCATGTTTAAAAGCCACTTGAAAAATTGTTAAGTTTTTGGGATTTTTTTTTTTGTTTGTTTTTATGGTGGAGGTTGGCTTGGGGCCATAGCCAGAGGCTCAGTGCTCAGCATCAAAAGAGAAAAGAGAAAAAGAAACACAAAGATAAAGGCTGAGAAGCTTATGCAAATCTTTTCAGATGCATCACTGAAGATGCATTCAAAGGTTGGAATGCATCCTCTGCATGCAGGATCCCTGGGCTCAATTCCTAGCACCAAGTGGTTCCCCCAGTACTACTGGGTATGGCCCCCAAATAAACAAATCTAATAAACATCAAATGCTTTCTTTCCAATAACATGTCGGTCTGTTCAGACACACCAGTTTTGCCCCCAACTCTAGGTGTCCGAACATGGGCCTGTAATCTTTGCCTGGATTCCTAAGGGTTTCACATCAGGCTCCTAAGGTTTCACATCCAGGTGATGAAGGAAGGAGGCTGAGACTAAATGTGGAAGCTGACTTAGGATGCACAAGTGACCGAGAGGCTAGGGGTGGTTTTCACCCCAACACTGCTGGGGTCACTGTCTGCCTCCACTGGAAATCTGGTGTTCTGGAGAGAGGAAAAGCTTGACAGAGGCTCGTTCCTTGAGTTCCCACCAGTCAGAGAGAAATTTGTTTGGGTGAAGACATTGTCTTCTTCCTGTCTGTGAGGCATTCTTGGCATAACAGGAAGAGCCTGGGCTTTATCAAAGGCCTGGAGTTTCTTTATTTTTCATCTTGAAAATTTTATTTTACTTGTGTATTTATAATAGATTGAAGTTCTGTGATTTCCAGATGATGGTTAATGATGGTTTTCTGTATACATAATTTCAACATCCTTCCCATCACCAAGTCCCTTCACTCCCCACAGACGCTGAGGCCTCTCTCCATGCTCACTCCCAACATTCTCCTGTTAGTATTGCTGCCTTTAGTCCTTCTGTTGCTGTCTTGCTGTGTGTCTTTAACTCTGACCTTTGAGAGAGATCATTCTGTATTTATTGCTTTCCTTCCTTGTATCCTTTACTTCCTTTCATGTTGCAACATTGTTTTGTTCTTTCTATGAGCTGCATAGTATTCTATTATGTATCTATATCATGCTTCCACAGTCCAGCATTTGGGTAATTTCCATATCTTGGCTATTGTACTAAGTGTTGTAATGAACATGGGTGTGCATATATCCTTTGGAATTATTGTATTTTTGTGTTTGGGGGGGTAGATGCTAAGAAGTGGTATCACTAGGTTGTAGGGGAGATCTTTTCCTGTTTTTTTAGAAATCTTTTTCTCCATATTGCTTCCCATAGAGGCTGAACCAGACAGCATTGCCACCAACACGATGAGGGTTCCTTTCTCCCCACAGCCCGCCGACACTGGCTGTTTCCAGACTTTGGATATGTGCCATTCTCACCAGCGTGAGATGGTATCTGCGTGTTGTTTTGCTTTGCGTTTCCCTAATCGTGAGTTGCTATGAGCGCTTTTCATCTGCCATCCATATCAAAAGACCAGGATTTTAACCCTTCCTCCACAAGTTCCAGCAGAGTCTTTCCTGTCTGAGTCTCCCTGGATTCACCTGAGATGTGCCACTGACTTCCCCGTCCCAGGCTGTGTGACGGCCGGGCCTCAGCAGGCCTCCCTGGCCCTCTTCCTGCAAGGCCTCCAGCTCAGAGAATCTAAAACGAGGCTTTCTGGATGATTCAGCCCCAGCTCTAAGAATAGGTCTGTCTTTTTCCCTTCTCCAAGGTGCAAGGTTTATTAGTTTTTTAAAAAAAGAAACATTTAATCTGGGGATAAGTAATAACCAGTTTATCCTAGAGTTAACATCCTGCATGGCAGCAGAGCAGTATCAGAACCCAGAATAGGACATTGCTAGAACCTTGATCTCATTCAGATTCTACCAGTTTTATGTGCACTGTGTGGGTTTGCTTTTGTGCAATTTGCCACAACTGTGGATTTGGACAAATTTGTTTTAAAAACCAAAGTCCTTTCTTTTCTTTTCTTTTTTTTTTTCTTTTTGGGTCACACCCGGCAATGCATAGGGGTCACTCCTGGCTCTGCATTCATGAATTACCCCTGGCGGTGCTCGAGGGACCATATGGGATGCTGGGATTTAAACCTGGGTCAGCTATGTGCAAGGCAAACACCCTACCCACCATGCTATCACTCCAGCCCCAAAACCAAAGTCCTTTCTTCCCTCCCTCTCTCTCTCCCTCCCCCCCCCATTCTTTCTTGAATTCTTCAGGGTGGGTCATTTAAGAATGAAAGAATGAAATTATAGAAATTTGAAATTTCAGATGTGTTAATTTTGCTAAGCCTTTAAATGTTTCCCACCCCCCACCCTTTTTTTTTCTTCCTTTTTCTTCTTTTCTCCCAATTAATTTTTTTTTTTTTTTACTTTTTGGGTCACACTTGGCAGTGCTCAGAGGTTACTCCTGGCTCTGCACTCAGGAATTACTCTTGGCAGTGCTTGGGGGACCATATGGGATACTGGGAATCGAACCCAGGTCTGCCGTGTGCAACGCAAACGCCCTACCCGCTGTGCTATTGCTCTAGCCCCTCTCCCAATGAATTTAGATGACTATTCTGATCAAAATATTAACACAAGTTACACAGAAAAAACAACATCAAAATTTCAGCTTAGGAAAATATTGTTAAAATTTTGGAGACCATCCTTCTAATATACTTTATGAGGGATGCCTCTCTAAAGAATGCCTTTCCCACATTATGTTATTCTATTGTTCTATGCTCTTATGAACTCATTGTCATAAACAAGCTTCATTAATAATGATAAGAAGTGGGCTGGAGTGACAGCACAGCGGGTAGGGCGTTTGCCTTGCGCACGGCCGACCCGGGTTCGATTCCCAGCATCCCATATGGTCCCCTGAGCACCGCCAGGGGTGGTTCCTGAGTGCAGAGCCAGGAGTGACCCCTGTGCATTGCCGGGTATGACCCAAGGAGAAAAAAAAATGATAAGAAGTTTACTCATTATTAAAATCCTGTGAATTTACTATGGAATTTATTAATTTTATAAATTCCATCCTTGGAATAAACCATGATTTGGTGGTGGCCTATTGCTTTATTTCCTCTTCTAACTATACTTCAGTGAACATTCTAAAATGTTTAAGTTTGTATCCAGTTATTTCCTAAGAATAAATTAGAAGCAATGGGAATTATGGGTGACTTGTCTCTGCCTATAAAAATATAGGTGCCCTGTTTCAAAGTGGCTCTTCACTAATGTGCTATCAACAGTAAATATTATTAAATTTCCAAGGCTTTGAAATTTCTTTAAAAGAATATAGTTTCTACCTTTTATTTTTAAATATCTCCATTGTTTTTGCTGATTTACAGTATGTTCAGTTTTAAATAATTTGCAGTGTGGTAGATAGAACCAGGCGGACCATGTACAAGGCAAGCACCCAGCCTCTATACTATCTCTCTGGCCTAAATTAATTTGTTTTCAGTTTTGGGGCCACACCTGGTGGTGTTCAGGCTTAATCCTAGTTTTGTGCTCAAGAATCTACCCTGGCAGGGCTTAGAGAACCATATGTGGTGCCAGGGACTGAACCAGGGTCAGCCATATATACAAGGCAAGTGCCCTAATCATTGTACCATCTCTCCAGTCCTGCATTTATATATTTTTTGGTGGTGGAGGGGTTTTGGTGGTGGCACACCTGGCAGTGCTCAAGGCTAACTCCTGGCTCTGTACTCAGGAATTACTCCTGGCAGTGCTTGGAGGACCATATGTGATGCCAAGGATTAAACTCCAGTCGGCTGCAAGACAAATTTCCTGCCTGCTGTACTATCACTCCAGCCCTATGCATTTGTATCAATTACGGCATATAACATATGTCAGAAAGGTTAACTGTTTCCAGTCTCCTCAAAGGGTCAAAAATTGCTTATTTTCTACATTATTGGTAATATTGGGCAAAATAGTTTTAAAATATTTTCTAATAAGAGAGATGTGAGAGTTATATTCTTTTGTGGCTGGTCTGTTCATATTCTTTCCCACTTTTAAAAATTACACTGTTTACCTTTCTTCTTATTGACTCTGATGAGCTCATATATTAAAAACTCCAACGCTTGGCCGGTTTGAAATTTCATGAAGAATGGCTTTTAATGCTTGAGTCATTAAATATTTAATGTGTTCTGGATTTTTATCTCTTCCTCAGAAAGGCCTTTCCTGGTATTTTAATATTGTTCTCTATTTTATTTAAGTACTTCATTGATTTAGGACTATTTGGATGTTTGTTGCCCTCTAAAATCTATCTGGAATTAATTTTTGTGAAATCATATGGGGTGGCCAGTTGCCCAATATCATTTACCGGACAATACAGTTTTATTTGAAATTTTGTTATTTAATTATTTATTTACTTGTTTTGAGGTTTTGGGGTTGCACCTGGCATTGCTCTGTGGCCACTCCTGTTCTCCTGTCTTAGTACTTGGGGTTGCTACTGGTGTTGTTCTGGGGATCATGTGGTGTTAGGGATCAGTCCCAGCCCTTCTGCATGCAAAGTGTACACTCAGCTCTCTGACTTACCTTTTACCCTCAATCTTCTTTATTATATACTAAATGTACTCATATGTACCCATACATCATGTTCTGTATGCTCTCATATTCTATAGACTTGTTTATCTGTCCTAACCCAGCAAATAGGTCTAATTCTCTAATTGTTCAGACATTTAGTAGGGTAAAACTTACATTAAGTTTGGGGTAAACTGGCTGGAGAGATAATACTGCAGATAAGGCATTTATCTTGCATGCAGCTGACCCTGGTTCGATCTTCTGCATCCCATATGGTCCCCTGAGCCTTCCAGAAATGATTCCTGGCTGCAGCGACAGGAGTAATCCTTGAGCATTCCCAGTTGTGACCCCCAAACAAACAAAAATTTGGGCAAAACTTACTTTTATGTAATATTGAATCTTTCAATCAAAGATTTGTCTCGGTGACTGTTGTGATAGCACAATGGATAGGGCGTTTGCCTTGCACGTGGCCAACCCGGGTTCAATTCCCAGCATCTTATATGGTCCCCTGAGCACCACCAGGAGTAATTCCTGAGTGCAGAGCCAGGAATGACCCCTGTGCATCGCCGGGTGTTACCCAAAAAGCAAAAAAAAAAGAAAAAGAATGGTTTGTCTTTCTGTTTACTCAAACCTTTTATGCCATTTTTGGAAAATGTGGGTTTCTTCTCAATTTTTTTTACATTAACATTTTTATGGGTAAATATTTTTATGTGTTGTTATATGCATAGGATCACTATCCTTGGCCCTTTTGATGAGTAATGCAGTCTACAGAGAAAGTATTTTCACTGGAAAAAATAGTGAACTCCACAAGAGTTCATTATGTGTCTTCCCATCCCGACATTAACTAGTCTGGTGACCACAAAGAAGGAAGCCTGTGGCGCTTGGCCAGGCACGGAGCTCGGTAGTAGAACAGAGGCATTTGGGGACTCTTTTTTCTTTGTCTACTTTAGTAGGGGCCCCTCCTGCGGGCATTCAAGTCCGGTGGGGCTGGGGATGGGACTCAGGGCCTTGCAGCACATGTTATAGCACTTGGACCTTGTCACCAGCCCTCAGAGCACTTGCATTACAGGCACGTAGCCCTGGGACCGCAGACACAAAAAGAATATCTGCACCAGCTTCCTTTTGTTTTACTTTTTGGTTTTTGAGCCAGGGGTGACTCCTGGCTCTCTGGCTCTGCACTGCACTCAGGAATTACCCCTGGCAGTGCTCAAGGGACCATGTGGGATACTGGGAATCGAACCCGGGTCAACCTCGTGCAAGGCAAACGCCCTACCTGCTGTGCTATTGCTCCAGCCCCCTGCACCAGATGGATTCTTATCTTTCTGGAAGAAGAGACTCCAGGACACACCTTGCTGCTACTTTAGTCGGGGTCACCTGAACTCTCAAGCTTGAGCATGGTTTTGCCTCCTCACCCCCTCCCCAACCCCCCACTCCCAGTTTTCTGCAGCAGGGACCTTGCTTGGTGTGTCCCAAATCCTGGCTAATGTCCCACTTTGGTGTTGGGCAAGGAACTGGAATCTAGGATCTAGGGTCTGGGAGGGGATGTAGAATGGAGAGTGGGTTGGGCAGTGTGAGTGCGGCTGCTGTCCCCCACACCTGACACCCCCTAGTCTGCGGGAGTACCAAGGACTCCCAGCCCTTCCAGCAGGTCAGCTGGTGAAGGCGGCAGGGAAGATGAGCCCTCCTGACTACAGACACCCTCCTTAGGAAACCAGAGGAATGTATGACCCCTGACCCTGCTCCCTGCAAGCCCTGCCTGGGAAAGGAGGTGGGATGGGAGGGTGCTTGGTGCAGAGCTTCCGGCCCTGAGCTCCGCAGCCTGCAGCCTGCCTACTTGAGCTCAGAGACCTACTTCTTCTCAGCACCTTCCCTGCAGGACGATGGGGCCTGGAGTCTCGTGCTCAGAGCTGCTTCTGCTCCGACCTCTCCTCCCCTGTGCTTCTGCCCATTTCAGCTTCCTCTGTGCCTCTCACCCAGCTTCCCTGCTTGCCATTTTGAACTTTTGGAAACCCTCTTTTGTTTCCTGGCTTTCTTTCTGCCCCTTGGTCCACGGCTCTCCTAATCTGGGGGGCAGAGGGACCTCTCTTTCCTCCACAGTGTTTTCTTAGTTCCCTGACTTCCCTCTTTCTTCCCTCCCCGCTCCTCTTCACCAGGTATAAAACGCCACTAAAAACTTGACTTTCTTGGGTACATGTGTGTTGTGAGACCACAGATTCAAACCCAGAACCTCATACATGGAAGGCGTGCGCTGTTCCTCCGAGCCCTTCTCAGCTGAAACATTAACCAGTGCATCCTTAGTACCTTCCAGGCTGTTCAGAATTGAGCTACTATCTTCACTGTCTTCATTCCGGAACAGTTTCATCACCCCCAAAAGAATCCCTATGTATTAGTCACCTTCCTGTCCACACTCTCCCAGGCCCTGGCAACGACTAATCTATGATCTTGGTGGTTTTACCAATCCTGGACATTTTCTTTAGAGAGTTGTGGGGCTAGGGGTGTGGGTTTGAGCCACACCTGGGAGTGCTCAGGGACAGCTCCTGGATCTGTGCTCAGGGGACCATATGCAGTGCTGGGGATCAAACCAGGGTCATGGCTGAAAAGGCTACATGCAAGTGTCTTACCTTCTGTACTTCTCTGGCTCTCAGATTCTGGAATTTTCTATGTATTGAGTTATATGCAATTTTTTGACTGCTTTCATTTATTAATACTGTGTATATAAATACTGTGTATTTCTCTGGCCCCTAGCATAATTTTTTTAATGTTTTATTAGTGAAACTACAGTGAGGTACAGTTACAGACTTACAAACTTTCATGCTTGCATTTCAGTCATAAGTACCCATCCCTCTATAAGTACCCATCCCTCCACCACCAATGATCTCAGTATTCCTCCCACCACCCCGCCTCTGTGGCAGGGCATTCCCTTTTGTTCTGTCTTTCCTTTTGGGTGTTGTAGTTTGCACTAGAGGCATTGAGTGGCCATTGTGTTCAATCTATAGTCTACATTTGGCTTAGTGTAATGTTTTTAACATTCATTCATTTCATTGCATGGTCAGAACTTCATTCCTTTTTATGGCTGAAGTATGTTCCATTGAATGGACTTTCCACATTTTGTTTATGCCCTCATCAACTGAGGACTATTTGGGTTGTATTCATATTTTGGGCTATTATGATGATAATTATCATAATGCTTTGAACATTCTAGTGCAAGATTTGATGGGGACATGGGATCATTTATTTGGGATCTACCTTGAAGAAGACTTACTGGCAATATAGGAACTCTATGTCTAACCTTTTGAGGAACCACCCTATTAATTTTCAAAGCAGTTGCACCATATTACACTCCCACCAGCAGTGTTTGAGGGTTCTGATTTCTCCAGGGCCTCACCTACACACATTGTTGATTATTGTCCCCCGTGATTGTAATGGAGGATACTCATTGTGGTTTTGATTTGCACTTACCTGATGACTGATATGCCTATTGGTCATTTGATACTTTCTTTGGATAAATGTGGTTTTTTTTGATAACTGTTTATTTAAACCGCACCCATTACAAATGGGATTGTCTTTTTTATTTTAATTTTTTTTATTGAATCACCATGTGGAAAATTTACAATGCTTTCAGGCTTAAGTCTCAGTTATACAATGCTGAAACAACCATCCCTTCACCAGTGTCCATATCCCACCACCAAAAAAAAAAAGTATACCTCCCATCCTGCCCCCTCCCACCTTGTAACCGATAAATTTCACTTCACTTTCTATTTATTTTGGTTACATTCAATATTTCAACATAAACTTCACTATTATTGTTAGGAGTGCCCCACTAGAATCAGACCTGTTGTGAAGGGATATAAGGTCGCGCGGCCATAGCGGCGGCGCAATTTTGAATTTCTGTACTTTAGCAACTAAGTCCAAGGGAGATTTCTTCCAGGTATTGGATCATTGCAAGCTTGTAAACCTCATCTGTGGTCGTCATAATATGGCGGTCACCACGCCCTTCACCCCGGCAAGGAAAAGGCGAGAGAGAGAAATACCTTTCCCCTTCTGGGCGGGCATGGGGCCTCGGCTTAGTTCTCAGTCTGGAGACATTCTGCGAGGAGCTGCCCATGCCGAAAAGTTTAGCTGGCATCTGGAGTCACGCTCGTGCAGCTGTGGAGAGGCTGCACACACGTGCGGCCCCCGGGATCACATCTTGGTGGCAGCGGGATTGTCTTTTTATTGTTAAGTTTTGAGTTCTTTTTATTTGTTTGTTTTTGAGCCACATACAGCAGTGCTGAAGACTTACTCCTGGCACTGTGCTCAGGGATTACTCTTGGCAGTTCTCAGGGGCCCTTATGCAGGTAACCAGGGTGGCCATCTACAAGGCAAACACCTCATCCCCATACTATCTCTGACCCCAAATCTCAATTTTATTTTTATAAAGTTTTTCATAATAATTCATTACATTTAATATTCGAACACCAATCCCACCTCCATTGCACCTTCCCACCACCATATTTCGAATGTTTCCACCCCAAATCCCAAACCGTGCCCCCCCAAGCAGAACGGAAACAATTTTGTATTGTTTAATATATATATGTTTTGGGGCCGGAGCGATAGCACAGCGGGTAGGGCGTTTGCCTTGCACGCGGCCGACCCGGGTTCGATTCCCGGCATCCCATATGGTCCCCCGAGCACCTCCAGGAGTAATTCCTGAGTACAGAGCCAGGAGTAACCCCTGGGCATCACTGGGTGTGACCCAAAAAGCCGGGGATCGAACCCGGGTCGGCCGCGTGCAAGGCAAACGCCCTACCCGCTGTGCTATCGCTCCAGCCCCCAATAATTTTTTTTAAATTGTGGTTAAAACTTGAGTAACGAGGGGCTGGAAAGATAGTACAGCAAGTGGGGCACCTTCCTTGCATATAGCTGACCCGGATTCAATTCTCAACACCAACATGGTCCCCTGAACCCTGCCAGGCACAGTAATCCCTGAGCACAGAAAGAGGAGTAAGCCCTGAGCACTGCAGGAGTGGTCTAAAAACTAAACAGAACAAACAAAATAGCATAATTTTTTTTTTTTTTGCTTTTTTTGGGTCACACCCAGCGATGCTCAGGGGTTACTCCTGGCTTTGCACTCAGGAATTACTCCTGGCAGTGCTTGGGGGACCATATGGGATGCCGGGGATCGAATCCGGGTCGGCCGAGTGCAAGGCAAACGCCCTACTCGCTGTGCTATCACTCCGGCCCCAAAATAGCATAAAATTTGTTATCTTAAACATCTCTAAATTTATTTACATAGTCCAGTGTGTTGTGTGTATTCCTGTTATTGTGCAACCAATCTCCAGAACTTTTTCATCTTGCGTAACTGAAACTCTACCCATTAGATAACTCTCCGTTTCCTCTTCCCTTTAGCCCCTGACAATCACCTTTCTGTTTTGTGTTTCCCTGAATTCGACCACTCGAGATACTTCATTTCAGTGGAATCATACAGTGTTTCTCCATTTGTCTTGGCTTATTTCACTTGGCGACATATCTTCAAGGTTATCAGAGTTCATTACCTACTCTGGGCACGAAGTCACTCATCACATATATGATTTGCAAATAATTCCTTTCATTCTGAGAATTACCTTTACTCTTTATTTTTGTTTCTGGGCCATACCTGGGAATGCCTGAGGGTTGCTCCAGGCTTGTTGGAGAGGCCCTTCCTGCTGGTGCCTGGGGGACCATGTCGAAGGCGCTGGAATTGAACCTGGAGATTCCACATGAAAATCATGCACTCTGGTCCCTTTGTTCTTTTTGGTTTTTGGTTTTTCTTTTTTGAGTTACACCCAGTGGTGCTCAGAGCTTACTCCTCACTCTGTGCTCAGGACTGACTCCTAGCAGGGCTCTGGGACCATATGGGGTGTTGGGGATTGAACCTAGGCTGGCACATGCAAAGCAAGCATCCTATCCACTGTAGTATTTCTCTGGCCCGCTCTCAGACCCACCTTCACTTTCCTGAGAATACCATTAGCATAAAAAAATTTCTAATTTTGATGATGTAAATTATCTTGTTTCTTCCCTTTGATTTCATGTGCTATTGGTGTCATATCTTAAGGGACCATTGCCCAATTCAAGATCATTGATTAATAAAATATGTATACCTAAGTTTTCTTCAAAGAGTTTTTAATAATATTTTTATAAAAAATATTTTAAGTTTTACATCCAACCCCATCAAAAAATGGGGCAAAGAAATGAACAGAAACTTTACCAAGGAAGAAATACGAATGGCCAAAAGGCACATGAAAAAGTGCTCTACATCACTAATCATCAGAGAGATGCAGATCAAAACAACCATGAGATACCACCTCACACCACAGAGACTAGCACACATCCAAAAGAACAAAAGCAACCGCTGTTGGAGAGGATGTGGGGAGAAAGGGACCCTTCTTCACTGCTGGTGGGAATGCCGACTGGTTCAGCCCTTCTGGAAAACAATTTGGACGACTCTCAAAAAATTAGATATTGAATTCCCATTTGACCCAGCAATACCACTGCTGGGAATATATCCCAGAGAGGCAAAAAAGTACAATCGAAACAACATCTGCACATGTATGTTCATCGCAGCACTGTTTATAATAGCCAGAATCTGGAAAAAACCCGAATGCCCCAGAACGGATGACTGGTTGAGGAAACTTTGGTACATCTATACAATGGAATACTATGCAGCTGTTAGAAAAAAGGAGGTCAAGAATTTTGTAGTTAAGTGGATGGGCATGAAAAGTTTCATGCTGAGTGAAATGAGTCAGAAAGAGAGAGACAGACATAGAAAGATTGCACTCATCTATGGTATATAGAATAACAGAGTGGGAGACTAACACCCAAGAACTGTAGAAATAAGTACCAGGAGGTTGACTCCATGGCTTCGAGGCTGGCCTCACGTTCCGGGGAAAGGTCAACTCAGAGAAGCGATCACCAACTACATTGTAGTCGAAGGCCATGTGGGGGAAGGGAGTTGCGGGCTGAATGAGGGCTAGAGACTGAGCACAGCGGCCACTCAACACCTTTATTGCAAACCACAACAGCTAATTAGAGAGAGAAAACAGAAGGGAATGCCTTGCCACAGTGGCAGGGTGGGGTGGGGGGGAGATGGGATTGGGGAGGGTGGGAGGGACGCTGGGTTTACGGGTGGTGGAGAATGGGCACTGGTGAAGGGATGGGTTCCCGAACTTTGTATGAGGGAAGTATAAGCACAAAAGTGTATAAATCTGTAACTGTACCCTCATGGTGATTCTCTAATTAAAAATAAATAAATTAAAAAAATATTTTAAGTTTTATTTAAAATATTATATAATAATATTATAAAAAACTTAAATAATATTTAAGTTTTTTATAATATTAGCAATGACCTTTTTTTTTTTTGGTTTGATTTTGTTTTGGGGTCACACCCAGTGATGCTCAGGGGTTACTGCTGGCTATACCCTTAGGAATCACTATTGACAGTGCTCTGGGGACCATATAGGATGCTGGGGATTGAACTTGGGTCAGCTGTGTGCAAGGCAAGTACCCTACCCACTGTACTATCTCTCCAGACCCTAGCATTGACATTTTTGGAGTTAATTTTTATATGTGGTGTGAGACAGGGATTCGATTAATTATAATGCATGCTGTTGTTATTCATTCAGTACTGTTTGGTGGGAAAATCTCTCTCCTGCTCCCCCACCCATTGAATTCATCTTATGTTCTTGTTGATGGTGCCCTTCCTTATACAGACACTTTCACTGAAGGATCTTCCTAGCTCTTATCCACAGTCCAGTAACAGAAAATTTATCCCCAAAACCTGGATCTTCCTTCTGAGTTCTTTACTCATCTGTGTTTTTATATAAATGTTTCTCACACATATTCAAGACTGAATGCATGATTGTTTCCCTCAAATATACTTTTTTTCAGTACATTTCTCTCTCTCTCTTTTTTTTTTGTCTTAGCAAAACAAAACTGTACCCTTCTTGCTTAAGCGAGAAATCTAGAGTCAGTTATTTAACACTTTTCCCTTATTATCTACGTTCAGTTAGCCACCGAGTCAGGTTGGTTGTATTTGGAAATAGATCCCCTAAGTCTTGTTTCTGACCATCGTTGCAGGCTCCGAGTTTGAGACATTCTCACTATGCTGGGATCAGTCTAACGGATCTGTCTTTGAGGGCAGATATGAACATGTACAGAAGAGGAAAGAGTGGTAGGGTGAACCCCCATGCCTGGTTTACCCAAGGTATACTAACCACCAACATAGAATTATTCCTGTTTCATCAATATTCCTCTCCCCACTTCCATTGAATCCTTTCCTTCCTTCCTTCCTTCCTTCCTTCCTTCCTTCCTTCCTTCCTTCCTTCCTTCCTTCCTTCCTTCCTTCCTTCCTTCCTTCCTTCCTTCCTTCCTTCCTCCTTCTTCTTTCTTTCTTTCTTTCTTTCTTTCTTTCTTTCTTTCTTTCTTTCTTTCTTTCTTTCTTTCTTTCTTTCTTTCTTTCTTTCTTTCTTTCTTTCTTTCTCCTTCCTTTCTTTCTTCTTTCTTTCTTTCTTTCTTTCTTTCTTTCTTTCTTTCTTTCTTTCTTTCTTTCTTTCTTTCTTCCTTTTTCTTTCTTTTTTTTTAGCTTGGGTTCATAACTCACAATGCTGAGGGGTGACTCCTCGTTCTGCATTCAGGGATCACTCCTGGCTGTGCTCAGAGGACTATATGAGATGCCAGGGATCAAGCCTACTCCAGCTCTCCATTGGGTTACTCTTTTTTTTTTTTATTAGAGAATCACTGTGATGTACAGTTACAAACTTATGTGTTTGCATTTTACTCATACAGTGATTGTTTACCCATCCCTCCACCAGTGCCCATTCACCTCCACCAATGATCCCAGTATCCCTCTCACCACCCCCACCCCATCCCCCACCACCCCAACCTGCCTCTGCAGCAGGGCATTCCCTTTTGTTCTCTCTCCTTTTGGGTGTTGTAGTTTGCAAGAGAGATATTGAATGGCCTTCATGTTCGGTCTATAGTCTACTTTCAGTTCACATCTTCCAACCTGAATGGGTCCTCCCAACATCCTCTACTTGGTGTTCCCTTCTCTATCTGAGCTGCCTTTTCCCCAGCATGTAAGGCCAGTTTCCAAGCTGTGGGGCAGACCTCCTCGTCCTTATCTCTACTACTCTTGGGTGTTAGTATCCCACTCTGTTATTTATATTCCACAGATGAGTGCGATATATGTCTGTCTCTCTCTTTCTGACTCAGTTCACTTAACATGATACTTTTCATGTTGATCCATTTATATGCAAATTTCATGACTTCATCTTTTCTAACAGCTGCATAGTATTCCATTGTGTAGATGTACCAAAGTTTCTTTAACCAGCCATCTATTTTGGGGCATTCTGGTTTTTTTCCAGATTTTGGCTATTGTAAACAGTGCTGCAATGAACATACAAATGCAGATGTCATTTCTACTATACCTTTTTGCCTGTCCGGGATATTTTCCAGGAGTAGTATTGCTGGGTCAAATGGGAGCTCAATTTCTCATTTTTTGAGAATCATCCATATTGTTTTCCAAAAGGGCTGAACCAGTCGGCATTCCCACCAGCAGTGAAGGAGGGTCCCTTCTCTCCATTGGGTTACTCTTAAGCAGACCATCAGAGAGTCACCTTGTTAGCATACAATATTCACAGTACACATCATTGTTTAGATCCCTTAATCAAGAAAATTACTTGCTTTGGAGCCCACTGGGCCTTACATATTTCACCCTGCCACCCCTCTGGCCTCATTGCTCTCCACTTCTCACCAAAGGGCTCTGTTGTATTCCTCTGGCATGCCACACACTCCTGGCTTCAGGACCCTCCTGTTCATCCTGCATAACTCCTCTCCAGTGATGGGAATCAGAGGGGATTCCCATCTGATTCCCATCTGTTATCAGCTCCAGTGCCGTGGCCGCCTCTGGGCAGTCCTCCTTGGTTTTGCTAGGAGGTCCTTCGAGGACACCCTGCTTCTCCCTCGTAGCGTTGATTACTGCTCTAGCCATGTCTTGACTTCTCTAAATATTTGTCTCCTGTCTGCCTCTCCCTTCGGGCGTTCGGGGATAGCAGCTTCTTGATGCCCCTCTCACAGTGCCCACACAGTGGACACGAATAGCAGCATTCAGGAACTATTTGTGGAAAGGAGGCAGAAAGACCCGCCGGCCTTGAGGACAGCACCCGCCAGCCTCTGCTGCCCAGGACCTTTTCCTGGCTCGCTTTTGTTTTTTCCCCTCAGACATTTGCTTTTCCTCCTGGGCTGGGACTTTCTGGCTCCTCGTCAGAGGAGGAACAGAGGCCCAGCAAGAGACGGCCCCTTCCCTCGCAGCCCTCAGCCGGGAGCTGCGTCCAGGCCCGCTTGCTCATCTCCCTGCTCCAGCGCCCCCCGAAGCCCCCGCCAAGCCCACCTGTGCCTTCCAGTTCTGCAGTGGGGGAGCCGCGGGGGGGCCGGCTGTGCCGAGCCCAGTCCCTGGATGAACACAGCTGACTTGCCCCTGGACTCACCGCCCCGCTGGCGCTCCGAAGGGGGGGCGTGTGAGTGGCTGAGGTAGGCAGCGGAGGTGCCGCCGGGCACAGCGGCGCTCTGTTTCCCCATGAATGCCAGTCTGTCTCTGGACCTGAATGGCCAGCTTCTTGTCTGGAGACAACCAGGGCCCAAGTGGCCTGCCAAGAAAAAGTGGTCTGGGACCAGGCCACGCCAGCAGATGCTGCTGCAGCAGTGGGCACAGCGGGGACATGGCGGGGACGAGGCCAGGCGCGGGTCGGGCCCTCAGTGCCTCCCTGGCCTGGGCCTCGCAGGAAATCCTGGATCTCCCCTGGAGCATAGCTTCCCGCGTCAGCTGTTTGTCCCCCGTCTCCCTGGTGACCGTTCTCCTGCCGAAGGCCTTTGAGCTCTGGCCAAGAGGGGCAGCAGGGACCTCAGAGCTCCTGAGGAGAGAAGAGAAGAGGCAGGATGGGCCTGAGCGAGAGTCTGAGCTGTGCTGGGGCCCCGAGGGGTGGCGAGTTGGCACTCAGCTTGGCCCAGGTGCCAGAGGCCTTGCTGGCCGCTGCTTCTCTGTGGGGGTGGGTTGAGCTGGTGGCTACGCAGGCAGATGTGGGGCCTGCTGAGAAGTGAAGTCCAGGGCCCATTGGGGCCTCCCTCTCTGCCGCCCCGGGATGGGGGAGGGGGCGGGGATTGGCCTTCTAGGCATCCTTCAAGGGACAGGCAGGGTGTGGAGCCTCAGCTCTGGGTGGTGCAGGCTGGGGTGTGAGGACCCGCTCCTATCCCCGTGGCAGGTCCCACATGGCAGCAGAAACACTGGGCTGGGACAGCCCCCCCACAGTACTGCCAGCCTGGGGCAGCCCCATTCTGTGGAGGAGGTGACAGGGTGGGGGTTAGTGGTGGCTGGGGGTGTCTGGAGCAAACTTGAGTGTGTCATTCTCCAAGCCCGCTGTGCATCTGGGGTGTCCCTGCTGTTGCCCAGACGGCACTAGGGAGCCCCCACAGGGGTGCATGCTCACTCGCCAGCCGTCATTGAGCACCTACTGTATGCCTGAAGCCAGGTAGAGCCCTGGGGAGATGAGGAGGTAGCAAGACGTAGCACTGCCAAGATGCCCAAGAAGGTGGTGCGGACCCAGACCCAGAGAGTCTGCTCTCCCTGGAGGTACAGGCTGGCCAGGCTTCAGGGGAAATGGTTCTGGGGGAGGGCCATGCTGGGGGCACAGCCACCATATTTGTCATCTGGGGGGAGTTATTTGGGCCACACCCTGCAGTGCTCGGGCCTGTTCCTGGCTCTGTGTTCAGAAGTGAACCCAGGGTGCTGGCGGGGCGTGATTTATGTCAAGTTGGGGTTGGAAATAGAGTCAGCTGCATGCAGGGCTAGTGCCTTCACCCCTGTACTGTCCCTCCGGCTCCGGAGGCTGCGTCTGGTAGGAGCAGGTTAGCTGGAGATGCAGGTTGGTCTGGGGGAAGCAGCCCGGGACACACAGGGGCGACAGTGTGACTCACGGAGCTGCCAAGAGCATCCAGGGGGTGCTGAGCCTTCCTGGGGTGCTGAGGGCTGGGGTGCAGGGGCAGGAAAGGAGGACTGGGCTGGCTCAGTGCCCGAGCAGCTGAGGGCTAGGCGCCACCAGGAGCCAGAGTGACAAGTAGCCCTGCTTCTGCCTGCCGGCTGTCCCCCGGGTGCTGAGCTCGTGTGGACGGAGGGCCTTCTCTTAGCACCCCGACTCAAAGGAGTCCTTGTTCCGGTTGCAGCCAGCCAGCTCATGGCTCCCTAGCCACTAGCTTACCCCCTTGGTTTGGTTCTCTGAGTAGAGGAGATAAAGGATCTGGGGGGTTCTGGTGAGGGACCCTCACTCCCCTGAGTAAGTACTGCCATGTGTCCTCCTCCACTGGGGCCATCCCCAGAGCTGGGGTTCTTTCCTGCAGGCAGATGTACAGGGTTCTGGTGCCTGGCCAGGACCAACTGGACTTTGACATCCAGTTCCCTTCATCGCTTGTGTGGTCAGGAGGGAGATGCTTCTCTGGGCCTCGGCCTCCGTGTCTGTGAACGGATGGTGCCCATTCAGCGTTCCCCAGAGGCCTCTCCCTGCTCCTCTCTGAAGAGCCACCATGGGCAGGTGGATCCAGGCCTGAGAGTCTTTGTCCTGAGCACAGAGCTGTAGCTGGGGCAGCTGAGCCCAGGGAGCTGCCATCGCCACCTCGAAGGGGACAGTGCCATAAGATGGGTTAGGCTTGGGGGTAGGGTTAGAGGCTGGACTTGGAGATTTGGGTTAGAGGCTGCATCTTAGGGTTGGGGTTAGGGATTGGAGCTTGGGGTTGGGGTTTGGGGTTGGAGGTTAGGGTTGTGGCTAGGAGATGGAGGTTAGGGTGAGGATTAGGGGGTCGGAGGTTAGAGTTGGGATTAGGGGCTACAAGTTAGGGATGGGGTTGGGGGTTGGAGGTTAGGGTTGGGGTTAGAGTTGGAGTTTAGGGTTGGGGTTAGGGGCTAGAGGATAGAGATGGGGTTTGGGGTTGGAGGTTAGAGTTGGAGTTAGGGGCTAGAGGTTAGGGTTGGAGGTTGCTAATAAAAGTTGGGGTTAGGGTCTGGAGATTAGGGTTGGGGTTAGGGTTTGGAGGTTGGGTTTGAGGGTTGATAGTAAGGGTTGGGGTTAGGGGCTGGAGATTAGGTTGGTTTAGCATTATGGGTTGGATAAATTTCCATTACAGGTTAGAGGTTAAAAAATTAGAATTTAGGGGCTGGAGTGATAGCACAACAGGTAGGGCATTTGCCTTGCACACGGCCGACCCGAGTTCGATTCCCAGCATCCCATATGGTCCCCTGAGCACCTCCAGGAGTAATTCCTGTGTGTATGAGCCAGGAGTAACCTCTGTGCAATGCCGGTGTGACCCAGAAAAAAAAAAGGAAAAAATTAGGATTTAGTTTTAGTTTTAGAGTTCTGGATTTAGGGTTAGGGATTATAAATTAGGTTTAGGGATTAGGGTAAGAATTTAGGTTATTTAAGGGTTAGGGCTTCTGGTTAGAGATCAGGCGTAGAGCTAGGATTGGCCTTTGAGAACAGCATCATCACACACATGCCCTTGTGTGGTCTTGGGCAAGCCTAGCATCAGCACTTCTGTTCAGCACCAAGTGTTGGAGCACATGAGGTGGATGGAGAGTCAAGAGAGCACACCAGAGTGATAATACAGTGCCTAGGGCGCTTGCCTGCACGCAGCTAGTTCAGGTTTGGTCCCTGGCACCCCATATGGTCCCAAGCCCCTCCTGGAGTGATTCCTGAGTAAGTCCTTGGCACTGGTGGGTGTGGCCTCCCCAAACAAACAAATAGTTCCAGGATGTGGGGGGGGGGGTGGCAGATTCTTTCTGCTCTCCAGCACTGGCACCTGACCCTGCTTCTCTCTTCACTTGTTCCCCAAGGAGCGCCTGGGGCAGTGCTTGCATGCAGCTCTCCCCTCCCTGGGTGCCCTCCTGGCTGCGCCCTGCCTCACACTTGGATTTCCTGCAGGACTCACTAGGGTGGGATCTGACGGGCTGGCTCAGCTTTGCTGTCTAGGGAACTGTCTGCTTGCTTGGCTTGTCTGACTCATGATTCCATGATTCCATCGGCTCTGGCCAAGGTAATTTCCTTGCTGACTGTGCTGCCTGGGGAAGCAACACCTCCGGCCTTGTACCCCACCCCCTGTGCCCCGTCCCAGTGCCGCCACAGACAGAGGGAAACATTTCTGGCCTGATGTCCTCAGCCCACCTCCTGGCAAGTAGGGGTCTGGCCAGACCTGTTCATTTGTCAGAGTCCTTTGTCCAGGTTGCTGAGCCGACCAACCCGTGGGTTTCAACTCACGGATCCTACCCTGTCACACTCAGTGTGGACTCAGAGTATGGGGGTTCTCTCCTCTTTAGTCACTGGAAGGAAGAAGGCCTAGAGCAAGGTAGAGCATTTGACTTGCAAGTAAGGCCCTGGGTTGGAGGCAGGAAAAAAGGGAGGGAGACACATAGTGGAAAAGCAAGGCAGTTATCCCAGGCCTGGAAGATCTGTCTGTCTGTCTGTCTGTCTATCGGTTTGTTGGGCCACACCCAGCAGTGCTCAGGGCTTACTCACGGCTCTGCACACAGGGATCACTCATGGCGGGGCTCAGAGGACCATGTATGGTGCTGAGGGTTTGAAACAGGCTCAGTGGGATGCACGGCAAGCATCTTAACCCCTGCATTCGCTCTCTCTGGTCCCGGAATATGAGTTTAGAAAGTCAAAAGCGAGTCTCCAGTTCTGTGTGTGGAGATAGCAATAATAGAATGAATATTTCAGTGGGTAGGGCATTTGCCTTGCATGTGGCAACCTGGGTTCGATTCCCAGCATCCCGTATGGTCCCCTGAGCACCACCAGGGGTAATTTCTGAGTACAGAACCAGGAGTAACCTCTGTGCATCACCAGATATGACCCAAAAAGCAAAAAAAAAAAAAAAAAAAAAAAAAAATAGAATCAATTTTTGCTGAAGAAAGAAAGAAAATTTCCTATCAGAAAAAAAAGAGTGCTCAGGGGCCTCCTTGATGGTGTGGGCCTGGCAATTGGGTGCTGAGACCTGATGGGACCATGCTGGCAGGTGGGGGATGCGATGCTGCTTGGCTTTCGCTATCTGTCATTCACACTGTGTCCCCAGCTCCAGAAGTGAGGTTTTTCTTGGAGTAGGGTTGAGGGTGGGGGTTTAGACAATAGTTAGTCGTGCTCAGGGCTCACTCTGGGTGGTGCTTGGCAGACCATGTGTGGTGCTCCGCAGCGCGCACAGCACATGCCTCCACCCCTGTACTATCTCTCTGGGCCCAGAAGTCAGCTTTCATCTTCAAGTCTCAGCGTGTTGATGAAACTGCCTATGCAGTCCCACTTTCCCCTTGGGAGACAACCCAGGCCAACAGCTCCTGGACTGTGGCTTCCCAGGGCAGATAGGGAGACTCCGGGAAGGACAGTGGGTTGAGCGCTGACCTCCGCGTGGGAAAAGAGGCTCCCTCTCTTTTGGTGCCATTAAGCCAATATGCTCAGTGATCTTCGTGGAAGAAAGGGACCTTGCGGCCAGACTGAGCTCCTGTCTCGCTCAGGATGTTGCTGGAAGTCGAGAGGGACAGTGTGAAGAACAGGAAGGGCAGAGCCCTCCATCCAGGATGGCCCAGGAGGACTGGGCCTGGAGAGCAGGAGGCATGCATCACTGTGAGCTGTTGGCAAGGCAGGGAGAGGTAGGAAGTGTCTGGCTGTCTCTTCTCCTCTCCCCCACCTTCCCCTCTCTACCTCTCCCTTCCCTGCGAGCAAACATCTAGAGTTTTCTTGGCACTGACTACAGGTTTAAAATCACCTGAGAACCTTACAAAGCCCAGAGCGGAACACACCCGCCTCCTTTGTGATCCAGCCATGCCAGTACCAAGTGTTTACTCATAGAAGTGAAAGCTTGTGTCCTCAAGACAGGGCCAGGAATGTTTGCAGCAGATTTTTCCATAATAGGTGAAAATTGACGCCTACCCAGAGGCCCTCCAAGATGAAAAGGCATCCATCAATCACGGTGTGTCTCTGTGACGGGATTTTGAAGAAAGTGCAGTTTCCTGTCACACTGGATAAGCCTCTCAGATGCAGCTGAGCGAAAGCAGACATGCAGAGAGGGTTCGGCAGGGTCTGATGGACTGCCGAGTGCATGCAAGAGCCCCTTCTTGATCTAGATGACACCCAGGCCGGTGGGCCTTATGCCACCACTCTGCTCCTGTGCTAGGATGCAGTCGGCCTTTTGGGGTGAGGGGAGAGAGTGACCTGGAGGGGGAGCTGCTTTCCAGCTATGTTCTCCTTGGAACATGCACTGAATCACATACTTACTTTTGCTCTTGTGGGGATCATATCCAGTGGTGCTCAGGGGGCTCCCAGGGCAATCGCAGTGTTACTTGGGGTCCATGTGGCACAGGGCTAGAACCCAGAACCTCCCATGGGGCAGGTGCCCTTCAAATGGGCATACCCCTGGCCCCTTGTTGTTTTACAGGCACTTTTCTGTTTGTAAATGCCATTGCAATCACCTGTTGGATGATATATGTTTATCTAAAGGCCATGCCCCAGAATTCTGATTGAATTGGTCTGATTTTTTTTTAATTGGTCTGATTTAATCCTGACTTCATTAATAGGACTCAGGCACTGGCCTCTTTTGCTGTTGCTTCATGTTTTGGGTTTTTTTTTGGGGGGGGGGATTGGCTCCCAAGTGGTGCCCAGGCGGTTCAGGGGTTCTGTGTGGAGGCCTGTGGATGTGATACTGTCTGTCCCTGTAGAGATGGGGCCTTGGAGCTGTGCCCGTTGATGCTTGGAGGACCACATGGTGCAGGTCTGGTGCTTGGTAGACCAGTGCCCTGACAGCTACACTGTTTACTGAAACCTCTTTTGCTTTTTTTACTTTTTAACTTTTGTTGGCTTTTGGGCTACACCCAGTGATTCTCAAGGGTTACTTCTGGTGCTGCTTGAGGGACCATATAGGATGCTGGAAATTGAACCCAGGTCTGCCACATGGAAGGCAAATGCCCTACCTGCTGTATTATCACCCTGGCCCTGTTTTTATTTTTATTTTTTAAACTTTTTTATGAAATCACTGTGAGATAGACCCTTACAAAGCTGTTCATGATTGGGTTTTAGTCATACAGTATTCTAACACCCATCCCTCTACCAGTGTACATTTCCCAGCACCAGTGTCCCCAGGTTCCCTCCCATCACCCCCACCCCCCATCCCCTGCGTGCCTCTTATTTATTTTATTTTATTTTATTTTATTTCTTTTTGGGTCACACCCGGCGATGCACAGAGGTTACTCCTGGCTCTGCACTCAGGAATCACCCCTGGCGGTGCTCAGGGGACCATATGGGATGCTGGGAATCGAACTCGGGTCGGCCGCGTGCAAGGCAAACGCCCTACCCGCTGTGCTATTGCTCCAGCCCCCTGCCTCTTATTTATTTTTAAAGGCATTAAATGTAGTGGGCTTGAGTGATAGTACATCTAGTAGAACATTTGCCTTGCATGAGGCCGGCCCAGGTTTGATCCCTGGAATCCATATGGTCCCCTAGGTACCTCCAGGAGTGATCCCTGAGTACAGAGCCAGCCCTGACCACCACTGGGTGTGGCCCCCTCAAAAAAGCATTAAAGGGGCTGGAGCAATAGCACAGTGGGTGGGGCGTTTGCCTTGCACTCGGCCAACCCAGGTTCAATTCCCAGCATCCCATATGGTCCTGAGCACCGCCAGGAGTAATTCCTGAGTGCAGAGCCAGGAGTAACCCCTGTGCATCACCGGGTGTGACCCAAAAAACAAAAACAAAAAGAAAAAAAGCATTAAAGATGACTCATTGTTTGGGGGGACAGAGATCAATCCCAAGAATTAATACATGCAAAGCAGTTTGCTACCACCAAGCCACACCCCCAGCCCCTTACAAACTATTCCAGTGTGCATCTGGCTGTGGTTTGTGTGACTAGGGACTCATTTCTCTGCCAAGTGGGGGTGAGCTTTGTGCAGGGTTTGGGGTGGAGGGAGCTGGGGGAATTCAGAGCAGCTGCTGGAAAGAGGGGCCGCAGCTGAGTCCCACCCTGGCCTTCCTTCCAGGACACCTCCACTCAGCTCCCTGCCCTACTGGGCTATTTTTGTGGTTTCTGGGTTTAACTGCTCTGGGTGGACGGGTGTGGGTGAGGGGGCAGCTGCTGCCAAGAGGTGTTTTGTGTGTGTAGAGGAAGCGTGGCACTCTCTGGGGCCTCCTCTCATGTCCGCCTGCAGGAGAGGGTGGTGCTGGCCTTGAGCAGAGCTGGCAACGCCTACAGGATGCCCGCAAGTGCCCAAGGGCCACACGGAGGAGTCAGCCTGGGCTGCCTCTGAGTAGGGGTGGGGGAAGTTCCTGGGTGATGCTCAGGACAGCCCACCCATGAACACAAGGCCCTGCCTCAGACTGCAGGGCCCAGCCTCGCTTTCTGCCTCTGCATTGCCCAGGCCGCTGCTTCTGCCATGCTTGGAGGCACAGCCTGTGGCCAGGAAGGGCAGGTGTGGGCGGCAGCTGGGAGCCAGAAGAGGGGCCTGGTGAAGGCTGCTGTGGAGGCTGGGGGGCGTGGGGGGGGCTAGCTGATGCTTCCACCTGACACCCCAGCCATCATGTCTGGGCCATTCTGTCCTCTTCTGTGTCACATCTGACCTCCACCATAGTGCCATAGTGCCCCTGTGGTCAGCTGGAGGGCTCCAGTGCCCGCTGTGGGCTGTCCACTGAGCAGCTGGGCTCCAGAAGAAAGGCCTACCTGCTCGTCCCTCACCAGTTTCCGTCCCCGTCTGCTCCCTTCCTGCTGGACAGCAGTCATCTTTTTTTTTTTTTTTTTTTTTTTTTTTGCTTTTTGGGTCACACCCGGCAATGCACAGGGGTTACTCCTGGCTCATGCATTCAGGAATTACTCCTGGCGGTGCTCGGGGGGACCATATGGGATGCTAGGAATTGAACCCGGGTCGGCCGCGTGCAAGGCAAACGCCCTACCTGCTGTGCTATTTATTGCTCCAGCCCCTGGACAGCAGTCATCTTGGCACCCCTTCTCTGACTCTCCCCCCAACTCTGCACCCCCTTCTTCTTTTACTGGCTCTTGCACTTATTCATTTAGCAAACTCAGGCCGGCTGTTTGCTAGGGAGACACAAGTCTAAGACACACCCCTCCCCCCTGAGGTGCGGGGAAGACAGATGTATAAACAGACATGTACCACCTGGTGCGGTAAGTGTGGGGGTAGCAGCATGAGACAGGAGCAGGGACCCCAGAGGAGGTGGTGGGGTGTGTATGGGGGGTGGGGAGAAATCAATGAAGGCATCATAGAAGAGGTGACATTTGGACTGCAGTGTGAAAGATGACTGGGAATGGCCCAGGTAGAGAAGTCTGGGAGGGAATTCTGGGTAGAATTCTGGTGAGGAAGTCAGGGCAAAGCTGCTCCCAGGTTCAGGGCGGGCTGACAGTGGTCTGGCCTCTCGCCCTGAAGCCTGAATGCCATAGTAGGCCCAGCACGGGGGAGGCCCATGGACTTGGGGCTTGAGTGGATACACGGTGGGGAGAAGAATGAGCAAAAGACGCTGGTCTAGAGCCTCCCAGGGCTGCTGGGTGCCCAGAGGAACATTTGTGAGCACACTGGACAGTTCTGTCTAGACAGAGTCAAGTTCTTGTGTGTATGTGGGGGAGGGTGGGGGGAAGCACTGAGGTTCAAGCACAGATTGGGGGAGTTTCTCTGGGTGTGAGTCTCTGGGACAGAGCCCAGAGCAGGAAGCTACTGTCAGGCCCATCCTCTGCCCTTGAGAAGAGGAGGTGACTGCGTCCCTGGGTCCCTGCTTGCTGCCCCTCCCCCGCCCCTCCCCTCCCAGCATCTCCAGAATCAGCGGCTCATCCTGCCCTTCCAGTAGCCCGCAGGCTGGGTCACAGTGTGGCCACTCAGGAAGGATCCACTAGAGGAATGATGGAGTGGAGAGTGACCCAGGTTCCGGTGAGGCCAGAGGCGCCAGCCCAGGCAGGCCGTGTCCCCTTTCCAGGCTTCCTGCCCAGGCCGGGCCCAGCAGAGTGGAGAGTCCGCTCACCTTAACCCCCTCAGTGGCACACACTTCGGATGTCCTCCACCTCCCAGCCCTGCTGCGGTTTGTGTTAATTCACATCTAGTTGCAGACTTCCAGCGCTACACTCCAGCATCAGTCTGTTAAAAAGAAATGGGGGGTGTGGAGGGTGGGAGGGATACTGGGATCATTGGTGGAGGAGAATGGGCACTGGTGGAGGGATGGGTAAATGATCATTGTATGACTGAAATGCAAACAGGAAAGTTCTTAAGTTTGTAACTGTACCCCACAGTGATTCACTAATAAAAAATTTTAAAAAAGAGAGAGATGGGGGAGGGGATTGTTTTTGGGTCACACCAAGCAGTGCTCAGGGGCTCTTCCTGGCTCTGTGCTCAGGATTTCTCATAGTGCTCTGGGGACTGTATGCAGTGCAGAGTGTTTGAACCAGGGTGTGATGCGTGCAAGGCAAGCCCCTTAAGCCCTGTATTATATCTCAGGCCTCGCCTTTTTGAGTCATACCCAGCCGTGCTCATGCTTAGTCCTGGCTTCCTGCTCAAGAGATCAGTCCTGAGGTGTTCAGGGACCATTTGGGGTGTTGTGGATGGAACTCATGTTGGCCAAGCGAGTGTCTTACCTGCTTTACTATCACTCTGCACCCCCACACACACTTTTATTAATTTTGGGGGGGCTGTTCTGGCAAGGCTCAGGCCCTGGAAGTACTCAAGGACTTACGTAGGGAGGTGCTCAGGGGTCATGGAACCCAGGGCCTCACTGCTCGCCCCATGCTCTACCGCTTGAGCCACATCCCTGGCCCCTTTGTGCTTCCTTCATGGTCTCTGTGGCAAGACCCCGCTAATTCCTGGACCTTCCCAGCCTGATGACTGGGTGGATGCATGGCATTCTCTGCATTTGCTGTTGCTCCCGTTTCTTTGTTTTCACTCATCTTCACACTACAGGGGTTCCATCCCCAGCACCACATGTGGTCCCTCAAGCACTGCCAGAAGTGACCCCTGCCATTGTGATGTAACTCCAGTAGAAAAAACAAAACACCCCCCCCTCCCCAACACACACACACACACCAGGAGATGGGATGCATTAGCAGGAAGTCTGAATGGAAGCTCATTTTGAAGGCCTGGCAGGGACCATATGGGGTGCCAGGGATTGAGGGCTCAGACTCAGTCTCCCTTTTTATTTTTCTTTTTTGCTTTTTTGGGCCACACCTGGCAATGCACAGGGGTTACTCCTGGCTCTGCACTCAGGAACCACTCCTGGAGGTGCTCAAGGGACCATATGGGATGCTGGGAATCGAACCCATGTCGGCCGCGTGCAAGGCAAATGCCCTACCCGCTGTGCTATCGCTCCAGCCCCCATCTTTTTCTTTTTAATTTTGGACTACACCCAGTGGTGCTTGAGACCTACTCCTGGCTCTGTGCTCACTCCTGGACAGGCTCAGGGCACCTTATTGGGTGCCAGACTTGAGCCAAGATTGGCCGCATGCAAGGCAAGCACATTCGCCCTTGTGCTTCAGCTCCCGGCCTCCCCTTTTCTGGGGGCTGCTGCCCCTCCTGTCTGGACTCTGAGTGTGCCCTGACAGTGCCAGCCACTCTCTTCAGTGCCCCTGAAACCATCACCCAGTGATCTCTCCCAGAATCCTGTTTGTCCCTGCTCTCTTGAAGGACCCCTGGTTTGCTTGTGAGCCATACATGTGCCTCCTGGAGACCTATCTGATTGAAGCATCAAAGAAAGTAGTAGTTGAAAGAGGAGGTGAGGGGACTCCATCACTTCAAAATTAAATACAAGGGACCAGAGAGATAGGACAGTGGACAAGACACTTGCTTTGCATGAGGCAGACCCAAGTTCCATCCTTGGCACTGTATGTGAATCCTTGAGTGTCACCAGGAGAGATTCCTGAGTACAGAGCCAGCAGTAGGGGACCCCCCCACCCAAGTTAAACAAAAGTACAAGCATAGCAACAAAGCATATAGGCAAATAACAAACTAGGAAAACAAAGGTTGATATTCTAAATCGAGAATTTCTACAAATCGGGCTGGAGTAATAGCACAGTGGGTAGGGCATTTGTCTTGCCGACCTGGGCATATGGCCGACCCGGGTTTGATTCCCAGCATCCCATATAGTCCCCTGAGCACTGCCAGGAGTAATTCCTGAGCGCAGAGCCACAAGCAACCCCTGTGTATTGCCGGGTGTGACCCGCAAAAAAAAAAAAAATTCCATAAATCTCGGGTCAGTGATAAAGTACAGGGCAAGCTGGGGCACTTACCTTGCACATAGCTGACCTGGTGCCATCTCTGGCACCACATATGGTCCCTTGCAATTTCCAGGGGTCACTCCTGAGTGCAGAGCCAGGTATAGCCCCTGAGCACCATGGGTGTGGCCTCTTGTGACCCTGCAAAGAATTAATACAGTGGACCAAAAGAGATAGTATAGTGGGAAGGTGTTTGCCTTGCACTGAGTTCAATCTCCTGCATCCCATACAGTTCCCTGAGCACTGGCAGGAGTGATCCCTGAGTGCAGAGCCAGAAGTAATCCCTGAGGACTGCTGATTTGCACCCTCCACCTCCCCCCAAAAAATTTATGCAAATTTATTTTTTTTCTTTTCTTTTTCTTTTTGGGTCACACCCAATGCACAGGGGTTACTCCTGGCTTTGCACTCAGGAATTACTCCAGGTGGTGCTCAGGGGACCATATGGGATGCTGGGATTCGAACCCAGATTGGCCGCATGCAAGGCAAATGCCCTACCCGCTATGCTATTGCTCCAGCCCCACAAATTTATTTTTAAAATGAAAATCTTTGTAAATAGTCTTCTCTTATGAAATTTTAATTGTTCATGTAGGTTTGGGGAAAACTCAACTTATCTACTAGCAGAAATAGAAATAAAACAGCATTTTTTTGGAGCAGGCAGGAGGCTGCTCCCAGCTATGAGCTTGGGGGTCACTTCCAAGTGACCAACTTGGGAATCTTTCAGTTCTGGGCACTGAGACCAAGGCAGGAAACCAAGATAGGAAAGGTGTGTGCTCTAGCCTTTTGAGTCATCTCCCTGGCCCCATAAATTATATATTTATTGTTTTTTAGGTTTTTTTTTTTTGCTTTTTGGGTCACACCTGGCGATGCACAGGGGTTACTCCTGGCTCTGCACTCAGGAACCATTCCTGGCGGTGCTCAGGGGACCATATGGGATGCTGGGAATCGAACCTGGGTTGGCCGCATGCAAGGCAAACGCCCTACCCGCTATGCTGTTGCTCCAGTCCCATAAATTATATATTTAGACATAAATATTTTATTTGGGTTATGGTTGGGATTTTTTTCTCATGAATAAATGAATTGGAGGACAGTTGTTTGGGGTCTGGGGTCATACCCCATTGCTCAAGAGCCAGTTCTGGGCCTGTACTGAGGAGTATCCCCCTGGCAGTGCCCCAGGGACCTTATATGGTGTTGAGGATTTGAACAGGGAGCAGCTCCATGCAAGTCAAGAACCTTCTCTCTTGCACGAGGTCCCCGATCCTCTTAGGAATGATTCTGATTTCGTAGTTTATGTATATATCCTCTGTCTTCTTTAGTGAGTCATGAGAAGAAAAATCAAGGGGAAAAATCTGTGAGAGGTGAAGTAAATCCAAAATCTGGGAACCAAATAGCCAGCACAACCTGTCATTGTTCAAGATTTGGGAACTGTCCTGGTGTGTGTTCAAAGCACGCGGTGTGACTGGCTGGCTGCAGAGGTGAGGTCAGCCAGGCTCTTAGCTCTCTGACCCTGGGTACAACCTATCTCTTGACCGTTTCTCGCTTGTACAGTGGGGTGACAGGGGGGCAGACAGATCTGAGGAGGAAGAAGAGGTCACACAGGGTGTGACCCCAGACCCGGTCACCCTGGTCACTGAGATAAGGGACTAAGCAATGGGGTTTGTAGCTTCCTGGTCTCCTGGATGCTGCCACTCAATCCTGTCGTCCATCACACTGCCCTGCCCTGACCCAGCTCCTTGCTGCCCGCTCTGCCCGGAACACAGTTTGAATGTGACCCCTCAGGTGTTACTGGGTTCTGCAGTGTCTGCCCTGGAGGGGCGGGAATTCAGAGGCCTGGGGGGCTTCCTGCCTGTCCCCGGAGAGGGTCTCTCCTCCCTCTGGGGCCCTCCCCCTGGGACATTTCTGAGGTGTTTGGGGGGCATTGCTGCCGAGTGCCTGATTGTTGGCTGCTCACCTGTGGCTGCAGCGTTCCTCAGCAGCGGGGCCCTGCTCCAGCCCTCCTGCCCCCAACTTGCCTGTCTATACTCGCTGCCCAGGCCCAGAGAGACCTGAGTCCTCCCCTGCGGCCTCTCAGGGTGTGGCCAGAGGTTGTGAGACCCAGAGCCTCGCAGCCCGACAGCTTCCTGGCACTGGGCATGAGGGACGCTGGTTCCCCGCCCGCCCCGGAGGAACCCAGGGCAGTCAGGATGTGGCAGGGGACAGGCTCAGCTTGGCCCACTCCCCTGTTTCCTTAAGCCTGAAAACTGCCAGTATGAAGAGTGGGGTCTGTGTTAGGGCTTGGGGGCGTGCTGAGACAGCTAGGGGCGTGCCCTGAGGCCCCGTTTCCCCACGGGACTCGTTTGTCTTCAGCAACCACCAGATGCATGGGAAGACGGCTTCTCTGAAGAGCCCTGAGCCCTGCCCAGAGAAGCCAGACCGGGTTCCAGAGTCCCCAGATTCAAGGTGAGACCCTCCCCACCCCAGTCCTGGCCTCGCCCTGTCAGCGACAATTCTGGGTGTGGGAAGCCAAAGGAGGTGACCTGCTAGAAAGGGGGGCTTCAGGCCTGGTGAGGACCTCTCAGGGGGCTGCCCGGGGCCTCTTCTCTCTGCTGGGAGCCAGCCATGTCCTGGCCTCTTGGGTTCCCCTCTCCTCCCTGCCCACCTGTCCTCAGGCCAACCAGCCTCTCCCGCCCTCCCCCAGCCGCTGTCCAGTCACAGCCCCAGGCAGGAGGCAGCCGAGGTGGCCAGTCCTGCGGGTTGTGGCCCTGGAGCTATGAGCTGACACCTCCCTCCGCCTCCGCCTTCCCCGGTGGCCCCTCCAGTCCCCGAAGTCCCTCCTGCTCTGTGGATCCCTTGGCTGGAGACACGGCCTGGAGTGGCTTGCTCACACCCAGGCCCACCCCCCAAGCATCAACAGGAGACGGTGCTTTGGGGCGGGCACCCTGCACACAGCCGTCCCGGCAGTCGGGGGACATTCGGCCACTCCTCCTGGCATCCGGAGGTGCCCTGCCCTCCACGCGCTTGCTGGGTTGTGACCCCCTTGCCAAGGCTCCTCAGTCTGAAGCCTCTGCCCCTCCCCCCCGCTTCTGGCTGGCAGCCAGGGCGGCCCTGGCACGGAGCCCGCTGGGCGGCCCCAAGGGTCCCCGTGTCTGGAATGGAATGTCTCCTTTGCAGCCCGCACTGGCCAGAGGGCTTGAAGGGCGAAGAGATAAAGAAGTGCGGCCGGGAGGGGGTAAGTGTGGCGGGGGCACTGAGGGAGGGCCCGGGGGGCCTGGCGCCAGGAAACCCGACAGGGTGTCCCTTCCCGGACGTGGCTGCTGGCGGCGTCCTCTAATCTCCAGGCACCGGGCAACGCCAGGAGACAAGCAGTGCTGGGCCTCAGCCCCTGCCCTGCTGGGCGCTTACCTGTGCTGTGGCCTGGCCTCTCCCTGCCAGTGGCCAGAGCAGCTCCCCTGGTACCCCGTGGTGTCTGGCTCCCCCAAACCCCCACCTCAGACACACCCGTGCGTTTCAGACACTCCTGAGTAAATACAACCAGCAGTACCACAAGCTGTTCAAGGATGTCCCCTCAGAGGAGATGGTCCTCAAAGGTAAGCCGTGTCCCTGCGGGACGACTGTGGGGGCACCTCTAGGCTCCTGGGCCCAGGCCTGCCCCACCTGACATCCCCTCCAGGGCCCAGCTTAGGCCACTGTTTTTGGCAAGTGCTCGGTGTATTTGCTTTCTTTGGGCTTGTGAGCGCACCAGGGCTGGATGGGGCTGCAGGTGGGAACCCTCCAGGCGTCCCTTTCTCCCTCGAGCTCGGCCCTTATCAGGGGCTCTTTCCTCCAGGCAGGCCTCTGGCCGTAGTGGGAACATTTTCCAAATGTGCAGGGTGCAGGGCTGGCAGAGCCCAGCGGTTCTGCAGTTCTGCCTAGGGGAGTTAGCCCCGCAGCTTTGGGGATACTGAGGTAGAAGCCTGCACTGACTTGCACTGATCTGCATTGGTAAAAGAAAACCTCTTGCGGTAAGGGTGAGGGGCGCTGTCAGGTTTCCTGGGAAAGGCCTCTGGGGTGCTGGGCCCAGGACTGGGAAGGGGTTTTGGAGACTGCCTGGCTGGATCCAGGCTCCTGAGGGTGTGCAAGGGCCCTGGGGCTGCCGGGCTGCCCTTGCCCACGCCCTGCTCTCTCCCACGCCTGCCAGTGTGCTCCTGTGCCCTCCAGAGGGACCTGCTTCTCCAGGGCCGGCTCTACATCTCCTCCAACTGGCTCTGCTTCCATGCCAGCCTCTTTGGCAAGGATATCAAGGTAGTGGCGAGTGGCAGGGACAACGCTTAGCCCACTCAGGTCATGGCTGTCCCCGCACTCCCTGCGGCCAAGGCATCTTCGCCAAGGTCCAGGAAAGTGGTTCTGCCCCAATCCACACCCCTCTGCTGGCGTGAGGTGGCCTGAACAGTTTACAGCCCCCTCCTCTGTGGATGCCTTGAGGAGCCGAGTGGGGGGTTGCCATCAGGGGAGCCAGTGCAGGGACCGCCTCCGCCCACACAGGACTCACTGCAGCCCCCAACCGGATACACAGGCGGAAACCGGCACGGGTGCAGGGTGGAGTTCTCACTGTAGGAGGCGCTGTGTGAGGGTCCCTTTCTCCTCTCCCTGGCAGCACTGGTTCAATTCAGGGCTTGCAGGCACACAGGCAAGCAAAGGGGTCTTCCTCAGGGGCAGGGCCTGAGAGTTGTCCCCCTGCCCCCCAACTCAGGTGGCCATTCCCGTGGTGTCCGTGCAGATGGTCAAAAAGCACAAGATGGCTCGTCTCCTCCCCAACGGCCTGGCCATCACCACCAACACCAGCCAGAAGGTCCGTGGGGGCCGCGCTCCCTTGCTCATCCCCCTGCGCCGCCCCCAGGCCCTCAGCTGACTCCACTTTCTTTCCGTGTCCCAGTACGTGTTTGTGTCGCTGCTCTCCCGGGACAGTGTCTTTGACATGCTGAGGCGGATCTGCACGCACCTCCAGGTACGGGGCGGGGTGGGGGGGCAGCTCCGGGCGGGCCGGGGCTCCTCTGCTCGCACACTCGGAGCAAGGCTCTGTGGAACTCACCGTGGGTTATTTGTAGGGGATGTTCTCAGTGCCTGCTCACACCCGCCTGGGCCCGGCCTGGGCTGTCTGGTGGGCAGGGGATTGTGGTGACCCGGTTCTCCTTCCCCTGCAGCCTTCCAGCAAGAAGAGTCTGAGCGTCAGAGAATTCCCCGAGGAGCCTGAGTGCGCATCTCTGGTAAGGGCCAGGGCCAGCACCTGAGCGCAGCGCCACCAGCTCCTGGGCTCTGGGGCCTCGACACCCACCACACCCAGGCCCAGCCGCCTCACTGACCTGCTTATGGGAACAAACGACCAAGCCTTGAGACACTGCCTGGGTTGGCCCCACGTGTGTACAGACACGGCTGGCGGCCCTGTCTGCCCAGGAGCAGGACTAGAAGGGCCCAGGAGGGATCAGAGACGTCCCCGGGGAAGAGCCCCAAGATCTCTGTGGGACTGGACAATCTCACTCTCTGTCCGCCTGAGGTCCTGCAGTTTCCCTGAGCTGCCAGCTCTGCACTCGCAGGACTAAGCGTCCCGAGCTGGGAGGGGATGGACATGACCCCTGGGGATTTGAAGTGCCTCCCACTGACCATGAAGCAGTGGGTGGATCCTGGCGGGGAGAAGGCGAAACCTGTGTGTTTGCAGAGCGCATCTGGGAGAGGGAGGCACCGAGGGGTGGGTACCCAGGCCAGAGGAAACCAGGCTCTGCCCCTCACGGGGTCTGGGTGAGCGATGGCACTGCTGGCACTCTTCAGAGCCGCACTTTTCTGGCTGAGTCACGGCTCGGGGGCAGGCTGCAGGCATGTGGTTGCTCCGGCAACATCCTGCTCCCTGGTACCTGCCCCCCGCTGGTGAGGCCCCGGTGCTGGTTGCAGCAGGAACACTTGGGTGCGGGCACTGAGGGTGCACGAGAACCCTAGGCCCTTCTGCTGCCTCCACAGGAAGTTCTCATCCCCGAGATGAAGTGGAGGAGAGTGTGTCCGGCCACCAGGTCCCTGTCCCTCCCAGACCACATCCCTAGTGTCCCGCCCACCCCCCTGGACTCTGCGGAAAGTTTCTTCCCCTCCAGGAAGCCCTCGGGGCCTGGTGAGTTGAGGGGTCCTCTGGGCCACAGTGCCCGCACTCGGCTTTCCCACCCACCTGCTGTGGCTGCGTGGGATCCGGATGGGTTTGTGCTTCTCGGAGCTGTTCCTTCCTTCTTGCTCCCAAGGGAAAACCCAGAACCTGGAGAGCTTGAGAGAATGGGGGGGTGAGGGGGGAAAGGTGGGCCTGCTCCAGGCAGGCTGGGAGTGCAGGTTCGGTTTGGTGGGGGAGCAGACTGGCTTGGGGAGGGTGTAAGCACGCAGGGGAGGGTGCAGACTCGGCTTGAGGGGTGCAGGCATGGCTTGGTGAGGGGGGGATGCAGGCACAGCTTGGGGGGGGGATGCAGGAGTTGCAGGTGAGGTGCAGACTCAACTTGGTGCAGGCACAGCGGGCGGGGGGGTGCAGGCGCAGCGGGTAGGGCATACAGGCTCGGCAGGCAGGTATGTAGGCGCAGTGGGCGGGGTGCAGGCATGGCTGTGGGGGTGCAGCTGCGGCGGGCTGGCCAGGCACACACCCGCATGTTCCTCCTCCACAGATGCCACTGCCCGTGCAGAGGAGAAGCCAGAGGAGGAGAGCAAAAGCGACGGGGAGCTGAGGCTCTGGGATTACCGGCTCCTCAAGGTCTTCTTCGTGCTGTAGGTGGCCGTCTGGGGAGGTGGGGTGGGCTGAGCCAGTGGGCGTCTGGACATCTGGAGGGGGGGTGCTGGCGCCAGGGAACAGCACTGCCCAGGGTCAGGGGACAGGACTAAGGCCTCTCTGGGCTCCCAGCTGGCGGCTGGAGGTGACTCCACTGGCCTCTGGAGAAGGACAGAGCGCCTTCAGTTTTCCTTCTCACGGATCCTGTAGCTCAGGGTTTGGATCCTGCAGTGGGAGGCGCAGGCGAAGAGGCTTTGGGAAAAGGAAGCGCTGGACAGGGCAGGTCTGGTTGCGGCCGGCGAGACTGGGGGGCTCTGGAGAGCTGGGGGCAGGCCTTGATGGGCAGAAGCTCGCCTCACTGTTGCACACGCTCAGGGCAAGTTCTGGAACCCTGGACTTATTTGTATTCCTCCCCCCTGCCCTGCAGAGTGGGCATGGCGGGGCCTTCTGGGCCGGCCCTGGCTGCCTACCTTCCACTCACTGCCCCTAGCTCTGCTGACTGGGCTTTGGCCCTTCTCAGCACCCACTGCGGGAACAGGCCTCCCCGTGGCCTCCCAGAGGAGGTGTCGGACCACAGGGCATGATCAGAGGAAAGGGGGCTCAGCAGGACCACGGGCCCAACCTCAGATTTGCTCTGGCCTCTGGGAAACACGTCAGCCGAGGCCTGCATGTGCACGGGAGCCCGGAGGTGCTGGTGTTTCTCTGGTTGCTCCCCACCTAGCAGGCTGCACCAGCCTCTGAGCTGCCCTCCAGCTGGAGGAGGGACCCCGCTCTCACCCCTCCCCCACCCTTTTCTCCAGGATCTGCTTCTTGGTCGTGTCCTCCTCCTACCTGGCCTTCCGCATCTCCCGGCTGGAACAGCAGCTCTGCGCCCTCAGCTGGGACGGCCCGGTCCCCGAGCACAGGTGACACTTTTTCCTCCCACACCTGACAGGCCGCTCACCACCCTGACAGCACTGAGCGCTGTCCCCGAGTGGGCCAGACGGCAGTCAGCAAGGAAAACATGGACTGGGGCATTCAGGACCTGCCCTTGCCCCTCTATGCATGGGGGACCACCAGCTTATTGGTGGCATGACCCACCTGCCACCCTTGGGACCCTGTGTCTGATAGGGCCTCTCTCCTGTATGCAGGTAACGGCGGGTCAACCTTCATCCCTGCTCAGCTTAAGGGCCCAGGACTCCTGCAGGGCCTTGAGGACACCTCCGGAGGGGACAGTCTCAGGACCCCAGCCAGCCTCTGGGAAGAATGCTCCTGGCAGGGCGGTTCCACCAGTGATGCCCTGGTTTCTGCTGCCATGCTGGGGCTGAGCGGAGGGAGATCCCGGGCCCTGCCCCTGCCCCGCCACCAGCAGGTGACCCGTTTACAAATCTCCCCCAACCTGGGGACACAGACAGGGAGCTGGCCTGGTGGAAGCCGCTGAGGAATTTCTGTGTGCTGAGCCCAAGCAGCCAATTGAAGGGAAAAAAGCAACCAAGAAGAACTTGTTTGTTGGAAACTGTTCCGGTGGGCAGCACCCTGGGGCCCAGGGCCCGCGCTTTGAAGCCTGGAACGCAGCTGCCCGTGGTCACTCAGCTCACTGCAGGGGCCGGACGGGGGCCAGAAACCCAACTCGCCTGCGTGGGCTCTGCACTCTCCACACTCTGCCCACTCTGGAGCCCCTGGGATGCCTGGATCTGGGGCCCCGCAGGGTCCTCTTGGGGGGGGGGGGCAGGTGGTGCAGTGCCCAGACAGGCTGGAGGTGAGCCGTAAGCCAGGGCAGGCGAGGAGGGCTTGTGACCAGGATCCTGCAGACACGCCGGCCCATGCTCTGTGCTGCCTGAGTAGGACACACCTGCAGGGCGGCCTTCTGTGTCCTCAGCTGCCAGCCCCTGCTGAGCCGGGTGGAGCGGGGCCTTTGATCACTGGGCGCCCCTTTGCTCAGCCGCCCTGGAGGAGAGGAAGCGGGGCCTGGAGGGGGCGGCTTGTTTTGTGTCCTCAGACACATGCCTGTGGGCGGGGGAGGGTTGGCTGGGCAGCGGGCCTGGTGCTGCAGGGTAAGCACAGCACGGACCACGGCCATGCCACCTGCAGAGACCTGGCTGAGAGACTCAGAAACCTTCAGGGACAAGACGGAGAGGGCACAGGAAATAGGGGACAGAGGTGGCTTCACTATGGAGTGTTCTCTGTCAAGGCCTTCTGTATTCTCCAAAGCCTCCTTATGCCTCAGGGTTCTGGCCTGCTCACACACTCCTCTGCTAAGACAGTGCCTTGGAAGGTTCTGGAAAGGTCTTATTAGGGAGGCCGGGTATTTAGCAGGAAAAGACACTGGGGAGGGAGTGGGTGGTGCTGCAAATAGTCACGTCTGTTTCTCCCCCCCCCCCCAACCCCGCCCCAGCCCCCACTCCTCCTCAGATCAGGTAGCATTCCAGAGCCTTCCTTGTGAAAATGACTCATCAGGCAGCGCCCCCAGGCTTAGGGGTCTGACAGTAGGTGGCGCTGTTGGAGCCCAGCCGGTGCTTCTCCGCGTCTCTCCGAGGATGCTGCAGGGTAGCTTTGAGCCCGGCCTGTGGGTCTCCCACCCCCATCCTGCCTGTCTCTGGCCAGAGCAGTCTCTCACTGCCACTCTGCATGCACACCCAGCCTCCTTGCAGGAAGTTCCCTTCCTCACCTCTCCCCACCCAGTTTCAGGGAAATCATCTGACTTGCCCCATCACGTCCCCTCCCTGGTCTTTGCTGACGTCTGGAGAGTCCAGCTCCGTGCTCGGAGCCTTGAGGCTGAGCCCAGGTCAAGGGTGGCCCTGCCAGAGTGCTGGCGAGCCTTGTCTCCAGTGGTGCCCTGGGCTGGAGGGGCAGGAGGTACTTCTGGGGCCAGAGTCTAGGGTAGCAGGGGTGTGCCTGTCCCTCACAGGGTCCTTTTTCTCTTCCCACTTTTTGTCCCCTTTGGTCCTCCAGGGCCGCCGTACATTCCGTTGCACTCACATATAAACTTCGAGTATTTATACAGGCCAACTTGGGTGGGCGGATACACCTCTGACCCCCGAGAGTTTGCCTCAACTGGTTGTTCCATGATGGTATTATTCTTTGAAATTATTTTTAAATAAAAAACCTGATTTTTCTAGCATCCTGTGGTATGGAGAATTCATTCTAAGCTGAAATAGCACTGTATTATGTCAGTTTTAGGAGTCCATCATTGAAGATCTTTGTATACACATACGAAAGTTCAGTATTATTGCCCAGGGAAAAAGGTTTTTACTTTGTTTTTGGGCCACACCCAGTGGTGCTGGGGATTGAACTGGGGTCAGCCGCATGCAAGGCAAGAGTCCTCCCCGCTGTACTATTACTCCAGCCAAGAAAGACCTTTTTTTTTTTTTTTTTGCTTTTTGGGTCACACCCGGTGATGCACAGGGGTTACTCCTGGCTCTGCACTCAGGAATTACCCCTGGCGGTGCTCAGGGGACCATATGGGATGCTGGGACTCGAACCCAGGTCGACCACGTGCAAGGCAAATGCCCTACCCGCTGTGCTATTGCTCCAGCCCCAAGAAAGACCATTTTTATATTGTGATGACTTGCTAAAGGAACTCTTCACGGCATACTTGGCACCAAGGAGACTGATGGGACCCAAATGATCTCAAGAATACTAAGCGCGGGGGCTGGAGTGATGGCACAGCGGGTAGGGCGTTTGCCTTGCACTCGGCCAATCCAGGTTCGATTCCCGGCATCCCATATGGTCCCCTGAGCACCGCCAGGGGTAATTCCTGAGTGCAAAGCCAGGAGTAACCCCTGTGCATCGCCAGGTGTGACCCAAAAAGAAAAAAAAAAAAGAATACTAAGCACTCTGACTGAGCATGTCACAGGACCATAGCTGAGCTGACTTGTTCAGGCACGCGTGGAAGGGGAACGATGGCCACGGCTTCTGCCTCTGCTGGTGGGTGCCGAGGAGGCGTCTCTGTTTTTCCTGGGCAACTTCCAGTGGCATCAGGAACTGAAGTCAGGCACTGAAGTCTGGAAGCCAAGAGCCTAAAACTCTGTGACTTGGAACTGGAGGGAGCACAAAGGATAAAGCCTTTCATTTGGCTGACCCCAGCGCACATACCAGCAGGAGTGGCCCTGAGCACAGAGCCAGGAGTAAGCCCTGTGCACTATTGAGTACAGGCTCCCCAACAAAACAGCAAACAACAGGGGAAAACAAATGACATTTTCCATGGCACTGAGCCTGGATTCTGGGGCTAAATTCCAGCCTGGGTCACAGCAACTTGCCTTCTTCCCAGATGGTCCCCTGTAGGAGTGATTCATCCCTTCAGTGACTCCTGAGCCAGATAAGGTGCCAGCTACTGTGCTGGGCAATGGAGCTCCTGCGGTGCACGTGGCAGGCAGTTTCTCTGCCATCCTCATAGCCCTGAGGTTCCTTCTAAACAAGTCCCAAGCTATATATAAACAAAGTGTTAATTCCCCTACCCCACCGCCAAATTTTATTAAAGCACCATAAGTTACAACCTTATTTATAGGTTTTTTTTTTTAATTTTTATTTTTTAAAAAATTTTATCACCATGTGGAAAGTTACAGAGTTCTCAGGTTTGTCTCAGTTATACCGTATTCAAACACCATCCCTTCACCAGTGCCCATATTCCACCACCAAAATCCCCGGTATACCCCCCGTCCCCCACCCCAACTGTATAACTGATGAACCTCACTTTATTTTCTCTTCACCTTGATTACGTTCCATATTTCAACACAAAACTCACTATTGTTGTGGGAGTTATATCCCCAAACAAGATAACCCTAATAAGGAGGCATTTGATAATTAGTTTTCCATTCAGAGATTGTATGTTTTCAGGTTTTAGAAAAGGTAGCGCAGCCGCGTTAGCGGCCTCGCGGCTCGGATGTGTCCCAGTCCCGAAACCCAGAGCCGTGTTAGTTGCTGCTCAGTGTCGCCAGGGTTCCATCTGGAGAAGGTGTGCTGGCGGCACCTTCTCCCTCCGGCCCCCCAGTGTTGCTGGCCCCGATTCGGGTCCGGAGCATTGTCCGGGCCTCGTTGCTCACCAGAATGCCTGCCGCTTCTCTGTGGATTGTGGCATCAAGATGGCCTATAGTTTGGTTTTTGACATACAATGGTTCCATCACCAATCCTGCTACCAGTGTCAACTTCACTCCAGCAGTGTTCCCAGGTTCCCTCTCGCTGCCCCAACCCCCCCAACCCCTGCCAGCCCCAGCCTGCCATCTCTGCAGGCACTTTTTAAACTTGGTTTTACAATTTGGGTCTCCTGATTTCGGTGTTGACTTAGCTCTATCATTCCTTAACACCACCGATGTACCTGAATCCCCTTGATTCCTGCCCCCATTGTTCTTCATCTAGCTCTTCTCCCCTTCCCCTTCACTTTATTTTTTTTCTTCTTCTCCCTATATCTGGGGCCAACAGTGACCTGGGCATGCTCACCATTGCATTCTCTCATCCCCTTACTCTACCTCCTATAAGTGATATCATCCTATGAGCAAACTGCAGTTGTTTTTTTTTCTATTTGGGACACACCGGCGATGCACAGGGGTTACTCCTGGCTTTGCACTCAGGAATTACTCCTGGCGGTGCTCAGGGGACCATATGGAATGCTGGGAATCGAACCTGGGTCGGCTGCGTGCAAGGCAAACGCCCTACCCGATGTGCTATTGCTCCAGCCCCCAAACTGCAGGTTTTGATTAAGTCCTAGGCAGGGTCTATTCTTTCCTTGACATGACATTTTTGAGACATGAGAATGAATAAATATGGGTGATCACAAAAATTTCTCTGAAGAGACATTTCAGCTGGTGCTTAGAGGACGAGGACCCAGAGTGACTGGAGCTGGTGCTCATGGCAGATGGGTAGGCAAATGGCAGGCAAGTGTGCAGATGTCTCCCAGGGAACATGGAGACCCCAGCCGTGCCTCTGGGGTTCTAACCATATGAGTGAAGAACATGAAAAGATGCTGGAGAGGTGAATTCAATCATTAACAACCCTAGTTTCAAAGGGACTTTAATAGACATCTCCATAATGAAAACAAAACTGGTCAACAGACATGTGAAAAGATGCTTATCTTTAAGAGGACACAAAACAAGACAGCCTGTTAAACTCAGGATGACTGCGTTCAAAGCCAAAACACACATGCACTGCTGGTAAAAGAAAAAGGTAAATGTGGAGTAATACAACCATTGATAGAATAGTATAATATTGCTTCCCAAAAGTGTAAACAACTGCTGTGTGATCCAGTCATGCTGCCTCAGGATATATACCTTTCAAAAGAATTGAAAGCTGGATCTCTAAGAACTCTGTACATTCTTAGTGTGCTATGAACTCTGTAATGTTCATAGCACATTACTCACACTAGTCAAAAGACATAAGAAACCCATGTCTGTTTATTTATTTTTTTGGAACCCATGTCTGTTTGGAGATGAATAATGAATGTTTAATCAAATGTGGCAAACACATACACACTCAGAGAGTCATATTACTCAACCTTAAAAAGGGAGGAAACTCTAATACACATTACAACATGGGTGTATCTTGAGGTCAAATGCTAAGTAATACAAGCCAGTAACCAAAAGACAGATACGGTAAGATCTGCTTATAGGAGGTACCCAGAGTGGTTGAATGGGTAGAAGCAGAAAGAAGAGCAGTGGCTGCAGGAGCTGGGGAAGAGGTGTGAGTGTGAGCGTTTGTTAAGACAGTTTCAGCACCGCAAGCTGAAGAGGGCTCCGGAGCAGGAACTTCACACTGCAAAACTGTGCACAAAATGGTCAAGGCAGCTTATACGTGCTTATACACAGTTGAAAGGTTTTTACAGGTCTGGGATGTGGCTCAAGTGATAAGAGCATATGATTATTGTATGCAAGGCCCTCAGTTCATCCTTCACCTCCACATGTCCCTAGAGCTTCACAAGTGTGGTTGTGGGGGTCCCCAGCACCACACCACTGGGTTTGATCACTGAACTGTCTGGTCCACATTACCGGACTAAGTATCACCGCGTGTGGCTCCCAGACCCTGAAAGCACCACAGGGGTAGCCCCCATATAATATTTTTCTTTTTTAAAAAAATTTTGGGCCACACCTGGTAATGCTAAGGGGTTCCTCCTAGCTCTGCACTCAGGAGTCACTCCTGGCGGTACTCAGGGGACCATAAGGGATGCTGGGGAATGAACCTGGGTTAGCGCCTTACCCACTGTACTATCTCTCCAGCGCCCCCCCCCCTTTTTTTAAATTAGTGAATCACTGTGAGGTAAAGTTACAGGCTTACAAACTTTTGTGCTTTTGTTTCAGTCATACAATGATCGAGTATCCATCCCTCCACCAGTGCCCATTGTCTACTACCAAAGGTCCCAGCATCCCTCCCACCACCCCCACCCCATCCCTTCCACCCCACCCCACCTCTGTGGCAGGGCATTCCTTTTTTCTCTCTCTCTCCTTTTGGGTGTTGTGGTTTGCAATAGAGGTTTTAAGTGGCCATCATGTTTGGTCTGTGGTCTACTTTCAGCCCACATTTCCCATCCTGAGCGGGTCCTCCTAGAACCCTTCACTTGGTGGTCCCTTCTCTATCTGAGCTGCCTTTTCCCGCTGGCATGTGAGGCTGGCTTTTAAGCTATGGAGTAATCCTTCCGGTACTTATCTCTACTATTATTGGGTGTTATTTTCCCACTCTGTTACTCTATATTCCACAAATGAGTGCAATTTTTCTATGTCTGTCCCTCTCTTTCTGACTCATTTCACTTAACATGATACTCTCCATGTTGATCCACCTATATGAAAATTTCATGACTTCATCTTTTCTAACAGTTGGTTGTATAGTATTCCATTGTATAGATGTACCAAAGTTTCTCTTTTTTTGGGGGGAGGGGTCACACCCAGCGATGCACAGGGGTTACTTCTGGCTCTGAACTCAGGAATTACTCCTGGCGGTGCTCGGGGGACCATATGGGATGCTGGGAATCAAATCCGGGTCAGCTGCGTGCAAGGCAAACGCTGTACCCGCTGTGCTATCGCTCCAGGCCCCAAAGTTTCTTTAACCAGTCATCTGTACTCGGGCACTCGGGTTTTTTCCAGATTCTGGCTATTGTAAACAGTGCTGCAATGAATATGTAAGTTCAGATGTCATTTCTACTATACCTTTTTGCATCTCTGGGATATATTCACAGAAGTGGTATTGCTGGATCAAATGGGAGCTCAATTTCTAATTTTTTGAGAAGCGTTCATACTGTTTTCCAAAAGTCCAGCCCCCTATTTTTTTAACATAGAGTTTGGAATGGGAGGCAGAAGGCAGTTTGGATTTTATACAATATAATATGGTGTATTTTATATAATTCTTTCTCATATACATATATGCACATATGTATATATATAAATAATATGTATATCAGTCCTTAGGTACTACAGCTCAGATCTACAAGTTGGGACTTGGAGGATGAGTAGATTCTAAAACCTTGTGCTTTCTTTTGCTAAAGGAAATAAACACATGGATGTCACATGCAGTAAAACATGGCTGGTAATCTACATACCAAAGAACCTCCTGTCACTACCCCCATAGCACAGTACCAGAGAGAAGACATTTAGCTTTATATTTATATTTCTAAGTTGAAATGAGCTAAGAGTAGAAGAGTATAACAACTGCCTTAAGTTTGGAGAAATGGAGGAAAAGCCATGTATACTATATAGAAGCCTTATCTTAGCCAGATGAGAAAGGGTCAGTGGAGGCAGAAGTCCCCGTGATATGGGCAAGTAAGAGCGAAGAGAACATCATTCCATCAGCCCAAACTACCCCCCTGCACACCCTGTCCCCAGACAGCTAGCCCTGACAGTCCTACCAGGTGGCCCATTTTGCTGGTGAGATTGTAAATGTATATATCTGTATGGTTTGGGTTGTGAATTTTATATATATATAATTATATATATAAAAATATATATTGTTTTGGGATCGGAGTGATAGCACAGCAGGTAGGGCATTTGCCTTGCACATGGCCAACCCGGGTTCAATTCCTCGGAAAGCCTGTCAAGCTACCGAGAGTATCTCACCCTGCACGGCAGAGCCTGGCAAGCTACCTGTGGCGTATTCGATATGCCAAAAACAGTAACAACCAGTCTCACAATGGAGACGTTACTGGTGCTCGCTCGAGAAAATTGATGAAAAACAGGAGGACAGTGCTACAGTGCATATATATATATATATATATATATATATATATATATATGCTTTTTGGGTCACACCCAGTGATGCACAGGGTTACTCCTGGCTTTGCACTCAGTAATTACTCCTGGCGGTGCTCAGGGGACCATATGGGATGCTGGGAGTCGAACCCGGGTCGGCCGCGTGCGAGGCAAACGCCCTACCTGCTGTGCTATCGCTCCAGCCCCAGTGCATATTGTTTCTGGGGCCATACCTTGTGGCACTCAGAGATCACACTTCTTGGTGCTTGGTGGACAGTATGGGGTGCCTGGGATCAAACACGGGTCGGCCACGTGCAAAAGGCAAGTTGTCTATCCACTGTACTACTTCTCCAGCTCCGAGGTCGAGGTTGGAGGTTGTGAATGTGTATTGGCTACTCTCCTAGATGGGGGGCTGAAAAACAGGACCACCTAGGGCAGAGAAATAGGGGAGAAGGCTCTCTGGTTTAGGCAGCTGGCTCTCCTAGAGAAAGTGACTCCAACTTTACCACTAGGTGGCAGCAAATTCCAACAAGAAGAATTGGCATCCAGGAAAGCTTTCATTCTTCTAGAACACACACACACACACACACACACACACACACACACACACACACACACACACACACACACACACACACAGAGGCACTGCCCACCTTGCAGCGTGCAATAGTGCCCTCAAGGTCATTTCTGTCCTTTGCTGTTTTCCCCTTCCTCTCCCTCTGCTTTTACAGCCTGGGAAAAACCGGAGGTGAATCTGCAGGGTTCTCCGGCCCTTCCAACTCAGCCAGTCCCAGAAACTGCCAAGATGAACAAGTGTGAGTTGCTGGCGAGCCGGGGAGGCAATGGGTGGAAAATTCAGCGTCTTTTCTAACAAGTGCACAAAGCTCTGGCTCTTCCCTGATGTGCCCTCATTGTCTGTGGAATCAGAGCCTAGGAATCTGGAATCTAGCTCCTGTGGGTGTGATTTCAGGGGGCAACACACTGCCTCCTGCTTGCACTTAGAGGTCAGGCGCTGGCCCTCGGAACCTAAAGATTTAGTTATCAGCTACGCCTAGGACTGGAGGGATGGGACAGTGGGTAGGGCAGGGCACAGGCCTTGCACCTGGATTTGATCCTTGGCGCTCCATACGGTCCTCCGAGCACCTCCAGGGGTGATCCCTGAGCACTGTGCCAGGAGGAGCCCCAGAGCCTCACTAGGTGTGGCCCCCAAACTGGAAACAAAAACAAAGTTAACAGCTGCACATGCTCTGTGCGCTGGGTGGGAGAGGTCACACCTCCTCTGCAGAGGTCACGCCGAGAAACTTGAGTTCGTCCCTCTGCGTCAGGGCGCACCTGGCGCCCGGCAGGCCATGCAGCCGGCGACCTCTGCGTTGGCAGGAGGGCAGGGTCCCTTGCCTTCCCGGAATGTCTTCCTTCTTTTTCGCCACTCTGTCTGGCCCATAGCCATGCGCGGCTGCTTGGAATGCCGTGCCCCCTTCATCTCCATAGCATCTGAGCCGGCTCTCCAGCGCTGGGGGCAAAGGCCACGCTGCAGCCTCACCCACGCCTGGGGCTTCTCTGCAGACCCCACCCCCACCCCACCCTCCACCAGTGTGGCTGTGCCTAAGGGGAAGGACAGCTGGGATCCAGTCAAGCAGAGCCTGGCATATTGCTGTCTTATCCTATTGACAGGTTTCTAAATCGGGCCGGAGTGGGCAAGCGTTGCAAGCTGTTCATTAACTTGTGAAATGCAGAGAGGCTGGCGCGGGCCCCCGTGTTGGGAGAACGTGACACCCGCCGCTCCTGGACCCACTCTAGTGTGAAGGGGTGTTCACGGGTGTAGGATTTCTGATGGAAGTTTTCCTTTGCTGTTCGTTCCAAATGCCAGGCTAGTCTGGATGGTACCCTCCCCCTGCCAACTTCCCCCACCCCCCAACTAAGGCCCTATGTTTGAAAGATTTTTTTATTTAAAGATTTATGAAGCACTCTCTGTAGGGTCTTGGGCATATACTTCCATAGGTACCATGATATTGTAAAATTATTATTATTATTATTATTATTTGGATCACACCCGGTGATGCACAGGGGTTACTCCTGGCTTTGCACTCAGGAATTACCCCTGGCGGTGCTCAGGGGACCATATGGGATGCTGGGAATCAAACCCGGGTCGGCCGCATGCAAGGCAAACGCCCTACCGGCTGTGCTATTGCTCCAGCCCCGTAAAATTATTTTTTTAAAGCTTTTTGGGTCACACCTAGCAATGCTCAGGGTTTTTTTGGCTCTACACTCAGGAATTAGTCCTGGCAGTGTTCAGGAGACCCTGGGAATCGAACCCGGGTCAGCCGCGTGCAAGGCAAACGCCCTACCCGCTGTGCTATTGCTCCAGCCCCAATATTGTTAGTTTCTGATACCAGGCCTGATACAAAGTGCTTCTTCAAGTCATCTCCCTTTACCCCAAATACAAGAGTTCCAATCCAACAACACAGTTTTCATACTTGCCCTGAGGAAACTGAGACCAACAGGCTGGAAATGTCATGAGGCCCCTTCAGGGAAGTAAGTGAGGTAAGAGAGAGGGAATGGGACTGCCTCACACAGAAAGGCCAGGCAAGGGGAAGGGTGAGGAGGGGGGAGGGGACACAGGGACAGGCTCAGTGATGAGCACAGGACTCATGTGGATTAGAGATATGGGGAAGATCCTTACAAAATAAGCATTTTTTGAGGGACAACATAGGCAAAGGAATGATAATATAGGGGACACTGCAGATGAAAGTTGGGGAGAAAGAGAGTTTGTGCCAGGAAGCAAATGTAAAGGGGCAAAATCTCTCAGGACCTGAAGTCGGAGTAATAGCACAGGAGCAGAGTGCTTGCCTTGTACACACTTGTACACAGTCAATTTAGGTTCAATCCCTGCATTCCACATGGTTCCCTCCCCACCCCCCAATCCTGCACTGCCAGGAGTAACCCCTGAGAATTGCTGGGTGTGGCCCCAAAACAAAACCAACAATAACAACAAAAACCTCTTAGGATGAGACAGGAGATGGTGTCAGACAATAAACAGCTCCAGGAGCAAGTGAAGCTGAGGAGTGATAGACAATTCAATGGTTTAGGAATATTGGTTTGGCAATTCTAGGAACACTGATTTAGCGATGGAGTACAAGGCAGATTAAAAGTGCAGCAGAATAGTCCAGTACAATTTCTCGAGCTCATCACTACTGACAATTTGGATGTCATAATTCTGTTATGGGAGGGGGTTGGTCTAATACATTGTAGGACACTTAGCCATATCCTTGTCCTCTCCCCACTTGGTTCTACTAGCACCCAACCCCAATTCATGATAGCTCAAAAGTCTTCTAACATTACCAGTGTCCCTGGGAGGGGAGGTGAAGTCAGAGCTGCCCCTGAGGGAGAATCACTGAACTAGACACAGGAGATTAGGACTCTGACCTCGAAATATCGGCAGGTATTTTAATAACCAACTGCATCGGTCTGCTGACTTCGAGAATAGCTGACAACAGAAAGAATGATTTCCTTGCCACAGGAAATTCATCATCAATGCCAACAAACTTAATGGCCTAGGGAAAAAAAGACTTCAGAAGTAGATCATTCTGCATATTAGAAACCTCTAGAGGATATTTCAGAGTTATGGGCAATGTGCTCATTTGCAAGAAAGTGGCTGAGAACAGGATTTCTTTTCCTATCCCATCTTGAGTCACATCTTGCTCAGTGGCTACTCTGAGTGAGGAACACCAGATCTGGCTGGAGGTGGGGAGGTACAGATCTGTAATTCTGCTAGATCTGCATTCATCTTATTCTACATTTTGTTTTTGCTGGCTGAAGGGGTAGCTCAAAAGACTAGAGTGCATGCTTTTTCATGCAGGAGACCCACAGTTGATCTCTGACATGATTTAGCATTGCCAGAGTAGCCCCTGTGGACCACTAGATGTGTCACCCCCTCTCTCCCCACTCCCTCAAACACACTCCACAAAAAAGCACAGATAATAATAAGGGGCCAGAGAGATAGCACAGGGGTTAAAGTGCTTGTACATGGTTGACCACGGCTCGACCCATACCATGTTTGTTTCCCCAGCACCACCAGCAGTAACCTCTGAGCACAGGAATAAGTAACCCCTGAGAACCAGGAATAAGCCCTGAGCACTGCCCGATGTGGCCCAACTCCTCTTTCCACAAATAATACTAAAGTTTTGTTTTGACAATGGTAGAGTGTAGGATAAAAGTCTGGCTTGCCAACAAAGAGATCTGATTTACTGGATGTTTTCTGTCTAAAAGCAGGAATAGCCTGCTGACCTGCCACTTATCTTCATAAATTGTTTGTCTGGAACACGGCCATGCTTATTTGCTTGTGTATGGTCTCTTTGGAACTCCAAAGGCAAACATGAATGGTCACGACCGAGACCATGAACTGATCCATGAACCTGCAAACATTTGTCAGAGTATTCTCCCAGGTTACTCTGGCTAAGCCCAGGGTGCTAACCTTTCTCAGCCAAATGCCCCACCAGAGAGTTACCGTGACAAAACAAGCTCTCTTGCAACAAACTATGCCACAATCTAGAAATTAAGAAGGCTACATTCAGGTTCTTATTAGGAAATTTTTTATTAAATGAAACAAAAAGACTCATTTCATAGTAGTTAGGAGACACAGGGCCTTGGGTTCTAGGGCCTTGGGAGGGCTCAAAAGTGCTTGCCTTAGGGCCAGAGAGATACTACAAGGGGCAGGATGCTTGCGAGCAGCAGACCCAGTTTTGATGCATTGTACCACATAGGCCAGTAGCAATCCCTAAGCATGGAGCCAGAAGTAAATCCCACCACTCTTCCACCAAAAAAAAAAAAAAGTGGTTGCCTTACAAGGGGAAGCCAAGACATTTGGGCACCTGATGCCACCAACATGCATTGAACACATTCCCATCAGCTCAGTACACGTGGGTTGCTGAGGACCCCCAGGGCCATATCAGTGTGTGCAATCTCCATTGCACAGGCAGATGTGTGGCCCCTGGTGAGCACAGTGTGCAGAAGTCCCACAATCAGAAGATGGGGAGCCCTGGTGGGCATGGGTGCAAGCACAGCTAAACTGACAAGTACCACAACTGTGTGTTGAGAGCCTCAGTCGTTGCAACAACTGGAGCAAAGAAGGGAAGGGAAGAGGAGGGGAAAGGATGGAAGGGGAGGGGAGGGAAGAGGAGGGAAGAACAGAGGAGACAGGAAGGAAAGGGAAAGAAGGGAAAGGAAGGGAAGGAGGGAAAGAAGGGGAAGGGAGGGGAGGGAGGGGAAGGAATGGGAGAACAGGGGACAGGAAGGAAAGGGAAAGGGAAGGAACTAAGTGCAGGCTCAGGAATCAGTACAGTGGCATTTATTTATTTATTTTTATTTTTTTTATTTTTTTTGCTTTTTGGGTCACACCCGGCGATGCACAGGGGTTACTCCTGGCTTTACACTCAGGAATCACCCTTGACGGTGCTCAGGAGACCATATGGGATGCTGGGAATTGAACCCGGGTCGGTCGCGTGCAAGGCAAACGCCCTACCCGCTGTGCTATCACTCCAGCCCCAGGAATCAGTACAGTGGCATTTAAACCTCATTGACTTACTTAACAGGCTAACCTAGTCTTTCTCTAGACAAGGGCTAATAGTCTCTGCTTTATGATTTTATGATGACCACTGATGGGGTAAACTTATGTAAAATCCACAGAAGTCCGTGGTGCATAAGAAGAGCACAACGTTAGCTATTGTCTATTAAACTTTAAGAAATAAATGTAAACAATTATAAAATCTAAATTAGATGTTTATGTGATGTATTTTTATTGGTACTATACATGGCTTCTTCTTTTTGTTGCTGTTTGTTGGTGGGGGGCACATCTAGTGGTGCTCAAGGCTCTGCACTCAGGGATCACTCCTGGCAGGGCTGCGGGGAACCATATCTGGTGTCAGGATGGAACCAGAGTTTGTTGTGTGTAAGGTAAGTGCCCTACTTGTTCTGCTATCTTTCCAGCCCCTGCATATGAGGCACCTCCGGCAGTGCTGGGGGCTTGCTCCTAGCGGTTCTCAGGGAACCAAGCAGTGCCGCTAGGGACCAAACCCTGAAACATGTGCTCCTGCCCTTTGAAACATCTCTTGGTCCTCTGCATGAATTCTTTTAAGAACATTCTGACTCTCTATACAAAGGAATCTATATATGAAACTTTTTTTTTTTTTTGCTTTTGGCCCATACCCACCCAGGCTTACTCCTGGCTCTGCACTTAAGAAACATTCCTGGGGCTGGAGCGATAGCACAGCGGGTAGGGCGTTTGCCTTGCACGCGGCCGACCCGGGTTCGACTCCCAGTATCCCATATTGTCCCCTGAGCACCGCCAGGAGTAATTCCTGAGTACAGAGCCAGGAATAACCCCTGTGCATCTCCAGGTGTGACCCAAAAAGCAAAAAAAAAAAAAAAAAAAAAAAAATAGAAACATTCCTGGTGGTGCTTGGGGGGACCATGCCAGGATTGAACCCCAGTCGGCGTGCATGGCAAATGCCTTACATGCTGTGCCATTGCTCCAGCCCTGAACGGATAAATAGATTGCTCATTGCCTCATTTTGTATTCCTCAAGGAAATTCTTTGGAATGAAAAACACTCATAAAGAGAGCCAGCAGGATGGCACCTCACCACCTCAGATGTTAATAGTGGGGAAATGACTGAGCAAATTATGGTCTATCAGCCAATGTCACTCCATGCTACCTCAAAACATAACAAGTAGACAATAATCAAGGTTGGAAATTTGCAAAAAGGAGAATTAAAAAGTGCTTATGTAGGAACTGCAACTATGTAAAATGTTACAGTGTCTAAGAACTCAGCAGATAAGTTGATGAGATGCCTCTGGTGAGAGTTACTTGTTTAGTAAGTTCCTTATTTTCTCTTAGGTTGCTTAAGTTCATCAAAACCTCCCCCACAATAGTCTGCTCTTATGCAAGCATAAAATGTTATGCTGATTAACATGGCATTCTGAGTTTTTCTGCAATGCCATGGAAAGATGATATATATATATTTATAAAATGCTTCCCTTTTTAATTTCTTGAACAGGTACCAATTACAGGTAGAGTACTTGCCGGACACTATATCAATAAGCAGGTATTCAACAATGAACAGATCAGACAGAGTCCCTGGTTTCTAGGGCTTTTAAGATTTTAGTGGGACGAAAGAATAGATGACTGGATAAAGAAACTATGGTACATGCACACAATGGAATATTACTTGACCATAAGAAAAGAGAAAATCATGCAATTTGCTGCTGCTACATGGATGGATCTGGAGAATATCATGCTGAGTGAAGTCAGTCTAAGGGAGAGAGACCGACACAGAGTGATCTCTCTCATATAAGGGATATAAAGATACATCATGGTGGACTGACAAATATCCAGAGACAATGGAAACAAAGCACATGAGAACTGGTGTTCAGTAGGAAACATGAGACTTGGGGCAGGGGCTAGGGACAGAGCAGGGAGAAGGCAATGACTAGTGGAGTGGAGTGTCCAACCGGGAGGAGAAGGTGATGCTAAAGATGGCAAAGTGCTATTTATGGAACCCTGTCAGCAACAGTACAGTAAACCACAGTGCAAAAATGTGTATGAGATGGTCTCTCATAGGGGCTGGAGCAATAGCACAGGGGGTAGGGTGTTTGCCTTGCATGTGGCTGACCCAAGGTCGATTCCCAGCATCCCATATGGTCCCCCGAGCGCCGCCACGAGTAATTCCTGAGTACAGAACCAGGAGTAACCTCTGTGCATCGCCGGGTGTGACCCAAAAAACAAATAATAAAAAAAAAGGTCTCTCGTAGAGGCAGCCTGGTGGGAGGGAGGCGAATGGGGTGGTGGTGGGGCACTGGTGGAGGGGACACTGGTGAAGGGATTGGTGTTGAAAGATCTATGACTGAAGCCCAATCATGAACAACTTTGTAATTTCACAGTGACTAAGTTGCGAAAAATGTTTTAGTGGGACAAGGGACATAGCACCAAAATACTAAATGATTTGGGCACACAGACAGGGTTCAATTCCAGGAAACTGTTCAACAAGGAAAGCACTCTAGTTTGGAGTATTAGGAAGAGTTCCCTGAAGAAAAGATTGCATAGGAGTTTCCTGGAAGGAGGGTGTGTGTGGGGGGGGGAGGGAGAAGGGGTGTAGGGAAACTGAGAAGGGGCTACAGAGGAAGAGATCCAAGTGGCAAGGCTTCGGGGGCAGAAAAGAATGTGCTTCATTGGAGAAAAGAATGCATTTCATTGGCTTGCAGGGCTGGAGCGCAGTAAACTAGGGCAAGAGTGGTCTCGTTTCTGAGAATCTAGAGTCAGAGAAGATCCAGGTAGTACAGAACTTTATTAGTAATATTGGCTAACTATAAAATGGACTAGAGGAACTCTCCATGACTAATACTGAGAAACTACATGATTTTATCTTATTTCTTTTTATTTACATGGCCAACCTGGTTGGCTCAGGAATCATGGTCCTACCCAGTGGTAGAGCACATGACCCATATGTGTGAAGTCTGTTTGGGGGCTATCCAATGCCAAGGATTAAACTCAGGGCTAGTGATGGAGGACCCATCTTTCCTGCCCTTGGAGAACTGCTTCAGAAGTTACTGTGGTGGATGAAAGATGATGGATTAGCGAGTGTGGTAGCACTGGAGGAAGTTACATGGTATTTTCACTGTTTAAGATATAGAAGCAGCAGGATTAGGAGACAGACAAATGTAAAGTGTGAGTGAAAGACAGTGAAGGATGACTCCTAGATCTGGTCTGAACTGGCTGGGTCCGGAGTGCTAGCTTCTATGATGGGGGATACTGAGGAAACAGGTTTGTTGACAGAGCTGAGTGCTGGGATTTGATGGGTTTGAGTTGCCCATAAAATAGTCAAGCAAAGATGTCCAGTTAGTGGGTGAACTAATACATAAAGTTTAGGAGATTTAGGAGAGATGTAGTAGGTCTAAAACGCCAAACCTGAGAGGTTTGCTCAGCCTGAGAGGTCATACAGGGGTTAGGGCTCTGGTCTTGGTTAGATTGTGGCACAGCTGGGAGTGACTCTGAAGCACAGAGTTGGGAGTAGCCCTTGAGCACTGTTGCTTTGTGGCTCCCAAACCAAAACACCAAATCAACAAAAAAGAAAAAAAAATTTACCGGTTTTGGGAATGGTAGAAATGGATGAAAGCTCAGAATAAAGAGGGTTTATGAGAACACACCCTGAGTATTTACAATAAGCAGAGAAGAAATGGCAAATAAGAAGAGTAATCAGGGTCCAGGGACATGGCTTAGTGGTAGAGTACATGATATATATGTGTGAAGTCTGGAGTTTAAGTTCTGGAAAACACCCCCCCCACACACACACACACAAACCCAAAATCCAAAAAACTCCAAACTCAAACCAACCAACCACCAACCAACCAAAAAACAGTAATCAGAAGTTGCAGGAAAACTAGGTGTCTCATCAGCTGAAGGAAGAGGGAGTAGTCTGGGAGTGTAGCTCAGTGGAAAGGTATGTGCTTTGCACTGGAGATCTGGGTTCAATCCTCAGCACCACAAAAGTAAGCAAGCATATAAACAAAAGAACTCGCTTGTTTATTTATTTGCTGGAGTAGAGAGAGTAAAATCTACATAAAAGTGGGTTGACATGTGAGAGGGAAGTAAGACACTGTGACAGTTTCAGCTCCGGTGTAAAGAGAGCAAATGATCACTATCTAGATCGAGACATGCGGTTGGGTTTTTCTTGATTTTTCCAGATGGGTGATAGAATACACCTATAGCTCTAAACTTGGACAGATGGAAGCCAGCAGAGGTGGAGGAGGAGAGGGTGAGGAGGGTGAGCACAAGATCCCTGTGCTGAGGACGGAGGAGCAGCCTCAGCCCAGAGGGTCACTACAGGAGGCCCGAGGACAGCTCTGACATGGATGTCAGGAACGCTGATGAGGTTCATGAAAGGAGTTCACAGACTCTCCTATTTTCTCCCTGAAGTTGGAGAGTGCAGGAGATGGTGAGGGCATTTGAAGAAAGAAGTCTGAACTGACACTTGTGGGAACCTAGGACGAGTGGCAAGGGAATCTGAGCCTGGTGAACTATATACTGATTTTGCCTGCGTCATGTACAAAGGGTTTTCTTCCAAATACATGGTACATGGAGGGAAAGATACAGGAAATAAGAAATAATTTATTCTTGGTTTTACTTATTTTTAACAAAAACATCAGGAATTAAAACCCTTCCCCACTAATGACACTGAAGTGGACAATGGCTTCCTACGATACACGAACATATTAGTTTTTCCTACATTAGACTTCATTTAGGGGAGCGGAGGGAGAGTCCAGTGGGTTCACATATTGCACAGAGACTCAGATTTGATCCTAATGCCACTAGGAGTGACTCCTGAACACCAAGCTGGGAGTAAACCCTGAGCACTGCCAGGTATGACCCAAAAGCTAAAACAGGTACTTCTTTAAAATGCATTTAGCACTCGATACCTTCTTCTCTCCCACCCTCCCTTCCTTCCCTCTCAGACTTCCTTCCTACCTTCCTTTCTATGGGGAGGGGAGCGAAGCACATCTACTAAAGCTCAAGGCTTACTCTTGACTCTGCACTCAGGGATCACTCCTGGTGGGATCGAGGGATGTGATGCTAGGGATTGAACCCAGGTGGTTCAATATATTGAATTACTGAATGAGATATACTTATATATTCAATATATTGAATCATTGAATCAGATGAGATATACGTAACACATTTTTATTTAGGTGAAAGTGTTTAAAACACACTGGGCGATGCCTAGAACTTACTCCTGGCTCTGTGCTCAGGGATCACCCTTGGCAGTGCAAGATTTTTCCTGTTTTGCATCATGTAACATCAATGGTGTAAGGCCAAGGAGGTATATGACTTACGGACTATTATGCTTGCTAGAATCTAGTACAGTATTTAATATGAGCAAACTCTTTAAGATTATTTCTTGACATCACAATCTGAGGTTGATAAATGTTTTACTCAATGTTTGAAATGCTCCGAGTTTTATAGAAGATTATCCTTTGGCACAGTCCAAGCGTGCTGTGTATTTCATCTTCTTTCCCAATATAATTTGTACTGTCAGAAAAAAGCCAACTATTCTGAGCAGATTTGACTCTTTTATAGTATAGATGCCTAAGTTAGCATCTATTAAATAATATGTTAGTCCCTGCATTCCTTGTATCAGCAGGGAATAGGTTCCACAATACCCAGTAGACGCTTGAAGTTAGAGAGCACACAACAGTATATATAATATACTGTTCTTCCCCTATCCGCCCCTTTTCTATTTTTGGCCACACATGTCAGTGTGCAGAGCTTACTACTGGTTCTGTGCTCAGCGATCACTCCTAGGTGGGGTTTGGGGGACTACAAGGGGTGCTGGGGGCGGAATTTGGGTCAACTGCGAGCAAGGCAAGCACCCTACTCCATGTACTATTGCTCTGGTCCCATGTTTTCCTTTTTAAATACTGAAGATAAAAAAAATAGATAAATTAGGCAGAGCAAGACATTATGTAACAATAACCACAGTAAAGAGACTATTATCACAGAGGCTGTGTGAATATGATCGCTCTACAAACCTTTTTTGTTGTGACTTTTTTGTTGCTACAGAGACCACACCCTACAGTGCTAGGGTGGGGACATGTGGTACCCAGGGTTGAAACCAGACATATAAGGTATGTAGTCTGCCCTTTGAGCCATAACCCTGTGCTCCCCAATATATTACTGTACATAGTATGTTCAGACCATGTTGATGGGCAGTTGAAATGGTGGATAAGGGGAACTTCTGTATTGTTCTCTTATCTGGAGCCCCACTCTGGCCTGGCCTCTGTCCCTTAAGTCGCTCCCCTCCCTGCTGCTCCTTCCTATCTCGCCTGAGGGCTGATTGCCAGTTCCTAATCTTTTTTTTTTTTTTCTGTGTTAGGCACCCATCAGGTCTCCTTTTATCTCCTCACTTGAAATGGAAAATTGCTGCAGCTTTCTCTTTGACTTTCAGTTTCAACTCCTATTCACTCAGGCCTGCTTGTATGTCACTGGTACTTATTTATTCTCTCCCTTACTAAAAGGAACTGAGTGAATGCCTCTGTGGCCACTCATTGTTGAAGTTATTTTGGGCTATGAGTGCTGGGTTAGGCTGGGGAGGTACATGAAGTAAGTTTCATCACTAAAGTTTATCTTTGGTCTTCAGGTCTCAGATACATTGCAATTGAATTCTGGCCAGGAATGAAATTAATGGGTGTATTCAAAAAACCATTTGGTTAATTTAACTGGAGCGATAGTGCAGCGGGTAGAGGTTTGCCTTGCATGCAGCCGACCCGGGTTCAACTCCTCCAACCCTCTTGGAGAGCCCGGCAAGCTACAGAGTATCCTGCCCGCACGGCAGAGCCTGGAAAGCTAGCCATGGGTACTGGATATGGCAAAAACAGTAACAGAAAGTCTCACAATGGAGACAGTTACTGGTGCCCGCTGGAACAAATTGATGAACAATAGGACAGTGCTACAGTGCTACAGTTATTTGAGACAATTCTGAAAAATAAAAAGAAACATATTTTAGTAAAGATAGCATTTCTTTGTATTGTTTCCATGTTAAAATAAATTGCATTGTAGTTAAGTGAAAGTACTAAATTATTTTTCCTCCTTTATATTCCAAAACCCAACTTTTAGTCTGTAGATTTCAGGTAACTAATAATCCTGAAATCACCAAGATATAACTGAAAAAAAGAACTGTGTCAGAATAAAGAGGGAAAAAAAGAGAAAAAACCATAACTTACAGAAATCAAAAACATTTATCTGAAATAACAGGTAACCTTGGGGAGACAGCAGCTATGTGTCTTATTACTTTATCATTATTATTGTTTTTGGGTTTGGGCCACACCTAGTGGTGCTCAGAGACCACTGCTGGCAGCCTTTGGGGAACCATATGTAGTGCCGGGGATCAAACCCAGATCAGGTGCGTGCAAGGAAAGTGCCTGACAAAGCAAAGAAAAGCTGTTACCAACCTAAGAAGCAAGTCAACCCACTCACTGAACAAAGAGGTCCATTACAGGAATTTATTTTAGCGAAGTTATTCAGAATACCCCACTTGCTTAAATGATGGAAATTAATCAGAAGAGGTAAGGTTGGCTAATATCATCTTTATCAAATATTTGTAAAGGTATACAGAGAGCCAGGAAATCCTTTGTGTGGTGAATCAAAGACATAGCACAGAATGGAATAAATGATTCCCCTTATATTTAGATCTTGAATTAGGTTAAGTCCTAGGCTGCTTCTTGCCAGTTGATCTTTTTCAATATGTGGGTGGTGCATTAAGATTATGGTTCTTCTACAATTTTCTTTGTGTATTCCTGTAGAGTTCACATTCCTTGAACTGTCTTACAGATTACTGTTTTTCCTTTGGAATAGCCAATTAGCAAGTCAAAAGGGAGTTATTTAAGGTAATAAAAAAAGGGCTGGGGTGTAACTTAGGACATTTAGAAACAGCATAATGATTGCTCCAAGTTAGAGTTATTTTATTTTTATGGTACCAGGGATCAATGTTAGGGTCTCACACTTGCAAGGTCTCATACTTGCAAGTGCTCTACCATTGAGCCACATCCCTGGTGGCCCCTCAAGTTATGAGTACGGTAAAACTTTCTACTAGAATAATACAGAAGTGATTTTTTACTTTAAGGAAAAACTAAGAATACTAAGTTTCCCTCTCCAGGCATCTTCCCTTAGGCACTGAGACTGCAGCCATCCAAGAAATGGGACAGGCAGAATGAGGAGAGTTGATAAGTCAACAAATTCGTCAATAGCTAATTTTTAGCAAGTCTGGCAATGAGATCTTTCCATTCTCCTCTTTTCTTTGTGATGTATGTAGGGGTGAGTAGCTGTAATAGTGATTCTGGCTGATGCCTGAAGTAGTTCTGACACAAGGTTTCAGCGTTACAGATCACATACATCCCACAGTCATAGCTGTTTTGTTGAGCAGGGGCTTTCTCTTCCACAAAGGCCACTTGGACTTCCTTTCTGCCTAAGAACGCCTCCAGTTTCTGGGCTACCTGCTTTGCATGGACTGAGTTGCTCCTGCTATGGGAATCATAATGAAAAAAGCTATTTTTTTCTTGAAGATAAACCAATAGACTCCAGTGGGTTCCCCCAGCTGCCTGGTTAGAATTATCATTGATGGCTAAAAATACAACTCTCTTGTGTGGAAGGTCCAGGGGTTCAAGGAACACAGCCAACTCTGCTGGGTTGCAAGTGCACTTGATGAACTGGGTGACTTCAGGGCTGATGAAGCAGACATGGTCAGAGCAATCATGATACTGACTGTTGGCAAAGTACTCGAAGGCAAATCCAATAATATGGTCATTGAGCCAGCTTGGGGGATCCAAGAGTGAGACATCTGATTGTCGCAGTAGACTGTCCATGTAACTCAGGACTACGGGGTCCATCTTGTCCTGACCACAGCTGCTCAGAAATTTCAGAAGCTGAAAAGAGGAAGAAGACAACACTTACTACTGAATAAGATACGTGATCATAAAATCCACTACCCAGCCACCGCCACCCTCCAGGTTGCTCTCCAGACACTTGCGCCGAACCTCACGCACGAGTGAAGCCCCGAAAAGCCAGGTAAGCAGAACTTTGCGACCTTAGCTCTAGGTTCAACGAGACCTGGAAACAAGATCCTCTGTCTGCCTCCTCCAATCTCCAGCATCTGAGGGAGGGCTCCAACCCAAATGCCCCACCCTACCCAAGATAAATACCTCACTGGCCGACCCCCACTACATCCACTACCCAGCCACCACCACCCTCCAGGTTGCTCTCCGGATACTTGGGCGGGAGACAGACCATAAAACACTTAATACCTATTATTCCCACACCATATTTGATAGGGTTCAAATTTGGTGTGAACCATGGTAACACCTCTAAGGGTGATTGGAGGCCACCCTAAAAGCCTCTGTCCCTCTCGGAGAGCCTGGCAAGCTACCGAGAATATCTCGCCTGCACAGCAGAGCCTAGCAAGCTACCTGTTGCGTATTTGATATGCCAACAACAGTAACAACAATTGGCCTCATTCACCTGTCACCGAAAGAGCCCCCAATATGGCAGCATTAAGAAAGATGAGCAAAGAGAGGCTGAAAAAATCTCGGGGACAAACTAGATTGCCAAAATGAAGAAAGATTAAAATGATTGTCTGTACTTTCAACGCATGGACACTAGCACCAGAAGCATCCATCGAGGACCTGATGGTGCAAGCGCAGAAGATCAAGTACGATATCATTGGTCTGACCGAAACGAGGAGACATCAATCACATCACGCCATTTTCAACACTGAAGAAGAATTGTTCCTCGGAACATTCGACAACAGAGGCGTTGGTGGCATTGGTGTCCTCGTCAACACAAACTTGGCCATGAGTATCGATTCATTCGCATGCCTAACAACCCGAATTGGATGATTACGCTTGAATAGATGTGGCTCACTGCCTGCAGTTTCTATCTTCATCGTCTACGCACCAACTTCCAACTACAATGAAGAAGAAATTAAGAGGTTCTACATGGAACTGGAGAAGTTCTATAAAGAAGACCACACCTTCTACAAGATCATTGTTTGTGATTTTAATGCCAAGACAGGTCTGAGAAGGTCGCCTGAAGAACTCCACATTGGGACACATGGCCTAGAATGGAACAATCAGGGTGAGAGACTGAATTCATCATGTCGACCAAGACCATTCATGGTAACTCGCAGTTCCAGAAGGCCGAATCTAAACACTGGACATGGGAGTCTCCTGGTGGACAGTTCCACAGTGAAATTGACCACATCATATTCAATCAAAGATTTTGCCTGACCGATGTCGCTGTTGTCCCAAAATTCCAAACGGGATCAGATCACTGTCTCCTTCGTGCAAAATTCTACTTCACAGAGCGGGAAGAAAAGTCTGAAAAATTTAAGTCTAAGAAGACAACTCCCAGAATGACCACCAACTGGGAGCTCTTTGGCACTATTGCAGCAACAAGGGAAGATGCTGTCCTTGACAACATCGACAAGGAATACGATTGACTGGTTCAGCACCTCCATGTCTGTGCGAAGAATGCCGAGAGTGAGAAAGCCACAACAGATGCCTGTCTTCAAAAACTCTTAAGCTCATTCATCAACGTGGTTTGGCACGAGCCTCAGGCAACCACAAGCTAACGTCTGAGCTCACAAAGCTGTGCAGAGATTCGATAAAGGAAGACCTCAAAGAGAGAAGAGCAGCAGTGTTGGCCAGTGCAGCAGAAGCCAGGAAAAGTATTCGCAACGCTCTCCTGTCCTTCGCCAACTACAAGACCAAAATGACTGCCCTCCGACGTCCCGATGGATCTATCACATCCTCCAGAAAGGCAATGGAGAAAATTATTCACAACTTCTACTCGGATCTCTTTGACAGCCATGTCCACCTGCCCACATACCAAGTTCCGCAGGATGAATATGTCATTCCCAACGTTCTCCCTTCTGAAATCCGACACGCCATTTCGCTGGTAAAGACTTGAACAGCACCTGGTCCTGACAAAGTCAGACCCAAACACCTGAAGAATCTGCCTCCAGTACTCATCAATACACTGGCCCAACTCTTCACACGCTACCTGTCTGAATGCAAGGTTCTGTCCCAGTGGAAAACCAGTAGGACCGTTCTGTTGTACAAGAAGGGAGACATCCACGACATCGGCAACTATCGCCCAATCTGCCTCCTGTCTGTCGTCTACATACAAGTTGTTCACTTGTGTCATCCTGAATAGAACAGGCAGAACGCTAGATGAAAGACAACCATGCGAGCAAGCTGGGTTCCCAAGGGGATTCAGCACGATAGACCATATCCACACAGTTACCAAACTCATTGAAGTTTCGTGAGAGTTCAAGATGCTGCTCTGTCTAATGTTCATCGACTTAAAGAAGGCCTTGGATTCTGTCGAGATTGAGGCGGTCATCGAAGCCCTGGCTAAACAGGGCCTTCAAACTCAGTATATCAAAATCCTCTGCGAGCTGTATTGTGGATTCACCACCAGGATCTCACCATTCTACAAGGAAGTGATCACTGATGTAAAGAGAGGGGTACGGCAGGGTGATACCATTTCACTGAAACTCTTCAGTGCCGCCCTTGAGAACATCATGCGACAACTGTAATGGGAAGGTATGGGAGTGAAGATAGACGGTCGGCAATTACACCACCTCCGCTTTGCTGATGACATCATTCTCATAACACCAAACATTAGCCAAGCGGCACAAATGCTGACTGACTTCAACCACGAGTGTGGAAAGGTCGGATTGCAGCTGAATCTCAACAAGACGATGTTCATGAAAAATGAACTGGTCCCTGAAGCTCCATTTGCTCTCAATGGAACGAACATCTCCGAACGCAGCAGCTATGTGTACCTGGGTCGAGAAATCAACATGAGGAACGACTTGGTGCCAGAACTGCGCAGGAGGATGAGAGCAGCGTGGAGTGCATTCAAGAGCGTTGAAGAGGTGGTTAAGAGAACAAAGAACCTCCGACTCTGGGCACATCTTTTCAATTCCACCATTCTTCCTGCACTAACATATGCCTCAGAGACCTGGGCCCTACGCAAACAGGATGAGAATGCTATTAGGGTATCCTAAAGAGGAATCGAAAGAGCTATGCTGGGAATATCATGTCTCACTCAAGTGAGAGAAGGAATCCGGAGTTCTGACCTCCATCAATGGTCAAGGGATGCTGTCTCATTTTCCAAGGAATCAAAAATCAGATGGGCCGGTCATGTAATGCGATTCAGAGATGACCGCTGGACTAGAGCTGTTACCGACTGGATTCCACGGGACGTCAGAAGACCTCGTGGCTGCCCACCAACTAGATGGCCAGATTTCTTCGTCAAATCTCTGAATGAACGATTTGAGACTCTTCCTGTTCCTGGAGCGAGCAGATATCATTGGGCTGCACTAGCTCGAGACAGGGACAAATGGAGACGTTACTGGTGCCCGCTTGAGTAAATCGAAGATCAACGGGACTACAAGTGATACAAGTGATCGTAAAGTCACTGTATCACTGTCATCCCACTGCTTATAGATTTGCTCAAGTGGGCACCAGTAACATCTCCATAGTGAGACTTGTTACTGTATTTGGCATATCAAATACGCCATGGGTAGCTTGCCAGGCTCTGCCATGCGGGTGGGATACTTTTGGTAGCTTGCCAGGCTCTGGGGATCATAAATAGTAGGTAGTCTTACAAAGTTTGGGTAAAAATGAAATATAATTGTAAATGTTTACCTTGATGCCTGACTAAGAGTAACTATTCTTGAAATTAGCTTATGTGCTGTTGGTTAACAATTAATTAGAATGGAAACTCTGGAAATTTTCCATGATAAAACAGGAAGTATAAATTTTAAACTTTCTCTTTAAATGCAGATTGTTTAAAATTGTAACTAAATTATAAACAATGTCTTACCAAACTCCAGAGCATCAACTATATATTGTGCTCTTTAAAAAATACGCATAATAATAAAGACTAATTATTTTTATATTAAAGATGAATTTTCAAAGCATCTATGAAAAAAACCCTGCTAACTACCAAGAAAAAGTTTCTATTCAACATTAATTTTCAAACCAAAGACAAAATATTATTTCCTTATTTATAATGAAAGTAAATGTGATTAGAAGTGACAGTGAATGAAAATGATAGTGATTAAAAAAAAAGAAAATGATAGTGATTAAAAGGAATTATAATTTCAAGAACAGAAATTCATGAGGCCAATATAGATAAAAATTCATTTCTGGTTCTTCCTAGTGATGAGTAAGAGTAATATTATGTCTACCCATTTTCATCTTTAACCTTAAGGGGTAAAATAATGTCCACGTAATGTTTATACATGTTAAAAATTCTTTTGGCATTGAACAGTGGTGTGGTACAGGAATCAGGAGATCTGGCTTTGGTCCCGGTTCTAACACTGAATTGTTAGTATCATTGTAAACAAGTAATTTATAAGATTTTGTCTTTATAAAACTTGGTCAATTGTCTGCTTTACATGCCCCAAAGAGTTATAGAAAAGGCCAAATAATTTAACTCAGAGATTATTAAAAACAGAATTAAAATTTCAGTGAGATAGGGGCTGGAGCAATAGCACAGCGGGTAGGGCATTTGCCTTGCGCACGGCAGACCCGGGTTCAAATCCCAGCATCCCATATGGTCCCCTGAGCACTGCCAGGAGTGATTCCTGAGTGCAGAGCCAGGAGTAACCCCTGTGTGTCACCGGGTGTGACCCAAAAAGCAAAAAAAAAAATTTTTTTTCAGTGAGATACTTAAAAATCTAGAGGACTCAAAACCACCAAAACAAATGAGGTTTGGAAACAAACATCCATTCATTTTATCTTGTCCAAACAATAGCCTGATTAAGAGTAGGAACAAGACAAGTTGCATGATAAGATTAATATGCTCATAATCACCTGATTATGAGGTAAGGTGTTAATGGAGACAAGGAGTCTGTAAGTGTGAAAGGTAATATAGTAACTGAGTCCAACAGAGTTAACTATGATGCACTAACTTGGCAGCATAACAATATTTCTAAATATCACCAAACAATGCAGACTGACAATACAAAACAAAGCATACTGTAAAAAAAAATAGTAATGCTTCAATGAAAGTCTGGGCTAGAATTTTGAGATTAACTTAAGAGATTATGGCCATTAGACCAGTTATTTTGTCAATTGGTCACACACATGAAACAATGTAATTTTATGGCACAAGCATGTCCATGTCATCAAAACCCTTCTAAAAGCTATATATATGGACTGGAGCGATAGTTCAGTAGGCTGAACATATGTTTTGCATGCTCAGGTCTGGATTAAATCTCTAATATCACATAGTCCCTAAGGCCATAGTCAGAAGTAGCCCCCAGTACTACCTGTTGTGGTCCCCATCCCCCACCCCCAAAAAAAACCCTCACAAAATATCTAAACAGAAAAATAAATAAACCTCTTAAAAAAACACAATGATGTAACTACAAAACAACAAATATAGTTTTATGTGCATACAGTATATCATAAACTACATTTTTCAATAATAGTATGAGGTTGCTATGGCAAAATTAAAAGAGCATGAATTAAGATTTTCATAAGAGGAAAGATAACCTGATCAGAGACATAAACTGGAGCCAGGAATGAAGTTAACGAGGCATAGAGCACATTTGTTATGGGTGGACCAAAATTTGGCTCTAAGCTTTTTGGCAGCTAACCAGAGAGTGTTAAGTTAAACATTCACAATGTCCATAAGGTAAAAACACAGCAATTGCTCAGGAGAGGTAAAAGCATGCTCTGTATTAAGGTTAGACACTTTTCTCTCAAGAAAGTTTTATAAAGGACACAGTGTATCATAGTGAAAAATATATAACATGCTTGTAACAGATGAAGTAGTCAGAGAATTGTTTCTTATGATGTTCCTTAATATTCTCTACTAAGGATATTAATAAAGTATGGCAAAGAAGTAAACATCAACTTAGTAAAAGCAATTTTGTGGAGGCTATTACTCAGTTTGATGCTGATCTAATTTGATTTGAGATGGTTATGAAAAGGGGATGACTGCATATGCATCAACCAAAGCTATCCAAATCTCTCTCCCCCAGCCCTTCGAGGACTGTACAGAGGGGCAATGCAGAGTACTGATAACAGAGACCTGCTCTCTATGCTGCCGTCTGAACACATAACCACATATTCACTGGTAGCCAAACTAGAGACGGGAGCATACGAAATTAGTCTGAACAGAAAGGCATCTCACCTTGGATGGAATATAAACAGGAAGGACTAAGATTTTCTTTAGAAAATAGTTACTGTGTTTTGTCTGCTTGATTTTGAAGATCATCAACACAGAGAAAAGGGGCCAAGACACCTAGAGCGGCTTCTTATAGCTATACCTCTAGACTGTGAACTGAGCTAAAATATCAGAAACCCAAAACTGCGCGGCCGCGTCACTCTCAGCAATGAAGAGAAATTATTAAACGATGCCTTTTCAGCAGGCCTGATTGTTGGGGAAAAATTCCAAACAATAATAGTGAGTTCTCTATTGAAATACTGAATGTACTCAAAGTACAGAGAGAATAAAGGGAAGATCATTAGTTAGTTAGGTGGGGGGTGAGTGGGAGGGGGGTATATTGGGGTTCTTGGTGGTGGAACATGTGCACTGGTGAAGGGATGGGGGTTTGATCAGTATATGACTGAGACTTAAACCTGAAAGCTTTGTAATTTTTTTCACGGTGATTCAATAAAATAAAAACTGAGCACAGCCAGGGGTAATTCCTGAGTGCAGAGCCAGGAGTAACCCCTGTGCATCGCCAGGTGTGACCCAAAAAAGCAAAAAAAAAAAAAAAAAAAAAAAAAAAAAAAAAATAAAATAAAATAAAATAAAAACTTAAAAAAGAAAGAAAGAAAGAAAGAAAGAAAAGGGGCCAAGAGAGGACAAAATTCAATTTCAAAGAACATTATTACAATAGTTTAATCCTAACAACTCTAGAGCAAATGAAACCAAATAGCCTTTGATCAAACCACACTTGCCCAGTAAAAAGAACTTTACTGTATATGTGAAGACTTAAATTTAAAATTCAGTTCTTCACTAGCCACGTGAGCATATGTAAATGATTTAATTTGTCTGTTTCCTTTTTTGTAAAGTAGAATATTTGTCAGTATAAAATAAACATTGGCAACTAAGATTATAAATATATATAAAGTATTTCCAGTTAACAACTGTGTCATAAGGAAATTAATATCCCAACAACTGATAACTTGTATTTAATCAGTGCTTAAATTTTTCCTATACGCTAAGGGTTGGAAATAGAGAACAGGAATGAAATAATCAAAGTTCCTGATTCATTAAGCTTGACTACTGTATATGTGTACAACAAAAATGTAATATATATATATATATATATATATATATTTTTGCATTTGTGCCACATCTGGCTGAGTTCAGGGCTTACTCTGAGCTCTGTCCTCAGGATCACTCCCGCCAGATTTGGGGAACCATACTGGGATACTGGGGATCAAACCTGAGTTGGCTGTGTGCAAGGCAAGTGTCTTACCTGCTGTACTATCTCCCAGTCTCTGATTATATGATTATTAAAAAACGTATTCCAATTTTAATTTAAGTATCATAACTTACAATACTGTTAAAAGTAACATTTCAGGCAAACAATGTTCCAATACCATCACCCTAGTGTCAGTGTCCCTCCACCAATTTCTCTAGATCCCTTGTATCCCAACTGCCTTAACAAATTCAGTTTTGTAGACCAATTCTCTGGGTTGTTACCATTGCCCCATTCCCCACCCCCCTTAACTATTTTCTTTTTCACACACCTTAACTATTTTCTTTATCATCCATATATGAGAGGAATTGTTCTGTATTTGTTTCTCTTCCCTAACTCACTTAGCATGATCTGGTTTCATACACATAAGATGAATTGCAGGAATTCTTATATCTTTTCTTATATCTGAGTAGAATTCCATTGTGAAAATACAATTCTTCTAGTCACCTTCTGAATACCAAATGTTAGCATTGTGTGAAAACAAAGAACTATTTAGTCAATGAAATAAGAAACACATAAGAAGAACAAACAAAAGGAATGGAAATTTAATGGAGGGAACATCTGGGGAAGTAAGGGAAGGAAAGTTTAGATCAGGGCAGACTTCAAAGAAAGACTGGCATAAAGTGGACTCTTGAAAGGCAAGCGGCCCAGTGGCACAGAGAAGGCCACTGAGTTGGCAGAGAGACAAAGAAAGCACTTTCAAGCATGTAGCTCAGGCAGGCTGGAATGAAGTGAAAGTAGGGATCTAGGTGGGGGTTAAAGGAAGCTAAGTGATGACAGTCTAAATTCCAGATAGAGGAGATTGGAATTTGTACTGGAGGGAAAGGGTAGTCATTAATGGCAAGGTCAATGATTTAAGAAGATGAATAACTAAGCCAGTAAATACGACTAATTGGTAGGGAAGAAACTGGAGGTAGGGACCAATTAGATTCTCCTCAGCTGAAGCTAATGGTAGTTGGAAATGAGCTAACCTTTGGGGAAATGGTAGTGGGAAAAGAAAGAGAGGCAGGGAGGAAAAGACTGTAGAAAGAGAATTGGTATGTTACCAGAGGAGAGAAAATAAAAGAAAGAATTATAAAATTGTCGGGGCGAGCGGGATTTAGCTAGGGAAACTGAAAGGATGACAATTATTAGTGGGCAGAGAAGGAGATGGAATGGGACCTAACAAAAGAACAAGAGTCATGCAGAACTGGGATATTTCTATTGGAAAGCATGGTGCTTGGCATATCTGAGGTACAAGAAATATTTGCCAGGAGAGTGGAACAAGGGAGTCAGATAATAGAGAAATTGGGGGTAGGAGGGGAGGAGAGAAATAAGGCTTAAGATTTTTATATTGTCCTAAATACGTCCATTTTGGCTTTTAATTTGTTTTATTTATTTTCCTGTTGATTATTCTCATTAATAGTCAATTCTAGAATTAAAAGATCTATGTACTGGGGCTGGAGCAATAGCACAGCGGGTAGGGCGTTTGCCTTGCACGCGGCCAACCCGGGTTCGATTCCCAGCATCCCGTATGGTCCCCTGAGTACCAGGGGTAATTCCTGAGTGCAGAGCCAGGAGTGACCCCTGTGCATCGCTGGGTATGACCCAAAAAGTAAACAAGGAAAGTCAAAGAAAATAAAGGACATTTAAAAAAAACAAACAAACAAACAAACAAAAAAAAAGATCTATGTACTTGTTCTTGGTGGATGGGAAATAACATTGGGAGTGAACTGGTGAAACTCTGTAGAATTTTATAAATACTATAAAATATCTACCTGTATGTTGGGTTTAAGTGGCACTGCAGGCCTGGACTCTGACTTTACCATGTGTAATCTATGTGACTCTGTGAGAGTTACTATTCATCCTCTTTCTGGGACTTATATTTTTATCTTTAAAATGAGTTATTAATAAAATCTGCCTCATAGGATTGCTTGGGGGATAAAAAACATGAGTGAAAACACTCAGCACATTGTATAGTATATAACAGGCTCTCTCTCTCTCTCTCTCTCTCTCTCTCCAACAACAACAACAAAAAAGCAAATTCCTTCCTAATTCTGTATATTTGGGATGACAGCAATGAACCTTAAAGATTTTTTGAAAATAATTTTTTTAAGGTCATGATAAGAATATGAAAAGATGATCAAGAGAGTCCAAGGCTTTCCCCTGTGGCAATATCCAAATCAAACCTTTCTGTATGCAGAGAACTCCAGGCCAAGGAAGTTTGGAAGAAGCCCAAGTATAGAACCAACTTTTTAACGGCATTCAGGGCTCATTCTCCACCCTGGAGACTGGCTTGCATCCTGATCCGAGATACGTACTTGTGGCTTTTTCCCCTGGAGAAGCCCATAATCTCTCCTGAACCATATCTCTTGATCTTTCCTTCCCCTCACATTTACCTAAAATTTGTTTATATAAAACAATTTCATTTCATTGATATATAATAATGGTAAAAAATAGCTATGTCTTTATATAATGTAACAAAGTCATCAATAGATAGGGCATAATTCTCTGCTTTTGTGCTTTATCTTTGGCAAAAGAAAAGTTAATGCTAACTCTAAGGAAAAGAATTCTCTCAATCTCAGTGTAAAGCAATGATGCTAATGTGTTTTCAGTTTAATAAGTAAACCTATTATTACAGTTATTACACTCCCAACTTCTGTAGGTAAATAAAGCTAATACTGAACTCATATACACTTCCTAAATAAAGGTTTACAGGGCTGGAGTGATAGCACAGCGGGTAGGGCGTTTGCCTTGCACACGGCCGACCTGGGTTTGAATCCCAGCATCCCATATGGTCCCCTGTGCACCGCCAGGGGTGGTTCCTGAGTGCACAGCCAGGAGTAATCCCTGTGCATTGCCAGGTGTGACCCAAAAAGCAAAAATAAATACATAAATAAATAAATAAATAAAAAAGCTTTACATTTAATAAAAGGGAAAAGATTGACTTTTCATATTAATCTTAATGTCTTTTTTTTTTTTTTTAGCTTTTTGGGTCACACCTGGCAATGCTCAGGGGTTTTTCCTGGGTCTCCTCAAGAATTCCTCCTGGCAGTGTCAGAGAACCATATGGGATGCTGAGAATCAAACCTGGGTTGGCTGCGTGGAAGGCAAACACCCTACCCGCTGTGCTACCGCTCCAGCCCCTAATCTTAATATCTTTGAAGTGAATACTTCTGTCTGCTCTAAAAGCATGTAATTAAAAAGTAGTTAAAAAACAAACTCAAAGGGAAAATCATAGTTTCATATGAACCATTTGGTAAGTGAAGAAGCTTCTGTTTCAGGGCCAGAGTGATAGTAGAGAGGGTAGGGCATTTGCCTTGCACACAGCTGACCCAGGTTCAATTCCTGGCATCTCATATGGTCCCCCAAGCACTACCAGGAGTGATTCCTGAGTGCAGAGCCAGAGTAACCCCTAAGCAGCACCGGGTGTGACCCAAAAAGAAAAAAAAATCTGCTATTTCAGAAGAAGAAACTCAGAAACTCAAAGTTGAAGTCAGAAGACGTGGGATTCACTTCAGATCTGTAATTAATGAGTCATTTAACTGTGGAGATGTCATTAAACCTCTGGGTTGCAGCTTCATCATCTGTACTGGGTTTGTACTAGATAAACAGAGGCTCTTTTCAGAGAGCACATCAGAATCACTTAAAGGAATTTTACATAGCATATATACATGACTGATCTCTAGGGGCAAGATTTTTTTATTTTTATTTTTGAAATTTTTCCCCCCAAGCAATTCTATGATTTCCAAAAGTTGCTTTTAATTCTATAGTTTCTTTAATACTAAGGCTAAGCAAAATCTGCCAGTATTTTTTGTTTTGTTTTGGGACCATACCAGGAGATGCTTACTCCTGGCTCTGCACTCAGAAATTACTTCTGGTGATGCTCAGGGACCATATGGGATGCCAGGGATCTAACCTAGGTTGGCTGCCTGGAAAGAAAGCACCCTACCTGCTGTATTCTCTTTCTAGCCCCCATTTTTCCAGTTTAAAAATCTTATCATGCTCTTAAAAGTTTTAGTTTTCTAGTCCAAGAATCTGTAACTATGATCAATAGACCAAATCTGATGCACTGTAGCACTGCTGTCCTGTTGTTCACCAATTTGCTTGAGCAGGCACCAGTAACATCTCCATTGTGAGACTTGCTACTGTTTTTGGCATATTGAATATGCCATGGGGAACTTGCCAGGCTCTGCCGTGTGGGCTGGATACTCTCGGTAGCTTGCCAGGCTCTCCGAGAGGGACACAGAAATCAAACCTGGGTTGGCCTCATGCAAGGCAAACGCCCTACCCACTGTGCTATCGCTCCAGTCCAAATCTGATGCATAGCTTATAAATAAGTTCCACTGGAAAAGAAGTTATACTAACTTTTGTATTGTCTATGTCTGTTTTTGAGCTACTAGGATAGAGCTGAGTAGCCTGTAAAGCCTAAAATATTTACTGTTTTGTCACTTAGAGGAAGAACTTAGTAGACTCCTATTCAAGACCACTGATATTTAACATACAGTACATTTCTAGATGGACTGGAGTTATAGCACAGTGGGTAGGGCATTTGCCTTGCACATGGCCAACATGGGGTTGATTCCTCCATTCCTCTCGGAGAGCCCGGCAAGCTACCAAAAGTATCTCACCCGCACGGCAGAACCTGGCAAGCTACCTGTGGCATATTAGATATGCCAAAAACAGTAGCAAGTCTCTCAATGGAGATGTTACTGGTGCCCGCTCAAGCAAATCAATGAACAATGGGACGACTGTGCTACATTTCTAGACTGAGTTAATTTTTAAAGTTCCTAAAGCATTGGAGCTATATATTAAAATAACTTAGGGACAGAGAGAAAGCTCAGTGGGCTGAGCTCATGCTCTGTATGTGGGCATAGAGCATGAAGTAGCCATTGGTCACAGCTGCTTCTGGCCTACAAATAAACAACAAAATAATAAAGGCAGTTTCCAAGTAATGAACTAACCTTTTAACTAGAGATGTAACTGCTGTTTCAGACTGAGTTTTGAAGAGGAAATGCTTTGAAATACTAATTACAGGAGTAGGGAGAGGTGAGGAGGGAGCTCATAGTGCTGGAGTATATGCCAAGCATATTTGCATATAATCCCCAGTGTGGTCACCAGCATACTAATTACAGGAATGGGGAGGGAGCTCACAGGGCTGAAGTATATGCCCAGTATATCTGAGGTCTCCAAACACATGGTCTCCTGGGGAAGACAAATTTCTTTGCTTAATTCACTCTACTTTGCTGGTGGAGATACTTGGATGGAATAGTCTAATTACTGTATGTAGTATCACCCGTAACACAAGCGCCTAATTCTTAGGAACCAGATTCTCTGATAATTAGTAAAGGTGTGAACACAAGCTTGCGCTTTTAAAGTCGCTTAACTGGGGCTGGAGCAATAGCACAGCAGGTAGGGCATTTGCCTTGCACGAGGTGGACCGGGGTTCGATTCCCAGCATTCCATATGGTCCCCTGAGCACCGCCAGGAGTAATTCCTGAGTGCAAAACCAGGAGTAACCCCTGTGCATCGCCGGGTGTGACCCCAAAAGCTAAATAAATAAATAAACAAATAAACAAACAAATAAATAAAGTCGCTTAATTGTATTTTAAGAGAAAGGCATTTGTTAAAGCAAATTAATTCATCTAGTCAAAATATATTTTGTTGATTTTTTTTTGTGTGTGCCAACTTTGTAATAATTTGACCAGAAACTGAACTAGTACCTTATAGTAAAATATAAACATGCAAGCAATGTTCTTTTTTCCCTCTTTTTAGCTATTTTTCTTTTGGTTTTGGGTCCAAACCCAAATAAGGGCTCATATGGTTCTGTGCTCAGGGATCACTCCTGGCAGGACTTGGGACCATATGTGGTGCTGGGGTTTGAACCTGGGTTGGCTGCTAGTACCTGCTGACCCCAATAGTATACCTTTCAAGAGCAAGGATGAGATTTTATTCATTTCTACTTAATTTGTATTGCTTGATAAACAAGAGATGTTTTAATATATAAATATTTTTTTTCTGAACAAAACAAACCTAAATGTATTTTCAAAAATTCCTAAAAACTATAAAATAAATGCAGATATATTTCTTAATTTTGTATTTATAAATTTGAACAGTACTCCTATAATATCAGTATTTTATAAAGAGAGGAATGCTAATTGCTCTTCAATTAGCAAAAGTATTTGGTATGATGATGATGCCTGGCAACTTTATTGCTATAAATTCCATTTAGTTCTGCCTGGAGTCAGGCAGATAGACTTAGGTGATCAATGAAGATTTCACCTGTACTAATCTTCACTGTTGCTAGACATAGCCATGTCATTGACAATGTCATTGACCATGAAAAGAATTTTTAGTTTTGGGCCACACAAAGCAGTGCTCAGGGCTTACTCTGGCTCTGCTATATCACACTTGATGGGGCTAGGGGAACTACATGGTGTGCTGGGAATTGAATCTAGGTAGCTTCATGCGGCAAATGCCTTAACCACTGTACCATCTCTCTGGCCCTGACCATACAAAAGAATTTTATTCTCAGTCTACCAATTCTACCTCAAGGGTTCCATTTAGCACTGTGTCACATTTACCCTCTTAACGTACAATTGGTGTAAACCATAGCTTTTATTTGTGTGTGTGGAGGGGTGGTGGAAGTCTCCCAAGCAGTGTTTGTGGGGACTAGAATCACACTCCTGGCAACACTCTGCCAACTAGGCCAGTTGGTTCAATCCTATGGCCATGGATGTGGTACTTCTTGGACACTGCTGGGGTTCACCAAGGTGCTCAGGGTATACTAGTCTTTGTGTGTGTGTGTGTGTGTGTGTGTGTGTGTGTGTGTGTGTGTGTGTGTGTTGGTAATGGTGGTGGTGGTGGTGGTGGTGATGGTAGTGAGGAAGGGGAAGGAGCTGAGTCACACCCATAGGTGCTCCAGGGTTGCTTGGTGATTGCTCCTGGGGACTGACTGAACTGAGGCTGGCCACAAGGGAAACTTCTTAACCCCAGTACTATCTCTCTGGCCCACACCAGTCTTTTTTTGTTTGTTTTTTAGTCACACCTGGCGATGCACAGGGGTTACTCCTGGCTCTGCACTCAGGAATTACTCCTGGCAGTGCTCAGGGGACCATATGGGATGCTGGGATTTGAACCTGGGTCGGCCGTGTGCAAGGCAAACGCCCTACCCGCTATGCTATCACTCCAGCCCCCCACACCAGTCTTTTTATAAACATATTTTGCTTTAAATTTTCTGACAAAAGGCTTTATACAATTTCAACATTTGAAATGATGGAGAGGAAGTGGATAAAGTGAGTGTGTGGGGAAGCCATTAATGAGCTTTCAATAAAATTTTCTAAGGGAGTGAACAGAATTTTATATGCAGTAACAAGAGCTGATAAAGTAAGGTCAAGCTAAACTCACATTCTGCCTGGTTTCATAAACAATCACTGTGTTTTGCACATGATAAATATACGCAGACATACCATTTGATAGAGAATAAAAAAAGGCACCATATATTAATCTTTCTTGCACTGTAGATTTCAGTGCCTGGTAAGTTAATGTTTTCCATTGCTAGTTCAGAGGTAAATTGTTATTGGGTTCAGGAATGTGGCTTAAATGGTAGGGCACATGCCTTGCATATGTGAGGTTCTGGGTTCCATTCCAGCACTGCATTATCCGCCACAACAACAAGAACAACTAAAAGAGATAAACTTATTACAAACTCCTAATAGATTTTGAAAGTGTGACTGTCATACAGTAGTAGAGGCTCAATAAATATCTAGTGAGTGAATAAAATAATGAATTTATATTTTTTGTACTGTGCTGAAAGAAAAACAGGGTCTGATGGGATACATTTAAGACATACAAAGTTTTGTCTCAGTGATTTGTCTCTAATGTTAATACTCATGAGATACTTGACCAAGCTTCAGTTATATATTAATAGGTAGCACTAAACATTTCCAGCAGCAAGTTATTTTAGCTGCATTTCATTAGCATAAAGTACAAAGTTGATGTAACAGTTGTGAGAAAATCAGAGGCACTAAACATATAAATCCCCTAGCTATTGTTTTGAAGGATCTTAACCTATCCTACAATTCAGGGTATATACTAATTTGTTGGCCATCAGGGAAGATAAGTTATATATTTTGGTTTTTTTTGGGCTAAACTTGGCAGTGCTCTGGGGTGCTCAGGGGATACTCCCAGTAGGGTGCTGAGGAAATGTCTCTGGTGGCATTCTGGGTACCAGGGATTGAACCTGGGTTTCTAGCATACAAAATATGTTCACCTTTTTCTTTGAGCTATCTCCCTGACTTCATGAGAAAAAAAAATGAAGCCTGTAATGTAGATGCTAAAAAATAACTGTAATTAGTTTTTTCTACCAGAATTAGTACTGTGACCTAATGATTTTCTGTGATCTAGTGAAATGGATGTGTGAAAGAGTACACATTTAATTGGAAGACAGAAAGAGGAACTCTCAAGATTTTCTGTAATAGGATCTTTTTTTTGGGGAGGGTCACACCCGGTGATGCACAGGGGTTACTCCTGGCTCATGTACTCAGAAACTATTCCTGGAGGTGCCTGGGGATCATATGGGATGCTGGGAATCGAACACTGGTTGGCTGTGTGCAAGGCAAACACCCTACCTGCTGTGCTATCACTCCAGCCCCAAATCTTTTATCACTGTCACTGTCATCCTGTTGCTCATCGATTTGTTTGAGTGGGCACCAGTAATGTCTCTCATTGAGACTTATTGTTACTGTTTACAGCCTCATAAAATTACAAGTGTCTGTCTTGTTTTTACATAGACCATTTTTTTTATTACAGCCAAAAAAAGAAAAAAAGAAAAAGACATATAGATGAACTTTAACCTCTACAGAATTTAATTTTCAGTATATTTTTTTTTTTTTTTTTTTGGTTTTTGGGTCACACCTGGCGATGCACAGGGGTTACTCCTGGCTCTTCACTCAGGAATTACTCCTGGCGGTGCTCAGGGGACCATATGGGATGCTGGGATTAGAACCCGGGTCGGCCGCGTGCAAGGCAAACGCCCTACCCGCTGTGCTATCGCTCCAGCCCCAATTTTCAGTATATTTGAGTGATAATGCTATGCAGTCTTCCAATGGTTAAACAGAAAAAAAGTCAACATAGGCTAGTCAAATTGAGATCTCAAAGAATCTGAATCAGAAAGTCAAGTAACTTTTTTTTTCTTTTTGCTTTTTGGGTCACATCTGGTGATGCACAGGAGTTACTCCTGGCTCTGCACTCAGGAATTATTCCTGGCAGTGCTCAGGGGACCATATAGGATGCTGGGAATCGAACCCAGGCCGATCACGTGCAAGGCAAAATGCCCTACCGGTTGTGCTATCACTCTAGTCAAGTAACTTCTTACTACTCATTTGAATCATAATAACTGTATCTCAGATTCAGTACTTGGAATATTTTTTAAATGCACACAATTTGGGGACTAGCTACAATAAAGAAAGGAAGTTTTATAGTGTGGTAGTAAATTTTATCAGCTAGGTTACCAGGACCTTGAGAATTTTATTTCTGTTTGCTAAAACATTTACGTATTCAGTGGTTGAAGGCAGCATTCTTTAACCCTTTTAGACATTTTTAACCTTTTTTACAATTGGTGAGGACTGGCACCTGCCTGTATACCAGTCCACATACTGGCATTTATAACCATGGTGATGCACCACTGTTTTTTAACCCATCTATGATCGCAGATCTGCAACCGTCTAATAGATTAGTGGTTAAAGACACTGGTTTAATAAATTGGGAAAGAGTCTTAACCTTAATTCAGTATGACTTACAAGTGTAAGTGATGATGAAAATTAACCAAAGAAATTCTTAGCAATATCTGGGAACCTATAAAATGGTAAAGCTACTGTCTTATTGTAAGTACTAACACTGATTATTTATAATACAAAAACTGGGCTAGTCACCCTGACCATGAACAAAAGCAAAAAAGATGCTAATTGACTTCAGTGGTGCCAGGCACATTTCTATTGAAAAGTAAGCCATTTATTCTAGTTTATATTTCTTTAGGCTGTTAGTTTTATTATCGACATTATGGAAATAAAGGAACTCAGCAGTCGTTAGAGATCACTTCATAATAAATGTTTTTTGTTTTTTTGAGGCAAACCTAGAGGTACTCACAGCCTACTCCTGGCTCTGTGCTCAGGGACTATATGCAGTGTCAGGGATCAAACCTGGTCAGCTGATCTGTTCTGGCCCAAATCTAATATTTTCGTTCCTATATTTTGATAGGGTGGAGTGATAGCACAGAGGGTAGGGCATTTGCCTTCCATGTGGCCGACCCGGGTTTGATTCCTCCGTCCCTCTCGGAGAGCCTGGCCAGCTACCGAGAGCATCCTGCTCGCACGGCAGAGCCTGGCAAGCTACCTGTGGCATATTCGATATGCCAAAAACAGTAACAAGTCTCACAATGGAGACGTTACTGGTACCCGCTCAAGCAAATCGATGAACAATGGAATGACAGCGCAGACAATGCATATTTTGATAACCTAGATTACATATTCTGCTAGATTCTTTTTTCATGCAAAACTCTGTTATTATACATCTCTCAATTGTCTACAAATCCAGCATTCCACAAAAATACCATCCATCTTATTTTCCTGATTTATTTTCTAGTTCTGCTTCTACCCACAAATTCATTCCTCCTTAGGTCCAAGTTATTAGGTAACAGTAGATTCATATCAGTTGCTACATCTGAGGTATGAGGAGTAGAAAGAAAAGGCCTGTTTTCCATTCCCACTTTAACAGAAATGAAAATTGCTCTAGTACCTTTCTGAAACACAGACTTGCTTTGTAATGCTCTTCCCTACCATCATTACATGAGCTTTTTATAAGTCTAGGATCAATAGGCCAGGATGTGGCTAGAATTGAAAGATTTCATGAATTTGAACTGGGGAAAATTACATCTTTATTTTCAATTATTTCTAACTGAAACAGACCATTTCCTACAGTAAGGGTAGGCAATAAACAATAGTAGTATTAGCTGTCCCTGTTATTTTTCACCAATAGAAATATATTTCATATCACATTTTGGTTGTTGCAGGTATCTCAGAATGTAATTTATACTCATTACTATTTTGAAATTATACAAATTGAATGGCTGCCAGATGTTATTAAATGCATCATAACATATTTCATCGGTGAATAAAATTTGTTACTTTAAAAAAAAATACTTTAAAAACTCTGAGGTAGGTTCACAGGCCAGATTGTCAAAGAGGCACATAGCATAAAAGAGGTTATTTTTTTCTACCTTTTAATACCCATTAACTGCTTATAATATACAATATAAACACTTCAGCTTGAAATTTAAGGCTTCTCATGCTCTGTTAACACCCACTTTATCATCTTTATCTCTGCCCCACCCCTACTCTCCTTACTATGCCCTAGTCATACCAGACAACAGTAACTCTCTCTTATCTGGAGGCAGATATACAGGTTTTGGCATTAACCCCAGTTAAAAAGACAGTAACCACATACTGACTTGGACTTTGTCTATACAACTTTTCTCTGCTTCCAAGTTTTTATGTTCTAATATTACGAGATCCTAATATAACTGTGTCTAAAACATCTTGATAACTTATGTCTAACTTAAATGATGGCTGAAACAAATAAGAGAATACAGATTCTAAAATGCAAATATGCTATGTATAGTAGTCTTTCAGGGGATGAAAGTTAATTTTTGATTTGGGATAAAGTGGTAAGTGCTTTTCTATGAATTCTAAGGCAAGATCTACATTTGAAAAATCCTAGCTGGAAGGGAAAGGGAGAGGGAGAATACTGAGGCAGCCCTGATTAAGACTGAGGGATGGAATTGTGAAGGAAAAGGCTGGAGTGGCTCCTACTCCAATTCCCCAGACCAGACAATAAAAATTTCCATCCTCTAATCTTCTCTTTCATCATCAACTTTCTCACTCAACTGCTACTCTATCATGTTCTTGCCTTTCCTTACCTACTTTTTATCTTTCCCTACTTCTACTGGTTCTCACACCTGAACATTCATTCTTCATCTGGAGAGTTTTTATAAAATACTCAGACCCCACCAAAGGGATAGTACAGAGGGGAAGGTGCTTGCCTTGCATCTGGTAGATTCCTGGTAAAACTGCCAGGAGCAGTCCCTAAATTAGGAGGAAGCCCTGAGCACTGCCCAGTGTGGCCTCAAAAGAAAAGACAGTGAACCTGGAAAAAACTGAAAAATACTGTCACCTGGGCTCTAACTTCTCAAGCTTTTAAAATTAGTATTGGGGGCCGGAGCGATAGCACAGCGGGTAGGGCGTTTGCCTTGCACGCGGCCCCCGCCCCCCCCCACGGTTTGATTCCCGGCATCCCATATGGTCCCCCAAGCACTGCCAGGAGTAATTCCTGAGTGCAGAGCCAGGAGTAACCCCTGAGCATTGCTGGGCATGACCCCCCCCCCAAAAAAAAGCAAAAAAAAATTAGTATTGGGTGAAACAATACTGATACTACTTTATTGGCGTGGGGGCATATCCGGTGGTACTCAGAGAACACTTCTGGAGGGCTCTGGGGACCAGATGGAGTGCCAGGGATAGAACCCAGGTTGGCCTCATGCAAGGCAAACACTCTACCTATCACTTCGGTCCCTGATAGTATTTTTAAATAGGCTTCTCAGATGATTTTTAAGGTTTACACAGGCTGAGTTCCACTAATGCTCTTGATTTTATGCAGTTACTTTGACCCATGAAAGTCTACTCTTGGTTCCAAAGTACACTTGTATGCTTAGAGTTTTTCAACTTTAAAGGAAATATTCTTGGGTCCATGATTCCAGACCCTCTTCTTCATGCGTTAAAGCAATGCTTGGGGCTGGAGAGAGAGTGTAAGGGTTAAGGCATTTGCCTTGCAACCGGCTCGCGGGGGCACCCCTGACACCCCGTAAGACTCCCGGACGCCGCTGGGAGTAATTCTGAGCGCAGAGCCAGCGCTACCCCCAGCCTACGGCCCTGAACATGCCACACACGCGTCCTATCACGTGAGCGACCTTCTCTAACTTATTCTTCCAGTACTAGCACATGCTTTTGGGCCCGTCGTTCTCTCTGGCTTTGACCTCCGCTCAAATTTCTTCACAGAGGTTTGTCTTTTTTAACCCGAATGACCCAAAGGTCACCCTGGAAAGGGTTTTCGCATGTCCCCGGCTCGATGCTCCATGAGTACCATGCGCGTTTTTCCCCCCGGAGGTAATTTCTCTTGACTCTGCAGGTCAGTTTCCACGGAGCGCGGCGCCTCAGGAAGCGGAGGCTATTTCCTCCGCGCCCGACTTTCACCCGGCGCGCTCCGGGGAAAGGGGTGAGGAATGAATGGGAAGGAAGATGGGGAAAGGAAGCCCGAGGCGGGGAGGGGCGAGGGGAGGAGGGCGCGAGGGAAGGGGCGTGTGCGCGGAAAAGGGGCGGGGGCCGGGGGGCGGCGCCGAGGAGCCCGCTCCAGAATGGGGAGGGAGCACCCACACGCCGGACTAGCGCCCGCGCCACAGCGGCCCCCCGCCAGGCCCCAGCGACCGCTTGGCCGGAGTGGGGAGGCGGCGTCTTACCTGCCTCGGGCCTCGCCACCACCACCAGCCGCCAGACACCTCGGTAGGGGCCGGAAAGCGAGAGTTAAGGTCGCAAACCTAGCTTTCGGCCCCAACCTTGCGACATTTCTCTCCAGCAGAGGGAGACTATAAGTCAGTTTGCAGCCTGGCCGTAAGGTGAGGAAGAAAAATTGGGGCGGGGCCGCCGGGGGCGGAGCGATGGGCGTGGCCACGCACGCGCACAGGGCACTCCCCGGCGGCGTCACGTGCGGGGGCGGTGTCGGGACTGGGCAGGCGGGCCCGGCCGGGCGGGCGCTCGGGGGTGTGGAGGTAAGTGCGCGCGCGCTGTCTCCTCTGCAGCCCGAGGAGTCGCGCGGGGCGGGGCCGCGTGCGCGGGGTTGGGTGCGCGCGGGCCGGAGCTGGCGAGGGACGCGGCGGCGGTTGGCGGTGGCCGCGCAGGGCTGTCCGGCGCCGGGAGAAGCCTCAGAGGAGGCGACCCGCCGCGCCAGCAGAGGCGGCGACCGCGGTCGAGGCGGCGGTCGGACGCGTGCTGTCTGGGCGGGGTGCGGCCGGGGATGTGCCTGCCCAGGCCGGGCGGAGTCTCGCTGACAGGGCGGGGGATGCGCGGCCGCCGCTCGCCGGGACCCTGAGGCAGCCGGGCCCACCCGCTCGAAACCTTCCGACCCCCCGTGTCTGCGGCCTCTCTTGCCTGCCCGGGCCAGACCCTGGAGCTGAGGGTGGGAGGCGGCTCCCGCCCCGGAGGAGGGGGCCGTGGGGGCCGCCGCGGCGGAGCCCGAGGTAAGACCCGCCCCGGCCGCCCAGCGGCCTGCCCGCCCGGCCCGGCCCACGTCTCACTCTCGCTCCTAGGCTCCTGCGGGGGCCGTCCCGCCTCGCCCCGCCCCGGCGGAGACGCCCGGAGCTCGGTGCTGCCGGGGAGCCTCCCGACACGCGATCGGGGGCCCGCCGGCCCCGGCGCGACCCCACCCCTCTATCTGCCCTTGGCCAGACGCCTTTCCGGCCTCCCAGCGTTGCGGCGGTCCTGTCAGGGGCCCCAGACCCTCGGCTCCCCCGCCCGCACGCCCCCGGTCGCCCGACCGCGTCGCATCCTCCCCGCGAGCCGGCGGGACCCCAGTTCCCCCGAGACGCCGCGACGGCCGCCCCCTCCCGCCGGGATGCCCAGCTCCGACGCCTCCGGCCACCCCCACCCACGTTCCCATCGCACCCCCACACCCTGCTGGCCGCTGGGCCTTTCTCCTTCCTGACGGCCGCGCCGCGCGCCCCGCGCCTACTGTCTCGGGAGATGCGGCGCTCCTGTAGCCGCCTCGCCCCCACACCTGTCGCCTCTCTGGCGCGCTGCCCTGGCTCGAGACCCAGTTCCCGCGCCTCCTCCCGCTCGGGTCTAGGATGGAGACCACTTGGAGGTGGTCTGGGGGCGGGGTGTTTGCGTACCGAGTCCCCGAGGGCCCTGAAGGGGACCCACCAACCATTTTTAGAGGATTTGGACCAAGAGGGTGTGTGTGTGTGTGTGTGTGTGTGTGTGTATACACCTGTGAGGTAGTGCAGACCTATGGAGTGTGTTTGTACGTGTAAGTACCGATCTATAAGAGGGTATGTCTGTATACATGTGAGATTGTGGAGATCTATGGGGTGTGTGTGTGTGTGTGTACGCCAGTGAGGTAGTACAGATTTTTGGAGTGTGTGTACTTGTGTACACCTGTGGAGAGGGAGGGTGTGTCTCTGTCGGTGTGAGGTGCAGATCTATGGAATGTGTGTTTATGTGTGTATATATACACCTGTGATGTAGTACAGATCTATGCAGTGTATGTGAGATATGGATCTGTGGAGAAGGGAGGATGTGTATACCAGTGAGGTAGTACAGATGCATGGAGTGTGTATACGACATGTGTGTACAAATCTATGAAGACAGGATTTGTGTGTGGGCATATATGTATATAATGTGTGTGTGCACGCACTTGCATGTGTGTATACCTGTGGTGAGGGAGGATGGATCTATATGTACGTGTAAGGTATATCTCTATGGAGGGTGTGTGTGTGTGTGTATCTGTGAGGTTACAGTACGGACCTACGGAGTGTTTTTGTGTGTGTGTGTATTGTGTATACATGTGAGGTATAGATCCATGGAGAGGGAGAGTTTAGTGTACAGATGTGAGGTGTACATATGTGAAGTGATACTCCTCTATGGAAAGGAGAGTGTGGGTCTGTATTTGTGAGGTGCAGATCTGTGGAGAGCCAGGGGTATGTCTGGAGAGGGAGGGTGTACAAATTGTTAACTGTTTTTGGTATCGTTTTTGCTTTATTGGCTTGTATATTTTCACATATATTTAGAACTGTGAAGGAATTCAGGGGACTTTTGTTTAATAATTGAGGTAATGTTGATTTATAATCATGTACACTTGATTTGAGTACCAGGTGTACATGATTTGACAGTTGTATACATAGCAGTCTAATCTAAAAATTCTAGTACTTTGTGAACTGTAGCGATAGTACAGCTGGTAGGGTGCTTGCCTTGCTTGGCTAACCCAGGTTTGATCCCTGGCATCCGATAAGGGTACATCCCCTAAGATGTACCAGCAGTAAACCCTAACCACCAAAACAAACAAACAAACAAACAAACAAACAAAAAAACCCTCTGTTTTTGCTTTGTTGCTTTTGAATTTTCTGGAAAAGTAATATAGCTTTCCTTAATCCCCAAAGATTTTACTGTTAATTTAATAATAAATTTCTGTTACTTGATATTATTGTTTTGCTTTTCAAGAAGCAAGTACAGTAATCTTCTAGTGTTCATTTGTGACATTTTCTTTTCCAATCTTTCATTCTGCTGCCCAGTATAGATTCCAGACTCTGTGAAGGCATAATCTGTACCCCTAAGTACATCTCCAATGCTGTGATTATTAATAGTATTCTGAGCAATAGTAACTAATATTGAATAAAAATATTGAAGTTGGACTCTTTATCTGTCAAGAAAAAAACAGTTAAGAGTTAGTTATTCTGGGTTGGAGTGATAGTACAGAAGGTAAGGCACTTGCCTTACGTGCCGTGGACCTGGGTTTGATCCCTGACACTGCATATGGGCTATCAAGCAATGCTGGGAATGACAGAACCAGGAATAATCCTTGAGCATAGTTGGGTTAGGTGTGTGTGGCCCCAAAAGAAAAACAACAAAGTTATTCTAATTGAATGTGCACAATTTTAATGTTGGTGTGGAATAAAACATTTAAATTTAATTTTTTATGGAACTGAGGAAGGGAAAAAAATCACTTAAATTCTAGGTAATGATTAAATCAACCCCCATTCCCAAATTACAGATAATAATTACACGTAAAAGTCAAAGAAGTTCAGAGATTCAAAGAGTTGCAGTAAAAAGTTTCTTTTCTACCTTTTCTCTAAACACCTGTTTTCTGTTTGTAGAGGCAGGTACTATTTTCATCCAACTTTTGTTTTTGCTATATTCTCTTATATGTTATTGTAATATATTATTTTACCCAGTTTATGTTCTAGGATACATAAGCCGGCACATTTAAGTTTTCAAAACACTTCATTGACAAATGCTTGCATTCTGTATATAGCTTCTCCCTGCACTTAATAATAATGTTTAGAGATTATTGAACAGTTAGTTCATACTGGTTGGGTGGTATTACATCTTGCTGGTCGGAAGGTTATTTTCATTGTTAGATTTTACAGACAATGCTGCATGCTATTTTAAATGTATCAGTTATTTAAGTAATTTTTAGGATTTGAAAGCATTTTCTGATGATTCTGATGATTTAATTTTTTTCTCTTTTGCTTTTTGGGTCATACTCAGTGATGCACAGGGGTCACTCCTGGCTCATGCACTCAGGAATTACTCCTGGCGGTGCTCGGGGGACTATATAGGATGCTGGGAATCGAACCTGGGTCGGCCGCGTGCAAGGCAAGCGCCCTACTCGCTGTGCTATCGCTCCAGCTCCAGATTCCGATGATTTCTAATTCTGATTTCTGAAGATTTGAACATCCAAAAAAAGGATGTTACTAGAGTAATTTCTTACTGAACCTCTAAGACATGACTCTTTGATAGCGATTGTGTATATTTGTATATGTATGTGTATATTCCGGGTCACACCTGGCAGTGCTCAGGACTTAATCCTAGTGATAAACTCACGGGTCACTAAAGGTGCCTAGGAGACCATATGCAGCACTGGGTATCGAACTGTGGTTGGCTGGGTACAAGGCAAGCATGAACTATCTCTCTGGTATTTGTTAAGCAAATTAACTGAAAAATTTTAAGTGAAGTACTGAAATAATCAGATTTTCAAAACGTCACTCTGTTGTGTGAGGAGGATAGATAGAGGTGAGGACTAAAATTTAGAGGCGGAGATTATCAGTAGGGTAGCACTGTAGCACTTTTGTCCCGTTGTTCATCAGTTTGCTTGAGTGGGCACCAGTAATGTCTCTTTGTGAGTCTTATTGTTACTGTTTTGGGCATATAGAATACACCACGGGTAGTTTGCCAGGCTCTACTGTGCAAGCGGGATACTCGGTAGCTTGCCGAGAGGGACGGAGGAATCAAACCTGGGTCGGCCTTGTACAAAGCAAATGCCCTACCTACTGTGCTATCGCTTCAGTCTATGAATAGGGTAATCCCAGCAACATATTGATATAGGTATTGGAAATAGATATAATCCGGTAATTTCATTAGGTTTGGGACTAGGGAGGGAGTGCTAGAGGGTAAAATAAAGGCTTTTAGTTTGTTCCTTTCACTGAGTCGGGAATCTGCATGAGGGTGGAGTAGGATTTAAAAGCTTTTTGTGAAGAATGAGAAGTAAAAGGGCTTACTTTATCGTGACATGTTGAGTTTGGGTGAATGTAGTTCTTTTAGATGTAGGTACCTAGTTGTCAGCTGGATTTATGACTTCAGTTTATGAGCAGTTTTGGGGATGGTTCTAACAGATTTGGGGGGCAAAGGGTATATAGATCACAAAAGATGTAGGAAAGAATCCATCTTTTACAGTAACAATATCTAAACTAATAAGTTAGGGTATTTTTTTTCCCCTTTAGCTAAAGTTAGTGGTATGTGGTTCATGAAGGAAATAGAAAAAATTTAGATTTTTAAAAAAGTAAAACCTAATGGGGCCGGAGCAATAGTAGGGCAGGTAGGGTGCTTACCTTGTATGCCACTGACCCAGGCTCAATCCCTGGCTTCCTATATGGTTTCCTAAGCTCACCAGGAGTGATCCTTGAAAGCAGATCCAGGAGTAAGCCCCTGAACACAGCCAGGTGTGGCCCCAAAATCAAAACCAAAACTAAAGAGAGTAAAACCTCAGTTCAAATTATAAGTATAGGTGCTGGAGAGATAATACAGTGGGCAAGGCGCTTGCTTTGCTGACTGGATTCGATTCCGAGCACCATAAAGGGTCCCCTGAGCACCACTGGGTGTGGCTCCCTCCGCCCAAAATATATATGCCTTATCCTTCCTAATAAGTTGAGATGGTTTTACGTAGACGTTTATTTAAATGATGGTAGAGAAATGCAGAGTGCTTGAAAATATAGTTTGTTAAGAATGTAAAACTTTAGTTTGTGTGAAATTTAGTTATGTTTACTTATTTTAGAATAAATATTATTCTAAAAGGAAATTTTGACATTTTTCAAAGATGTAGAATTGGCTATTTATAAGTTTTGAATTTCTGTATAGAGCTCTTGTCTCATCTACTCTCCTGTAAATAGCTTCTAATGGACTTCACTTGGATTCACTTTTTGAAAACACTTTAAGTATCTACAAAATATTCTTCTTTCCCCCAAAAGTAGAGGGAGACAAAACTTCAACATTTCTTTTAACCAGTGGCACCACTACTTTCTCCATGAAGCTCTCAGCAACTTGGGAGTCACTATGACTGTATACCTTATTAGTAAGACTTATCTCTGAGTCCTATACATTCTCCCTCATAGTATTTCAGGTCATATTTTTCATTGCAGTTTATGTTGTCTGTCCTTAATTTTAATGTAATATATCTTCAGTGCTTCTGTAATGCTTTGTAAATGTTTTTATTTTAGGGGGGGGAAGAGGGTGTTGGGCCACACATGTTGGTGCTCAGGGCTTACTCTTGGCTCTATGCTCAGGAATTACTACTGGCTCAGTGCCCAGGAGACCATATGTGGTGCTAGGGAGTAAGTTGGGATCTGCTGCATGCAAGGTGGCAAGTGCCTAACCATCCCCAGCCCTTACTATCCCTGGCCCCTAAATATCATCTTTTTTTTTTTTTCTTTTTTGGGTCACACCCAGCGATGCTCAGGTGTTACTCCTGGCTTTGCATTCAGGAATTACTCCTGGCGGTGCTTGGGGGACCATATGGGATGCCGGGGCTCGAACCCAGGTCGGCCGCGTGCAAGGCAAACGCCTTACCGCTGTGCTATCGCTCCGGCCCCCCTAAATATCATCTTGTCTTTTCCTGTCTCTCTCCTGTTTTATCATATTCTCCAGTTTATTCTCTTATTCACTGCCAGAATAAGAGTTCTAAAGTGCTATTTTTTATCCTTTGGTTAGATTTTTTTAATTGCAAGGAAGAGACTCAAGTTACCTTAAGTAATGGAGTGCTATTGAAAGGAAATGCGCACAAGGGAACCAATCGTAATTTGAACAATCTGGCCTCAAGATTAGGACAAGATTAGGAGTTTAACAAAACCAAAACCAGGAAAAGATATTTCACTCTGATGCTGTACAGTTAACTTGTATTAGATCCTCTTTCAATTTTTTTTTTTTTTTGTCTTATGTGTTCTTACTACCCTATTTCTGTCCCCTATCTTCATCTCAGAGTTTCCACTTATTCCTAATCTGCCTCTTGTGTCACTCCCATTCCAGTGTTTTGCCTCTGGCTCCTCTTTTTCATTTGAGATCTTTTTGCTAACTTCCTTCTTGGGATTTTCTGACTTGGATTCCCAAGAAACAATCTCTTTGGCATAGCTCTTTTTCTTGTGGGCTGTTAGCAAGCCTGTGTACTTGGGTCATGTGGCACACTTGGCCATTTCATGTTGGCTGTGTGTTTTTTTTATATATGTGGGTGTAGGGCAGGATCATAGTAGTGAAAAGCATGGGGCAGTGTACATACCAATTCTTCACAAAATGGGTTGCAAGCATGTTTGATGTTTAAAATACAAATATTAATATCTGTTCAAAAGATCTTCAGCCCTTATTGCTTTTAAGGAGAAAGCTTAAAGTATAATATGGTTTGTATATGACATACTTTATGATTTGACAGTTCCTTTTTTAGGCTTTTTTGCTTATTTCTTTTTCTTAAATTCTTTGAGTCCATTCTTACTGGTATGACTTTTCTCTTGTCTTTGCACTTACTATTTTCCTTCCCTTTTTGCTGAACTAATTTTCTAATTCACCATCAGAACTTAATTCCAGTGTATTTTCAGATTTTCCCTTCATCCAGTTAGGTGGCATTCCTTCTGTAGTGCTCTCTAGTGAAATTGTCTACTTGTTTGTTTTCTTCATTGAACTTTTTGGTATCAGTGCATTTGCTATAAGATGGACTTTAGATTGAAGATTTTTAAAAATAAAAACATATACTAAAAAGTATGTAGGGCTGAAGAGATTTTCAAAGGGCTGAGTTATATGCTTTGCATGTAGGAGGTCTGGATTTAATCTTAACCTTGCACTGCATCGTCCTCTGAGCACTGCTGAAAGTGACCCAGAGCATAGAGCCAGGAGTATCTTCTAGGCTCTGGTGAGTGTAGCCCAAAGAAACAAAAACTTCACAAACAAAGAAAACTAGATAAATGGAGTACAGCTCAGTGAATTTGCACCAAGTAAACACACCAATTTAACTGACACCCACATCAGATACAGAATATTAATACCATCTCAGAAGGTATCTTCTGCCTTCCTCTAGTCATACCAGTTCAAAGAGGACTTCATTTTAAGTGGGAAAACTCTTTAACACAGATTTCTCCAGGTATTTTGTGTGTGTTTTTATTTTATTTATTTATTTTTTATTTTTTATTTTTTTTTCTTTTTGGGTCACACCCAGCAATGCTCAGGGGTTACTCCTGGCTTTGCACTCAGGAATTACTCCTGGCAGTGCTTGGGGGACCATATGGGATGCCGGGGATCGAACCCAGGTCGGCCGCATGCAAGGCAAACGCCCTACCCGCTGTGCTATCGCTCCGGTCCCTTGTGTGTGTTTTTAGATATACAAGAAAACAGATACTGAAATGTTGATTCTGTAGAAAAGATATACAAAATTTATATTATGCTATATTAAGATGAATTTAGTATACTTTTATGCAGTAGACAAATTAATAATCCCTTAGTACTCGTGGAATTTTTGCTTCTGCTTTTTAAAATAAGTTTAATATTTTATCATGGTAGAAAAATGAGAGATCAAAGTATATTTGCTGGAACCAATTTTGTGTGGTGAACACGGTTGATGACAGATACAGTAAACATCTAAAGAACTTTCCAAATGGTATTTGGCTTCTAGGTTTTAATGTGAATTATGTTTCTAGCATTTTTGACCTTGGGGTCAAACAGTGGGCAACTGGAGTGTAATTTTACATATACAGTGAGGAAGCGACTAGCTGTCCTATGGCTTAGACAGCTGACTTGCTAAAAATTGTTCTTTGTTTTACAATTAGCAGTATCTTTTTCTTTTTTAGTTATTTTTCTTAAAACTTAAGATTATATGGTTCTTTTAATATGAAGGTACTCTTTTAAGTTGTTACTTTAGATAGACTTTTCTCTTTATAAGCAATAAATCCATTAAGGTCAATTAAATGCAATGAATATGGACTTTTAAGCTTCAGATTTCCAACAGATCTCATCAGTATTGAGTTTTCATTTATGGGCAAATAACTTTTCTACACTTCAAGACTTCTCTCAAATGGGAGTATTTACCTTTATTATTATAAGAGGTAATAATAATTTATTTATTATTTACACTATGTAAAGCACCTAGCTGATAACGTGCCCCGCCCACGTTTATATCTATTTCCAGCTATTTCTAAGCATCAGATCAGTAATTTAAAGAATTTTATTGTGTGGTATTTAAAGGGTGTAGACAAATTTGTTGCTAATAGAAGTAAATCTTGGACAGTCTTCTAGTTGTCTTTCATATATGGTCAAATTTTTGAATTAAAACAATTTAATCTCAATGAAAAGCTTTTCTTAGTGGCTTAATATGGTTTAGAATGTATTTTGATTATTTGAGGTATCATAACAGTATTCTGTTTGCCAATGACAAACATTCCTTAAATCATTGACAGATTGTAGTACTATTGCTATTTGTAGTGTGTTAAGTATTTGTTTGAAATCCATTTACTTATATTGATTAAATGATAGTGAGCTGGGTAATCAGTTATTTTGTTGTATTTTAACCATTAGAGAAGGTTCTTCAGGTGATGTTTGAATATGAGTGGTTTTTATATTATGTTTTTCCCTTTTGCAACCAAATTTTTAGTTCTCTTCTTGTCTGCTATGTTTTTAAATAATTAAAAATGTAGAAAATATTGAAATGTTGAAAGAATGAGAACAATGTAGTATCTATGCCGTGTAGATTAAAAATGAACAAAATGCTATTCATATTTACTTTATTGATCTGTGCGTATACTGAACCATTTTAAACCATTTGAAAGTTGCAGATATCACACTGATTTCAAGATGCTTCAGCTTATATCTCTCTTTTTGCATGGGTTGGCAGAGCTACTGGTGCATAGGGCTTTCTTCTGGCTTTGCATTCAGGGATCACTCCTGGTGCGACTGGTGGGGACCATATGTGGTGCTGGTAATTGAGCCCTGGTCAGTCACATGCAAGGCAAAAAGCCTTACCAGCTCCAGCATTTTTATATCAAAATTAGCATATTTTGATAATGACACCAGGGTGTCATTGTCAGTACTTAAAAAGATAGCAGTGGTGGGGCTGGAGAGATAGCACAGCGGGTAGGGCATTTGCCTTGCACGCGGCCGACCCGGGTTCAAATCCCAGCATCCCATATGGTCCCCTGAGCATGGCCAGGGGTGATTCCTGAGTGCAGAGCCAGGAGTAACCCCTGTGCATCGCCAGGTGTGACCCAAAAAGCAAAAAAAAAAAAAAAAAAAAAAAAAAAAAAGATAGCAGTGGTTTCCTGTAATTAATGTTGAGGCTATATTTAAATTTTCCGAACTGTGATAAAATATTTTTGTAGCCAGAATTAAGTCAAGATTTTGCATCTCATTTTATTTTTCGAAAATCTAGAACAATTCCTCCACTTTATATTGTAATTTCTTTAACAAGACCAAATCTGCCTCTGTAAAAATGACTTATTTTGAAGAGTTACCTTATTATTTCTTTGTACTGTTGTTTAGCTTGTTCAACTATTCCTTGTATCCTGTAAAGACAAAGTTATATATTAAAAACTGTGGTTAGGGGCTGGGTGATAGTACAAGAAGTAGAGCACATGTATAGCATATGCATGGACCCGAGTTCCATCTCTGGTGTCTCCTGAGCTTGGAACTGCCCCAGTGGGCCTGAATATCAAACTGTTAGGCCTGCACTATTGGCTGAGCATTGTCAGGAGTGGTCCTGGCCTCATAAGCATTGCTGAGAGTTACCCATGTGACTAGATGCACATTTAAAAGTTTTGACAAAAATATTTCATCAGTTTAATGAGGTTTCAGGTGTTTTTTCTTTTTGGGTCACACCCGGCGATGCACAGGGGTTATTCCTGGCTCTGCATTTAGGAATTACTCCTGGTGGTGCTCGGGGGACCGAATGTGATGCTGGGAATCTAACCTGGGTCGACTGTGTGTAAGACAAATGCCCTACATGCTGTGCTATCGCTCCAGCCCCTCAGGTGTTTTTAATGTGTAAGTATTCAATGTAAAAGTCTTTTTTAAAAGTTTTTTGTTTTTTATTTTCTGGAGCTCACCCTGCTGTGCTCATGGTTTATGGTTTACTCCTGGCTCTGTACTCTTGGTGGGCTGGGGATGGGGGGCGAGGGGGACCGGACTGTATGGGGTGTCTGGCCATTAAACCTGGGTCAGTTGTGTGCAAGGCAAGTACCTTACGTGTTGTACAATCTCATCATTCTTTGGTAAAAGTCTATTTTTTTCCCTACGATTAATAAGTAATCTCTGGAGTTGATACTTTCTATCTATAAATAGTTTATCCCTTAATATTAACATTCTTATTTTAGCTTTGAGCAAATCAGTTAATTAAAGTTGTAAAATGGTCATTCTAATTCTGTAATTCTTTTTATAAAAAAAATTAGCCGTCACAAGAACTTTATTATCTAAAAGGGCAGAGTAAAGATTTAGTTCTTTCCATCTATTGGTGAGTTGATAATTCTCCTTAATACTAAAAATTGCAGTTTTGTGTTTTTTTTGTGTGTGTGTGTGTGTGTGTGTTGTCAGGCTTAGGTCCATATATGGCAAGTGTTTACTGCTGAGCCGTATGCCTAGGTTCCATATTTTTAAGAAAAGAAAACTATTATACTTTTAATCTCATTTACATTGAAATTTTGAATTTTTATTTTACCTAAAATAGATTAGAAAATAAACTTCGGGGCTGGAGCGATAGCACAGTGGGTAGGGTGTTTGCCTTGCATGCAGCGACCCGGGTTCATTCCCAGCATCCCATATGGTCCCCTGAGCACAGCCAGGGGTAATTCCTGAGTGCAGAGCCAGGAGTAACCCCTGTGCATCACCAGGTGTGACCCAAAAAAGAAAAAAAACAAACTTCAAAAATTCTTTGAAGTTAAAATTTCTTTGTCTATGATGTTGTCCTGGGCATTTTATCCCACTGAGGATATACTTATTATTGTCATCAGTCATTATTTGAAGCCATTATTTTCTCAGTATAATAGTTACTGATTTGATGTGTTGGATTCACTTATTTTTCATATTAGGTATTTTCCCCCTCTTTTTAAAAAATTGGTGCTGGAGATAAAACCCAGGTCTCTGTTTAAAGCATATGACTTATCACTGTTGTTTTTTTTTTCAAATTAAATTGAATTAGAAGAAACAAGTGAAAAGAGATGTAGAAATTTTGTTTCATGTTCATTTCTTTTTTTTTCTCGGCTTCCTCCTTGCTCTGTAAGAGCAAGTGGCTAATTAATTGCTTCAGCATTTTTTTCTTTCAAAAATAAGATGCATCTTTGTATACTTTTTGCATATACAATTACATGCTATGTACATTTTTCTGTACATTTTCCTTTCCATATAGTATATTCTAGAGTACATATTATGTTGATATGTATATTTTCTATTTTCTTTAAATGTTTTTTTGTTTTTGGGTTACATCTGGTGTTCCTCTCGGCTTGAGGGAATAGATGCAATGCTGAGGATTGGACTATCGTCGACTTTACGCAAAGAAAGTTCCTTACACACTCTTACTATCTCCCAGGCCCTTTTCCTACTTTTAAAATAGTGGCATAAATTTTAAAAATAAAAATATTTAAAATGAAAAAATATATTTTAAAAATACATTAAAATTTAAAAAATATTCTACCATATAGATAGAGCATAGTTAAAATTATTTTAAAAATAAAATAATTACAAACTTTCAGTTTTTATGACTAGACATATATCATTGTATGGATATTTGTATTTAATATTTTGAACTAAGTAGTGTCTTGAATAAATGAAAGATGTTTCTTGCTCAAATAATTGAGGAATTAATTTATTTCAGATAGCCTTATCATCAGAGAGAGAGCTATGTTGTGCTTTGCTCTTGTTAGGAGGATTTCAGAAGTAGATAACTTTTGGGACTTTCTTGCTCTTAAATATTAGCTGATTGATATCAGTACATATTTATCTGCTTATCTGCTTTAATTGTTTTATGGTACTTGAGTTAGAAGGGATAATAAATGATTTACCTGCTTTATCTCTCTGTTTCCTGTCTCCTGGAAGCATTGAAACTAAAATCCTGATGCCCTTGCAGTTTTCACATAAATGTAAGCTCTGTTTTCACTGTTTTTCCCCAACTTCTCCTTAACTTTCTTCTTACTTTTTGCCTTAAATCACTCAAATTACAGGATTCCAAGCATTCATTGGCCGTTTACTTACCATCTAGTAAGTCAGATAAGATGTATACACAAGGTTAAAGAATAAGAGGTCAGTAATACTGAAGGCAGAGGGAAAATCAGTTTTGGGATACAAAGCATATAAGCTTTGGGGCTTGTGAAAGAGAATTGGAAGTTAGGGAATTTAATCACTGAGATCTAAATTACCTTTTACTCCAGTGATTGAAAGGAATTTATTTCATTTAACTTTTTTTTTTTTAAATTTGTGGGCTGGGAATGGAACCCAGGGTGTCTTATATACAGAACATACACTCTTCGACTGAACCTGGCGCTTAAGAAAATATTTGAGCATCAATTCTGAACAACTTGCTTTGGTGCGCAATTTGGAGGATACAAAAAGTTATATATTTTCTAGTAGCTCTTTATGTTTCATTTGTGTATGTGGAGGGGAGGGAATTTGCGGGGTTGTGGCGGTGGTGGAATCCCAGGTTGTGCTCAGGAGCCAGGGGTCCCGCTGTCATTTCTCTGCCAACCAGGATATCAGGTCAATGAAAATATCCCAAGATGCCTTGTTGCTTGGGCCCTGCAGTGGATGTCCTACCCATCCCTAGGGTACTGGGAGCCTTCAGGGCCGCATCCATCTATGCTCAAGGGAGCCAGCCCTCTGGGATTGCTGCACCAAATAAATGATACTCTGGAGGACCATCACCTGGTACAAGGAATCAAGGACAGACTAGGTATGGGTACACCCTAACTGCTATAGTGTCTCCTGTCTCTTTCTTCTTTATTTTAAACACATACTAAATAATAGACATTATAGTTCACTTTATTGTATAAAATAACCTTGTAAAGAATAGGAAGTTATTTATTTTTCTTTTTATTCATACATATAGAAAAGTAAACATGTAGTTTAAAGAAAATTATGAGGGCTGGGAGATAGCACAAAGAACTGGAGACCTGGGTTTAATCCATGCTGGAGTCCTTGTTCAATTCCCAGCACTGCATGGTCCTCTGAGAGGAAAAACCCAAACACCTAGCCTGGTATAGCTCTTAAGTAACAATAGGTCTGATCTCCCTCCACCCCAATACCCTCCAAAAAAAAAAAAAAGGAAAATTATGAGAATATTTATGTTGTCACCACTCAGGCCAACAAATTAAAACTGTTTCCTCCTGACCTCACCTTCCCTTTGCCCTTGTCAGCATATTCATACTCTGTGGAGGTAGCCATTATCCTGATCTTTGTGACTATAATTTTCTTGCTTTACTTCATGATTTAAGAACTAGATTGTATATCCTTAAATAGTACAGTTTAGTTTTCCTTATTTCTAGCATTTTATGTCATTTAAAATGTTCTATTCAGTATTTGTGAAAATAATGAAAGATTATGGTTATTTGAGATAAAGTATCTATTGTATGTTAGTTTATTGTAGTTTTTTGTTGTTGTTTGTTTTGGGGTCATACCAGGTCGTGCTCAGGGTAAACTCACGGCAGATATGCGAAGGTTGTTCCCAGTATGCTAGGGGGGACCGTCGGATGCCAGGGATCAAACCCAGAACTTCTGTATGCAAAACATGCACACCATCAGTTTGAGCTATCTCCCCAGCTCCTCATTCTAATTTTGATGGCCATATGAGTTAGTTTTAATTTCTTGCTTTTTTAAAAAAATTATTGAATGACTGGTGAGATACAAAGCTGTTTATGATTGGGTTTCAATCATACAATGTTCCATCACTCATCCCTCTACCAGTGAACATTTCCTACCACCGATGTCCCGAGTTTCTCTCTCCCCCACCCCCCAGCCTGTTGCCTGTCTCTATGGCAGGTACTTTCTCTCTCTCTCTCTCTCTCTCTCTCTCTCTCTCTCTCTCTCTCTCTCTCTCTCTCTCTCTCTCTCTCCTTCCCCCCCTCTCCCCCCACATTGGGCATTGTGGTTTGCAATACAAAGACTGGGAAGTTATCACGTTTGTTCCTTTACCTACTTTTTAGCATGCAGTTCTTATCCAGAGTCATCATTTTCAACTATCATTGTCATAGTAGTCCCTTCTCTATCCCAACTGTCTTCTCCCCCAGCACTTGAAGCAGATTTCCAACCGTGGACGAGTCCTCCTGGTTCTTGTTTCTATTGTCTGTGGGTATTAGTCTCATACTATGTTTTTTATATCCCACAAATGAATGCATTCTATGTTTATCCCTCTACTTCTGACTCATTTCACTCAGCATGATACTCTCCACGTCCATTTATTTATAAGTGAGCTTCATGATTTCATTTTTCCTAATAGCTGCATAGTACTTCGTTGTGTAGAAGTACTATAGTTTCTTTAACCAGTTGTCTGTTCTTGGGCACTTGGTTGCTTCTGGATTCTGACTATTGTGAATAGTGCTACAATAAATATAGAAGTGCAGATGGCATTTCTACTGTGTGCTTTTGCGCCCCTGGGGTATACTCCCAAAAGTGGTATTGCTGGGTTGTATGGAAGCTCAATATCTAACTTTCTTTTTCTTTTTGGGTCACACCTGGCAATGCACAGGGGTTACTCCTGGCTTTGCACTCAGGAATTACTCCTGGCGGTGCTCAGGGACCATATGGGATGCTGGGAATTGAACTTGGGTTGGCCGCGTGCAAGGCAAATGCCCTACCTGCTGTGCTATTCGCTCCAGCCCCTCAATATCTAACTTTTTGAGGAATGCTTACATTGTTTTCCAAAAGGGCTCGACCAGTCATCATTCCCACCAAGGATGGAGAGTCCCTTCTCCCCACATCCATGCTAGCACTGGTTGCTTTTGTTCTTTTTGATGTGTGCCGGTCACTGTGGTGTGAGATAATATCTCATTGTTGTTTTGATTTGCATTTCCCTGATGATTAGCATTGTAGAGCATTTTTTTTTCATGTGTCTTTTGGCCATTTGTATTTTTTCTTTGAGGAAGTCCCCCCCCCCCGTTTTTATTGATAGTAAGGTACAGTAACATCTTTGAGGAAATTTCTCTTCATTTCTTTTCTCCATTTTTTTTTTATGGGGTTGGGCTTTTTAATTTTCTTGTAAAGTTCTGCCAGTGCTTTATATATCTTGGATAGTAACCTATTATGAGTTGGGTATTGGGTAAATAATTTTTCCCAGTCTGAGGGCTGTTTTTGTATCTTGGTCACTCTCTCTATTGAGGTACAGAAGCTTGTTAGTTTAATGTAGTCCCATTGGTTTATCTTTGCCTTCACTTGCTTGGTCAGTGGTGTTTCATCTTTGAGGATGCCTTTACCTTCAATCTCATGGAGGGTTCTACCCACATTTTCCTCCATGTACCTTGTACATGAATTCAGGTTTGATATTGAGATCTTTAATCTATTTTGCTTTGACTTTTGTGCCTGGAGTTAGAGGTCTGAGGTGTTTTTATTTATTTTGCATGTAGCTGCCCAGTTTTCCTAGCTACATTCGGTGAAGAGGCTTTCCTTTCTCCATTTCATATTTCTTGCTCCTTTATCAAAGATTAGGTGATCATATAGTCATATATTTGAGGGTCTGTGTCAGGATATTCAACTCTGTTCCAATGATCTGTGGGTCTATTTTTATTCTAATACCATGATATTTTAATTATTACTGCTTTGTAGTACAGTTTGAAGTTGGGGACGGTGATGTTTCCTATTTGCTTTTTCTCAAGGATTGCAACAGTTGTTTGTGAGGAATTATTGTTCCATTTGAATTTCAGGAGTGTCAGTTTCTTTGAAAAAATATCATGGGTATCCTTATAGGGACCGAATGGAATCTGTTTAATGCCTTGGGGAGTATTCCCATTTTGATATTAATTCTCCAAATCCTTGTGCAGGGGATGTGTTTCCATTTTCTTGTTTCTTCTCTTATTTCTCTCTCTCTCTCTCTCTGTCTTTTATTGAATCACAGTGAGAACAGTTACAGGGCTTTCAGGATCAAGTCTCAGTCATACAATGATCAAACACCCATATCTTCACCAGTGTACATGTTCCACCACCAAGAACCCCAGCATACTCCCCCTTCCGCTCCCCCCCTGCCTGTGTGGCACGTGATTTTCACTTTACTCTCTCTTTACTTTGATTACATTCAATTTTTGACAGAAACCTATTGTCATTATTTGGAGTTTGCCCCCCAACAATCAGAACTGTTGAGATGACATCATTTTGTAAGTGTAAGCGGCTGCGCAGTTTGGAGAAATAGTCCCAGTCCCACATACCGGAGCCATGTTAGTAGAATCTCAGTGTCGCAGGGACTCCATCTGGAGAAGGCGGGGTGGCTGCACCTTCTCCGTCTGGCACCCCAGTGTTGTTGGCGTGGTCTGGGGTTCAGGGCATGTTATTTCACCCCTTTGTTGTCTGTTGAGCTACAGGATTTCTCAGTTGTAGTTGAGTTTATCAATTTAGGGTCAGGATTTATGAATTCTTTTTTCATTTTTGGGCAACAATTGCAGTGCTCCAGGCTATTCTTGGGCTCTCTGCTCAGGGTTACTCCTGTCATGCCTTGGGAACCAGTATAGTGTGCCAGGAATTGAACCTGAGTTGTCTGAGTGCAAGGCAATCATACTACTCACTATACTGTTTGTTTATTCAGTATCTGAATTTTTCTTAATTGAATCGCTGTGAGATAAACAGTCATACTATGTTCCAACACCCATCCCTTCACCAGTGTGCATTTCCCACCACCAATGTCCCCAGTTTCCCTCCCACCATCCCCCAACACTTCCCCCATTGCCCCCCCCCTCACTCCAGCTTGCTTCTATGGCAGACATTTTTCTTTTATTTCTCTCCTTCTGTGCATTATGGTTTGCAGTACAGATATTAAACGATCATATGTTTGTGCAGGGAGTTTAGTATTTTTATCAGGAAGGTACAACTGGAGTAGCCTTTTTAACTGGCTGGCAGCTTTGGGCTGTCAACATGACTGCCAGTGCTCCCAGAAGTAGATGGAGGTGGGGATGGTAGCCTGTCCTGATTCTGAGAAAGCCTGGAGATTTCAGTTATAAAACCTGCATATTCAAATTTTCAGCAGGCTAATTTTTTGGGGAGGTCTGTCTCGAGACATTGGAGTCAGGCTGGGGATAAGCTGGTGATTTTGGATTGTGGGAGCAAGCGGCTGCCAGGACTCTATTTGGGTGGGCACTGTGCTAACCTGCCCTATTCTGATGTACCCCAGGTTATTCAGCCATGCTCAGGTCTAAGATTTACTGTGGCTTTTGATCTCTTTCAATATTTGTGGGGCTGGAGCAAGATCTATAGAAGAGTTTACATGGTGGTGCTGGAGTTGGTTTGTGGGGTTGACTGCCAGGGCTTCTGGGACTATAGGGAAGTAGGGGGAAGTACCCATTATGATTCAGAGAAAGCCTGGAGATTTCAGTCACAAAACCTGTGTACTCAGATTTTCTGCAGGTTACTTTCTCGTTGAGGTCAGTCTCAAGATGGTGTGGTCCATCTGGGGATCCTGGGTGCCCCCTCAGCTCTGGGATCCACATTCCACAGTGGTGCCAGTGTGGACCTGGAGAATGCTAGTCATTCAGAAATTCTGCAACTGCAGTGGCCCACGGCCTATGGCCCATGGTGCCGAGAGCTATAGTAGCTCTGTCAGCTATCCTGCCAGCGAGCCTATATTCACGGATCCCACTTTGGGAAGCACTCTTTTGGAGATAGAACATTTAAAGGGCACTTACTTCCATTCATGCAGAAATTTTATGATCCTCGGCGAGCTTTTCAGAGCGCTATGAGCAGCTGCTACTCTGTTGGCTCTGGCACCTGCTGCCCCACTGCTACCATCTTGTGAATCTCTCTGAAGTTTTTAATTAAATATTTTAAAATAACATTTTAACTTAAACATTGCTTTTTTTCAGGGCTGGGGGGGATGAGACACCCCGAGTTTCTCAGGTGTTAATCCTGACTGTGTGCAGGTGTTTCTTCTAGTGGTTCTTTGGGGACCATTATTGTAAAAGCATGTACTCAGTCTGTTGAGCTCTCTCTCTGACTGTCCACACCTGATAGTGCATAGGGGATATACCTGGTTTTGTGTTTGGGGGGGTCCCTTCTTTTGGTACTTGAGTGAACATGTGGTGCTGGGGATCAAACCGGTAGAAGCTCCATGTAGTGAAAAAAGATGGCACAAAACTTACTGACAATAATCTCTCTTGATGTCAATGGGCTAAACTTGCCTATAGAAGCTGAATGGATCAGGAATGAAAACCTGCCTGTTTGCTGCCTACATGAAACACCTAAATTCAGAGGATAAACACAGATTCAGCGTGAAGGGATGGAAAACAATCATACAAAGGCAATGGCAGTCAAAAATAAAAACTGGGACATCTATACTGTTTTTTTTTCTTTTTGGTTAACCTGGCAATGCACAGGGATTACTCCTGGCTTTGCACTTAGGAATTACTCCTGGCAGTGCTTAGCGGACTATATGAAATGCTGGGAATCAAACCTGGGTCGGTTGTGTGCAAGGCAAATGCCCTTCCTGCTGTACTATTGCTCCAACCCCTGAGATATTTATGCTTATATAAATCCAAATATCATTCAACATAAAGTAACTAGAGACAGTGATGGACACCACTTATGGGTTAAGGAAACAGTAGATCAAGAAATACTAACTTTGATCAACATTTATGCACCCAAAAAGACCCTGCTTCTCACAAACCTAAAGAAACATATTTATGATCTATTCCCCCAAGCACTGCTAGGCGTTCTGAGTGCAGAGATGAGAGGAAGTCCTATATACCATTGGATGTGGCCCTCAAACAAATATTTTAAGATAATTTTTATAGGGACAGCCAAAATCCTTGGATTCAGAACGCAAAATTAAAAAGAGGAGGAAAGTGGAGATCGCAGGGATAGGGGAGCCCAATGGTAGTATTTCTCCTTTGCAGTGGGTGCAGTGTGGTAAGATAAATTTTGAAAAGATGAAATATTGTTACCCTAAAATATATACAATAAGTAAGCCAATATCACATCATAGGAAATAAAAGTTAAACCATCTGAAAGAAAAGAAAAACATATCTATGGAAATATATATGTATATATGTATATATGTACATATATAATATATAACATATAAGTACACATATCTGTGTATATATGTAAATATATATGTAAGTATATATATACATATATAATATATAAAATTATATATATAACATATAAGCTCATATAAGCTACCGAGAGTTTCCTGCCCGAATGGCAGAACCTGGCAAGCTCCTTGTGGCATATTCGATATGCCAAAAGCAGTAACAACAACAGGTTTCATTCCCCTGACCCTGAAAAATTCTCCAATTGTTTGGAAAGACGAGTACGGAGAGGCTGCTACACCTCAGGACTAGGACAAATGCAGATGTTACTGGTGCCCGCTCAAGTAAAAAAACAACGGGATGGCAGTGATATAGTGATCTATGGAAACACAGTAGTGGTGGGAGACTTCAACATGTCACTCTTGCCACCAGGCAGTACAACTAGTAAAAAGACAAGATCCTTAAATAAGGAGCTAGAAGAACTGGGATTATTGAATATATAGAGAGCTTTCCATCCCCCAGATGTTAAATACACTTTCTTCTCTAGTGCACATAGAATGTTCTCCAGGATAGTTTACAGACTAGGGCATAATTCAAACATAATAAATTTACAAATAAGGGAATCATATAAAGTGCTTTTTTGGACTGCAGTGCCATGAAAATAGAAATTAACCACAAAAAGAAGATGTGTAAAATTGCCAACATTTGGGAACTGAACAAAACACTGTTAAACAACTGAACCAAAGAAGAAATCAAGGAAGAAGTAAAAAGATCTAGCAATTAGGAGATCCTGCAAAGAGTAGAGTGTAGTGGGAGGCTGCTAGGCACCCTGGCTTGATTCCTTCTACCCCTGCTCTCGAGAAATGGTATCAGTGTGACGTCAGAGCACTGTCTTCCCTCATGATCCCTATTTTGCCCCCAAGTTAGAAGGCTCCACGGAGAGCATGTGGCCACTAAGCAGCTGCACATTACTTCACCTCTTTGTATTTCATCATAAACATACAGAGACATCCTAAGTTATCACGGAACAACACAACCCACAAGAAACACCTCCAACTGTGAAAGTCACAATGGGGAAGCAATGCAGAACCCTTTTGTATTTAGTGACCACAGTGGTAGCCCTGAAGACTCAGTAATAAGCTATATAACTCTGATAAGGACTTTAGAGAGGAAATGTTGAAGATGTTTTAGGAACTCAAGGAAACAATGGACTAGATTTCCAATAAAACACAAGAGGATATAAAGACAGAAATGAGAAAACTACAAACAGAAATGACAGAACTGAAAGATCTGGCAGGTGAAATGAAAAACTCACCAGAGGAGTAATTGCTGCTTAGGACAGAATCAGTGAGCTCCAAGATGAGGTGCAGAAAACCTGCAGACAGCAGCAGAAGATGGGGAGGGGGGGGGTGAGGGAAGTTTCAATAAACAAACAGCTGACATTCTGGAACTTTGGAATGAACTCAAGAGGAATAACAAGAATCATCGGGATCCCAGAAAGCCAGGAAGTCAACCTTGATGAAGAAGCAGCAGTCAAAGACATCATTCTGAGAAGTTACCAGAGCTGGAGAGCATGTGCATTCAGATCCAGGAGGCCCGAAGGGTACCAGCTAAAAGAGATCCAAATAAAATTACTCTGAGGACATCAAAATCAGAAGTATGAAAACTATAGATATAGAATATTGAAAGCAGCAAAATCAAAGAAAAAAAATTATATACAAAAGAGCAAACTTAAGGTTTAAAGCTGATTTACCAAGTAAAACACTACGGGCCTGAAGACAATGGTTGGATATAGTAAAAAAGAGTTCAGTGAAATGAATACCTCATCAAAAAATACGTTACCCAGCAAGACTTCTCATTCATATGTGAAGGAACAATACACAATTTCATGGATAAATAACTCAGTAATGTCATAGACTCAAAGCCACCTTTATAAGAAGAACTAAAGGGGCTACTTTAAGACTAGACAAATCCTACAAACCAAACTCCTGCAGAAAAATGGCACAGTACTCCATGGTGATAATCTCTTAATGTCAGTGGGCTAAATGCACCAATTGAGAGAGAGAGTCGTTGGATGGATTAGAAAATTGAAGCCAGCATTCTGCTGCCTGCAAGAAACACATTTGAATAGTCAGAGCAAAGACACTCTCAAAGGTTGGAAGACAATTCTTCAAGCAGAGAACACCCTTACAAAGGCCTGGGTGGCCACACTAGTATCAGATGACATAGACTTCAGGCTGAAAATGATAATTAGAGATAGCAAAGGTCATTTTTTAATGATCAAAGGATATATACATCAATAACTCAAAATCCCAAACATATCTGCACCCAATGATTCTTAAAATACTTAAAACAACTGCTAATAGACTTGAAGAAAGATATTACTAGTTGTAGAGGTTAATACTTCCCTGTCATCTCTCAATAGATAAAGTAGACTAAAGTTCAGTAAGGAAATACTTGCTTGAAGTAAGAAATAGAAGAGAATGGTTTAGTAGATATATATGTATAGGGCTTTTTATCCTCAAAAATGCATATACTTCTCCAGTGCACATGGCACATTCTCCAAGATAGACCATATACTATTTCAGAAAACATCTTTACAAAGTCAAGGGCAGAGAGTCTCTTGCCTGCACGTCTGGCTGTCTTCTCCGGGGCCCCTCGGAGGGGATATGGGCTCCAGCTTCCCTCCCTACCCCGAGCTGAGCTCCCGGTGGCCCAAGACCACCGGAACCTAGCTACAGCCATGCTCGAGGCCCCTCTCCACACGTTCGGATGGGCCTCATCCATGAAGGCACCGGCAGAGGAACTCAGGTGTGTGTAATCCCATCAACGGCCAACATCCAGAGAGAGACTTAAAAGCAAGCTCTCAGAAGCGTGCAGCCGCATGTAGCCTGCTTCTCCCACTGGGAGAAACTGGCAATCTTCTGAGTTTCCTGCCCACATGGGACAGCCTCGAAAGCTTCCCATGGTGTGTTCATATACTAAATCCAGTAACAAGCTGGATCCCATTCCCCTGACCCTGAAAGAGCCTCCAGTGCGACATCATTGGGAGGGCCGAGTCGAGAGAGACTTCTAAGATCTCAGGGAAAGGACAAATGAAGAGGTTACTGAGCCCGCTCGAAAAATCGATGATTAATGGGATTTCGTGATCGTGATGGTGACAAAGTCAAGAAGATAGAAGTCATACCAACTATCCTCTCAGACCACAATGCCCTTAAAGTAGATGTTAATCTCAAACAGAAGCAGAGGCTAATAACTCCAACTCTTGGAAATATCTTGTTACTGAACAACCAGAGGGTGTGAGAGGAAATCAAAGAGGAAATTTAAAGAATGCTGGAGACAAATGAAAATAAGGACATGACTTGCCAGAACTTTTAGGATACAGCAAAAGCAGTATGAAGATGAAAGTTCATAGCTCTGTAAGCATCCATCAGGTAAGAAGAAAGGTGCACATAAATAACTAAACTTGATTGTGCTACTTAAGAAACCGGAAAGTAACCAACTAAAGGAGCCCGTAGCTGACTGGAGGAAGGAAATAATAACACTTAGAGCAGAAATTAATAAACTGGAAACCAAAAAATCAATTCAAAAGATCAATGAAATAAAAAACTGGTTCTTTGAAAAAAATAAATAAGATCTAAAAGCCACTAGCAGGATAGGGCATGCGCACCACAAGAGAGAGAGAGAGAGAGAGAGAGAGAGAGAGAGAGAGAGAGACAGACAGACAGACAGACAGAGACAGAGACCCAATAAACTGAATCAGAAATAAGAGAGGGATGTCACAACTGGCTTTGCAGAAATCAAAGGATCATCAGAGATTACTTTGAGAATCTTTATGCTACAAAATGAGAGAACCTACAAGAAATGGATAATCACTTGAACTCTTCTAACCTCCCAAAGCTGAATAGAGATGATGCAAGTCAATCAGTGTAATATACCATATTGATAAAATCACTGTATCACTGTCATCCGTTGTTTGTCGATTTACTTGAGCGGGCACCAGTAACGTCTCTCTTCCTCTCAGCCCTGAGATTTTAGCAGCCTCTCCTTACTCGTCTTTCCCAATGATTGGAGGCTCTTTCAGGGTCAAGGGAATGAGACCTATCGTTGCTGTTTTTGGCATATCCAGTATGCCATGGGTAGCTTCCCAGGCTCTGCCTGTGTAGGCGGGATACTCTCAGTAGCTTGCTGGGCCTTGGCTCTCTGAATGGTATGTATATATCTCTTACTGTATCTGGGATATGAATACGCCATGGGGAGCATACCAGGCTCTTGAGTGCGAGCAATAAACTTTTGGTAGTTTACCAAGTTCTCCAAGAGGGAGAACTAGGCTATCAGATATTAGGGGCTTGGTTTTACAGTCTCTGGACGTTGGCCATTGATGGGATTACACAACATAATAATGATGTAGAGCATAATTTTTTTTCTGGGTCACACCCGGTTATGCGCAGGGGTTACTCCTGGCTGCACTCAGGAATTACTCCTGGCATTGCTGGGGGACCATATGGGATGCTGGTAATCGAACCCGGATTGGCCGCATGCAAGGCAAATGCCCTACCCGCTGTGCTATTGCTCCAGTCCCTAGAGGAGAATTTTTTAAATAAAACCTGTACCACTGACATGACTCTACTATGACATGACTATGTCATAATAACCCAAATAACTAGGAATCAATTTATCACAGGAGGTGAAAGACCTATTTATTAAAAACTATAAATCATTTCTGAAAAAAAACCCCCCAAAATAGAAACATATTCCTTGTTTATGGATTAAAAGAAATAACACGATAAAAAAATTACCACCTTACCCAAAGCAATTTACAGATGCAACACAATTCACATCAAAATTTGCATGACATTTTTTTCAAAAATGTAAAATGTTTCTAAAATTCATAGTGACCCATAAAGTTCCCACAATTAACTATATAACTAAAAATCATATGATTATATCAATAGATGCAGAGAAAGCATTTGACAAGATCTAGCACCCATTCATAATAAAAACCTCAACAAAATGGGAATTAAAGGATCTTTCCTCAGCATAAAGCCATTTACCACAAGACCACAGCAAACATATTTGTAAAATCCTACCCATATTCAATGGGGAAAAAACCTTTCCTCTAATACCAGGTACATGACAAGGTTGCCCATGCTTACTGTTTCTACTCAGTAGGCTGGAAGTACTTGCCATAGCAATTAGGCAAGAGAAAGATATGAAGGGCATCCTGATAAGAAAGTAAGAAGTCAGACTCTCACTATTTGTGGATGACATTTAGAAAATCTTAAAGATTACACACACACACACACACACATACACACACACAAACTAGAAACAGATTTGTTTAGTAAAGTGTCAGGCTTAAAAGTTAATTTGCAAAAGTCAGTGGCATTTTGATATATGCAAGAGCGAAAGAGAAAAGTGAAATATTAAGAAAAAAAATCCCATTCCCAGTTATGTCTCAGGAAATCACGTACCTTGGAAATCAGCTTAACTAAAGAGGTGAAAGACCCATACAAGGAAAACTACAAAACCCTCAAGAAATAAGAGAGAACATGAGGCAATGGGAACATAATCCCTGCTCATGGGTTGGGAGGATTAATATCAAAATGGCAGTATTTCCCAAAGCATTGTACAAATTCAATGCATTCCCTATAAGAATACTATGACATTTTAAAAAGAAATAGATTAAGTACTTCTGCAATTCATATAGAACAATAAACCTCCGAATAGCTAAAGCAATTGATGGGAAAGAAAATGGGAGGCATTGATTTCCCCAACTTCAAATTGTAATCCAAAGCGGCAGTGATTAAAACAGTATGGTATTGGAATAAAGACAAGACCATCAGGTCAGACAGACTCTTAGAGCAAAGTATGAAGTGGAGCAAGAAAAGTCTTCAACAAGAGGTGTTGGGAAAACTAGTCAGCTTCATGCAGAAAAATAAACTCAGACTTTTTTCTGAGTTTGATGCCACACAAAAATCAAATCTAAGTGGATTAAAGACCTTGATATTAGACCTGGATCTTTAAGGCACATAGAGGAAAATGTATGCAGAACTCTTTATTACATTGAAGTTGAAGGCATCATCAAGGACGAAACACCACTGACCAAGCAAGTGAAGCGAAGATAAACAAATGGGACCGCATTCATTAAATAAGAAGCTTTAGCTCAAAGGAAATGATGACCAGGATACAAATATAGCCCACAGAATGGAATAAATTATTTACCCAACACTCGTTTGATAAGGGGTTAATATCAAAGTTACATAAAGCTGTAAAAAAAAAAAAAACGCAACCTTATAAAAATGTGGAGAAGAGATGAACAGACTGCCTCATAGAAGAAATACAAATGGCCAAAAGGCACATGAAAAAATGTCAGTATCACTGATCAGGGATGCAAATCAAATCAACAATAAAATATCACTACATAACAATTAAAACAGCATGGTACTGGAACAAAGGCAGAGCTGCAGACCAATGGAACAGGGTGGAATATCCCTACACACAACCCCAAATGTATGATGATCTAATCTTTGATAAGGGAGCAAGAGATGTGAAGTGGAGCAAGGAAAGCCTCTTTGACAAATGGTGCTGGCACAACTGGACAACCACGTGCAAAAAAATGGGCTTAGACCTCGACCTGTCACCATGCACAAAAGTCAGATCAAAATGGATTAAAGACCTCAACATCAGACCACAAACCATAAGGTACATTGAAGACAAGGTCGGCAAAACCCTCCACGATATTGAAGATAAAGGTATCTTCAAAGATGACATGCAACTGGCCAACCAAGTGGAAACAGATCAACAAATGGGACTACATTAAACTAAAAAGCTCCTGCACCGCAAAAGATACAGTGACCAGAATACAAAGACTATCTACAGAATGGGAAAGGATATTCACCCAATACCCATCAGATAAGGAGTTGATATCAATGGTATATAAAGCACTGGTTGAACTCTACAAGAAGAAAACATCCAACCCCATCAGAAAATGGGGTGAAGACATGAACAGAAACTTTCCCAAGGAAGAGATATGAATGGCCAAAAGACACATGAAAAAGTGCTCATCATCACTGAACATCAGGGAGATGCAGAGCAAAACAACCATGAGATACCACCTCACACCACAGAGAATGGCACACATCCAAAAGAACAAAAGCAACTGCTGTTGGAGAGGATGTGGGGAGAAAGGGACCCTTCTACACTGCTGGTGGGAATGCCGACTGGTTCAGCCCTTTTGGAAAACAATATGGACAATTCTCAAAAAATTAGAAATTGAGCTCCCATTTGACCCAGCAATACCACTGCTGGGAATATATCCCAGAGAAGCAAAAAAGTATAGTCGAAATGACATCTTCACTTGTATGTTCATTGCAGCAATGTTTACAATAGGCAGAATCTGGAAAAAACCCGAGTGCCCTAGAACAGATGACTGGTTGAAGAAACTTTGGTACATCTATACAATGGAATACTATGCAGCTGTTAGAAAAAATTAGGTCATGAACTTTGCATATAAGTGGATCAACATGGAAAGTATCATGCTAAGTGAAATGAGTCAGAAAGAGAGAGACAGACATAGAAAGATTGCACTCATCTGTGGAATATAGAATAACAGAGTAGGAGACCAACACCCAAGAATAGTAGAAATAAGTACTAGGAGGTTGACTCCATGGCTTGGAAGCTGGCCTCACATTCTGGGAAAAAAGCAGCTCAGATAGAGAAGGGAACACCAAGTAAAATGTGGTTGGAGGCTAAGCGGGAGAAGGGTGATGCGTGCTGAATGTAGACTAGAGATTGAACACAATGGCCACTCAACACCTTTATTGCAAATCACAACACCTAATTAGAGAGAGAGAACAAAAGGGAAGACCCTGCCACAGTGGGGGGGGAGGGAGATGGGATTGGGGGAGGTGGGAGGGATGCTGGGTTTATTGGTGGTGGAGAATGGGCACTGGTGAAGCGATGGGTTCTCGAACATTGTATGAGGGAAACATGAGCACGAAAATGTATAAATCTGTAACTGTACCCCCACTGTGACTCACTAATAAATAAATTAAAAAAAATGTCACCACAGAAACTGGAACACATCTAAAAGAATATGAACAAGCAGTGCTGGTGTGGTTGTGGGGAGAAAGGGACTCTCATTCATTGTTGGTGTGAATGTTGACTGGCCCAGCCTTTTGGAACAAAATAAACAAATAGAACTAAATCAAATTTAAGAATTTCTGCATGACGAAAGAAACATGGGCTAAAACTAAGACAGTTAACTGAATGGGAAAAAATAATCACATCAGATAAAGGGTTGAATCCAGCATATGCAAAATACAAAGATCAACAACAAAATCCAAAACCCTATCATAAATCAGCAGAAGAAATGAATGGGCACTTCTCAGAGGATGGCAGGTGGGTGGCCAATTTGCACATGAAAAAATGCTCATCACTTATCATTAGGGAAATCCAAATCAAGATGGCAATGAGATATTTTCTTAAGCCACTGAGAATGGGAAGAGTCTTGGCAGGGATGATGTTTAAAGGAACTCTCATCCACTGCTGGTGGGAGTGTTTATTGACACCTGTGGAGAGTTTTCAGTGAATTTATTATTGAGCTTTGGTATGAACCAGCAATTTTTTTTTTTTGCTTTTTGCGTCATAGGGGTTACTCCTGGCTCTTCACTCAGGAATTTCTCCTGTTGGTGCTCAGGGGACCATATGGGATGCTGGGAATCGAACCTGGGTCTGCTGCGTGCAAGGCAAATGCCCTACTAGCTGTGCTATCACAGCCTCAGCAGTTCCTCTTTTGGATCTACCCTCAGGACACGAAAATATTCGCACCATTATTCATTGTAGCACTTGGTACAGTAGCTAAGATATGAAATCAACCTAGGTGTGTGATGACAGATGAGTAGATTATGAAGATGATGTATATATACACAATGGAATACTCTGCAGCTGCAGGGAATGATAAAATCATTTGCTGCAACCTGGATGGAACTGGAAGGTACCATGTTGAGTGAAGTAAGCCAGAAGGACTAACAGGATGATCTCAGTTATCTGTGTTTTATAGAATCTACTGGGTAAGGGGGAATGTAATATAGGAAATATGGGGAGGGTATCTAGATCACCTTTAATCCCAGAGTCTAGGGAGGAGAGAGAAGAAATTGGGGGTGGGTTCGAAGATGAGGAAGGCAAATAATGGGGGAGCAGGGATCAAGGACCTTGAGTTTATCAGTAATGTGGGAGTGGTAGGACTATGTATCTAAACCATAGAGTCAATGACACTGAGAACCTGAGATCCGAATTAAACAACCAGACTTTTAAAATGTGCCGTCAAGGTGGCAGGCTGGGAGAGTAGGGGCAGCAGGAGCAAACTTGGGAACGCTCATGGAGGGAAGTTGACAGTAGTGGTGGGATTGGAACTAGAACGTTGTACATCTAAAACTTAACTGTCAATGAAATTGTAAATCACAGTTCTTTAATAAGAAAATGTGATGTAGAAAAATGTGATTTTTTCCCCCTATTTTTGGGCACACATGACTGTTCACGGCTTACTCTTCCCTTTGTTCTTGAGTATCATTCCTAGAGAAGCTAGGGGGACCCTGTGCGATGCCAGGGATTGAACCGAAGTTGGTTGTATGCGAGGCAAGCACCTTACTTGTTCTATGTACCATCTTTGGCCCTCCAGTTTTTTAACTAAAATAATTTTTAACTTATTCTCTTCTTCTTTTGTTTGTTGTTGTTGTGATTGGGGATTGGCTGGTGGTATTATCAATTTCTTTTTCGGTATGTGTTTGGTTTCAGGGATCAGATCTGGGACTGCTGAATCCAAAGCAAACATGCAGTAAGCATGTAAGCATGTAAACTCTAGCCCCGTAAGCCATCAGCCCAGTTCATTACTTCGTAATTTAAGCTATGGTGCTTGCTGTGGGTTGAATATCAGGTTGTACTTGCACATTTGGTGTTGGAGTTCATTGAGATACACTCAGGCACTTTTTTGCCTGAGAAATTTTATGTGATATGAGATATATAGTTATATAAAATAGGTATAAAAATAAAACATCTACTGATACTATATCATAAATTGTTTTTTGATGATGAAATCATGCTTTTTATAAATTTATTTTAAAGCACTTCACTGGTATGCATATATTGCCATTTATTGACTATAAGAGCAAATTTGCGTACTAATAAAATGGATATGCTTGTTTATATTTACATAAAGAATTGTCTTGGCTGATATTTGATAGTGTAGGATGGATGTAAACCATCTTCAACATTTTCCAGAGTTGATTGATAGTTTGGTTTTATAATTTTCAATGTTGAGAATATTTTGCAAAAATACATGATACATAATAGCAAAAGTATATTAAACACCATTTCTGAAGTTTTTGGATGTTCTGTCCTAATCCAAGCCAAAAGTTCATGTAATTATTTTACATTTTTTTTTAGAGGAAACTCATGTTTTAAAACTCATGTAGCCTGATAACTTTTCAAATTCTTTTTTTTTTTTTGGTGGTGTGGCAGTGCTCAAGAACTACTCTCACTCAAGGTTTATTCTTCCTGGTAGTACTGGGTAAGGGGACCCTGATGTTCAGTGATTGGATCTGAACTTCTTGCATATGAAATTTGTACCCAACCAATTGATTCATCTAAACTTGCTTTAATCCTTCAATATTGGGTTGGCTATTTTGAGTATTTTGCCTTTTCATTTAAACATTATAGTCAACTTGTCAGTGTTGATAAACTAGTACTTGGGTGCCTTTCCTGACACTTTTGGTGAAGAGTCACTTTTGATGGTGCTCAGGGGATAATGAGCTGTGGATTAAACCTGGGACTCCTACGTGCAGACATACATTGCAGCTCTTTGAGCCATCGCCCTGAGTATTAGAAAGCCTTGTAAGTTTGTGCTGTCCCCACAAATAGTGACTTTACAAAATAGAAAATCACTTTTATGATTATATACAACATTCCTCCTTTTTCATTACAAAGAATGTTACCAGATACTATTTTGTCTTTGCTAGGAATTATGTATCTCCTGTGATTGTAACCTGTTTGTATAAACTGAATTGCTGAGACCAAAGCATCTGAAAATAGGGCAGCACTAAGAGAAATCTGAATATGATGTTTGCTGTGGGCTTGCAGTAAATGGCTTTAGCTATGTTGAGGAAAGTTCCTCCGACCTTTATTTTATTGAGTTTTTTTTTTTTTCATGAATGGGTGGTAGATATTGTTAAATGCTTTCTCTGCATCTATGGATATGATCATAAGATTTTTTATTTTTCCTTCTATTAATAGGTTGTGTTACTGTAGGTGAATGAGCTCCCACTGATGGCCCCTTAGTTAGATAGAATAGTGAATTTCATAACACAAAGTTTGTTGAGGAAAGGAGTACTTAATAGGGTTCATTCAGTTCCTAACAAGGTCTAGGACAGACTCCTGGAGGTATGAACTCCAACTGCCTATACCTGTACTCAGGTTGTCAGTCTTCACTCTAGATTTGAGCTGTCCTGAACAATCTGGTGGTATCAAGCACCCCTAGTAGCATGGTTTGGCGTGTTACTCCCTTCAGCCCTGACTCCTTGGTATCCTGGCTGTCATTTAGTGTTGCTAGCATATATTTCCTTGTATACTTTCTCAGTCATGTAGCTTTGCTCTCCAATAGTGTTCCCCTGCTCTCCAGAGGAAAGCCTCTCTGCCCTTGGTCATGTGTGCTTGTCTCACTGACTCAGTCCCCAGATATGTGAACCTTGATAAGAGTGTGAACACTTCAGTCTCAAAACATGATTCAGATCTCAGCCTTCCTCCCCCTGTCATTTTGTCAGGATATGTATTTCACTAATTTTATTATTTAATTTAAAATGCTGGAAGGAGTTGATCTGTATTTTTTGGTAGGGGAGATTTCCAAGTGGTGCTGGTGGTGGCACACCAGTACCACTTGGCCAATCAGGCTGGTGATTCAGTGCTTGGCATGAGGATTATTTGCTGCTTGGGTCCTGCAGTGGTCTGGGACCACCAGGGCTATCTCCCTGGTCTCAGTTTGGCATCTTTTACTCACCTGTCATCTTTCTGAATCTTGTATTTCATAATTTTAATTAAATAGTGATGGGAATGGAACCCAGGGCCTCGCACATGCATCTGCTGTACTACTGTGGCACCCCTCCCCCCGTTCTATACTTTTTTTTGTTGTTGTTGTTGTTGTTGTTCTTGTTTTTGGCTTTCTTTGGGTCACACTTGGGATGCTCAAGGGTTACTCCTGGCTCTGCTCTCAGGTAGTGCTCTCATGGTGGTGTTGGGAAACCATATGGGATGCTGGGGATCAAGTCCAGGTTGGCTGCTTTTTTTCTTTCTTTTTTTGGGTCACACCTAGCTCTGCACAGGGGTTACTCCTGGCTCTGCACTCAGGAATTATCCCTGGCGGTGCTCAGGGGACCATATGGGATGCTGGGAATCGAACCCGGGTAAGCCGCGTGCAAGGCAAACGCCCTACCTGCTGTGCTATCACTCCAGCCCAGGTTGGCTGCTTGTATCAAACCCACATTGTCCTCTTGTAAGGCAATGCCCTACCCACTGTACTATTGCTCTGGCCCCTCTGTAGTTTTATTTTATGTGAATATTATATAAAAATAACTAGAATTTTATGAATTTATTTTCCTGGAAATGGCAGAATATATAACTTGTCAGATTAAAAATGTTGGGAGCTAGTTTCATTCTGATCAAGTTGAATAACTGCAAATGGCAATCTTCCTTTCTAATACTCTTCCTCCAACTGAACCTAGAATTCAGGTCTCCACTAAGTGAAAACCAAAGTTGGTATCACAGTTCAAACATTTTTACCAGGGGGCCGGAGCAATAGCACAGCGGGTAGGGCGTTTGCCTTGCACGTGGCCGACCCGGGTTCGATCCCCGGCATCCCATATGGTACCCCAAGCACCGCCAGGAGTAATTCCTGAGTGCAAAGCCAGGAGTAACCCCTGAGCATTGCTGGGTGTGACCCCCCCCCCAAAAAAAAAAGCAAACATTTTTACTATAGAATTCTTTATAGAAGATTGCTGAATCTTGCACTTGGCCATGATTAAATGCCAGTGAATAACATTGCAAATTATAATCCCAGGGCACATAGTTTTAATTGTTAACTTTTTTTCCCCAACAATTTTGTCAAGTTTTAAAAATTTGAACAGTGATACCAACTTTGGTTTTCATGTAGTGGAGACCTGAATTCTAGGTTCAGTTGGAGGAAGAATATTAGAAAGGAAGATTGTCATATATTATTGCCTTAAAAAAATTAACTCCCCATTGGCTTTTGCTATAAAATCATTGCCATAGTGAACCGTTGCTAACTAATCCCAGCTGTAGTTTATGTATTTGTTTTAATTAAGTATGGCTCTTTCCAGTGTAAATGTTTTTCCTCTGGGACTATCATTGATATTTTAGTATAGATTTCTCTTGTGATTTGTTGATTCCATAGACTACATTGAGCAGAGGTTATGCCTAAGATTTAATGTCTGTTGCCAAATGCTTGTTTATATCTTGAGAGCTTCCATAACTCACGTAATTGTTGTGGTAGTTGGTTGAGATAGGTACAGTTTTTCTGGCTTGTTCCTAGTTACAGGATACGCTGGAGAATCTATCTGAGAAATGTTTTCAAGTTGTTGATCCTCGTATAGTTTTTATAGTCTTTGGAGGTAAATACTAATTTAGTGGAAGGTCACACTTAAGGGGAGTTTGCGCATGGCTTAATTAAGTTCTGGAAAGAGATGGTTTTGCAGTAATCTCCATAATACCGTAAATATTCATATTAAGAGGATGATGTGGTAAAAGTAGATTGTTAGTAATAATTTACTTATAGAAAATATGTCTGCTTGTAGGTAGTTAATTGAATCATTGTCATCATAAATTCTTGCCAACACATGCTTCTTTCACTATGTACTAGGTATTTTTGTTTTTTTCTAAAATTGACATAGGGTAATCTCTTTGTAGTAGTGTTGACATTTGTGAGGTGAACACTTCACCATCACCAAAGTGCCCAAGACTTTTGCCCATGTCTCTGTTACACCTCTTCCAACTACTGCCTCCCTAATCTGGTGTTCTGTTTGTATATTGGTACCCAGAGTTTGTTAGCAATTGGTAATATTTATTCCTTTTGTTTCTCCCCTGCACACCACAGATAAGTCAGATCATCCAATGCTATCTTCCTCCCTTTGGCAAGTTTTACTTGCATGATATCCCCAGTTCGATCCCAAGTTACAGCAGACTGCATGATTTCATTGTTTTACAGCCAGATAGTATTCTATGGCATAAATAGACTACAACTTTTGTTTTTGGTCACTGTCTGTGCCAGGTATCAAGCTGAAGTTATGTATGTGAAGCTTAACATGTATCCACTGCCTGATATGCCAGGACAGAAAGTCAAATACTGTTGCATTGGCTTTTGTAAAAAGAAAAGGCATTCTTGCAGTTAGTGGTTGAAGGAAGGCAGGAGCAGTGCTCAGATCTACCCCATCCTGTTTCTTTGTTTCACAGACATTTCTAGGGACAGAAGAGGGCCTAGAAACTTTCAGTTTTGCAATAAATAGAAATGAGTCCCGATATAATAGGATGTGAACCTTGAGATCTCCAAACACCTGACTTTCTGATAGATGTTAATTTTTCTATAAATTCCTTTCTGAAACAGCTCATAACTGCTGGTTGTTTTGAAGATCAAAGGCAGTGAGAATAATAGGAGGGTCTAGGTGAGGTTCTGTCAGGTGGTAGGTCTTTCCTATAAAACACCTGTAATAAATCTACTGCTTCTGTAGAGCAGCTTCCACAAAACAGAATGATTGCATTGCCTTTTTAAAAAATTTTATTATTATCTTGCTTTTTGGGTCACACCCGGCAATGGCTTTGCACTCAGGAGTTACTCCTGGCGGTGCTCAGGGGACCATATGGGATGCTGGGAATCAAACCCGAGTCGGCCGCGTGGAAGGTAAATGCCCTACCTGCTGTGCTGTTGTTCCAGCCCCTACATTGCCTTTTTTAAAAAAATCAGTTGAGCAATATAATATCCGAGAGCCTTGTCTTTAGGATACAGTTCCAAATGAATAGGGAAGAAGCAGAGTATATGTTGTTTGGTATTATCCACATTTTTAGACATCCTCTGGAGATATGTGTCGAATGGATAAGGGAGGATTGTCTGTCATTCTCCGTATAAAACAAGAGAACACCCAGGGGCTTTATATTACATATAGAATAAAATCCCAACCTATAGGCTAGTGTAGAGTCTAACCATTCATCACCTAGCTTCATCTCTCACCATTTTCCTCAATACTTTGCGGAATACTTCACTAACCTTTCTATTCCGCAGTCATGCCAAGTTTGTTTCTGATTTAGTCATTTTGCCTTAGTCCTTTTAGCCTGTTAGTGTTGGAGTACTACAGACTTCTCACCACCTTCCAGAGCCTTCACTGAGTGATAATGATAACTAAAATAGCATTCCTAAGCTCCAGTCTAGTATAATGATAGACAACCTACTGCCCACAAGCTAAATCTAGTAGGTTGTGTTTTAGTGCCATCCTCAAGGCTAAAAATAGTTTTTATGTTTTTAAACATTAAGAAAAGCCACTAAAGAAGGCTTTATGTGACCCACAAAGCCTAAAATACTTTACTTTTTACAGAGAAAGAACTATGGCTATCCAAAATTACTTTCTTTCTAACTAAGAAGATACTTATCCTTCTTTGCTTCCTTCTTTCTTTCTTTTTTTTTTTTTTGTCCTGGGAATACTTTATTGTTGAAGAGTTTGTGAATGTTTTGGCTAAATGGTAAGGAATAAAGGAATTATTAGTAGTTAATGAACTTTAGAATCATTTAGTCATTCTTTGAAAGTTTTTTCCCTGTTCTTAACTCTATTTGTTTTATCTTGTCCTATTGTATTTTAGGGAAATCTCCTTTAGTTAAATGTTTTTTGGGGGGCTTCAGTGATAGCACAGTGGGTAGGGCGATTGCCTTGCACTCGGCCGACCTGGGTTCAAATCCCAGCATCCCATATGGTCCCCTGAGCACCTCCAGGGGTGATTCCTGAGTGCATGAGCCAGGAGTGACCCCTGTGCATTGCTGGGTGTGACCCAAAAAGCAAAAAAAAAAAATCTTTTTGTCAATTAAAATTTTATTTAGTAAAAAATAACCCAGGAGCTGGAGCAATAGCACAGTGGGTAGAGCGTTTGCCTTGCACGCAGCCGACCCGGGTTCGATTCCCAGCATCCCATATGGTCCCCTGAGCACCGCCAGGAGTAATTCCTGAGTGTAGAGCCAGGAGTGACTCCTGTGCATCTCCGGGTGTGACCCAAAAAAACCAAAGAAAAAAAAAAGAAAAAATAACCCGTTTTCCTTTTCTTTGTTTTACTTGTTATGGTGATCAAAGGTCACACTGTTGGTTGTGGTGCTTACACAATTAATGTTTCAACTTGTGTTATTTGCTAGGGTTCCCGAAATATTTCACTTATATATGTATTGTGAATGTGTACATGTTGGTTGTAGTGTTTTCTTGGGTTTGTTTGCTTGATTGTAGTGAGAAAGGTTCATGTGAGAAAGGTACTCTTTCAACTGAACTATCACAGGCACTTAAATCATTCTTGTAAGAATCAGAAGGACAAATCAAATATGTACCAAGAAGAATATTTGGGATTTTTCTGAAAATGTACAAGAGAGATGGATCTGCTTAATTCACCTGCTTTTGCTAAATGTCTATGAAAGTTCCTCAAATTCATTCACACTGAGGTGTTTTTTTTTTTTTTTTTTCTTTTTGGGTCACACCAGGCCATGCACAGGTGTTACTCCAGGCTCTGCACTCAGGAATTACTCCTGGCGGTGCTCAGGGGACCATATGGGATGCTGGGATTTGAACCCAGGTTGGCTGCGTGCAAGGCAAATGCCATACCCGCTGTGCCAGCCCAAACACACTGAGTTCTTGAATCTAATTTTAAAGAATATTTGTAAAACTCTTCAAGTGATTGAGTATGCCTGTCAGAAAACCAAGTACCTGAAAAACTTCATTTTATAGGATCAGGTGTTTCATAGACAAAATGTAGAGCTGAAAAATGCTGCTAGGCCATGCTTCTAAATAAGTACTAGATTATTGTTGCATACAGTTAAGAATGTGGAAAATGATGCAAATGAGGTTCAGCCTTTGCAAATTTCCTTTTATTTTATTTTTATTTTTTGCTTTTTTGGGTCACACCCAGTGATGCTTAAGGGTTAATCCTGACTCTGTACTCAGGAATTACTCCTGGCAATGCTTGGGGGACCATATGGGATATCAGGGATTGAACTTGGATCAGCTACATGCAAGGCAAACCCCCTACTCGCTGTGTTATCGCTCTGGCCCCTATTTTATTATTTTTTTTTAAGTGTTCACATCCAGAGGTACCAGGGGAAGGGATATCTCAGCTATTTCTGGCAGAGCTCTGCCCAGCATGTAATGCTCCTGGTAACCAGCAAGGCCACCCCCAGCAGTATGTAGTATTGGAGTTTGAAGTTGTGCTCTAAAACTTCAGCTGACTCCCTAGCTTTTCTTTGTTGAACATCTTAGTCATTGTGTTTTTTGTCAATAAGACCTCCAGAGTATGTGGACATTTGTAATAAGCTTATAAGTGGATTAACCCAGAAATGAACTCTCCCAGTTTCTGATTTGGATTGGAAATCGAAGAGGTACTCAGATGAAGGATATCTTGAAAGAAATTGAAAGAGTTAAATTTTATGATTATTGGGGCTGGAGCAATAGCACAGCGGGTAGGGCGTTTGCCTTGCACGCGGCCGACCCGGGTTCTAATCCCAGCATCCCATATGGTCCCCTTAGCACCGCCAGGGGTAATTCCTGAGTGAAGAGCCAGGAGTGACCCCTGTGCATCGCCGGGTGTCACCGGGTGTGACCCAAAAACCAAAAAAAAAAAAATCTTATGATTATTAAGAAAAAGTATTAGTTTTGCTCCCATGTTTTCTGTTGGTTATAAGTAATAGATTTATGCTATCTTTCCATACTATTGTCTAATTTTATAGCCTGATAAGTGATTTAATAAAACTATGCAATTGCTTATGAATCTCTTATATGATTAATTTTTTCCGGAGGGTGGGGAGGTTGGGCCACAACCAACTGTACTCAAGGGTTACTCCTGACTCTGTACTCAAGAATCACTTCTCGCAGGCAGGGGAATCATATGGGGTATTAGGGATCGAACCTGGATTAACTGTATACAAGACAGGCACCTTACCCACTGTACTATTGCTCTGGCCCTATATTATTGATTCTTTTGATAGAATTGTGGGTTACACTCTTCATAATAAAGTTTCAGGTATTTAGTTAGCAAATGTTTTTGTTTCTGAGTTATTAAAAACTGTAGCAGATAAAAAGTAAGTACTCTGCACTCAACAAGCCTTTATACTAGTAGAGATTACCACAGATTATATATATACATATATATATACACATATATACATATACACACACATATATATATATGTATACACATACAGAGTTGGAGTTTGTTGGTAAAACTAAACTAAAATTTTATTATTTCTTTTTTTTTTTTTTTTTTGCTTTTTTTTTTTTTTTTTTTGGGTCACACCTGGCGATGCACAGGGGTTACTCCTGGTTCTGCACTCAGGAATTACCCCTGGCCGTGCTCAGGGGACCATATGGGATGCTGGGATTTGAACCCGGGTCGGCCACGTGCAAGGCAAACGCCCCACCCGCTGTGCTATCTCTCCAGCCCAAAATTTTATTATTTCAAAGGGCAATTTGGAACTCCATCTCCAAAGCTGTGGAAGCCCCCAAGCATTGCTGGAGTGGTCCTCGTGGACCCTAACATTACTTGGTCCAAGTAGCACTGCTTTTTCAAAATTCAGGCATTGAACCCATTAGATCATCCATCTAGCCTGTTTGACTGCCTGCTGGAAGTAACCCTGGGCCCTTTGAGCACTGGTTGGAAGCCTGCTATCCCCTCAAAAAACTGGGACTTGGTTTCTAACATTAAATAATCCATATGCAATAATGTATGTATCTCTATATATCTATGTATAGTATTGGTATACTATATATATTGAGCCCTATATATGTGTGTATACACACACACGTATGGTATGGAGGGGGTTCCTCACTCTGTGATACTCAGGGCTTACTCTTGGCTTCATGCTCACAGTTACTTTTGATGGTGCTTGGGGAATTATATGTGATGCCAGGAATTTAGCTTGGGGCTTACCACCTGAAAGGCATATTGAAAGCCCTATTCACTGTGCTATCTCTCCGGCCCACTATATTTTAATATATTTGGGAACATGACATAAATTCCCTGACATTGCTTTCTTCATTTCTACTTGAGAATAATGACACATTTTTTTATTTAAATTGAGTAACATAATAATGCACATAACACGGTGGCTTAACTGTATATTCTCAATAAGGAATGTTTTTCTTAAAGCTCTGAATAAATTGAAGAAAAGGTTAACAATTTTAGAGCAACGATGTGCTGCAAAATGTAGAATTTATTATATATCTGAGCTGTTAGGACTCAATGCATGTTAGTTTAATACATTCATTATTTTTAAATTAATTTTTTTTGTTAAGGAACCATGATTTACAAAGGTACTCATGGTTGAATTTCAGACATAATTGTTCCAATACCAGTCCCACCATCAATGTCAGCTTCCCTTTATCACTGTCCCCAGGTTCCCACCTACCCCCCAGCCTGCTTCCTTGACAGCCACATTTTTAAGTTTGATTGATGCAATTTGGATATTATGCTTTCAGTGCTATTGGTTCTGTGGTTTACGTATACAATACTTATGTGCCTGAGACCCCAAGCCCTGCTCCTACTGCCTCCCGTCTGCATCTTCTTACATCCCCCCCACCCTCCTCCCTAATTTCTTTCCCTGTTCTCATTTCTATAATCTAGGGACCAGAGTAATTTCAGTATCACCCCTTTGACACTTTGTATTCTCTTGTCTTGTTATCCTATATACCATATATAAGTGAGATCGTTTGGTATTTGACTATCTTTTTCTGACTTATTTTGCTTAACGTGATATTCTCCAGTTCCATAGAAGTTGTATTGAACTACATGATTTCATTCTTCCTTGCAGCTGAACAGCATTTCATTGTACTTACATACCACACTTTCATTATCTACTCAGCCATCATTGGACTTTTCAGTTGCTTCCATTTCCTAGCTATCTTGCTAAGTTGTGGCAGTGAATCATGACATGAAATGCTCTTTTGAATGTATGTTTTGTGTCCTGGAAATAGCACTGTAGCACTGTTGTCCTGTTGATCATCTATTTGCTTGAGCGGGCACAGTAATGTCTCCATTGTGAGAATTGTTGTTACTGTTTTTGGCATATCGAATATGCCACAGGTAGCTTGCCAGGCTCTGCTGTGCAGGCGGGATACTCTTGGTAGCTTGCCGGGCTCTTCGAGAGGGACAGAGGAATCGAACCCGGGTCAGCCACGTGCAAGGCAATGCCCTACTGCTGTGCTATCACTCCAGTCCTGGAGGTGATACATATATTTGAGAATGAGTGTAAGAGAAAAAGCTGTTTGAAGTACAGTCTTCTATGAGGACTGTTGAATGAGGACCGTAGAGTGGTGTTTTGATAAACTTGTGGATGAAGATCAGGATCATGTCATCCTGATGCTCATTGATTTGTTTGTGTGGGCACCAGTAACGTCTCTCATTGAGAGACTTATTGTTACTGTTTTTGGCATATCCAATATGCACGGGTAGCTTGCCAGGCTCTGCTGTGTGGGCGCAATACTCTGGTAGCTTGCCGGGTTCTTCGAGAGGGGCAGAGGAATCGAACACGGGTTGGCCGCGTGAAAGGCGAACGCCCAACCGCTGTGCTATTGCTCCAGCCTGGAAATCTCAATAAACTACTTAAAAATTACTTTTGTAATCATAAATTTTGGGAGATGCTACTACAGGAATTAACATGAGTCTAGGCAGTGCATCAAGTTCTCATATGTACAATAGAATGGGGACAGAGGGTTATTGATTCATCAGATGGTAAAGAAAAACCTCTGTGATAGCATATGAATAAACAACTTAGTGACATGAAAGAGGGTCCAGGCAGAGAGAGCAGGAAGGAAGTACAAAGGTTTTGAGGTAGGGATAAATTTAAACAGAAAAAAGACTGGTGAGATTGGAGTGGAGTAGAGTGGTGGAAAGATGAAGTTAGTCACTATAAGAGATTTTAGTTTTATTTAGTCATACTATGTAGAATCATATCTGAACACAGTAGCTCAACGTGTCTGAAAAGAAACTTTCTTCTGCACCCACTATATAATTCTTCTTGACCACTGGTTCAAATTTAGAAGAATTTAATTTTTGCTTCTACATGCTTGGGCCGAGCCTCACACATGAGCGGCCGTGTGATAAATCACCATAAAGGGGAATATATATATATATATGCATATATATATATATATATACACATACACACACATACACACACATATGTATGCTTCTCGGAGAGCTGGCAAGCTCCCCCATGGTGTATTTGTTATGCCAAATATAGTAAAAATAACAGGTCTCATCCCCTGACCCTGAAAAGAGCCTCCAATTGTTGGGAAGAATGAGTAAGGAGAAGCTGCTTAAAATCTCAGGGCTGGGACGAACGGAGACGTTACTGGTGCCCTCTGGAATAAATCGAACAACAGGATGACAGTGCTACAGTGAATCATACTATGGAAAGACAATGAAGGTTTTGAATAGGAGAACTCTACTTCCAAAAAGAATGACTGCCTGTTTTGCAGAAAATAGAGTATAGTGGATACTATACTCTATACAAGATAGATATGCAAGGATAACATACTTTCACTAATTCAGATGAGCAAATTACTGTGTTTAAACTAGTAGGTAGAGATAGGAATGCTAAAACCTGATAAGATTCAGTATTTGTTGAGGGATTAAATATGAGGCATTTCCTCATAGTAACTTATACGGGGAGAATTTGACAAAAATTTATAGTACTACATTGAACTAGTCTAAACAATCCCCACATATCAGTGATTATATAATTAAGAGTTTATTTCTGGGTCTGAGAGATAGCTTAACAGACTGGAGCACATGCTTAGTATGCCCTTCATGGTGCCCTGAGCACCTCTGGGTGTGATGCCTGAGAACTGAACTAGGAGAGTAGCCTTTGAATACTGCTGGGTATTATTACACAACTTGCCTTCCCACTGCCTTCCCTCTTTTCCCCCTCCCTCCTAAAGCAAACAAAAAACTCACATCTCATTCCAGTGTAAGTGAATGGGGATGGGGTGATGCTTGGCCCTCTGGCTTCCTGTTGCAGCATTACCAAGAGCAGCCCTACTGAGCACTGCTTGTTTTTCCCCACAATCATAAAAAAAAAAGCCACTTTATTTAGGAAAAATTATAATACAATGTTTGTAAGGTTTATAAATATGTTAATAGATGTTTAAACATGTGATTATATGTTAACATTTTGATAAAGTATATCAATACACAAGAAAGAATATTTACTTTTTTTTTTTTTTTTTTTTGCTTTTTGGGTCACACCCAGCAATGCACAGGGGTTACTCCTGGTTCTACACTCAGGAATTACCCCTGGCGGTGCTCAGGGGACCATATGGGATGCTGGGATTCGAACCTGGGTCAGCCTAGGTCGGCCGCGTGCAAGGCAAGCGCCCTACCCGCTATGCTATTGCTCCAGCCCCAGAATATTTACTTTTATTTTATTTTACTTTTTGATGTCTGGACTACATCTGACTGTGGTCAGGGCTTACTTCTGGCTCTGCACCCAGGGATCACTACTGGTAGGAATTGTGTGGATGTTGTGATGTTATGTTATATGTGATGTTGGGTATTCAACCTGCATTGACTGTACAAGGGAAATGCCTTACCCTCTTTGTTCTCTGTGGCCTCAAGTATGTTAACTTTTGGGGACTAGAGAGATAGTATCCCAAGCCCTGCCAGGAATAAGTTCTGAGTATTGCTGGGTGTGGCCCTCTCAAAAATTAACAACATTTGAAAGCCACTTTACTATTACTAGAAATTCTCTTCTCATGAAGTTTTTAACAGTACACAAATAATAAAAAGCTTTCTTAGATTTCCCTTCTAGTACACATTCGTGAGGTTTACTTATTTTTATTTTGGTTTTCTCTTTCATCGGTGAAGCTAGATTCCAGGTTTTTGTTTTTTTTAGATGTGTGTTAGCCTAAGTCTGTCCTTTTACTCTTAATACTGAATAATAGAATACTGTCCTACTTAACATGGATCAGTAGAAGCCTGTGATAAATCACATGTAGAAAGAAAGGATTAAAAAATGTTTTGTGAACTTGATTAAAAAATAGTCAAAGCAAGGGCCAGTGAGGTGAGGGCTGGAGCCCATGCTTTGCATGCTGAAGCTCCACATCACCAAATAGTCTCCCCAAGCACCTCTGGTATATCAAGCTGGGAATGGTACCTCCCTCTTTTCTCAACACCACTAGTCTACTTTTGTGCCCCCCCCCCCACAACCAAAACTAAATAAAAGCAACAAAATATATTTTTTGGGAATTAAATTTTATTAATATACTGACACAAAACTACTTTTAAACGCTTTAGTTTTTTTCTTTTAAAAATCTTTTAAAACAAACTTATTTTAAGACAACTCTGTATTCCCTGTGTTCTTTCTTCACCACAGTTATCCTCTATAATTAGTTCCTTCTAACTCAGTCCAGTGAATAACATCATAAGCCGGCCTATTCTGAACCACACCCTTCTGACCACAGCAACTGTCTCACCCTGGTGTTTCCTCCTTTTAGCTTGTGCTTTTGAAATAACTTTTGGGATAGGGAATACAAAGAATATTAAACACTTTTTCTTATAAGAAGTACAGCAGTGTCTGATTGCGATGCAATTGCCAGTAATGTGCTTTTTTTCTTAATATGTGGTTTTTAGTCATTCATCATTATGGAGATTACTTTTTTCTTGTTGATTTGAAATAATATCATACAGCAAATATGCGTAGATATTTTGTTCTTTGACTCATATTTTCTGATTTTTTTTGTTTATTTTTCTTTTTGGGTCACACCTGGCGATGCACAAGGGTTACTCCTGGCTCATGCACTCAGGAATTACTCCTGGCGGTGCTCAGGGACCATATGGGATGCTGGGAATCGAACCTGGGTCGGCCGCATGCAAGGCAAATGCCCTCCCCGCTGTGCTATTGCTCCAGCCCTCTTATTTTCTGATTTGTAAAGTATTATTTTTTTTACTTGTCTCAGATACAGACTCATTTATGCTATCCACAAGTGAGGTAATATTTTGTAAATATATTTTTGTGAAAAATATAAGACTCAAAAGTCTTAAAATTTTAATACACTTTTGGACATATATACCTTTATGTACTATTTATATTTTAAAAATGGGCATTACTGGGGGCTGGAGTGATAGTACAACGGGTAGGGCGTTTGCCTTGCACTCAGCTGACCTGGGTTCGATTCCTGGCCATCCCATATGGTCCCCCAAGCACCACCAGGAGTGATTCCTGAGTGCAGAGCCAGGAGTCAGCCTTGAGCATCGCCAGTTGTGACCCAAAAAGCAAAAAGAAAAAAGGGCATTACTTTGAGCAATCTTTCCTGTTTTTTTTTTTTATGACTGCCCTTATAAGCATACTTTACTATCCAGACCTGTTAAATTCATAATTTGGATACTGAGTTTGTGTAACAAATAACATGCTAGTGAAGGAAGTATCCAAAAGTTTATTAAAATGTGTAATCTTAGAGTATAAATTTTTTTTAATTTGGATAACAAAGTATTCATAGAGTATTGCACTGAAATGATGCCTGTTATAGAGAATTCTTTTGATTGCAGACAACAGAAACTTCCCAGGTTCAGGGAATTACAGGAGCATTGGCATACTTAAAAAGGAAATTCAATAAGCGGATTTGAGGCACAGTTAGATTCAGATGGTTAAGCAATGTAGGCTTTGTTGTGTGTGTGTGTGTGTGTATGTGTGTGACTCTATATGTATTTGTCTGTATTTATTTAGTTTTGTTGTAGAGATACTGCTTTTTAATTTTTTGTTTTTGGGCTACCCCTAGCCAGGGCTTAGTCCTGGCTCTGTGTTTAGGAGTCACTTCTGGTGAGGCTTGGGACACCATATAGGATGCTGGGGTTTAAACCCAGGTCAGTCATGTGCAAGGTAGACGCCTTACTCGCTGTATTATTGCTTAGGCCCCAGAAATTTTTTTTTAAGTAGTTCACAATATTTTATTGCATTTAATATTCAAACACCAATCCCACCACCATTACACTTTCCCACCACCATATTTCGGGTGTTTCCACCCCGAATCCCAATCCTTGCCCCAAAGCAGAACTGAAATAATACAATATTTCCCTCTAGGTTGGTTGCCTCCTATTCTGGAGGTTTTCGGCTGCCAGGGCTGGGTCCCTTGGGGCAGGGAGGGCTCTCACCCGCCCTGTTCTGGGAATCCCCGAGTGAAACAGACTGGTGTGGGGTCAGCAGCATGGTTGCAGCAAGCGTCATGTTATGACCCGTCTGCTTTTTTTTTTTTTTAAGGGAGGAGCACCCAGCTATGCTCATGATTACTCCTGACACTGTGCATGGGATCATTCCTGGTCACACTTTGGGGGCCCTATGGATTGCTGGGGATTGAACAGGGTGAGCTGTGTGTAAGGCAAGTACTGTAACCATCTATTTATTTTTGTATATTTTTGGCCACATCTGGCAATGCTCAGAGGTTACTCCTGGCTCTGCAACTCAGAAATTACTTCTGGTGGTTCTTGGAGAACCATATGGGGTGCCGGTGATCGAATCTGTGATTGCTGCATGCAAAGCAAACACCCTACTCTCTGTACTATAGCTCCGGCCCCAGAAATATTGCTTATATTATACTCAGTGAAGAGGACTTCCAACCAGTATATGTTTCTTGCTAGCTAAGACCTTCTAAGAAAAAAACCCTTTCCTACTAGTTGTTGCAGAGTTGCAGGATAGAATCTCAGTGAGTAGCCACTGTGGCTAGCAGGAAATGGAATAAATATATTGGCTGAATCGGGGACACAACTAATAATTCCCCAAGATCTCTTCATTCAAATTATGTCAAATGACAAGGGAGAAGTAGTTTTCAAAGGAGCACATAATAATTTTAGTAGAAGAAGGTATAGATTATCTACTGGACAGACTAAACAAATGGCTGTCCATGTACCTGTGCTAGAGAGTGTGTCATGTCTTCTTCCATCACCTTTGAAAAAAATTTTTTTATTTGTATTTCGACTGTACAAGCAGTGCTAGAAGAACCCAGAGGGCACTCTTGTTGATTCTTGCCATCGAACTAGATGATTTAATGCTCGGATCTGATGATGTGAAACTGCTCTGACCCACTGGTGCTGGGTATGTGATGCTGGATATTTAATTCCCAGCTCCATACCCTGAGATACCATACTGACACTTATCACCTTTTTTATTTTACTTTGTTTTTGGAACACACTTACTGGTGTTTGATAGTTACTTTCGGCTTGTTAACTTCCAGTGGTCTCAGGGGACCAGTGGTGCCGGGGAAGGAACTAGGGCTTCAGTTCTGCAAAGCATTCACTCCAGCCCTGTCAATTAGCTCCCTAGACCTCTATCACTTTATTTTCCTTTTTTGGGTCACACCCAGCGATGCACAGGGGTCACTCCTGGCTCATGCACTCAGGAATTAATCCTGGCGGTGCTTGGGGGACCATATGGGATGCTGGGAATCGAACCCGGGTCGGCCGCGTGAAAGGCAAACACCCTACCTGCTGTGCTATCACTTCAACCCCCTCTATCACTTTTTAATTGAAATCACTATCACTGTCATCACTGTCATCCCGTTGCTCATCGATTTGCTCGAGCGGGCACCAGTAACGTCTCCATTGTGAGACTTGTTGTTACTGTTTTTGGCATATCGAATACGCCATTGGCATATTTGGGAATGTCTCCCAAGTGGTACTCAGGGATTTCCTGGAAATACTATGCAATTAGAGCTGGTCATTCAGTGATAGTATCTGAGGATGCAGTGCTGCTCTGGCCTTGGGTGCTGGATATCACCAGGGTTACTCCCATAGAGCTCTGGTGACCTTTTGGGTTACATCAGGTGAAGGTTAGGAAACCAAATGTTGCATAGAATTCAACAAAGGTTGGTCTCATGTATTTTCTTCCAGGCCTATGGATATTTTTCTCTTTCACTACCCAATTTGGCTTTTCCTTTTATAAGGAAAGCTTGGTGATGAAGATCAGCTAACCTGTACTCTTTTTTTTTTTTTAGCCTGTACTCTTATCACATTGCCATATCTCAATCACCTTTAATACTCTTTTTCTCCCCTGATGTGGCCCTGTATGTGTATGAATTTCCCTCTTAGCACTGTGTTTGCATTGTCCCATAGGTTCTGATAATTCCTGTCTTCATTCTTAATCTTTTCAAGGAATCTTTTTTATTTCCTTGATATCCTCTTTGATACAGTAGTTATTTAGCAGTGTGTTATCCAGTTTCCAAAAGTTTGCATTTTTTTTTACCATTGTTATTATAGGATTATGTTGTACCTTCCTGGCCGTGTGGTTTGAGATGATACTTGATATGATTTTTATTTTTGAAACTTTATGGATACTTGTATTGTGTCCCACATACTATCTACCCTGAAGAATGTTCCATGTGCAGTAGAGAAAACTAGAGCATTTTGAGGGTGAGGATCCTGTTTATGTCAATCTTAGTTTTTCCAGTTTTTCATTTTGGGTTCGTTTCTTTACTGATCAACTGTTGGGTCAATCTATAAAATGATGAGAGTGGGTATTAAAATCTCCCTACTATTGTGTTTGCATTGGGGCTGGAGTGACAGCACAGCAGGTAGAGTGTTTGCCTTGCACGCAGCTGACTCAGGTTCGATTCCTCCACCCCTCTCAGAGAGCCCGGCAAGCTACCAAGAGTATCTTGCCCTCAACGGTAGAGCCTGGCAAGCTACCCGTGGTGTATTTGATATGCCAAAAACAGTAACAGAAAGTCTCACAATGGAGGCAATACTGGTGCCTGCTCAAAGATGAGCAACGGGATGACAGTGACAGTGACAGTAACAAGTCTCACAATGGAGATGTTACTGGTGCCTGTTTGAGCAAATCAATGAAAAATGGGATGACAGTGCTACTATTGTGTTTGCATTAATTTACCTGGCAGTGTTTATTGTACTTGCTTGAGGTGACACACTTAGTTGTTCTTGTTGGGGTCTACACACTTGATTGTGGTGTGTCAGAGGTATTATACTTTGTTATAGTGTTGGGGATGCCAAATGGCAGTGCTGCTTGGATTGAACTCAGTTTGTAGGATCAAATAATTTTCTACCTCTTACCTGCAAAACAGGTGTTTTTTTTTCTTTTCTTTTTTTCCTTTTTAAATCACTTAGGTATCCCTGGCCCTTGAGCAATTTTTACTACCAATGAAAATGATATGAAAGGTTTTTTTTATTAACTCTGGAAAGAATAATGGACATATTCCTCCTCCTTCTCCCCCATATACACCAGATAGGAATAGAAAAATAGAGTTAGATGAATATGGGAATATATTTTAAGTTGGAAAGTCATTTAAAGGAATTTTCTCAAGAATAAAAGTTGAATTAATTCTTGTAGAGATGTCAAATGTGTGGGTTTTGAGAAGATAGGAAGGATATATAGAATACTTAAGGAATGAAATAAAGTTTGATAAAAAGCTAGCATTGAAGTACAAGGAGAAATGGAATAAAATTAGTTATGGTGCTTGGTTGTTTAATTTTGTCAGTTTTCTCCAGCAATCTAGGCACGGGAGCTTTTGTTGTCAGTACTCACATTTCCATCTTGTGGGAAGTAACTAGAACCCTGAAGTCTTAGAAAACAGACCTCCCCATAAATCTCTTTCATTGTTCTTTTATTTATAACTCTTCTAGTTTAATTTCTCATGTTATTAGGTTTTTATTTTTAATTTTATAAAATTTGTATTCACTAACAGCAGTTGTTTTTGTTTTGCTTCATCTATAAGAGTGTTTAGATGTAGGTTGACTATATTGATGTGGTGATTTGTACATCCTAATTCACTTTTTAGTAAGACTCTTCAAGTGTAGAACTTAATGTTTTTTTTTAAAATTTTTTTGGGTTTTTTTTTTTGGGATTATACCTGGTGATACTCAGGGTATACTCCTGACTCTGCTCAGGAATTACTTATGGTGGTGCTCAGGGTACCATATGGTGTGCCCCGTGGGGATTGAACCCAGGTTTGCCACATGCATGGCAAGTGCCCTACCTGCTGTACTATCATTTCAGCCCTAGAATTTGTTTCTAATCCTAGATTCCTTAGAGACATTTGATAATAAAACAAATTATTTTTGGGGGGCCTACTATCTGGATTTTAGGTTTTTAATATAACACATTGAAAATGGTTTGGGTGGCTGGAGCGATAGCACAGCGGATAGGGCGTTTGCCTTGCATGTGGCCGACCCAGGTTGGATTCCCAACATTCCATATGGTCCCCTGAACACCTCCAGGAGTAATTCCTGAGTGCAGAGCCAGGAGTAACCCCTGTGTATCGCCGGGTGTAACCCAAAACCAAACAAACCAAAAAAATGGTTTGGACAAATTTGTTTTTAGACAATAACCATATTTGGACAATAAGATGTAATACATGGTTTCAGTGTGACTGTTTTTATTTTATTTTTGGGGATCACACACAATGATGCTCAGGGGTTACTCCTGGGGTGATTTGGGTCCATATGTGGTGCTTAGAATCGAACTTGGGTTGGCTGTGACTGTGTGCAAGGAAAATGCCCTTCCTGTTGTACTATTTTGTGATTGTTGAGATTGTTTTTAAAACAATCATTGTGATCGTTTGTAAAATTGTTAGTATACTGAGAAAGAATTTTGTGACCTAAAAATGTAATTAATGTGATTGTTTAGCCTTTTATTCTGAACAACAGAAAAGAGAGATTATATAGTACTGTTTCTAAATGTTTTCTATTTCTTATGTTACAGCTGGTTTGCCATGAAAATGGTTTGTGTAATCTTGAACATGTACTCTCCGTGCTGATGGGACAGGATCCAACATGAATATAAATGATGGAGGAAGACGACGCTTTGAGGATAATGAACATACATTACGTATATATCCTGGGACAATTTCAGAAGGGACAATCTACTGTCCCATTCCTGCCAGAAAAAACTCTACAGCTGCTGAGGTGATTGACTCTCTTATAAACAGACTTCATCTTGACAAGACAAAATGTTATGTTCTAGCAGAGGTGAAGGAGTTTGGTGGAGAAGAATGGATCCTCAATCCAACAGACTGTCCAGTTCAGAGAATGATGCTGTGGCCCCGGATGGCTTTGGAAAATCGCCTCAGTGGAGAGGACTACCGCTTTCTTCTGAGAGAAAAAAACGTTGATGGTTCAATTCATTATGGCAGTCTTCAGTCATGGTTACGAGTAACGGAAGAACGTCGCAGAATGATGGAACGGGGTTTTCTTCCACAACCTCAACAGAAAGATTTTGATGATTTATGTAGTTTACCTGATTTAAATGAGAAAACTCTCTTAGAAAACCTACGGAATCGCTTTAAGCATGAAAAAATTTATACCTATGTTGGCAGTATTCTTATAGTTATTAACCCATTCAAGTTTCTTCCTATTTATAACCCCAAATATGTCAAAATGTATGATAACCACCAATTGGGAAAACTTGAGCCTCACATTTATGCTGTGGCTGATGTAGCTTATCATGCAATGCTTCAACGCAAGAAGAATCAGTGCATTGTGATTTCTGGAGAGAGTGGTTCTGGGAAGACTCAAAGCACAAATTTTCTTATTCATCACCTTACTGCTCTCAGTCAGAAGGGATTTGCCAGTGGAGTAGAACAAATTATTCTTGGAGCTGGACCAGTACTTGAGGTAAGTGTGTGGGGAACTACTTTTCTGCTCTTCTGCAAGTCTTAAAATGTAGATATGAGAAAATGAAAATTAAAAGTAATTTTTAAGTTGGCAAGGGAAATTAGAATATGGGAAAGCAATAAAGGCAGTATAGAAGACTGAAAGGGGTGATAGCAGTGATATTGTTTTCAAAAGTGTCTCTGGGTCATAGTGATGCAAAAGAGATGATTGAAGTTAATTATGTCCCCCAGTAAAAGGTATAGTTGGAGCATGCTTCTTATTTGTTTGACTTGTGTAAGTAAGTAGATGTTTGGCAGAACATTTTTTTTGTGTGTGTACATATATATGTAGGTACATATCCATATCTATATATATCTATATCTACATATATTTGTATTTTTGCAATCTTAGTAAAGGTTCTCTCTCAAGTTAAGAAACATGTTTACAAGGGTATTAATGTTTAGTTTATTGTCATAATACTTCATTCCCAAGTGCCAGTATCCTCCACCAATATTCTTGTTACTTCTAGCCTGCTTCTTTTAACCCCCTACATCACATCCTCCCTCTGCTTGCTGATCTGTTTGTAATCCAAGATTAAGGGTTTGTTGTTATTCAATAATGTCTTTTCTCTAGTTTTTCTCTGTATACCACAGATGAGTGAGGTCTTTTGGTATTTGTCCTTCTCCCTTTGATACTCTCCGGTTTCATTCAAATCAAATTGTAGTGAGTTGCCAGGTTTCATCATTTATTAAAGCTGCGTAATATTCCTTTGTGTAGATATGCCATGACTTTTAAAATTTATTTGTTGTTGGGCATTTGGGTTGTTTCCATGTCCTACCTATTTAATAAGTGCTACACTGAACATAGTTGTGTATATACCTTTTCAGATTGATGTTTTCGTTTTTGTAGTAGATGCCAATAAGTAGACCTGCTGGGTCATATGGAAGCTCTAGTTTTACGTTTTTGAGAAGACTCTGTACTGTTTTTCACAGAGGCTACACCAGTCTTCCTATAGTGAAAGAGTTTTTTTTTTTTTTTTCTTTTTGGGTCACACCCGGCGATGCACAGGGGTTACTCCTAGCTCTGCACTCAGGAATTACTCCTGGCGGTGCTCAGGGAACCATATGGCATGCTGGGATTTGAACCTCGGTCGGCCACGTGCAAGGCAAACGTCCTATTCGATGTGCTATCTCTCCAGCCCCCTTGTTTTGTTTTTTTTTTTGCCACATTTCGTCTACACTGATTGTTTCTAGTTTTTTTGATAGATGCCACTTTCACTGGTATAAATAAAATCTCATTGTCATTTTATACGCTTTTTAACTGATACTCAGTGATGAATTTTTTTTTATATGCCCACTGTCTGCATATCATTTTCAGGAAAATGTCTCTTCGCTCTAATTTTTGTTCTATGGGTTATCTTTTCATTTCATAGAAGTTTTTCTTTGCTGTATAGAACATTTTAGCGTACTGTATTTCCATTTATTTTCACTTTCATCTTTTCTTTTGGTTTCATACCCAGGAATATGTCAAGGAGCTTATCTTTTATATTTCGTTTTCCTTTTTTTGTCCACACCAGTAATCAGGGGCTGCTCTGGTTCTGTGTGCTTGGGGGTTATTCCTAGCAGTGTTGTTAGAGATTTATTCCTGAGTGTTCTGCATACAAAACATGCAGTTACCCCTTTTAACTATTTCTCAGGGCCATACTGGTAATACACAGTATGGCTTACTCCTGATTCTGTGCTCAGGGACCACTTCTGATAGTGCTCAGGGTGCTAGGGATTAAATAATGGGCTGCATGCAAGAAAAGAACCCTAATGCCTTGTACAATCTTTTTGCACAGGTTATGGGTTGGGGGCCATTTCTCTATGTCCAGCTTGTTCGTTGAGGTATGTTCGTGTGTATAAGTCATGTAGATTTTGCCATGATCTTAGTAGAAGGCAGTTTCCTATTTGGCCATCTTGGCTCTGTTTGCTCATTTGCTTCAAAAACCTCTGTGGTTCTTTAGTTTTCCATTCCTACCTACTGTTATATTCAGCAGTATTTGTTTAGTGTATCATCTTTATTCTCTGTATCTTTCTGTTTTGTTTGCTTTTGTTGTTATTTTTCAGTGTTGGTGGTTATGGCCATTCAGAATAATACAGACATCTTGTTTGAATTGCTAACAATTTCAGTAATACCCTAAAGATTGTCGTCGTTGTCCTTGTCTCCTTTTCCTCCTCCTCCTCCTTCTCCTCCTCCTCCTCTTCCTCCTCCTCCACGCATGAACTCCACATTACTTACATTTTTTTTTTAAATTGAATATCCGTGGGATAGATCATGACAAAACTGTACATGATTGGGTTTCAATCATAAAATGATCCAACACCCGTCCCTCCACCAGTGTCTCTATTTCCCTCCCACTATCCCCCAACATACAACCCCCTACCCTGAGTCTTCCTTTATGGCAGACACTCTTTTTTCTCTTTCTGCTTTTCCTTTTGTGCATTATGGTTTGCAATACAGGTACTAAGAGGTCATGGTGTTTGCTTAGGGCATTCAGTATTTATATGAGGATGTGGTAGCTTTTTAACTGGGTGGCAGCTTTGAGGGGTGGATGTGACTGCTGAGGCTCCTGGAAGTACAGGGAGGTGGGGGGGAGGTAGCCCATCCTAACTTCTAGAAGTCTGAACATTTCAGTCACAAAACTTTCATATCTGAATTTCTATCAGATTATTGTCTTGGTAATGTCTATCTTGAGATGGTGGAGTCTGGCTGGGGGCTGGCGGCAATTTTGGATTGTGGGAGCAAGAGATTGCTGGGGGCTGTGCCTGGGGAGGTAATCCACCCCCCTCTTATTTACCGTGGTCTGTTCAGCTTTGTGTGGGTTCGAGATTAATTGATTAATTGCGCCTTTTTTTTCTTTTTGGGTCACACCTGGCGAGCCACAGAAGTTACTTACTCCTAGCTCATGCACTCAGAAATTATTCTTGGCGGTGCTTAGGGGACTATCTGGGATGCTGGGAATCGAACCTGGGTCAGCCGCGTGCAAGGCAAATGCCCTAACCACTGTGCTATTGTTCCAGCCCCTTAATTGCGCCTTTTGATCTCGGTCAAGAATTATTTATGGGTCTCTGTAGCAAGGCTGATAAATAAACTTATATAGCTGAGCTTTTGGCTTTTAATTTCTCTGAAAACTTGGTCTCAAGTAGCTGAGGTCTGGCCAGAGGCACAGTGGCAATTTGGGGTATGAAAAATTGGGTGGTGAGGGACTGTTTGGGACACACTAAGTGGTGCTTAGAGGCTATTGCTGGACTATGTTTAGTAGTGATCCTGTGTGATGCTTGGGGGAACACACCTTTTACCTGGGATTTAAATCAGGGTGAGCCATATGCAAGGCAAGTGGCATATTTCCTCTATTATCTCTCCAGACCCCAAACACAGGAACTCTTATAATGGCTATTCCTTTGATATTGTCTGTGGTAAGGCATCTTTGTTAGGTCTTTTTAATTTAGTTTTTGTTTTGGGACACATCTAGCTGTGTTCAGGGATTACTCCTGTCTCTGTGCTCAGGGATCACTCTTTCTAGTGCTCAGGTGACCGTATGTAGTGCTGAGGATAAAATCCAATGAAACCTGGGTTGGTTGAGTGGAAGACAAGTACCTTACTCACAGCACTATTGCTTTTCTCTATGTATTTCTTTAGTTGTTTGAAATCAAACATTTGGTATTCAAAGATTATGTCTAGCTCTTGCACTTTTTTATTTTCTTGTGTTCATAGTTTCTTATTTATATTTTCTTTTTTTGGGTAGAAACACAGGGACATAGGTGTTAAGGTGTTTGTATGCAGCTGACTGCTTGGTTGTGGCTCAGCATATGGTTCTCAGAGCACCACCAGCGGTTATTCAGAAATAGCCCCTGAGTGCCATCAAGTGTGACCCAAAAACCCAAGTCCCCTCTCAAATACAGAAAAGAAATTAAGTGGCAGTACAGGACATGAGAATTTTCTTATTTTCCAGGGTATTCTTGGCTATTTTATTACTGCTATTTGACATTTTATAACTTCTTTGAAATAACTACGTTTTTTGTATTCTATTCTTGTGTGGGTTGGAGCAATAGCACAGCAGTTAGGGTGTTTGCCTTTCACTCAGCTGACCCAGGTTCAATTCCTCCGTCCCTCTCGGAGAGCCCAGCAAGCTATCGAGAGTATCCCACCTACACGACAGAACCTGGCAAACTCCCCATGGCATATTTGATATGCCAAAAACAGTAGCAAGTCTCACAATGGAGACATTACTGGTGCCCACTCAAGCAAATCGATGAACAACGGGAGGACAGTGCTATTCTTGTGTGCATTCTTGCCTCATCTAGCTCAGGGGTTATTAAATGATTAGACAGACTTCTTTAACCTCCCCAAAGCAGAAAGGCTCCTCGTCTTTGGAGGCTTTGTGTATGCCCTGGACACCGAACCATACAGTTGACACTCTGCCATACTTTTTACTTCCCATTTCCATAGATCCTGAAGGTCTGCCAGAAGTGTTAGGTGTTTGCTAGTGTGATACATTTCTGGGTACATGCACAATTCTGTCCACTGTCATTACATTCTATATTTTCTGAGATATTTTGGGAATATTTCTGTATCCCTAAGAACCTATTTTATTGTCCCTCTGTGCATATAATTCACCAACTTCTTGTTAGTTGTTTGGTTAACTTATTTTGTGCTACATTCTGGTGTCTGGGCTCTTGTATTTAAAACTTCTCTGAAAAAATTGACTTTTAAACAAATATGCAGAAGGAGAAAGACTGTTCTCAAGTGAACTAGATTTCAAGACTGGGCATATAGGGCTGGAGCGATAGCACAGCAGGTAGGGCGTTTGCCTTGCACGCGGCCGACCGGGGTTCGATTCCCAGCATCCCATGTGGTCCCCTGAGCACTGCCAGGGGTGATTCCTGAGTGCAGAGCCAGGAGTAACCCCTGTGCATCTCCAGGTGTGATCCAAAAAGCAAAAAAAAAAAAAAAAAAAAAAAAAGACTGGGCATATAAAGATAACAACTGTTTTCATTTAGGTTTTTCAGAGAAATAATATGTAGGTTAAATTTTGAGTTTTCTTTGGTATAGGGCATTGTCTCTAACTTCAGTCAGATGCTTCTAATGACATTGCACTGCTTTAAAAAAAAAAGTAGAATTTGGTTTTTCTCTTCTGTGTGGAACTTGAGAGAGGGAAATGGTAATTAGCTAACCTAAAATGTCACAGTTACTGTCTTACCTTAGTTGAGATTCAGTTATTTTCCTTGACTAAGTCAAGCCTTTGGCTAACTTCCATAAATGTCAAAATTGCTGTTTTTTGTAGCTTTAAATTTTTGTTAGTGTTTTTGTTACTTATATGAGGTAAGAGGATTTTCAAAGTTCATTTTTAAGCCATTTTAATCATCCACATGGATGTCGTCAAGAAATTTAATAAAAATGCTCTTAGGGGCCTGAGAGGTAGTTCAAGGGGAAGGGATGAGAGCAAGGTACTTTTTTCGCATGTGGCAGACCCCAGTTTGACCTGGTACACATATACTCCCTCCTCCCACCCAGTGCTGTTCAAAATAAAACACATTTCAAAGTATTACCTTATCTGTGATTTTCCATTTCTTACAATTTCCTTTCTATATGAAGAGCTTCCTCTCCTGTTAATTTCAGTATGGTTAGTCTTTTATTCCCTTTAGTTGTTTTTTTTGGGTCCATACCCTGAAATATGGGCTATTTCTTGCTCTGTGACTCGGAGTCACTCCCAGTAGTGTTTCAGGAGACTTGCAGTATTAGGATTGAAACCAGGGTTGCTCCTGTACAGGAAAAGTGCCTAAACCCCTGTATTCTGTCCAGTTCCTCTCCTTCAATGTATTTTTTTAAAGAATACATTAAAATTAGAATTAAAGAAATTAATTTTATGGTAAAATTTGATGAATTTTAAAACCAAATTTTGTAGTTTTCTACATACAGTCTGAATACAGAATAGTTTTACTATTATATAAATCACACTCTATTCCTTATTTTTATACTCTCTGACCTCCCATACTTGTGGGAACTTCTCATTTATTCTCCATTGCTTAAAGGAAAAAGATTGAGTGGTGGGAGGTGGGGAGAAGAGATAGATGAGAAGCAACAAGGGTCAAGGGAATTCCAGTATGTTGGTGGTTTCAACGAATGATAGTGCTAATAACAAAACCACAGAGTCAACAACACTGAAATCATGAGACCCAGTTTAAACACTGAACTTAAAAAGGTGCTGCCACGGTGGCAGGCGGAGAGTGGAGGAGTAGAGGGAAACTGGGAAGCACTGGTGGAGGATAGTTAACACTGGTGGCAGAATTGGTGCTAGAACTTTGTATGTCTAAAGCCCTACAATGAATAACTTTGTAAATCATAGTGCTTTAACAGAATGAAAAATGAAACTTTTTTTCCCCTTAAAATGTCGCATAAATGGAGTCACAAAGTAAAGGTTTGTGACTGGTTTCTCTATTTTTTTTTTTTTGCTTTTTGGGTCACACCCAGCGATGCTCAGGGGTTACTCCTGGCTTTGCATTCAGGAATTACTCCTGGCGGTGCTGGGGGACCATATGGGATACCGGGGATCGAACCCGGGTCGGCCGCGTGCAAGGCAAACGCCCTACCCGCTGTGCTATCGCTCCAGCCCCTGGTTTCTCTATTATTGAAGATTCATTCAAGATATAAAAATCAGGGGCCGGAGCGATAGCACAGCGGGTAGGGCATTTGCCTTGCACGCAGCCAACCCGGTTCGATTCCCGGCATCCCATATGGTCCCCCAAGCACTGCCAGGAGTAATTCCTGAGTGCAAAGCCAGGAGTAACTTACCCCTGTGCATCGCTGGGTGTGACCCAAAAAGAAAAAAAAAAAGATACAACAGTGAATTCTTAAAAATTTAATCTTAATTTTTGTTGAGATAAAACTTAATAAAATCTAGCCGTTTAAATGTAGGTTAATAATTAATTTGTATATTTCTGTGTAACCATATTGAAGTTATCCAGTTTTCTCATCACTTTTTTTTGGGGGGGGGTCACACCCGGCTGTGCATAGGGGTTACTCCTGGCTCTGCACTCAGGAATTACCCCTGGCGGTGCTCAGGGGACCATATGGGATGCTGGGAATCAAACCTGGGTCGGCCATATACAAGGCAAATGCCCTACTAGCTGTGCTATCGCTCTAGCCCCTTCTCATCACTTCTTATGTCCCTTTTGTAGATACCTTCCATCGCAGGAAGTTGATCTGCCTCTTGGTATTTCATATTACGTTATACACTCTTGGAATCTCATAATACGTTATACACTCTTCCCTTAGTATGTTTGACATAATTTTTGGTATTTTAAAATATCGATGTCTTTGTCAGTTCATATTTATTGCTTGGTAATATTTTATGGATATGGAATTTTAAGTAGTTTATATTTTTAAAAATAGTATTTTTGTTGTTGGTTTTTGGGGCTGGTGGTGCTTAGGACTTACTCGTGGCTCTGCCCAAAGGGATCATTCCGGGCAGGGCTCGGGGAACCATAACCATGCTGGGGATTTGAACCCATGGTGGGCCTCATGCAAGGCAAGCGCTCTACCGGCTGTGCTATTACTCTGGCCCCATAAAAATCATATTAACTTTTTAATAATACTTTTAAAAAACAGCATTGTCTTAAGATTCCATAATAAATTATAACATTATTATAATGAAGTTTTATTTATACCATTCTAAAATTATAATTATTTTGAAGTGATTAATACTTTTCCTAGCCCCTTGCTTCAGTTTAGCAAGACTAAAAATTTATTTGTAAATATATTAAGGAAATTTGATGGTGCTTAAATGTGGAAGAGAATTTTAATGAATATTAGGTTTTTCTAACTTGAGTTTTTTTGGGTCACACTTGGCGATGCACAGGGGTTACTCCTGGCTCTGCACTCAGGAGTTACTCCTGGTGGTGCTCAGGGGACCATTTTTTTTTCTTTTTTTTTTGGGGGGGGGTCACACCTGGCGATGCACAGGGCCTACTCCTGGCTCTGCACTTAGGAATTACTCCTGGCGGTGCTCAGGGGACCTTATGGGATGCTGGGAATCGATCCCAAGTCGGCCGCGTGCAAGGCAAACGCCCTACCCGCTGTGCTATTGCTCCAGCCCCTCAGGGGACCATATGGGATGCTGGAAATCGAACCCGAGTCGACCGAGTGCAAGGCAAATGCCCTACCCGCTGTGCTATCGCTCCAGCCCCTAACTTGAGTTGTTTTGAGGGAGTCCCCTCAGCTAATCTCGGCAAACCAAGCCCAAAAGTTGAGTGCTACGAGCCAAAGATATAATGCTACTCAGTTCTGGGGACTTCCAGGGCCACCCAGATGGTGCTCAGGAGTAATCAAGATTTTTTCCAAATAGCATAAAATACTACTTACTTTATTACAGTTATTGTTCTTTCTTTAACTGAATTATGTGAACTTGAAGTGTGTGATTTTCTACTATCTCTTTAGCATTTTGTTGCTTAGAGTAGCCCTAAGCAGTATTTTCCATTTTTATAAAAAATAAAATTAATCTGAAGTATTTATTTTGACAGGCCTTTGGAAATGCAAAGACAGCTCATAACAACAATTCAAGTCGCTTTGGCAAGTTTATTCAAGTAAATTACCAAGAAACAGGCACTGTACTTGGGTAAGTAGCAGTAGCAGGATTTTAGGGCATGTTTATAATTTTGCTGTTGTGCCTTTCCAAATCAGCGATTGTTTATTTGCTTTTTTGGGGGGGAGGGCCCAGGGAATTTGAGCCACACCTGGCTGTGTGCAGACTTACTTCCGACTGTGTTCAGGGATCACTTATTGTACCTGGGGTACCATGTATGGTTCCAAGTATTGACCCTAGTTGGCTCATGTACACGGTAAATGCCTTACTCCTATACTATCTCTCTGGCCCTATATTTTCTTAAAAATTTTTTTAATTAAACAATTTTTTTTGTGAGGGTCAACTCTCAGCACACTTGACCATATGGTGCTGGTGTCATACCAGTGGCAGGGCACATGCAAGATATATGATCTACCACTTGAGCCACATCCCTACCCTTCATTTGCTTTTAAATAGAAGGTAGCATTGCTATCTACATTAAATTTTTTTTTGTTTTTAATTATTTTTCTTGTAGAAAAGTTCTAACTGGACAGAACATCTGAGAATAGTGTAGGAATTAAACTGAATTATGTTTATGAATTAACAGGCTGTTGCATTTGCTTTATTGTTCTATTGTATTTTCATTTTTTATATTGTAGTTGAGGTAACATGGGTACAATAGTGTGTTATTGTTTATGCTTTTGATGTACAAAGTTGTATTTTTTAAATAAATTGGACATAAAACCCAACCCTCTAGTTATAGTTCCTAAAGTTCCTATAGATTATAGTTTCTTATAGCCACTATGACAAGAGTCCTGTGATTTTGTCAGCAATATTCTTAATTTTATTATTTTTTAATTTTTTGCTATTATTTTTGGAGGAGGGTGGTCACACCTGACTGTGCTTAGTTTTGGTTCTGCACTCATTCCTGGCAGTACTTGGGGGCAGGGACTGTCTTGGGGGCTGAGGACCAAACCTGGGTTGCACGTTTGCAAGGCCCACATTCTACCTGCTATACTATCTCTTTGATTCCAGAATTTTATTATAATTTATGGGTTTTTTTTGCCACACCCAGTGGTGCTCAGGGCTTGCTCCTTAACTCTATACTCAGGAATCACTTCTGGCAGAACTTGGGGCATCATATGGGGTGTGGGGAATTGAACCTGGGTCAGGTATGTTCAAGGCAAGTACCCTATCTACTGTGCTATCTCTCAGGCACCTGCAATATTCTTTTTTTTTTTTTTTTGAGCCACACTCATCAACACTCAGAGGTTACTCCTGGCTTTGCACTCAAGAATCGCTCCTGGTAGTGCTCAGGGTACCATATAGTATGGCAGGGTACAAACCTGGGTCAACTAGGTGCAGAGAAAACGCCCTATTATGATCTCTCTGTCCCCAATACACGAATTCTTTATCAGTAACACTGGAAAAAATTTTCATCATAAATATGTGGATAGGGGGCTGAAGCGATAGCACAGCGGGTAGGGCGTTTGCCTTGCATGCGGCCAACCCGGGTTCGATTCCCAACATCCCATATGGTCCCCTGAGCACCGCCAGGAGTAACTCCTGAGTGCAGAGCCAGGAGTAACCCCTGTGCATCGCCAGGTGTGACCCAAAAAAGCAAAAAAAAAAAAAAAAGTGGATCACTGTACCTGTAAATAAATAGGAATTTCTTTTTCGCATTTTCATTTTGATATCTAGAATTAATATAAGTAACATCTTGCTTTTTTGTGTCATAAGAAAATATGAATAGGGGACTGGAGCGATAGCACAGCGGGTAGGGTGTTTCCCTTGCATGCGCCAGACCTGGGTTCGATTCCCAGCATCCCACATGATCCCCCAAGCACTGCCAGGAGTTATTCCTGAGTGCAGAGCCAGGAGTTAATCCTTGTGCATTGCCGGGTGTGACCCAAAAAAAAAAAAAAGAAAATATGAATATAGGTAATGATGGAGTGTTAGGATCACTGTATCACTGTATCACTGCCATCCCGTTGTTCATCGAGTTGCTCGAGCGGGCACCAGGAATGTCTCCATTGTGAGACTTGTTATTGTTTTTGGCATATCGAATATGCTACAGTAGCTTGCCAGGCTCTGCCATGTGGACGAGATACTCTCAGTAGCTTGTCGGGCTTTCTGAGAGGGGCAGAGGAATTGAACCCTGGTCGGCCACGGAGTGTTAGGATAGATCAATTGAAATAGAAGCAAAGATATGAAAAATCTTGTTTTGTTTTATTTTTGTATCACAGCAGCTGTGCTCAGGGCTTGTTCCTAGCTTTGCTTTCAAGGATCACTCCTGGTGGGCTAGGGGGACTATATAAAGTGCCTGGGATTGAACCAGGGTTGGCTTCATGCAAGGCAAGCTCCTTATTTGCTGCACTTTTGCTCTGGCTTCTGGAGTTAGACTTTGTGTGTGTGTGTGTGTGCGCCCATGTGCGTATGCTAGGGATTGAACTCAGGGCTTCCTACATGTGTTATATATAATAATATGGATCCATAATAAATAGGTTGTTTGTGATTTGTCCCATTGGCCCATCTTGTTTTTTATCTGTATTAATTGTCCTCCTGGAAGTTGATAATGCCCTCTTCCTTTACCCCTTTACATGAAAGTGTTTTTCCGTTCTCCTTTTATGGTCAGTCCTTCAAATTTCAGTCATTTACTCAGTAATTCACCAGATGTACCGAATGATTATTTTATACTCTGTATTTACATACTCTAAGGATTTCTCCCTTACATTCTTTTCCCCTTTTTTAGATGTATTTTATTGTTATTCTTTTGTTGTTGTTGTTGTTATATCCATAATATTCTGATCTTTGTTCTGTGGTACGTTTTTTCAACTCAGTATGATATCTAGTAGTTCATTATAGTTTGTAAGAATAACATATCACTTCCATATTTAAATAGTACTTAACTAGTGTCTAAGTGATGAATTTTTGTTCAGTAAGTGAGTAATAAATTAATTCCTGAATGTGGCAATAGTATGAATGTGTAAAGAAAATACATCGTTAAGTCTCTCTGGTCGTTTCATATGTGTATTGGTATATGAGTCTGGAAAGAAAATAGAGTCTGTGTTATGAGAGTATCTCATATTTTGAACATCTGATTTTACTTTCTTGAATGAAAAAAAGAACTGAGTTTCTGAATTAAAAATGGATAGTCCAGCAGCATTCATGATGCAATGATAGTATGCAGTTATTATGATGATCTGGTGTTAATCTTTATAGTTTTACATCTTTGCTGAAAAATATTTTTATAGGTTTTTATTTATGTCAACCAAGTTTATTTTTTTTCTAGTGCCTATGTTGAAAAGTATCTATTGGAGAAGTCCAGGCTTGTTTATCAAGAGCATAATGAACGGTATGTATTTCCATTCATAAAATTCTGTCAGGTCAGCATTTGTGGCATGCAAATGGATTTTTAGGATTGTTGGTGCGATGGCCCTTCCCTTATCATCAATTTATACCACATGTGAGTTTACATATAATTGCTGTATTGTCTTGGGAAGAGCACTGTGAGTTTTCAGACATTCCTAGGAGGAGATTTTTTTTTTTTTTTTGGTTTTTGGGTCACACCTGGCGATGCACAGGGGTTACTCCTGGCTTTGCACTCAGGAATTACTCCTGGCAGTGCTCAGGGGACCATATGGGATGCTGGGATTTGAACCCGGGTTGGCCGCGTGCAAGGCAAACGCCCTACCCGCTATGTTATCACTCCAGCCCCAAGAGATTTTTTTTTAATTGAATCTCCACGAGATACAGTTAAAAAGCTCTCATGATTGAGTTTCCTTTTGGGACTTCTATCTTCAGCCCAAATAGTATTAAGATGATCATCGAGTTATCTGCTTGGTTGGCTTAGTTGTCAGTGTTGATTGGATAGATTTCCCCAAATGCTTGGAAACAGTACTTCCAGTCTTTGCTACAGGGCTGTTTGTGTGCGTATCTTAAACGCTCAGGTTTGGCACAATATAATTTTGCAGTGAACTACTCTTTCTATTTGTGTAGTCCTTCAGGGTTAGCTTGAGATGAAACAGTTTCTCCTTTATGCCCCTTGCATATGCTGAGTCCTGGGCATAAGCAATCTTTTGTTTGTTTGCTTTGTTTTGTTTTTTTTTTGGGGGCCACACCTGGCTATGCTCAGAGCTTACTTCTGACTCTGTGCTCAGGGATCACTCCTGCTGGGACTCAGTTGACCATAGATAGTACCAGGGTTCAAACCTGGGTTGTCTGCATTTTTTTTTTTCAGAATCCCGCTGCTAATGTGGACATTTCTTGAAAATTTTTGTTTTTGGGTGGCAAGGAGGGGGTGGCTCCAGAGTTTTTAAATGAGGCTGGTTGCAAGTCATCGCCAGGGTTGAGAGATGGTCCAGCGGGGAGCACACTTGCCTGGCGCCTGGCTTAGCCCGGGCTCGCTCCCTGGCATCCCCTATGGACTCCTGAGCCCTGCCAGGAGTGATCCCTGAGCATCGCCGGGTGTGGCCCCAAAACATTACCCCCCTCCCAAAAAAAAAAGCATTTAGAGGCTGGAGCAGTAGTCCAGCAGGGAGGGCATTTGTCTTGCATGTGTCCACCCCGGGTTCGATCCTCGTCATCCCATAGGGTCCCCTGAGCACCGCCAGGGAGTTAATGCAGACAACTTTGCAACTGGCTTTGCACTCAGGAATTACTCCTGGCAGTGCTTGGAGGACCATATGGGATGCCGGGGATTGAACCCGGGTCGGCCGCATGCAAGGCAAACACCCTACCCGCTGTGCTATCGCTCCGGCTCTGGCTGTGTATGCATAGTTTTATGCATGAGTATTACTTTTTGGATTCCTAGGAATGTATTAGATTTTCTCAGAGTCCTTGTGGAGATTTCTTTTCAGCTTTCCTTTTAATTGTTTCGTTGATCTGTTGTTATTCTCTATGTATTTCCATTGCATTAATCAGCCTATGTGCTAAATAATTGGCTATAATTGTTTTACACAAATGTCTCAGAAGACTTTTATACCAGTTTAGTTTTGCATCACTTGAAATGACAACATTTGGAAATATGGCAGTTCAAATCATACAGTTCAAACAATGATATTTTTCAAGGAATGAGACTTGGTAAGATTCGATCCGGTTCTGCCATCTCGTTTGGGGCTGTTAGACTTCTGGTGTTGACCAGGATTATGAGCATTTGGTTTTCAAAGCTACTGTAGAAAAATGGCAAGGAGAAAATGAAAAATGGCAAGTTAAAAGGATGAAAAATTTGCTCTTTACTGAAATTCAGTGTTTTTCTAGTGTGAACACTCCCTTAATTGCCCTAAGCCTTTTAGTAATTTCCAGTGTTCTGAAAATATTGGTTCTGGTAAGTTTGCTAGTTGTTTAATTTTTTAATGAAGAAAGTAATTTTTGGAGGTCTGAATTTTGTCATAGTGTTGTTTCTTAATAGCTATATCTATCATAAGTCATGTTCATCATAAAGCCATATACTTATTTCTCTCCAACAGGAACTACCATGTATTCTATTACCTCTTGGCAGGAGCAAGTGAAGAAGAGAAAATAGCATTTCATCTTAAAGAACCAGAAGAATATCATTATCTCAATCAGGTCAGATTTCATAAAAAGCAATTGAAATGTAGGCCATTATTATAGCTCCTGAATTAAGCAGCTTTTAGTAGTACTTTGTGTACTAGTCTCGTAATTAATGAGTATCTGCACTATATCACACACACACAACACAATATCCCGTTAATCACCGATTTCTCAGGCAGGCTCAGTAACATCTCATTTAGTCCTTTCCCTCAGATCTTAGAAGTCAATCTTGACTTGGCCCTCCTAATGATGTTGCACTGGGGGCTCTTTAGGGTCAGGGGAATGAGATCCAGCTTGTTACTGGATTTTGCATATGAATACACCATGGGAAGCTTGCAAGCCTGTCCCATGTGGGCAGGAAACTCTCAGAAGATTGCCAGTTTCTCCCCGAGGGAGAAGTAGGCTAAAGATATCGCTTCTGAGAGCTTGCTTTTAAGTCTCTCTCTGGATGTTGGCCATTGATGGGATCACACACACCTGGGCTCCTCTGCTGGTACCTTCATGCATGAGGTCTATCCGAACGTGTAGAGAGGAGCCTCCAGCATGGCTGTAGCTAGGTTCCGGTGGTCTTTGGCCGCCGGGACCTCTGCTCGGGATGGGGAGGGAAGCTGGAGCCCATCCCCTCTGAGGGGCCCCGGGGAAGACAGCCAGGTGTGCGGACAAGAGAATGTCTGCATTATATGCAGTGTAAAAATGTGATGCAGTCCTCAGATTTAAAAATTACTACTTTTATATGAATTGTACATGTTTATTTATAAGCACACCTCTTGCATTTTGTTGACTTCTAAGAGAAACTAGTGGGCTTTTTAAATGATATTTTAGCAAAATATTTTAATTGTTCCAAATTGAGTTATATTTTATAGACTCCTAACATGTTTAATGTTACTAATGATTAATGCTTGTTCCTTGGCAAGAAATTGCTTGTCCTTGGCAACGTATTACTTGATGCATGTTTGCATGTTTTGATGTCTAATATTTATGTCTTTGCATGATGGTATGCTGATTAAGTGTATTTTTATGATTGAATGATCTTGTTAGTCATTTAGTATAAAGTTCGTCAGTGAAAATATCTCAGAAGTTGTATTTTTTCTTGAAGCTCAAAATTCAACCTAAACTTCTAAAGTATAATTCTTAAATCTTTTATTAGTTTTTAGTTTGATTTATTCCTTATAATAAAAAATTCTAAGCCAGTACTAATGAAATTCATATGATAGATCATTTAAATATTAGATCATCTTCTCTTATTTTGTAATTGAGGTAAAGTTCATAACTATTATAAATTACCTTTGTAATAATTAGAAAATCCTTAAAGAAGGCTTTATAAGAAAGTTGATACTTTAATAATCGCTCAAAAATTATAGTGCCAATTTAGGGTTGTGAAAATAATTTCTTAGACTTTTCCTAAGATATGTAGCATCTTATATAGCATGCATTTAGTTTTGAAGTATATATTTATGTAAACATAACAAGAATGTTTTTAGATAACACTTTATATAAGCTAAGCATTTCTGATATAAAGTTAAACAGATTAGAAATGGCCATTATTTAGTTTCTTAATTTTCCTTTCCTTGTTTAAACTATTTGTTTCATGTTTAAGTGGTTAAATATTTTTATTTTAAAAAATTGCTACAAATGAGCAGATAATTATTATCTGCTATAATATTAAAAAATGGGTTCATTACTATTCTTCCAGAACTTTTGGTAATCAGTGGCATGCCACACAAATCCTTGTTATAAGGCTAGTCTTAGAGAACATGGAATCCTAGCAATTAATATAAATACAAGTCACTGGACAATGCAAGTTGGCTTGGTTATAATAAAATGGATCTCTTATATCAGAATGTTTCCTAGTTATTTCTTGATTTTTTAGACTGCTATACAAAATAACTTTCTTAGGATAGCAGTCGTACTAACTGAACACTGTAAGACATGATTCGAGAAGTTTAATAGCCATTACTTCTACCTAACTAATCTGCCTTACTTTCAGATAACAAAGAAACCCCTCAGACAGAGCTGGGATGATTATTGCTATGACTCTGAGCCGGTCAGTACAAGTGCTTAAAGATTCTATGTTCCTTGGAGAGTATCATGCTAAGTGAAACGAGTCAGAAAGAGAGGGACAGGCGTAGAGGGACTGCACTCATTTGTGGAGTGTGGGGTAGCATCACATGAGGCTGACACCCAAGGACAGTAGATACAATGGCCAGGGGAATTGCCCCATAGCTGGAAGACTGCTTCATGAGCGGAGGGGAGAAGGCAGATGGAGTAGAGAAGGGATCACTAAGAAAATGATGACTGGAGGAACCAGTTGGGATGGGAGGTGCACGCCGAAAGTAGATAATGGACCAAACATGATGACCTCTCAGTGTCTGTGTTGCAAGCTATTAATGCCCCAAAGTAGAGGGAGAGTATGGGGAATATTGTCTGCCTTAGAGGCAGGGGGAGGGTGGGAAACGGGGGTATACCCGGGATATTGATGGTGGGGAATGTGCACTGGTGGAGGAATAGGTGTTTGATCATTGTGAGATTGTAATCCAAACATGAAAGCTTGTAATTTATCTCACGGTGATTCAATAAAATTAAAAAAAAAAAAGATTCTATGTTCCTGTCAAAGGATTTCACCTTGCTCATTTACACTTATCTTATACCTAAGAAAATAATTTGAAAACAAACAGTCTAGGAAATGAGATAATTCAGTCTTTAATATTTGAATTGATTAAATTGTATAGGTATGGTTTATTGAAAACCAAGGGTTTATTTAAAACCAGTTTACTTTTGGAGGGGAAACTATATGTAGTCTATACTGAGGCAATAAATTGATTATATTCCTGATTATATTCCTAATGCAATTATTTTGTGAGGTTTATTCTTTACTTTTAAAAGGAGTTTAATTACACATAGTATATTAATGCACATAATAATGTTTCTTATTTATTTTCATTTTTATTTATTTTTTCTTTTTGGGTCACACCCGGCTGTGCACAGGGGTTACTCCTGGCTCATGCACTCAGGAATTACTCCTGGCGGTGCTCAGGGAACCATCTGGGATGCTGGGAATTAAACCCGGGTCAGCCTCGTGCAAGGCAAACGCCCTACCTGCTGTGCTATCGCTCCAGCCCTTGTTTATTTTTAAAAGTTATAGCTTTTTTTTTTGTGTGTGTGTGTGTGTCCTGAAACAATATTTTTACCTAGTTTACACATGTAAATGTTTCTCTGATTTTGATATCAAGCTGTCTCTATAAAGTTTTTTATATAGCTTTCTAGAAATTAAGAACTGAAGTTTTGGGGCCAGAGAAATAATTCAAAGGAATGGAGCACATGCCTTTGTTCATGAGGCATTGAGCTTGATGTGTTTGATGCATACCCGCCCTACTGCCATTATTACCATATGTGGCCCTGGTGGCTCTCAGCAGTGCCGCTTGATCTCAAGCACTGTAGCACTGTCATCCTGTTAATCATCGATTTACTCGAGCGGGCGCCAGTAGCATTTCCATTTGTCCCAGCCCTGAGATTTTAGCATGGTAAACTTTATGACCTCAAGCACTATCCGTAAAACAAAAATGAATGAATTACATTATAAATAAGATTGTATTATATTTCAAATGGAGTGAGTTAAGGGCATATATTCATTTACATGGGTATGATATAATAGAAGTAGGTCAGTTTAGCTTTATTTGTGATATTCTGATCAATTAATGTGGGAGTGCTCACAAAACATACACATGGTGCCTTGGGTTTCTCCCAGTGATACTTGGCCTGCATGTATGTTCAGGTAGGTCAGTGTTAAAACCTGGCATTGCAGTGCTTCTTGAGCCTGTTGGTGCTAGAGGCCACCAGGACTATACCCAGAGTAGTAAGAGAATGATGTGGCACTAGGGATGGAATGCAGGGCCTCAGCATAACAGGCATGCTCTACAGCCCTTTGAGCTATTCCCTGGCTCTATTGATGGTATTTTATAATGACAAGTTTGTAACCATAAAAATGGCAGCTGAAAATCAGATATAAGAAGTGAAAGGCACACACTCATCTGACTTATTAATTGACTAATGAATTAACTTATTAAATAATCTCCTTAGAAACAGCATGTCTTAATCCTTACTTTAAATAACCATGATTCTAATTCTCACTGCATGACATTACAAACTCTACTGATTATAAAAGTAATGTACTTCAGTGTTGAGAAGGGCCAGTAATTATGGGTATTACTTTTTTCTTTTAGTCAAAGCTTAATTATTTTATTGTTCTGCAATAATAAAATTTACTTTTAGTTTTAGATACAGAATTTCAGAAAATAAATATTTAAGTATGTAGATTCTGATAAATTTCAATAGGAAAATTTTATGCTGTTTTACCCCCTTTGAGAAACATCAAGTGACCTTGGTTTATTGGGAAGTAAGTAGATTGGCAAACTTATATGACAAGTATAAGACATTGCTTTACAGAACTTTCATTGAACTTGTGTGCTGGTCTGCTATTTATAGACTAGTGTAGACTCTGGGACTAGGAGTTAGTCTAGGAGTTAAGGCACATGCCTTGCATGTGGCTGATCCCAGTTGGTCCCTGGCACCTCCTGGTATCCCTGAAATTGCTGAGTGCAGCCCTGAAGTCCCTCAAGTACTGCAGGGGAGGCTGGGCACTACTGCATCATTGGGCTTCCTGAGAACTGCTTTGTTTACTAGTTTTGAGAATCTTAGCAGGTCAGTGCTTTAAAATTCATGTGTGTGTGTCTGTGTGTGTCTGTGTGTGTTTGTATTTTAAAAATTTTATATGTACTCACCATAGCACAGCTGGTAGGGTGTTTGCCTTACATGCGGCTGACCCAGGTTTGATTCCTCCGTCCCTCTCGGACAGCCTGGCAAGCTACCAAGAGTATCCTGCCTGCATGGCAGAGCCTGGCAAGCTACCTGTGGCATAGTCAATATGCCAAAAATGGTAACAACAAGTCTTACAATGGAGACATTCCTGGTGCCTGCTCGAGCAAATCCATGAACAGCGAGACGACAGTGTTACAGTGCTACAGTTCTTTCCTCTTACCTTTTTTCCTCCTAGTCTATTTAAGGACAAACTAGGTTTTGTTTCCCTTTATGTTTCTAAAACACATGTGACTATTATTACTGGGAGAGAAGTTGTTTAAATACTTCTCTACCATTTGTATTGTTTTGCTTATGCCAGTAATAGAGAATTGTATGAATTTTCCCAAAGTGTTCCATCAGGAATGTCAGCTAGGGAGAGAATTGCTATAGTTAATTGCTATAGTTACCCATTGTGGTGCTCAGGGGACCCTGAGGGATGCTGGGGATAACCTGGGTTGGCTGTGTGCAAGGCAAATGCCCACCCTGCTATACCATCACTCTGACCCCTTAAATCTCCTGGTTTTAGTTAGTTTTATTAGCTTTTGCAAAAGAAGCAATAGTGACTCAAAATTAAAGTGACTTCCATCATGTTGATGAAGCAAGTGAATAAGGTTACTGGGATTCCAGTTAAGCTTGTATTCTTTATAACTATTTTCTCTAAAATGATCTCCAGTACCTTTACTTGAAAGTCAGTTACTCTGATTTGTGTCCTGCTACCAATTGATTATTGCAAATGATTATGATTTTAAAATAGCATTCTTAGAAATTAAAATCACTATAGAAAAGTCTCTGACTTTACCCTTACCTTCTCTCTCATATATCTTATTAAATGCTACCTATATACTAGCCACTTATAAATGCAAAAGGAATCTCATCCCATATAAATATAGAGAAAAAAGTTATAGCATGAAGAACACTTTGGTGAGTGTAAGAGTATTCTTCTCTTAGGGAGAGTGTTTTCAAGGAAGATGAGCTTATACCGAGTTGAATAGAGGAATTAGTAACTGTCTTTCATAGGAGTTCTAACAATTGTTAGTTACTTGCTTTGTTCTTTTAACATTGTCATTTTGTTGTGCCAGACTGACCTCTTACAGTCAGTACCAGTTTTTGTATTTTTGTGCCTAAAGACTTTCCTTAGAACTTAGGAAAACCTTTGTACCCTTCCTTGCCTGGAAATACCTGGAAATTAATAGCTCTTTCTCGAGAACTTCTCAACCAGGAACTGAAGGGAGATGGTATATAAATGATCCAGCTTCTTTACCACTCTCTTTTTATTGTTTCTCAGAAATTACTCTGGGATTTAATTCCTGTTGTCTACTCTTGTAGCTGCATTAATATTGTACACTGTTTAGATTACATTATCTTCCTGTTTTGCTTTTTCCATTTCCCTATATGGTCTCAACATATTCTTCCATAGGAACCCATATCAAGTAAGGGTTCACTGCTTGTTTCTATAAAGCAGCAACAACAGCAAGAACAACAATGACTAAATAGAAAGAAGGATCCTATATCAGGATAGGAACCGATAACAATCTATTTCTGGTCTTACAGATTAATTCATCCTTAATTTTTCTAATACGTTTGTTATAAAGGATACCATTAAGGACATTAGTGATGTTTTGTGGCTGGTGAGAGGGGCTGGGTATACTTTTTAAAGTCAGTACACTGAGATTACTTCTGAAAATCTTTGATTATGGAAACCAGTGTAAATGTATTTTAGTACTTCATTTATTTTACTTTTAAAATTTATTTTGATATGAGGACCGCACTTGATGGTGCTCTGGTGCTGTTCTTGACTTTGTGCTCAGGTCTGTCTCCAGCTGGTATGTGGTGTTCAGGAGACCATCATATGCCAGTGATTTGAACTGGGGAGGGTAGGCAATACAAAGCAAGTACCTGAGCCTCTGTACTATCTCTCAAGCCCATATTTTCTTGGTATTCTTTTTACATATTTATTTATTTTTTATTCACTTTGGGCAGATTACACTGTCATGAGCATCATTGCTTTATCATTTACTTTTCATAGTATATAAATCTAGGCTCCAATTCTCAGTTAGATTTTTTTTTTTTTTTTGGTCACACCCGGCGATGCATGGGGTTACACCTGGCTTTGCACTCAGGAATCACCCCTGGCGTTGCTCAGGGGACCATATGGGATGCTGGGAATCGAACCTGGGTCGACCGCGTGCAAGGCAAACGCCCTACCCGCTGTGCTATCACTCCAGCCCCTCAGTTAGATTTTTCTTCTAAAATTTTGTGTCTCAGGAACTCATTCAGTGTCTTGCATTTGGGTAGCACTGTAGCACTGTTATCCCGTCCCATTGTTCATTGATTTGCTCGAGTGGGCACCAGTAACATCTCCATTGTGAGACTTATTGTTATTATTTTTGGCATATTGAATACTCCATGGGTAGCTCGTCAGGCTCTGCCATGCAGGTGGAATACTCTTGGTAGCTTGCCAGGCTCTCCAAGAGGGATGGAGGAATCGAACCCAGGTCGGCCTTGTGCAAGGCAAATGCCCTACCTACTGTGCATTTGGGTAGTCATTTATTAAATACTTATTGAACAAAAAGATTATTCAATACAGAAACTCTATTAAGAAAAACTTTATATACATATAAAGTTTTAGAAATATATATACATACATGTTTGTATGGGGGGATTAAATATAAACATAAAAAAATGTTAATATGTGGATGTATGCAGTTGCACTCCAAAATGTTACAGCATTTTAAAATAATGGTAAATTTTTATTTAAAGTACTTAATGAACAAATAACATGTGTGGAACTGAGCTCTTAAATACTTGGATATTTTAAATTCTTTAGATCCATTCAAAATAAAACTTGATGTAAGATGCTTAACAAAAATCTCTAGTGTTTTACCCTATTATTTTACTTTTTATCCTGTTATTTTTGAGATTATTGCCTTGATTGTCATGGAAGGGAAAAGGATGATTTGCTGGTATAGTGGAAGTAGGTACTCAGTTTGCATACCTGTTGTAAGACTTCTAAGGAATTCCATTACATCATGTTTATCTAAAATGACTATATTCTAAGTGGCTAACATGTTCTATATCTAATCTTGATTCCCCTCATTCTTTTTTAAAACAGGATTGCTTCACTGTGGAGGATGAGGATTTGAGGCATGACTTTGAACGCTTACAACTAGCCATGGAAATGGTAGGATTTCTTCCCAAGACACGAAGACAGTGAGTTTATTTATTATATACTTATATCCTCAGTAGAGAACAAATCATGATACATGTTCCAAGAATTCCTCCTCTTTGGCCCTTTTGTTATTTTTTTTCCAGCTACCACATTTTATTTTTTAATTATATTTTTAAAAATTTTCATTTTTATTGTATAGTTGTTTACAATAACTGATAACATTCAATATTTCATCACCAATTCTACCACCATTACACTTTCCCAACACCATTATTTCAAAGTTCCCTACCACCACTCAAAACTACCCCACAGGTATATGCTAAATAATTTATTTTGTGTTGCTTGTTATGAATAGTACAAAATGTCACATGGCCCCTTTTTCAGCTGTGCGCTCCTGTACTTCCAAAGTTTTAAATAACTGGAGTCCAGAGACATCTCTACAGCATGCTGCTCTCTTTCGAGTCATTTATGAGTCTCAGGATCAAGGCCATTAATGCACTTAAATGGAGTCTGAAGGCAGTTCATGGATGTGACTGCCAGAACGCCGAAGGGTGGGGAGGTGGGAAAGGTGGCCCATTCCTGGCTCTGTGAGTCCTAGAGTTTTCAGTCACTGGTCCTGCATACCTGGGTTTTTCATTGGGTTCTGGAGATTTGCAGCTACCAGGGTTCATCTGGGGCAGGCGGAGAGACTATGACTGCTTCCCTCTGAGGCACACTGGTGAAATCAGCCTGGTGTGGGGTCTGGAGACATCTCTGCAGCATGCTGCTCTCTTCTGACATTCATTTGTGAGTCTCTGGGTCATGGCCTTTAAACAGTTATCTAGGTAATAGGCCTGATGTAGTGCTTCATTTACATTAGCATTGCTTAAAAAATTAATTTTTCTAAAAATTGGCTGGTTTTTGTTGCAATTTTTTTGAGAGTTAAAGGTTCTTTTTTTTTGTAGAATATACTTCTAGATTTGCATATGATTGCATGAGTTCATGGTATCTCTGAAGCCTATTTATGAACCTTACTTAAATGCTGCTTTATAATGTATTTTTTTCTGTTTTTTCCTCTCTGGCCCCTCTTAAGTAATACTTAGGGACCCAGGAACCACTCCTGGTGATTATTGGGCAACTGGGAAAATGGTTCAGTGCTCAGACCCAGCAGTATGATAGTGTCTGGGTATAGTTGTGGTGGGAACCTGCAGTGCTATACCAGTGGGGTGCAGGAAAAGAGAGCATGTGGCATGTGGTGCTAGAAATAGAATTTAGGGCTAGGCACATATTTTCTAGCTCTTTGAACTATCTCCCCTTTTATATATAATATATAAAAATTATATATTATTTTATATATAAAATAATAATATATATTATTTTATATAATAAAGCCATATAGCATTATTTTTATAGCTCCTTGCTTTCTTAATCATTGAGCTTTTATCATGTCAATGTGGAGTACACATCAATAAAACATAATTTTCTGTATGTAATTTAGCATGTAGGGTGTTTGCCTTGCATGCGGCTGACTCGGGTTCAGTTCCTCTGCCCCTCCTGGAGAGCCCACTAAGCTAACAAGAGTATCTCACCCACACGGCAGAGCCTGGCAAGCTACCTGTGGTGTATTCGATATGCCAAAAACAATAACAACATGAGCAACAATCGATGAGCAATGGGATGACAATGATACAGTGATACAGTGATTATTGTATCAAATATATTTTGTTCATTTTAAGTATAGACAAATGTTAAATAGATTGAGATAAGCATGAAGTAATCTGAATTAAAAATAAACAAATTAAAGACAAAATAACCTTGATTCTCACCAGAAAAGCTTACAGTGTGGAGAATGAAACTCAATTGGCAGAATGTGATGCCTCACATGTGTGAAGCCCTGAGTTCAGTCCCTTTGCCCCAATTTCACTTCCCCCTCAAAAAGTAGTAAAAACTGGGGCTGGAGCAATAGCACATCGGGTAGGGCATTTGCCTTGCATATGGCCAACTCGAGTTCGATTCCCAGCATCCCATATGGTCCCCTGAGCACCGTCAGGAGTAATTGCTGAGTGCATGAGCCACGAGTAACCCCTGTGCATTGCTGGGTATGACCCAAAAAGAAAAAAAAAAGTAATAAAAAATGTTATGGAGTGAGCAGGATTGAGAACTTCTACAAATCTGATTATATTGGTAATTTTGAATCTCATGCTTGTGATAGGGGAATATCAGGTGTGTCGTGTTTTTTTTTTTATAATATCCCTATTAAATCGTTTCCTTTTTATATAATATCCCTATTAAAAAATAATCACTGTTGGGGCTGGAGCGATAGCACAGCGGGTAGGGCATTTGCCTTGCTCACGGCCGACCCGGGTTCGATTCCCAGTATCCCATATGGTCCCCTGAGCACCGCCAGGGATAATTCCTGAGTGCAGAGCCAGGAGTAACTCCTGTGCAGAGCCAGGTGTGACCCAAAAAGCAAAAAAAAAAAAAAAAAAAATCACTGTCACTGTCATCCCGTTGCTCATCGATTTGCTCGAGCGGGCACCAGGAACGTCTCCATTGTGAGACTTGTTACTGTTTTTGGCATATCGAATATGCCACAGGTAGCTTGCCAGGCTCTGCCGTGCGGGCGAGATACTCTCGGTAGCTTGCTGGGCTCTCCGAGAGGGGCGGATTAAAAAAAAAATACTGTAAAATAATTTTTGGATAACATTGGTATAGCTCTCTACTTGGCACATCCTTTGCTAGTGTCTTTTAGTGAAAGATCAGTTAAAGTCCAATAATAAAATATGTGAATACACAAGTGTGTTTATTTGGTGATAACCTCCAGAAGTAGATAATTTATTAAGACAGTCAAGTGACAATTTGCTGAAAGTTACTCATTAAATGAATGCTTTACACTAAACTACGAATTCTTTTGAGTTATTTCTTTCTAATTCACATCAGATTTACAATATGATGTGTTGATTCAAACTTATTATTTGAAATTTTTGAGTTCTAGATTATGTGTAATGAATCTAAGAGAATCTCTGATTCCTAAGGCAGTATCTTTTTTACTTGACTAGTTCATAATTTTAGGAAATTACATAGTTGAAATTTCTCCAGTAGAACAGATTTATCCTAAGAAAATTGTTGGACAGGTATAAAAATGCATAAAAATATATAAGGAGGGGCTGGGGAGATAACTTAAAGGGTTGGAGCACATGTTTTCCTTGCAGGAGGCCCGAGTTCAATCCTTGGCACCTGTAGGGACCCCTGAGTACCATGCTGGAATATCCCTAATCAGTGTTAAATATTGTCTCCAAATAAAAACAAAAAAATATTCTGGAAGTGAATTTTAAGTGTAGTGTTTAAAATGTCTTTGTGATGTGAAGTTAGTTAGTATATTTTCTTAGTTATAAGAAGCCTTTATGAGACATTTTGTTGGGTGAACAGATACTAAAATGTGATTGAGGATTTTCCTCAGGTGGCATGTTCATGTTGTATGATTTGATGGGTTATTTTGGGGATCTTGAAATTATGCTAAATAACTCTGTATGAAATGTTTTTGGTATATGTCACAACTCGGCTATGCTCAGGGTTTACTTCTCACTTTGTGCTCAGAGGTCACTCCTGGCGGTACTTGGGAGGACCATATGTGCTGCATAGTATTGAACCAGGGTCTGCCACAGGCAAGATATGTTGTTTCCCTCCTTTAACTCTCTGCTGCACAAAGAAATTTTGAGCATTTCCAGACCACCTGCTACACCCTCCCAGCCCTCCCCCCACAGCCCAAATAGTCTTCCGGATCATACCAATTAGGGTTGTCTACTCTCAGATAGCAGGGAAGACCTGTTTTAAGTAAATAGGAAATGATAAAATGAAGACAAGGAGTTTAAGTTAATATTTCACTTAGCTTTGGTTTTGAAGTGGAGAAGATCCAGTATCAAAGGTGGGTTGTTGAGAACAAGACAAGTGAAATAATTGATAGAAAGTTTTATAAGTTTATCTGAGAGATAGGAAATAGGTACAGTAATGTTCTTAAGTAAACTGGGGATCATGGGATGTGTCGAGCTCAGTTCAGTGCTTAGTGCTTAGTTATTGACTGGAAGAGGGGAATACTTGCCTCTAACATGAAAGGGACGGACAAAGTGGAAGGTCCAGATCAATGTAATAGTGAGAGTCTGGGTATTAGATAATTGATCCCAGTGAGATGATTTTATAGTTTTTATTTTTTTAAACACATACCAACAGCACTTTAGTATTTCTTTAAAGATTCTGATTTAGTAGATCTAAAATAGGTGGTAGGGGGGCTGGAGTGATAGCACAGCCGGTAGGGCGTTTGCCTTGCACGCGGCCAACCTGGGTTCGAATCCCAGCATCCCATATGGTCCCCTGAGCACCGTCAGGGGTGATTCCTGAGTGCATGAGCCAGGAGTGACCCCTGTGCATCGCCAGGTGTGACCCAAAAAGCAAAATAAATAAATAAATAAATAAATAAAAATAAACTATAAAAAAAAAATAAAATAGGTGGTAGGGAAAAGGTTATTCCAGGCTGGATAACAAGCACTTAAAAGGCATGCAGTTTTACTTATTTTTGGGGGTTTTGGCCACCCCAGCAATATTTAGGGCTTACTCCTGGGTCTGTGTTCAGGGCTCATTCCTGGTAGGCTTTGGAAGACCATATATGGTGCTAGGGACCAAACCCCAGTTGGCTATGTGTGAGGCAAGTGCCATAACCACTGAGTTTGGCTCTGAGGCATGCAATTTTGATACAGCCAATTCATACAATAACAGGAAGTCCTCTTTGGAACAGCCTTAGTTGACAAGTGATAATGGTGTAAAAGCACTTTTCATAGTACCATCCATAGTAACAATAAAGTTTGATTATTATAGTCATAATTAATTATTCCCATATTTCTTATTTTTCTGAAAGCCTAAATAATATCTCTATTAGTTTATTTGCTTGATTCAAATTTTGAAATGATATTTAGAGAAACTACAAACATGCGAGTTGTAATTTATGGCTTTATTTTCACAGGATTTTCTCTCTTCTCTCAGCAATACTACATTTGGGTAATATCCGTTATAAAAAGAAGACTTACCGGGATGACTCCATAGATATCTGTAATCCTGAAGTTCTGCCTATTGTCTCAGAATTATTAGAAGTGAGTGATTGCATTCTCAATTGTTATTTCAAATGACAGGGTAACTTGCTTAGTTTTTTTTCTTGTATCACTGTTCTGTAAGTATAAGAGTTAATGGTTTTATTGTTTCTCCTAAAGAATGAGATTGGTATTGAGTTTGCCAGAATCCTGTCATATTTGGATTTTCTTCCCTGTATCCTTGTCTACCAGATAACCATTATACCTCAGTTTGCTTATGATGACTATTTAATTCTAGACTGCTTCTAGGTCTCTGCTACTTTTCCTCTGTTTGGAAATGGAAATTAATCATAACATAAATGGGAGAAAATTCAGACACTTAAAAATGAAAACCTCACCACTGAATAAACAGTGGTCAAAGATGAAATCTGAGAGGTAATTAAAAGATATCTGGAAACAACTTAGAATAAAGATAGGCATTATCAGAGTATATGGTATACAGCAAAAGTGGTGTTAAGAGGAAAGTTCATAACAATGTAAGCATTCATTAGGAAGCAAGAAAAAGCCCACATAGAATGCCGACTGGTCAGCCCTTTTAGAAAACAATATGGACACTTCTCAAAAAATTAGAAATTGAGCTCCCATTTGACCCAGCAATACCACTGCTGGGAATATATCCCAGAGAAGCAAAAGAGTATAGTCGAAATGACATCTGCATTTATATGTTCATCGCAACACTGTTTACAATAGCCAGAATCTGGAAAAAACCCGAGTGCCCAAAAACAGATGACTGATTAAAGAAATGTTGGTACATCTATACAATGGAATACTATGCAGCTGTTAGAAAAAATGAAGTCATGAACTTTGCATATAAGTGGATCAACATGGAAAGTATCATGCTAAGTGAAATGAGTCAGAAAGAGAGAGACAGACATAGAAAGATTGCACTCATCTGTGGAATATAAAATAACAGACTAGGAGACTAACACCCAAGAATAGTAGAAATAAGTACCAGGAGGTTGACTCCATGGCTTGGAAGCTGGCCTCACATGCTGGGGAAAAGGCAGCTTAGATAGAGAAGGGAACACCAAGTAAAATGTGGTTGGAGGCCACGCGGGAGAAGGGTGATGCGTGCTGAAAGTAGACTAGAGACTGAAGACAATGGCCACTCAACACCCCTGTTGCAAACCACAACATCCAATTGGAGAGAGAGAATAAAAGGGAATACCCTGCCACAGAGGCAGGGTGGGGTAGGGGGAGATGGGATTGGGGGGTTGGAGGGATGCTGGGTTTATTGGTGGTGGAGAATGGGCACTGGTGAAGGGATGGGTTCTCGAATATTGTATGAGGGAAACATGAGCACGAAAATGTATAAATCTGTAACTGTACCCTCACGGTGATTCACTAATTAAAAAATCAATTAAAAAAAAATAGCACCTTGCCGGGTGGTGGGAGGGAACATTGGTGGAGGAGAATGGGAACTGGTGGAGGGTTGGGTAAACGATTGTTGTATGACTGAAATGCAAACATAAAAGTTTGTAAGTTTGTAACTGTACCTCACGGTAATTCACTAATAAAAAATTAAAAAAAAAAAAAAAAAAGAAAAAGCCCTAGCAACACCATTTAAGCATCTACAAAAAGACCAACAAAAAGAACCCAAAACTAGCAGAAGGAAGGAAATAATAAAGCTTAGAGAAGAAACCAATGAAATGGAAATGAAAAATTCATTCAGAAAGATCAACAAAACCCAAAACTAGTTCTTTGAAAGAATAAATGAGATAATAAGCCATTAGCAAGCAGGATTTAGAAATAAAGAGAGATGACACGGAACTAAGCAATCAAGTAAAAACAGAGATAAACAAATGGGACTACATTAAACTAAGAAGTTTCTGCACCACAAAAGACACAGGGACCAGAATACAAAGGCAATCTACAGAATGGGAAAGGATATTCACCCAATACCCATTCGATAAAAGATTGATATCAAGGGTATACAAAGCACTAGTTGAACTCTACAAGAAGAAAACATCCAACCCCATCAGAAGATGGGCCCAAGAAATGAATGAAACTTTTCCAAGAAAGAGATATGAATGGCTAAAAGGTACATGAAAAAATGCTCTGCATCACTGATCATCAGGGAGATGCAGATCAAAACAACTATGAGATACCACCTCACACTACAGAGAATGGCACACATCCAAAAGAACAAAAGCAACCGCTGTTGGAGAGGATGTGGAGAGAAAGGGACCCTTTTACACTGCTGGTGGGAATGCCGACTGGTCCAGCCCCTCTGGAAAACAATATGGACACTTCTCAAAAAATTAGAAATTGAGCTTCCATTTGATCCAGCAATACCACTTCTGGGAATATATCCTGGAGAGGCAAAAAAGTATAGTCGAAGTGACATCTGCACTTATATGTTCATCGCAACACTGTTTACAATAGCCAGAATCTGGAAAAAAACCCGAGTGCCCAAAAACAGATGACTGATTAAAGAAACGTTGGTACATCTATACAATGGAATACTATGCAGCTGTTAGAAAAAATGAAGTCATGAACTTTGCATATAAGTGGATCAACATGGAAAGTATCATGCTAAGTGAAATGAGTCAGAAAGAGAGGGACAGACATAGAAAGATTGCACTCATTTGTGGAATATAAAATGGCAGAGTAGGAAACTAATACCCAAAAATAGTAGTGTATAATACGAGGAGGTTGGCTCCATGGCTTGGAAGCTAGCCTCACACGCTGGGGGAAAGTCATCCCAGATAGAGAAGGGAACACCAAGTAAAATGTGATTGGAAATCCCGAGCGGGGAGGGAGATGCACACTGAAAGTAGACTAGAGACTGAACATGATGGCCACTCAATACCCCTATTTCAAACCACAACATCCAAAAGGAGAGAGAGAGAACAAATTGGAATGCTCTGCCACAGAGGCGGAGTGGGGTGGGGGGGATAGGATAGGGGAGTGGGAGAGATACTGGGTTCATAAGTGGTGGAGAATGGACACTGGTGGAGGGATGGACTCTCGAACATTGCATGAGGGAAAAACAAGCACTAAAATGTGTGAATCTGTAACAGTACCCTTACTGTGACTCACTAATTAAAAAATAAATTATTAAAAAAAAGAAGAGAAAACTCTAGTAAACTAAATCAGGAAAGGGGAGACATCACAACAGATAAAGAAATAAAATTATCAGGGATTACTTTGAAAATTTATATATTGTGAAACTGGAGACCTAGAAGAAATGGATGCACTTTTGGATCCCTGTGACCTTCCAAGGCTGAATCAAGAGGAAACAACCTGAACAAGCAAGTTACTATCAAGAAAATTGACAAGGTAACCAAGAGGTCTCCCTAGACACAAAAGCTCAGCGCCAAATGTGTTTATTAGGGAGTTCTTCCAATCCTTTAAAGAAGACCTATTCCCATTCTTTTCAGGCTCTTTCAGAATGTTGAAGGAATAAAAGCAGACAGAGACATCATACATAAAGAAAACTATAGACCTACATTATTGAAGAGCATTGATATAAAGATCCTCAACAAAATAATTAACCAATTATATTTAAAAATACATTAAAGAGACCATAACCAAATAGGTGTCATCATAGGATTGCAAGAAAGGCTTAATATATGCAAGTCAATTGAAGTAATACATAATACAAAGAAAAGTAAAACTCAAGTGATCATTTTTATTTAAAATTGTTTTAAAATTTTATAAGTTAGTTCACAATGTTTGATTACATTCAATATTCAAACACAAATGACACCACCATTTCACCTCTTCACTACCAAATTTGGGATGTTTCCATCCCTAGCCCCAATCCCTGTCCCAAAACACATCTGAAATGGTATATTTCGTATTGTCTGTTATGAAGAACTGCTGAACTTGCTTACAAAAAAGTGTTCATGTAGGAAACAGTGTGAAGATTGTTCTATTTTGGCAGGAGCCATTAAGACATCCTATAGGATATCACTAACATATTGTTAAAGTTTGGGTGATGTGAGCTTTGGTATATATATCTGAAAATATGTATATATGCATTTATATGTATTTCCCTCTATGATTTGTTGCCTACCATCTGAATCCCATCAGATTTGGTGTGGTAATTGTGGAGAATGGGTAGGGAGTGTTTCATGATGTGTTTCATGATGTGCAAAAGCATCCACGTGGTTCAGGAAAATGTTTACTCATATGTGAGGCTCAGCCCGAGCACATGGGGAGCGGCCTTGAGCGTGCAATGGTTGGGTTGTGGGGGGTTTTGGCTGCCGGGGCTGGGTCGCTTAGGGTGGGGAGGGCTCTCACCCGCCCCCTCTGGGGTGTCCCAAGTGAAACAGTCTGGCACGGAGTCTAGTGGCATGGTTATGGGGGCCTCATGTTATGCTCCCTTTCAGGAGAAGCAGCCATGTGATCTGGATGGTGGCCAATAATGAGATTATCAGGTGCCTGCAGGAGGTGGCTTATGGGCATGACCCCTGGGTCACTGGAGACTGGGGAAACCAGAATCTCTGCTCCTGGTCCTGTGGAGCCCAGAGTCCAAGATCACAAAGTTCTATGTTAGCTGGGTTAAGTAGGACTTCACTCATGCGTGAGGCTTGGCCCAAGCACGTGGGGAGCGGCCTTGAGCATGGTGGTGGTTGGGTTGTGGAGGTTTTTGGGTGCCGGGGTTGGGTCTCTTGGGGCAGGGAGGGCTCTCACCTGCCCCCCTCTGGGGCGCCCCGTGTGAAACAGCCTGACTTTTAGTCTGGTGACAACACATGATCGTTTTAATAGATTCAGAGAAAGCATTTGACAAGATCCACTCTCATTCATGATAAAAATGGCAGTTGAAGGAACATTTTCTAAACATTGTATCACTGTCATCCCAGTGAACAACAAACATTCATGATAAAAATGGCAGTTGAAGGAACATTTTCTAAACAGTGTATCACTGTTCATCCCAGTGAACAACAAATAGTTGTTCACTGATTTACAGTGATTTACTGATTTGCAGGCACCAGTAACGTTTCCATTCATTCCAGCCTGAGATTTTAGCACCCTCTCCTTACTCGTTTTTCCCAATGATTAAAGGCTCTTTTCTTTTCTTTTCTTTTCTTTTCTTTTCTTTTCTTTTCTTTTCTTTTCTTTTCTTTTCTTTTCTTTTTTCTTTTCTCTTTTCTTTTTTTTTTGGGGGGGGTCACACCCAGCGTTGCACAGGGGTTACTCCTGGCTCATGCACTCATGAATTACTCCTGGCAGTGCTCAGGGGATCATATGGAATGCTGGGAATCGAACCTGGGTTGGCTGCGTGCAAGGCAAACATCCTCCCCGCTGTGCTATTGCTCCAGCCCCTGGAGGCTCTTTTCAGGGTCAGGTATTTGGCATATCGAATACACCATGGGTAACTTGGTAGGCTCCTCCGTGCAGGTGGGATACTTTTGGTAGCTTGCCAGACTCTCCGAGAGGTATATATATATGTGCCCTGGGGTCTTTTGCATAGTACACCTTAAAGCAATGTCTTTACTGTATGGACACAGGAAGACAGTTAATTGCATAATTGCTTTTGTAACTTGGGATTTAATTGACTTTGAGTAATATTTACTCTTGGGCATCTACTTTCTCAACTCAGTTGCCCTTAGTTTTTAGTACCCCAAAAGCAGGATCTCAACGAGGGACTGAATGGACCCAGGGCAAGCTGTGAGCTACGCTGGCATCAAAATGGGCCAGGCCAAAGTGCCACATACTCAACTATAAGTTGAGAGCATGGTTATGGACAAATGCTATCATGATCCAGAAGTAACGACGAAATTTGGACCCTGCTGGGGTTAGGAAGTCTAACCTGGCCTGAGGACTGTGGTCTGAAATATGTAGTGAGATGTCCTCAGGAAGAACCAAACTTTAAGTTTGATATATCTCATACTGTGTTCATACTGAATGACATCGCTAGAAATATTAGAAGTAAATTTACTATAACTATTTAAGTGGATTACTAACCGAGGAAAAAAGAAAGCAAAACACTCTGGATGGGATCCCGCCCTTAAGCGGATCTCCTAGTAATCTGGAGTAATCTCCTTAGATGAGATTTTGTCCTTGAGTTAATCTCCTGGAGAGGTGGTCTTACCTCTCTTTGTTGATTTATTAATGTTCAACCCCACCTTTGTATCACCACCCTATGTGATTGTTATATAAACTAAGACTGTAAGAGTGAAGGGGGTCAGAGTCAGGATCCAGGGAAGAAGAAGCAGAGAATGTAGGAAGAAGGAGACAAGGCAGGGTTAGAGTCAGAATCTGGAAGTCATAGTCAGAATCGGGGGATCTGAGATCTAGGAATGAGGGGCTAGGAAGGAAGAGTGTGTGAAGTGGGAGAGACAAGAGATTGAATCATCAACAACTAATCAGCAACCAGCTTGGTCCTCCTCCTTCCTTCACCTGCCCATTGCCAACAGCCATCCTGGTCCAGTCTATACACAGCGGCTCGAGAGCACCAAATGCGGGCAGCAAGAGAGCTGCCTGGAGAGCACGTGAACACACATCCTTCTGCGCATGTATATATTTTTTATAGTTGTGTACTTCGGAGAACCAAGAACATCTAACAACTTTCTGGACATTAACAAGTGTAAAATTTTTAAATGATATCCACAGATACAGCACAGAGCAGGGGATGCTTGCTTGGCACATGCCTGACCCAGTTTTGATCACCATCACCCCACAGGATCCTCAAGCAGTACACAGAGGGATCAATGAGCACAGAACTTGAAGTAGCCCCTGAGCATTGCTAAGTATGGCCTCCAACCAAAAATAAATCACTAAATTTAAAGCATAGACCTATAGTCTGCTAGGGTATTTGCCTTGCCAACGGCTGACCTGTGTTCTGTCCCTGTACCCCACTAGGTACCAGAAGCAGCAACTATAAGATATGATCCAAAATCCAACAGAAAAAAAAGGATAATGTATGCGTCAACTCCTCCCAGTCAGTTTTTTTTTTTTTTTGGCTTTTTGGGTCACACCCAGCGATGCACAGGGGTCACTCCTGGCTCTGCACTCAGGAATTACCCCTGGCAGTGCTCAGAGGACCATATTGGATGCTGGAATCAAACCTGGGTCGGCTGCTTGTAAGGCAAATGTCCTACCTGCTGTGCTATCACTCCAGCCTCCTCCCACTCAGTTTTATAGGGCACAGGTTTGGGTTGGAGCCACAGGTGGCAGAACTTTGGGTCTGTTCCTGGCAGTACTTGAGGACACTACTTTTGCCGTAGATTGTACCATGGCAGGCTGCTTGCAAGGCTAGGGCCTGCACTTCTGGCCTCTCTCTGACCCCAGGCATTCTAATTCTCTATAAATCCTGTGAACCTTGTAAGAAGGACACAGACAGGCATGAAGGGGGGCAGGGATGAGGCTCAGCTGGTAGAGGCCATGGCAGGGATGCTGACACCACCATTCAAGCCTGCCTGCCAGTCCAAATGCTAGATCATTTATTGTACATTGCTCATTTTGAATATCTTGGGTGCCATAGCCATGCGCTGGAATCCTGGATTGTAAATGGTTGCATCCCAGAGATATTTCTCTAGGTCACTAATGCATCTTGGGATTCAATTTGGCATCTCTGGGCCAGGGCTGTTGTTGTGCTAAGATGATGCCTGGAGGCACTTTGTGGGCTGACAGCCATGCCAACAAGTGGGTGGGGAGTCCGGTGGAGAGCCGGGGAGGGACAGCCTGGCACCTCTGCCACCATGCGGCTTGGAGATTTAATCCTGGAACCCGAATACCTGGGCCTTACTTGTGGAATCTCTTGGTCATCGGGATTTCATCTGGAGTAGGCAGGGAGACTGCATCTCCTCCATCTGGCGTGCCCTGGTGAAATTGGCTCAGTATGGGGCCTGGAGAGATCTCTGGTTCTGTGGTGTCTTCCAGGACTTACTGTTGTGTTTCTGATCTCTTTGGAGATTTATTTTATGGGTCTCTGAAGCAAGGCCAGTACTAAGAGTTTACAGGGTGGTGCTGGAGTTGGTTTGTGGGAGTGACTGCCAGTGCTTCTATGTGTATTGGGAAGTGGTGGGAGATAGCCCAACCCAATTCTGTGAAAGCCTGGAGATATTAGTCACAAAACCCACATGCCTGAATTTTCAGCAGATTATATCTTGGTGAGGTCTGTCCTGAAATGGTGGAGTTAAGCCGGGGGTATGGCACAGCGGTTTTGGATTGTGGAAGCAAGAGGCTGCTGGGGGCTCTGCTTGGGCAGGCACAGGCCAACTTGGCACCCTCTGATTTACTCCAGTCTGTTCAGCCATGCACAAGATTAACTGTGGCTTTTGGTCTCTTTTGAGATTTATCTATGGGTCTCTAAGATAAGATCAATAAATGAGCTTATATAGCTGAGCTGGAGTAGTTTGTGGGCATGGCTCCCACATACCTAACTTTTGGCCATTCAATTACTTGGTAAACTTGGTCCCAAGTTGTTGGGGCCTGGCCAAAGGCACAGCAGCAATTTTGGGGTGTCAGGAAGTCTGAAGTCACTAGCAGGCTGCTGATACACTTGCCCCACAGGTACAGGTTGACCTGTTGGTGGCATCATACCCCCATCTGGTCACTGTTTCTTTTGAGGTGCACAGGCCTCTTAGTTTAAGAAAGTCCCATTTGTTTATCTTTGCTTCCACTTGCTTGGTCAGTGGCATTTCATTATTGAATATACCTTTAGCTTCAATATCATGGAGGGTTTTGTCGACCTTTTCTTCAGTATACCTTATGGATTCTGGTCTGATGTTGAGGTCTTTAATCTGTTTTGATCTGACTTTTGTTCATGGTGTTAGGTAGAGGTCTGAGCCCCCCCCTTTTTTTTTGCATGTAGCTGTCCAGTTTTGCAAGCACTATTTGTTAAAGAGATTTCCTTGCTTCACTTCATATTTCTTGCTGCCAGAGATTAGATGATCATATATTTGAGGGTGTGTTTAAGGATATTCAGCCCTATTCCATTGGTCTGTGGATCAGTCTTTGTTCCAATACCATGCTGTTCTAATTATTACCTCTTTGTAGTACAGTTTGAGGTTGCCTTCCCCTATTTTAAATTATACTGTAAAACCCTAGTAATCAAAATTGGGTACTGGAGTAGGACTGACTCTCAGACCAATGAAATAGAATTGAAAGTCCAGAGATAGATCTGTATATTTACAGAGAGTAATCTTTTACAAAGGAGAAAAAAGTATGAAATGGAAGAAGGAAAGCTGCATCAACAAATTGTGCTGGCAAAGATGCAAAAAAATGAACTTAGACTCTGTTCTGATACTATGCAAAAAAGTCAAATCAAAATGGATTAAAGATTATAAATTTTTTTAGTTGAATTACTATGAATTACAAAGTTACAAAGATATTTGTAATTGAGGTGTACAATATTCTAACACCAAAGCCTTTACCACTGTGAGCTACCTTCCACCAATGTCCCATTTCCCTCTGTCCCCCAGCTAAAGACCTTAATATTAGACTAGATTCCATAAACTATATTGAGGAAGACCTAGGCAGAACCATTTATGACATTGAAACTGGAGTCATCTTCAGTGATTCAGTGCCATTGGCCAAGTAAGCGGGAGAAAAGATAAACAAATAGGACTACATCAAACTAAGAAACTTCTTCATTGCAAAAGAAATGATGACCAGAATAAATTGACACCCCACAGACTAGGAGAAAATATTTGTCCACTGTTCATCTGACGAAGGATTAATATCCAAAATACAAAAGGCATTGGTAAAATTTTACAAGAGTGAAACAAAAACAATAAATTCCATAGAAAATGGGGAAAAGATAAATAGAAACTTTCTCATAAAAGAGATACAAATGACCAAAAGGCATATGAAAAAAATGCTAGGCAAAATTCATCATTAGGGAAATGCAGTGAGGTTTTCACATATCATAGGTATTACGAACAACCACTGTTGGTGGGGGTATGGGAAAAAAGGCACCCTCACACACAGCTGGTGGGAATGTTGACTGGTCCAGCCTTTTTAGAAAACAATATGGAGGGGCTGGGGTGATAGCACAGCGGGTAGGGCGTTTGCCTTGCATTCGGCCAACCCGGGTTCGAATCCCAGCATCCCATATGGTCTCCTGAGCACCGCCAGAGGTAATTCCTGAGTGCAGAGCCAGGAGTAACCCCTGTGCATCGCCGGGTGTGATCCAAAAAGCAAAAAAAAAAAAAAAAAAAAAAAAAGAAAAGAAAAGAAAACAATATGGATACTTCTCAAAAAACTAGAAATTGATCTCCCATATGATCCAGCAATTCCATTTCATGGCATTTACCCAGGGGCCCAAAACTCTCTTCAGAAAAGACATTTGCATATATGTGGTTATTGCAGAACTGTTCACATTAGCCAAAATCTGAAAACAGCCCAAGTGTCCAAGTGGTTAAAGAAGCTCTCGTACACATACACAATGGAATATTATGCAGCTATAAGAAAAGATGAAATCATTCAATTTATTGCTATGTGGATGGATCTTGAGAATGTCAAGCTGAGTGAAGTTAAAAGAAGAGGGACAGATACAGAATGATCTCCCTCATTTGTGGCTTATAAAGTAACATAATAAAGAATCAAATACTCAGAGGTAACTGAAACTAAGAATTGGTCTTTAATGGAAGCATATCAGTGTAGGAGGAATGGGGAGATAGGACAGCCAGCGTGGGCTTGGGGTGACAACACTGAGATGGTAGTTCAGGGAAGCTGGCTTCTGGTGGAGAGAGTGGTATGTTTTTTGCATGAAACCCTACCATTGTCAGTATTGTAAATTATAATATTATAAATCACAGCACCTAAAATATAATAGAGCATCTTTAGCACTTAAAAATATTTTTCTTCTTTAAAATACTTTTTCAGCTAGTTTCTAATCTACCATATTAATTATTTTTAAATTTTTCATTTATGTTCTACTTCATGGGCCACACCTAGTGGTGCCTAGGGTTTACTCCTATCTTTGCACTCAGGGATCACTACTGGTGAGGTTTGGGGGACCATATGGGATTTCAGGGATTGAACTTGGGTCAGCGATGTGCAGGGCAAGTGCCCTACCCTTTGTATAATTGATTCAGCCCATAACTATATTAGATGTTTTAAACTGAGTATAGGACATATGCTTCTACTTAGAATAGTAACATTTTGGTTTGTAATATAAAGTGTCCCTTAAGGCTACCATGGTCTTTAAAACAATGGTTGCCTCTTTATTTATCCTTATTAACTATGCTTATTATTTTGTACATGCCTAGAATGTGGCTTATGAGCTTTGAAAGAATGAGTTAACTTAGAAGGATGGAGCAGTTGAATTGGAGCTAGACTCGTTGATTGGAAAGTTATTCTACTAGAATCTGGAGTGTAGTGTCTGTAATTTTGAGGGTCACGAGGGTCATAGAACAGATGGTGTTTTTATTCAGACATTTCAAGTGGTATTTTAGTCTGACATGTGGTACTGTAATATAGGACATTCTGGCTAGTGGTCTTGTGAAGTAAGGAATTTAGCAAGTAACAATCATCTGGACAAAGCACAGTATTACTTTGGTGAGAGATTGGTAAGAGTAATTTAGAAAACTCAGGATTTCAGGTATAGGTGACTGAAAGAGATTAAACCCAGTTTTCAAAAGTGGACTTAGCATTGATAATGAAATTGATAATTGCAACTTAATGGTTTTTATTAAGATACAATTAAAAGTCTCATCAACTAATTTAATTAAATTTGTACTAAAGTTTAATTTAAATTCCTGCTTTCCCAGAGTGATTCAATTCTAGGTAAAGTTTTTAGGAACAATGCTTTTTAAATACTGGATTAATTTGGACGAGAGAGCTAGGACGAGGGATAAGATGCTTGTCTTGTATGGCCAAACTGAAATACCACCTGGAGTGATCTGGAGTAAGCCCTGCGCACAGCTGGGTATAGTCCATTTTCTGCCCACAAAAACCAAAACCAAACCAAAATAAAGAAATTCCAGCAATAATATGCTGCATTAATTTTGTTAATTTTCTCTAGTTTTTCTTTTTATTAATTGCCTATGACAGTGTTTTGAATTTTCATTGAATACATCCTATTTGTAGATATTTGTAAAATTATTAAAATGAAATTGAAGCACAAATAAATTAATTGTGCAGCATGTTTTTATTTTGAGATAGTTGAACCATCACTATTGCCTAAAACTACTGAATTTCTAGTAGATTTATATATTTTAATTTATGTATTAATGCATTTTAATGTCAGTTAAAACAACATAAAGAATGAGGTTTTAACATATTACCATTTTCTTCTTGAATAGGTGAATTTGAGAAACAATATTAAAAAAACTTTTTACTGATTGAGGTTCTGTGATTTTTTTTTTTTTTTGCTTTTTGGGTCACACCCGGTGATGCACAGGGGTCACTCCTGGCTCTGCACTCAGGAATTACCCCTGGCGGTGCTCAGGGGACCATATGGGATGCTGGGAATCAAACCTGGGTCAGCCGAGTGCAAGGCAGACGCCCTACCTACTGTGCTGTCACTCCAGACCCAAGGTTCTGTGATTTATAATACTGTTTTTGGTGGCTTCCTATGCACAAAATTCAAACACCACTCTTTTACCACCTGTCTCCCCCAAGGACCCCAATGCTCCTCCCTTTCAAGTCCCATCCCCACTCTGCCAACTCAGTGTGGGTCATTTCTCCTGTTGTGTTATATTTAGCCCTTTGTTGCTTCCTTGCAGTATATGAAAACAGATTTTTAATTATACCTATTGCTTATTTTTGTATTATTTTCACAAAATTAAAAAGTTACATGTGTAACTTAATACTTTGAAAGTTAATGAAGTTGCTGATTAAACTACCTATTAGCATTATGTTTTCTGGGATATTTAACAGATATACTAAGCAAGGTTAGTTTGTTTTGTGTGATTGTGTGTATTTGGTCCTCCTGAGGTTTTTGTGTTAGCATTAAGCCAACTCCTGGAACTGAGTTGTGCAGTCTTTTCTTTCAAAGTTTCTTCTAAATGTGGAAGAAAATTCAGTATCAGAGAATATGTTCCTTAAAGGTTTGAAGGGCCTCATCATAATTACCAACTGATGACCTTTTAATTTATTCTCTGTTTAGCAATTTTGTGTTTTTCTAGAAAATAATGCTTTGATTAAATTCTTAAAACCTATTATTTGGGGACTGGGAAGATTATACAGGAATTAAGGTGCTTGCTTTGCATGTGGCTGAGCCAAAGTTCAGTTTCTGGCACTGTATATGTTTACCACAAATAGGGCCAGAAGTGAAACTCTGAGCATAGAGCCAGGAATTGCAGCAATGCACTGCTAGGTTTGGCCCCCAAAATATGGCTCTCCAATCCCCAAAATAACAACAGCAGCAGAAGAGCTTATAAAAAAGTATTTGCGTTTTTGGTAAATGTTCTGTTGATTTTTAATTTTTTTCTCATGTTGCTTTTCTGTTTGCATTTATCTTTATTATTAAATTTTGGTTTTGGAGTCCCATTTGTGGTGGTGCTCAGGAATTGGTGCTCATTCCTTGGTGCTTGGGGGGTCATTCACTGCTGTGCTAGAGATAAAAGTCCAGCCTTTCTAAATTATAGCATGTGTTTCAACCTCTTTCGCTATCTTCTTGGCTCCTGTCTTTTGGGAAGGGAATCTGCTCTTTTTTTTTTTCCTATCCACTTCTGTCACCCTGAGAATAGCTGGGGAAATCTTTGCTCTTTGTAGGAAAGGAGAGTCAGTCCTAGACTTTACTCAGGCTTTTTCAGTACCATTGCCTTTTGCCTCATAGAAAAGAATTTCGGAAGTAGTGAAGTATAACAGGTTTAGTTTGAGTTAGGGAGGGAGGGAAGGAGGGGGGTAAGAGAGAGAGAGAGAGAGAGAAAAGAGGAGAGAGAGGAGGGAGGAGCAGAGAGAGAAAATCAAGAGATAATGCTGCTTCTTCAGAGTGGAGAAGGAGCCCTAGTCCACATCCCAGCATTAGAGAGAGAGAGAGAGAGAGAGAGAGAGAGAGAGAGAGAGAGAGAGAGAGAGAGAGAGAGAGAGGAGAGAGGAGAGAGGTGGGGAGAGGGAGGGAGGGAGGACAGAGGGAGAGAGAGAGAGAGAAGAGGAGAGGAGAGAGAGGAGGGAGGAGCAGAGAGAGAAAATCAAGAGATAATGCTGCTTCTTCAGAGTGGAGAGGGAGCCCTAGTCCACATCCCAGCATTAGATATGACAGTAGGAAAGCACACATCTCAGAAGAGCAGATGCAGGTGACACATGTGCTTGGACACTGCATGCACAGGCAGCACATGGGCTCAGGCAGCATTTGTGCCTGGCCCTTGTCTTTAAAGTTTAACTTTAAAAAGTTTATTAGGTAAACATTATAATGTTGTATAGGATTCAGGGACTTAGTTATAAATCTGTGTAAACTATATAACATTTGTATATATTGCGTTTAGTTGATTCCTAAACATCTGATTCCATCCTTTGTCTTTCATTTCTTATTATCAGACAAATAGCCTTTAGAATTGTCACTTCTGCCATTTATTTGCATGTGATTTTTTTTTTCTTTTTGGGTCACACCCCTCTGCACAGAGGTTACTCCTGGCTCTACGGCTCTTCACTCAGGAATTACTCCTGGCGGTGCTAAGGATATGGGATGCTGGGAATCAAACCTTTGTCGGCCGCATGCAAGGCAAACGTTCTACCCGCTGTATTTTTTTTTTTTTGTGCATGTGCTTTTGCTTTTTTTATCATTTGGTTGCAATATTTTTAGCAGCACAATAAATATATTCATGTACATGTTTATAAAGCATGTTCACAAAGTCAGTCAAAAAAATATTGCATGTATTTTACTATACCAGGAGACGTAAAGTACAATTATGAAGTTGATATTAATCATTCTCATTCTTGATATTGTTTTTATATTTTTAGTAAAGATACATGTTTCTGTAAAGAATATTTTTATTTTTTTTCTCAGACTTTATACTGTTTCATTCTGAATTTAATTTTTTTGACCATATTTAATATAATTTTTTATTTTGATTTTGGGTCATACCTGACAGTGCTCAGGTCTAACTATTGGCTCTAGCTCAAGGATCAAGCCTGGTAGGCTCGGGGGACCATATAGGGCACTGAGTATTGAAACCAGACAGGCCATGTGCAACACCTTACCCTGTGTATTATCTCTCTAGTTTTTACCATATTTAAAATCTTCAATCCTAAATATATATTTTTTTAGTTATATAAAGTTCAGTTATATGAACAATTTATCTTTTTTGTGGATTGAAGTTGTTATTTTCTTTTTATTCATAGTAGTATAATAGTCATTTCTTGAGCAAGTCTGGTCCACAGAGTAGATTACTTGGCCTATGGCATATATACATGTCTATCTATATGTGTATATATATTTTAAATTTCTAATACTTTCAAAACTTTTGTTTATTTTTTATTTTTGGGCCACATTCAGCGGTACTCAGGATTTAGTCCTGCCTCTGCACTCAGGGGTTACTGCTGGTAGTTCTCGGGTATTCATGTGCTGGGGACCAAATCCAGTTAACTTTGTGCAAAGTAATCGTCTTACCTGTCCCATTTTTCTGACATTTTCTACAGTGGTTGAACCAATTAATACAGTGTAATGTAGTGACCTCTATTCAGGTTATTGCCTACTTGTGCTTTAAAACAAAACAAAACAAAAAACCTTTAGGGTTGGGAGAAAGTGCAGTGATTCTGCCTTGCAAGGAAGCAACCTGACTTCACTCTGTCACACTGCAGATGGCTCTCAGAGCATCACTAAGAGGACTGGTGTAAGCCCTGAACCCAGCCCCATGTGGTCCAAAACAAAAACAAATATAAAAATTTTGAGGCTAGGAATGTAGCCCAGTGGTAGAACACTTGCTTGTAGTTTCATGGATGCTGACCTCGTTTTGATCCCATCACTGAAAAAAAACTCTGAACATATTGCAGTTTATTTCTTTATTTCTTTATTTATTGCTTTTTTGGGTCACACCCAGCGATGCACAGGTGTTACTCCTAGCTCATACACTCAGGAATTACTCCTGGCAGTGCTCACGGGACCATATGGGATACTGGGAATCGAACCCGGGTAGGACTCGTGCAAGGCAAACGCCCTACCAGCTGTGCTATTGCTCCAGCCCCATGCAGTTTATTTTTAAATATTCTCTTTTGATTATAATAAAATATAAAAATGGTATATATAATGAATATTGTGTATCTTGTATATACATTCACAAAGTAAGTTATTTTATCTTATGCTGTCTCTTCATTTTTCATTTTTGTATAATCTGGTATTTTATTTTTTGTTCCTCAGTATTTTAAGTACATCTGAAAGATCGTTTTAATATTTAGACGTGGCTGTTTATATTATTAGTTTTACTACATTGGAAAGGTGATTGTTTCAAATGTTTTTTATTCTTTTTAAATTTGAAGATTGTGTGGTGGATGCTCCAAAATGTGGTGTATTTTCTTTACTGGTGTAGTCATATTAAACTTTTTTTTATGTGATATATTTTATACTGTGATTTTTTTTTTTTTAATTTAAAGGGTTTTGGGCCACACCAGTGGTACTCAATGTCTCCTCTTGGCTTAGTGCTGGCAGGAGTTGGGGTTTGTTCCAGGTGATGCTTGGGGAACTACGTGGTGCTGATAATTGAATGTACATCAGCCCTTTGAGTTGTTATTGCCACCCTACTGCAAATATTGTTACGAATTTTACTTATGCCCTTTTCATGTTTAGACTCTTAAGTACCATTGTTTTACCATTTCATGTACTTTAACATAATAAAAATTAAAAGAGTCTGATAACATCAAGCATAGTCAGTGTTGGAGGGAACAGGAATTTTTCAGTGATAGTACTGAGAAAGGATATTTGTAAAAACTATAGGATTTTAGCGGTTTCCTATTCAGCTGAAAATGTTTACATTACAGCTTGGAAGTTCCACTTTTAGTATTTCTTAGAAACCCTAGAACTCTCATGCAGGGACATTTGTTGCAATTTATTTTCTAATAGCACAAAATTGTAAATAGTATAAATGCCTACCAGTAGAATAGATTATATACTGTGGTTGCTTATTGCTGTGATATTATATAACAGTTGAAGAAGCATAATACAGTTATCTGCATACAGATCTTAAAAACACGATATGATAATCAATCATACAAATAGCAAAATGATAACCAACAAATAACAGTTAAATACATTTAAAGTAATGTATGTCTCTTATTAAATCCAGTATATATACACATCTATGTATAGGTACACATATATATTATAACATGAACCTGAAATGTACATGTCAAATTCTTAAGTCCAATGCCTTAACCACTTGGCCATCCCAGCAACACATGTCAAATTTTTTTTTTAATTTATTTTTTAATTAGTGAGTCACAGTAAGGGTACTGTTACAGATTCACACATTTTTCGTGCTTGTTTTTCCCTCATGCAATGTTCGAGAGCCCATCCCTCCACCAGTGTCCATTCTCCACCACTTATGAACCCAGTATCTCTCCCGCTCCCCTATCTCATCCCCCCCACCCCACTCCGCCTCTGTGGCAGAGCATTCCAATTTGTTCTCTCTCTCTCCTTTTGGATGTTGTGGTTTGTAATAAGGGTATTGAGTGGCCATCATGTTCAGTCTCTAGTCAGCGTGCATCTCCCTCCCTGATCGGGGATGACTTTCCCCCAGCGTGTGAGGCTAGCTTCCAAGCCATGGAGCCAACCTCCTTGTATTATATACTACTATTTTTGGGTATTAGTTTCCTACTTTGCCATTTTATATTCCACAGATGAGTGCAATCTTTCTATGTCTGTCCCTCTCTTTCTGGCTCATTTCACTTAGCATGATACTTTCCATGTTGATCCACTTACATGCAAAGTTCATGACATGTCAAATTCTTGATAGTATTTATCCCTAGTGAAAGGGGAGGAAGAAAACAAAGGAGGTATCAACTTTATTTTAAAGTATAGCATATATAAAAATAAACATCTGAAATATAAATAGTACTTAATGAAATATTTCTTGAGTTCAGGAATTGTTTCCATTTCAGAGTATAGTTGATCATATTAATGGTTGGGTTTTTTTTTGTAATTTGGATATTAGTCTTATTCTTTATATTCTATACAATGTAAGATGTTTCTCCATTATGATCAGATTGTCTTGTTTGCCTTATCTTCATTTGTATATCTATGTGTATGAAATGGGGTGAATGGAACACTTAAATTAGATTTGGCCAACATTTAAATTGCCTACTGCATTTTAGGCCTCTAATCTTGGCCCTCTACCAAACTGAGTATTTGCTAATATCTTTTTTTTCTGTATTTGACTTTTCTAAATATTCACTCATTGTCATTGATCATAATTACTGAATTCTTTTCTATTTTAGGTTAAAGAAGAGATGCTATTTGAAGCGTTAGTTACAAGGAAGACCATGACAGTGGGAGAAAAGTTTATTTTACCATACAAGCTAGCAGAGGTATCAGTAAATTTTTTTTTTAAAGTCAAAGCACTGTGAACACTTTCAGAAATTTGGATTTCTTTTCTTTCTATTAACAGAATGAAAACAGCAAGGTGGTGACAGAGGTCAGAGATACAGCTTTGGTAGAGAGTATTCTTTACATGCAGGAGGCCCTGGGTTTGATTCCTGGTGCATCCTGCTCCATGATCCTTGCTTGAAATTTTCCGATTGGGGTTGGGGAGGTGGTTCTTAAAATTTGATCATGCCTTTTTCATCACTTGGGAACTTACCTCTTTTTTTTATGGGACTCAATTTGTTAATCTTCATAAAGTTATTTTATTAATATGGGGTGCTTAGTGGGTGAATTATAAAGAAGTAGTATTTGACACATTGATGATTCCTTGAGATATTTTCTGACCTCAGTACATCTATTCTAATTATTTCATTTTTATTGTGGTCACTTCTTGCCATTCTTTTATATTGCTTTTATTTTCTTCTTCATCTCTAAAAGATGGGGTACTCTAGTCTAGGTCACAGTGTTTTCCTTTTTCTTTTTTTTCCTCTTTCTTTTTTTCTCCACCCTCTTTTCTCCCTTCCCCTTCTCCTCTTCTCTATATTCTTTTTTTTTTTTTTTTTGCTTTTTGGGTCACACCCAGCAATGCTCAGGGGTTACTCCTGGCTTTGCACTCAGGAATTACTCCTGGCGGTGCTTGGGAACCATATGGGATGCCGAGGATCGAACCCGGGTCGGCCGCGTGCAAGGCAAACGCCCTACCCGCCGTGCTATCACTCCGGCCCCACTTCTCTATATCTTTACCCAGATAATGTACCTAGTCCCATGACTTTAACTATCTTTGTATAGAGTCTTTTGGGTCAGATTTAATGATATATTTAAAGCCATTAATGCTTTCTTTGTTGATGTTGAACAGTCACACTTTTTGAATCTCCCCTATCAGTAAGTCCACATTTTTTCACTATGTGTCTTCCATTTTGAACTTTATAAACAAGAAAAGATAAACCTTACAATATTTTTTTCTTTTTAAATTTTTTTTTGCTTTTTGGATCATACCCAGTGATGCTCAGGAGTTACTTCTGGCTCTGCACTCAGGAATTACTCCTGGCGGTGCATGGGGGACCATATGGGATGCTAGGAATTAAACCTGGGTCAGCCGCATGCAAGGCAAACACACTGTCTGCTGTACTATAGCTCTGGCCCGAAATGTTGGTTTTCTTTATGCTTATCCATCTTTTTATTTTGGGTTTTTGGGTGACAACTGGAAGTTTTTGGGTGCTAATCCCAGGATGGTGCTCAAGAGATTGCTCTCAACAGTGCTTGGGATACTGTACCATGTGGTGCTGGGGATTGAAACTAAGCCTTGGCATGTAACGGTGCACTCCAGCCTGTTGAGCTATTTTTCTAGTCTTTTATTTATATATATATATTTTTTTTTGGGTCACACCCAGCGATGCACAGGGGTCACTCCTGGCTCTGCACTCAGGAATTACCCCTGGCCGTGCTCAGGGGACTATATGGGATGCTGGGATTTGAACCCGGGTTGGCCGAGTGCAAGGCAAATGCCCTACCCGCTGTGCTATCTCTCCAGCCCCAAGTCTTTTATTTATATTTTTAACTTTAAAACAGCTTTCTGAAATTACTTGTGTAACTTATTTATTTCTTGTGTAACTTACACACACATATACACACATATACATGTGTATTTTTATAGTAAATATTTGAAAATTATTTTTGTAACCTGAAATGTTCTAGATATTTGCTTGGTCTTTTATCTACTTTTACCACACATTTCGCATCCTGAGAGATCCCTCCAACCATCATTAACTTAGTGATCACTTCTCTATCCCAGCTGCCTTCTCCCCCAGCTCATGAGGCAGGCATCCAACCGTGGAGCAATCTTCCTGGCCCTTGTCTCTACTGTCCTTGGGTGTTAGTCTCATATTATGTTATTTTAAATTGTACAAATGAGTGCAGCCACTCTGTCTGTCCCTCTCTGACTCATTTTACTTAGCATGACACTCGCCATGTCCATCCACTTATAAGCAAATTTCTTGGATACCAGTCATTTTGATATCAGTAATTTTATTTTAGTCTAGTAACATAGACACTAATTTTTCTCACTGAAATTTACAAATTTATTATCTATGTGGTAGGTTGTAGAATTATGTTTATTTATCCAAATGTAGAAGCTGTAATCTAAGAGAATATGGTTTGAGGTCACAGAGCTAGAATAAGAGAAAGTGGTATGGAAAGTTAATAGAGGTCTTAACTTCCTACTTCTTTCTCTAAATTCAGAGGTATAAATATATACTGATATACAAACTTAAAAGTAATTTTTTGGATTGTAAATATATAAATTTCTAGAGTTTTTTTATAAGTGCCAATACTATATGTTCAGCCCATATTACAACTTCTTACCCTGTCTTAGGTTGTGGTAATATCTGAAATGTTCAATTAAAAAAATAGACTTTTTTTTTAGATTCATAAAAAATTTGAGCAGATAGTTTGAATTAAGTGGGGGAAAGGTTGAGTTTCAAAAAAACTAAATTGCTTAACTCCATAATGAAGAATTAACTACTCTGTGGATAGAGAAATGCTAGCGATTACTGCGGTTAGAAGCTGAGGAATATAAACAGGAATACTGTAATGTTATCATTTTTAAGAGAATTATTAAAATTACATAGTTATTCCTAAAGTTCATTGCTTTGTAAACTTTATTATTAATTAATTTATTTATTATATTGTTAATTATTATTTGTAAACTTTATTTCACAATTTGCAGTTAAAAATATTTTGAACTGAGGTTTGGGGATCTGATATTGATGCACATGTTTGAGGACCTGGGTTTGACTCACTACACTGTCAAAACATTATTTAAGACAGGGTAATGTTTCTTGTTGTTGAATTTTTGGGCTACACCCAGTGATACACCTGACTCTGTGCTCAGAGATCCCTCCTCGTGAGCTTGAGGAACCATATGGGATGTTGGGGTTGAACCTGGGCAAATGCCTGACCTGCAGTGCTATTGATCCAGCCCCCAAAGGAAAATGTTCTGAGGGACCTACAGTTTGTCTTTGATCTTTCATGAGAATTTTAGCTTAATTTTTCTGAGTTGACTAAAGTAATATAACCTACCTATAGAAAACTTTAGCTGAAGACTATTTACATTGAAGAGAAATTGGTATCTAATTCTAGTTCAGGATAATACATTTGTTTTCTTTAAAATTGTATATGACAAATGTCTATGTGACTCTTTGTATTTTGGTGAGATTATTACTAATTATGCTGTACTCATAAACTTTTTTTTTTTAAGGCTGTGACAGTGAGGAATTCTATGGCGAAGTCTTTATATAGTGCCCTTTTTGACTGGATTGTTTTTCGAATTAATCATGCACTTCTGAATAGTAAAGATTTGGAGCAAAATACCAAGGTATATATATGCATTAAGTTATTGTTATTTTTCTCTAAAAGCTTTTAGTAAAATGATTAGTTATGAAATCTAAAGCAGAATTATATAGAGTAATAAGTAATATAATTTTGTTTATTATTCCCTCCTGATTTCTATTTTTATTACCATAGCCGTTTTTCTATATTCTTCCTGGAATTTTTTTCTGTGTATTTACAGATGTATATACAATTGTACTTTTTTTTTCTTTTTTTTTTAAATTTTTTAAAATTTTTTATTGAGTCACCCTGTGGTAAGTTACAAAGTTTTCAGGTTTAAATCTCAGTTATACAATGCTCGAATACCCATCCCTTCACCAGTGCTCATATTCCACCACCAAGAATCCCAGTATAGCTCCACCCCGCCCCCCCACACCCCTAACCCCCCCACGCCCCGAGCCCCCCCACCCTTAGCCCCCCCCCCCCCTCGCTTGTGTAACTAATAAATTTCACTTTACTTTCACTTTGATTGCATACAATATTTCAACAAAACTCACTATTATTGTTTGGAGAGTCTCTCCCCTAAAGTCAGACCTGCTGAAAAGGAAGCATTAGATAATTTGTTTTCCATTGCTGAGGATGAAGAGGTATGAGGTCGAGTGACCACACTTAGCGGCCTCTCAGTTTTATACAATTGTACTTATACAGATTTTCTTTCACAAATAATACTGCTGTGTGTATTGTTTCTAAAGTATGTTGTATATCTTAAAATGCATTGATTTTATTATTTTTAGTAACTTTGTAATTGTATATAGTATGACTACATGGTGTTTAATTTATTGGAATTAAACACCAGCGATATAGTGGCTGACCTTGTTTTGAACCCTGGCATATATGTTCCCTGAACCATCACCAGGTATTATTCTGGAGGTCTCAAATACTGTGAAGGTCCCCAACTGACGCTATAGATCCAAGCAATACCACATCTTCCACCCTCATAATGAACCACTGGCCAGTTGGCTGAAAACTCCTGGAAGTGGTCCACAGGCTGCTGGGCACTGCTTTGGAGGCACCCCTCCTCTTGAAAAAAATGTATTTGGTCTATTTACAAATGGAACTGCGAAAAATACTTGTTACAGCTCCATTCATAAAATTTAAATTTTAATTGCAAATGTTTTAATTGATCTTTCTTTACATTTCTCTAGAACAAAATCCTCAAAAAGGAATTACTGGACTTAATTTGTATGTTTTTAAGTTTTGGAGACATTGGTACAGAGTTTAAACTTTTAAATGTAGTGGAGGAATAGCACAGTGGGTAGGGCGTTTGCCTTGCACGTGGCTGACCTGGGTTCGGTTCTTTCGCCCCTCTGGAGAGCCCAGCTAGCTACTGACAGTATCTTGCTGGCTCGGCGGAGCCTGGCAAGCTACCCATGGCGTATTTGATATGCCAGATACAGTAACAAGTCTCACAATGGAGATATTCTTGGTGCCCGCTTGAGCAAATCGATGAGCAATGGGATGACAGTGACAGTGACAGGGCACAGAGTTTAATTTGCTTGCCTTGCAAACAGTTGATTATAGTTTGATCTCCAGCATTGCATGGTCCCCCAAGCTCAGACCTGGGAGTAGTCCCCATCACTGCCAAGTGTTGTCCCCGAAACCAATATACATAAAAGTCTGGGGAACAGAGAGAAGACAGTACAGGGATTAAAATGCTTTCCTTTCATATATCCAGTTCAGACTCAGGCACCACATATGGTCAGTCCCCCAAGCATTGCCAGGGGAACCTTCACTCGCTACATAAAATTATGGTAACCAATGTCAAATTGCTTTTCTTTGAAAAGATTACATTTTCACCAGTGGTATGTGCAAGTGTCTGTTTCCCTCACCTTTGTTCATTTTTATCTGCCAACCAGAGAAGGAAACTTTACCATTTTATTATCAGTCTTTTCAATGATTGGTGAAAGTCAAGTTTCATATTTTCTTTATTTGTACTCTTTATTATTTTGTTATATATTTTTTGTTCATTCTTTTCCCTCCTATTCTAATATCATAAAATACTTATTCTCATACTTTTAAGGGTGAAAAATCTTAGGTCTAGGTTTTTATTCATCAGGAACTTGTTTTTTGGTTTTTGTTTTTTTTTGCTTTTTGGGTCACACCTGGCAATGCACAGAGGTTATTCCTGGCTTTGTACTCAGGAATTACTCCTGGTGGTGTTCAGGGGACCATATGGGGTGCTGGGAATCGAACCCAGGTTGGCCATGTGCAAGGCAAACGCCCTACCTGCTGTGCTATTGCTCCAGCCCCAGGAACTTGTTTTTTAATGTAGTAGATTTCAAATCCCTAATGATGTGGCTGATTTTAGATAATTGTTCCTATTTTCTTGTTTTTATTTTCTTTTTTCTATTTACTGTTTTGTTTATTTTTATTTAGATTTTATTTCTGTTTTCTTGTTTTATTTATTGTTTCCTCACAGTTTTTCTGGAATATTTTAAGAATAATTTTTATAATTTAATCCTACTGTCTTAAGTATAAAGTGCTGTAACATTAACTTATAATGTTTTATTTGTGTAAGCCCACATTAAAAAAATTATTTGTAATTCTCATCTAAATTACAGAATTAGTTTTTGTTTTTGATTTTTTTTCTTTTTGCTTTCTGGGTCACACCCAGCGATGCTCAGGGGTTCCTCCTGGCACTGCACTCAGGAATTACTCCTGGTGGTACTGGGGGGACCATATCGAATGCTGGGTATCAAATATGGGTCAACCGCATGCAAGGCAAATGCCCTACCTGCTGTACTGTCGCTCCGGTCCCAGGGTTAGTTTATTTTTGAAGGTCATTACTTTTAGTTGTTTATTTTATTTTATTTTTTTGCTTTTTGGGTCACACCCAGCAATACTCAGGGATTACTTTTGGTTCTGCACTCAAGAATCACTCCTGGTGGTGCTCAGGGGACCATGTGGGACGCTGGGAATCAAACCCGGGTCAGCCGTGTGCAAGGCAAACGCCCTACCGGCTGTGCTATCGCTCCAGCCCCTACTTTTAATTTTTAATGAGGTCTTTGAATTAGTAGAGACTTAAATAATACTGTTAAGAATTTAAAATTTATGACTTAATTAAATGACAAAGTTTTACACAAACTTGTAAAATGGAGTAAATTGAGTAGTGAGAAGATTATTGATTTGAGGACATCAGAGCTAAACTCCTATTATTCATAATAAGTTAATGAAAGGTAATTTCTAGAGGTAAAATATCAAGAAATAGAAGAATAAGCGTTGATGTGTTGTAATAGCCCATACTAACTAAACAGCTAAAAGATTTGAGTGTTGACTTTAGGGAGTACATTAAAGATGAATAAGAGACTTTATTGGAATAATCATTTTAAAAATTGTGTAATACTGCAAGCCTTGTACCTATTTTTATTTTTAATTTTTTAAGTTGAATCATTATGAGATACACAGTTACAAAGTGGTCGTGATTTGGTTTCAGTTATACAATGTTCCATCTTCAATACCTTCACCAGTGTCCACCATTATACATTTCCCACCACCAATGTCCCCAGTATCCCTTTGCCTTTTTGCTACTGTTCTCCCCCACACCCCCAGCCTGTCTCTATGGCAGGCACCTCTCTCTCTCTCTTCTCCCCCTCTCACCCCTTTGGGGCATTATGATTTTGCAATACAGATACTGAGAGGTTATCTTTTTTGGTCCTTTACCTACTTTTCCTTTACTTTATCCAGAGTCATCTTTTCCAACTGTCCTTGTCATAGTGGTCCCTCCTCTATCCCAATTGTCTTTGCTCCTTCTCCCCCAGCACTTGAGAGAGGCTTCCAACTGTGAACCAATCCTCATGGCCCTTGTTTCTACTGTCCTTGGGTATTAGTCTCATAGTTTTTATTATAATTTTTATATCCCACAAATGAGTACAATAATTTTATGTGTGTCCTCCATCTGACTGATTTCATTCAGCATGATACTGTCCATGTCCATCCATTTATAAGCAAGTTTCATGACTTCATTTTTCTTAACTGCTGTATAGTACTTCATTGTGTAGGTGTTGTACCTGTTTTTAAAATTAAAGTTTTAAAATTGTTACCTTAAGAAAGTACATATTTTGATGCTAATTTTATTCCTAACTTGATTAAACATACATACTAAGAAGTTCTTAAAGAAGAAGAAATCTATTAGGATATAGAAGTCAGATAGAAAAATTACATGGCCAATTTGACATAACCAGGGGCAACCAAGATCTTCAGTTAAATAACATTTTTTTGTTACTGATTTTGGGCCACATCTGACAGTGCTCTGGGCTTATTCCTGGCTCTAAACTCAGGGATCACTCCTGGTGGGACTCAGGGGGACCATATGGAATACCAGGGATTGAACCCAGGCTGGCCATGTGCAGGGCAAATGCCCTACCTCTTTTCCCTTAAGTAACATTTAAAAAAAATATTAGTTATCGAATTATCATGAATTATAAAGTTACAAAGACATTTGTGATTGAGTTTCAGGCATGCAATATTCTAACATCAATCCCTTCGCCAGTGTCCACTGCCCTCCACAATGTCCCCAGTTTCCCTCCCACCCTCAGCCAGCCTACCTCTGTGGCAGGCTCCTCTAGTCCCTTCTGTAGTCTTTCTAGTGTTTCTTCCTCGTATTCCCTGCACTCCCCTGCTCTCCTTCTCCCTCACACCACCACCAACACCCCCTGCTTCAGTGACACGCCTCCCCCCCACCCCATACACACCCCACCACCACCAGCAACAACACCCCTGGCTCAGTGGCAAGCTTCTTGCTGAAGAAGGTTGTGCTCTTCTTGTGTTCTTCGTTTACATTGCCTTAGGGTATTTTGATATTTCCTTAGGAAGTTTCTTTAGGTCCCACATATGAGGAAGAGCATTCTGAGTGATTTAACTCTCCCACTTGACTGATTTCACTCAACATGATCCATCCGCATAATAGCCAATTGCATGGTTTCATCTTTTTGTGTATATGTACCATAGTTTCTTATCCTTTCTTTATTCTTTATTTTGGGCATTTGGATTTTTTCCAAAATTTGACTGTTGTGAATAGTACTGCAATGAACATAGGAGTGCAGATGTCTTTTCTGAATTGTGCTTTTGGCCATTTGGGGTATATTTCCAGGAGTTGAATTGCCTTAAATAACATTTTTAGGATGGAACAGGTTTGGGCCATACCTACCAGTACTCAGGTGTTATTCCTGGCTCTGGACTCAGGAGTAATCCTTGGTAGTATCCAGAAGAGTGCTCTGGGGACCATAAGTAGTGCCAGGGATTCACTGGGGTCAACTACATGCCTTATTTCTTATACTGTTTCTCTGGTCCCTAAGTAACATTTTGATATCCCTCTTGTTATTTTTATGCCTTTTTGGGTTTTGGAGTTAAGGGACTTCTGGGATTAGCAGGCCACTAATTCATATTTGTATATTTCTATAACATAATCTATGATCTTTGGATTTATTTTTATCCTTAGGATAAAAAAGAAAAACATGAAGAGAAGATAAAAAGTGACTTTTGTGGTTTATTTTGATTGAACACTGGGCCCCTACTGCTGTAGAAGAACTTTAAATACTTTATTATTTATGTTGTGGATATTTAATAAATACATTTGGGCATCATTTTAAAATCATATGATTCTTTATGTTTTACAGACTTTGTCCATCGGTGTTCTTGATATTTTTGGGTTTGAAGATTATGAAAATAACAGCTTTGAACAATTCTGTATTAATTTTGCTAATGAGCGTTTACAACATTACTTTAATCAGCATATCTTTAAATTGGAGCAAGTGAGTATCTAATTGCATTTAATCTTCCACCCTCCCAGTAATCCTTTCCTCAAAAACATCCACACTTTTTGTTTGTGACAAACCTTCAGAAGATATATTTATTTAACTTTTAAAATTAAAAAATTAAAAACTAGGTTTAGAGGTATTCATAAAGGAATAAGGAAATAAAGGAACAAATAGTTTAGAGGTATTTCCAAAATTTATTATTTTGTTTTTTTGGGCCACACTCAGCTGTGCTCAGGATTTACTCCTGGCTCTGTGCTCAGGGATCATTCCTGGTGGGCTCAGAGGACTACATGCAGTGCTGGAGATCAAATGCAGATCAGCTGCATGCATGGCATGTTCCTTACCCACTGTACTATCTCTCTGGTCCCTAAGATTTATATTTTAAAATAACAATGACATTGACTTAAAATGCATCTAGACCAATAAACGTTTTAACCTGCGATGCAGAAAAGATTAGAATTTTCTTTTAGAAAATGAACTATTTAATGTATATTTAGCAGGGGATTTGAAACTAAAAGGTCGAAGAAGAAAGGAGATAGCATATGAGCCATTTGAAGTATTAATACATGATTGTGTTTTGAATCAAGGTATTGGCAGAGGTAAAGTGGAATGAGACAGATCAGAAGAGGTTTCTGTGATCTGAAAGTACATTTTCCATTGCATTTATAATACTGTTGCCTTCTTACTTTCTTTCATTGCTTAGAATTATTCAGGTCATAGATTCATTAATATCTTAACCAAGTGCCAGTGAGGCAGGCATTTAAGATAAAAATAGGAAAGTTCATTAAGTTTTCTCTTGCTTATTCCACTTTCAGTGACGTCAATCAGGTTGACCAGTTTTGCCTTGGAGAACACTTAAAAACGTGAACAAGGGGCTGGAGAGATAGCACAGCGGGGAGGGCGTTTGCCTTGCACGTGGCCGACCTGGGTTCGATTCCCAGCATCCCATATGGTCCCCTGAGCACCGCCAGGGGTAATTCCTGAGTGCAGAGCCAGGAGTGGCCCCTGTGCATTGCCAGGTGTGACCCAGAAAAGCCAAAAAAAAAAAAAAAAAGCAAAAACGTGAACAAAATATATTTGAAGTCTTCAAATAAGAGAGGTTTTACAATTTGGAGAGGATAATTAAGTCTAAAGATATGTTTTGAAATGACTAATAACAATGATAAAGATTCTCAAGAAATTCATACTAAAAACACAGGGACATGATTAACCAGAAACAGTGATAAAGAATAATGTTATTGATCTTGTACATATTAAAAAAAATCAGAAATAATAAAATACACTCAACAACTTTGTGTCCATTGTAGACTTTGTCAAATGATATAAAAACTTTTCAGAATTAATGTAGAAGAAATACAAAATTTAGTAATTTAGCTAATAAAGAAATTTGTACCTAAAAGAATTTCCATAAAGAACATGTAAGCCACAACAAGTCCTTCAAGGAGTTCTACCTCTATGGAAAGAAGAGATTAGTTTGATGTAAATTTTTACGTGGCACAGAAAAAAGAGGAGACAGTTCTCATTGCATCTTAGGGAACCAGGATAATATGGCACTCAAGTCTGTCAATCATATTGTTAGAAGTGGAAATTAAGATCAGTTTTACCTATAAACAGAAATTTAAATAATTTAAATATTAGCAAACTAAATCTAGCAAGGTATAGATAAAGGATAATAGTCAGGAACAAGAAGAGTTCTCTAGCCATCAGCCATTTTTTTTGCAGAAAAGATGAAGAAACTCATTATGATCTTAATAGAAATTAAAATTACTTGATAAAATTAAATATCAATTTATGGTTAAAAATAATCTCTTAGCAAAATGAGTATAGAAGGGAATTTTCTGATAGAGAACATTTACAGAAACCTAAAGCTAGTATTATTCTTATTGCAAACAAACTGAATACTCTTTCTCTGTGATTAAGAACAGATTGGGGGCCTGGAGCAATAGCACAGCAGGTAGCGCGTTTGCCTTGCACCCGGCCGACCTGGGTTCGGTTCCCAGCATTCCATATGGTCTCCTGAGCACTGCCAGGAGTAATTCCTGAGTGCAAAACCAGGAGGTAACTCCTGTGCATTGCCAGGTGTGACTCAAAGAGAAATACAAAACAAAAAAAATTAAAAGTCAAAACCAAAAGCCCCCCAAAAAGAAAAAGAACAGGTTGGGGTGGGAGCCAGAGAGATAATACAGGGTGTAAAGCACTTGACCCTGTATTATCTTGCATCCCACCAACATGGTTCTAATCCCCAGCACCACATAACGTCCCTTGAGTACCACCAGAGGTCAGTCATGAGCACAGAGACAGTAACAGCTCTTGAGACCACTGGGTATGGTCCCAAAATTTCCCCATAAAAGGGAAAATGAGAAGATTGGGGCTATATTGATAGTACAAAACTGGTTCTATCCTTAACCCCAGCCAGTATCACTCAAACACCTTTCAGCAGTACTGCATTCAGGTTTTAGCATTCAGCTGTGTGGCCCGGTTTGCCAGTGGTCACAGGAGTGGCCATTGGATCCATTGAACACTACTTGCGACACCCCCAACATTCCGCACCTTCTTTCCCCAATAGAAAAGTCAAACTTTTCTGAAAGCTTTTAAACGTTTTGATTTTCAGACCTCTAAAGCTATATTCATAGGGCCTGGGGTCATCTAAGAATGGTTCCAGGCCCGGACTAGACAATTCAATGTTTGGCTTGGGAATTTGATACTAGGAACCATCTGGGCATGTCAGGTGTAAGCCCCTGATCACTAAGCTGTCTCCCTGGTTCCTTCTGAAAAGTTTTTATTATGAACGTAGACATGTCAGAGAATCCAAATTGGCAGTAAACTTAAGGAAAGAATTTTGCTTATTAAGCATCAGGGAAATTAGAATTAAAACCACAGTGAGGGCCCGGAGCGATAGCACAGCGGGTAGGGCGTTTGCCTTGTACGCGGCTGACCCGGGTTCGATCCCCGGCATCCCATATGGTCCCCCAAGCACTGCCAGGAGCAATTCCTGAGTGCAAAGCCAGGAGTGACCTCTGAGCATCGCTGGGCGTGACCCAAAAAAAGCAAAAAAAAAAAACAAAAAAAAAAACCACAGTGAAATGTCCTTGGGAATTCCCTACAATGAAAACACTTGTCGTACAAGTAATAGAGATACTGTGTACAGAGATGTCCTATACATAGAGATATTGGATGCATAAATTGGTGCAACTGATTTTGGAAGTTAGCAATATCTACCAAAGTTTTGCACATGTAGTTATTACCCAGGGCTTCAGTCTCAAAATAACATGTAGGGATACTAAAAATGCTATGCATTAATATTTATGTAGGCTTTATTTTTAATGACCAAAAAATGGAAGTAACTGATGTAGTTGAATGAATAAATTGAATATATATGTGTATGTATATAAAATAGAGAAAATACTTAGTAATTTTGATTGCTTATAGTCATGTGGGAGAGATGTCTTCTTTTTCTATTTTTCCATAGTGTTCATTAGATAGTTCATTGCAACAAAGCCAGCCCTAAGTTTTGATGAGAGGTATCACAAGTTGGACACAAACCAAACTTATATAGCTGTATATACTTTGTAAAGAAATCTGACATATGACATCAAGATTTTTCTGACAGAAATTACATACTGTTCCGTGATGTAGTTTGGTGATTTAAAGAGAAAGTTTTGACTATTAAGACTGGCAAAAAATTCTTAGTCCTTGTTTCCATATGCCAGTTACTTTTTGCAAGCTGAATAAACTGTTAATTTATTATTTCCTAGGAGGACTATAGAACTGAAGGTATCAGTTGGCATAATATAGACTATATTGATAATACCTGTTGCATAAATCTTATTAGTAAGAAGCCAACAGGACTGCTCCATCTTTTGGATGAGGAAAGCAAGTGAGTATTATTATGTTCCATTTAAAAAGAAATTCACCATTTCTGTTCCTCAAATGTATTTAAGTCTAAAGTTTCTTATGTTATCAAGGGGGAAAAAAAATGATTCCTTTATCTCCTTTTTTGTGTGTTTGTAGGAAAACTGGATAAGCTTCACTTTTTTCTTTAGTCATTTCCAAATTTTATGTACAGATCACTTTGATACAAAAGTGATATATAGATTTTTTTTTAATTTCTTCTTGAATTGAGCTTTATACATGAGCCGTATGTACAGCCTTCACTTTTAGTAGAGAGTAGTCTGCTGTAATAGTCATGCTGCCAGAGCTGTGGAGGTGGTAAAGTAGCAGCATGTACCTCCTATTTGCCATCTTGTTAACACTGTTCATCATACTAAACTTAAAGATAAGCTTTAGAAGTAAAGCTTTATCATTTTTCAGAGTGTTCTTAGTCCCCAGTACTCCTACTCCTCCTTCTTTAGAGACTCACACATTTTCTTACGCAGTAAAACATAAACACACACAGACATACACACACATATGCACGCTCTCTCTCTGTCAGCATGACTCTGAAATCAACCTTCTTATTTTGGAAGCTTCTGGAGCAGGAACTCACATATAAACAAGTGTGGTTTTTCTTGTGTGTTGTTGATTGTGACTGCAGAGCCTGGCAAGCTACCCGTGCGTATTGGATATGCCAAAGACAGTAACAATAAGTCTCTCAATGAGAGACGTTACTGGTGCCCGCTCGAACAAATCGATGAGCAACGGGATGACAGTGACAGTGACAGTGATGTCATAAGTGATTTGATACTCATTGTTGAGAATCCTTTGTGTTTGATACGTGATGAGATTGTTTTTGATTATTTTATTGTCACAGAAAGAACAAAAATGTTGACTCAATTCAAGAAGCTGTCAGATAGCTAGTTAAATGATGGACTGGAAATTGAAATCCTCGGTGTATCCCATCTTTATTAATTAACCTTGGCAAATATTTTTATGTCCTAATCATCTGTTTTCTTGCATGTAGAAATGAAATAATGATGATAAAAGATAGTGCTGTCTGGTATATATTTTAATGTTGTGGTGAGCAACAGTTGCATCAGTGGATATCTTATTAAAACATTAGTGAAAGGGGGTTTTTATGTCTGATGTGTTCATCAAACATAATTTCATTGAATGCACATCTTATAAAGAATATATTCTAGTATCCATTCAGTAGAATTCCAGTAGATGGGATCCAGGTTGGTGTTAAATAAAACTCGGATGGTGATGTAGCATTCAGAGGTAAATAGTAGATCTAAGACTACCATGCAGAATAGCTTTTGGGGAATACTAAATTAAGAGTTTTGAAATGAGTAATAATGTTTCATTACCTCCTGTCCTTTTAATGTTTGTTGAGTTTGTTAACCTGTGGAGAGATTCCCCCCCCCATCTTTTCCTGTTAGTAATAAAAACTTGTTATCATGACTGTTTTCCTCCCTTTGTGAACATCTTTCTCCACTTCTAAGGAAGAGAAAATAAATCACTAATTTTTTGATTACTTGGGATTAGAAGGTAAAAATGTTACTTAATGTCAATTATGTATAGCCTGTTGAAAGTTACGAGGTGAAAATGAGATGAGTTTTCTTCCTAAAGAAGACTATTCTGTGATGCAGTAGAATTTATACTCTGCCATACATTGACAAAGATTAGGTTTAGGTGCTTAAGTTCATCTCTGTCTTGATGATCTATAAATTTTGGGGTAGGAGAGGCAAAGTTACTCTGGTATGATTGTAGGAAAATTTACTGTGATAATTTGTTTTGATAGTGTGAAACAAGGTAAGATTAGAATCATTTAACCTATTATTTAGAGGTTGTTGCTGTCATTTTCTGTTTGAAATGGTAAAGGTTGTGCTGTTGACCTGTCAGCATCCTGGGTCCACTAGATGGGTCCATTATTATTTGGAAACTTTCTGTTTGTAGATTTCACATATATTCAACAGAGATTCAGTATCTGAATATTAGATGTGAAACTGCCAGTCAAAAAGCTTACCTTATATATAGAATATCAGAGTGGGAGACTAATACCCAAGAACTGTAGAAATAAGTACCAGGAGGTTGACCCCATGGCTTCGAGGCTGGCCTCACGTTCCGGGGAAAGAGCAACTCAGAGAAGCGATCACCAACTACATTGTAGTTGAAGGCCATGTGGGGGAAGGGAGTTGCGGGCTGAATGAGGGCTAGAGACTGAGCACAGCGGCCACTCAACACCTTTATTGCAAACCACAACAGCTAATTAGAGAGAGAGAACAGAAGGGAATGCCCTGCCACAGTGGCAGGGTGGGGTGGGGGGGGAGATGGGATTGGGGAGGGTGGGAGGGACGCTGGGTTTACGGGTAGTGGAGAATGGGCACTGGTGAAGGGATGGGTTCCCGAACTTTGTATGAGGGAATTATAAGCACAAAAGTGTATAAATCTGTAACTGTACCCTCACGGTGATTCTCTAATTAAAAATAAATAAATTATTAAAAAAAAAAAGCTTACCTTAAAGAACTTTGAACATTTTTTTTAAATTTTTTATTGAGTCACCATGTGGAAAGTTACAAAGTTTTCAGGTTTAAATCTCAGTTATACAATGCTCGAATACCCATCCCTTCACCAGTGCACATATTCCACCACCAAGAATCCCAGTATAGCTCCGCCCTGCACCCCCACACCCCTAACCCCCCCACGCCCCTAGCCCCCCCACCTTTAGCCCCCCGCCTGTGTAACTAATAAATTTCACTTTACTTACCTCCCCCCACCCCCCACCTCTCTAGCCCCCCACCCCGCATGTGTAACTGATAAATTTCACTTTACTTTCACTTTACTTTGATTAAATTCAATATTTCAACAAAAAAAACTCACTATTATTATTTGGAGTTTCTCCCCCCTAAAGTCAGACATGCTGAAAAGGAAGCATTTGATAATTTGTTTTCCATTGCTGAATGAAGAGATATGAGGTCAAGCAGCCGCACTAGCAGCCGCACGGTTTTGGATTTCTGTATTTCAGTATTTTAGTAACTAAGTCCAGAGAAATGTCTGCCAGAAATTGCATCATTGCAAGCTTGTACCTTTCAGCTACTTTATATTCCACATATGAGTGCAATCTTTTTATGTCTGTCTCTTTCTTTCTGACTCATTTCACTCAACATGACACTCTCCATGTTGATCCACTTATATGCAAATTTCATGACTTCATCTTTTCTAACAGCTGCATAGTATTGCGTTGTGTAGATGTACCAGAGTTTCTTTAACCAGTCATATGTTCTCGGGCACTGGGGATTTTTCTAGATTCTGGCTATTGTAAACAGTACTGCAATGAACATATAGGTGAGACATCATTTCTACTATAATATTTTGCATCTCTGAGATATATTCCCAGAAGTGGTACTGCTGGTTCAAATGGGAGCTCAATTTTCTAATTTTTTGAGAAGCGTCCATACTGTTTTCCAAAAGGGCTGAACCAGTCAGCATTCCCACCAGCAGTGAAGGAGAGTCCTTTTCTCCCCACAACCGCATGAATACTGGTTGCTTTTGTTCTTTTGGATGTGGGCCAGTCTCTGTGGTGTGAAGTGGTATCTCATTGTTGTTTTATTCTGCATCTCCCTGATGATTAGTGATGAAGAGCATTTTTTTCATGTGTCGTTTGGCCATTCGGATTTCTTCTTTGAGAAAGTTTTTGTTCATTTCTTTGGCCCATTTTCTGATGGGGTTGGATGTTTTCTTTTTGAAATCACAACTTTTAAGCAGGGCATTCACTTTACCACACAAAAGTCAGACCTTCCCCTAGCCCTTACATATTTTTGTTTGGTTTTTGTTTTTTATGTTGTTGGGATCAAATGCAGGTGTTTACACTTGAGAAACGTGAATTCCACTACTGTACCACATCCTCTGTCCCAGGCAAATCACAATTTTTGATATCTCATTTATAAAATCACTGTCACTGTCATCCCATTGCTCATCAATTTGCTCGAGCGGGCACCAGTAACTTCTCCATTTGAGACTTGTTACTGTTTATGGCATATCGAATACGCCACAGGGAGCTTGCCAGGCTCAGCCGTGTGGGCAAGCTACTCCCAGTAGCTTGCCGGGCTCTCTGAGAGGGGCGGAGGAATCGAACCCAGGTTGGCCATGTGAAAGGCAAACGCCCTACCACCTCATTTATAAAATATGAATATAAATCCTTGTATTACTTTAGTTATGAGAATCACACCACATGGTATGTTAAAAGTCTGAAGGTTGCTTAATATGTAAGATATCATTATGATTATAATGTTTTTAAGTCCATATTTATTGCTGCATCTCTCTTACTATTTTTTTGTTTTTAATTCAGCTTCCCACAGGCTACAAATCAAACATTGCTAGACAAGTTTAAGCATCAACATGAAGAAAATTCATACATTGAATTTCCAGCTGTGATGGAGCCTGCTTTTATCATAAAACATTATGCTGGGAAAGTTAAATATGGGGTAAAGGTCAGTAAATTTTTCATTGAATATATATTTAGGGCAGAGGGCATGTTTTTAACTCTATGACTTTCCCCATCATGTCGTTGTGGAAACTCACATTTGGGGACATTTATAAAATTATAAAGTTTTTTCACTCTATTACTAACTTAGGTGATGTTTTTGTTGAATTCCTCCCGAAGATAAATTTGAAGGTGGAAGTTTAACTTAATAATTGTTTCAGATATAAAAGAACTAATAGTAATAGCTATATATGAAATCCATTAGTTCATATCATTTGACATTTTTGTCTTCTCTGTATTCTCTATGAACCTATAAAAGGTTTGTGTTTTCGTGCACCATTAGTGTTTGTGAGCTTATCTTCTTTTTTTTTTTTTTTGGGTTACACCTGGCGATGCACAAGGGTTGACTCCTCCTGGCTTTGCACTCAGGAATTACTCTTGGCAGTGTTCAGGCGACCATATGGGGTGCTGGGAATCGAACCCGGGTTGGCCGCGTGCAAGGCAAATGCCCTACTTGTGTACTGTCATTTCAGCCCCGAACTCCCCTTCTTGCATATATATGTATATATATATATGTATATATAATACATATTTTTAATTTTAATGAGTCACTGTGAGATACAGTTACAGACTTACAAATTTTTGTGATTACGTTTCAATCAAACTATGTTCGAGTACCCATTCTTCCACCAGTGCCCAGTATCTACCACAAATGTTCCCAGTGTCCCTCCCACCAACCCCACCCTTTCCCACATCCTGCCTCTGTGGCAGACACATTCCATCTTAGTCTCTCTTTCCTTTTGGGTGTATGGTTTGCAATATAGGCACCAAGCAGTCATCATGTTTGGTCCATAGTCTACTTTCAGCATGCATCTACCATCCTGAGTGGTCCCTCTAGCCATCATTTACTTAGTGGTCTCTTCTCCATCCCACTTGCCTTTCCTCCAGCACATGAGATCAGCTTCCAAGCCGTGAGTCAATCAATCCTCCTGGCCCTTATCTCTACTGTCCTTAGGTCTTATTCTCCTATTATGTTACTTTATATTCCACAAATGGGTACAGTCATTCTGTGTCTGTCCCACTCTTTCTGACTCATTTCGCTTAGCTGATACTCTCCATGTTGATCTACTTATATGCAAATTTCATGGTTTTATCTTTTCTAACAGCTGCATAGTATTCCATTGTGTAGATGTACCAAAGTTTCTTTAACCAGTCATCTGTTCTTAAGCACTCAGGTTTTTTCCAGATTCTGGCTATTGTAAATAGTCCGAGCTCCCCTGCTTTTTTTTTTTTTCTTTTTGGGTCACACCTAGTGATGCTCAGGGGTTACTCCTCGCTCTGCACTCAGGAATTACTCCAGGTGGTGCTCAGGGGACCATTTGGGATGCTCGGAATCAAACCCGGCTGCGTGTAAGGCAAATACCTGCTGTACTATCGCTCCAGCCCCACCAAGCTCCCCTTCTTAATGAATGTTTTGAAGCTTAATTTTTTTTTTTTTTTTGGTTTTTGGGTCACACCCGGCAATGCACAGGGGTTACTCCTGGCTCTTCACTCAGGAATTACCCCTGGCGGTACTCAGGGGACCATATGGGATGCTGGGATTAGATCCCGGGTCGGCCACGTGCAAGGCAAATGCCCTACCCGCTGTGCTATCGCTCCAGCCCCTGAAGCTTAATTTTTGTAGAAAGGAATCTCCATAATTTTGTCCATTTCTTGTTTATCACTGGTGAGCCCTTTAATCTTCAAACACTTTGTTATTTAAACCAGCATTTAAGGCACTTTCCCAGTATGTGAATATGTGTGATTGTGTGATTGTGTGTGTGTGGTGTGTGTGTGTGTGTATATGTGTGTGTGTGAGCGCGCACGCGCGAGAAAGAGAGAGAGAGAGAGAGAGAGAGAGAGAGAGAGAGTAGGTATGGATATATACATGTTCATATAAATAGATGTAGCTGTTTGCCATGTAAAAATGAAGTATTCTATGAGAGAAAGTAGTAAAATACTGAATATTTACTGTGTAGATTGAAGAATAGCTCTCTAAAAAACGTAAATTTTCAAAATTGACCCTGAAGTGTCTCCTTAATGAAGAGGTGAGATGATAAACCAATATATGGGCCAGTTGATAACTACTGTTCCAGTCCATGAGATGGAAAGTGTATAATGAAATAATTAAGAACAGGACAGTGCTACTAGATTATAGCAATAATTATAATCTAGTTATGGGTTATAGAGCAAGGGAGATAGTGGCATGAAATGAATGGAAAGTTATTTCTTCCAGTCTTCTAGGTAAAGTTAAGGGAGCTTGGTTGTAATTGAAGGAAGGAGAGCCATGAAAAGATTTTAAATGTGGTGTTTGTGTAATTTTTTTGTTTTTGGTGTTTTGTATATTTTTTAAGGACTGCTTTTCCTTACTTTAGAGAGAAGAAATAGCCGAATAAGAGTGTAGAAGCTAGGAGATCATTTAGGTAGTATTTTCATATAGCAGAGGTAAAACGTTAAATTGAGGCTCTGTAGAGATGTAGGACATTTACATGGTTATGAGATGTATTTTAGAAGGTATATTTAAAAATCTTACTGATGAGTTCTTGATTGAATAAGAGACTTCTTTGTAGATCTAGTGGATAAGGTTAAGGTTCTGAAATTCGACACGAAGAGCACTTTTAAAACAATCATTAAGAATAATGTGAGTTGGGGCTGGATTGATAGCATAGTGGGTAGGGCATTTGCCTTGCACTCGGCCGACCTGGGTTTGAATCCTAGCACCCCATATGGTCCCCTGAGCACCGCCAGAATAATTCCTGAGTGCAAAGCCAGGAGTAACTCCTGTGCATCGCCGTGTGTGACCCAAAAAGCAAAAAGAAAAAAGAATAATATGAGTTGCTGCAGAGATAGAAATGGCCCTGAACTTTGCAATAGGCCGTTTTCGCAAGGCTGCTCCAGACAGGGGTAGGTGCCTTCCCTCCACCTACCCCCTAGGAACTTCGGCGGGCACCGTTTTCTAGACGCCAGCGATAAGCTCCAGTTACAAGTCACAGTGGCACCAAATGCCAGGCCTCACAGGACTGGGGAGGAGTGGGCAGTCCTCCATTCCCCCACCCCAGGGCTCTGAGAAGATGCCATACCAAGCCGCCATCTACTTAAGCGCCCACACAGCTAGGATCCAGAGACACACAAACGAACCTCGGTCCTGAGCAACTTGTTGCAGTGACCTCTTCAGACCCTAATTATTAAAATTTTAGAATTCCTAAAGCGCATGGCAACTCTTGCAGCCACGTGACATTATATTGCATCCATAACAAACAATACAAAACACATTGTCTAGCATTGCCTTTTTGGCAGGTATGAGTGGTGGTGGGTCTGGTCTCAAAATATTGAAGGTAAGTAAAGTAGAGAAAGAGAGTATTATGCAAATTGTCTGCCACACAGACTGGGGCCGGCGGGATGTGAAATGGGGTGAGGGGGGTTACGGGGGATTTTGGTGGTAGTTAATGAGCACTGGTGAAGGGATGGCGTTGGATGACTGTATGATCGAAACTCACGCATGAAAGCTTTGTTACTGTACCTCACACTGTTAAATTAAAAAAAAAAAAACAAAGAATAACAGAGTTGGAGCTGGAATGATAGTACACTAGGTAGGGTGCTTGTTTTGCATGCCTCTGACCTGGGTTTGATCTCTGGGGTCCGTTTTTGGTTTCCTGAGCATAGCCAGATGTGACCCTCAAATTCAAGATTTAGACTTACTCGGGACTGAAGAATAGAGGATTTAAAATATTACTTAAAGGATAGACACTTGCATTTGGAAAAAAAGTAACTTCTGGGGATAAAAGCCAATTTTAGGATCATAGTTACCTATCCCTCAAAGTTAATAGAGACTACATCTTAAATGTTCTTACAACAAAAAGAAATGATAGTCAAGTGGCCTGTGAAAGCTAATGCTAAGATGGTAATATTGAAATATGTAAATATAACAAATTGTCACTTGTGCATGATAAATGTACATTATTTATATTACATATCAGCACTTTAAAATAGTACAGTTTAAAATGGAAGCAAATTCTTGAGCTCTATAAATCACATAGTAGTAGGTGTATGTACAAAATCTGGTGTTAGGATTCTTTAATTTCCTCCTTAGCTCAATCTTCCCCACTAGAGGTCACCACTATCCTAAGTTTTAGTTATCCTTAGTTTTTGGGTTTTTTTTTTTTTGGTGATAAATTTCAGAGAAATGGAGTCATTATTTGTTTTTGTGAATACTAATCCATGTTATCAAATGGAATGAAAGTAAAAGAAGATAGGAAAGATATCCCATGTAAACCCTAACTATAAAAGACAGCTGGCTTAACTGTCTGACAAACTAGACTGCAAGGCAAGAATTTTTTTTTTGAGTTAAATGGACACTTATAACAATACAAACATGAAGAATACATGTTTAACTGGAAGAAACTTTCACAAAATTACATGTACCTAATGACTTCAATTGAATACACATAGACTAAAAAATGAGCAGAAGTAGAATTATACTAATATTACTATCATATAAATTTTATATATGTGTATATGTATATACATATATATATATATACACACACACATCTCAGTAACAGTAAGCAAGCACAATCATTATAAATTGAAAAATCACTGAGTGATATTCTGGCATAACATGACTAGCCCTGGGTATTTAGAAATAGAGCAAATTTCTTCTAAATAATCCATAATTAAAAACAACACAGCTAAGGGACTGAGGTAAGAAATTGCTCAAAGGGCTAGAGTGTATGGGTGGCATACACAGGTCTCTGAGTTCTGTTCCTAGGAATATATAGTCTTGGTGGCCCTCAGCATTGGTGGAGTCCACACTCGTGCCCACCTCCAGGACCTCCCTCCCATGCCCCAAACCACGCTAGCTCAGTTAAAACAGTAAAACAGTAAATACTCAAAGTGAATGTTCATGAAAGTACAACAGTATCAAAATTTGCAGATGCATTTAAAGCAGTGCTTTCTTTTTATTTATTTTTTTTAGCTTTTTGGGTCACACCTGGCGATGCACAGGGGTTATTCCTGGCTCTACACTCAGGAATTACTCCTGGCGGTGCTCAGGGGACCATATGGGATGCTGGGATTTGAACCCGGGTTGGCTGTGTGCAAGGCAAACGCCCTACCCGCTGTGCTATCGCTCCAGCCCCTAAAGCAGTGCTTTATAACTAGATGTATATATTAGAAAAAGGATAGTTGAAAAACAGAAATGATCCCTGAGTATAGAGCCAGAAGTAAGTCCGAACACTACTGAGTGTGATTCTCAAACAAAAACAAAATTTATTCAGACCCTGATTTTACTGCTTTGCTAACTGTTCTACTTATCACCACCTTTAGTTAGTACCTTAGCTTGCAATATTGTTTGTGATCCTCATGTCTTACTCCTTTGTATTACTCAGTTCTCTTGTCATTTCATGTGATGCCCCTTTAGAGAGCTTCTCCCTGTCCAATATTTAACAGTAAAACTGTGGATATTTATTCTAATTTAAATGTGTTAGTGACAACAATTGATTTAGGACTGAATAGTACATTATTTAAGGTATCACTTTTGTCATTTCTGTTATCACCTTGGTTTGACAGATTTTCAAAATAATGATACTTTTTAATGTAGGATTTTCGAGAAAAAAATACAGATCATATGCGTCCAGATATTGTAGCTCTTCTGAGAAGTAGCAAGAGTGCATTTATCTCTGGAATGATTGGAATTGATCCCGTAGCTGTTTTCCGATGGGCAGTGCTTCGAGCTTTTTTCAGAGCCGTGATTGCTTTCAGAGATGCTGGGAAAAGACACATACAGAGAAAAACCGGTAAGCACCAGATACTAGTATTCTGTCATGCTTCATCTTGTATTTTTTTTGCCTTTTTGTTTCCCACAAGAAGTAGAAACAATTTTATTGTTTTCTTATCATGTATTAATGTTTGTTTGTGTTTTACATGTAACAAACTAGGCAAATTCAATTCAGTTTACAAGCTAAATTTAACTGATTGACAAGTGGATGTATAATACTTGTACTGGTACATTTTTATTAATAAATGCATATAGGAGTAATGAGTTTAAAACAACTGATATATAGTAAGGCTTTCCTATGAATTTTAGGGATGGTATGCAGGAGATAACTCAGATTACATGTGTGAGGGTCTAAGTTCAGTCCCAGGCATCTAAGAGACTTGATAACACTGAGTATTTCCCATCAGACCTGATGGGTCCTGGAATCCCTCTGCCTGAGCAGCACCGTATTACTAGTCCCTAAAACTGAACCACTGGGCCTGCACATCGGGCTGAGAGTTGCTAAGAGTGGCCTTCAACCATCACCAGATTTTTCCTTTATCTTGACTGTTGTAAATAGAATGGCAATGAATATGGATGTGTATGTTTTCAAATGAGTATTATTTTTTTCTTGGGATAGATAGAAGTGGAATTGTTAAATAAGGTAATAGGTCTGATTTTAGAAATATGCAAAATCTCCACACAATTTTCAGTGGGGGCTGAATCAGTTTACGTTCCCTCCAATAATGTGTGAGGGTTCCTTTTTCTTTACACTTCACCAGCATTTGTTGGTCTTTTAGGTACTAGCTATCATCATAGTTGTGAGGTGTTGTCTCATTGTCATTCTATTTTGCATTTCCCTGGTAAATGGTGATGAACATGTTTTTGCCACCTTTATGTTTTCTTTGCTGAATCCTGTTGAAATTCATCAGAAATATATACTGCCTTGTTTTTCATTGAAATTCTATTTCTCTTTTCATCATACATTTGTTCTTTTGGGGGGGGGGCATATCTGGTGGTGCTCAGGAGTTACTCCTAGCTGTGCACTTAGGAACTACTCCTGGCAGTGCTCTGGGGGACCATATGGGATGCCGGGTATCAAACCCAGATTGGCTGGATCAAAGACAAGTGCCCTGTTTGCTGTATTATCTCTCCAGCCCCACCATACATTTGTATCTCCCCCACCCCCTTTGTATTGAATCACTAAGATATACAGTTATAGAATTGCTAATGATTGGGTTTCAGTCACACAGTTCCTGCACACAGACACACAGTAAGGTGGGGTTATTGATAACAATGCAAATAACATACTTTTCTCTGAGTTATTTTTTGAGTAAGAAGTCCCTTCATCACTGTACATCTTCCATCAGTGTACCCAGTTTTCCTCCTGCGTATTGTTTCTTTCTTTTTTTTTTTGTGCATATTGTTTCTTTTGATCCCAATTTTCCCATTCTGTTTTCTCTTTCTTTGTGAGTAACTATAAATTGATCTTGTAGAGATCTACCCAGAGGTAGACCATTGTTGCATAGTGGAAATTTTCTATTTTGTATGTAATTGCTTAAAATTTCTTCACAGGAAAAAAAAGTGCTGTAGAACACAATTAAGCTTTCAGAACTTCCACATGTACATAGCTTTTGGCATGTGTACTAACAGTAAAACTTTGAATTCATTTTTGATATTTCAAATAAATCAATACATTTGGGAGATTTTTATTATTTAAATGAGGGGAAAAGAGTAATATTAATTTGTGGGGTTTAGATTAATTTTTTATAATAAGGAAAATTAATTTTTTTGGAAACAAAAGGAGCAATAGGTAGAGTGTTTCCAGTGTTTTTTTGTGAAGAATTGCTGGTACTTTGGTGGCACATGTGGTATGGTAACATAATTGAAGAGATACTCCTGAATTGTACCTTAAAAGATTAGTATTGTGAGTCTACACTACTAAAAACTGAACAAAAGTTTTTAGTATACCTAGGTGTTACGCAGAAAACATCAAAACAAAAATAATTACCCCATCATAATTTGTTGTCTCCAGCTAACCAGGTGCAGTCTAGTTTGATATCTAGGCACTTTGTCTTCAGGCAGCCTGATAGGCAGGGAGTGAGGTGGGGTTATTGATAACAATACAAATAACATACTTTTCTCTGAATTATTTTTTGAGTAAGAAGTGTTATTGATTGCAACTTTTTGAAATTTTGGATTTTCTATATTAGATAAATTAGAGAGTATTTTTATCTTTCTTTGGGTAAGAAAATACTTCACATATGTTGTCTTAAGTCCTGTTATTTTTGCATATATTGTTATCTGGTGTTATAAGATTCCATCTTGGTTAAATTAGAAGCCCATTATCTGCAAGAAATCCAGTTGAAGGAATTATTACAATTGCATAGAAGGATACTTTGCAAAACTCTTGGAATGATTGTCTTTAACTTTTAAAATGATCTGCTTGAGAATACTCATAATGGTCTCTCATTTATAGTTAAGTAGCAAATATGCTCTAATGGAGTTTTATTTTTATGTTTTGCTTAATTTGTCTTTTTTTTTTTTTTTTGCTTTTTGGGTCACACCCGGCGATGCACAGGGGTCTCTCCTGGCTCATGCACTCAGGAATCACCCCTGGCGGTGCTCAGGGGACCATATGGGATGCTGGGATTCGAACCCGGGTCGGCCGCGTGCAAGGCAAACACCCTACCCGCTGTGCTATCACTCCAGCCCCAAATTTGTCTTATTTTATTAACTTTTAATTATTCACTTTTATTTTTTAAACAGCAGATGTACATGAATGTAGTGTCAGTACTCTATAGACATGTGTTCTTGAGTACATGACATACCACTTCCTTCAGACCTGGAAAATCAGTATTAATTTTGGGGAGTATTGAGGTGTTGGGGTTGTACTGTGGTCTCCAGCAGGACTGGGGGCCCCTCCTGGCAATGCCTGATTAATTGGGCCAGGGATTTAATGCTAGTGTCAGAGAATACAGTGCTGCTTGTCCTCCAGGACTATACCTAGGAATTGGGGACTTTATGATACCAGGGATCAGACCAGGTCAGCAACATGAAGAGCAGGAGCCTTAAGCCCTGCACTATCTTTCTACCCCGCTGCATTCTCTTTAAATTCGTTTACTGCTACTATTTATAGTCCTAACCGCCCAGAGCTCCTCTTCAACTGTGACTCGCTATTTCAGTAGCACTGATCTGGGTCTTTGATAGTTTTTCACATATGCTTTTCCTACAAGTTGCTAAGTGACTCTCACTTTACTAAAAAATGGGGTGAGATAACTGATCTTCCCAAGACGCACTCCCTTTTTTATATTTATGGGTAGGGATGTGTTAATGGGTTTTCTTGCTCTGGTGCTTTCTTCTCTTTCAACAGTGACACACTTGTTGGAATTCCTACAAGTGTGATTAATTGCCGCATTTATGGAAAAAAATGGATTTTGAATATCTTTGGGATTTCATCAGTATTCTTTGCATTGTTGCCAACTATATACTAAGTTTATTTCAGAACTGATAAAATTTGTTCTTTAAAAGATCATGCAGATTTTTCTTAACTTTTCTTATTAAATGATAACTATTGTTTATAATACTAATAATATTCGGTACTGAAAAGGATGCTTTAATTTTTCAAAAGGATATTTAATTTTTCTTATTTTATATTATTTCCTCAATTAGTTGAAAATTGCTTACATTAAGCTATTATTACTTGATGTATTTCATGTATTCAGATAGTTGGCAGCATTGTTCTTGAGTCTCTTCATTGGTTTGGGCTTAAATAATGTCTTTTTCTTTTCTCCATTATTTTTGTCGTCTTTTTTTTTTTTTTTTTTGCTTCCTAAGGAAATGATGATTCAGCGCCATGTACAAATTTGAAAAGTTCGGATAGTTTTAGCTTTCTCCATCACCCTGTCCACCAGAGAAGCTTAGAGATTCTGCAGAGGTGCAAGGAAGAGAAGTACAGTAAGGCTGCAAATCCTGATTCTCTGTCTCATCAGCTATCCACTTGGAAATGGAAACCAGGAGCATTCTGTTTACACCAGGGTGGGGCATAAATTGCATAGGCAGTGTGACCTTCAAAATCTTTGACTAGTCAATCTTAGGATACTTCATTTCCTTCGAGACTTTAGTTCTTGTTGATGTACTAACTCCTTTTATTTGAGTGGGTATCACATTTGCCTATGATCCTTGAGTTAATCATATGTGGCTTGAGACTCTGAATTAGTTTCTAATTTTGCTTTTGAAGTAACCAAGTGGTGAATAAAAATAATTTTTTTCATGCTGATTTTCTTTTTATAAAGCATTGAGATCTAAATGAGGTAATAGACTGCATGCAAAGCATACAGTTTAGTAAGTTTTTATACTGCACCTGTGAAATCATCACTTCAACTAAGAGAATTAACATCCAACAATGTTTGAGTTTCCTCTGCCCCTTTTTAATCCTGGCAGATTTTTATGCTTGCATGTATTGTAATTTCAACATTCTACAATGTTGCTTTCGTGTAACATTGGTAAGTTCACTTAGTTTGATTGTAGTCTTCCTGTCAGACTTTCCTGTGTCTAATTTAGAGCAAAGGGAGAGAAAAAAAAAACAACATAAAAAAGCATACTCATGTTTTGATTTAAAGCACAGAGAGAATCATATAGAATATTGAAAAAACAATTGGTATGGGGCCAGATTGATAGCTGAAAGGGCCGAATACATGTCTTGCATGTGGGAAGCCTGGGTTCAGTCTTTAAAAGGCATGGCCTCCTAGCAATCAAAGCTCTCAACACCACCAGGTGTGACCTGAAAGCTGGGGGTAAAAAATTGGTGTTTAAGATGCCCTTGGTCTCCATTTCCTCTTTTTCTTTGTTATGCTTAGTCTGCATGAAAGTGTGTTCTTGGCCTGTTGTAAGATTATAGTGATTTGGCTATTAATATATAATAAGAATAAAGGAATTCAGAATTTTCTGAACACTCAAAATCTAACTGCAGTTCGCATATAATAGAACTAAATTACTAATATTAATTTCTGAGTTTTTTAACACATTGCCACAGATTTAGTTTTCTAATTTTACAGTTCTGTGGTTAAAATTTTATGGAAATGTATTTAATTACTAATAGGGAAATATGTGTGAAATTTCTAAAAACAAACGTTACAGATTTTTTTCCAGTTACGTTCACTTTTGCTGTCTTGATACAAAAAGGTGCAGAGTAGTTTGAAAAATATTCTTAATGATATTTTTTCATTTTAGAAAGTACAAAGGTAAGTAATTTATAGAAGATGTCCTTAAATGTTACTTTTAATTATTGCTATTATTTCTGAAAGGTCCTTATTGTTTGTTATTTTTCTAAATACTTTAATTCATGGAATATTATTTTAATCTTTTTATGATTTAAGATTAATTAATAAATAATTCAAGTGATTTGTTTGCTTTGTTAATTTTCATGAATCTTAGCCTGACGACCCCAACCAGACCCGACTATACTCTGACTTAGTATGTATGCCTGAAATAAGAAGGCAACAATTTCATGTTAGACTACATGAGAAAACTGAACATTAGCTTGGTGTCACAAGTTGATTCATTTCTTCATTCATTTGTTTAAATTGGAGTTCTTTTATATATTTTTTGGGGTATTTTTATTATTTTTGGTAGTTTATCCCATTTTCTGCTATAGTTCTATTGATAAAAATTTTGAAATCCAAATTTTCCAATTTAAATTTGGGAGCTATTTTTTTTTAATAATAGGCAGTTATAAACTTTTGGTAATAATGATAGGGAAGATCAAAGAAGTTTCCTACAGAGGCCAGAGAGATTGTAGAGTGGGTAAGCTGCTTGCCTCTGTATCTGGCTGACCCAAGTTCAATTCCCAGCATCCCAAATTGAACCTGCCATGAGTATTACCTCAGTGTAGAGCCAGAAGTAAGCCCTGAGCATATCCCTGTATAGCATAATCAAAACCAAACAAAAAAGAATCCTCCTACAGAGAATACTGATTAAACCTTGAAAAAGTTTATTTATGAAGTATTAGAAAGCATTAGAAAAAAATTAAACACAGGATCCCAAAGGACAAAAATTAATTTTTTAAAAAGTAAATAAACCAGAAGGTAAAAATTGTAGCTTTGTGGCTTTTTGCACTTTAACACTGTTATAGGTTAAATATCACATTCATACTGGCTAAAATTCTCAGAGAACAAAGTTAAGGACTGGCAAACCAGTGTGGGATGTAAGACCACCTGGAATTAACTCTATGCTGAGGGCTAAAACACAAAGTTGAAATAGATTCTTCTTCTTAAACTTGACTGATAGGAATACGCACTGAAGAATTTAGGGGAATTGGCAGAAAAATAGTTGAAACCAAATAGGAAATAGCGGTTGCAAAGCATAGTGAAATGAGATTTGCCACTTAACTACTTCTCTGAATGAGAGTCTTTTATGCCTGTGCATACATACATCTTGTGGTGGAAAACTGAATTATAATGCTTGTCAACTTAAATAGGTCATTTCTGCGCTTAGGCTAAAAAAAAAAAAGAAATTGATTTATTTCAGAATTTTAAGAAATATCCTGAAGAAGTCAGAGTGAGTCTTAAGGATTCTTCATTTTAAAACACAGACTTTTTGATTTTTATAGTTTGACAAGCAGGCTACCTTCGATAGGGAAGAAATTTTCCATTTGAGTAAGTTAGGAAGAATCAAAATATCTTTCAATGAGCTTCTGCTAATCCAGAATCCTGGCCAAGCCAAAGACTATCTTTACATTTTGGGGAACTTAGATACCACCTACGTGTGAACAAAATGCAGTCCTTCCTATAAGTCAGTATTGGCTGCATGCAAAGCAGACTTTTATTTTTTTTTGTTTTTTGGGTCACACCAGGCGATGCCTAGGAGTTACTCATGGCTCTTCACTCAGGAATTACTCCTGGCGGTGCTCGGGGGAACATATGGGATGCTGGGAATTGAACCCAGCTTGGTCACGTGCAAGACAAATGCCCTACCTGCTGTGTATCACTTTAGCCCCAGGGCTAACATTTTAACCCTAAATTCCTCTCTGGTCCAGATTTTTGTCCTTTTGAAAGACGAAAACCTTTGGGAGCAATCAATTGCCCAACTATTATTATATATATATATTTGCATATCTTAGTTGGAATGCTTTTGAGAGAGAGAGAGTAAAAGATAGAAAAATATTCAAACAAACAAACAAAAAACCAACGGTGGCTGGAAACTTTCAGTGTTTTATAAAAAAGCATTGGGTTAGAAATCTAAGACTGGTGACCTCTAGCAGAATAAATACAAAAGAAAATCACAGTCTGCAAACTGCTAAATTCCAGAAATAAAGAGAATCTTTAAAGCAGCTAAAGAAAATATGACACATTACATACAGGGGAATGATGATATAGTTAGTAGTCGGCTTATTACTAAACACATTATCTTATTACTAAACACATGGAGGCTAAGAGAGGGGTCTCCCCAAATCCAAGATAAAATTGGTGGGGGGCGGGGGGGCGCACAGAGAAACAAAACCAACTTTCTGACAACTCTATAGTTTGTGCCCAGCCAAGTTATTGAAAGAAAAAATAGCAACTCATGGAAAAACATAACAACCTAGTATTCATATACTATCTGCAGTGTTTAGTTATCAGCAAAAATATTATTCAAAGTGAAATTGAGGTGAGAATGCTAAAAGGGCTGGAGCACATGCTTTGCCCCAGGTATTTTGTGAAGATTCACATTTCATCTTTAGCACTGTAAGTCTCCTTGAGCATTGTCAGGAGTTGCCCCTGAGCATTGCCAGGAGTGTCCCCCCAGCTCCGAATAAGAAGTTGAAGTATAAATATTTTTAGAGAAAATGTGATTTATCGTGTTATTCTCTAAAGAGTAACAGTGGGATTTTGGGGGGTAGGGGGATGTAGGGAATCAAACCTAGAGACTGACACAAGCTACTAAGCTAGATCCTTGACTTTAAGCAATAGAGATTTTCCATTCATTTTTAATTTTTTTTGTGAAGTAAAATATTTTTTTTCCCGAGAGTTAAGGGAAGAGAGAAGAGAGAGAAGTGGAAGGGGAAGGGGGGGGGAAGGGAAAGAAAAGAAAGACTTGGTCAGGAGACAATATGGCATTATTGGCAACATTAAATGGCAACTTGATGTGTTGAGGGGTTGACACATTTATTTGTTCTGCAAAGAATCAGGTAGTGATATTTTTGGTTATAGGCATTGAAGTTCATATACTTTCTTGGTACCATTCAGTTCTGCTGTGAAAGGAGCCATAACCAGTGCAGAAATGAATTAGTATTGCTGTGCTCCAGTGAAATTTTGTTATGGTTTTATTTAAATAAATCGTAAAGTTTAGATTCCTTATAAATTTTACATGACACAAAATATTTTTTCCTATTGATTTTTTTCTCAACCATTTAAAAATAATTTGCACTCTTAACTGGCAAGGTAAACAATAACAAGCCCTGGGCTTGATTTGACCTGTAGATTCTAATTTGCTGATTCAATAGTTATCAGAAAGAACAAAAATCAGGACTAATAAATATGTATAAATTAATTGATTATACATATTTTATTTCTTTTTCTTAATTTCTTATAAAAGATTTGATTTTGAGGTAAAAATTTTGGCATTGTTTTGGTGGTTTAAGATGTGTCCACAAATTCTTTGATACTCCTCCCTTCAAAAGGCATTGTGCTCTACTTAGTGACTCGCTTCTAACCAATGGAATCTGGCAGAAGTGACAGTGTGTGACCTCAAGATTGACAAAAAAAAAGGTACTGTGGTTCTTCGTCCTCCTCTTCTTTGTTTCTGGTGCGCCAACTGTCTCTCCTCAGGAACTCTTCTTTGAGATTTGGCTGGGAGAAATTAGTGGAGTCGGGATAAATTGGGATTCTTAGAAATGTGAGCTGCAGCCCTACTTCCACAAAAGTTAGGAGTTCTGGAAAGGAGAAGGAATAGATGACAAAAGGAAGAGAGAGAGAGCATAGAAGCATCTTGCTTGACTTTGAACCCACACCTTTTGCCTTCATTCCAGTCTTGGGATTGAATAAAAGCAAAGCTGTTCATGAACAGGTGGAAAGATTAACAGCTCAGATTGTGTTTGATGCACCTTACTATACCTACCTTCCTGACTGTGCCTGCCTTAGAATTACAGATTTCAAGCATCAGTAAAGGGTAGAGGTTCTCAAACTTACCTGGCCAACTGCACCTTTTCAGAAAAAAATCATCCAGTGCCTTCTGGGAAATCTACCAAAGTCCCCAAATTGCACCTGAATCTACTACTGCTCCTTTGGGTCATTCCAGTGCCACCCAGGGTCAAGGTATCACCCACCCTGGGAAACTGGTAAACAGTCACATAAATGTTAAAAACTTAAGACTTTCTGTCTGACAAAAATGGACTTAAAATAGAAATCAAAACATAAATACTAGAGAAATCAAATGTTTGGAAAATAAGCAACATATATAAATAACTCATGAGTCAAAGGAAATTGTGAGTATAGCTTGAGACTACTTTGCTTTTAGTATTAATGGAAACAGTGAATTACAAAAAAAAAACCAACCCTGATAGCTTTAGATTCTTTTTAAATTCTCAGTTAAAAAAATCAATAATCAAAAAAAGCAGTGAAGCAGCAACAGGAAGAGCATTTTAGAAGTGAAATAAGTAAAAGAAAATAAATAATGGAGAGCTAAATTAGTGATAGAATGCAGACCGATTATGTAGACTAATCATTGGGAACCAAAAGCTGCTTTTTTTATTTTGTGCAGTGAAATTGATAAAGTGATAGCCTAGCATTGCCCAAGATAAATTTTTGTGGTCTATTAAGCTATAGTTACTAGCTGTTAAGTACCTACAATTAAAATATTTATTTTTGGCCTTCCAAGAAGTGTTCTGAAAATCCCAGGGACTTCTCCCACTGATATATGCTTGGCCAATTGGACTAGCAGTTCTATGATCAGGCCTGGGAAAAGCAAACAGCCATTTGTGAAAACTTTATTAAGAATTTCAGTCAGATGTACAAAAGTCAGAGAGGAACTGCCATCAACTGCATGAGTTATGTTAGAAAGCAGATGATCCTTCAACTGCTTTCAAGTTTTGAGATGACTGAAGCCTTGATTGATAGCTTGAATACAGTGTTGTGAGAGAGACCCTGCAAAGCCACTTACCTAAGGTTAAGCTTTTGAACTTGTATTCCTGCAGAAATCCATTGATATGATTTTAGTTTGATTTTTCAGGGTGGGGTTACCCCTGGTGGATTACTCCTTGCTCGAGTCTCCAGGATCACTCCTGATGAGTTTTGTGTGACCATATGGGGTGCTTGGGATTGAATCCAGGGATTGAATGCAAGACTTAATCACTGTACTATCTTTCTGTCTTCTACAGTTAGGTATTTTAAGGAACAATGTTCTGGAGTACTATATTGTGCAATATGGAGAATAATCCAACCTTAGAACATAAAAATATGTAGGGATAGGTTTAACAAAATAAATGTTGTTTTGTATCACTGATCCTGTTGCTCATCGATTTGCTGAGTGGGGACCAGTAACCATTTGAGACTTGTTACTGTTTTTGGCATATTGAATATGCCACGGGTAGTTTGCCAGGCTCTGCTGTGTGGGTGAGATACTCTCGGTAGCTTGCCGGGCTCTCCCAGAGAGACTGAGGAATCCAACCCAGGTTGGCTGTATGCAAGGCAAACGCCCTACCGCTGTGCTAAGTGAATACAAGCAAGGAAAATAAATACCTAATTGAGTGAAAAGAGTTTTCTGTTTCTGAGATGTCAATCTTAATGACTTTCACAGCAGAAATCTTGTTAATTCTCTAGTGCTATCAAAAATTTATATCACACTGTCACACTGTCGTCCCATTGTTCATCGATTTGCTCAAGTGGGCACCAGTAACATCTCCATTGTGAGACTTGTTACTGTTTTTGGCATATCAAATACGCCACAGGTAGCTTGCCAGGCTCTCGTGCGGGCGAGATACTCTCAGTAGCTTGCCGGCCTCCAAGAGGGACGGAGGAATCCATCCCAGGTCGGCTGTATGCAAGGCAAACGCCCTACTGGCTGTGCTATCGCTCCAGTCTGACAAAAATTTATATAGGGATATAAAATACCTAGAAGGACCAAAACAATTTTGAAAAGTAACAAAGGTAGAGAACTTATGCTATATATTATTTCAAAATTCAAATAATCATAACATTGTTCTATGGGTGTAAGGAATAAGAGATCTATAGTATTAGAGTCTAGACATAAATAGAAGTAGAATCAGGGTGGAAAAACTTTGTTCTTCGCAGGGGCATTTTGGATAGCTATAATATCATTCATGGGGTGTGCAGTATAGGCAGGTGAGAAACATCTATGTCACATCATATGTCTGGCCCAGACCACATGATTTAGTGAACCTTAAATGGCCTACAGACTGGATGTTCCTCAACCCTAATTGATTTGTTTACTTGGGTCCCACAAAGATGCTTAAATAATATGTGAGGGCAAAGTACAGTCTTGTAAGAAATTGCTCTAAAATAATTGAATAGCTATAACTTGAAATGTGTAATTTAACTTGATGCATTAGTGGGTTAGCTCTTAGCAAAAAATAAAATCATTTAAACCTGAAGAAAATCTGTGGAAAAAATTTACAATTGTGGGATAGGCAAAGACTTTGTAGATGGAATATGAGAACATGAAATACAAAAGAAGAAAAATTGAGACTGGGCATATGTAGAACTTAAAGATACATAGCAAGATAGCAACAAAGGACCAAAGGCAACACAACTGGAGAACTTATCCACACAATTGATGGTGGTGGTGGGTGGGTGGGGGTGGGGTGGGCCTTTAAAGGGAGGATGTTATGAGGAAGGAATTATGTGCTTGGGGAACCATCATTAACAGTAATATAGGGGCTGGAGCAATAGCACAGCGGGTAGGGCGTTTGCCTTGCACACGACCGTCCGAGGTTCGAATTCCAGCATCCCAGATGGTCCCCCGAGCATTGCCAGGAGTAATTCCTGAGTAACCCCTGTGCATCGCCGGGTCTGACCCCCCCAAAAAATAGTATTGTAAATCACAGAACCTTTATCAATAAATTTAAATATATATATATATATATGTATATATATACACACACACACATATATATTGAGGCTGGGGAGCTTGCGCCAAAGACTTGTGAGCACAGGGCCAGAGGGATAGTACAGCAGGTAGGGTGTTTTCCTTGCACATGACCAACCCAGGTTCAATCCCCAGCATCCCACACGGTTCCCTGTGCACCACAGGAGTGATTCCTGAGTGCAGAGCTAGGAGTAACCCGAGTATCACCAGTTATGGCTGAAAAACTGGGTTGGGGTGGGGGAGACTTGTGAGCAGAAAGCCCAGAAAGACTCAGTTGCTGGCCTCACATGGTCCCTTCAGCACTGCAGTAAGCAATACCCGAGCACCACTAGATGTGGCTCTAAAGTGAAAACAAACAAAAATATAGCAATAAAAATGATAGCTTACCTAAATTGAAAGTAACTGTTAAAACAAACAAAATCTTAGACCTTTTCCACACTGGAAGAAGCCCATGTTCTCTTTTGAACACATCACTTTTTCTTTTTCTCCCCTCACACTTCTTAAAATTTCTCTCTTTTTATCTTTCTTTGTTTTTTGGGGTCACATCTGGCAGTGACTCAGGGGTTATTCCTGGCTCCACATTTTGGAATCACTTCAGGTGGTGCACGGGGAACCTGTGTGGGATGTCAGGGATCAAACCTGTGTCAGCTACGTGCAAGATAAGTGCCCTTTCCGCTGTACTATGTCTCCATCCCTCTAAATTTCTTTCACTAAAAACTGTTTTGCTTCACACATAAGAAAATTAAAGAAACAAAACAGAAGGCATACCATTGCTTGGGAAACATTATTTGATCTTTTTAATATAGCTGACAATGAACAGAATGTGAAAAGAATGAAAAATGTGAAACAGAATGTGAAAAGAACTCATGTGATACAAAAAAAGCAGTTTAGATGTGACCCTGTGGCCCCTGAGCACCATCAGGGTAGCTTTGGTGGTCCCCTGTATTGTGAGGCCCATAAGTATCACATTCTTGATTTTTAACAACCATCTGACTTGTTGACCAGGTATTGCTGGGGGCTGCCCAGGCCCTCCAAGCACTTCCTGAGAGGCCATACTCCCTAATAGGTAACAGATATGAGCATAAAATTTACAAAGAAGTTGTAAGAATAGTTAATAGCCTTATGAAAGATTAAGATTCATTAGTCATTGGGGAAATACAAATGATAATCACAAGGTCACATTCACACCCTGTAAGATGGTTAAAATTTAATACATTGACAGTATTAACTGAAAAATTATGTGGAACAAAAAGAATGCTTACACATGGTTAGTAATATAAAATAGTAGAATTATTTTGGAAACTCAGTTTTAAAATAAAGCTAAGCACATATTTTCCATATATTCTGTAATTACAAATATACACATTTACCTGAGATATGACAGTGTTAACACAAAGACTTATACAACTTAGTCTCTAAAACATTATGCTAAGTGAAACTGTAAAAAAGCATGAATGTATGTTTTCAAGACAACCATAACAGTAACAAAAATAGAATCTTTATTTTTTTTTGGCGGGCAGGGGGGTGGCTGAGTGATTATTTTTCAGGAGTTGGGAAGTTTGAGACACACTCAGCTGCCTTAAGAGCTTACTCCTGACTGTGTACACAGGATCATTCCTGTTAGTGCTGGGGTCTTCGGTGGGTGGGGGTGGGGAACATTTTGTAGTGCCAGGGATCAAACTGGCCAGCTGCTTGCAAGGTAAGTATTGTACCCATTGTGTTCTCTCTCTGGCTCCAGAATCTATTTATTCATTTATTCTTTTTGGGTCACACCCAGCAATGCTCAGGGGCTACTACTGTCTCCGCATGCAGGAATCACTCCTGGCGGTGCTGGGGAACCATATTTGATGCCAGGGATCGAACTCCGGTTGGTACAAGGCAAATTCCCTAACCATTGTACTATCACTCCAGCCAGAATCTTTATCTTTTTTTTTTAAATTTTTTTTTTTTTTTTTGCTTTTTGGGTCACACCCAGCGATGCTCAGGGGTTACTCCTGGCTTTGCACTCAGGAATTACTCCTGGTAGTGCTTGGGGGACCATATGGGATGCCGGGGATCAAACCCGGGTCGGCCACGTGCAAGGCAAACACCCTACCCGCTGTGCTATCACTCCGGCCCCCTTTTTTAAATTTTTATTTTATCACCATGTAGAAAGTTACAAAGTTTTCAGGTTTATGTCTCAGTTATACAATATTCAAACACCATCCCTTCACCAGTGCCCATATTCCACCACCAAAATCCACAGTATACCCCCCGCCCCCGCGCCCCACCCCCAACTGTATAACTGATGAATTTCACTTCATTTTCTCTTTACCTTGATTACGTTCCATATTGCAAAACAAAACTCACTATTGTTGTTGGAGTTTCCCCCCAAGAAAGACAGCCCTACTAAGGAAGCATTTGATAATTGGTTTTCCATTAAAAGATTGTATGTTTTCAGTTTTTAGAAAAGGTCGTGGTGGATCCCCAGTGTTGCTGGCCCAGTTTCGGGTCCGGAGCATTTCTCTGGCCGCGTTGGTCACCAGAATGTCTGGCCTCTTCTCTGTTGAATGTGGCAAGATGGCACCGAGGGTGGGTCGAGGGCGTGACTTCCGGCGGCCGGGACCAATTGGAGGTTGGGCTGGCGCCGCCCCACTCCAGTGCCCCCCCCCCCCCCCACCCTGTGGCTCGGATGTGTCCCAGTCCCACAAGCCGGAGTGTGTTAGTTGCTGCTCAGTGTCGCCAGGGCTCCATCTGGAGAAGGTGTGCTGGCTGTACCTCCTCCATCTGGATCCCCAGTGTTGCTGGCCCAGTTTCGGGTCCGGAGCATTTCTCCGGCCGCGTTGCTCACCAGAATGCCTGGCCTCTTCTCTGTTGAATGTGGCAAGATGGCGCCGAGAATCTTTATCTTTTAAAGTAGGATAAGAAACCTGTATCAAATAAGTGCTATTAAATCTATTAATCTCATCAATTAAAATCTCAAAATGTGTTTTCCAAAAAGCTTGATTCTTAAAATGTTGAAAAAACATGATAGGCAAAGATAACCCAGAAAAAGCAAAGTAATAAATAGAGAGTAACCTGAATGGGTTCTCATTGATAGAATTTATATATTTAGTTGAGAACTAATTAGAGTTTTCAGATTTTATAATGAAATTGGTACTACTTCTGTAAGTTAAAAAAAAAAGGCAGTTACTGATCAGACTTAATTCATGGGGTAAGGAAATTCCCTTGCATGTGGCCTTACCCCAATTTGATCCCCTGGTACCATCTACTGTCCATGAACATGGATAGGAGTGACACCTGAGCACAAAACCCGGAATAGTCAGATATGGCCACTCATCCAATCAGATAAAAGTATAGAGTAAAAAGAAATTACTTAAAAAAAACTTAGTAGTAATGTCTGATTTGAGAAGAAAAAAGAAGGTGAAGAATAAAACACTGGATAACAAAGCTTGTGATGGTAAAGGGATGCTAGGATTGGAACATCTAAAATGTTTGTGTTAGGGGAAAAAAAGATAATTTAAAATTCATATGTTCAGAACTCAAGGATAATAAAAGAGAGTGTAAAACTTTCAAGGAAAAAAATGTATAAATGAAAATATAAAGAAAGGAGTTTGGTAGAGGACGGGAAGAGTATACATTGATTGGAGTAAAAAAAAGCATAAAATAAGGTAGAAAAAATCCGATATATATTTTAATAACAAATTTCAACAGAAGTAAAAAGATTGTAATTAAAAATTTCTTAACATATTTAAGACGCAAATCAAAATATGAATAGAAAGCATTGAAAATATTGGGGAAAAGCAAATTTATATTTTTAACCCTTAGATGTTCTTCCACCTTCTTTAGGGTACTACTTATAAGATTTTTTTTTCTGTAGTTTTGTTTTTCTAAGTATTTTACAGAAATGAAATCATGTATGTTATTTTTTGTTTCAAGTTTCTCTGAGTGTCTTGATAACATATTCTATGAAAGGTAATTTTTCTCCTGAGGTGTTGTCCCGTTGTTCATCGATTTGCTCAAGCAGGCACCAGTAATGTCTTGATTGTGAGAATTGTTGTTACTGTTTTTGGCATATCGAATATGCCACAGGTAGCTTCCCAGGCTCTGCCATGTGTATATACATGTAATTATATATACATACACATTGTACTTATCATTCATGTCTTAGTGTATATAAGGGTTTTATAATATTTTGAGCTCTTGTGTGAAATCTAGCTTTCTGTCAATGTTCTTGATAAAGTCATTTTGCAGACATTTTTATTCCTGTGATAAAACATATGAGAGGAGCATTGTATCATAAAGTGTACATATATTTAACATGATTGCACTTTAGAAAACTTTTGAGTTTTAAAGATATTGTCCATTTTCTTCTGGCATATGTTGATTGTAATGATAATGTTATTGTTATTACATTATCATGTATAACATGTTATAACATTATAGGTGTCATGTTATTACATTTTAATATAACTTTACCTAGAGTTTCCTGCTCACATGGGAGAACCTGGCAAACTCCCCATGGTGTATTCATATGCCAAAAACAGTAACAATGCTGGGTCTCATTCCCCTGACCCTCAAAGGGCCTCCAATGCGGCATCGTTGGGAAGTATGAGTAAAGAGAGGCTTCTGAAATCTCAGGGCTAGGATAAATGGAGATGTTACTGAGACTGCTTGAGAAATACGACGATCAGCGGAATGATGATGATGAGTATAACTTTGCTTGGGCGACTGGTGATGCCAAGAATTGAATGTGAGCTACCATTTGCAAGGCAGATATCCTACCCGCAGTACTATCATCACCCTGGCCCTGTTTGCTTTTGTTTTGTGCCACACCTGGCGATGCTCAGGACTTACTCTTGGCTCTTATGCTCGAGGATCACTTCTTGAAGGATTCCGGGTACCATATGTGTGGTACCTGGGATCAAACCCTGGTCTGCTGCATGTAAGGCGAGCTTCCTACCTGCTGTATTATGGCTCCAGCTCACTTGCTGTGTTTTATTTTCTGCATATGAGTGAAGTCATGTAGTTATTTGTCTTTTTCCATCAGAATTATTTTACTAAGTGCAATCCAAACAAGATTCTTACATGTTGTAAGATTTCATCTTCTCAGCGCAGGCCCAGGGGCTGGCCGCAGGCGCACGAGATGGCGCCGGCCCTGCTGGTGCTGCGGGCCCCGATGTGGCCGGCCACCCGGCGCTGCTGCGGAGCTGTTGGCGGTGCCTGCTGCCCGCACTTCACCCTGGCCCAGCCAGCCCACCGTGCGGACCAGTATTAGCAGTCCAAAATCCAGCTATATTTTACTGAACCAGTAAATGATACCAATGGAAATGAGATTTCCAGCCTTTTGGATAGTATCTTTTGCATGGTAGCTCCCAAAAATAGGCGCAGCATTGAAGTGAACCGGTGTAGAAGAAACCCTCAGAATCTTACTAATATTAAGAACAATATAGACATTTGTCCAGAATGTGGTCACCTGAAACAGAAACACGTCCTCTGGCTTTTGCTATGAAAAGGTGCGCAAGGAGACTGCAGAAATCAGGAAACAGATCGGAAAGCAAGAGAGGGGTCCTTTCAAGGCGCCCACTTCAGAGACTGTGGTGCTGTACGCGGGAGAGACACCAATTGCACAAGATCAGGGCAAGAGGATCATCGAATGAGATCAGAAGAGACCATCCTGGTTCACTCAGAATTGATAATAAAGATGCTTTATGGATCTAAGTTCATGTGAAGGAGAGAACACTTTTTGTTTTTATTTGTTCTTGTTTTAATATCATCAATATAGCTTAAAATACTAAGTTGTGTCTGGATGATTTAGGGAGTTCTGAATCAATGGAATTGTTTGCTTACGTAAACCTCAATGGATTAATGTCTACTACTGTACAAGGCTTTAAGTACACAAAATTTACACAACAGAAAAATTAAGCAACTTAAAATTCATTGCAAGAATTAAGTGTTTTCCTAGTGGTTTTTTTTTTTTTGGCCACATCCACTTCTTGTACCTACATAAATAAGTCTCTGTATCCATAATTGGCCTTTATTGTGATAGTGAGATGAAGCGACATGGTAGGACATTTCTTCCTTGGGATTTTGTAGTGATTCTGTAATACGTCATGTTAACATTCTGTCAAAGTATGGCGACTAATTTCATGAGATATAAATACAATTATAGTATGTTGAAGTGCTATTTGGTGATCACAGATCCTTAACATTTCCAAAGATTTGGAATCCCTCTAAACAACGCTTTGACAGGATCTAAGAATAAAATTGAGATTCTGTAGGGGAAAAAAAAAAGATTTCATCTCTATAGTTGAGTAGTATTAGTTTGTTTCTTTTCACAGTTTCCATTTTTCTGCTGAGAATTTCTGTTAATTTATATTCTACACTTCAAGTCATTGTTCATTAAGATAGCCTTTTTAAGGCATCTAATGCTAATTTCAACAAATGGGTCATCTTGGTGTTAATACTGTTGAAATGGGATCAAAAAGGGAGGTGGATTAGGATATGACTTGCAAGTCTGGGTGATCAATTTCAAGTGCTCATTATATATTTCTGTTTGTGTACACACATGCTGAAAAATGACACAAAGGAGTCAAATTAGAAATTTTTTCAATATTAAAATAAAAAACTTGAAAATTTTTAAATCTATAGTTCTTGATATTAATGTATAAATTATGATAAATAAAATAGGTTATTATTAAATACCTTTATTTGGGTTTATTTTTGGTTGTCAGACAGTCATGGGGTACCATTCCTAACCTGTTTGGCAAATACTGTCGAAATACATTAAAGTTCATTTGCTTTTGGAAAATTATTTTTTATTTATGTTAGCATTGATTTGAATTTTTCTGCCTTTTTATATGCTAGGTATAACACGGAGAAATCCTAGAACACCTCTTTCTGATCTGCAGGGCATGAATACTCTAAATGAAAAAAACCAACAGTAAGTATGTTTGATTAATTTTTTTGAGGAAGCATGCAAGAAATAACTGGGATTCTTGAATACTTTCTGCTTTATCATACTTTTGAAGTATGAAAAAAATTAGCACTAGTTTACTTTAATAAAAAATTTAAAGATTATTCTGCTTTCTGTGGTGAAATTTTACTGGTAAAAGATTCAGCTAGTTCAAGTTACATCAAACTATACAATACCTTTTTTTTTTGATTAGTGTGATAACCAAAGTTTATCATTTACTAGTTTCAGTGAAGAAAAATTGAGTAAATCTTGAAAGTAACAAATGCAATTTTTGGAATTCCTTTGTCCTTTACACATTACATTTTTTTTTCTTTTTTGCTTTTTGGGTCACACCCAGTGACGCTCAGGGGTCACTCCTGGCTCTGCACTCAGGAATTACCCCTGGCCGTGCTCAGGGGACCATATGGGATGCTGGGAATCGAACCCAGGTCGACCACGTGCAAGGCAAACGTTCTACCCGCTGTGCTATCACTCCAGCCCTACACATTACATTTTTTACAGTAATTGCATTTTTGTAACCAGTGTTAAGGTGCTTGCCTTGGGCTTATCCTAGTTCAATACCCTGCACCACATATGGTTCTCTTAGCCTCTCCAGGAATGGCCCTGAGCTTACCCCTGAGCACCACCAGGTGTATCACTTCCAAAACTGAAACAGAACACAATTGTACTTTATATGAACTAAATAGCATTGCTTAGCATCTACATTTTAAACATCAAGAGAATTGAGCTTAGTGCCTTGATGATAAGGATGGTATATCATTAAAAGTAAAATATTATTTCATTGCTTTATTTTCTAAGTTATTATGTCTTTCTAATGTACATTGTCACTCTGCTCAGTAACTGTGCTTGTTAGAAGAAGCTTCTTAGTTTCTGGTCTTACATACAGAGCTATAATTGCTTAAGTAGCTAACCTTAACTTTGTTTATCTTAAGTGCCTGGAAATTGAACTACTTCCTGTCATTAAGAGTATATGTATGCTTTTCTTCTTCACTGTGACATTTGACTAGAGATGAAATCTGCCATTATATTTGCATGTTACTTACTTCATTAATCTGATGTCCTGTGTACTTTTAGTCTATTTGACATTGTTTTCAGCTCTTTATTAGAGATCCCTAACCTTATGGAACCTTTAAAAAAAGTTTGTGTAAGAGAAAAGAATCCTGTGCTTTGTGCCATGTCCCATACAGTTTAATAGTTATAGCTCTGTAATTCCTAGTTTATGTTTCATTGTACTTTAAGTATCAGATACCTGGGACTGATGTATGTGGGCTTTTTGTTTTTTATGAATCAGGTGAAAGAGTCAGTTTGGTTGGACCTGTTTTAGTTTATATTTCATCTGTCATTTTTTCTGGGGAAAAATAGAAGATGGGTATTTAAGTAGGTGTGTAGGATTTGCAAGTCATATAATAATAGAAAACTATAAGTGTTAATACTCATAATTTTTGTTTAAATTTAACATTAAATTTTATGTAGTGATTCCAATAGTTTTTAAATTTTTTTCTGTTTAAAATGTAGTTTGTATGTAAACTATGTTGTAAACTATGAGCCATGTTTTAAATCTGCATAGTTAATTATAAACTCTTCTCTCTGATTTTTAAACTAACTTTCATGTGGTGCTCCTCTTTTAAACCTACCTCTCCTTAGAGCTGGAGCACATCAGGTAGGGCGTTTGCTTTGCACTCGGCCGACCCGGGTTCGATTCCCAGCATCCCATATGGTCCCCTGAGCACCGCCAGGGGTAGTTCCTGAGTGCAGAGCCAGGAGTAACCCCTATGCATTGCCGGTTATGACCCGAAAAAAAAAAAAAAAAACCTATCTACCTCTCCTACTTTTTGATACCACTAATTCTGGAACCTTTAGTAAGTCTGCAGAGTAAATAGGGAAGCTTCTCAACATTTCCTCCAGCTACTTTTGGATTACTTTTTCAAGTTTACTGTGGAGAAAGTAATATATTTTCGGTTCTTCAGGAATATGTTCATTCTTGTTCTTGTATACCATCTTTTTTCTCTTGTACATTACCTTAAAGGATTTATTACTTAAAAAATGATTTCACTAATGTTTCTATGTATTTCTAGAGAAATTTAAATATGAATTCAGTTTTCTAATTGTACCTATAAAGCCCTTTAGTAACTTTTTATTTTGTAACCACTGATAATTTTATCTGTTTTATTACTTATCTCCAGTGCCTTGAATATTACTCAGTTTATGAAAGAGCTTAGTAACTTTGGCATATATGTGCATAGTGAATATGTGAATAAGATCTGATTTTTCCAGATGAAAACTAAATACTCTGCAGCATAGCAAGGCCTTTTAGAACTGCACATTCCTAGTAGTATTTGGATGTTCAAAAGTCTATCAAAGGCAAAAAACATCACATTATACTATATACACAGTATTATTTACTGATTAAGTGATTACTGATAATAGTAATATTAGTGTTATAATTTCTCTGGATGAGCTGTGTTCATCTTCATTAACCTTTGTATGCAAATGTGATAAATCCATAGAAATTTTTTTTCTGAATGAGGATGCAGAAAATGCCAGTTGGTTGGTAATCTCTATGGTAAAACCACCATCTTCATTATTTAAGTTTTATTTTACTTAAGCAATTTAGAGTTTGTTAGAAATGTCTTAATGAATTGTACTATTTATCTTTAACAGGGATACTTTTGATATTACCTGGAATAGTAGAACTGGGATTCGCCAGAATAGATTATCAAGTAACTCCTCCCTGCTTGATAAAGATGGGATATTTGCTAACTCAGCTAGCAGCAAACTTCTGGAGAGAGCCCATGGAATTCTCACGTTAGTATTGATCAGTTAATGTGCATTGCTTTTTATCATTAGCTTATGGTTTATGGCTAAGAAAAGAAAGAATGGTTAAGCATTATTCTGAGTCAAATAACTCAGGTAATATTCTGTGCTATTTTACCTATTATAAAGCTAGTGTTTTTTGTTTATCTTATCTCCCAGGAGAGTTGTGTTAGAAAAAAAATATATATATATATTATTTATTTTTTTAATGAGGATCTATCATTTTAGGATTCCAGAAAATTCCAGATAAAACTGTTTTGACTTTTTTTTTTTTTAGGATTTGCAGTGTCTAAAATTGGCCTTTAATTCTGGCAGTCCTAACAAATTAAGCATGAAAATCTCCCTATTAAATGGATGAATGGAACTTGGCTACCCAGTTCTTTAATGCTTCCTGATGATATTTTTTTATCATAGAGAACATAGATATAACTTCGTGGTGAACCTGTAAAAAAGGGTGTGTGTGTGTGTGTGTGTGTGTGTGTGTGTTTGTGTGTGTATGTGGTGGACCTGTAAAAAAGAGTGTGTGTTTGTGTGTGTGTGTGCGTGTGTGTATATGTGTGTGTGGTGGGCCTGTAAAAAAGAGTGTGTGTGTGTGTGTGTGTGTGTGTGTGTGTGTGTGTGTGCGCGGTGGACCTGTAAAAAAGAGTGTGTGTGTGTGTATTTGTGTGTTGCTGGGGATTGAACCCAGAAGCTCACATATGTAAGGCAAGCACTCTATCCCCAGGTCCTCTAAGTTCTTACCTACATATCAGCATACTCAGCATATTCCAGACACTTTGTAGGTGATTTTTTTTTGTTGTTCTTGTTTTTAAAGTGGCCTAAGCAGTGCTCAGTAGGATCCACTCCCCAATACTCAGCCACCTAGTGCCAGATGCACTGCAACAGTCAGAACACCCAGCGGGGCCACTCTTGCAGTGTTTTGGGGCTGGTAGGACTATTCCCAGTAGGGCTTAAGGAATCATGGAATGAAGGGAATAAAATTTGGGGCCTCACACATGCAATGCACATGCTATAGGCCTTTGAACTCTCTTTCCAGGTCTGTAAGCATTTCTTTTGGTAGGGGGAATACATGTGACAGTGTTCATAGGCCAACCTGACTTGGTGTTTAGGGATCACTACTGGACATACCAGGGATGGAACCGGGCTCTTGCATGGAATCCATTAGTTCCAACCCTTTGTGCTATCTCCTAAACATAATTTTTTTTTACTACTAACTAGAGGTATTACTAAATATAATTGCATAATTTCTGAGCTACTGACTTACAAAATTACTAGAGTCAGTTTATGTAAGGTTTGCTATATTCCAGAATTGTGAATTAATTTTAGTTACAGCTCTTCAAAGGTTGGTGATATTACCATCCATCCTCATTTCATATTATAGTTGACCCTTTAACAACATAGAGAATAAAGGTACTAACTCTTTATGCATAAATTAAAATTCATACTTAACTTGGATATCACCTCAAATTAGTTACTAATACCCTTCCATTAACCAGAAGCCTTATTGATAACTGTTAAAACACATATAAACCACATATTTTGTACATTATATGTATTATGGTATACTGCATTCTTACAATTAGGTAAGTGTAGAGAAAGAAAAACTTCCTTAAAAAGATCAAAATGCTTTAAAATACTATACTGTATTTATTGATAAGCATACATTCATGTCATGTTTATAAGAAAGTTATTGTATAAGTTGACCCACATAATTCAAACCCCTGTTCTTAAGGGCCACTGGGGTGCTATACTTTAGATTGAAGTCTTAGTTTTCTGAATCAAGTTTCTGAATCAAACTTCTGATATGTAGTAGCCAAATCAAACTTCTGATATGTAGTAGCCATATCCAAAGTCTTGATTTACTGTGTTAAAGAATTTGTTGCGTTATGAACATGACTAAGTAAAAGCAAAGGAGAATTTGTCAAAGTGGAAAATTATATACTTTAGTAAAAAGTAAGAAATCTGAATCCTATTAACATCCAACAGAAAAGGAAGCTTGAGCTTTGAATATACAATGTTTTGTTATGTTCATCAGGCTTAAATCTGTTTTTACCTGTACTACAGAATATGCATTTCTTCTTTTCCTTTCCTGGTGTACTCAAGCTTACCAAAGGTGGTTAATTACTTGAATAATTGTTTTCTGCCTCTTGGAGATGGGTATGAATGGGTATAAGTGATATCTCGTGTATAAGTATAAGGACCTTGAAATTATTAATCTCTGTAGTTATTTTTAAAATGTGTGATTTGTCTCTGTAGGAGAAACAAAAACTTGAAACCCAAGCCTGGCCTCCCTAAGGTGAGTATTATGAAATTGTTTTTCTCGTTACTGTCTTACTTCATAATTGTTTCTTCTTACTAGTGAAAGCAATCTAGAATACAAAGTTGAGAAATATTTATATTTAAAGTTGGGATTAATATGTGCGTTTAGGGGCTGGAGCAATAGCACAGCGGGTAGGGCGTTTGCCTTGCACGTGGCTGACCCGGGTTCGGTTCTCAGCACCCCATATGGTCCCCCGAGCACCGCCAGGAGTAATTCCTGAGTGCATGAGCCAGGAGTAACCCCTGTGCGTTGCCGGGTGTGACCCAAGAAAAGCAAAAAAAAAAAAAAAATGTGCGTTTAGCTGGCTCCATTTTAGAAACAATGAAATTAACCCAGCTTAATAGTTCATAAAACAGTTTTGAGGCTGCACATGTCATGGGATCCATGACTGGTGGCAAAGTCATATGAAAGCACCTCCTAATTGATGAAAATGGTGCTGGAGAAGATTGGAGAATTAATCTGCTTGTGAAAAGTTTCATTAAGTGCTGCACTTCTGGATCACAGGAAGAAGGATATGGCCAGTACCAGTGTATGCTGAGTACATTGTCTCAGTGTGAATTGTCAGTGGGCAAAACACTGCTAATACACGATATGAATCTAATAGAAATGAAAAATTATGAAACATTTTACAAGGAAATAAAGTGTTGGAGGACAATTGCTGAGTGCAAAAAGCATATTCTTCAAGCAAAATGAATACAAAAAAATCTCTAAGTATGATTTGGCAAAACTGATCCAACATCATCTAGACAGACATGAACCATTGAAGGTCTTAAGGCTCTGGAAAAACAATCAGAACATCTCTTGCACATTAAATAAAATGTTGAGGGGCCAGAGCAATAGTACAGCAGATAGGGCCACAGCCTTGCATGTGGCTGACCTGGGTTTGATACTGGGCATCCCATACGGTCCCCTGAGCCCCTCCAGGAGTGATCCCCTCAGTGTAGAGCCAGGGGTAAGACCTGAGCACTGCCAATTGTGGCCCAAAGGAACAAAGAAGCAGGGGGAAAAGTATTGAAAGTATTAAGGATAAGCTGGATTTGAGACAAAACAATTTGATGTTCTTAGTACCATTATTGAACTGCAGCAGACACTGGAAAAAATGTTACAAAGCTCTTAGAGGTAGATGAAGCTCCAGAAAGAAGCACAGAAATAGATCCTAAACCATAGTCTTCATCATTCCTGTGAATATTGAAGTAATAGAATCTTAAGATATTAGAATTTGTTGTGTTCTTTAGATGGTTTTAGTAGTGAGCTACTTCATTTTTTCCCCCCACTTTCACATAGTAAATATAATTTTATCTGTTGCAATCCCTTTTTAGGCACGATAATTTTTTTACTTAGCAAAATTTGTATTTATTGATTTACTGGAATTATTTTTTTTAAGTTAGTAGTGTCTTTATTTTATTTCCTCTTTATTGATTACCATGAGATACACAGTTCCAAAGCTGTTTATGGTTGGGTTTTAGACATGTTCCAACACCCATCCCTCTACCAGCGTACATTTCTCACCACTGACGTCCCCACCCTGTTGTCACACACACACACACACACACACACACACACACACACACACACACACACACACACACACACACACACCTCCCCCCCAGCCTGCCTCTGTGGCAGGCACTTTTCTTCTTTCTCTCTCCTTTTGGGCATTATGGTTTGCAATACAGGTACTGAGAGGTTATCATGTTTGTTCCTTTATCTATTTTCACCCCACAGTTCTTGCCAGAATGATCATTTCCAAGTATCATTGTCATAGTGGTCCCTTCTCTATCCCAACTGCCTTTTCTCTCAGTACTTGAAACAGGCTTCCAACCATGAACCAACCCTCTTGGCCCTTTTTCCTACTTTTCTTGGATATTAGTATCATACTATGGTTTTGTATCCCATTAATGAGTGCAATTATTCTATGTCTATTCCTCTCTTTCTGACTTACTTCACTCAATATGATACTTTGCATGTTCATCCATTTATAAGCAAATTTCATAACTTCATTTTTGCTGGTCGCTGTATAGTATTTCATTGTGTAGATAAACCATAGTTTCTTTAATAGTAGTCTATTCTCAGGCACTCAGGTTGTTTCCAGATTCTGTCTGTGTGAATAGTGCTGCAGTGAACAGAGACATGCAGATGGCTTTTTGGCTGTGTGTTTTTGCACCCCTGGGGTATATTCCCAGAAGTACTATTGCTGGGTTATATGGAAGCTCAATTTCTAGCATTTTGAGGAATGCCCTTGTCGTTTTCCAAAAAGGCTGGACCAGTCTTTCCCACCAGCAATGAATGAGAGTCCCTTTCTTCCCGTGTTCGTACCAGCACTGGTTGCTCTTGTTTTTTTGATGTGTGCCAGTCTCTGTGGTGTGAGATGAGATCGCATTATTGTTTTGATTTGCATCTCCCTGATGACTAGCAATATAGAGGGTTTTACATCTACCTTTTGGTCATTTTTACTTCTTCTTTGAGGAAGTTTTTTTGTTCATTTCTCTTCCCATTTTTTGATAGGTTGGATTTTTTTTTCTTCTAAAGTTCTACCAGTTACTATCTTGTATTGGGTAATTTTTCCCATTCCATGGGAATCTTGTTCACTGTTTATTTTGAGGTGCAGAAGCTTTTTAGCTTAATGTAGACCAGGTCTACATGAAACGCCTGGTCAGTGGCGTTTCATCTTTGAAGATGATCTCTGTCTTTCTCTCTCTCTCTCTCTCTCTCTCTCTTCTTTTCTTTCTTTCTTTCTTTCTTTCTTTCTTTCTTTCTTTCTTTCTTTCTTTCTTTCTTTCTTTCTTTCTTTCTTTCTTTCTTTCTTTCTTTCTTTCTTTCTTTCTTTCTTCTCTCCTTCCTTCCTTCCTTCCTTCCTTCCTTCCTTCCTTCCTTCCTTCCTTCCTTCCTTCCTTCCTTCCTTCCTTCCTTCCTTCCTTCCTTCCTTCCTTCCTTCCTTCCTTCCTTCCTTCCTTCCTTCCTTTCTGCTTTTTGGGTCACACCTGGCTATGCTCAGAGGTTAGTCCTGGCTCTGCACTCAGGAATTACTCCTGGTGGTACTTGGGGGACCATACGGGATGCTAAGAATCGAACCTGGGTCGGCCGCATTCAAGGCAAATGCCTTACCCACTGTACTATTGCTCCAGGCCCTGAAGATATCTTTAGTTTCAGTGTCATGGAGAGCTTTGCCTATGGTTTCCTCCATAAATTTATGGATTCACGTCTGACATTGAGGTCTTTAATCCTTTTTCATCTGACCTTTGTGCCTGGCATTAGAGGGAGGTCTGAGTTCTCCTTTTTTGCATGTAGCAGCCCAGTTTTCCCAGCAACACTTGTTGAAGAGACTTTCCTTGCTCCACTGTGTGTTTCTTGCTCCCTTATCAAAGATTATGTGATCATATATTTGAGGGTTTGTGTCAGGGATTTCAACTTTATTCCATTGGTCTGTGGGTCTATCTTTATTCTAGTACCATGCTGTTTCAATTACTTTGTAGTATAGTTTGAGTTGGGGAAGGTGATACCTTCCATCTTCTTTTTTTCCAAGGATTCCTTTCACTATTCATGGGAGTTTATATGAATTTTAGGAGTGTTTGATCAATTTCTTTGAAAAACATCATGGGTATCCCTATAGGGATTGTATTGAATCTGTATAATGCTTTGGGGAGTATTGTCATTTTGACAGGCTGTAATTTTTCTTTTCTTTTTTTTTTTAAATTTATTTTATTGAATCACCAAGTGGAAAGTTACAAAGTTCTCAGGCTTATATCTCAGTTATACAATGCTCAAACACCCATCCCTTCACCAGTGCCCATATTCCACCACCAAAAAAAAAAACCAAACAAAAACAAAAACAAACCAGTATACATCCCACCCCTCACCCCCTCACCCCCTCACTCCCCACCCCTGTGCGTGACTGATAATTCCACTTCCTTTTCTCTTTACCTTGATTACATTCCAGATTTCAACACACAACTCACTATTGTTGTTGGAGTTTCAAAACAGACTCACTATTTTGGTTGGAATTTATCCCTCAAGAATACAGCTCTATTGACAAGGAAATATTTGATAATAAGTTTTCCACTGATGAGAATGAAGAGATAAAAAGTCTACAATTTCTGTATTATAGTAATTTAAGTCCACGGAGATTTAAGTTGGAAAATGAATCATTTCCCTTCCTGGAACAGCATGTAGCAAAAGCTTAGTTCACAGTCTCCATACATGGTTGCAAGCACTTGATGGAACCCCAAATCCTAAAGCTGTCTCTGGTTCCTGCTCGTTCCACATCCACCGGCTGTGCAAAGGCATGGCCACCCGGGTCGAAACTCGGCCGGAGCTGAGCTCTGGCCCGGGCTGAGACTGCCCGGTATCCCGCGGCTGTTTCAAGTTCAAAGCACTTTTTTTTTTCCGCCCCCCGCGCCAAAAGTTCATACCTGCTCAAAGGACCCACAAAATGTCGGAAACCACACCTTTTCCCGGAGGGGAGAGAGACCAAGAAGGAAGGATATTTCCTCCGTTAGCCGGCGTGGGGCAAAAGCTTAGTTCACAGTCTCCATACATGGTTGCAAGCACTTGCTGGAACCCCAAATCCTAAAGCTGTCTCTGGTTCCTGCTCGTTTCACATCCACCGGCTGTGCAAAGGCATGGCCACCCGGGTCGAAACTCGGCCGGAGCCGAGCTCCGGCCCGGGCTGAGACTGACAGGCTGTAATTTTTCTATATTGAGAATAATGCTTGTGGGGCCGAAACGATAGTATGGTGAGCAGGGCTTTTGCCTTGCATGCAGCCAACCCAGGATCAATCCCCAACATCCCATATGGCTCCCTGATTACTGTCAGGAATGATTCCTGAGTGCAGTGCCAGGAGTAACCCCTGAGCATCATAGGGTATAGTCCCTCTCCAAGAAAGCCAAAAAAGTAAAAATCTTTAAAGAAGAATAATGCTTGCTGTGGGCTTATGGCAGATGACTTTGACTGTATTGAGGATGGTTTCTTCATATCCCACTTTGTTGAGAGTTTTTTTTTAAATCATTAATGGGTGCTGACTTTTGTAAAATGCTTATGTTCTTATCTTTTCTTTTATTGATATGATGTTTTATGTTGATTGACTTACGGATTTTAAATCATCCTGTATTCTCGGAATGAATCCTACGTGGTTATGGTATATGATCTTTTTGATGAATTGTCGAACACTATTTGCTAGTATTTTGTTGAGGATCTTTGCATCTGTTCATCAGGGATATTGGCCTGTAATTCTCTTTCTTTGTGGTGTCTGTCTACTTTTGGTTTTATGGAAATATTTGCCTCATAGAAACTGGGAGTATTACTGTTTCTTCTCTTTCCCAGAAAAGTTTGAAAAGAATTGGCAATATGTCCTCTTTAAAGATTTGAAAAAATTCACTAGTGAATCATCTGGGCCTGGGCTTTTGTTTGGGGGAAGAATTTTGTTTACCATTCCAATTTCCTCAATAGTGATAGGTCTCTTGAGGTATTTCAGATCTTGGTTCAGCCTTGGGAGGTTATAGGAATCTAGGAATTTATCCATTTCTTCAAGGTTCTCTTGTTTTGTTGCGTAAGAATTTTCAAATTAATTTCTAGTGATCCATTGAATTTCTGTGGTTTTTGTTGTGATGTCCCGCCTTGTTTCTTCTTTAGTTTATTAGGGTTCCCTCTCTTTCTTTGTGAGTCTTGCTAGTGGTTTGTAGATCCTGTTTATTTTCTCAAAGAACCAGCCTGGTTTCATTGATCTTTAGAATTTTTTTTAATTAAAAAATTTTTTAATTAAAAATTCTACCTCATTTATTTCTGCTCTGTTTTATTATTTCCTTCTTCCTTCCTGGTTTGGACTCCTTTTGTTGGTCATTTTCCAAGATCCTAAGCTGTGAAGTTATTTATGTGAGCCCTTTCTTCCTTCCTGATGAATGCTTGCAGAGTCACAGCCTTTCTTAACACTGCTTTTGCTGTGTTCCACAAATTCTAGTACCTGTCTTTTTTTTTTTTTTTGCTTTTTGGATCACATCCATCGATGCACAGCGGTTATTCCTGGCTCTGCACTCAGGAATTAATCCTGGCGGTACTCAGGGGACCATATGGGATGCTGGGAATTGAACCCGGGTTGGCCGTGTACAAAGCAAATGCCCTACCCGCTATGCTATCATTCCAGCCCCTGGTACCCATGTCTTTATTCTCATTTGTTTCCAGGAATCTTTAAATTTCCTCTCTAAGGCACTAGTTGTTTAGTAGTGACCTATTTAATTTCCAGGTATTTGACTTGTTTCTTGTTTCTGTATCTGATTAACTTCTGTTTTCAATGCATCATGGTCTGAAAAGATAGTTGATACAATTTGTATTCTCCTGATTTTATGGAGGTATGTTTTGTGGCCCAGCATGTGTTCTATCTTGGATAATGTTTCACATGTGCTGGAGAAGCTTTTGGGGGGATGAAAAGCCATTTAGCTAGCTAGCTAGCTATACACTATCTCCCTCTTTTCCATTTCATCCCTCAAATAAAATATTTCCTTGTGGAACTTTAGTTAATTGATCTATCAATAAGTAACAAAGAGGTGTTGAAATCTCCAACTACTATTGTGTTGCTATCAGTGTTTTTCTTCCAGTCTGTTAGCAGTTGTTTTAAGTATTTTGCTGGTCCTCATTAGGTACATAAGTGTTTAAGAGTGTGAGTTCTTCCTGATGTATCGATCCCTTAAGAAATGGCCCTTCAGCTGGAATAGAGTAGGGATCACTAAGATAATGATGGTTGGAGGAATCGTTTGGGATAGGAGATGTGTGCTGAAAGATAAAGGACTAAACATGATAACCTCTCAGCATCTGTATTGTAAACCATAATGCCCAAAACTAGAGAGAGAGTATGGGGGAAACTGTCTGCCATGGAAGCAGGGGGAAGGTTGGAAAGTGGGGGTATACTGGAGACATTGGTGGTGGAAAATGTGCACTGGTGGAGGGATGGGTGTTTGATCATTGTATGATTGAAACTCAAACATGAAAGCTTTGTAACTATATCTCATGGTGATTCGATAAAAAAGAAAAGAAGGAAGGAAGGAAGGAAGGAAGGAAGGAAGGAAGGAAGGAAGGAAGGAAGGAAGGAAGGAAGGAAGAGAGAAGGAAAGAAAAAAGAAAAGAAAAGAAAAGAAAAGAAAAGAAAAGAAAAGAAAAGAAAAGAAAAGAAAAGAAAAGAAAAGAAAAGAGAAAAGGCCTTCAGCTACTACTTAAGCTCCTTAATGGCCATAATGGCCACACAAAAGAATCTCCAAACTGAACAGCTCACTGCAGAGATTTCTCCACACCCTAATTATTTAAAATTTTAGAATTTCAGGAGCATGCAGCCACTCTTTTGGCCATGTGACATCTCATGCTATTCATAACAAGTAATACAAAACAGAGTATAGGGGAGTTTGTCTGCTGTAGAGGCAGGGGGACGAGTGGGAAGGTGGGGGGTGCCGGGGACATTGCTGGTGGAGGATGTGCACTGGTGGAGGATTGGGTGTTCGATCATTGTATGACTGAAACTCAAACAGTGAAGCTTTGTAACTGTATCTCATGGTGATTCACTAAAAAAAAAAAAAAAGGTAATGTGGACTTCATGCCCAGTTCAATCAGCTTAACCAAATGGCTGAATAAATAGCAGTACTCCTCCATAAAAAAAAGAAAAGAAAAGAAATGGACTTCACTGTCTCTTATAAGTAAGACAGACTCTTCTTGAGTCTGAAAATCTATGTTGTCTGATACCAGTGTGGTCACCGTGGCATATTTGAGTGTGTTGTTTGCTTGAAGGACTGTTTACTAAAATTTGACTTTGAGTCTGTGTTTCCTCTGACTGTTCAAATGTGTTTCTTGCAGGCAGTAGAGTGTGGGGTTCAATTTTCTAATTTATCCTGCCACTCTTTGGCTCTTAATTGGTGCATTTAGCCTCTTTGACATAGATATTAAAGTTTTTTGCCATCTTTCTGCAGGAGTTTGATGTATTTGTGGGGCTCGTTTTATCTTAAAGTAGCCTGTTTAGTTCTTGTAACAGTGATTCTGAGTCTGTGAAGTTCCTGAGTTGTTCTTGATCTGTGAAGTTGTGTGTTCTTCAAATCTGAATGAGAGTCTGACTGGGTAAAGTGTTCTTGGTAAGGTGTTCATTTATGGAGGTTTTCACTATATCCCACCATTGTATTCAGGCTTGGGGGATTACACCTCTGATAAGTCTGCCCTATATCATAGGGATGCTCCTCTGTAAGTAATTTCCTTCTTTGATTTTGCTGCTTTCAGTATTCTTTTTATGGATTTTGTTGTTCTGATTTGGGTGTGTTTTGGGGTATTTTTTATTTGAATTTCTTTTAGCTGGTACCTTTTGGACCTCCTGGATGTGGGTGCAAGCATTCTTCAGCTCTGGGAACTTTTAAGTAAGGAAGGCATTGACAGTTGCTTCTTCATCCAGGTTTTCTTCCTGCCCCTCTGGGACGCCAATGATTCTTGTGTTGTTCCTCTAAAATTCATCCCGATGTTCTCTTATCATGTGTTGGTTTATTTTGAGGCTCTTTTCCATCTTCTGTAATTGTCTAGAAATTTTCTGTACCTCATCTTGGAACTCACTGATTCTGGCCTCAGTTACTCTGCTGCTGAGGCCTTCTAGTGAATTTTTCATTTCACCTACCAGGTTTTTCAGATTTGTTGTTTCTTATATTTTCGTTTGTATTTTCCTCATTTCTGCTCTCATATCCTCTTGTATTTTATTGGCTGTGCATTCTATTGTTTCTTTCTCCTTATGCAAACTCAACAATTCTATTCCAATTTCTTATCAGAGAGGTTATGTAGCTCATTATTACTGGTTGGGTCATTTGGGTTAACATCTTCACTCACTGAACCTGGTGGGTTTCTGTGTTGCTTTGTCATTGTGACCTTTGCAGTTTGGAGTTCTTTCTTGTGTGTTGGTGAGTGCTTAGGCACCTACAGTTAGGGTGTGTCTTTATGTTTATGGTGATTATGGAGGTGTGAAGAAACATGTGACCGTGGAGTGAAGCAGAGTGTACTTCCTTGTGTGGCGTTCACTCCTGACCTGGGGAGGGACAGTGGTTTTCAAGAGCCCATCACGGCCTTTCTCTAGCTCTTGGGGACCCAGGCTTTGCTGAGCAGAGACACGCCTTGGATAGCTGACTGCACTTCCCTTATTGCAGGCAGAGCTTAAAGAACTTTTAATTATTAATGTAAAGTTTATCTTTCTTTACACAAATAAAAATTACTTCATTATAGAATTGTCATTAATGGGAGAATTAAAACAGCATTTCAGAACTGCCTTTAGATCTTGTAAGAAAGCTGGGAAATCAGAAAACTGTCACTGTAGCTGCTGCTTCCAGGTCATCTGTGGTATAATCCAGATGTGGGGAGGAAGCTACTACCACTGTTGAGAACATGTATTTTCTAGGGTTTCAATAACAAGTCCATTGCCTTAGTCTCTGTCTGTCAACACTCATAAAAGTAGTGTCTACACTCTTGGAATCAGGAAAGTAAGAGTACTTTATGTATATGCTTACCAGAAGAACCAAACTAGTAGTCAAGGCATCTGCCTCAGTTAAACCATCCTGGTTTCATGAGTGGGAAGCTAATTGATGAGTGCCTGCCACATTCAGAACTCAAGTACAAGAGAGTTTGGTAAATGTCTTTTTAAGCTTTTATAGTAAAACAGGAGGAGGGTAGAATGCATATTGAAAAATCAGTCCTTCACGTTCACTACTGTCATATGCAAACACAGTGTAATTCTGTTTTTACCTATGTTTAGATGAAATTATGTAATTTGAATTCCTTCTCCTTTTTTTTCCAGAACTTGTTAGAAATAAATTCCTTAAAACACCTGACAAGACAGACCTTGCAGGACTGCATTACCAAGTCTCTTCTTCATTTGCACAAGAAGAAGAAACCTCCCAGCATCAGTGCCCAGTTTCAGGTTATTTCCCATTTACTTATATCAAAGGGATACCTCTCATTGAAAAATCAGAATTACCGATCTGCAAATACCTGAGTGCAATGGTTTGTTGAGTAAAATGATTAATGTGATTAAAAGGCCAGGCTTTAGTGGTTGTTTTGGTGAGAAATACCAAAGATGAAAAATGTCAAGTGCCTTTTTTTTCCATCTTGTATTTCTACGTATTCAAAATTTTAAGTGTGAGGGGAAAGGCAACAATAATCTATACATTGTTAGAATATAACCACTAAAATATGTTTAGAAATATGCTTTTAAACTACTGTGCATGTGTAATCACTGTCTGTAATGATGTTTTTTCCCCCTGTGCTGGTTTAAACTTTATGCTGTTGCCATCAGTATTCTAACTCAGTGAGATTGTATGATTTTTCTCCTTTGTTTTAGTTTTACTGTGTAGGAATCATTTTCTTTTATTGTGCCTGCACACTCAGAAATATTACCATTATAAATTAACAACAAAGCTTCCAAAATTACTTTTCAGAATATTTTGCCAAGTTTTTCCTTTTTTTTTTTCTCAAAATAGCTTTCTCTAATATTCTTTCATTTGCGAGGTATTTGTGAAAATGAGTCAAAAATCTGATGGGTGCAGTGCTTTGCATAATTTTACTATACTTGGAGCCAGAGAGACAGTACAGAGGATAGGGTGCTTGCCTTGCAGGCTGCCAATATGTCACAGAAGTAATATTTACTATTAACTAATTTTTTAAAAATTTTCATTATCCAATAGTAGCTGTGTGTCTTATTCTTTTTTAATTCTACTTTTAATTTATTTAAATCAATTTATATATATATATATATTTTGATCCATATTTAGCAGTCCTTAGGGCATTTTTCTGTCTCAGTGCACAGGAGTGACCACTGGAGGTGCTTAGAGACCATAATTGGGGATCATTATTGGGGTCTGCTGCATACAAGGCAAACTCCTTACCTACTATATTATTTCTCGGACTCCTAATGTTCCTTTTTATTGCTTTGTTTTGGTTTGGTTTTTGGGTCACATTAGGCAGTGCTCAGGGCTTACTCCTAGTGCTTTGCTCAGGGATCACTCCTGGTAGTACTCGGGATCATATGGGATATGGGGGAATCAAGTCTGCTGCAAGGCGAGCATCCTACCTTGCTCGGTAGGGTTGTCACTGTCACTGTCATCCTGTTGCTCATCGATTTGTTCGAGTGGGCACCAGTAACGTCTCTCATTGAGAGACTTATTGTTACTGTTTTTGACATATCCAATACGCACGGGTAGCTTGCCAGGCTCTCCGAGAGGGGTGGAGCAATCGAACACAGGTCGGCCTCGTGAAAGGCGAATGCCCAACCGCTGTGCTATCGCTCCAGCCTGTGCTCGGTAGGATTATTTGTACTATTTCTCGGTTTGCTACCGTTCTCTTTTAAATCCAATGTATTTGGTGCAAATTTTCTACTGTCTTGTTATTGCAGTTGATCTTCTGTAATTCATAAGCAAAATCCTCTGAATAAAGAATGGCTTGAAATGTCACTTTACTTTAGATCTTACCTCAGGCCTCAGAAAAAAATTAAATCTGTGAAGATGGTTTGGTTCAATATTTTCTCTTAAAGAGGGAAAAAAAAAGGCTAAAACCTCCAAATTATTAAGTGCAAGTAAATAAAAAAAGTACCATTGGTTATAGGGAACAGCTTTGCTATGAGTTTAAAAAAAAGTCCTCTTAACTCATAATCCTATAAATTAGTGGTGTTTAATATTAAAGTAAAAAAGAAGTATGTGTCAACTGGGAGGAGTATCTATGCTGTGGAACTCTCTTCACATTCTAATTTCTGCAAAGATGGATGGATTCTAGGAGATCATGCTGATTGGTAAATATATATATAACTTCTGTGTAAAACAGTATGTAAGTTTATTTAAAATATCATGATAGGAGTCACAGTTGATAAAGTTGCTAGTTCATCATCACATTTCCTCTGATTAATACAGTGTATAGAAGCCAAATTCTGATCAAAAGGAAACTTGAGTGCACATATGCAGCTCAAGCACATGTGTTGCTGCCACACACATGTAGTGCTCAGGTACAAGTGTTTGCCCACATTTCCACTCTTGAGATGTGTACTTTCATACCTTTATACTTCAATGCTGGGATGTGTACTGGAGCTCTCTCCTCTGGAGGAACTCATGTTCTCTCTTGAGAGTCTCTCTCTCTCTCTCTTTCTCTCTCTCTCTCTCTCCTCTCTCTTTTCTCTCTCTCTTCTCTCCTGTCTCTCTTCTCTCTCCTTCTCTCTCTTCTTTCTCCCTCTCTCATCTCTCTTCTCTCCCCTTAATTGACACTTCCAAATAAAATCTGTTACACTTTTTTTAAAACAATCCCAAAAGGAAACTTGAACTTGGATCTAAATGGGAAATGTAATTTTACTATTATGTACTTAGAGCAAATAGTCTTCATTTTGATACCTTAGCTCGTTCATAGATGCCTGCGTACCAAAGTTAGTCTTTAAGAAACTAGAGAACTAGTGCAGGGGCTAAGGTGCTTGTCTTGCACATGGCCAATTCTGACTTGTTTCCCTGGCACCACATATGATCAATGAGCACAGAGCAAGGAATAGCCCCCTGCATACCACTGGATGTGACTCAAAACAAAAACAGCAACAAAACCATTACTACATCTGAATTGTTCATGAGAGCATTGTAATAAAATATAGTTAGAATCCTGTAATATTTCTTAAATCCTCACAAATCAGGAATTTGGGATATTCTCAAATTTTCTTCATTTATTTAGCAAAAATAAAAAAGGGTCATTGATAACATTTTTAACATTATTAAGTAGTAATTACAAAAGCTGTCAATTTTCTATTAATTGAATACAGGTGGAGAAAAAAATTGAAACTTTACCATCTAGTTACAATGATCAATGACCTGTATTTTTTAAGATGCTTTAATAAATATTTATACACTGTACATTATTTAGTTTTCCTTCAGCATTTCTACGAGACACATATTGTTGTATTTGTGAATATATTATTAATGGTGGAGATGGATAGCATCCAAATATCTTTGATTCTGTGCCCTTCTTATGAATTAATGCTTCATTTTAAAAAAATTTTATTGAATCACCGTGAGATAGTTACAAGCTTTCATGTTTGTGTTACAATCTCACAATGATCAAACACCCATCCCTCTACCAGTGCACATTCCCCACCACCAATATCCCGGGTATACCCCCCCCCTTTTCCACCCTCCCCCTGCCTCCATGGCAGACAATATTCCCCATATCCTCTCTCTACTTTTGGGCATTATAGCTTGCAACACAGACACTGAGAGGTCATCATGTTTGGTCCATTATCTACTTTTGGCATGCATCTCCCATCCCAACTGGTTCCTCCAGCCATCATTTTCTTAGTGATCCCTTCTCTATTCCATCTGCCTTCTCCCCTCCACTCATGAAGCAGTCTTCCAGCTATGGGGCAATCCCCCTGGCCCTTGTATCTACTGTCCTTGGGTGTCAGCCTCATGTGATGCTACTCCACAAATGAGTGCAGTCCCACTATGTCTGTCCCTCTCTTTCTGACTCATTTCACTTAATTCTAACTTTTCTTAAAATGTGACATCAGAATTAATGGAAGGTTAATTAAACAGGAATTACCTTTTGGCTATTAATAATCAAAACTGGACAAAAGATAGTGTCAAACTTAGAGGATAGATGATATGTCTTGTCAGATTATGATCTCTGAGAAGAGGGAAATAAATGATGTAAGCCCATTAGATGCCTAAAACTCAACTATAAATAACTCTGTAAATCACAACTTTAACTAAATAGAATTTTTTTAAATTTATTATTTTTTGTATTAGTGAATCACCATGAGGGTACAGTTACAGATTTACATATTTTCGTGCTTGTGTTTCAGTCATACAATGCTAGAGTACCCATCCCTCCACCAGTACCCATTCTCCACCATGGATGATCCCAGTATCCCTTGCATTCTTCTACTCCATTCCCCCCTACCCCTCCTTCCTGGCAGGGTATTCCCTTTTGTTCTCTCTCCTTTTGGGTGTTGTTGTTTGCAATTTGAGTGGCCATCGTATTCAATCTCTAAATAGAAAAATATTTTAGAAAAGGAAATTGTGGGACATGGAGAGGCACAACAACAACAAAAAATTCCTAGGGGCTGGAGAAATAATACAGAGATTAAGATGCATCCCTTACATTGGCTAACCTTTGTTTACCCTGGCACCACATGGTCCCTCAGCATTGCAGGAGTTCAGTCCTAGTGGTAGCAGGCACCACTGGATCTGGCCTTAGAGGCCTGCATGCTCTACTAGGGTTGCCTGAGTAAATAAGTTCTGAGTAGTGTCACATCTTCAGGGCCTCTAGCCAAGAATTGCCAGGATGGATTCCTGGGCTTCCTGAGCATAGCTTGGATTCCTTTCACTCAAAAAAAAAAAAAAAAAAAAAAAAGGAAAAATAAAAGAGAAAATCGGAAATGCAATTAAAGGGTGGGGTAGGAAGGAAATGTCATTAGAAAACAAAAGTAATATCTTTAAACAATTGAAAGGCAGAAAAAGGGAAGTTATCACTTGAATTTTTTAGAAAGTATTTTCAGAAAGGTAAAAAACCAATAAGCCCCTAGCAGATAAATCAGGAAAAATAGGTCATGTGCTAATTACCCTTATTAGAAATGAAAGAGGGGAAGTTGCTACAGATTAAAGCAGGAACCTTACTGCTTGCTATCCTGGGTGATTTTCACTGTTACTAGTTTGCTTGAGTTTGAATAAAACTTTCATGAAATGTGAAGAAAAGTAAATAATTCTTAAATATATGTCAACCTATCACATTTAACTGTAAACTACCATCCTTGCTTTAATTATCTTTAATGCAAATGGTATGGAAATACACAAAGTATGCTTTCCAGTAGCAAACTTATTTCTGTGTATACTATTAATTTTGCTATCATTTTTGTTTGTAATGGGGAAAATGCTAATTAATTGCTTTCTATTGCAGGCTTCATTAAGCAAGCTGATGGAGACACTTGGTCAAGCAGAACCATATTTTGTAAAATGTATTCGTTCTAATGCTGAAAAGGTAAAAATGTTTTGTAAATTAGAGCTCAGGTTACTACTTTTTTTTTTTTTTTTTTTGCTTTTTGGGTTACACCCAGCAATGCTCAGGGGTTACTCCTGGCTCTGCACTCAGGAATTACTCCTGGTGATGCTTGGGGGACCATATAGGTCGCCAGAGATTGCTGGGGATCGAACCTTGGTCAGATGTGTGTAAGGCAGATAAATGCCCTCCCACTATATCGCACTGGCACCTCAGTTTACTTTTTGTTTTTTTTGTTTTTGTTTTTGGGTCACACCCGGCGATGCACAGGGGTTACTCCTGGCTCTTCACTTAGGAATCACCCCTGGCGGTGCTCAGGGGACCATCTGGGATGCTGGGATTAGAACCCGGGTCGGCCGCGTGCAAGGCAAACGCCCTACCCGCTGTGCTATCCTCCAGCCCCTCAGTTTACTTTTTAAAAAAGATTTTAAACTCTTCTTTTTTTAAAGACATTTCAAATCTTTTAAAAAAATCAGTACTAATGTTTCAGGTATGCATTTAAATTTTAAGGAGAATATGTAGATAGGAAGAGCTATCTTTAATATTTTTAAAGAAAATTTGTTATATATTTTATATGCATATCTTTCTAATTTCATTTAACTTGTAAGTTTTTTATTATGTCTTGATTTAACATTTCTTGGAATTTCAAAAGCAAATACTTAATGAAATTTCATGAGAAAAGAAGAATTTTTATGTAACTGTTAATTTCCTATTATAATCTCTCCTGTTTGGATGTCAACTATGAACTCCATAAGAAATTGCTTGACACTCTCCATGTCTAGATGTTATTATTTATGCAGAGTGAAGAGTGTGGACAGCCTTAATTCCTCTTTTCTATAACAGTTCCCCTAAGGACGGTTTTGCAAAAATATACCTAATAACTGTGTGAACTTTTGTCATATTGATGTTGATCATGGGAAAATTGTTTCCAGTCTGAATAGCAAAGTATTCAATCATTTAATTCTCTGTTTGGTTCTTTTAAAGTTTTCCATATTTATAAGACAGACATAAATTTGGTGATTTCTTCTTGGTTACTGTGTTTGCCAATTATTCTGTTTTAGCTGCCTTTAAGGTTCAATGATACTTTGGTGCTTAGACAGCTTCGGTACACTGGGATGCTGGAGATCGTTAGAATTCGCCAGTCAGGATACAGCTGCAAATATTCTTTCCAGGTGATGCTTTTACAGTCACATTTAAATTTATATATTTTAGAGTGGTATATCTACACACATCAGGTTTTAAGTAATAGTTTCCATGTTTGACTTATTTTTTATTTTGGGGAATCACACACATATATTTTCTTGACCTTCATCTTTTGTACAGAGAATCGAAGAGGAAAAGAGAATACCCACATTATTTAATAAACTATCATTAAGCGTGTTTTGAAATGAAATTCAGTATTTGCCCATTCTCATTTGATCTGACTTCTAGCCTAATACTAAGATTATTCAGTGTAATTTTTCCATATTGATTATTCCAATAACTGAAGTAATCAGTCAGATCTATCTAGTTCAAAAGAAAATATTCCACTTGGTTTTCCCTAAAGTTTTCTTTTGATGACTTTTTTTCCTTAGGAAGCAACCTTTGCTAATTTATCTCTAAGAATTTCAGGTGTTTGTTGAATCACTTTTACTTTTTGTGGCACAGGGCATTGAATATAGGGAATCTAACATGCAAAACAAGTGCTCTAAGTTCATAAAAATTTTTTTCTTAAATAACAGTTTTCCGAAAGAAAACTATTCTTCTTTCAAATCCCTTTGATGATAAAATATGTAGAATATATCTTCACCCACTTGACATGCTTTTCCTAAATAGTCTTTAGTAGTTTAAAGTAACAAGTACTTTCTTTTTTTTTTTACCCTGTTTAAAGGAGTTAAAACAAAGGATCAATCACTGTATCACTGTCATTCCGTTGTTCATTGATTTACTCGAGCGGGCACCAGTAACGTCTCTATTACACTCAGCTCTGAGATTTTAGCAGCTTCTCTTTACTGTCTTTCCCAACGGATTGGAGGCTCTTTCAGGGTCAGGGGAATGAGGCCTATAGTTACTGTTTTTGGCATATTAAATACGCCTCTGGTTGCTTGCCAGGCTCTACCGTGCAGGCAGGGTTAAAACAAAGGATCAATAAGACAATTAGCTAGTTTAATATCTTGTTTATATATAATTCTCATTATTTTACATATTTTATTTTTTAGGATTTTGTGAGTCATTTCCATGTGCTCCTTCCTCGAAATATTATTCCATCCAAATTCAATATTCAGGATTTCTTCAGGAAAATAAATATTAATCCAGATAATTATCAAGTTGGAAAATCCATGGTAAATATATACAGTCCTTATCAAAATTGATTTCATTTTATGTATTTAAATAATAATTGCAGTCTTTGCCTATGGAAATTTATTTTAAAAATAGTGTTCCTAGATAATAAAAAAAAAATAGATATAGTCAAGATTTTCACTTTGTATTGTAGTCAGTATTACTCAGTTTTTAGACTGTGTTGGAGTTGTGACTAATTTTAACTGCCTAAAAAGCCTCTTGAGGTTTTCTTCCGCTTGTCCAAAATGACTTGATCCAATTCTCCTACTTAATCAAGTACTCTCATTTTCTGTCACACTTTTATATTCTTTTTACCCCCTAAATTTTATTTTATTTTAGACATATAGTTCTGTCACTGATCCTGCCACCAGTGTCACCTTCTCTCCACCAGTCGTCTCAGTTTCTTTCTCCTGTCCCCCCATCCCAAACTTGCCATTGACTGGAACCATTTTAAGTTTGGTTGTTAAAGTTTGAGCCTCATGAGTTCAGTGTTGTTGATTCTGTGGTTGGGATATTTAGCTCGGTCATTCAGTAAAACCACTGATGTATCTTAACTCTTGTCACACTTCTTAGGGTGGAAAACATAGTCTTTGATTTGCTTTCACTTTAATTTTTTCTTTCTCTATTTAAAAATTTGCTTTATTTCTTTACAAATGATTTTCATCTTTATTTTTCTCTTTCAGCAATATTCCCATTTAAATTCCATTCCTTGGCTTTCATTATTTATCTTACAGCAGACATTCCTTTTTTGAATTCAAGTCTATTTGTTATTTCATTTAATTCATTATACCCAGTGCATGAAAATTATTTCTCAATGTTTCTTCCTTTGTGTTAACCTTCCTGCTCAGTAGTACTTTGATAACCTTGTTAATTAAAATACTTTTCCTGTTTTTCAAAACCTTCATATTATTTTTTAGGAAGATTAATTGTTTCATTGTCCCCTGTGTATACCTTTATTATTACTTTATTATTATAATTTACTATAATTTCCAACTCCTTATTGGTGAGCTCCTCTATCTTGCTGTTTACTCTGTCCAGTGTTTATTTGGATAGCTAATATTTACCCTTTTTTTTAATTTTAAAATTTTAAAAATGTTTGGTTAATTATTTTTGGACCAAACCCAACAGTGCACAGGGTTTACTCCTGGCTCTGAACTCAAGGATCACTCCTGATGGAGCAGGTGGTGGGGGTTGACCCTCCGATTAAGTGCAAGGCAGGCTCCTGTTTCACTGTACAATTAGTCCTGCCTTACCTGTTTTTTTTTCCTACCCTTTTCTTTTTAAAAAAAGAAAGAAACAATGGAAGGTGATATATCTATTAATTGGTTTGTGGTTCAGTGGAGGTGCCAAGAATGCATTGCTGGAGGGTTCTGCAATGGGGTGATAAGCACCACAGTGAGTTTGGGACTTCTGGGAGCCATTCTGCAGTTCTTGGGGAACCTCTAAGTCTGTACCAGCAGTGCTTAGGGAACCAGGTGGTAACAGGGATCAAACCAGTACCATTCAGATACAAGGCATGCACCTTAACCCCTGTACTATCTCTCTAGTCCTGGCTTGGGGTTGCTATATTTGTGGTTTTATATTTCCTCTTCTGTATCTTAATTTCTCCTTTTAAATTTTTATTTTTAAAAACTTTGTTTTAAATTAAAGAGCCATTATTTACAAAATTATTGATAGATGAGTCTTAGGTATACAATATTCCAAAATCAATCCCACCACCAGTGGGATTCCCTCCAGAGATCCCATGCTCCCTCCCACCTACTTCCCTCTCCCCACCTACAACTTTGACAGGCACTTTTCAAATTTGGTGGTTATGGTTTATTTAGGTCTTATTATTACAGTGTTGTTGAGTCTGTGTTTGGGTATACAACAGTACCACTCTCCCACATCTCCAGCATACCCAAGACCCAGATCCCTGTTCCTGTATCTTAATACTGCCTTTTTAATTTGAGAATGCTACTTTGTACAGAGTCATAGGGATATGTTGTCAAAACTGTTTTTTAATGTCTGCCACTATATTTTTTCATCTCTGAAAGTTTATCACAGGAAGGATGACCCATAAAATAGGCTTCTCATTTCCTCTAAAGCCTTTCTCATATTTTCTTCCTTTGGTAGGTCTTTCTCAAGGAGCAGGAACGACAGCATTTACAAGATCTGCTTCACCAAGAGGTGCTCCGCCGAATTATATTATTGCAGCGGTGGTTCAGGGTCTTGCTGTGTAGGCAGCATTTCTTACACCTGAGACAGGCATCTATGATTATCCAGGTGGGAGACAAAGATTTTTTACATAAGATTGATCATTGATTTGTCTTTTGTTTTAGTAAACAGGACTGTTTCACTGTGAAACATTTAAATACAAATACAAATACACGTGACTTTATAGATGAGATTTACATATTACTTTTTAAAAGGTTTCTAACATCCAACAGATTACCTGGCACATAATCAGAGCTTTTAATAAATATTAATATAATAAAATTTATATTAAATGGAATTTATAGTTATTTTAGTGATATTTGAGTATGGGCAAAGAAATTATGGCAAAGGAGTTATATGTCTTAATTTTTGTTGGCATGGTCATTTTTATTTAACAGTGTTCTCAGTGATATTTGAGAGTTACACATACATTATTGTTATCTACTCATTGAGAGGCTAAGTACCTTATTTTACATTTATCTGTTTTATTTTGCTCCTTGGTACTTAATTCATTGTTAATATCTTTATGAAAAAAAAATATGGGGCTGGAGCATGTGGCTGATTTGGGTTCTATCTCTAGCATCTCATATGGTCCCACGAGCATTGTCAGGAGTAATTCCTGAGTGTAGGGTCAGTAACAGGGTGTGGCCCCAAATCAAAATAAATAAATTTAATTTCTCTGTCTTTATTTTTTTTTTTTTTTTTTTTTTTTTTTTTTTTTTTTTTGCTTTTTGGGTCACACCTGGCGATGCACAGGGGTTACTCCTGGCTCTGTACTCAGGAATCACCCCTGGCGGTGCTCAGGGGACCATATGGGATGCTGGGAATTGAACCTAGGTTGGCTGCGTGCAAGGCAAACGCCCTACCCGCTGTGCTATCGCTCCAGCCCCTAATTTCTCTGTCTTTAAAATGTATTAATATTGGCAAATTAATGTCAGCATATTGTTTCATAGGAATATAATTTGTTAAAATTTATAGTTTTACAGTGCCTAGGGTGCTTACTTGTATTTCCCTGGCCCAAATTTGATTCCTGGTAATCCATTTGGTCTCCGATCACCATCAAGAGTGATCCATGAGGGCTGGAGCAATAGTACAGCGGGTAGAGCATTTGCCATGCACGCGGCCAACCCGGGTTCGATTCCTGGCGTCCCATATGATCCCCTGAGCATAAAGCCAGGAGTGACCTCTGTGTATCACCAGGTGTGACCCAAAAAGCAAAAAAAAAAAAAAAAGATCCGTGAATACAAAGCCAGAACTAAGTCTAGAGCACAGTCAAGTGGTGCCCCAAAAGAATAACAACTTAATTTATAAACCTAAAGCATAAAAATTAAATTATCTTAAATTTAATAATAGACATCAAAGGCTGTATTTTCTAAAATAGTTGTTTCAGTTAAGCATATCTGGAAACCTTTTTAAAATCTTTAATCCACCCACAATTCAGCCATTGAGCCACATGACCTCCAATTATGACATAAGATATCAGTTGTTTTCCCTTTTTTGTAAAAATGTGGTATTTGCTATGAAAACGGGTTTTATTTTTGTCTTTCCCTCAGCGGTTCTGGAGGAATTACTTAAATCAGAAACAAGTCAGAAATGCAGCTGTGCAGCCTGATGCTTTAGTTATAGCTAGTGCAGCCACTATTCTCCAGGCTTCCTGGCGTGCTCACATAGAGAGGCAACGATTCTTGGAGCTCCGGACTGCAGCTATCATCATTCAGCAGAGGTGGAGAGGACACTCTAGGCGGAGACACTCTGCTGCTGTCCATATACAGGCAGGATGGAAAGGCTACAGGGAAAGGAAGAAGTACCAAGAATTAAGGAGTAGAATTATTCTTTTGCAGTCAGCATGTAGAGGATTCAGAACAAGACAAAGGTAATTTTTGTTGCTATAATTACTACTTGCTTCCCAAGTACTCTTATTTTAACACTTGTCAAATGTATTAGAATTGGTTATGTATAATTTGTCTTTACTAGGCTGTAGTACTCCTGATATTTTAACCCACATGTGTGGTCTATAATAGAAGCTAAATAATTGTTTAGAAGTTAGATAATAATTGTTCAATAACAATTGAAATAAATTGGATAGACAACCTAAATGGTATGTAGTTATCATGGTTAAGAGTTGACCTCTGCATGAGGTTGAATCTTTAGGTTGAAAATTTTTTTACCTACAGAAACCTCAAATTATATTTTTAAGCTTTACCTTAAAAAACAAGGATATTAAAAAATGAGAGCTTCTGAGTTCATTTATAATTTGACAAGATGCCTAATTAAAAATGTATATTTGGGGAGCTGGAGCAATAGCACAGCACATAGGGCGTTTGCCTTGCACGCAGCCGACCTGGCTTCGATTCCCAGCATCCCATATGGTCCCCTGAGCACCGCCAGGAATAATTCCTGAGTACAGAGCCAGGAGTAACCCCTGTGCATCACCAGGTGTGACCCAAAAAGAAAAAAAAAGTATATTTGGGCCAGAGGGCTAGTAGAGAGGTTAAGGTGCTTGCCTTGCATATGACTGACCCTGGTTTGGTTCTTAGTACTACATGATCCCTGAGTACCTTTAGGAGTGATTCCTGAGTAAGAGTCAAGAGTAAGCCATGAGAACAGCCAGGTATTGCTTAAAATCATACATACGTATTCCAAAGAGGCACAGTTCAGTTCCTTGGGAAAATGGGTTTGGAGGCATCCCTGTTCAAATCCCGATAACATATGCACTCCATATTGGTACTACCTTGGTGTGGTAGTTTGGAATTACTTAATAATTTTTCCCTTTTTTTAAAATTTAGATTTAAAGCTTTAAAAGAACAAAGAGTAAAAGAAATAAAACAAAATCTTGGACTGGTGAATATTGAGTCATCTGGACTTCTGAAAATTCAGGGTTCCAACCCTTCAGAATGGGAGGATTGCTCCTTCGACAACAGAATAAAAGCCATAGAGGAATGTAAATCCATGATAGAGGGTCATCGAATTAGCTATGAAAGTTCAGAGGACTTGAAGGAGTCCGAAAACAGCCGGCAGGAGAGAACCAGAAGCCAAAGTGGTACCAGCTTGCAGGAAGATGTGATCGTAAGAGAAAGACCTAAGTCCTTGGAGGATCTCCACCAGAAGAAAGTTGGCCGGGCCAAAAGAGAAAGTCGGAGAATGAGAGAACTAGAACAAGCTATATTTAGCTTAGAATTGCTGAAAGTTCGTTCTCTTGGGGGTGTGTCGCCTTCAGAGGAACGAAGGTGGTCTACAGAATTGATTTCTGAGAGCCTTCAGTCTCTACAGGGCACACCTGAGAGTGAAAGCTCTCAGGGAAGTTTGGAACTTCTGAGCTGTGAAGAAAATCAAAAGAGCAAACCAGATGAGGAGGACTTTCAGCCTCAGTCACCGAAGATACCTAGCAGCCCAAAGTTGGATTCACAGGAGAGGACCGGCAGTGCCTCAAGTGATACTAACTGTGCATTGATTCATAAGGGGGCACCCTCTGAGTCGGTGCATTTGAAGAATGGAACTATGAAAGAAAAGTTAGTTAGTACTTCTCAATCTATTGCCTCTAAGCCACAGATGAGAGACTCCTTTATTTCAAATAGTCTGCCAACATTTTTTTATATTCCTCAACAAGACCCACCGAAAACTAGTTCCCAACTGGATACGAGTTTTAAGAGAAACAAGCTCTTGGAAAATAAAGAAATGCTTCCAACTCTTCCTCTGGATATCAGTAGGGAAGCTGGAGAGAAGTATCACTTCTCAGGAGAAAATCCAGTTGTTACTTCTTTGAATTCAGATTCTTCTAATACTGTGCTTAAGAAGTTAGAAAAGCTAAACACTGAGAAGGAAGAAAGGCAGAAGCAGTTGCAGCAGCAGAAAGAAAAGGAGATGATGGAACAGATTCGACAACAGACAGGCATTTTAGAGAAGGAGCGTAAAGCCTTTAAGACAGTTGAAAAGCCAAAAATTGGGGGATCTCTTCTGCCATCATCTACTCATCAGTCAAAACAAAGAGTAGAGAGGCCATCCTCTCTCATCCTAAATACTGTAAATAAAGGAGAACCCAGTGTACTATGGCCTCCATCAGTGAATGTTAAAGGTGAAGCTCTTGCTCCAAAAGTCAGCCCCTCCACTCACTTACCCCCAAAGGACCGGCCTGTCACCCTGTTCTTTGAAGCAAAAGGAGGCTCCTGCCAATCTAGCACTGTCAAGAATTTGCACAAAACAGATAAAATGTGTCCCCAGCTGAATGTATCCTCTAAACGCTCCAATAATCGCATTTCAAAAAGAGAACATTTTAGATCTTCTCAGTCGTATAGTCACAAATCTGATGACCCTTCCAGAAATGAAACTACTAGGGCCATTTTCTTCACACCAAAAGACAATATGAATACTTCACTGTAAGTAAAATGTTTATTTTTATGGATTTATATGGGAAACTTCCTGGAGAGTTATTGTTAAGGGTCCTTGATTTGTTCCAACTATTTTTTTAAGGTGCTATCAAATTAGTCATTTCTCTGTGTAAAAACACTCCCTAAATGTTGACCCTAACCCAGCCATCTGAAATATTTATGCCTCACAATTCTTTGACTAAGCACAAATGCAGAGCTTTAGGATCCCTCCTATTGAGAAATCACTCTGTAAGTGTTTATACTATGTACTAGGTACTCAGTAAATGCTGGTTGTCCAGGAGCTGTTGTGGCAGTTTAAAGCATGTTCCTGTCAGGCTTTAAAATTAATGCCAGAAAAAATATTAATGCCAGGATCCCACTCCCTGGTCACAATGTTTGCACATCTCTTTTGTTTGGTTTTGTTTGGGTGGGTGGGGGTGGGGGGAACCACACCAGGCATTGCTCCAGGCTCTGTGCTCCAGGGACTGAATCACAGTGGGCCACCTGCAAGTCAAGAGCCTTCGCATCCGTACTGTCTCATCACAATTAATAAGACTTGCATATCTTTTTAGTTGTGATGATTGCTGGGGGTTGTATTCCTTCAGTTGTGTTCATACATGGCTGTGATGTGGCCAGATTTGCTGTCACATCAGACAGAAGAGCTGTCCGTCAAAAGCAGAAGCACCTTAGATCTCGTTCATTATATATGGTGGCTCTTGAGATTAAGCTTGTGGTCTTAAAAACTTGCAGTGTAGGTGCTCTAAGTCACTGAGCTATCCCTTTACATATAAATTATTCATAGTAGTGTCTTGACATAATATTTTGAATATTTATGGAATGTGCTGGAATTCTTTGACTAGTTAGATTATATTTCATGCTTAATTTCATATATTAAGACAGGCTGGAGTGATAGCACAGTGGGTAGTGCATTTGCCTTGCACGTGGCTGACCTGGGTTCGATTCCTCCGCCCCACTCGGAGAACCTGGCAAGATACCGAGAGTATCTCGCCTGCATGGCAGAGCCTGGCAAGCTACCCATGGTGTATTCGATATGCCAAAAAACAGTAACTAGTCTCACAATGGAGACGTTACTGGTGCCCGCTCGAGCAAATCGATAAGCAACAGGATAACAGTGATATAGTAACAGTGATATATTAAGACTGCTGCTTTGAAGTTCCTGCTAGGGATTGAACTAATTCTCTTGTTGTTCCATCTTAAAGTATAAGTAAAGAAGCCTTAAGCAGTGAAAATCCTCAATCTCATAAAATAAGTGAATCAGCCTGGAAGCCTGTGAAGTTTATTGGGCCAGGTCAAGGAGAGGTAAGTATTAAATATTGTTTTATCTTTCTTCTTTGTGAAGTAGATGTACACTATTCTGGAAATTAATATTCTTATAAGTAGATGACTTTATATACCCATTTACTCTCAAGTATTTATGGAGAAAGTAACTGTTAGTTGAGTCTGTTCTAATTAGGGAGGCATATATTGGCAGGGAATGTTGTCTAAAAACCTAGATAATGTTCAGAAAAAAGAAATTGCTAAGAAAACAAAGACAGTTTACTCAAGAGACTCCAGTGACTTCTTAAGGTAGTGAAGGTTGACATCATCTATGGAAAACTAATTTAGCTTTCATCTTTAGTCTTTGTCCAGAGTATTGTGTATGGATTTCTTTGGTAATCCTGATCACTTCTAGTGAAAGGGCGTGGTTGGGTGGAGGGATATTTCAAGAAATTGATGAGCTCTCTGATGTCTTTCATTGGCATCATCTCCAAAAACAAAACAAAACATTGTTGTGTTATTTGTTTTATCATTTGGTCAAGCAGGTTGCCAGACCGGCCCATAAAAAGAAAGCTCGAATGGCGCGGACGCGCTCCGATTTCTTGACTAGAGGTACTTTTGCCGATGGGGAGGGGGACACAGAGGAAGATGATTACGATGACATTATTGAGCCCCCTCTCTCCCTTGACCAAGCTCCTCACTCTGAGCTAGGCTCTGCATCCAGCCTGGGTCAGGCCTCTCATAGTGACTCCGAAATGGTAATTTTACAGCAATATAAAGAAAATTAGCAACAAGCAAAGCTAATGGGAGTAGTTTTTGCTAATCTAAAGCTAACCCTCACAGCTCCTTCCCATATAATGATTTGTACATGGGAAACCTCAGTGAACACAGCAACTTAAACTGAACCTTAATTTGGTAAGAATGAGATTTAGGGCACTATTTATATAAAATAAGGCAAAAATTAATGTTTTTTTTTTTTGTGTGTGTGTGTGTGATGCTGGTGATGGAAACTAGAACCTAAATATATGCAAGACAATTTCTCTATCACTGAGCTACACTCCTAGCTCCCAAATCCTATTTAATTTCACACCAATGTAGGAATGATTATGTTAGATATTAAAAGATCTAGAATAGGGGCCCTCAAAAAAACTTTTAAAGGGCTAGATTGTAAACATTTTTAAATCAGAGAGTTTCTTTTGCAATTAAACTTTCCCACTGTATAGTGAAAACAACTGTAGAAAATAAATAAAATGGGCATGGCTATATTATTATAAAAGTATTTGTTAAAAAGCAAAACAAAATCAGGATAGACTTTTTACTGATCCCCAGAGTAGCAAAAAAGTAACTTTATCAGATTACTCCATTAGTGTTTTAACAGAAATTGTGTTCTTTTTGTGTCCCTCTTTCTCATTTTTCCCTCCATTTTTTCTTTACTGATAGTATAAACCTATACTATATATATATATATGTACATATATATATCACTGTCATCCCATTGCTCATCAATTTGCTCGAGCAGGCACCAGTAATGTCTCCATTGTGAGACTTGTTGTTACTGTTTTTTGACATATCAGATACGCCATGGGTAACTTGCCAGGCTCTGCCATGTGGGCGAGATTCTCTCGGTAGCTTGCCGGACTCTCCGAGACGGGCGGAGGAATCAAACCCGGGTCAGCCTTGTGCAAGGCAAACAAACGCCCTATCCACTGTGCTATTGCTCCATATATATATATGTGTGTGTATATATATATATATATAGAGAGAGAGAGAGAGAGAGAGAGAGAGAAAGAGACGAGTGCCAAAACTATTTCTTTAGACCAACCCAGTCAAGAAAAAGGCAGTATGCAATGTGCATTTTTTACTTATTCATATGTTTATTTTTGGAGGAGTAGTTTTGTGGCACAACTTTCTGCTTAGCGATTACTCCTGGTAGAACTCAGTGGAGTTCCTGGCTACATCTCTAACTCCCAAATTAATGAGCAGAGCATGGTACCAGAGATCAAACTGAGATCAGTTTCTTTCAGGACAAGTATTTCAACCCCTGTACTATATTGACCCCCTGAAATGTTCATTTTTATTAATCACAAATTATAGCATTGAAATCAATTTTAATAAAGTTTTACTGTTTGGGCTATGAATATAGATATTATCAGCAAAAAGTCATTATATATAATTTGATAGCTTAGAATATATTTATGGATAAAAATATTCTTTTTGACTTTGACATTAGCCTAGAAAATACAGAATTTTCAATACTTATTAGATCCTGCTCGTCTAGTAAGTAATAAAATATAATGAAGTGGATAGTGATAGATGTTTCATTTCCTTTAGTATCTTAATTAAGTTGCATCTCTAATTTTTAGTAATGTTCATTATGGGAAGAGAATTTTAAGGTGCTCTTTTGGACTCATTGAATATTTTAACTTTAAATTTCTTGAATTGTGTCAGTGTTAAATTAAAATTTATGCTTATTCCCAGATTTCCCTCATTGTCTCTAGTTAGAGATAGGACTAGCTTCTTGTAAGTGTGTCTTTGAGACACACCCAGTGGTGTTCAGGGAGTGTTTTGCTCAGTGCTCAGGTGTCTCTCTTGGCAGTTTTCAGGGGAGCCTGCAGTGCTAAAGATTAAAGCTGGGCCTCCTACATGCAAAGCCTACAGTTAGTCCATGAGTAATCTGTCCAGTCCAGGTCTAGTTTTTAAATGATAATACCAGTAATTTTAAAAAGGATAAACAAGATGAAAAATACCCAGAAAAATCCATCCTCATTTCCCTAATTAGATAAATGAGTCATTTCCCTCTGCCAAACTGTAGAATTATAAAAGTGTAAAATAGTCTATGTTCATTTATTTGTGTATAATATAAATCTGCTAAATATGTTTATATATATATCAGCAAAAGCACTCTCTTTAGTGTAGGGTAAAATCTATTTTGAAGGTGCCCTGTTTTTTTAATTACAAATTAAACATTGTGTCATATGATTTCATCGTGTAAGATGAAATTATGAAATCAAAGTACTTTTAATGAAAACTAGTACATATTTTTTATGTAATAAGGGAGTATACTTAAATTATCCTCTAAGTGTTCACAGTTTTGTTTTGTTTTTAATTTGTGGAAAAACTGAGCATTTATAATTGCTGTTTTGTTCCTGAGAGTTTCTTTTGTTACAAACTTTAGTTCTTTTGGTGGTAGAATTTTTTTTCTCACTGGGGACTCTTACTGAGATGAACTTGGAATCTGAACTTTCTGCTTAGAGCACTCAGCCCCGTTAGGGGTTCTAGCTGGTAGCCTCTGCCTATGACTCTTCACCTGCTTGATAGCCACTGCATGCGGGAAGTCGTAGAGCACCCTCTGCACAGTGTGTTAGTTACCTCCAACTTTCTCACTGTCCCTTTGTTTCATCACTACCTGTTTTAGGAACAGGTGATGGTATTAGTCTCTGTCAGATACTTGCATGAAGAAGCTTTGCTTTCTAGAACATGCTAATAGATCCTGGGGATGGGGGTGGGGAGCAAGTTTTAAAATGTGTTTCTGTTTTGGAAATATGTCATATTCTAACCTCTGATGTTGTAAAGATAAAGACTAATTGTTTGAGTTTTCAGGATTATAATGGGTTTGGTTTTCTGGACACATGGATTTTGAAAACAATAGTACCCACCCCGCTCTCCTCCCACTGGGCAAAGCGATTTCTGTCACTGTCATTTGCGGAGAAGTGTGTTCATTAAATCATAGAAGAAGCCATTTGATTTTGCCATTTGTGGGTGATACGATGTAATAGAATAAAGACAAATTTAAATCCATCACCTGAAAGGGATTTTATAAACATTACCTCCTGAGTAGGGAGTTATCCATTGCTACCTACTGTGAAGAAATGGGAGACGGGAGATGGACAGTTCATTGATCCTTTCTTAATAGCTTTGGTGTTTTTTTGAACTTCCCACTTTGACTGCCAATTGAATATTTAAGTCTTCGTGTGCAATTTTCACTCTCTTCTCATTCTCACTGGGTTGGCTTTTACCCAGAAAGATGTGTTCTGCTAAGTAATATTTTTAAAGGGACTCATAAGTTTTTTAGTCTCAGTCTTCTGGATGGTAAGTAAAATAATTTCTGTTAACCATCTGTAGTAGAATTAGCCTAGGTAACTTTCTCTATGTGCAGAGATACTATTTCTGAATTTAGAAGAAACTATGCAAATAAATTTTTTTCTATCATTCTCTCAATTTAAGGTAATAAGTAGGAGCATGACTCTCAAAGTGCCCTCCAGAATTTCAATATTCTTTCCCACCAGTATGGTAACACTTAATTCTCATTACCTTCACAAACTTCTGTCACTTCTTATATGTGTATTTCTATTTGTTACTAAGATATCATTCTTTGAATCTTTATGTGCTCTATTGCCCACCCCACAAATGATGGTCAGAAAAATCACTAATGAAGCAGACTGAAATTTGATAGCTCACTTCAGTAAGGGAAAGTCCATTTTGACTAAGTATGCCTGAGTAATTTCTCAGAAAGGTGAAGTAAGATATTTACAAATTTTATGGGTCAAGGATGTTTATTTTGTTAAATGGGCATTACAAGTTGGAAAACTGGTTGGTATTTAATAACATTTATGACATTAGCGTTTTGATTGTCAGTCCAAGGACAGCAGCCACACTTAGTATTATATGTGTATTTTATCCCCCTGGGGGGGAGGGGCATGCGCCTCATACCTCCATGAATAGCAGGAACAATTCATAGGAGAGATTTTCCTATACAGAATAGATTTCTTGTGAAATTAGATTTACATAATGAATCAGTCTTTTTAGTTAGTTGTCCAATGGAGTCAATTTGTTAAATAATTTTTTCCTTGTAAAACTAGCCATTTTAGCTGATAACTTTTTGTTACTATGGGTTATGTTAAAATTGTTTTAATATAGTTCTTTGCTATTTTACTTTTAAATTTTTCTATGGATATTTTAGAAAATATGATTATATGATTGTTCTATAGGTTAGTTACCTTTGTACGTAATTTTGATCCTTTTAGGTCTTTTTTTTTTCTTTTTCCCCCTGGTTTTGGGCCACACCTGGCTGGCTGTGCCCAGGGCTTTCTCCTGGCTCTGGGTTTAGGCATCATTCCTGGCAAGACTCCGGGCATGATATGGGATGCCTGGGATTGGTACCCAATAAAAAACTGTGAGTCACTCCAGGCTGGATTGGCTGAGTCCCAGGCAAGCGTCCTGCCTGTTATCATTCCAGCCACCTTTTAGGTCTTTCTGTTTGATTTGTTAGGCTCATTGTACCACATATTGGAAACTGAGAGTAAATTTCAGAAATCCTCCATACCATAAGAATGATATAACTGTGAGGAGATATGTTAATTAGATTTACTTCATTAATCATTTTATTATTAAACAAATCAAATCATCATGTTATACACCGTGAAGTGTATAGATACTTTGGGGGGGGTTGAGAGTGGAGAGGCTCAGATCTTACCTAACTGTACTCAGGTCTTATTCCTGGCTCTGTGCTCAGGGATCACTCCTAGTGGGGTTATGGGTTGCTGGGGTCAGCCAGGGGCAAGGCAAGCACTTACCTGCTATACTACTTCTCCAGCCCGGACTTTTATTCAGTTAAGTTTAATAAGATTTGTTTAGCTTCGAAAGAGCAGTACAAAGTCTAAGGTGCTCATCTTTGATTGTTGGCCAAGATTCTGTGACTTTTTTTTTTTAATTTCCTCTTGATATTCTTTGGTAAATTGTCATAAAACTTGAGTTGGTAAGTTCTATTTAGTAATTTCTTAGGTCCAAATTCTCTTTAATTTTGATTACTGTAGAAATTAATAGTTTTCAGTTTTCCTTATTTTAATGATTCTCAAAGTAAAATGAATGTATTTTATAGTTTTAAATAGGATTTGTTTTTAAATAGTCTGTAATTTAATTTTAATTATAGTGTCATGGTAGTTAACTTGGTTTTTAAATCTTTTACATATGTAATTATACAGACATCACAACGGTTTTCTTCAGTTGATGGAGAAACAAAGATTCATAAGACTATGTCTCAAGGAGAGATTGCAAAGCTGGCAACAAGACAAAAGACTTCAGATTCAGAACTAAGGTATAAAGCACATGTGTGATTTTTACTTGCTGTAGTTAAAATGCTGAACCTTGTTTTAAAGGGAAAATTGAAAAGCAGTCAGTTTTGAAATAAACTTCATTTACGAATTTTTCTACAAATGCTATGTGCCTACTATGTGACAGACACATTATAGTTTAGAGATGTATAATTGGTTTCAGTTTTTTTTTCAGTTTTTTAGTTAGGCATTGTGATTTACAAAACTAATAATATAATTTCAGGCATACAATCTTCTAATTCAAAATGCACCACTGATATCAGCATCTTGCCACCAATGTTCTAAGAATTTGTCTCGTCTTCTCTACCCCATAAGCTTCCTTACAAAATCTTAAAATATTTTAATCAATATATTTTTATAAATTATTTTATTTTTTTAAACTTTTTTATTGAATCACTGTGAGATAGACCATTACAAAGCTGTTCATGATTGGATTTCAGTCATACAATATTCCAACACCCATCCCTCCACCAGTGTACATTTCCCAGCACCAGTATCCCCAGGTTCCCTTGCATCACCCCCACCCCCGACCCTCTGTGGCAGACTCTCTCTCTCCCTCTCCCTCTCTCCCTCTCCCTGTCTCCCTCCCTCTCCCTGTCTCCCTCTCCCTCTTCCTGTCTCCCTCTCCCTCTCTCCCTCTCCCTGTCTCCCTGTCCTTCTCTCCCTCTCCCTCTCCCACTCTCTCTCCTTCTCCTTCTTCTCCTTTACCCTGTCCTTCTCCTTCTCCCTCTCCCTCTCCCTCTGTCTTCTCTCTCCCCCTTTGAGCATTGTGGTTTGAAATATTGATACTGAAAGGTTATCAAGAATATCCCTTACCTACTTTTAACCCTCAGATCTTATCCAGTGTGATCATTCCCAGCTATTATTGTCATACGGATCTCTTCTCTATATTACCTCCTTCAGCCCCCCACACAATTCTGTTAGTTCCAACATTGACCAGTCCTCCTAACCTGTTTTCCCTGGCCATGGATATTATTCTTCTGCTATATATATTTATATATATTATATATATAAATATATATATATTCTTCTGCTATATATATATATAAAACTTATATATATTTAAGTTTTATTGAATCACCATGTGGAGGGTTACATAGTTCTCAGGATTATGTCAGTTATACAATACTCAAACACCCTTCCCTTCACCAGTGCCCATATTCCATCACCGACCACCCCAGGATACCTACCGCCCCCTCCCACCCCCCCAGTCCCCGCCCTTGTAAGTGATGTTTCACTTCGTTTACGCTTTATCTTGATTACATTCCATGTTTCAACACATAACTCACTATTGTTGCTGGGGTTTCCCCCCAAAAAGAAAAAGACAGTCCTATTGCCAAGGAAGCATTTGATAGTTCTCCATTGCTGAGAATGTAGAGATATTAAGTTCCACTGTTTGTTACATAACTTTTCTTTTTTTCCCCCCTTGCCCCGAGCCACCGAGTTCACGCCTGTTTAGTAATCGCCACGCTGCCTGACAAAGGGAAAAAAAAACCGAAAAGGTGGTTATTTCCCGTCATCAGCCGGCGTGGGGCTCTGGCTTAGTTGATAGTCTAGTAGAATGTCTGCAAGCAGTTTCTGGAACCAAAAGTATTGCGCTGGTATCGGCTCCGGCTCGAGATTCCACCAGCGTCCCGCTGTTCCATGTACATAATTTTTCCCCTTATATCCCATTCCCATGCCACCAGGTCTGTGTTTGCTTAATGGTCATCATACTATGGTTAATGCCACGCCGCGTTTCTTCCCGAGAAAGAAGGATATTTCTTCTAAGCCGGCGTGGGGATACGGCTTAGTTCAGTCTAGAGAGATGGCTACCACTTTGAGTGCCTTCAATATTTCAGCGAAAGACTTACTATTCTTGTTAGGATCTCCCCCCAAAGTCCAACCCGTTAAAAAAGGAAACATTACATATTGCTGATGCTTAGATGACATTAGGTCGCGTGGCTGCGCGGTTTTGGGTTTCTGTATAAAGTCCAGGGAAAGTACAACCAGAAATAACATCACTACAAACTTTTATCCTTTTATGGTGCTTATAAGATGGAGAAACCTAGAGAGAGCTGGCTCGGTGTCTCCATTTTGCGGTCATAAAGCCCCGGAACCTGTGCTGTGCTCAGGAGGAAGGGGTTGAGAGAGAGAGGTTAAGAAAATTGGGGAATGCCTGGCTTCCACTGTTGCAGCCTGGCGTAGGGTCTCCGTTCCCGTGCTGTAATTAGTTCAGTGGGCTGCTTGGAGTCCAAGGGCGCTCTTTTGGGCTCTTCCATCCTGTTCTATCGGCAGCGGTGCCAAAAGGGAGCTATATATATTTTTGATATACCACGAATGAATGTAGTCATTCTATATTTGTCCCTTAACTTCTGACTCAATTTCATTCAGCATGATACTCTCCATGTCCATTCACTTATAGACAAATTTCAAGACTTAATTTTTCATGACAGCTATATAATATTTCATTGTATAGATGTGCCATAGTTATTTTATCCTTTTGTTCTTGGGCACTCAGGTTGTTTCCTTAATTAATTTCTTTATTAATATGACTTGAGTTGAATCTTTAAATCATATGACTTAGGATTTGTGGGTTGTAAGATAAAATAAAATGAGTTTAGAAGAGATGAGATTGATATATTTTCAGTTTTGGACTAGGATTTTAATCTAAGTGTTTACAAGTGGAAGATTTTACAGAAATAATTGCTCTCTCTAAGAGAATATATGAGATTGTAATTTGTCGTATTATTTACTTTGCCCCTGAATACATTCTATAAGGCCGAATATGGTAAGGTCTTATTGTTCTGTCAGGCTTGTCTTGTTATTAAGGTGTTTCTTCAGTGATTGGTATCTATACATACAGAGCAGATTATACTAGAGATAAAATTCTGTGGAACACTCAATAACATAATAGAATATACTGATATAGATGGCAGATTACATATATAAATTTAATTTCTGCTTCCTCCTTCAAGAATCTACAGAGCCCCTTAGCCACTCCCCCTAAAAAAAGAAAAGCATGAGAGAAGACAATAAAATTGTGGATTTCATAAAGTAAATATATTTTTAAGTATCTTAAAAGATAGGTGGAAACTATCTGGGAAAATCTGAAAACCAAGCTTCTAGATGACTAATATTTCCTAGTCCTTGTAGGAAATAGATTTGTTCTCTGGAAAGGATAAAACAGAAAACCTTTGCTCTTGGAGATTTTCAGATATAGTTGAGAACAAAGGCACATACTTGTAATTTTTTTTTAATAGAATGTTTACACCCTGGCTTTCTCCTCGCGGACTCCGCTGAGTAAGCATGGTCGAGGTTTCCTTTTCTACAGCTATCATGTCTAAGTCTGAGTCCCCCAAAGAGCCCAAGCAGCTGTGGAAGCTCTTCATCAGAGGACTGAGCTTTGAAACGACCGTTGAGAGCCTGAGAAACCATTTTGAGCAATGGGGCACACTCATGGACTGCATGTAATGAGAGATCCCAACACCAAGTGCTCCCAAGGCTTTGAGTTTGTCACCCACGCCACCATGGAGGAGGTGGACACATGAATGCAAGGCCATACAAGGTGGACGGAAGAGTTGTGGAACCAAAGAGGGTTGTCTCGAGAGAAAATTCTCAAAGACCTGGTGCCCACTTAACTGTGAAAAAGATTTTTGTCGGTGGCATCAAAGAAGACACAGAAGAACATCACCTAAGAGATTATTTTGAACAGTATGGTAAAATTGAAGTGATTGAAATCATGACTGACCGAGGTAGTGGCACGAAGAGAGGCTTTGCTTTTGTGACATTCGATGACCATGATTCTGTGGACAAGATTGTCATTCAGAAGTACCATACTGTCAGTGGCCACAACTGTGAAGTAAGAAAAAACCTGTCCAAGCAAGAGATGGCCAGTGCTTCATCCAGCCAAAGAGGTCTAAGTGGCTCTGGAAACTTTGGTGGTGGTCATGGAGGTGGTTTTGGTGGGAATGACAACTTCGGTCGTGGAGGAAACTTCAGTGGGCGAGGTGGATTTGGTGGCAGTGGGGATGGCTATAATGGATTTGGCAATGATGGAAGCAATTTTGGAGGTGGTGGAAGTTACAGTGATTTTGGCAACTACAACAATCAGTCTTCAAATTTTGGACCCATGAAGGGTGGAAATTTTGGAGGCCGAAGCTCAGGCCCCTAAGGTGGTGGAGGCCAGTACTTCGCTAAACCATTGTGGCTATTGTGGTTCCAGCAGTAGCAGCAGCTATGGCAGTGGCAGAAGGTTTTAATTGCCAGGAAACAAAGCTTAGCATGAGAGGAGAGCCAGAGAAGTGACAGGGAAGCTACAGGTTACAACAGATTTGTGAACTCAGCCAAGCACAGTGATGGCAGGGGCTAGCTGCTACAAAGAAGACCTGTTTTAGACAATACTCATGTGCATGGGCAAACACTCAAGGACTATTTGTGACTAATTGTATAACAGGTTATTTTAGTTTCTGTTCTGTGGAAAGTGTAAAGCATTCCAACAAAAGGTTTTAATGTAGATTTTTTTTTTTTGCACCCATGCTGTTGATTGCTAAATGTAATAGTCTGATCATGACGCTGAATAAATGTCTTTTTTTTTAAAAAAAAAAGAATGTTTACACACTGAATGTCAAGAGTATATAAAAACATAACTTCTTTTCCTACTCAGCACATACACATACATGTATTCAGTACATTTCACATACCCCCTAGCAGATTTTTTTTAAAGAATCTTTGAGGGACTGGAAAGTTAGCTCAAAGAGATGAGCATATTCTTTGCTCAGATCAATACCACATGGTCCCCTGATAACAGCTTCTAGTAGCCCCTGTGCACCACTTAATGTGACTCCAAAACCAAAATAAAAGAGTCTTTGGGCATTTTACCTAACTGTAGAGGAACATTAGTATCAAGGATTACTGTGAAAGTATCAAGGATTACTTTCACAGTAATCCTTGATACTAATAACATTCCAAGGAATGCCGCTACAGTTTACAAGCCTCATTAGTGCACATTAGAGCTTCCAAACAGCAGTTTTGGTTTGTTTTTAAATCCTATTTTTAAACCCTCCCCCTTGGGGCTGGAGAGATAGCACAGCGGGTAGGGCGTTTGCCTTGCACGTGGCTGACCCGGGTTCAAATCCCAGCATCCCATATGGTCCCCTGAGCACGGCCAGGGGTAATTTCTGAGTGCAGAGCCAGGAGTAACCCCTGTGCATTGCCAGGTGTGACCCAAAAAGAAAAATAAATAAATAAATAAATAAATAAAGAGACAACATTTATAAAAAAAAAAAACCCTCCCCCTTTTTTGTGGGGTGGTAGTGGTGGTGGTATATATACCTGGCAGCACCTGGAACCTACCCCTTGGGACTGTGCTCAGGAGTCAGTACCAGTAGTTCTCTGGGGACTATATAATGCTGAGGATTAACCCAAGCCTCTCACAGACCAATGAGCCATCTCTCTGACCCTCCAGTTTCTCCCCCCCCACCCCCCCGCCTTTTTTTAAAATTAGTAAATCACCGTGAGGTAGTTTCAGGCTTATAAACTTTTGTGCTTGCATTTCAGTCATACAATGATCGAGTACCCATCCCTCAACCAGTGCCCATTTTCCACCACCACTGGTCCCAGCATCCCTCCTCCCACCACCCCGACCCAGTCCCCTCCACCCTGCCCTGTCTCTGTGGCAGGTCATTCCCTTTTTCTCTCTCCTTTTGGGTGTTGTGGTTCACAATAGAGGTAATTGGCTTCTCCCCCTTTTAATCCTACTTTACACACATTTGAAGAAACATGAAAAAAAATTGTAATTAAAATACAACTTCACTGTCACTGTCATCCTGTTGCTCATCGATTTGTTCGAGCGGGCACCAGTAACATCTCTCATTGAGAGACTTAATTGTTACTGTTTTTGGCATATCCAATATGCCATGGGCAGCTTGCCAGGCTCTGCCGCACGGGCTCGATACTCTTGGTAGCTTGCCAGGCTCTCCGAGAGGAGCGGAGGAATCGAACTCAGGTCGGCCGCGTGAAAGGCGAACGCCCAACCGCTAACTTAGATAAAAAAAAAATGCAAGTTAGGGGAAAGAAAACTTTATTATATTATTAATCAACCATCAGCAGGCCTCTGTAAATAAATATTAGCTCTTGGTTTTGTGGAAAACCAAAAATATATGAAAGAGAAACATTTATAACAGTAACTTTTTAGTTTAAAATATATAGCATATGTTCACAAGATAACTCAACTTGTCATCTCAGTAGGGCCCTGAGTTAGATCCCTGACACAGCATAGGCTCCTGACTACAAGTTGGTGTGGCCCAGGTAACCTCAGAGCACCAGCAGTCCCAAGCACTAAATTCTGTGGCCCACATCATTGGGATGAGTAGTTCAAGAGTAAACCCAGGCCCTCCGTACACCACTGAGTATGGACGACTACATATAAACCATATTATAAGGGGACAACTCAAGTTATATGTTAAAGAGATACCGTAAATTACTTACAGATATAAGTATAAAGAAACAATTCAGAAGAGTCAGAAAGACAGGTGTGAACACATCTTAAAAAATTGAGCAAAAAGATGGGAGAGATGAGAAAAGATTGGATTGAAGGAACTGTTAAGGAGATGCAATCACCCACTGATAAGAGCTCAGACAAGACAGGAGAAATGGAGGGGTCAGAGAGATTGTATAGAGGTTAAGGTGCCTTGCATACAGCTGACTTGTTTGATCTCTGACATCACAAAGTGTTCGATCCCCAGAGCATCACTTAGTTCAGCCCTGTAGGTCCCTAGCACCATGGATGTGGTCTTGGACACCCTTCAACACTACTGGAGTAGCCATGATAATTTCCAGCAGCACATCTCAGATCCTTGCATTGAACCACTCCATTGCATAGCTTGGTCAATAATAGCCATGAGGGGTCCCTTAGTCATGGAGCAGTGTTTGGAAACACCCACCTGTTCCCCAAAGAAGAAAGTGGAGGAGAACAAATCATTAATAAAGTTGTTTAAACTTTCCAAGTCTACAGAAAATAAATTTCCTGATTTTTAAAAGGACTGAGAGTGTTCAACATAATGGGGAAGATAGATCTGTAAAAGACAAAAGAGGTATTTCCAGTGTGGTGGCAAAAGTGACTTTTCAGATGGCAACTGTACAGTGAACACTGAGGAAGAAAAAACTAGACCAGATTAGAGCAGATTTAAAACGCCCTGGAGGAGGGACTAAGTGACAGTAGAGAAGATAAGGTGCTTGCATTGCATGTAGTCGTTTTAGCTATGACACTGCATATGTGCCCTTGAGCATTGGATTATCCTTGAGCACTGCCAAGTGTAGCCCAAGCTTTGTCCTTTTTCCCTCTCCCCCACCTAAGAGAAACAATCTAGGCGAGATCATCATGAACATAGAAATAAAGAGCTTAATACATTTGAAATATTAAGATTTGGAGGTGAATTATGTGTATAGAAAATAAGTAAAAGTTGTCTCTGTGGAGAATGACTTCTTCATGAGTGTTTATTTTCCCTGAGTAGTCCTTTAATATATAGATAATACTCAAGGCAAGATATTTTCTGTATCTTTCAGTATACAGAAAATACCTCTTGATTTAACAAAATGTATAGCATAATTCTATTTCTTTTACCTAAAATATGAGAATAATTAATTCAAAAGTCATTGTTGCCTCCAGGGAACAAAAAATAGAACAGGAAAGGCAGAAGAATGCTGCTATTTGTAATAAGCACATAGAATGGTCTCTTGATATTATAAATATTATAAATAGGGGCTGGAGAGATAGCACAGCGGGTTGGGCGTTTGCCTTGCATGCGGCCGACCCGGGTTCAAATCCCAGCATCCCATATGGTCCCCTGAGCACCGCCAGGGGTGATTCCTGAGTGCAGAGCCAGGAGTAACCCCTGTGCATCGCCAGGTGTGACAAAAAAAAAAAAGCAAAAATAAATAAATAAATAAATAAATATTATAAATATCTTGACATTATAAAAATTGTAAAAAATATATAAGTTTAGAAATAAGCTTTTTTTTTTAGAGGATACATGAACTTCAAAACCAAATAGACTTTAACTTTCATCTTGCTCAGCTCTTTGGGCCTTTTTTTTTTTTTTTACTGACTGTGACAAACAGATTGTTTTAAAAATTATCTCTCTCCTATGGACTTTGTTATATGATATAGATCAGTAATTGTGAGCTATGGCTACCATCTTAAGTTTTTTCTTTGATTGATGTGGTGGAAGAGAATATTTATGCACCAAAAATAAAGCAGTGTAGCATAATAGCTGTGACAATAGGAAAGTTACTTAATACAGTTAAGACTTAATATAGTTAAGTCTTGGTGTTAAACCTGTAAAAGGATTATATTAGCTTGGAAGTAAACTTACTTTTTTTTTTTTTAATTATTTTTGACTTTTTGAGACACACCTGGTAGTAAGTACTTAACTCTTCTTGGCTTTGTACTCCTGAAGGTGCTCAAAGACCACCATAAATGGTACTGGAGATTAACTGGGGTTAGCTGCATGCAAGGTGACCATTTGAACTATCTCTCAGCCCATAAGCTTGTTTTTAAATAAAGTGCTATAATAAGCACTTGACACTATGCCTGGATTAGCAGTTCAAATTAGTGGTGGCTTTTGTTAGTAATGCTGATTACTTTGAATATTAGTGACATTAAAGCTTTTAATATATAATGATAATTTGAAAGATTTAAAATTGTATATGAGGGTTGGAAAAATAGTACAACGGTTTAGGTGACCCCAACTCCACATGATACTCTGAGCACTGCCAGGTTTATTCCAAAAACCCAAAATAAAATTGTGTATGAATTGCAATGATGTAAAATGAACATACTTTTGAACCAGAAGGAAAATAGGGAGAAAAATATTTTTAGAGTGGTGGGATATCACGTATTTCTTTAAAGTATTTTTGTTGCTGTTAGCTGGAATTAAAACAATGTTGAAAAGATAGCAGTTTGGTAATTAGAAAACTTGAGTTGGATTGGCCATGTTATATCTACATTCAAATGAGAAAACTGTACCTTTCTGGTAAAGTTTAAATGTAAATTTGAAGCTTAACCATGATTCAATTTAAGCGTGAAGGTTAAACAGGAAAGGTTTTCATATAATGTAATGTATGAATATTGTTACTGGAACATGATGGTCCCTTTTTTACTCATCTTTTTGTTCATTTGTTTTAAGTAGACCTCAGAAGGCTAAGATAAGATTCTGGGCCAAAGGGAAACAAGGGGAGAAGAAAAATACCAGAGCGAAACTCGACATCCAAACAGAAGTTTCAGCACTTTATGCTGGCTCAGAAACGATTCCAGCTCATCAATATTCAGATGGTAAAAAATTAACAAAGGGTGGGGATTGTCTAGATAATTTGTTTGCTCTTTCTTAAAATTTGCTATGCTCTAGAATTCATAATGGCCCCGTTGGCTAGGTATCTAAGAGATTAAATCAGGACAGTTAAATCCTTCTCTAAAAGATAATCATAAAATTGGCATTGTACCTACAATTAAAGTTCCAAGAAAATATGTCATAAAAACAGGAAGCAAGCAACAACAATCTCAAGACTGTGATCTTTGATTAGTCTAGTCTTCTAAAGTTTAAAATTCTGAGCCAGAGTGATAGTACAGTGGGTAGAGCATTTGCCTTGCATGCAGCAGACCCGAGTTCAATCCCTCACATCCCATATGGTCCCCCAAGCACTATCAGGAGTAATTCCTGAGTGTAGAACCAGGAATTAAGCATCGCTGTGTATAATCCAAAAAGAAAAAAAAAGTTTAAAATTCAAGGCATTATTCACTCAAGTGTGCATGATAATATGCAAGTAATACTTGAATATTTACTACAGGCAAGGCATGTTGCAGTTATTAAATCTTATAACAGTTTTCCTGAGGTTGGTATGATGTGATGATTATTTCTAATTTATTGATGAGAAAACAGACAGAGAGCAACTGCTTGGTTACATAGTATATACACATACTGAGCTGAGATTCAAATCCAGGTAGTCTAGCTTCTGAGTCAACATTCTTAACCGTTGTGCTATATGTCTAAGTACCCTAGTTAAAACTTAGCACTTTAGAACTTGAGAAATAGTATAGCGGGTAAGGCTTATATGCTACCAGTGCCCGTATGTCCCAACAAACCCCACCAGGAGTGAAAATGGATCACAGAGCCATAAGTAAACTCTGAACACCACCGGGTGATGGCAAAAAACAAAACAAGACTTAGCGTTTTATAATGGTAGCTGTTACTTTGCAATAAGTACTTTGCAACACATTTCAGAGTTGATCTGTTATTATATTGGCATCTTTAAATGCTAGAATTAACTCTTCAAAAGTTTCATCAGTGCTAGTTTTTAAAACATAGTCCATTCTTCTGAAGTTCTTTGCATATGCATTATGAGAATTTTTTAGTTTATTATGTAATGATGACAGCTCTAATACAAAGTGGCTGTTTGGTAATAAATGAGTGAAATACTAATGGTCGATGAATGTCAGTTTTTAAGTATAAAGATACCTTGAAAGAAAGTTATCTCTTAACAAAGGATAAAATAAACCTAGTTGCAATAGGTAGAAACAAAAACTCGTCTAGAATAAGATTATACAGGCATAGAGGAAAGAGCATGAGGTTTGACTCCTAGGAATGGAGGCACCTGCGATCTCTGTCAGAGGAAAAAATGTTAGAGATGTAATTGGAACCTTATATAGCTTACCTGGTAAATAATATTTATTTTTCACACTTACATACTCTTGCTAATTCTCAAGGTCGAGCAGAAAATTTGATCTTTAGTTAAAGCATATGCACAAATTTTATTTTCTTTCTACATACACTTGTGTAAAAAATTAAGATTGTAAAATAAAAAAAAATTAAGATTGTATATTTTAGCATTGGATAGATATTTATTAAGTAATATTTTCTAATACTGAAAGAGGGTTATAGATAATTCCTTTAGTGATCATTATAGGGGTTGAGTGCTTGCTTTGCATACGTGAGCCCCATTTTCAGTCCCTAGCAACATATGTTCAATACCAGGCACTACTGGGAGTGACCCCAAACACCAAGCTGGGAGTATCCCCAAGCATCACTGAGTATGATCCTCCACAAAAATGTAATTTTTAAATGTTTCTGTACAAATGTACAATCTACATTCATTGGCTTACTTGCCTGACCTCAGACATTAATGTTGCTTTGTTTTTCAGGAATTCACATTTATTTCTTAAGTGAGTTATGAAGAAACTTAAAAAGGAGAATGATTAAAATATTTTTATTATTATTATTATATTTTTTTACTGTCTTGAATTTTAGAATTATCTCAGAATCAGCCATCACCTCCTTTGAGCCCAGAATTACATGGTAGTTGCCGGAAGGAATTCAAAGAGAACAAAGACCCTTCTCCAAAGGCAAAGCGTAAGGGAAGTGTCAAGATCAGCAGTGTGGCTTTGGAATCTGTGCATTGGCAAAATGATTCTGTCCAAATCATAACAAGTGCCAGTGATTTAAAAAGCATGGATGAATTTCTCCTGAAAAAGGTACACTTTACTTTCTGAGTAGCTTTGAGTATGAAATACACATGTGCATATTCAGATATTTCTCGTAGATCTTGAAGTTAAATTATTTTTGTGAGTTATTTGATTTTTTTTTTAATCAGAAAGGAACCAGAAAGTGAGATCTGATGGGGTAGATAAAATTTAAGGTTACCATAGTGTTTTATTTTGCTATAACTCATGTTATATTTCATTTATAAAGTGAGATTTGCCATTGTATATTGGAATTGTTGTATATAGGAGAACTATGGGACTGGAGGGATAGCACAGCGGGTAGGGCATTTGTCTTGCACACAGCCGACCTGGGTTCGATTCCTCCATCCCTCTTGGAGAGCCCGGCAAGCTACCGAGAATATCCCGCCCACGTGGCAGAGCCTGGCAAGATACCCGTGGTGTATTTGATATGCCAAAAACAGTACCAAGTCTCACAATGGAGACGTTACTGGTGCCCGCTTGAGCAAATCGATGAACAAAAGGACAACAGTGCAACAGTGCAACAGTGCTACAGTGCAAGAGAACTATAGAATTATACAGTGTTAAAAGGAACCTAAGAAATAACTTTGCGTAAATAAAAGTTGGTGACTGAGACTTGATCATGATCAACTTTGTAACTGTATATCTCAGGGTAATTCAATTTTTAAAAAAAGCTATTAGGTAAAACTAAAAATAAGAAATTACACCACACACACACACACACACACAAACTTGGTCTCTTCAGTCATGACTATCTGGGCTCCTTCATAGCAGTGGCTTTCATCTTCAGGGCACTACATTGAATAAATAACATGTCCATTGTGGCATTCACATTCTTAAAATGATGTACAAAATAAAATTGAGTACTAAACTCTTTATTTTGTGATTCACAGATGAATGACCTAGATAATGAAGACAGCAAGAAAGATACACTAGTGGATGTTGTATTTAAAAAAGCTCTGAAAGAATTTAGGCAGAATATCTTCAGCTTTTATTCATCTGCATTGGCTGTAAGTTGGATTATGTTTGGAGATAGTGATTAATCACTGGTTTTCAGTATAATGAAATTTCAGAGATTTAGCTCCATACCTCTGTATGTGTATAGTATTCACTCCACCTACCACCAAAATTCCATTGCTTTCTCCCCACCAAAAAACCCACTCACTCATTCTGCTCTGCTTTCTCTCTTGTAACCATCATAGTTTTCACTATGTTTTCTTGAGTTTTGCTATGGTGTTTAGTTTAGTTGTTTATGTTCTACATATGGTAACTTGTCTTTCTTTTTTTTTTTTACTGAGCTTAACCATATCACATTCTATCCATTTTGTTTCTCAATGCATGATTCTTTTTTGATGACAACTAGTGTGCCATTAAATTTATATTCCATAACTTCATTATTCAGTCATCTGTTGATGGTCGTTTAAGTTGAACTTAGCCATCCCACCCTGAATCCACCCAACCTCCTCTGAATTCCTCCCAACAGTGTATCAGAATTACTTTTTTCTTTTTAATGACAATACTTGGTAGTTTTCAATATTTGTGATAAGGGCATTGATGAGTGTTAAGTGTAAAGCTCTTTGTGGTTTTGACTTAAATTTTCCTGATAACAGTGTTAAATTTTTTTTAATCTGTCTGTAGGATATCTGTGTGTCTAATTTGGAGAAGTGTCTGTTAGGTCTTGAGCCCATACTCACATTTGGTTGTATGGGGGATATATGTGCTCTTTCTATATTTTGGGTATCAACCCCGTGTTGGATGTATTAAATGCAAATACCTTCTCCCAGATGCTGTGTTACCTCTTTGTTTTTATGTAGTCTTGGCTTCTGTCTTATATTGGGTTTCTATTTAAGATTAGAGCTCAGATTTATTTCCGAGCTCTCTATTTTCATACCATTGTGCTTTTATTCCTGTTTTGTTCCAGTACACTGTTTTAATTACTTTTGCTTTGTTAACAAAGTTTTGAATTACTCATATCTTTTTTTCTTGCCTAATTGATCTAGGTAGGACTTCTAAAACTCTGTTGAAAAATAGTGGTGGGAGTGTGCATCCTGTCTTTTTCCTGAGTTTAGGAGAAATGCTTTCAGTTTTTCCACATTGAGTTTGATGTGGCTGTTTTTTATGTATGGTCTATATTATGTTGAGGTATATTTCTTCTGTTCCCAATTGATTGTTTTTTTTTTTATCAGTTAAAAATGTTGAATGTTGTCAAATGACTTTTTAGCATTTATTCATATTTATCTTTTTGTTAATGTGGTCTATTGCATCACTTGATCTATGTTTATGGCATTGCCCTAAGGGGTCGGGGGTGTTCCCCCACCCTGCTATTTTGTGGGAGAGTTTGAACAGGATGAATAATCGTCTTCAAAAGTTCTCTAGAATTCATTAGTGAAGCCATCTGATCCTAGGTTTTTATTCTTAGGTAAACTTCATTGCAGTTTCAATTTTTATAGTTGAAATTGAGCTGTCTATGCTTCATACTTCTTTCCAGTTCAGTCATGAAACATTCAGGGCATTTAAAAAATTGTTCATATGTAAAAGCAGGATATATAGTGTAAAAAACAGTAATTTTAATACCATAATAAAGAAGTGCTGGCCAATGGCTAGTGACTAGGTGTGGGAAGGGCCTAGATTAGCCACATTTTCATAATTCTGCTCAACTATCTCTCATCTATTTGTGTGCCTTGTACCTGTATTTCCTAGTTAGGTACTTACAGTTGTTGGATGTTCCAGAGAAAGGGCCAACATTCTGGAGTAGAGCTTTAATAATTTTCTAACCCTAGATAAGGAAATTCAGCTTCTAATTCTGAAGAGGTGAAAGATAAATTCTAAATGTATATAGTACATTTTGCTCACACTTAGTCTCTTTTTCTTCTCTTATAGAGATTCCAAAACTCATTTAAAAAAATGAAATTGCATTTACAGTTTATTAAAGTAATACAGTTACAGTCGTGTCACTCATTTACAGAAAAATTAGAACTAGTAGTAACAAAGATATCATTAGGTAAGGGCCTAAGCATCTAGTCTCAGTTTAAAGTGGAGCTATCAGAACAGGAGGCACTTGTGGGAGTTAGATGGTAACTAAGAGGAACTCAACTAAGTATTATGACTAAAGAAGTTAAGGCAGGGAGCTGGAGCGATAGTATAGCGGGTAGGGCATTTTCCTTGCACACGTCCGACCTGGGTTCAATTCCCAGCATCCCATATGGTCCCCCGAGCACCACCAGAAGTACTTCCTGAATGCAAAGCGAGGAGTAACCCCTGTGCATTGCCAGGTGTGACCCAAAAAGCCTAAAAGAAGAAGAAGAAGAAGAAGAAGTTAAGGCAAACATGGTAGAAAGTCTCAGTATTGCTATATTATTACATTGTTTAAACTATTAGATATTTCACTAATACTAAGCAGATTTTATTCGACAAACATTAATTCTACCAGTACAAGTTTAGTTGATTTTTTATATGTTAAAAATTTCTTTATGCAACTTCAACATTTTTTTTCTTACTGCTTTTTAGATGGATGATGGGAAAAGCATACGGTATAAAGATCTCTATGCACTATTTGAACAGATTCTGGAAAAGACCATGAGACTTGAGCAGCGTGATTGGAGTGAATCTCCAGTCAGAGTTTGGGTCAATACTTTTAAAGTGTTTTTAGATGAATATATGAACAAATTCAAGACTTTAGACTGCGTTGCCACAAAGGTAAATATAATGTATTTTTAAAATATGAATTACTTTAAAAAATTTTTATTTTATAAGGTAACTGGAGCCATAGCACAGTGGTAGGGCGTTTGCCTTGCACTCAGCTGATCCGGGTTCAATTCCTTTGCCCCTCTCGGAGAGCCCGGCAAGCTACCGAGAATATCTCGCCCGCACGGCAGAGCCTGGCAAGCTACTTGATATGCCAAAAGCAGTAACAAGTCTCACGATAGAGACTTTACTGGTGCCTGCTCGAGCAAATCGATGAGCAATGGGATGACAGTGACAGTGACATAAGGTAGTTCACATTATTTGATTATTTAATATTCAAGCACCAATCCCACCACTATTACACCTTCTCACCACCAAATTTGAGATGTTTCCATCTCAAGCCCCGATCCTTGTCCCAAAGCACAATCGAAATAGTATATTTTGTATTGTCTGTTATAAAGAATTGCTGAAAATGCTGACAAAAAAACAGTATTGATATAGGAAACAGTGTGAAGATTGTTCTGTTTTGGCAGGGGCCATTAAGACATTCTTTAGGATATCACTAACATGTTGTTAAAGCTTGAGTGATGTGAGTTTTCGTATATATGTGTGTGTGTGTATGTGTGTGTGTGTGTGTGTGTATACATACACACACACACACATATATATATATGAAAGAACCTCCAATGCAGCATTGTTGGAAAGGACCAGTAAAGAGAGGCTTCTAAAATCTCAGGGCTAGGACAAATGGAGATGTTACTGAGACCGCTGGAGAAATTTGACGATCAACGGGATGATGATGATGATGATGATGATGATATGAAAATATGTATATATGCATATATATATATATTTCCCTCTATGATTTGTTGCCTACTATCTGAACCCCATCAAATGTGGTGTGGCACTTACGGAGAATGGGTAGGGAGTATCTTATGATGTGTCCAAGAATATGCTCACTCAGGAGTGAGGCTCCGCCCAAGCGTGTGGGGAAGCGGCCTTGAGCATGGCAGTAGTTGGGTTCTGGAGGTGTTCAGCTGCCAGGGCTGGATCCTTGCGGCGGGGAGGGTTCTCACCCGTCCGCCTCTGGGGTGCCCCGAGTGAAACAGCCTGCAGAGTCCGGTGGCATGGCTATGGCAGGCTTCATGTTATGCTCCCTTCCGGGAGAAAGAGCCATGTGATCTGGATGGTGGCCAGTGATGCGATTATCTGCTGCCACCAGGAGGTGGCTTATGGGTGTGATCCCTGGGTCACTGGAGACTGGGGGAAATGGGCAGAGGATCTCCACTCCCTGTCCCGTTGAGCCTAAAGGCCAAGGTCACAAAGTTCCCCATTACCTGGGTTTTGTGGGACTTCACTCATACGTGAGGCTTTGCTGGAACGTGTGGGAAACAGCTTAAGTGTGGCGGTGGCAGTTGGGTTCTGGTATTCGGCTGCCCCAGTTGGTCCCTTGAGGCGGGGAGGGCTCTCATCTGCCCCCCCTCTGGGGCGCCCCGAGTGAAACAGCCTGGCGCGGACGGAGTCTCGTTGCATGGCTATGGCAGGCTTCATGTTATGCTCATACTTTTTATATGTTTGGGATATCTTATATTTGAAAAAAGCCTAAGAGTAAACATGTCAATTTAACATTATTATAGATCTTCTAAACTTCCTCTGTCTTAAAAGTTTATCAAACCATATTATTTAAACATTTTGCAATTAAAACATTCTTCAGTAGTTAAATTTCAGTGTTTTGTTGTCAAAATTACATTTTCAACTTTCATAGCACATAAATTTGTAGTTAAAAATATGACAGTACTAACTTTTTTAGTATAGTAAAGTAGCAGATCTTTTTTCTTGAATAAAGAAGATCTGTTTCACAAATTTTGTTTTTGTTTTCCTTAATGTGTTTAGGAATTCAAGCACTTTGTGGCTGAGCCACATCCTTTAATTCTAGCCCTAGCTCAAGCCAACAGTTATTAAGAAATTTGTGCTACAGAAGAAATAACAGGCCTAAAAACAGTTATCAGTTTTTCCTTTTATTGTTTCAAATTATTACAGTTTATAAATATTTAGACTTAGATATCATGTTTAGTTACTTTGATGTAGTCAGATGTAAATATATCCTTGAAGGTTCTTCCGGGCTAGGTTTAGGTTAAGGTCTTAGATTATGCAAAGGTGTATTTTTATGAGATTCATACTCTTTGTTTATACCTTTAGAAGGTTAACTTTGGAAATGGACGTTAGGTTATTAGGAAATGTCTTATTTAAAGGAACTGTCCATGTTCTAAATGATACTTTTTACATTTAATTATGGGATAGTTTTTAGAGGCAAAATATGGAAAAATGCAATGAAGATAATAATTTTAATTACCGTAGAATAACTTCTGAGATTTAAAAGAGTAGTAGTTAACCTATTGCTTTTATGGACACTGCTTTTTTCCAAACTTTACATTTTTCTCACATTTGCTTACTAGCAATGAACAACTCACAACTCTTTTTTTTTTTTTTACTTTTTTATTAAATCACTGAGATAGTGAACAGATCTTCTTGAAGAATAAAGATGTGCTACTTTACTGTATTGAAAAAACTCAGTATTTTCAAAAATATAAGAAAGTATGTTAGTCTTTATTAACTATTTCTGATTTCTTCTCTTACCAGGTGCCAAAAACAGAAAGAAAGAAAAGAAGGAAAAAAGAAACAGATTTAGTAAGTTTGATCTTTTTATTATTATTATTATTATTATTATTATTATTAGGTTATACCCAGCGATTCTCAGGGGTTGCTCCTGGCTCTGCACTCAGGAGTTACTCCTGGCAGTGCTTGGGAGACCATATTGGGATGCCAGGGATCGAACCTGGGTCAGCTGTGTGCAAGGCAAACACCCTACTCACTGTACTAACACTCTGGCCCAAGTTTAATCTTGTATGTTATAAAATGGTAATTTAGACCAGCAGTCTGAATCATATCATGTAGAATTCTGTGGATATTTATTAAAATGGTTCATGAGATAACTAGAGGATAATCATCTATTCCAGTCTATAAGTGTATAATGATTTATATGATTAATTTCCCTGTACTGATGTTAGCATTTACTAAATTGGCTTTAACCTAAATGGCTATGTTTTTTTCATTCAGGTGGAAGAGCACAACGGTCACATCTTTAAGGCTACACAATATAGCATTCCTACATACTGTGAATACTGTTCTTCTTTGATATGGATAATGGATCGAGCTTCTGTTTGTAAATGTAAGGAATTTTTAAAAACTATGTGACATTCTTGTTTCCTTGTGTTTCTTGTTATCTTCTTTAACTTACAGAACTAAATTCACACACCTGATTATTTCAGCCTCATCTCTTTTTATACTCTTTCCCATCTACAATCTCCAGCCAGACCAGATATTTTGATCTGCTGCTTTATCCAAAATACTCTCCTAAGGACAAAAGGAAATTCCCTGCCATAGTGGCAGGGTGGGGTGGGGGGAGACGGGTCTGGGGAGGGGGGAAGGGATGTTGGGTTTATGGGTGGTGGAGAATGGGCACTGGTGAAGGGATGGGTTATTGAACTTTGTATGGGGGAAGCATGAGCATAAAGATGTATGGATCTGTAACTGTACCCTCACGATGACTCTCTAATTAAAAATAAACTAATAAAAAAAATACTCTCCTAGATTTTCTCTGTTCAGATATTTCCTTATTCTGCTAATTCCATGTCACTTCGTTCTTTAATTTTTTTTCTCTTTGGGGCCAGAGAAATAGTGTAGCAGGTAGGGCATTTGCCTTGCACATGACCCATCTGAGTTGACTATAGCCCCATATAGTCCCCTGAACCCTGCTCAGACTAATCCATGAGCACAGAGCCAGGAGTAAGCCCTGAGATCTGCTGGGTATAGTCCAGAAACAAACAAAAATGATTTTTAAGCTATCTAGTGATTTCTGGAGCATTCATCATTGCCACAATTATATTTAGTATTCATTAGTTATCCTTGAGTGTGTGCACTGTAAAGAAACTTATATCTTGGGACTAGAGCAATAGCACATTGGGTAGGGTGTTTGCCCTGCACACAGCCAACCCGGGTTTGATTCCCAGCATCCCATATGGTCCCCCGAGCACCACCAGGAGTATTTCCTGATGCATGAGCCAGGAGTCACCCCTGTGCATTGTGGGTGTGACCCAAAAAGAAAAAAGAAAAAAACTTATGTCTCACATAAGTTTGTATATTTTAGACTGAATAAATAATTATTAGATAGATGGACCTACATAGATGAACAAATTATTAGATTATGACTTTTTTATTTCTAATTTTATTTTAATGAATCACTGCGAGATACAGTTACAGACTTACAAACTTTTGTGATTATGTTTCAGTCATACAATGATTGAACACCCATCCCTCAACCAGTGTCCATTATCCATCACCAATGTTCCCAGTATCCCTCCTGCCACCCCCACCCTACCCCCACCCCTGCCTCTGTGGCAGGCACATTTCCTCTTACTCTCTCTCTCTCTCTTTCATTTTGAGTGTTATGGTTTGCAATACAAATACAAAGTGGCGGGGCTGGAGTGATAGCACAGCGGGTAGGGCGTTTGCCTTGCACGCGGCCGACCCGGGTTCGAATCCCAGCATCCCATATGGTCCCCTGAGCACCGCCAGGGGTGATTCCTGAGTGCATGAGCCAGGAGTGACCCCTGTGCATCGCCGGGTGTGACCCAAAAAAAGCAAAAAAAAAAAAAAAAAAAAAAAAAAAAAACAAATACAAAGTGGCCATCATGTTTGGCCCATAGTCTACTTTCAGCATGCATCTACCATCCCAAGGGAGCCTCCGAGCATCATTAACTTAGTGTTCCCTTCTTTATCCCAGCTGCCTTTCCTCCCAGTATGTGAGACTGGTTCCTAAGCCATAGAGCAGTCTTCCTGGCCCTTATCTTTACTATACTTGGGTTTTAGTCTCCCATTATGATAAATATTAATGTACTATTACACAGTCCCCAATATTAAAGAATAATCTGGTAAAAAATATCTAGCACCAAAGATGAAAAATTCTAGCATAACCCTATTTCAGCCTTGCCCACATACAACAAAATATCTATCTTACAGATTTTTTAATTAATTAATTTTTTTAATAGTGAGTCACCGTGAGGGTACAATTACAAATTTACCCATCTTCGTGCTGTGTTTCCCTCATACAATGTTCGAGAACCCATCCCTCCACAAGTGTCCATTCTCCACCACCAATGAACCCAGTATCCCTCCCATCCTCCAGTCCTGTCCCCCACCCCACCCCATCCTGCCTCTGTGCCAGGGTATTCCATTTTGTTCTCTCTCTCCTTTTGGGTGTTGTGGTTTGCAATAGGGGTATTGAGTGGCCATCGAGATTATGACTTTTTTTATTGTATTTCTTTGGAATATATAAATCCTCGAGTGTGGTAGATTATAGATAATCTTGTTTGACATGTTAGAGAACTATTCCCTTCATTCCATATATCTACTCTGGTGCATTTAGTAATTTTGTGAAATTTTGTTTACCAGTGAGCTGTAATTTAGTGTAGGAGACTATTAGTTGGAAGGGCTGGATTCAGTATAGTAACAAGGATAAAAGTCATGGTTGCCATAACAAACTCAGCATCATCTGTTATATATTTTCACTTGTTTTATTATTCAGGAATAGCTTTCTTTTTATTATCAGTAATCTAAAAAGTTATAGTGAGTAACAATAGAATGTTTTCTATATACTTGATTGTTTTGTGTAGTCTGACTCCTATAGGTTTGATATAATTTTCTCTATTTCTTGAAAATGGAACTTAAAAGCACTTCCTAATCAAGCATTGAAATTACAAGAGGAAGGGATGGGGAAGGGAGGTCATAGCAGGAAGGACGTCCAATGGACTATGTATTTAAAAATTATAAAAATTATACACCTAAACATTTATAGTCTTATATAATGTTACCTTAATTAAAAAGGCAAACAAAAATCATGGAAGGAGCATTGAACACTGCTTGTGAAATGATGTTCATTGTGCTATTTCTCACCTTTCCACTCTTTGTTATATCTTGTTCCAGGAAATTAACTCATCTTTTCAGTCATCACATTCCACCCACTGATAGTCTTTTTTTTTTTTTTGAGGGGTGATGTGGGGGAGGGATCTGGCTTACTTCTGACTCAGGAATCAGTTCCCAGTGGGCTCAAGGAACCATATGGGGCACCGGGGATTGAGCCTGGACTGGCCACTTGCAAAGAAGCACCTTACCTGTTGTACTGTTTCTCTGGCCCCATCATGAATATAATTTATGCTCTGGTTCTTCAAAGATCTATAGTTTCAGTATAATAATAGAGACATTTTAAAAGATCTTCATATATACTACCAAAGTTGTTTTTATTTCTATATTTTATTTCTTGGTACTAATGCCTTCCTTACCCATAGGTTGGTTGGTATTTTATAGCAAGTTGTAGAACCAGTATATTGGGAAAACACAAGCTCTAATTTTTTTTCTTTTGTTTGTTTTGTTTTGGGGTCACACCTGGTAGTGCTCAGGGCACACTCCTGGTTCTGCACTTGGGTCACTTCTGGCAGGACTCAGGGGGATCATATGGGCTGCTAGGGATTGAACCCAGGTTGGCTGTTGGAAGGCAAATGCCCAATCTGCTATACTATCTCTCCAGACCAAAACTTAATTTTTTTAAAAAAATTTTTTATTAGTTTATTTTTAATTAGAGAGTCATCGTGAGGGTACAGTTACAGATCCATACATCTTTGTGCTCATGCTTCCCCCATACAAAGTTCAATAACCCATCCCTTCACCAGTGCCCATTCTCCACCACCCGTAAACCCAACATCCCTCCCCCCCTCCCCAGTCCCTTCTCCCTCCACCCCACCCTGCCACTATGGCAGGGAATTCCCTTTTGTTCTCTCTCTCTGATTAGGTGTTGTGGTTTGCAATAAAGGTGTTGAGTGGCCATTGTGTTCAGTCTCTAGTCTGTATTCCGCTGGCATCACCCTTCCCCCACATGACCTCCAACCACATTTTACTTGGTGGTCCCTTCCCTGAGTTACCCAGAATAAGAGACCAGCCTCCAAGCCATGGAAACAATCTCCTGGTACTTATTTCTACTATTCTTGGGCGTTAGTCTTATAGTCTATTATTCTATATTCCACAGATGAGTGCAATCTTTCTATGTCTGTCTCTCTCTTTCTGACTCATTTCACCTAGCATGATACTTTCCATGTTGATCCACTTATATGCAAACGTCATGACCTCATTTTTTCTAACAGCTGCATAGTATTCCATTGTATAGATGTACCAGAGTTTCTTCAACCAGTCATCTGTTCTAGGGCACTCGGGTTTTTTCCAGATTCTGGCTATTGTAAACAGTGCTGCGGTGAACATATAAGTGCATATGTCACTTCGACTATACTTTTTGGCTTTTCTGGGATATATTCCCAGCAGTGGTATTGCTGGGTCAAATGGGAGCTCAACCTCTAGTTTTTTGAGAATCGTCCATACTGTTTTCCAAAAGGGCTGAACTAGCCGGCATTCCCACCAGCAGTGTAGAAGGGTCCCTTTCTCCCCACATCCTCTCCAACAGCGGTTGCTTTTGTTCTTTTGGATGTGTGCTAGTCTCTGTGGTGTGAGGTGGTATCTCATGGTTGTTTTGATCTGCATTTCTCTGACGACTAGTGATGTAGAGCACTTTTTCATGTGTCTTTTGGCCATTCGTATCTCTTCCTTGGTAAAGTTTCTGTTCATTTCTTCGCCCCATTTTTTGATGGGGTTGGATGTTTTCTTCTTGCAGAGTTCAACCAGTGCTTTATATACCCTTGATATCAACCCCTTATCTGATGGGTATTGTGTAAATATCCTTTCCCATTCTGTAGATAGTCTTTGTATTCTGGTCACTGTATCTTTGGCGGTGCAGAAGCTTTTTAGTTTAATGTAGTCCCATTTGTTGATCTCTGTTTTTACTAGATTGCTTAGTTCCGTGTCATCTTTGAAGATACCTTTATCTTCAATATCCTGGAGGGTTTTACCGACCTTGTCTTCAATGTACCTTATGGTTTGTGGTCTGATGTTGAGGTCTTTAATCCATTTTGATCTGACTTTTGTGCATGGTGTCAGATCGAGTTCTAAGCCCATTTTTTTGCATGTGGTTGTCCAGTTGTGCCAGCACCATTTGTTAAAGAGACTTTCCTTGCTCCACTTCACATCTCTTGCACCTTTATCAAAGATTAGATGATCATACATTTGAGGTTGTGTGTGGGGATATTCCACCCTGTTCCATTGGTCTGCAGTTCTGCTTTTGTTCCAGTACCATGCTGTTTTAATTGTTACCGCTTTGTAGTAGAGTTTAAGGTTGGGGAGGGTGATGCCTCCCATCATCTTTTTCCCAAGAATTGTTTTAGCTATCCGTGGGCGTTTATTGTTCCATATAAATTTCAGGATTGCTTGCTCCGCTTCTTTGAAGAATGCCATGGGTATCCCTATAGGGATTGCGTTAAATCTGTATAATGCTTTTGGGAGTATTGCCATTTTGACAATGTTTATTCTCCCTATCCATGAGCAGGGGATATTTTTCCATTTCCTCATGTCCTCTTTTATTTCATGAAGTAGCGTTTTATAGCAAAACTTAATTTTTTAATCAAATAGCTATTCTCCTGGAATATGGCAGGACAGTCTTTAAAGAATTAAAATCTTTCTCATATATAATATTAAATACTTTTTGGCATTTTTATCTTTTTTTTCCAAATAGAATGAATCAATCTTTTTATTCTGATACAATATAAAATATTTATTTGTTCATGTATTTGATTATATTACATCAGTCTCATATTTTTAAAAAATTATGTCTAGAATAATATTCTAAACTTGTTGAATTTTTGTCATTGGTATACACTTTAAAATGCTGTGTTCTTAATTTATGTTGTAGTATGCAAGTATGCTTGTCATAAGAAGTGCTGTTTGAAAACTACAGCCAAATGCTCCAAAAAGGTAAGAAGTTGTTATTTATACATGACAAATAACAGATCTGTTTGTCTTTTGTGTTGGAAAGATATCAAGATCTCTTCATTTTTATAGAGCAGTGATTTTTTTTTAAACATTTTGATCACAGATCACAGTACAAAATAAATTCATGTTGCAATCTAGCATATGTTTAGGGAGCGAAGCATAACTGAAGTGATTTACCTAGATACATGCTTACCTTTACTTTCTGAGAACTATAAGACTAGTGATTTTATAGCAAAATAATTTATTAAAAATATTGCCTCTCAAAAACACTTTATAGATTTCCTGTTTCCTCAAATGACCATAGTCTTACTAGGAGCTGTCATGAAAACAGTAAATGTTATTAAAGATATTTAACTTAAACAGCAATATTTGTGGGCTGGAGCGATAGCACAGCGGGTAGGGCGTTTGCCTTGCACGCAACTGACCCGGGTTTGATTCCTCCGCCCCTCTCAGAGGGCCTGGCAGGCTACAGAGAGTATCTCGCCCGCACAGGAGAGCCTGGCAAGCTACCCGTGCCTTATTCAATATGCCAAAAACAGTACCAAGTCTCACAAAGGAGACATTACCGCTCAAGCAAATCGGATGACAGTGACAGTGACAGTGACAGCAGTATTAACCCCCAAGTTGGTGTTTTTGCATATTTTCACTTGCATACATGAATGAGATATGAAAGATGCTGAACAATAGTGTCTTATGCTCAGAACAACTATTTTTGAAAAATTTCAAGTTTTTAATGTTGTATAATTACATTTTATTATCTGTCATACTGACAATATAGCAATATTCTGCAAATCTGAACTTTAGTGAAATATATTTTCATATCATGTTGTTTACCACTGTGTATGAAACAAGAAATTTCCAAATTGTAGATAAATGATAGTAAAATATACAAAGAAATTCAATTCAGGACTTAAAAATACAATAAATTTGGACAGAATAAATTTACCAACTAAGGTAAATTAACTGTGACAGAATAATATTCATGATGAGAACAACTAAAAAGTTCTCTTACCAAGTTATTAAATAGATATTTAGATAAATTGGCCCTCCAGGGCTATATCCTAAAGAGAAAAGAATTGCAGACTGATGAATCTGTATAAGAGGATTTTTTCTTGGTGAGAGTTTATCAGTTTTATTGTGGGGAAAGTAATAAGATTTTAAGCAGAGGGCCATATTTAAGAGAGAAATTAGCAAAACTCTGATAGAAATTTTATATAAATCCTGGAGATTAGGACTGTCAGTACTTGACAGGCCATAATCAAGACAAACACAGACATTAACTGGAAACTCAGAGCTTTTCTCCTTGTTTTATTTTCTGAATTCCTGTGCTGCACAGGTAAGTGGCTAAGAACTTAGTTCAACAGAAAAACAGGTTAAAGTCTCTGGTGGTCTTCTGGTGCAAAGGAGAAAAAAATTCGATCCACCTTTGGTGAAGGACCATGGCCAATACCCTAGAGTCTAAGGGTATTGAGAGTTACAAAAGCAAATTCTTGGGAAGGGGATGAATTCTTGATAGACTGGTTTTATAAAAACTGCAAACTAGCTTTAAAGTACTCTTAATTTGATTAAGATTATCAATTCCTTGTTTTAACTGTCCACATAGGGTGAATGCTTTTATATTTTTTATTTATTTACTTATTTATTTATTTTTGCTATTTGGGTCACACCCAGCAATGATGAGGGGTTACTCCTCGCTCTGCACTCAGGAATCACTCCCGGTGGTGTCAGGGGACCATATGGGATGCCGGGGATTGAACCCAGGTTGGCCGTGTGCAAGGCAAATGCTCTACTCACTATATTGTCGCTCTCACCCCACATGAACACTTTCAAAGGAAGGATAATATTGGCCAGAAACTTTATATTTTTTTATAAATAATATCACATAAAAAATAGTTTAGTAGCTCTCTTACCTCCTTTATTATGCTTCAGAAATTTGTCAAGAATGTCATTGTCACCACAGAAGGCACCATGTTAAGATAAGGACTTGTGTTTGCAAAGAGAATGTTGTGTACACAGATGGCATAAACCTAAAACTATGTCATGCCATAAACCTGTGTTACTGCCAATAGACACAAGGTTTTTGTTTTGTTTTTCACATTTTTAATTCTTGTTAAACCAGACATTTTTCTAATAGTACTTGGTAAATGTACTATAATAATGGTCAAAAAGCCCAGGGGCCCACTGATGTATCTTGGTGAGCTGGGACAGCACTTCACTGCAAAGGCCTAATGATTTGATGTCAGGGCTTGTTTGCATGCTAGTCATGTGCCCTAAGTTCTGTGCTCTCTCCTGGACCCCTGTGAGTAGATTTTTATCAGGACAGGCATACTGCCTTTATTCTCAGAGCCATCACTTTATGGGACAATACCTAGTGGAAGATGATTGAAATTGACCCCCCACCCAATACGCTTTTTCTTTTTATATGTTTAATTTGGTGTTTGGGCTAAGGGCTTTTTCCTGGCTCTGGCTCAGGTATCACTCTTGATATGTGGTACCGGAGATTGAAGCTGGGTCAGCTGTGTGCAAGGCAAACATCTTACCCACTGTACAATCACTCTGGCCTGAGGTATGCATGTTATACTCTCAGGATTAACCATAGTTTGTTTTCCCTTCAAACATATGTTCGTAAAATATAACGGGGTGGGAGATAGTTCCTCTTAAAGAATTGATTAACTGTGTTTCAAGATGTGTGAATGTATTTGATAACCAAAATTATCCTCCATTATTAGTATGATCCAGAACAATCATCTCGACAATTTGGGGTTGAACTGTCTCGTTTGACCAGTGAAGACAGAACAGTTCCTTTAGTTGTGGAAAAGCTTATAAACTACATTGAAATGCATGGACTTTATACAGAAGGTATTTACCGAAAGTCTGGTTCAACTAATAAAATAAAGGAGCTTCGACAAGGTCTCGATACAGGTATGGTAGTGCTCTCTGAATCAAGACCAAATACTTTTAAATGGTTCATTCCATACATATCTTTTTTTTTTTTAAGATTTCATTGCAGTTAGTAGAATGCAGTCTATGTTGCTTGTTGCTTGTTTATCATTTTGTTGCTTGTTTATCATTTTAAGTTATTTTTGTTATTATGTGGTCAGTTCAGTAAACACTGAGTGTTACTTATATAAAGTATCAATAGTGCTTCAGACCGATCTTATTTAATAATTTTTTAATCTGGTGAGATTATGATACCTGTAATTAAAAAATTAGATTCAGAGAAATTAAGTAATGAGCTGTTGTTGATCATATGGGACACTGGTCTGATGTTATTTGAACTACTCTTCACAATAATCCTATGAACTAGGGATTATTGTCCCTATTAGCAGATAAAGAAACAGAGCTACAGAGAATCTTCCTAAAGACTAATGAAAAAGAAAAATAAACTCTGTAACTAATGAGTGAACAAGCTGAGATTTATCCCCAAATCTGAATATATAATCAAAATTATTGCCTTTTAGTCCAATATTCTAAGTGTTTCTCTCTTCAGTGTATCTTCTTGCTTAGAATGGGCATGTGTCTGTGTAGAGCTCTATCTGCAGAGAGCTCTAGCCTCAGTACTGGAATACATTCAGTGGTTTGACTTTGTTTTTATTCTTAAATTCTCTTTACCTTATTGCAAAGGAGTAGATCTATTTTGTTTTTTGTTTTGGGGCCACAACTAGCAGTGCACAGGACTTACTTCTGGCTGTGCCTGAGGATCACTCCTGGTGAAGCAAGGAGTGATATGGAGTGCCAGGGATTGAACCCTGGTCTGCCACATGCAAGGCAAGTGCCTTACACACTATACTAAATTTAAGTATACTTAGGTACAGTGCTTGTCTCTGTTGCCAAGAACCTACCCACATACTTTTTCTTTCTAGTGCTTTGTTTATTGATCAACTTTTTTTGTTTGATTTTATTTATTTGGCTTTTAGGGTCATACCCAGCAATGCTCAGGGGTTACTCCTGGCTCTACACTCAGGAATCACTCCAAGTGGTGCTCAGGTACCATTTGGGATACAAGGGATCAAACTTGGGTCAGCTGCGTGCAAGGCAAATGCCCTGTCCACTGTACTATGCTCTGGACCCTTCTTTTGTTTTTAAAGGAATAAGTAAAAAATGAATTAGAATTAAAAAAAGGCAAAAAATTCCAGGTAAAACTTATGCAGACAGTTCTGCCTAGCATTGTGTTAAACTGCTCCAGGTTAGATATAGTTACCAATTTTTCTTTTGTAGCTTGAGTTAGCACAAGTGAAAAATCATTTATTCTATACCTTGCCAATCATGTGTAATTTTAGGAAGTATAAATGAAACAAAGTAATGTAATGTTTTCTTCACATTTCTTAAACTTAGTTACTGCTCTCCTTTTCATTCTAAGACTGTTTTAAAATCAATTTTACTTTCAGAAAATTTTCTTTTATTCTTTTTGTATTGCTGCTCAAAGTATAATTTACAGACTAATCTATAGGTAAGTACAGATATTGAGATCAAAGATTCAGCAAAAGAAATTTAACAGTACTTTCCCATGAAAATATGTGGTATTTTACACACCTGTTAGTCTACAACAACCTGTACCTGTAGATACAAAACCTGTACCTTTATCACAATTAGGAGTATAGTTTCAAAGCATGGAATTAGATGTTATGTTGATTTAAGAACATAAAGGCTTTGGGTATAATGGTATCCAAAGTGAGTTATTGGAATCTCTTTGCAAGTTTTTGCTTTCTTATCTAACTCTTGTCTTTAAATAGATGCTGAAAGTGTTAACCTAGATGACTATAACATACATGTCATTGCAAGTGTATTCAAACAATGGCTTCGGGATTTGCCCAATCCACTCATGACCTTCGAACTCTATGAGGAATTTCTTCGAGCTATGGGTAAGCATGGGCTTTCTGGGGTCAAGGAAAGGCCCAGGAGGTTCTATGCTAAAATATTATTATTGTCTAGCTATGATTACAGATTGTTGAACTACCAATTAAAAGTCAGTATAGTTCTCAATGAACATAAAACATAAACAAAAGGAGATTGATGCTATAGTTTCCCTTATAAAAGTAGAACACTACAATTTGACATGATTTGGTAGATTACTTTTGGAATGAGTGTGCTATTAATCCACATGGAAATTTTTTTAATATACCAGACCCCCCAAAATAACCTTTCCTATAGGAATGGTCTTACTGATAATGGAAGAAAGCTCTCAGTTGCTTTCAGAAAAGGCATGACTCTTCTGAAACTATAGAGCTATCCATACCTGCTTATCCATGTTCATCCCAGAAGAAGATTGTAGCAGGAACTATTCAGTCTTATTTCCTACTGTTACTGTTATTAGGTCTTCAGGAGAGGAAGGAGACAATCCGTGGTGTGTATTCTGTGATTGACCAGCTCTCCCGAACTCATCTCAATACCCTGGAACGCCTTATATTTCATCTAGTCAGGTAACTTTAAGAAGCAATGGACCAGATACAATTTATCTTGGATGAAGAGAAAGGAAGACCTCCTTTACTGAAAGGCAGATTTTTTTTTAAAAAAGATTTATACATTTAGTGCCTCAAATGTGTGATTCCTTAGAGAAGAAATCTTTGCTGAGTTGAACTACATAGCAGGTGCTTCTGTGCCTCTGATTCATGGAACAGTTTTAGCCTCATGATAGCATTATATGGCATAGCCTGCTAATTCCTGGGCTAGAAAGGATATATATATATATATGTATATATATATATATATGTATATATATATATGTATATATATAGTAAAGAGAGGTCACATGGTGCTCAGAAATGGACCAAAATACAGTCTCTTCCCATAAATGTAAATATCATTAGTTAAGAAAGCCACTTTTTCTTTTTTGTATAAGAATGTAAGTGTGAAATTGCCTCGAAATATTTACTCTGCATTCTTTAGATATGTTCTTGAAGTGTTGGTTACTCTGAGCCACTGCCTGTATTGCTTCAAAGAAGGAATAGAGGGGAAAGTACATTTTCCAGAAGCAGAAGGACTGCTATGGGGAAAGTTTCCAGTGTTTCCCTACAATTGATGTGATTTTCTATCATCTTTTCTGTTCACCTTCCTACTATTCTTCCTTTCTATCTTCATTTTACTTGGTCTTTTTGTTCTTTAGGATTGCTCTACAGGAAGACACTAATCGAATGTCTGCTAATGCTTTGGCCATTGTGTTTGCTCCCTGCATCCTTCGCTGCCCAGACACTATTGATCCACTACAGAGTGTGCAGGACATCAGTAAGACCACCACGTAAGGACAGTCACCAGCACCTTTGTAGGACTCCAGTGACCTCTGAGTCAATGTGGTCACTTTAGCCGAACGTTAAGCATAGTAAATGATTTTAAATGTTCAGATTGTTCTTAATTTTTTAGTTCAGATTGCTAGACAGCACTGGGTTTTCTTATGCTAAAAGATGAAAGCTGTCTTTAGAGCTTCTTACACCAAACTTAATTTGTTTTGAAGGATCTTATTTTTTCAGTTTCGAATTTTCTATAGGATTATTTAAGTTCTAAATATATTTTAGTATTACATTTTATTAAGTTACTAGTACTTTGAGTCTTCCTATAATCCAATATAATTATAGTTGTATAACTCTGTTTCCTTAAGGTCTTAGGACCTTAGTATGTCTATATTTTACCTTTACCTTTTTTTGATGTTCGGTTCTGCTTTCTGTCTAGAGTGGTGGTTCATAATTTTACTGCAAAGGGGACTTTAAAAAAATATTGATGTTTGTGTTCCATTCCCCCTCCCCGCGCCCCCAAATCAGATTTAATTAGTCTAAGATGTGAACTGGGCATGGTATTTATAAGTATGCTTCACATGGATTCTAAAATGTAACCAAAATTGTGAACCATGATTCTCAATTCTGTTTTTTAGCTCTAAAGTAAGTGATATTAATTTTTCTTTTATCTCCAGCCATCTACTATATATAACTAAAAACAAAATGTGTTGTTTTCTAACTAAAAACAAAATGTGTGGATGTTATACTTTATTATAATTATTAAGAATTATCCTAATAATTTATTTTTTCTCCCTTTTTAGCTGTGTGGAACTGATTGTTGTGGAACAAATGAATAAATATAAAGCTCGTCTCAAAGACATAAGTAGTCTGGAATTTGCTGAAAGTAAAGCAAAGACCAGACTTTCACTGATTCGTCGATCAATGGTAAGATACAAGATGTAAAATCTCAGGGGAAATGGGTGTCTTCCTTAGATTTCCATGTGCATATATGGTGTAGAGAGAGGGTATTCTCTCCAGAACTTTTCATATTGAGCACATGAAATCACCAAATCTCCGGGTGTGTGGATGTTTTGTATTTGTTCTTTCAGAATACTTAACAGAATATGAACAATTAAATGTACCAAATTTTAAAAATTAAGTATTTGGATAAAATGCTACTTCAATAGTCTGTCCTATTTTCTTTTCCTATGCTTTCTATGAGAACTGATCCTTTTTGCTATACTTCCTTCCATCTCTCCCCAACCCTCAACTTTTGATGGTTCTTTCAAGACTCCTGGGCTATAGACAGCTTAGTTATTTGCAAATACATGATTCATAAGGAAATAAAATTCCATCTGTCTGCAGTGTTAAATAAAGAGTTCTCACAGGGTTTATTGTTAGGTTTTTAGAAGAGCCTTGCAAAAATAACTTATTTTCTCCACTAGCCCACATATAAATAACTTGTTTTGAGTGACTATAGGGTTTTTAATTACTGTAGGGTTTTATAATTATCACTAGAAAATTACTGCTTTAATTTTATTGCCCATTTGCTACCTGTGCCCTCAGTTGTAGTGATCAATACCTTCCAGATCTCTTGAGAATTCTCTGAAGAGAAGCAGGCTTGCCCATTATCATGTCCTTGTTTTTTCAGAGGCCCAGTAGTACTTTCTCTGTATCTTTATAGTTGATACTTGGATTAGCATTAATGCAACTCTGCTTCTTTCTTCGTTAGTATTTAAAACTGCCTGGTACAGAACACTTGTTTTTTAAGTAGTTTTTGATTAAGTCTATGAATGATCTAATAAAAAATGTACTAATATAAACAGCGCCCCCCATCCCATATCCCAGAGAATAAAGATATCAAAAGTCATAGGGCACTATCGAAATCTTTCCTTTAGAAAATAAAAAGAGAAACATTTTAAAATCTTTCTCAAGTGTGTAATTTTAGTAGCTCAGTTCAGAGAAGTCCAATTTAGTAGTACTCCATCTAGGGGAAAGGGAGAGACCTTACATAGCTATTTTTCACAGCAGACTTACTGTGCTTTTTTTGCTGGTGGTGCAAAAGAGGAATATATTCAGTCCGTTGAAAGAGTAATTCCTCTCTTTTAATGGAGCAATAACATGTACATGCTAACCTTTTGCTTTCCTTTTCATGTCCTTCCTAATCCAGAAACCTGTACTAATTGCAGTTAGATTTATGAGCATTACCCGCAGTTCAGTTTCGGTATGTATTAATATTGCAATGTGTCATAGCCACTTTACATTATTGTCTCTCATCCATCTAGGAGTTGTTCTTTTCTGTCTACCATCCATGCCTGTCCTCCCTCCATGTGCAGTCCCAATTCAGGTTCTACTTCCTGACCAGACTTCGCTTGCTCTCTCTTCTTCTCTTTCTTTAGAGCCTTTATTTTCTTTCCTCTGTATGATATAGATGAGCACTCACCATTATAATCTTATTGCTATTTCCTCTTGGTCACTTAAGCTTCTTTATATATTTCTTCTTAGGTTGTGTCTTTTTGTATCAGACTTCAGACACAGGTTTGATTCGGTATTTATCACTGTCTTTTCAGAGAAACACATAAATGAAAACTTTGCAGATGTGTAAGTTTCCTTTGTCACACATTTCTGCCCTCTTTTCTGGTCTCTTCCTCCACAGGGAGGAGACATAATGCAGGCAGAATTCTAGCAGTGTTGACATGACAGTCCTTTCTTTTAGTTGCTTAACAGTACTATTCTTGCTCATTCTCAATATGCTGTTTACTTTGCTGGCAGCTCAATCTGATCCCATTTTAAAGTATTGATAATCCCTTGCAGAACGTGATTATATTTTTTGGCTAAGTCCTGAACATTGGCATTTTCACTGTGTATTCAGATGCATGTCTTTTTCTGCTCAAAGACAATAACCCAGTCATATCAACCTCCCATGGCTATTCTAAGGACTGCAAATACTTTGTGGGGAAAGCTGTATTTTTCTTCTTACTTAAGAAGAAGTAAGTTTCTTCTTTCTTGGGAAGCAAGAACTCAAGACGATTGACAGATCTGCGTTTCTCTCTGACATGAAACTTTCTTATCACACTTACCCTATTTATTTTTCCTTCTATGTGTATAACAAAAAAATCAGTGAGTTTTTTTTGTGTTTTTTATATAAATTTATTTATTGAATCACCATGAGAGCAGAGCAGTTACAAAGCTTTCGGGTTTTAGTCTCAGTCATACAATGATGAAACACCCGTCTCTTCACCAGTGCACATTTTCCAACACCAAAAACTCCACTGTCCCTCCCCACACCTTCCCCCTACCTGTGTGGCAGATGCTTTCCACATTACTCTTTCTCTGCTTTGATTACATTCAGTATTTGACACCAGACCCACCATTATTATTTGGGACTTTACGCCAACACTCAGATCTGCTGAAAAGGCAACATTAGACAATTTGTTTTCTATTGCTGATTGTGAATAGCATATGATGTCACACGGCCATGGAATTCTGAAATTTCAATAATTAATCTGGAGGAATTTCTACCAAAAGCCCGTGGGTTTTGAGATTTATTTCTGAGTCTCTGGGATCATGGCCGTTAAGCAGCTTGATCAGTAGCCAAAGGGGCCACTCGGGGTCTCATTGGGGCGTGAGAGGAAAGGGCCGGCCCCACCCCCATCCCGTGAGGCCCCGAGTGTCTCGTCACTACTGGCCCATACCTGACTGTCCATTTGCCTCTGGAAGATGGAGGCCACCAAGTTGCCAGGGGGAATAGGTGGTGGGTCGACCTGGCGTGGCCCAGTGCCGGTAACCTAATGCGAAGTCCAGGCGCATTTCTGCCCAAAGCCACTGGGTTCCGAGATTTGTTTCTGAGTACCTAATCAGTGAGTTTTTAGCCTATACAAATGAACAGAGAATTAAATACTGATTTGCCGTTCTTTTAGATGATCAAACATATATTCTTACCACCTGGATTCATATGTAACCAATGCTTTGTAAAAAAGAGGAATAGAGTAGAAATACCATCTTCTTTTATAAATAACTCCATTTTCCCTTTCACAGTTTGATAATCCCCTCCCTTTTTTTTTCCAGCCTTTTGATTCATATTGAGATAAAGTGTTATAATATTAATGGTAGGACTGATTCCATAAACTGGTGCATCTTAAAAGAGCCTGGTACTAGCTATGGTTGTTTCCTTGAAGTAGGCCTACCTAATTACAGCTTTGGCTCTTAGCTGTAATTTTGGAACAAGAAAATCACACTTGCATTCCTATTTCATATGCACTTAGCTTTGGAAAAGACTTTAGTCCAGTTCTGGCAGCCACAGATACCTTGTGAGGATTTCTTAAATGCATTCTAGATTGAACTGGTTACCTATGGCTCTGACTTGTGTCAGCCAGATGACAGCTGGGGGTTTGTAGTCACAGTGTGCTATAGATGCTATGGTACTTAGTTCTGTTAAACTGTCCTGGGCTCTGGTCCAGAGTTCACCGTTGCTGGTGTCAGACATCTGGTGTGGCATCATAGCCTGTACAGCTTGGGCAGTGAGTAGAGGTGGTGGCACTGTGAAATCGATCATAGCGGGTCAAAGAGCTGATCTTACTCACTGGGGGATTTTTATGTTTGCCAATAGAAGTTTGAAGATAGCTGTTTAGAACCACGGCTTCATGGGCAGGGATCAACATCAGGGTCTGCTGCAGTATTTTAGATGGTCACAGTTGCAACCTGGCAATGACTGGGCACTATTTGTGCTGGGTGTTGCCAGTTCCCAATCTATTCTGATGCAGTGGGTGTAGGCATAAAGCTGAACCTCTGTAGAGCCTAAGGCTTAGTGTCTGCCCTCTGCCTTAAGTTGGGGATTAAATCTGATACACTGGCATGGGGGAAGAGTCCCTTAGTTCTGAACCTGTAAACCTCAGGTAGAACCGTGCTGTGACCCATCAGAATAGGGCTCACCACAGGACTGGCCATCCCTAGCCCAGGCCTGTGCAGCTATACCCTTTGTTGGGTTTAACTCCTTTTGAATGAGTGCATATACAAAACTGAAATTCTGCAGAAACAGTTATGCCTCTCCCTGACAAAAACCTGTTAGGTGGGGTGGGGCTTCTTCTGAAAGTCAGCTTTTGACAGTGAATCTCTCCAGGAAGAGCCAAGGTAGTAAATCTTTTGGACAGAGCAGAACTGCAACCCTTTTTGGCAGGGTTCACTTCAGAAATAGCTGGTGCCAGCTCATATCTGTTGCAGTACACCATGTGTTGTATGCAGCAAGATCCAAGTCTGTTTTCAACTCAGCAAAAAGAGGGACAAAACTGAACTGTAAAAACTACACTCCACACCTCCGGCCTTTGTTGTTACTGGCTTCCAGTCCCTGTCTCTTTCAGTCTCTGACAAGGACATTCTTTTTTGTTCTAAGCTTTCTAAAATCTTTGTTCTGCAGTATTAAATCTCCCTGAGAAGATGGCTGTGTTCTCAGGATTTTCTCAGTGAGACTGTTTGTATGATACAATGCTTAATTCAGTGTTTATGCATTCTTCGTATTGATGTCACAGAAGTGCTCTTTGAACTTTTCTTTTCTCAGTTATCTTGCCCCTGCCCTGGACTCAACTTTTGCATTTAAATCTTCTCACATAATACTGGCTATTATATCATGAGCAGGTCATTTATCTCCATGCCCTCAGTTTTTCTCTTCTGTTAAATTGGGTTAATAGTACCAAGCAAAGGACTGGAGATAGAGTACAGGAATCAAGGTGCTTGGCTTGCACTGTGAGGAGTCATGTCTGAGCACAGAGCCAGGAGTCAGCTCTAAGAATTATTGGTTATATGGCCCCAAATCCCCCCATCCCAAAATAGTACCAAATTCAAAGAATCAAATTAATTTTTAAAAAATAATTTATTGAATCACTATGAATTTTAAAAGCTGCAAATTCATGATTGAGTGTCAGGTATGTTTCAACACCAATCCCTTCACTAGTGCCCACTTCCCTCTACCGATGTCTCCATAGCCCCACCACCACCAACCCCCAAGGCACTTTTTTTCTTTCCAGACATTTTGGTTTCCAATCCTGTCACTTACAGGGTATCTTACATGCTCGTTATATCTCCTTTTAGTACCTGTCCTCCTCCAGGGTGTCCACTTCCCTCGGTCATTGAACATTGTTGTAGTCTACCCTTCCCTTCCCTTCCCTCTCCCCCTGTGGTAAGCACCTACTGATAAGTTGTTCTCATTTCCTGTAATCTTTGGGTATATTTTGCTCCCCTACTTATGTTTCTTTATATCCCACATATGAGAGAGATGCGTCCGAGTCTGTTCACTCAATCTGACTCGCATCAGTCAGCATGATACTCTCCAGATCCATCCCTGTCAGAGTAAATTGCATGGCTTTATCTTTTCTTACTGCCAAGTAGTATTTCACTGTGCACATATACCATAGTTTCTTTATGCAGTCATCTGTTCTTGGGCTTTTGGGTTGTTTCCAGACTTTGGCTATTGTGAATAGTGCTGCAGTAAACACAAAAGTGCGTCTTTTCTGCATTGTGATTTTGAGCCCTTGGAATATATTTCAAGGAGTAGAATTACTGGGTCATATGGGGTATCTTTATATTCTGCTCATCATTTCCTTTGCGGTGCAGAAGTTTCTTAATGTAACCTCATTTATTTATCTTTGCTTATGCTTGCTTAGTCAGTGGCATTGTATCTTTGAAGATGCCTCTAGCTTTAATATCACAGATAGTTCTGCCTCCGTTTTATGTACTTTATGGATTCAGTTCTGATATAGAGATCTTTAATCCATTTTGATTAGACTTTTTTGCATGGCATTAGGAAAGGATTTGTTTTCTTTCTTTCCTTTTGTTTTTTTTTTCTTTTGCATCTTGGCCAACCAGTTTTCCCAGCATCTCTTGTTGAAGAGGCTTTCCATATTCTGTTTCATGCTTTTTGCTCCTTTATTTAAGATTAACTGACTATATACCTAACAATCTGTCTCTGGATTTTCAATTCTACTGCATTGATCTGAGTCTGTTTTTGTTCCAGTACCCTGCTGTTTGATTGCTACCACTTTGTAGTACAGTTTCAAGTTGGGCAAGTGATGCCTCCTGTCTTTTTTTCTCCTAGAATTGTGTTGGCTATTTGAGGGATTTTGTTGTTCCATTTAAATTTAAGGAGTAGTTGATCTACTTCTTTTAAGTAATGTCATAGGTATCCTTATAGGAACTGCATTGGTTATGTATGATGCTTTGGGGAATATTGTCACTTTGAGATATTGATCCTCCCAATTCCTGAGAAGGGGATGTGTTTTCAGTTCCTTTTGTCCTCTTGTTTCTTTTAGTAGTGCTGTAGTTTTCTTTGTATAGGTCTTTTGCTTCTTTTGTTAAATTGATTCCCTCATGCTTGGTTTTCTGAGGCACATTGTAAATGAATTTCTCTGTCTTCTTTTTTATTATTTGCATATAAAAGCCGTGGACTTTTATGTGTTAGTTTTGTGACTTCCACTTTACAATACAGGTCTATTGTTTCTAGGGACTTTTTGTAGTGTCTTTAGGGTTTCTAAATATAGTATCATGTCTTCCACAGGTAGTCAAAGCTTGACTTCTTCCTTTCCTATCTGGATGCTCTTAATATCTTTTTCTTGCCTAATTGTTTTGGCAAGTACTTTTATTGCTTTATTGAATGAAAGTGGTGAGAGTGAGCAATCTTGTCTTGTTTCTTATTAAATGAATTAATATTTTTAAAACTATAGGGACAGCATAAGATTATACATATTATATATAATCTATATCTTTTTATTGTAGTTTATAGAATGATAGATGATATGTCAGGTATTGCAAAGATTATATATAATTACTCACATAAATCATATAAAATTTAAAGAAGAGGGAAATTATCACTGTTTCTATTATGATTATATAAATGCAAAATCTAAAAAAATCAAAACAACTATTATAGATATTAAGGTATCTGAGTATAGTTATATCCAGCAACTTTTTAAAAAGTTTTTTAATTGAATCATTATGAGATAGACCATTACAAAGTTGTTCATGATTGGATTTAAGTCATACAATATTCCAACACCCATCCCTCCTCCAGTGTATATTTCCCCCAGCAGCAGTGTCCCCAGGTTCCTCCCATCACCCCCAACCCCCATCCCCTACCTGACTCTACAGCAGGCACTTCTCTCTCTCTCTCTCTCTCTCTCTCTCTCTCTCTCCCCCCTCACTTTCTCTCCTCTCTCTCTCTCTCTCCCTCTCTCTCTCACTCACTCACTCATACCTCTCTCCCTCTCCCCTCCCTTTGCATTGTGGTTTGCAATATTGATACTGAAAATATCCAGCAACTTTAATATGAACAAACGAGCAAACAACCAGTCCTGATGTAATAGAAGAAAAGTACCTATTTATATCAGCATGCACAGCATAAAATACTTGGCCCTACCTGAAGAAATGTGGAAGATTTATACAAAGAAAGCTTTAAAATCCCAAGAATCATCTTTCTTCTGATAAGAAGAAAAAAATTATTTGAACAGATGCATTTGAAAAGGCAGGCTAAATTTTATAAATGCATGTCAGTGCTCCATGAATTCATCTATATTCATTTATGTGCTAATGCCCAACAGGATGGAGAGAGACTAATAAAAAAAATTCCTATTATAGCAGAAAAATATCCTGTGTCTTGCGGTAGGTGACATTGGTAAGTTAAGTAACATAAAAAAATCAAGTACTCTTACATAATAAAAATGAGCTGGGTGTTAGGAAAAGAACACACCATATGAGAGAAAATATTATTCTTGCCACAAAGCCCAATTTTGCCTGAATATGAACCCCTTATATATAAATAGGAGTAAGACCAACTACCTGAGAAAAACTATATGTAAACTTTTTTTTTTTTTCTTTTTGGGTCACACCTGGCGATGCACAGGGATTACTCCTGGCTCATGCACTCAGGAATCACTCCTGGTGGTGCTCAGGAAACCATATGGGATGCTGGAATTGAACCCGTGTTGGCCGGCGTGCAAGGCAAATGCCCTACCCACTGTGCTACTGCCCCAGCCCCTGTAAACTTTTTCAGGGAATCTACAAGACCAAACATACGTTGATTATAATGTCTAGAAAAGATTTATTTTTTGCACTAGTGGTAGAAAAACTATTATGGATCAAACCATGGGGGGGCGGCAGTGGATGAGAAGTGAATACTGATCTGAAAAAATATCTTAACAAATGAATTCAGGAGCTAGGGAGAGACAGTAGATGGATTAGGGATTCCTGGCACAACATGGGCCCCCAGCATTGCTCTGTATAACCCGGGAGGCACCATCAGCACTGAGTGTGACTCTGGTGGTTCCCAAATGCCATGAAGTACCACAGTACTCAAGCAGCCCTGCATCTTCCATCCCTTATGTTGTACTGCCAGTTGTTTGGGTGTGAATCACTGGTAGTGGACCCTAGGGCCCCTGACCACTTGGGAACCCCCTTCCCCAAATAATTATTATTGTTGGAAAGGTGAAAATTGCAATAAATAAAAATACGAAATATAAATATAGAGAATAAAGAATATTGTTCTATTCAGAAAATCACCATTAATAATTTGATACATTTGCAATTTGTGCAAGGTGCCACACCCAGTGGTGCTCAGGACTTACTCCTGGCTCTGTCAGTCAGGAATCATTTCTGACTGTGCTCGGGACCATATTGGGTGCCGGGGATCAAACCTGGGTCTGCCATATGCAAGACAAGCACCTTACCCACAGTACTACCACTTTGGCCCACATTTGCAATTTGCAGGAAAAAAAAAAGAACCCATGTCTATGACTTTGTGGTTTTTAATGTAACATTAATATTTCCCCATGTTTCTGCAAGCAATATGTAGTCAACATTTTTATTTTTTAATTGTGAGTGGAGATTCCTAAGTGGTGCTCAGGGAACCTTGTGATACTTGACTCAGCTGTCTGGAATTTCACTGATAGGGCCCAAAGATGCAGTGCTGCTGGGGCCCTATGGGGCCAGGAATTACCCAAACTGCATTAGAGCATGAGTGCTTGGAGTGTCTGGGCTACCCTCCGTGATACTTACATAGGTCATGTAGTGTTAGGGATTGAACCCAGATGTGGCCTTTGCTGCTCTGTCTCTTCAGCCTATGTGGTCAACTATTTAAAGACTATTTGAGCTTTGTAACACAATGTTAGATTCTAAGGGGTTCAATTTTTTTTTTAACTTCTGTGTCTTAAAAGTGATCATACCTATAGAACCTCTTTGATTTTTATTTCTGTGAAGTAATTCAACCAATCATTGATATATTCAGGTGGCTAGGTGAACATTGAACAGACTTCTCTCACTGAATACTGGGATGTTTCAGTTTGTTCCAACTACAGGAGGCTTTACATCATATTAAGTTATAGTTTGAGTATCTTCACTATGTAAGTAGATAAAATGTAATGAAATGGGAACATGTCCTGCAGTTTATAGGGTGATTCTGACTGGTCATATGAATAATAATACTAACTTCAAACCCCGGTCTTTTGTCTTTGCTCCTTAACGCCATCTTCTCCTGAGTAATCCTGTATTAAAATTAGCAGAATGTGGGTTCAGAGATATAGTATAAGAGGGTAAGGTAAGCACCTGTCTTGCATGCAGCTGGCCCACATTTGATCTGTGATACTTGTGATACTGTATGCAGTTTCCTGAGGACTGTCAGGTGTGCTCCCTGTGCACAGAGCCAGGACTAAGCCCTGAGCACCACTGGGATGACTCCCCCACAAAAAAAAAATTAGCTAACTGATATATTTTGAAGACTTCTTAATTAATGTAGTGTTTACTTGCTTTTAGAACTACAAGTGGAATAATAGTCTTATAATTCTACTGTTATCCTATTGTATGATTTTAGAATGCATGATCTTGGATGAGTTAGCTTGAATTCTCTCAGAACTTCACCTAACCACCTGGGCTAGATGAGCTGTTTCTGTTACTGAGACGACAGCATATCTTTATTTTTTCTTTTTAAGGTCGACATTTAATAAAAAATGTCATTTTATTATTATTCTATTTATACATACATATTTATATATTTATACACAAATTTATACATAAATGTATAAATAAAAAGAGTGCTAGCTATGTAATGACCTATTAAAATAACTTTATTGTGAGTTCTATAATGAAAAGCTAAGAAACACAATGAATAAAAAGTTAACATCCACATACTACTCTTAATAAGATTTGCCAGCACCCCCAAAAGTTCTTTACTTTCTCTTTGCAATCCCAGTTCTTTCTCTACCCAGAGGTAAGAAATAACTTGTTTTGTGTTTACCTTTCTTTGTTTTCTTTGTTGCTTTTCCACTAATGTATCCCTCAGTGTGCTAGTTTTGTTTGCCTATTTGGTGGCTTTATGTAAATGAATCACATAAAATTTGTTATTTTGAATCTGACTTGTTTACTCAAACGTATACTATGTATAAGACATCCATAATGTTGTGGTTAGTTGTTCATTGTCATTACTGTATGGTCCTCTAGTGCATGTGTCTTTATCCATTCTAGCGATGTATAGTTTTGGGATATTATGAATAATGTTATTCCTATATGTTTATCTTTGAGGGACACATGTATTTTTGTTGAGTGTACATATATGAGTGTAATTATTGGGTAATATATGTGCTGTGAGTGTAATTATTGGGTAACAGCATATATACTTATCTTCAGCTTTAGTACATAATGCCAGACTTTTTTTTCACTGTGGGGCTAGTAGAAGACATGTTTTGAGTGTGTTATGCCCTGGATTCTATGCTTGGCATTCCCCTATCAAATCACTACTTCTTAAGGCTATGCTTATAGTGACTGACTTCCCAATTTATCCACTACCTCCTTGGTATCTTATGTGGCCAGATTCCTTAATTTTCTTGTTGCGATTTTAATTGTAATATCTCTGTTGTTACTTTCATGTACTTATATCCCTTTTTATAAGTATATTGAGCCATTTGAATATCCTCTTTTATTTATTTTAGTTTGGAGGCCACAACTAATGGTATCCAGGGCTTATTCCTAGCTCTGAAAGCAGAGATCCCTTCTGGCAGTGCTCTGGAAACCATATGTGTTGCCAGGGATCAAACCAGGGTTGGCCATGTACAAGCTAACCCCTGAACTATCTTTCAGGCCCTGGCTGTCCTCTTTGGGGAAGGATTTGATCATAGTTCTTGCATGATTTTTTTTTAAATGTTTTCTAATTTCCATTGTGATTTATTCATCATCCTGTATTATTTAGAAATCTGTCTTCTAATTTCCAAATGTGTAAGGATTTTTAGCTTTTTCGCTGTAATTGCTATCAGAAAAACTTACTTTAAATTACTTTTAAGCTCCGATAAGTTATTTTAACTGTTGAAATTTTGTTGTTTATTTCTATGTGTTTAAAATGATGAATATTCTGGATGTATAGATAGATAGTTCACTGCACATGGCTGACCCAGATTCAATCACCAGCACCCTGTATGCTCCTCTGAGTATCACCAGGAGTAAACCCTGAGAACCACTGAGTGTGGCCCCAAAACCAAAACACATTAATGATGAATATTTTGTAATGGTTAAATACTGAATTCCATATATGTCTGTGAGTTCACCTATATTTATTCAGTTATGTTGTTCTCTGTACAGTAATATTCTTTGTGGAATATAGCTTTTTCTATTTCTTAAATATTTTAATCACAGTTGTGCTTTATCACAAACCATTTTTAGCAACTTACAAACTTGGAAATATTTTATTGTCTTAAAATTGGAACATTTATTTTATAGTGCCAGAGATTGAATCCAAGGTTTCACCCATGAAGCATGTGCTCTACTACTAAGCTACGTCCCCAGCCCCATAATTTGAACTTTTATCACTGTGAAATAGCCCTTGTTATCAAAGAGTAGCACTACTTCTTAACTTAAAATTTGCTTTGTGGGGGCTGGAGCGATAGCACAGCGGGTAGGGCATTTGCCTTGCACGCAGCCGACCCGGGTTCAATTCCCCATATGGTCCCCCAAGCACTGCCAGGAGTAATTCCTGAGTGCAGAGCCAGGAGTAACCCCTGAGCAACGCTGGGTGTGACCCAAAAAAAGAAAAAAAAATTGCTTTGTGTATGATTAACACAGCCACCCTGATTTTCATTTTTTTTCTTTTTTATTCTTTCTTTTTTTTTTTTCTTTTTGGGTCACACCTGATGATGCACAGGGGTTACTCCTGGCTCTTTACTCAGAAATTACCATGGTGGTGCTCAGGGAACCACATAGGATGCTGGGAATTGAACCCGGGTTGGACACGTGCAAGGCAAACGCCCTACCCGCTGTGCTATGGCTCCAGCCCCTGATTTTCTTTAATTAGAATTATATACCTTTTGCCCTCTCTTCTTTTTTTAACATTGAATCACCATGAGATACACAGTTACAAAGTTGTTCATGATTGGGTTTCAGTCATAGAATGTTCAGCACCAGTCCCTTCTCCAGTGTATGTTTTTTACCACCAGTATCCTCCTGCCCCATCCCCCAGGCTGCCTCTGGTGGACACTTTCAGACCTTTTTCGGGCCCCCCCCCACCCCATTCTCTTTCTCTTTGTTTTTTGTTTGTGGTTTTAGTTTTGGGGTCACACCTACAGTGCTGATCACTCCTGGCTGTGCACTCAGGGATCACTCCTGGTGTTGCACAGGGGACCATGGGGTGTGTTGGGGATCTCACCCAGTTCAGCCAAATGTAAGGCAAACACCATTTTTAGCAACTAATTGAGCAACTGGAGTGTAATTGCTCCAATCCCTAGCCTTTCTAATTTTTTTGTTTTGTATGTGGTCTTTGCAAACAAATGTAGTTGGAGTTTCTTTTTTAAATACTGACAGATTTCAATAATTTATTATATTTGCATTTAATGTCATCAGCAATTTTAACTAAAATCTACCTTTTATTATATGGTTTTAAGAAATTAATATCTGTTCCTTTTTATTTCTTACTTTTTGCCTTTCTCTTTTCACTGCTTTGTATTACTCCATTTTCCCTTCTGTTTAAGAGTTTTGTGTTCTTTAACCTCTTTTTTAGCAGATAATCTGAAGATTACAACATAAATCTGTTACCTATAAAGTTGTCTTGCTTGGCGACTTGAGTATTCATTAGCTGTTATTTGACCTGTTGCTATTGCTGTTGTGTTTTTAAAATGATCTTTGCATATTTTTTATATTGGTATTCATTTAGATTTATGAATTCACATCTTTGCCATTTTTATTTATTCTTTCCTGATTCTCTTTCATTATTCTTCCTTGATTCTTTTTCATGGGTTATTTCTATTTATGCTCTAATAGTGTGGGTCTGCGGGGATGGATTCTCTGTCTTAGTCTGTCTCAAAGGATCTTAATTTCAGCTCCAATCTTGAAGATTGTTTTTGCTACATAAAGGTTTTAGTTGGCAGTTACTTTTTCTCTTTCATTACTCTGAAAATTCGATGCATTGTATTTTTGAAAAGTAAGTTTTTGAGAGACTTTACCATTGTTCCTATTGAAAAGATAGCTTTGAAGCTAATGGGGTTTTTGTTTGTTTTGGTTTGTTGGTAAATGTTGTTTTTAGTGATTGCTCTTAGGTTTTTTATTTTATTATTTTTAGCAGTTGTGTCTCGGTAAGAACTTTATTTGTACTTAGCCCTTTTGAATATTGAAGGCTTTATCACTCAGTAGTTGAGGTCTTTAATTGGTTTGGAAAATGCTCTGCTATTACCTCTTCAGTGTTTCTTCTGCAGGTTTTCTCTCCTGGTACTTTTTTTTATTATTCTTCTTTTTAAACATCTGGCAAATCTTTTCATTGTGTTCTTTTGTTTACCTTATTTTATGAATGTTTCCAGGAAAATTTTGTTTTTGTTTTCTTGAATATATTCTGGATATTTTCTTCTGACTTAACATCCAGTCCACTACTTCACCGTGTCTTTCTGTCTCCTTCAGCATGTTTATTTTAAATTGCCTGATAGCTGCTCTACCTGGAATCATTGAGGGTTGCTGTTTCCTGTTGTTTGTATTGGTTTTCATTTACATTGTCTTGTCTCCTTTTGTTCTTGGTGCCTTCAATTGTGTGCCAGACACAGTGTTTGAAAAATCATTTTACAAAAAAATATGTTGAGGCCTGAGGTAATGTTACTTTTCTCCAAAGTTTTTTTTCCCCCTGCCACATCCTAGTGTAAAGTAACTAAGATTACTTTAACTTTACGATTGCAATGTTCTAAACTATTCAGATAACTTGAAGCTTAAAGTATTTGCAAGGATATTATAATTTCAGTTTACATCATGGCTAGAAATCAAATCTTGGGGAATCAAGATGGAGGTTTTACCAGGCAGAGGTTTTACTCACTGATGCATGGGTCTGGACTTTTTATTCTCAGCTGCGGGAGTTGGCAAACTTTTTCTGTAAAGGACAAAGTAAAAATAGTTTTTAGTCTTTGTGGACCCATGCAGTCTCCATGTACAAGTCAGTACTGTCGTTGTGCTGCTGAAGAGTCATAGACTGCATGAATTAGTGAGTGTGAATGTATTCCTGTAACGCTTTCTCTACAGAACTGAGACTGTTAAAAGCTCTGCTCAGACTTTCAGCATGGGCTAGCCTTTTGTGGCCTACCTTGTAAACTATGGTTTCTTTAACAAGATGTTGATTTTTTTTTTTTTTTTTTGCTTTTTGGGTCACACCTGACAGTGCACAGGGGTTACTCCTGGCTCTGCACTCAGGAATCACCCCTGGTGGTGCTCAGAGGACCATATGGGATGCTGGGAATCGAACCCGGGTTGGCCGAGTGCAAGGCAAACGCCCTACCCGCTGTGCTATCACTCCAGCCCCAAGATGTTGATTTTTTAATATTTGCTCTGTTTGTTCTCAGTAGTTGGTCATTACCAGTAGCTACACTATAGATATAAAATACCAGCTTTTCAAAATCATGATATTTTTCCCTTCCCTGATTTTGAAAAGAAAGCTTTTTGTTTTTAGGGAATATTTCTCTCAGATGTCCTGTGACATATACATGGCTATTTTAAAACAAAACTGAGCTTCAGAACATGTTTCTTTAAATCTTCCCAAGGGGAAGCTTTCTGAGGTTAATGTTTTGGAACAAGTGTCCATCAGAACTTCTTGTGATAATAGAAATTATTATATATAACCTGTGTTCAGTATGATCACCTCTAGCCACCTGTGACTATTGAGCACTTGAATGTGGCCACTATGAATGAAGATTGATTTTAATTAATGAAAATAACATTTAATTTAAATGTAAGTAGCCATATGTGTACATTAGTTTGGAGATGATGCAGTTTAGATTCAAAGAACAAAACCCATTTTCTAGTACTCCGGCAAGGGATATTTCTGTGTGTTCAGTGGATGGTCCTTCACTAACTAGGTACTTCTTAACCCTTGCTGAATATTTACATTTATTTCTGCCTTTCACCTGGTGTGATGGACGTACACTTGTTGTCCTAAATGGACAGCATAAAACCGATGCAGACACGCAGTTTACTTTTTAACATAAATCTTTTTTTGCAGGGAAAAGGGCGTCTCCGTCGAGGAAACTATCCAAGTCCATCATCTCCTGTTGTTCGGTTGCCCTCCATGTCTGATGTTCCAGAAGATTCTTTGTCTACTGAGGCAGCCATGGAGACTGACGTCACAGAACAACAGCAAGCAGCAATGCAGCAAGAGGAGAGAGTACTGACGGAACAGATTGAGAATCTACAGAAAGAAAAGTGAGTTTCCAGGATCTTAGCTATCTTCATTTCCTCCTTTCTACACTTTATTTTTCCCCATTTATTAAATATGTTCTATGTATCAAGGACTGTGCCAACTGATACAGAGGACATGGAGATGACAAAGAGTTACTTCCTGTATTCAGGTAACAGTGTCACTCAAAGGAGGAAGTTCTCTGAGCTGAAATCAAGAGCTACTATAGTGAAAAGGTTGACTTGAATCTGGGTTTATCAGACCAGAGGAAAAAGGATCACCAAGCTAAGACAAAATCTCTTACAAATTGGAAATTATTCAGAAGACATTAAGAGAATTGGGATTGGAGGGGTTTGAGCCACAACCAGTACTGCTCAGGGGCTACTCCTGGCTCTGTACCCAGTGGTACCTGGGTTCACATCTGTATCACCTGCATGCAAGGCAAGCATCTTCACCCCTGTGCTGTCTCTCCACCACTTTTCCTCCCCATGAAGGACATTTGTTCTCTGACACTCAGTGTAGCCAAGGGCACCGCATCTTATAGCTGCTGCATCTCTTCCCACTTCACCCTTAGTCCTATTAAAGGCCCCAGCCTTTCATTTTGTCCTCAGTCTGTATATCATTCTATGAATCATTACCATTCTGTGGGAACAGTTACAAATGTGACAATTTTTGCCACTTAAAACTTCGAACTCTTTTTCCATTTATCTTCCTTCCTCTTCTTAAGAGATACTGATTGATTTTTTTTTTTTTTTTGGTTTGGGTCTGGGGGGACACACCCTCCTGTACTCAAGACTTATTCCTGGATCTGTGCTCAGGAATCACTCTAGTGGGCTCGGAGTACAATATGGGATGCCAGAGATCAAACCTGGGTTTACTGTGTGCAAGGTAAGCTTCCTACCTGCTATACTATCGTTCCAGCTCCAGATCTCTCTATTATATCTTGTAGGGAGGAGCTAACATTTGAGATGCTTGTACTAGAACCCCGTGCCTCCGATGATGAGACGCTTGAGTCTGAAGCTTCCATTGGCACTGCTGATAGCTCCGAAAATCTGAATATTGAGTCTGAAGGGACCATCTCTGAAAAATCAGGTAAATAAGTATGCTAGAGCAGAAAGTCCTCAGGAGTTAAACTAGTATCAGTCTTTGAGAAACTTCCATATAAATTGTTTATTATTCCATATCTTCAATCTAATTTTATTTCTTGACAAATTTTCTCATATTTGTCACAGAGAAAAATCAGTAATCACAGCAGATGTTGTGTTATTGATTTACTACTTACTATACTCATTTTCCATGGATGTCTCAGGAGGATATAGAACTTTTAATTGCATATCCCGGTAATTTGTTAATGATAGTGATAATTCTAGGCCTCTCCTAACAGCATAATCGAACATTAAATTCCTTTCACTTGATGCTAGAAAATTACCTGTAGAAATGGTTGGTAACTCTTCTTGAATCAGGATTGTTCATAAAGTATAGGCTATCATGACCTTCTGAATCTTTGCCCACCCAATTTCACATGAATAGTAACACCTATCCATTATATAATACGTCTCTGTAGACCTTTGGGTTTTATCTGCCAATACATGGTCTGGTACTAGCTATAGAAATTTCTTGCTTATCCATAAAAAATTTATTACCATGTAGCTAACAGATTTTCAATTACCTTTCCATTGAGTGGTACAGGACCAGAGGTGTATGGGGGTAGAAAACCAAAAACTGCTGCTTTTGAGGGAACTGTTACTTACATTGAGCTCTCTTTCCCCCGCCCCCGCCTCTCTCCCCTCTACCCCTCTCTCCATTAGAGAGAAGTTTAGGCCATAGCTCCCTGAAGGCAGCTTACAAATCTGAACCTTCAAGCAAGTTACGGAAGCAGTTAAAAAGGCATCAAGACTCTTTGGATTCAGTGGACTCATCAGCCTCTTCTTTTTGTCCATCTAACACTTCATCTTCTCATGGGACCAGAAAACGATTTCAGATTTATTCCAAATCTCCATTCTACCGAGCTGCCTCAGCTGGTGAGGCCCCAGCAATGGAAGGGCCATTGGGCCAGAGCAAATCCCTAGAAGATAGGCCTCAGTTTATCAGCAGAGGAACCTTTAACCCTGAAAAGGGAAAACAAAAATTAAAGAATGTGAAAAACTCACCTCAGAAAACCAAAGAGACCCCCGAGGGGACAGTTGTATCTGGTCGCAGGAAAACTGAGGACCCAGACGGCAGCTCCACCCAACAGCTAGCTCTCTTTGGAAATAATGAGTTTATGGTTTGAAATGACAGATGTGTGTCCTTTGATGGCTACAGAGTGGTAAACACATCTCATCTTTGGGGCCTCTTCCCATCAACTCACCCACAGCAGCCCATCCTAATTGTGGTCCTGCTTTTTTGCCAAGTATACAAGGAAGATCTTGTATGCTGAATTCCTGGGCCTCTGCAGAAGTGGAAAGGCCTCTCATACCTGTTAGGGATGGTGCCCGCTGTGCCTTGGCTGCTGTATTTGACTAGAAATTTCACTAAACATAGTCACCGAGGGCTGGGGATTTGTCGGCTGTGAGGTCTTGGTAGTTGCCTCTCCTCCATCTTTTCCCTTCCCAGGGTGGGTGTGGAACTGAGGGATGGATATTGTGGGCCTGAGGACCCACTGATTCCTGACATTTAAAGAAAACATAAATTTTTCTTAACCATAAAAGCAAAAGCCTTGGGTTTATTTTAAGATAATTAGGAGCTGGTGTAGGATATCATCCCCCCCCCCAAGAATTTATAAACAAAATGCCTAAGCCCTCTATTATGAGATTTTTTTGGATACACTCCATGTTATATTCTGGGGAAAGTAAAGAAGCAGTTATTTCTATTAAGCCATCAGATCCTGTCTCAGACATCTAGTTACACAATGACAAAAAAAAAACATGTTTTGCTTTTCAATGATATTTGATGTCCAATGAATAAATGCTGGTATGACTTCTGGTTAGTTCCTGCCGAGTACGTGGCATGGGCTGAAGTCTCAGTAGCCATCTCTCCTTACATCCCCGGCTGCTGGACCCAGACTCCTCTGATTTTGGGGGAGGGAAAGCCCCAGAGACATAGTTGTCCCTGAACATGAGGGTTTCATCCTGATTCATCCAGGCTTTTCTCTTTATGGAAATGAAACTGAAGCTCACACGAGTAAGGGAATTCATCTGCTGGTGAATTCTACCACACGTTCAAACAGATAATGTGACCATTTAATCATTTTTCCCCAAAACATTCACAAACTATACTGCATGAATAAGTGTTACCTAAAACTGCCAAAAAATGAAAGAGAAAAGTCTTTAATGTATAACCCAGTTCATTTTTATCTTGTTTTCCTCAGACCATCAGTATTAAGTAGGTTTTTTTAAAAAAAGGACTACTTGAAGCTATTTTTGTTAATATTCTCGTTACTGAAGTTTACTGTAAATATATAAGTAGCATATGCATATTTCTGTTTAACTTTATGCTTCCCTTCTCCTGTAGTTTCTCCCACAGATTAGAGGTCAGTGGACAGGGGAGTGAGAACCACTCCACACTGGACTGAGGGAAAAGTCAAACCATCTTTTGCACCTTTGGGTGTCTCTACACACCTGAATTATGATAGCATTTTATGCTTCTTAGCATTTGTGGGATTAGAAATCTGTTTGTTCCTATTTATAATATATGAAAAATGAAACATGTTACTCAGATAAGTATGTGAAAATGTTTATTTTTAAAGTTACTAAATGCATCTTGTCTAACATGCACTGTTCAAGAAAAAAACAAAAAAACAAAAACAAAAAAAGAGCCTTTTACCATCTATAACCTGAATTTTGGTTATTCTTTCTTTGATACTTTGAAGTATGGAAATACAAAGACTTTCTCTAGCAGACATCTGGTCACCTGTTACACAACACTGAACCTCATGCCACCAGTGCAGTGGTCATTGTTCAGCCTCAGAGGTCAGGCTTGGATCATCATCTGAGTGGCAGCTAGTGGTAGCAGCAGGCTGACCCGCCCTGGTTTGGATTCAGGCGTGAGCTAGGGTCAGGACACTTCTTAAAAATCTCCAGAACATTTTTTTTTTTAATCTTCAGAACAATTATGCTTAGATTTGTGTATCCCACAAACATTCTGCTACCTTGTTGATGCTGTCCTGAGGAAGAAACAGTTTGAAACCCTCATGAACCTGAACTTTATGGTAGTTCTCAGAGGAAAAGCCAGTCCATTGGTGGGCTTATGTCAGCACGGGATTAATAGAGACCCCTTGCCTGGATGCACACTTTGCAGTATTCTTGGGAGAGTGGCATCCTGCTGGGATTAGCTCAGTTTGCTTCAGAACATTTTCTAAATGTTATATGAGAAAGAGAGTATTCCTCTGGAGCAGAGGATGGCTAGGAGAACACATCTTGACAGTATGTTCTTCTTAAGTAGTTCTGTGTGTTGTTGTTTGTTGTTTTTTGTTCCGTTTTCTTTCCCCAACATAAGTTTTGGGCAGTTAAAAAAACTATCATATAGGTCACTTTATGAGAACAAGGTGATGGATATTGAGACTAATTTTTCTCAGGGACCTGAAACCTGAATTTGGATACAGTTAAATAAAAATTTTTCAGTTGCTAGATTTGTGGATTTCTAGTCATTTAACAAGCTGCAAGAATGGAGGGATCTGGGGAGGGAAGAGCTACACATGTGTAAGGTTGGAGAACAAGTGTGGGACACTCCCTTTGAAAAAAATGATACTGTTCTCATTAGATAACAGGCATTGTTTGAAGCCATTTAGTCTTAAAAGTTATCAGAGCCAAATACTATAAATCCTTATATCTAATCTTAATTGTTCTTCGTGATCACTGTTATGTCATCACGAAATGATGCTGCATTACAGTCACTTAACGATTTAAGATATTTAATCTTAATATGTGTCAAATTTGTTTTCTGTTCTCCTTTGCTAGTTTTCTTTGATCTTGCCTCAACGAAATCCTGCATAGGTAGCAATGGGGTCACTCCAGATTTATAGCCCATACTCCAAGATGGAGAATATTCTGTTTATATCACACATTTCCAGCCCCAACAATGCCCATCAAAGCAAACATATCCCTTTAATTGCATAAATACCATGGAAAATGTAATGGAAACATTTTTGAGTCATTTTGTATGTCACAAGGTAAAATAAACAGCAAATGAAGGATTCAAGGAGATGACATGTTTAGTTTGTAATGCACTTTGTACTAACTGCCATTTTAATTGTTTTGCCACTCTTGGCTTCCCAAACCACAGATACAGCCTTCCCATTGAGGGATCTGAGGTCGGGGTAGGATACCAGAGCCCCATCTTCACCTGCTTTGGAGAACAGGGATAGTTCTGAACCTGTGGGTCAGTGAGTGAAGACTTTTATTCCATATTCCATTGCAATAGGGTTTCAGAGTCAGAGGATCTGAGGTGGGTGCAGAAAAGAGGAGGTTTCTCCTACCCCCAACTCCTCCCCAGTTCTACAGTCCTACTTTGCCTGTGAGCCATGTGTTTTGTTTTTGTTTTAAACGATAATGAATGTTTTCATAAGCACTTTGGTGAATTAGAAGGAAGTATTCTCAGGATGTGTTTGAGCTAAGAGAGTTTTAATTTCAAAAAAAAAAAATGAAACAAATTTTAGGTGGCTTTCCTCATCCTCCTCTCTGCCTTTTGCCCTTGCTGGGGAGCTGGGCATGGAGCATGCATCATTCTCTGTTGACAGATGTGTTATGTTTACTCACACTTTAGTGATGCCTCCACAGTCCTCTTCCCCAGCACAGTGGTAACCTTGGTGGCAAAAATTACTTGTATTTGTGGGAATTCTTTGTCTTTCTTTGTCTTTAATATGCTTAACCACTTTTCTCTGGAACTGCTCCCACTTATATTTGGTATCTGAAGGTCATAGCCAAATGATGATTGTGGAAATAGATCTATTTGGTATTTTGGTCTCTTGGCTGCAACTGATTTCAACAAATGTCCCACCGTGGGTCCTATTACCTTGCTATCTATTCATACTAAATATTTATCAGCCCTCTTAGGTCACATAAAACTTAAACCTTTTGAACCAAGTAATTGTATTTACTGGAAGAAAGGTGTTGACTACAGATTAGTGTTATATTATTTTAATGGATCTAAAGTAATTTATAAGTATGCTAAGTGTAAATTTTTAAAAGACTTTGTATTGTAAAGGGACATATCCTGTGAATTATAATATCATTTTACTGTTTAACAGAGTAATTCTATAAGAAGAATGACTTATCCACAGAACTGATTACATTCCTGATACAATCAATAGGCACTTTGTAATTTTTTTTCGGGGTTTATTTTTGTTTTGTTTTGGAGGGGGGAGCAATATCATCTGTATAAAGTGCAGTTTGTGCCACTCAAAATATGCACTGTATGGCTACACAGAAGCAGCTTGACGAACAAATCACTCCATGGCTCATTAAAGAACAAAGCTTCCCAAAGCAGCAGTGTGTGGTTTGTTTTCTCACCATCTTGGCTCCTATTCCAACTCACACCAATGTGGCCCAAGGAACAGCAATTATATCTATAGACATAGATATACATAGATATGAAATATATATTTACTTTTATATATTGGATGTATGTCCAATATAAGTTGTATTGGATATATATATACTGTATCACTGTCACCCTGATGCTCATCAGTTTGCTCGAGTGGGCGCCAGTTAACATCTCCATTCATCCCTGTCCCATTCAGGATCAGAGGAATGAGGCCCATTATTGTTAATGTTTTTGGCATATCGAATATGCCACGGTAGCTTGCCAGGCTCTGCCATGCGAGATTCTGCATCGCTCTCTTCCTGGAGCTTTGTTTTATGGTCTCTGGATCTTAGCCATTGATGAGATTACATGGCAGTGGGGGCAGTATGTTGTTGTGACTGCCAAGCTACTGAAGAACTGGGGATCTGGATGGAGGAGTCCCAGTCTTGATCCGAGCAGGCTTGGAGGCATCTCAGCCACGGATGCCACATACCTGGGTTCCTCTGTCGGTTCCTTCATGTGTGAGGCTCGTCCGAGCATGTGGAAAGTGGCCTTGAGTATGGCTGCAGCTGGGTTATGGAGGTTTTCGGCTACAGGGGCTCTGTTTTGGGTGGGGAGGGAAACTCAACCTGTGCCCGCCCCCTTCAAGGGAGCCCCCGTGAAAATAGTCTGGCGCAGGGGCAGGAGATTCTGCTGGATATATATACAGAGGTGGTAATTATTGAACTGCAACTTAATCTAAGTGAAGGTAAAATGTAAGCTTTTTGAGAATTGGAGAGAGTACAGCAAGTAAGGCATGCAGCCTACCCGGGTTCCATCCCTGGCACCACATATGCTCTGTGAGCACTTCCAAGTGTGGCACAAAGGCCAAGGAAAAAAATTGAACTTTTCTATAATCATTCTGACATCATCTCTCTCTGTCAGTTTAGGCCTGCACCTGCAAGGAAGGAATAGGATCCCCACCTAAAAAGATCTGAAGAAGTGCCATGTGCTAAGATGGCCATGAGGTTTTGCTTGAGACAGCACTGTATACACTAGAAACAAGAATTCAACTTTGTCGCTTTTATTCTGTTACAACGATGCATGATTCGGGAAGTTTTGCTTGTCTTCACTGGTTGTACCTTTCCTCTGCAGGAAGGGTTATTATCAAAAACCTGGGTTATTTGGATGACTCCCACAGAGGTCCCAGTCACTGTCACTGTCATCCCGTTGCTCATCGATTTGCTCAAGCGGGTACCAGGAACGTCTCCATTGTGAGACTTGTTATTGTTTTTTGGCATATCAAATACGCAGCGGAGAGCTTACCAGGCTCTGCTGTGCAGGCGGGATACTCTTGGTAGCTTGCTGGGCTCTCCAATAGGGGCAGAGGAATCGAACCCGGGTCGGCTGCTTGCAAGGCAAACGCCCTACCTGCTGCGCTATTGCTCCAGCCCAGAGGTCCCATTATGAAAGGAAATTCTACTTGGAATTAGAGCTCAGCGGATCTCAATTTTTGTGGCATTGTTTGATATAAACTTATCGAAGAAAGAAACCTTGTCTGTCTTCTCCAACCCCCCATCCTTTGGTGTTTCATCCTTTTTTAAAAAGAATTTTTTTTCTTTAATTTTATTTGGCTCTTTGGATCACACCCGGCAATGCTCAGAGTTTCTCCTGGCTCTGCACTAAGGAATTAACTCCTGGCAATGTTCAGGGACCATGTGTAATGCTGGGGATCGAACTCAGGTTGACCACATGCAAGGCAAACATCCTCCCCACTGTTCTAGTGCTCCAGTGCCTCGTCTGACTTGCTGACTTCTAGATCACCAGGCACCCAGCAGAAGATGCCCACACTTATAAATTACATGAGAGGGTGTAATGAGATCAGAGGCAACCAAAAGCCAAGCCAGATCTAAGGTAAAAGAGGAAAGAGATGTAGAAAATTTTTCATAATGCCAGATTAATTTCATTTTGAAAATTCTGAGATCATTGTTTTCCATTTTTCTTAAAACATGAAGCTAGCATTTAATTTTTTGCCCAAAGTTTATGTTAAAATGATGAGGATCATAAATTGTTTCTTAAACTGTCCTTAACCAAATAAGACCTACAAATACCATTTGTAACACTTTATGAATACAGAATTTTTTATGAAGCCCTTGGAATAAAAAGGTATAGAGAGGTGGAAGTAAAAATGAGAACAGAGCTCTTTAATATATTCAATTGTTGTTTCTTTTATATTGCGGAGAAGTACTGTGTCTTGAAGCCAGTGACATGAGCATGAAACTAAATACAACACATCTAATATCTGTTGAGAGTCTTGTCTGTTCCTGGAGTGACCACAGGGAACAGTGCTTCAGGAGACTGGAACAAAATGGGCCCTGTGGAGCATGCTTTCGAGAGGGAAGAACCAGTGACCACCAGAGTAAAACTAGTGACCCACACATCTGGTTCCACTAGCAGGTTATATTCATTTGTGTGGGTGCTTCCTCCTCCCTTCCTGCCACTAACTACTTCCTTCAGCATGGAGAAGTGTCTTATGAACCCGAAAACTGCAGCTTCAGTTGAAACGGCTGCATTGGTAGGTTTATAGGGCTAACTCTGTGTGTGGTTTGGGTCAGTCTGCGGGGGGCCTCCCCAGCAGAACTCAAAGGCACAGGGGTCACTGCTAGCAGTACCATGTCCTAGCCCAGTCAATACTTGGGTCTCACCTGGCAGTCCAGGTCTGCCGGTGCAGTGCTGGGACTGTGGGAACCACCAAGACCGCCTGGCAGTGCTGGGGATCAGCCAGGTGGTGGAGGGAAGGAAAAGAGCTTATGAGGATCCAATTCTGGGGCTCACACAGGCCTTGCAAGCCTCTGAGCAGTTGAATATTCTCCCAGGCTCCTACTTCTGATCATAACCAAAAAATTCCATCTTTGAGGGCCTAATATCCTCCTAACAAGACTCTAAATGAAGTGAAAGAACTGTTGTCTATTTGAACTTCAATGGGCCCAGTTAAAAAATGGGTGAATGAGACGTGGAATCATCTGAGAGCTATATATTTAACATACCCCACATGGTATATACCTCACTGGTATATATTCAACATAACCCCACAGACTTAAAACAAATTTAAAGCTGTAACATTGGAAGAACTGGGCAAACAAGTGTCTGAAAACTCCCACGGTAGGTCAGGTAGATCAACACGGATCTTAGCCAAAAGTTCATTTCAAGCCCACATGTCTACTCTCTCAAACATGTATTCCTCTCTTTTCCCTCTCATCTAAGTATGTTTCTTTCCATAAAAACTATTTTGCTTCACTTTAAAAAAAAAACTCTGGAGAGCTTGCTTGAAACTACTACAGGCCTGAGGAGTTAGGGGGCTGCTATGAAATCTACCATCTTCTCACAGACCCGGCTGCAGCTGCCTCCCAAAGTATGCACTTCTTTTTTACCCTCCAAATCTCCTATGGATAGCTCCTGTGGAGCGATAACACCCCGGGTAGGGTAGGACGTTTGCCTTGCATGCAGCCAAGAGGGGATTCGATTCCTCCTCCCCTCTCAGCTTGGCTAGCTACCGAGAGTATCCCGCCGGCACGGGCAGAGCCTGGCAAGCTACCCGTGGCGTATTGAACATGCCAAAAACAGTAACAACAAGTCTCACAATGGAGATGTCCCTGGTGCCCGCTCGAGCAAATCGATGAGCAACAGGATGACAGTGACACAGTGAAATCTCTGAGTGCCTTTTCCATGGGCAAAGCCTCGAAAAAGATTCTGGGAAATGTAGTTCAGGACCTAGGGGCTGGGAGGGCTGCCGTGCTGTGGTATTAATGCTGGGTTAACAGCAGGCAATTTGTGCGCCTCTCTCAATTATGCAAGACTTCCTCCTGAGTTCCTAAGCTATCTCTCCCAGCGCAGAACTGTGTGCTGTGAACTTGGGCCGATAGACTGCCTTTGCAGTTAAACTTCCTCAAAAGTAAGATCATACTATGATAGAATAGTCATCTTACCCTGTGTGGTCATATTTCAAAGATGCTTATTGCCAAACATGCCTGTGCTAAGTCTGTATAGGCCTTGAATGGAGAAAAGTTTTGGTAGGGATTTGAGTATTGTAATGGCTTCATTGGCATTTAAGTGATGTAGATAACTAAGGCAAAGCCGATGTTTTTAGAAGATTTTGAAATGTTGGAGTGGAAAGGGCTTAAGCTGGGTGGCATTTGCTGCTTGCCTCTCTGGGAACCAGCCTGGCGGGCATCCTCATTCTTCTGCACTGAGGCAGGATCTCCCCAGTAGAGGAATTCATAGGCAGACTCAGGAGTTCGCATTTCTCACACAATCTTTTTCTTCTAAACTCATTTCTGTGAAAACAAAAGATGCTACAGAATTGTTCAGTCAATTCTAGGGGTGAAGGGGTGATGGCCAAACTTAAATCAAGATTGGTAGAGCCGCACCAAGATCTTAGGTTTTTTGGTCATAAATGAAAAACATCCCTTCTCCAGAGTGAGGGGCATTAAGTGAAGTGGATTAAGTAATTTTGCAAATTCTGCACTCAGCTCATTATCTGTTTTAAAGACACTGCCATATTAATTTCTTTTTACTACTCTTTCCTGCACCTTCAGTGTCTGTCACTGAAAAAGATGATGAGTCCCTTGTGTTTGAGCTGGGAGACATCGAGGTGAGGAAGAAAATGGAAGAGTAGAGAGAAGCCATGGGGTGGTGGGACACCCCGTGGCGAGATGTCGGGAGACTCCTATACTCGGTCTGCTACAAATTGCCTTGAGGGAGCCCTATGCTCCTTCCTTCAGTCCCCTCCGCAAGAGCCTGGGTTTCACATCCTTGTCCTGGTTTGATTTGTTCTCTTTGTTATCAAAGTCTCACACAATAAAGTACACAGATTCTAAGAGCACAGCTCAATTCTTAAGAACTTGTGAAACCATCATCCAATCAGGAGAAAAAACATGTCAAGCACATCAGAAGCTCCCTGGGGGTCCCTCCCATCTTCCTACTCAGAGATAATCCCTATTCCAACTTCTAGCATTCTGGGTTCATCGTATAAGCAGCACCGGGGACTACCTGCTTGTGCTCAGCTTTTGTGTCTGTGAGATTGAGGCAGGTTGTTACTTGTATTGATAGTTCATTGGTTTTTTATTGCTGCTTCCCCTTGTCAGAATATACAACACTTTGTCTAATATACTGTCAATGTAATTATAAATACTCTTAAAATATCACTTGGAGGGCATTTCAGATGGGTGCACAAACCTACCAGTGGCCTTTCTGGCTGGGTTAAAGGATAGGTAACTGTTTAGCTTCGGTATAGTTCTCTAAAGTGGTTGTGCCTACTTCGCTTCTATTTTCAGTTTTTGAACATATCACAAAGGAGCTTCTCCATTGGAGTATTCCCTATGGTCTTGCGGAAGAAGAGGTGCTCAATGCGCTCAGACGTGATAAACCTCAAAGAGGGGAGGAGCAGGAGCAACTTCCCAAACCTGGGCAGGAGAGAGAGGACACCATCCATTTGTGGTCAGTTCCTCAGTATGGATGCTGGGCCCACAGCCCTGTGGGGAGGGCAGGGAAGGAGGATTGGTAAGAGGTTCCCAGGGAGAGGAGGAATTTCAAGGTAAAACCAATTCATTATCTGCCCGGCTCTACCCACTAAGGTCCCCACCACCCCCATAGGAGGGCACCACAAATAGTAGATTATGTCTACATTTTATAAAGTGAATTATAGTCAAAATATTGATATTTGTGATTATGATCATCTCCATGCTATGTGTAGTATGAATATGAATTTCCCACTGTGAGCTAACTCAAGGATTCAGTGGCATAGGCATTCGTGAAAATATGATGGGTGTTGGAATACTGTATGACTGAAAAACAATCATTAACAGCTTTGTAAAAATAAATAAAGCATGATTTTTGTAGCAGAGATACTCATCCATAGAAGTAATTGTAGTATAAAAAATATATATATTTGCCAGGGCAGAGTCCCGGTGCAGAGAGCTGGATGGTGGAATCCCAAGAATCTGTTATGGGAATCAGCCCTTCCCTTGGCAAGGGGCCTATAATTGGGGTCAGCACCCAATGTCAAGGTCAGTCTAAAGTGAGTGGCCCCGTGTTTCCAGCATGGAGATGAGTTTCCCCCATCCCTCTTCTATTATATGTGGCTCTTGCTTTGCACCCTAAGGCCAGCTTTCTCTCGTGAGTACCAAGAAGCTCTCAAGCAGGGGTGCACCTCTCCCTCGATCAGGAAGAAGTCACTCTATGAAAAAGAGTTATTTAAACTTCAGAAATTGGTCCATGACATCTCAAGAAGTCTCTCTAAATTTCAGTATATCTGAACTTGAATTTAGTGGGTCACATCCAGCCCTTTAAAAGAGTAAAGTAGATCATTAAAAAGATTGTAGGGGCTGGTGCGATAGCACAGCAGGTAGAGTGTTTGCCTTGCACGTGGCCAACCCGGGTTCGAATCCCAGCATCCCATATGGTCCATCTGAGCACCGCCAGGAGTAATTCCTGAGTGCAGAGCCAGGAGTAACCCCTGTGCATCGCCGGGTCTGACCCAAAAAGAAAAAAAAAAAGGATTGTAGAGCTAGTGAAATGAAGAAAAGTGAATTCTATGAAGGACTGTATTCAACTAGAGAACTTGGTTCCAAGGTCTACATTCATCATGACGGAACTCAGCACTTCTCCTTGGGAACTGCAGTATCTAAGAACAGAAACTGCAGACTGAGACGAGCCAAGTGCACGCTCAGTTCTCAGCTCTGCTTACGGTTGGCAGTGAACTGCTAGAAGTGACATGGGAAGTCTCGGTTCATCAGTATTTTGAAATTGGGCATTTCTGGAAGCTGATCCCCACAGAAACTTGACCTGGGGTGATTGCTGAAATTTGAGTGGCTCTGATGGCCGTGCCTAGTCTCAGGAACAGGAGTTATTCTCCATCTACTCAGAAACAGCTGAAATATTTCTGGGTAACATGGTATAGACCATGCACAATTTGATTCATCTTTTTATGGCCATTTCTTTGATTAGAGGTGATTTGAGGATGTCCATATTATCTCACTTCTATGAAGAGAAACTTCTAGGAGGCCCATAGTGTGCAGATTATAGAGTATAAAATAGTTGGGTTCAGCTAGTCTAGCCTTGCCCAGACCCCATGATATCTGTAGTGTTGGATCAAGTTGGGCAGTCCTGAATGTGGTCCTGTCCCACTATCCTCCCTGCCACACTTTCAGCCTACTGTCCCCCACATGCCTGACTTAGGCCTACGAGCTTTCCTTCTGCACCGTCCATGGACCTTATCGTATCCCTCCAAGACAGTTTCTCATGACACCCCTCCCACTTCTGGAGTATCTTGTCTCTTAATAACTTCTCTTCCCTTGCTCCTGACATCAACCCAAGAGCCATGCCTGACCCATTCCAACTCCAGAGGTGCTGTCTGTCCACGCCCAGAAGCCAATACCAGGTCACAGAGGTTCCGGTTCCCCACCACAGGGCCCCATGCACCACGCGGTCACACCTGTCACACCTTCATGGGCTCCTCTGCTCAGAGCCCAGGGGTTCCCCCAACTTTGCCATCATGATCTCTTAGTAATAGGACAAGGTCACCTTGAGTTTGATCTCTGGCACCCTAGAGGGTCCCCAGGGCCTTGCCAGAAGCGATCCCTGAACACGGATCCAGGAGTAAGCCCTGAGCACTGCTGGATGTGGTCCTCCCCATGTTACTAACAGCTACCCCCCACAAGCTAAAGACTTTTTTTTAATGACAATCTCCTCTTTTTAGACCTCTGCATCCTTTCACCACAGCCCTGCCTCCCTCCATCAGGTCCCTCTCAGCTGGTCTCATCCCCACTCACAGTGCCCCCACCCCATTCCGTGACAAAGGCACGCCATTCTCAGTGCTCTCAGTGCCAGCCCCCTGGAAGCAGCAACTTCGTCTTTGGTACATTTGGGGGCCTCGTTCTCAGGGCCTGGCACATAGCAGGTGTTGGGGCTGTGTCAGGTGAGCTGATATCCTCATCCTGCCAAACGTGCACAGCCTTGCAACAGTGTCAGAGACACTGGAGGGTGCGGGGAGCATGGGGTGAAGATGGGAAGGTTTGGGGTGTGGGTGAAGATGGGAAGGTCTGGGGCGTGGGGGTGGGGTGAAGATGGGAAGGTCTGGGGTGTGGGGGTGGGGTGAAGATGGCACAGTTGGGTGCAGCAGGTCGGAGCACTCGCCTGACGGGCTGGCTGGGGTGGTGCGCCTTGCTGTGCTGACTCAGCATCACTTGGGACTGGTCCTGTAAGGCCTCCACATGCTCAGGATCTTTCAGGCCCCGAGTTTCTGGGGAGAAGCAGCTCAAGTGAGCTCCTCTGCAGCCCCTAGACCCATGCCTCGGGGCAAACACCTGCACACATCTGGGGCGCTGGGCAGTGGGGGTGGGTGGTGAGAGGCAGAAGGAAGTCGCAGTCAAGACTCAACTGGGAGAGCACTGCCTGTGAGTGAGGCCGGTGGGGGCTCCTAGCTCCACGGTCACGGCAATGCAGGGAAGCAGGAGAACCTCAGGAGGGATTTCTGGTTCTATTTCCCCACCTCTTGTCAGAGCATCGTCACCTGGTTTGAAGAGGACCAGCGCCTTCATGCAGGCGAACTCAGTGGGGTCCACCGCCAGTGCCCGAAACCGGGAGATGATTTCCTGCAGTGTGCGGGCATCTGTGCCGGCCAGCCCCAGTCGGCCCTGGGAGCTGCCAGTGGCTGAGGCCTGTGGGGGGCCAAGCAGGGGGCAGCTGTCCAGAGGCAGGGACCACTGGATGGCCCCGAGGAGGAAGAGTTCACTCCACGCCTCCTCCAGCAGGATGACCTGTGTGCCGAGACAGACAGACAGCCTGTGAGCAGCGTCTCTGGCTCAGCCCCGCCGCGCCCCACACTGGGGCATGTGAAAGGGCAGGGCTCATCCTGAATGCCAGAATCTCCTGAGACGCAGCAGGGCCCAGAGCTCTGGCATTTAGTGTCTTCTGGCCCAGCTGCCGAGGGGCCCAGGCATGCACTGGACCAGAGCAAGTGAGCAGTGGAACACCCCACCTCAAGGGCACCACGCACTGGGGGCATCCAGGCTGATGTCCTGGCCGCTCGGTGTCTGCCTGGATGCATCATGCGAGCTGCGCAGATGAACTGGAAGAAGCTCCCGGCAGGAAGTCAGAGGTCGTGGCGGTGGGGGAGCCCAGAGCCCCCCACCCTGCTTCTCTCCCATGCAGGGGTTGGTCCAGGAGGAAAGAAGACCCTGAGTCACCCTGCAGAAGCATCTCCACCACTGCTGCCCCTGGAGCACCCCTGACCCAGGCACGGCCCCAGGCACCCCTCCCCCCTGCACAGGGAGGAGCACTGTACCTGGTCCCTGAAGGGCAGGCTGGAGAACACCGGCAAGCTCTTGGCCCACTTGACGGCCATGAAGAGCAGCTGGGCTGACGTCTCATGGGTGCTGTCCAGGCCGCAGGGCGAGGCACAGAGCTCAGGCTCATGGCTGGTGACATCGATGTTCTCATCACCTGTGGGGAGCAGCGGCAGGGCCCTCAGCCGGGCTGCTCAGGGCCCCCATGGGGGGATTCGGCCTTCCTGAGCCAGGGGGGACCCACCTTTCTCCCACTTACCATCTTCTGGCTCCAGCTTTGCCCCAGTTTCCCCCGAGATCAGGCTGGCCGTGAAGTGGCGCTGGCTGGGAGGTGCCAGGGCTCTGGGTGCAGAGACGGGGGGGCCGCCCTGAGGACTGGGGCTCGCGGCAGCTGGGGGGACCAGCAGGAGCTCCCGGCCCAGCTGGGGCGGTGCCGCGTGGCCGTCTGGGCGGGCCTGGGCCAGGCTTCGGGGCTGGCGCTCGTTCTGCACGGCTGGTGGGGTACAGCCAGGGTTAGGCCGACCACCAGCCAGGCCATGTCCCCCCTGCCCCCCCATCCCTCCGCCAGGCTGGGGCCTGACTCACCATCCTGGTTCATGCCCGCCTGTAGGCACTTTTTCAGCCGGCAGGCCTGGCACTGGTTCCGGTGGGCCTTGTCCACGGTGCACAGCCCAGCCCCCACCTGGCACCTGCAGGCAGGGCACCCCGGGTCAGTGCCCTCAGCTCTGCCTCTCCCGGGCACCCCCTGGGCTGGGCATCCCCCTCACCTGTAAACCAGCCTCCGCCGCACGCTCCTCTTGAAGAAGCCGCTGCAGCCATTGCAGGCGTACACGCCGTAGTGCTTCCCGCTGCTGCTGTCCCCACACACCAGGCACTGCAGCGAGGGGCCCCGGCCTGCGCCGGCCGCAGGTCACCCGAGACCCACAGCTGCCCCTCGGGCGCACAGGTCTCTCCCCCCAGTTGCTCTCCCTCCCTTCCCCGCCCCCTGCACACCTCCCGCCCACACTTGGCTGCCAGACCATCCAGTCATACCTGCAGGGTCCTCCCCCGGGTCCCACCTGCCAGGCGACTCCCTCCTGGACATGGTGGGTGTGGCAGTTGCTGCAGCAGCCATGCTGGCAGATGCAGGCCCTGGAGGTCAGTGATGGAGGCCAGCACACCTCCCCCCTGAGGAAGGCAGCCTGCGGGGCCGGGGCAGGTCCCTGTCTGCCACCCTCTGCGCCTGCTCCTGGCTCTCTCCTCTCCTGTCCACCGAGCGCAGTGGCTGGAAGCTCCAGCTTTGTCCCGGGACAGTGCTGAGACGGCTTATGATCCTTTTAATCTTTACTGTCTCCACGGGGGATCACCCCCCCCACCTGCAGTCCCCAGGGGCCCCTCCACCTCGGCCAGTGCCCTGAGCTCTGGTGCTCACTACCTGGCGCCTTGAAGGAAACATTCTTTAAGTACATGGTGATGCGCATGTGTATCTGGGCTCTGTGTGTGTGTGTGTGCACACGAATGTCTGGGCTGTGTGCACATGTGTGTCTGGGTTATGTGTGTGCACACATGTCTGGACTGTGCACACATGTGTCTGGGCTGTGTGGTGCTCACTCTGGGCTCTGGGAGGTCCAGCTCTGCCCACTGCTTCTCACCCAAACCCCCAAGAAGCCTCTGCTCAGGGGCCAGGATTAGGGTCACACAGGGTGTGGTTCATTCCCTAGACAGGCCTGGCCCTCGGGTCACCCTCATCCTCCTGGGCCCCCTCTGACAGCGCAGGCGGGGAGGCCCCTTTCAGACTGACGTTCTCTGACCGGGGGCTGTGCCTGTGTCCCTGTGCCTGAGCTGAGCTCACGCCGCAGTTCCCGAACCCTCTAGGATGTGGCCCCACCGTCTCAGGAGGGCTGCTCAGAGCATGGCAGGAAGAAAAGCCTCCTGCCCTCCTTGTGCCACCCCCTCCCGCCCCCAGGCAGAGTCGGGTGCGAGAGGCCACTGCAGGCTCCAGCCCCAACTCCATCCCTCACTGCCAGGCTAGCACGCTTTACCTCAGAACTAGGTCATCTTCACACAGAGCAGGAGAGAGGGGAATAGTATCACATCTCAGGGGGATTGAGGTGACAGGAGAAACTGAGGAAAGGGCCTTTTCTTCCCCGCTTGCTGCCCACAGCGCAGTGCTCGCCGGCTCAGAGCAGAGCTAATCAGGTCCCAGCCAGCCTGGTTAGAGTTGGGGGCAGGAACCTTGCCCAGCTTCTGGAAGGATCCCAGAGTCAAGGACGGGGTGGGGGCGAGCTGTGACGTCAGTGAGGGTGACCCGAGGGCTGCTAGGGAAGCACTCTTAGGGATTTGGAAAGTCAGCTTTGTGGGGTAATCTGCTTTCTGGGCCTCCGGAGAGCGAGGCCTCTGTCCAAACCTCCCCTACCTCTGTCCTCACCTCCCCCACCCCTACCGGGCAGGGCCATGGGGACCCCCACAGCGGCCGGCCCCCAGCCAGCCTCTGAGCCAAGGGCATCTCTCTCCGCCCTTGCCCTGGCTTCTCCCCCTCCTGAGTCCCTAGGGCACCTGAAAATGCCGCCCCCCTGCGCCCCGCCCCAGAGCAAGGGTGCATGGGGACTGGAGCCGAGGGGCTGAAATTCCCTGATTGGAACCAAGGCCCAGGGCACTGTTGGGGCCAGCATGAGGGAGACTCAAGGAGGGGTCCCGGCCAGGGCCACGTGTGGAGAGCACAGCCCTGCATGGCAGGCTGGCACTGCCGGGCCCAGCAAGATGGGAGGGTTTGGGGAGTGGGGGTAGGGTGAAGACGGCACAGTTGGGGTGAAGCAGGTCGGAGCGCTCGCCTGGCGGGCTGGCTGGGGTGGTGCGCCTTGCTGTGCTGACTCAGCGTCACTTGGGGTGGTCTTGTGAGGCCTCCACGTGCTCAGGATCTTTCAGGCCCCGAGTTTCTGGGAGAAGCAGCTCGAGTGAGCTCCTCTGCAGCCCCTAGACCCATGCCCAGGGCAAACACAGACTACCCCGAGACACACACACACACCTCACAACACACACAGCACACACAGCACACAGCACACACCACTCACACACATACCACAACACACACCACAACACACACATACCACAACACACACCACACACACACAGCACACACAGCACACAGCACACACCACTCACACACATACAACACACACCACAACACACACAATACACACCACACACACTACACACATACACCATACACACATCACACACACCACAACACACAACACACCACACACACCACACACACACACCACCCACACACCACACCATACACACACCACACAACACACACACCACACGCACACACACCACCCACACACCACACCATACACACACCACACGCACACACACCACCCACACACCACACCATACACACACCACACAACACACACACCACACGCACACACACCATACATAACACACACACACACACACACACACACACACACACAGAGTTTCTGAGGGGCTTGTCAGATAGGGCAACAGGCCCAGAGAGGTTCAGCAGTTTGCTCGGGTCACACAGCCACGAGGGTGGTGGAGACAGGGGTTTGGGTGTCCACCCAACTCTCATTTCAGCTCATCTCTGCTACTCTCCCCACCAGAGGGACAGGCCCAGATGAGAGGTGACCACACAGGTGGACAGGACACCTCCAGGGTCTCTCCCGATCTGTGACGGGCAGCTGCCAGGGCAGACGCCAAAGGATTACCCAGCCCAAAGCCTTGAATGTGCTGACCCAGGGGTCACTTTGTCACTAATACGGTGATTCCCGTCAGGACAGCTCAGCACCTTCCGGAACCCAGAGGCCTGGAGCCGGGGGGTGCAGGACACAGGCTGCAGGCCTGGCCTCCTGTCCCCAGACTACCACAGCCTCTCATTCATGTCTTGTCCTGGAGGAGGGTGGCCCAGCGGGCGGCTGCACCCACAGTGGGGCCACGTGCACTCTCCTGGCGGGGCTCCTGCTCTCCAGAACATTCTCCAGGGCTTGCACTGCACCCTACCCTCTCCGAGAAGGGGCAGTGGTGAGGGCGGGGCTCCTGGGGTGCAGGAGACACTATGTGAGATGGGGTGTGGGGAGCACTGGGCTTGGTCCCGAGCAGGGCGGGCGGCCTCGGAGTCCCTGCCCAGGGGAAAGGCCCAGCGTCTGTGCTGAAAAGACACTGCAAAACTCACGGAGACCCCAAAGCCAGAGACCCCCTAAAGCCAGAGACCCCCTCTTAAAGCCTGCGACCCCCTGAAGCACAGACCCCGTTCTAAAGCTGAAGACCCCTTTCTCCCTTCAGAGCCCAAACCCACAGGCCCTGAACGCGACCACATTCCATCAGCATTCCCGCCGCCACATCCACCAACACAGATCATTCCTGGGAGTTTGGATGCGTGCCGTTCTCACCAGCATGAGATAATCTTGTCTTGATTTGGATTTCCCGGATAGTGCGTGGTGACGAGCACATGCCCATTGCACAGCTGATGGGAGCTGACATATCTCCCCCACCCCAGTGGACCTGGTGCTGGAATACTGTCGGCCCCAAACTTGGCTCTGAGTAACTTTGTGAAGCCTCGGGCACCTTAACAAATTAAAACTAGGTAAGATTTAGCAAGAGCAAAGTCTGCATCAACACACCCCAGCAGCCAACGGGACTGTGGTGAGGAAACAGCGGGAGTTTCTGAGGGAAGCCCCACCCTCGGCTCTCACAGCCCATCCTGCCTGCGCCCGGCTCAGTGGAACATCAGCAGCCCGAGGTGGGGTCTGGTGCTGGGGTGCCCCTTCCTCTCCTTCAGTGCTGGGCCGTGGGGGAGCTCTGACGGGTGTGTGTGGGAAGATGGGCACCCCTGGAGGACCAGCACAGAATTATTTAACAAGTTCCACCGCTAGGGTGGCCACCCCCCCCCCCGCCCCCGGTTCATCATCACACCCGCCCCCCTCCCCCAACCGGAGGTGTGTGTCTGTGTGTCTCTGCCCGGAACAGACCAGAGGGGGAGTAGTGGTGGGCACATGTGTGCCGGTGTGCCATGTGCAGGGTGAGAATGCAGCTGCCTGCTGATGGCAAAGGAGCCAGGATTGCAAAGCTCAGGACTGGCACCAAGAAGCCTTTCCCAAAGGCGCGGGCAGCTCTGACAGCTGCAGGGGCTTCGAGCCACTTCCAGCCCTGAGGGTTCCTGAGCAGTGTTCGTGGGGACAACTGGCATGTCCTCTTGCCTGGCTCCTGGTACTGAAGCGAGCCGTGCTTTCTGACCTTCTTGATAGGCTTCGTTCATTAATATGAAGCGTGCTTCTCCACAGATAAGGTGCTTCAGAAGGACGTGTTGGAAATGTATCTGCTCAGAGCTATAATCCCGAGAGAGGTTTGGGAGCCCCAGGGGAATGGCGCCTGCCCCTCTGCAGGCGGGGCTGCACCCCTGCCACGCCCCGCTTATCTGTACTCTGGTCAGGCTCCTAGCATGGGGTGGGCAGGAGTGCAGAAGAACTGTCTACACAAAAGAGGCTCCTAATCCAGAGCCTGTGCCTTGAATTTGCTCTAAAAAAAAAAGACAGCAAAGATCAGGGTTTTTTTGTTTGTTTTTGTTTTGAGCCACACCCAGCGGCGCTCCTGGCTCTGCATTTAGGGCTCATCCTGGTGGGGCTGGGGAACCACACCCCAGTTGTGGGGAAGGTAAGTGGCCTCGTCACTGCACTATCGCTCCAGTCCCAAAGATCAGTATTTTAAGAGTGGATGCAGGAAGGTGAGGGAATATGAGCAGAGACAATGCAGTCAAGGGGCAGTGATGTGGAAGGTGGGTACATGGGGTTTTCATCTATCTTTTTTGAGTTTATTTAGGAAGAAAATGTTGCACTGTAGCACTGTCATCCCGTTGTTTATCAATTTGCTCAAGTGGGCACCAGTAACGTCTCCATTGTGAGACTTGTTACTGTTTTTGGTCTATCGAATGTGCTATGAGTTGCTTGCCAGGCTCTGCCGTGCGGGCGGGATACTCTCAATAGTTTGTTGGGCTCTTCGAGGGAGGAACAGAGGAATCGAACCCGGGTCGGCCGCGTGCAAGGAAAATGTCCTACCTACTATGTTACATTAAAAACAAAACAAAAACAAAAACAAAAACAAAGCACTAGGGGGCTGGAGAGAGTACCCCCAGTAGGGTTCTTCCTTTGCATGTGGTGAACCTGGGTTCCACGCCTGGCACCACATATGGTTGCCGAAGTCCCTCCAGTATGACCCCTGAGCACAGAGCCAGGAGTAAGCCCTGAGCAGAGCCAGTACAGCCAGTACAGGGGTTAAGGCACTGGCCTTACCTGTGGGCCACCCTGGCACTTCATGATCTTCTGATCACTGTTTGGAGGACCCCCCTACCCAGCCAGAGGTGTGTCACTAAGCATGCCCCCCCCCCCCGAATTAAAAGTGTCTACACAGACAATATAAGAAGTACCTCCCCCCCAACAATAAATGGCTGATGACTTTGGCAGAATCTCTGGTTTTTGTTTTTTCCCTTAGCTTCCACCACACCCTGTCTAAATTGGTCTACACCGACCAATCGATTTTGTTATGTTGTTCCTGAGGAGCTAAATTGAGTGCGTGACGCAGCAGAAAGGAAAATTCCAGGTGCTGGCGTTGAACTGTCTGCACCAGCGCCCCCTTCTGGCCAGAGGAAAAGAGCAGTGAGCTGGAGGGAAGGCTTGCTTGAGTAAAATGCTTCTTTTCCACCTTACGGTATTTTCTCTTGTTATCTTCCTATCTTTGTGGTCATATCCCTCCCTCCCCTCGCACCACGGCAGCCATTTTGAGAGTTTATTAAAGTTTTCATCTTTATTGAGTTGCAGTTGATATAGACCACCCTGTGAGTTTAAAATGTACAACATGTAAGTCGCATATACATATGTATTGCAATGCCATTCTTTGTGTGTGTAGTGAGAACACTTAGGATCCACTCCTTAATAACTTTCAAGCAACCTGGTTAGCTCTCCAGGACATTTCTTTTTGTGGGGCAGGGGGAGGATACACCTGGCAGTACTCAAACAAAGGTAGAAGTCAGCCCTCCGTACTCAGGGGTCACCTCTGGCAGTGCTCGGGAACAATATGAGCTGGAGATCCAACCAGAGTCGACCAGATGCCAGACATGCTTTAAACCCCCTCTGGAACCAGAGCAGACTCATCTAACTGGGAGTTCCTGACCCCCTGACAACCAATTCCCCAGAGTCTCCAACCCTTTACCTCCTGGCGTCTATCACTATTGGCTCTTGAAGATTCCACAGGTCTGTGATATCCTGCAGTAATTGTTCTTGTCCTCTGCCCGCCTTCCTCTCAACATGCGCTCTGGGTGTACCTGGGAACCTGCTTTCCTCACCTCCAGCCTACTTTCTCACAGTTCTACGCCTGACTCAGACACTATCACTCCCCCCTCCTGCCCCTCATGGTCCCAAACGATCTGATTTCATCCATTGCCCCTGAGCTTGATGAGACCAGAAAAGCTTGTCTTTCTTGTTTCAGGACATGCCACCTAGAAGAAGCCTGAGACTTATTTATTGAACACGATACTGAATAAACAAATGAAAACTTCCGCTGCACTCTCCCCTCATCCCCCTCATCCCCTCCCCCGCCGCAGGTAAACTTTACTGGGGCTTCCTCCTGCTCTGCCTTCCGGTGCTCTGATAGCCTCAGCTCGCTGCACTACCGTTCATTCCACGGACATCGGCGCTCCCTGCTGGCTGGAGGAAAAGTGCAGTGCGCAGGGGTGAAGTCCCTCAAACTGCCCCCCTCCCCAATGCATTCTTTCTGCTGACACACCCATGGGGATGCTGCTTCTGAATCTGCCCTAGGAGGTTTAAAACATTTACTTGTGGGCTGGAGCAATAGCCCAGCGGGTAGGGCGTTTGCCTTGCAGGCAGCCAACCCGGGTTCGATTCCCAGCATGGTCCCTTGAGCACCGCTAGGAGAGATTCCTGAGTAAAGAGCCAGGAGTAACCCCCGTGCATCCCCGGTGTGACCCAAAAAACAAACACCCCCGTGCATCCCCGGTGTGACCCAAAAAACAAACAAACAAACAAAACAACCCCCCCCCCCCACATTTACTTGCAATAGAAAAACAGTCAATTTTTCTAATTGACTGTTTCTCTGAGAAGACTTGTGGAAATAGAGTTGCTGTTTTGTCTGACCAGAAAGCAAACTAGGACTTCAGAATGAAATAATATTTTCCTGGATATTCCCTAGGTATCTGCAACAAAGCCTTCTGGCAAGTGAGGGCCCTTCTTTTGCTTCAATCAGAACATTTTTACTTTCATGTGTTTTAAATTTGGTGGAATTTTGTCTGAGGAAAGGATTCAGTGTCTTTAAAGTGGTATGACTTTGCAGGGGACCGTCTATCTCCGACCTTGTTATCTGGGATGAGACTCAGGCTCTCTGGACGGTTGCAACAAATAAATAGCAAATCCAGGAAACCTTACTTTTATGAAGATCACTCAACTCCTTTTCCAGATCCAAGACATGTGCACGATTGTACCAAGGATCACAGAATGAGAGGTAGCCGCCTCCATCCGCTTGCAATACCCAGAAAGACTGAGAGATGGAGCCCTTACTCCATGAAAAGGAGAAAGAAAGAAAAAAAAAAAGCATTTCCAGCCCGGGACCCTCCCACTCTCCAAGTTCTAGTCCAAGACATTTGGAGAGTTTTTGGAAGTGGGAATTTCTTTGAAATTACAGAGATCTGCTTTGATCCCCAACACTGCATGGCCCCCAGAGCACCACCAGGGGTCATTGCTGAGCACAGAGCAAGGAATCGCCCCTGAGCCCTGCTGGGTGTCCTGTCTACACCACCCCCATCCACAAAACAAGCTTTTTGAGCACCAGAGAGCTTTCTGGATGCTTTTTGCCTCTACTCAGAATGAGGTTCACTGTAACACTGTGTCACTGTCATCCTGTTTTTCATTGATTTGCTCAAGTGGGCGCCATTCGTCCTAGCTGAGATTTTAGCAGCCTCTCCTTACTCGTCCTTCCAAACGGTGTCGCATTGGAAGCTCTCTCAGGGTTAGGGGAATGAGACCTGTTTTTGTTACTGTATTTGGCATATCGAATAAGCCACAGGGAGCTTGCCAGGCTCTGCCGTAAGAATGAGGTTACCTGAAAATAAATGAGCTGAACTTGACTGAATCTGTCTGCTCCAGCTGGCCTGGGGGGCTTTGTCTAGTGGCTGAACCATTCTGGCCAGGACAGGCCTGGGCAAACAGTGAGAAAGGCGGGGGTCACAGGGAGTCCTGGGGCTGGGAGAAAGGACGCGCTCGGCCCCACTGTGGTCCCCAGCACGTAGGGCCTACATAGCCTCCTCAGGCCTGGAGGAACCCCTGGGGATGGGCGAGAGTGATGGGCATCGCCTGGGTCCCCTGAGCAACACCTGGGTGCCCCCATCCTGCCAAATAAGGATGGTTTGGGGGGGACCACAGGGAAAGGCGCACAGGAGAGGACACGATTCCATGAAGCGTTTCCCTGGAGGCAAATGTGTCTGTACGACAGAGCATGTTCATATGTGTGCATGTGAGTTGGTAGGAGTACGTATTTGTATGCATATGTGTACGTGTGTGTATGAGTATATGTGTACGAGTGTATATGTGCATATGTATGCATGTATGTGTGCATGTATATGAGTTGTTGTTAGTGTGGCTGTATATACATGTATGTGTGCATGTGTATGAGTTAGTATATTCATGTAATTGTATGTGTTCATGGGTATGAGTATATGTGTCAGTGTAATTGTGTGTGCATGTGTATGATAAATGTGTTACTGTGACTGTGTGTGCATGTGTGTATGTGTGCATGTGTTTGGTGTTTGATGTGTGTTTGTGTCTGTGTTTGTGTGTGATCACAGGAGCAGGTAGTCCATTGTCCTGCACTTAGACCTGGAGAATCTTTGTGAAGCCCCAATAACCAGCAATAACATCTGCTGGCTTTAGCTTTTTTTTTTTTCTTCTTTAAGCTGTGGGCTGTTGAAGATAGAATTCTTTCATGGATCTTTAAGGCATAAATAAAAGCTATTAGATGTACAAAATGTTTCTATATCACTATTTACAAGTCACACAATTTTGCTGCACCAGGCGTTAAATGGTGCAATTTCTGAGAGAGGCAGAACAAAGTCCACGGGCAGCAGATAAAATCCTCTGATGTAGACATATTTTCGGCAGGAAATTTTGGTTTTAGTTGTTTTTATATATTTTTGGTGTTGCTCAGAGGCCTGGGGATCCCTCTCAGTGGTTCTTGGCTGAAATGATGGGGGATCAGTGTAAGGACCCAGGGACGTGGGGCTGCCAGGGACCCCAGGGGCCTCCAGAGTACTCCCGGGACCCAAACGTGACTCAGCGACACACAAAGCAAGCACCCAATTCTCATGCCAGTCCTCTGGCCACTTTTCCTTTTTTTTTTTTTTGCCTCACCTGGTGATGCTCAGGGGTTACTCCTGGCCCTGCACTCAGGGACCACTCCTGGTGCTACTTGGGGAACCATATGGGATGCTGGGCATTGAACCCGGGTCAGCCCACCTGCTGTCCTATCACTCTGGCCCTGGTCCTCATTTAAGATGGAGTTTTAGATGCTGGGGAGAGGTCGCCTAAGAGAACGGAGAACATGTTCTGCCAGCTCTGCTAATGATCAAAAAGAGCCAAGTCTGATCATTGGGTCCCCCTCCCGCAAACACTGAGCCCGGTGTAGCCCTGGTGATAGCTGAGGACTATTTGAGAGGCAAAGCAAAATATGGGGAGTGGGGGTTCATCTTGCACCCGGACTCCTTGCACATGCAGTTCTTTGGGTGAGGCCTCGTAGATGGAGGAACAAGTGCAAGTTTGAAGTGAGTGAAAGAGAGAACCCCTCCCCCCAAAAACACACACACACAAACACAAACATTAACACAAACTGGCGGAAAGTTTCCAGCCTTCCGAGACTTGGCTTTCTCACTGTACTCGTTCATCAGAGGCTAAGCCTGCACCCAGGCCTTGTGCCGGGCTGCCCCCTACTCCAAAGTCTGGAGTGACTTGTACTGGAGACACAGAGCACTAGAGGATGGAGGAGGCTGTGGATGGTCCATGGGATCAGCCATGGAGCCCTCGGAGCTGCAGAGCTCACGCTTTTTGGAGGGACGAACATTACCGGGGGCTGGGTTGCGGGGATGTTTTGCAGAGACTGGGAAAGCTCCCAGGCTGAGGGCTGCAGGGCTTCTGCTGTGGGTCGAAAAGTAAGTGGAATTGGGGACTCACGGAAATAAAAGTTCCGGGGCTTGGCTGCACAGTGAAACGCTGATGGATGGTGCCCTTGGGCTATAAAATGAGTTTTATGGGAAGTCGGTTTCAGCAGCATAAAAAGCAGAGATAGCAAGGAAAGCTTTTCCAGGTAGAAAAGTTGGACGGAGAGGTGGGGGTTGGGGGTTACAGGAGGGAGACTGGGGACACTGGTGCTGAGAAATGTACATGGGCGGAGCAATGGGTGTTGGAATACTGTATGACTGAAACCCAATCATGAACAGCTTTGTAAGAGTATCTCACAGTGATTCAACTTAAAAAAATCTTGGGGAAAAAAGTTGGAAGGAATGGGTGGGCAGCACATTTCAGAAAAAAAAAAAAACAAAACAAAAAACGAAATTTCTGAGAGTGATTAATAGGAAGTGCAGAGTGTGTGAGGCGGCATTCACAGAGCCCGGGCACAGGCTCCGGGAGCTGTCACATACTTCCTTAAAATCAAGATCGAGCCACCTGGGGAGCAGTTAGAAGGTTTAGTCAAGTTTTGAGATGATCAGCATCTTTGTGGCTTTTGAACTTGCCTCACTGTCCTTGGAGCACTGCAGCGCTACATAGAGGCCAGTGAAGTCCCCACACACAAAGTGACAAAGTGTGGGTGGCTCACGGCTGCGCCCTCCGCAGCCAAGCACATCCAGACAGGGTGAGGGCCAAGAAAGTGCACACCTGTGAACACAGCTGATCTTTGAGTCAGTTTATTGTGTCTTAACAGTAATAAAAATAAATTAGTCATACACAAAAATAATTGCCTTTTTTGCTGAAGAAAAAAAAACAGATGTTATTTATTCATGTGATTCATCTTCTACCCTCTACCTCTTTGAGCAAGAATTCAGTGGTACCAGGGAGACAGGAACCCGATGGGAGATTTCATTGGTTCCTTAGGCTTGGTTGTGCAGAAGATAGGAACACCCCCCTAGTACCCCCCTTAGCCCCAGGCCCCCTGCACCACCCCTGCCAATGACATTCCCTGCCCTGTCGAAGGCTTCCTCAGCCTTGCTGGAACCTGGCTGCTGGACAGCTTCCTGCCAGCGCTTCTAACCAAGGAGGCAAGACACAGAGAAGGGAAGACAAAGATACTGCCACTTCTTCCTCTAAGGGCCCAGGGACAAGGAGAGGGCAGATTGTATGAGCAAACCTGACGCTTAACAGGGAATGGTGGTGGTCCAGGCTGACCGGACTCAGGCACAATGCCAGGGTGAGAGCCCTAGAGTGAGGTTCAGAGAAGAGTTAATGGACACTTGACTCTCAAACCCAGGGCGCTTGATGCATTGTCCACTGAATCATAGGCGTGGGTGTGAACGAAGGCATTGGATAGCAATTTGTCAAGAAGCTGGTTAGAACAAATGACCAAACGATTTTACACAAACGTGAATCACATATGTAAATAAATACCTATTAGGTCCCTTTACAATTAGCATATTCTAAATAATAGAACTATTTTGGTGAAGTGACTCATTCTGCAGATAGAGTTCGAATACACATTTCCTATAAACATCTTGTATTTACAAAGAACAAAATAATAAGTTATAACAAAGTATATCCTTCTGTCAGACTGATGGTGGAACCTGGGGGTCAAGGCAGGTGGGAGCTCATGTAATCAAATGGCTTCCTTCCCGTGTGTTTGTATGTGTGTGTGTGTGTTGTTTATGTGTGTGGCCACGGTGTGTTTTGTGTATGTATGTGCTGTGAGACCGTGTACTGTGTAAATGTGTGTGCGTGTGAACATGAGATCGTGTGCTTGAGCATGTACAAGAGATGTGTGTGTGCATGTGTGTGCATGAATGTGAATATGTGAGCATGTGTGCATGCGAGTGTATGCACATGTGTGAATTTGAGCGTGTGTATGTGAGAATGTGCATATGTTTGAATATGAGCATGTGTGCATGTGAATGTACACATGTGAATGTGTGTTTACGTGTGAATGTGTGTGCATGTGAGCATGTGTGAATGAGTATGCACGTACATGTGTGTGCACGTGTGAATATGAGCATGTGCATACATGTGTGTGAATGTGAGCATATGTGCATGCATGTGTGTGTGAACCAGGCAAAGGGTCCGTTGGGAAGGATGCTGACAAAACCGGCTGCTTGTTTGCACCCTCGGTGGTCATTTTCCCACCACATGATGGGCGGGGAGGGGTCACCCAGAGATGAGGGATGGTTCAGGGTGGAGAGAATTGCTTTGCTCCAGCAAAGGGGCAGAAAAGTAAGATGAGTTGGGAAACAGTTGGCATTTACAAGGCCCTGGTTTAGTCGAAAGTGCTCCCGGCAAGTGGGTGGCCCAGGGCAGGTGACTGGCCGTGGGGGACTCGTCTTTGGCGCAGAAGCAGGGCAGTCTTGATTGAATTCCTGGCAGCTCTCGTGTCTGAGGTGGGTCAGTCCTGGGTTTGGACGGCTGGCGTGGAGAGTACACACTCTCCCAGACCAGGCGACTCACTATAGGCCACGCGACTGACAGGATCACTATCGAAGACCAGACCGGGGGAATAGCTTCCAAGACACGCAGCCTGCGCGGGACCTGTGAGCCTCCCTCTGCAGCATCCCTGGCCGTGGCCACGCCTCCTCTGCAGAGATGCCAACGACGGGTCAGCCAGCGGCCAGAGACCACAGCGCCCTCTGCCGGCCACAGGCGCTCGTGCACAGAGCGCGCCTGGAGCAGAAGCCGGCACCAGCCTCCCTGCTGGAATAGCTCTCGCGGCGCCCACGTCTCTGCCTCCACGGGTTCTCGCGAGGAGCCTCCGCTGTTGTTCCAAACGGTCGGCGGCCCTTGCAGGATTGGGTATTTTCGCTCGAAAGTTATAAAGCATCAATATTTTCCTTTCTAACCATCTATAGTGATATGCATGATAACCTTTCAGTAACAGTATTGCCAAACAACAGTGCCTAAAAGGAAAAAGAGGAGAAGAAGAGTGGAGGAGGAGAAGAAGAGGGGGAGAAGGAGAAGGAGGAGAGGAGGAGGAGGAGGAGGAGAGGAAGGAGGAGGAGGAAAGGAGGAGGAGGAAGAGAGGGAGGAGGAGAGGAGGAAGAGGAGGAGGATTTGCCACAGAGGCAGGCTGGGAGGTGAGAGGGAAGCTGGGGGACATTGGTGGAGGGGTAATGGTGCACTGGTGAGGGGACTTGTGTTGGAACAATATATGCCCGAACCTCAATCGTAAATATTTTTGTAACTTTGTCATTCATGGTAATTCAATAAGAATTGAAAAGAAGAAGAAAAAAGAGGGCTGATGTATTCAGGATAAGTGTATGCCGTTACTCTAGGAACAGAGAATGAACAAATTGCAACACCACTGGATCAGACAGGCCAGGAAAAGTGGGAACAGATGACAATTCTGAGTGCCAGTGGCTCTGTGAGGACAGGTTTGTCATCCCGCCTCCCCGCTCGCCTGCCTGCAGCACCAAGCTCGCATCTGTGGAGTAGACTGGTCCTCTAGCAGCTGGCTGACCAACTTACATTTAGTGCCCTACCCCCGTAAATGCTTTTTCTCTATGGGAAGAAAAGCAAGCCAGTGAGAAGCTGAAAGAACAGACCCCATCCAATGCCAGGACATGAACTGGCACCATTAGACATGAAAGTAAAAAAGCAAACTCTCGGTGTGAGCATGATCTTGTGATTAAAGTTACTAAAAACTTTCATTTAGCTACTAAAGCAAGGCTGCATTATTGCTGGTAGGGAAACATGGGGAGGATGAAGGAGACAGCAGATAATGGAAGGGGTGGGCACAAAGAGAGGGCAGAGTGTGCCCCAAGGTCCCTTAGGTTCCGTCCCCCAGAATGCCTGCCCTGGAAATATGGAAGGACCTCGCAGATGTATTAGCAGTGAAGGCACTTTCAAACAGACACAGGGAAGAGGAGTAAGTTGCTAACTTTCCTGTTCTTGTAGTAAAGAACCTTTCCAGAGCATAGTTAATCCGAGGAACAGCTCAGCTATTTGTAGCAAGGGAAAAAGAAACCCTGAATGTAGTATTTCTGCCCCATCAGAGTAATAATTCACTTCAGGAAATTCTACAAGGGTTCAAGATGGCCATTCACCTGTGGTTCATTTGTTCTTTGAGAGAAAGGTATCGTTAACACTGGGAACCACAAGACACTATCAGATGTACGACACAGCCTGCCCTACAAATCAGGGGTTGGAAGGACCCAGAATTGCTCCTCGCAGAAGACCCTGGATCCGCTCAAGGGTGAGCCCGCAGGTAGGATGACCCACAGGTGGGCAGGAAGTAGGAATGCCTGGTCTCTTCTCTGTCCTTCAGTACATAGAGGAATCTCTTCCAAGTCTCCTTTGTGGCTCTGGAGAAGCCACATGCAGGAAAACGCTCTTGCTTGTGACAAGAAAGAAGAAAAAGAATGGGGTGAGAGGGAGAGGGTTGCCCGGAGAGCACTCCCTGATCTGGGCTGCATGGGGCTGGCGGGGGGCGGGGGGAGCTGGCTCATCTGCACCACTTGCTCACCTGCATCAGTTCAGAGAAGGGGTTGCACTTGAGAGAAGTCGTGCCTGGTGCTTTCTAGAAAACCCCAGAGAAAGAACAAAGAACTTCCAAAAGCTGAGCACGGAGCAGAGAGTGACCACAGGCAGCAGATTGTTAGGTGGAAGGCGCACAGAGACACACAGGGGCACGGAGCAGGGCTCAGCACGCCTGCTTTGCACCAGCTGACATCACCCAGCGACACTTTCCTTGGGGGTTTCTTCCCCGCCTGAACAGGAGCCTGTCCTGTAGGTTAGGGGGCAGGGAAGTGACCCCCCTTCAACCCCAGTTGTACAGATCACACGGGTCTGGGTCTCGGTGCTGAGCCGGGAGGGGAGATCCTGGGCAGTGAGGTATGGGGGAAGGCGAGTACTCAGTGACACAGGAAACCATCAGGGGAGATTCGCAAATAAACTTGGGTCTGGGATGGCCTTTCCACTGGTTGAGGCCGGGCGGACGGTCTGGCTGGAGGGAGGTGGGATGGCGCTCGCAGAGCAGCGGTGCTGGGTTGGCTGGGTTGATGCTTTCGTGGCCAAGGAACCTTGACGCAGAGCTCATGGGGATCAGGGGTGCCCATGTCCCGGGAGAATGGAAACTGTCACCTGCGACTGGACGGTTCCTCTAAGGGTCTCTGGCTGGGGGTGGGGGCCTTGTTGCCCAGACACAGACTTGGAAATAACTGAGGGGGGTCGGGGGAGGTCAAATCCTGTCGAGGCACTCACGGGCGGGGGTCTCAGCGCTGCTACTGAAGTGGGGACGTCCCATCCTGAGGTGGGTCTCGGTTGCCTTGCAAGTAAAACGGAGATTTTCGTTTCCTGCCTCCAGACCGGGGGTGCTGGAGGCCAGATGCGCGGGCCTCAGGAACGCTCTAGCAAACCAGAACGCCCCGCGGGGTGCGGGGGTCCTCGGTCTGGCGAACGAGAGGAAGCCCCGGCAGCTGGGGGACAGCAGGGTGCAGGGCGCTGGGCCAGACTCCGGGGCTCGCGCGCGCGTGAGGGGCAGCAGCCCGGGAGAGGGGCCAGGGCCCAGGAGGGGGCCGGGATTCACGCGACGCAGGCGGCGGGTTATCTGCGGCCCAGGAAGCCGGGGCGCCGGCGCACGCGCGCACGAGGCGCAGCACGAGCCGGGTCTGGTAGTAGCTGTACACGCACAGGCGCGCCTGCACCACCACGTTGCAGTTGTAGTAGCGGTCCCTGCAGTTCTCGTCTGCGGAGACAGGGGGCGCCTGAGCTGCAGGGCCGGCTGGGCGGGCCAAGGCACTGTAACTGTGCCCTGAGCTCGACCACTCCCTCCTCCCTCCCCTCCCTCCCTTCCTTCCTCCCTCCCCTCCCTCCCTCTCCTCCCTCCTCCGTCCCTCCCTCCCTCCCTCCCTCCCTCCCTCCCTCCCCCTCCCTTCCTTCCTTCCTTCCGTCTTCCTTCCTTCCTTCCTTCCTTCCTTCCTTCCTTCCTTCCTCCTTCCTTCCTTCCTTCCTTCCGTCGCCTTCCTCCCTCCCCCTTCCTCCCTCTCCTTCCGTTCCTTCCTTCCTCCCTCTCCTTCCTTCCTCCCTTCCTCTCTCTCCTTCCTCCCTTCCCCCTTCCTCCCTCTCCTTCCTTCCTTTCCTCCTCTCCTTCCTCCCGTTCCCCCTGTCCTCCCTCTCCTTCCTGTCCTTCCTTCCTTCCTTCCTCCCTTCCTCCCTCCCTCCTTCCTCCCTTCCTTCCTTCCTTCCTTCCTTCCTTCCTTCCTTCCTGTCCTTCCTTCCTTCCTTCCTTCCTTCCGTTCCTTCCTTCCTTCCTTCCTCCTTTCACTTCCTTCCTTCCTTCCTTCTTCCTTCCTTCCTTCCTTCCTTCCTTCCTTCTTCCTTCCTCCTCTCCTTCCTGCCATCCCCCCTTCCTCCGCTCTCCTTCCTGTCCTTCCTTCCTTCCTTCCTTCCTTCCTTCCTTCCTCCTTCCTTCCTTCCTTCCTTCCCCCTCCCTCCCTCCCTCCCTCCCTTGCCTCCCTCCCTTCCTCCCTTCCTTCCTTCCTTCCCTCCTTCCTTCCCTCCTTCCTTCCTCCCTCCCTCCCTCCCCCTCCCTCCCTTCCTTCCTCTTCCTTCCTTCCTTCCTTCCTTCCTTCCTCCTTCCTTCCTTCCTTCCTTCCTTCCCTCCCTCTCCTTCCTCCATCCCCCCTTCCTCCCTCTCCTTCCTTCCTTCCTTCCTTCCTTCCTTCCTTCCTTCCTTCCTTCCTTCCTTCCTTCCTTCCTTCCTTCCTTCCTCCCTCCCTCCCTCCCTTCCTCCCTTCCTTCCTTCCTTCCCTCCTTCCTTCCCTCCTTCCTTCCTCCCTCCCTCCCTCCCTCCCTCCCTCCCTCCCTTCCTCCCTCCCTTCCTTCCTTCCTTCCTTCCTTCCCTCCTTCCTTCCCTCCTTCCTTCCTTCCTTCCTTCCTTCCTTCCTTCCTTCCTTCCTTCCTTCCTTCCTTCCTTCCTTCCTTCCCTCCTTCCCTCCTTCCTTCCTTCCCTCCCTCCTTCCTTCCTTCCCTCCTTCCCTGTTTCCTTTCCTCCTTTTTTTCCTTCCCTTCCTTTCCTCTCTCACTTCCTCCCTCCCTCCTTCTTCCTTTCCCTCCTGCTTTCTTTCTTCTATCCCTTTCTTCCCTCCCTCCTTCCCTTCCCACCTTCCACCCCTTATTTATTTGTTTGTTTTGGGGCCACATCAGGCTGTGCTCAGAGCTTACTCCTGACTCTGCACTCAGGGATCACCCTTGGTGGGCTTGGGGGACCATATGGAGTGCAGGAGATTGAACTTGGGTTGGCCAAATGCAAGGCAAATGCCCTACCTGCTGTACTAGTGCCCCAGCCCCTTCTTTCTTGTTTTACAGGGGTGGCTCCCAGCCATGTTGGGCCTAGTGTTTTGGCCCTGACCATTTGGAGTTCAGGATAGGTGGTTTGGTACTTGGGGACCAGCAGGGCCACACCTAGAAGTTCTGGGGAGCAGGGCAGTGCCAGAGACCCAGTGGGAGCCCTTGCACATGCTAGGTATGCACCCAACGACTCGAGTGCCCTCCCTCTCCCCCAGATGCTGGTACATACTCTCTTATTTGTATTTTGGGCCACACCCAGTCATGCTCAGGCCTCACTCGGGGCTCTGTGATCAAGAATCACTGCTGGCAGGGCTCGGAGGGGCCATATGGGGTGCTGGGGATCAAACCTGGGTGAGCTGTGTGTAAGGCAAACGCCCCACGCACTGTACTATAGCCCTGGCCCTTGAGAATGCACCATTTCATTCCACCCACACTTACAGCAATCTTTCGGAGGGTGCTTGGGTCGCCTTATAGGACACAGGCATCGCTATGATGCATCATAGGCAAAGTGCTGGCCACTGAGTTTTACAGGGGGCACCTTGGGATGCACCTTGACTCCATCCCAGACAGAGGCAAGGCGGGACAGGCATTTCCATACCAGAGGTCTCCAGAGTGATTAGAAAAGTCGGTTTTTTTTTCCTGTTGGATCAAATCCAGGACCTCACACAGGACCTCATGCAAGGCCAGGCAAGCGTTCTATGTCCGAGTCCCATCCCTGGATCTGGGCATACGGCCCCTCACCGAACCCCATCAAGATGGGACTTCTTACCAACTTCAGGAACACACTCCTGAGTGTTGCAGGATTCCCGCTCTTCTGGTTTCAGCGGAGGGTCACAGAGATTGCTCAGTGTCATGTCGTCAGCCAGACAGCGCACCTCCCGCACTCGGAAGCCGCCCTGGCAGCTCTTGGAACACTGCATGGGGCACGGAGAAAGGGTTGTTGGCAGGTGATGGGCCAGTACACTGGACACGGGAGACACTGGATAATTCTTTTCTCTCCCCCGGACCCCCACTTTGTTTAAACATGGTGGTTTGCAAAGTTGTTTATGAGGATTTGTTACAGGCGCTCAACATTCTAACACCAATCCCGCTACTACTGCCCTCTTCCCTACACCACTGTTTCCATTTTCCCAATCAGCCCTCATGCCTGCCCTCACAGCAGGCCCATGATTGCTTGCTACTAGTACATGGCTAGCAGAAGGATCAAAAAGTCTTTCCTTAGAAGAAAATTTGTGAAAATTGTTGTGTTTCACCATGGGGACAGAAAGTCCTTGTCTGGGGGTTTCCTAAGCTGTTGCTACAAGTTAAGCTTCTGTGTTCATGTTTCTCTTAGTTGAGGTTGGCTGACCTCTATGTTACATCCCACCTGATCTGGTGTGCTCCTACTAGGATGTCAGTGTTGGAGAGTTTGGATTTGTTGCAGCCTCATGCTCTGACACTGGACAATTTTAAGCATCTCTCGGAGGAGGTGGAAAATAAAAACTAGCTCTCATGTATCCGTCAACCAGCATATGGCCAATCAACCCCATCTCTCCCCACCACATCCTTTCCTATCATTATTCTGAGGCAAATCTAGATGTCATGTCACACTTTAGTTGTAGGACTCAGACATAAGGACTTCAAAATTTAACTAGGTCAGGGACATTGGCACGTAGAGTCCATTTAGTAAGGGATAAAGACTGTGAGAGATGGTCTACAATCATGGCTGAGTCTCCAGGGGCAAATTCAAAGAGAAATTGAATTTCTTGAGGCCCCCCGCTTCTGGCCCCCCAATCCATGATCTACAGTAGGTCAATAAGGGCGCATGATCACACCGTGTACTGGGACCCATGGCAGCTCCTTTGGTAGATTTTTTTCTGATTTTTTTCCATGTTGCAGTGATGCTCAGGGATTACTCCTGGCTCTGTGCTCAGGGATCATACCTGGTGGGCTCAAGGGACCATATGGGGTGTCAGGAATTGAACCCTAGTCAGCTGCGTGCAAGACAAGAGCCCTACCCCCTGAATGATGGCTCCGGTCCCCAGTGGGTTCTGTAGCAAGAATACTGCCTGGGCATATTCTCAACAGCACCCTGAGCCATACCACCCCTCATTCCTCTGCAGCTACGTCCTCCAAAGGTTTGTTGAAATGTAACCTCGCTGGTTACAGCGGACCTGGTTCCCAACTCCGAAATGAAGTTCCCACTAGTTCTCAGATGCATTGAGGTTGGAATTATTGCACCCGGCCTTGGTAGTCTAAGGGATTAATCTCATTCCAGCCTGGGGTCCCCTCCTGTAAGTAGGCTGAGTCTGAGACCCCCAAGGGTGGTCAAGTTGAAGGGGATGGTAAGGAACCCAGCAAGGGCAGAGCCCTGCGAATGCCAGAGTTGGTGGCCACTGGGAAGAGTGCCCCTGGACCCACTTACCATGCTCCACTCGGTGTGAAACCACTTGGCCCCGCAAGGCTTGAGGTGACAGGACTGCTGGCTGGGGGGCCTCTCCAGGAAGGAGCAGTCGTGGGGGTCCAGCACTTGGAAGGCGTCTGAGTTCTTCCTAACGCAGATCACCTCCCGCTGTTGGCTCCCAATCCCGCACTCCACGGAGCACTGGCGAGAGAAGTGGGACGCAGGGTCATGTGGGGGAGAGGGCAGCACCGTGGGCTTGGGCAGGGATGGACAGGTGATGGAGGGAGAGATGCTGGTAGAACGTTTCTGCACAAGAAGCTGCACAGGGCCCCCTGCGTTCCTCAGCTCTGATGGAAGCAGTCCTGGCTGGAGGGGGCTGGCGTCCAGGCTCGCCCCCCTCCACCCCTCCCATAGACATCCCAGCTGGTCAGCTTGTGGCGTCTGTCCAGGGGGCCCCCCCACCCCTCATCCAAGACACGGGTCTGGCTTATCTGCTGGGGGCTGCGGATTAGTGCCTCTCTGGCCTGTGCATTTGTGGGGGAAGATCTCAGACTTGGGACAATGTCCCTGAGGGTCAAAGCTTCCCTCCCCACGAGCAGCTGCGAGGATGCCTCTGGCCACGGGGTCACTTCCCCTTGCTACCTAACTTGGTGCTGAAGAGTGGTTGTGTCCACTGAGCACTGTAAATTAAGTGCGTTGGTACATTTTGCTTAAGGAAATATGGAGCCAATAACTAATTTCTTGGAAATTACTCTTCGTATTATCTCTTGCTTTGGAGAATGTGTCCTGTTCATGTGTACTTCTGTTACTTTTAATTTTAATTTTTTTGTGTGATTTTGGTGGTGGTTGTTGTGGTGTGGTGGCTGGGGGCAGGGGATTTGGTACAGGGGATTGAACTCAGGACCTCATACTAGCGAGGCAGGCAAGTGCTCGACCACTGAACTACCCTCTTTGAATAATTTTTATATTTTGGTTTTTGGGCCACACCCAGAGATACTCAGGGGTTACTCCTGGCTCTGAACTCAGGAATTACTTCTGGTGGTGCTCAGGGGAGCATAGGGGGTGTGGGATATTGAACCCAGATTGGCCATATGCAAGGCAGGTGTATATGCATATATACCTGCTGTACTATCACTCCAGCCCCTCTCTTAATACTTTTTGACTAAAACAAAAGGTTGAAGAGTAAGAGAGATTGTATTAGAGGTCAGGCTCTTGCCTTGCATGTGACCCACGCTGGTCCCTGAGCATCACCTGGCTCAGTGCCTAGAGACCCCTAAACAGCAGTTTCTGGTCAGGAATCTCGCTGCTGAGAAAGCCTTTTTGTTTTATTCTGTTAATGATCCCCTATAATGACTCCAGGAGCGAGGAGACTAGGGTCAGGCTAATGCACACTTTGATGGGTTTCGATGTTTATTTTTAGATTGCTTTCCAAATTTCTGCTCTGTCCTCTTTTCTGCCAGCTGCCTGAAAACGCCCCATCAGATCAATTCCAAGGACAAGGCAGTCCAACCCCACCCCACTGTCAGGATCTGCTTTCAAAGCCACTTAGAAGAAATGAAATCATTGAGACGAGGCAGAGGTCTTGACAATGAATGAATCATGAACATAAGTCAGAAAGAGCCTCTCTGGAGTCAGGGGCTAAAGGAGCAGGAGCAGATGCCAAGGAACCAGGCTGGGTGCCACCAATTCAGCGACTCCATTAAAGTGTCCTGGGTTAGCTGTTCTCATAATGAATAGCCTTGACCATCTCTGTTCTGCTCATTTTCCCCTCCTACTATAACCAAGGCCGATTGACAGACTACAATACTGTAGTCTGACTAAGTGCTCCCACGGTGACCCGTCCATGTCCTCACAATGAATGCCTGAACTCTCCGGTCACTTCCCACGTTTACTGTGTATGGGAGAACAGGGCAGGGCTTGCTACCCCCGCTATCACAGCGGTCACTGAGCCGTCAAGGCACAGTGCAGTCTGGGCACCGTAACCACAGAGAGCGTTCAGGATGTCCTTGAGACCGTCAGTCTCGCTTTGTAAACTTGGTAACCTGAGGACACACTCCAAATGTGCTCCTGCCCTTGATGTGGCCCAGACCGTGCTTTCCAAAGCAATGAGCTTAGGATTTCTCCTTCTGTCATCTCCTGCCAGCTGCCTACAAATGCCCCAACCCCATCAGATATTCTAAAAACTGAGTCCTCGCCTTTGTTCTGAGCCCAGTTCTAGAAACTGAGCCCCACTGGGTCCGCTAACGGAGTACAACTGTGCCTTCCCACTTCTCGAGGTGTGCTGCTTGGACTTTTGCTGGCTTTTGGTGGAAATTTCCACAACACCTTGATGTATGTCTCCAGTGCTTAGAAGATCATATAGTAGGTGCTCAATCAACACTGATTGAGGCCCCAAACAGTTTCCGTAGGGGTGTGGGTTGCCAATGGTACAGCTGGGACTCAAGCCCAGCAACTCCGGGCGATGCTGGTTCCCGCCCCTTTGCCTCTGGCCAAGACAAGAGACACATGCATTCTGGGCACTCACCTGGCTCCAGCTCCCCGCAAACCATTCCACCTTGCCCGCACAGGGTCCGTTATCGCAGGGGGTAGCCTCCGCGGGCCGGTTGTTCCCACAGCCCTCCAGGGGCAGGCTGCTGATGTGGTTGGTCATGCACACCACCGAGCGGGTCCGCACGCCGGCCCCACACTCTGCGGAGCACTGGGGGATGGATGGAAGAAGGCAGGTCAGCGGTGAGGCCCCGCAGGCTCAGAGCCCTTCCCAGGTGATGCACAGGAAGTCCAGACTCCTCACTTCCTACCCCAGAAAGCCCTGGCCACTCCTGACTGCCTTCGTCATGGCAACACCCTATCTTGGATCTTCTGCGACAATCTCGGTCCCATCCTGCTGGTGTCATGACTACGCTTAGAGGTTGGCCCAGCTCTCCTGGCTTTGGCCTCTTTCTTTCTGTTTGTTTGGGGTCTCCCCAGGAGCCTCAGGAGCCCGGGTCACTCCCTGTAATCGCGGGGCCTGTGGTGTGCCTTGATGGTCTCAGGGCTGCTCTGGGGCCCAGTGATGCCGAGGACTGAACTCTGGGCTTTGCATCTGCAAGGCATATGCTCCCACCCTGTGAACAAGCATTCTCATCCCGTATGCTGGTTTCTGAAAAAAAATCTGGAGAAGAAGAATGAGGCCATGAAAACTCAGGCCCATGTGTGCTTGTGAGGAGCTGAGTCTGGGCAGCTCTGGGAAAGGAGACCCAAGTTGGTGACCTCCACAGGGGGCCTGAGATGTCAGGGCAGTTGGTCTTACTCTCCGAAGGCCATAGTTATGAGGACGTTAGGAGGCCCCCTGGAGTAGCAGAAGAGAATGGCCTGGAAACCTTCATGCCATGGTCATATCCATGCTAGCTGCATGGGCCCTGGCCCAGACCCAGAGCCTCCCAGCACCCTCAGGCGTGTCGGCCAGGGAGTGACACTGCAAACCCTATCTGGCAGACACAGCTCATGAATGACATGCACCCAGCTTTTAGGGACTGAGTCATATTTTTCTTGAAGACAGAGGAATGAAGGCCCCAAGGGGTGCTTCTTTTACCACCTCGTACCCATGAGTGACCTCTCCACCCACTCTGTTTCCATGGAGGGTACAGCCAACCCATTCCCAAGTCATACTCAAAGCTCACTGACCATCTTCCATCTGTTTCTTATAGTGGAACGCTACTTATTTTGCTTCTCATGCTACTTTTTCAAGGCAATGTTGAGTGTTCCATGACACCTCTTGTCCAACAGCTCAAAGCCCAGCACGCCCCCTTTGCCAGCATTCCCATAGCTCCTCTTGGTGTTCAAGCTGGATCCCAAAATCTAACTGCTCCTCTGCCTTCTAGGCTTGGGCACCCAGTCTGTCAACTACGCAGTTTTGTAAGATTCTAGTTTGCCTAGTTTCTGTGGTCTGTCTTGTTGCTCGCTAAGAATTTGTTTCTTTTGGGGTCACACCTGGAGATGCTCAGGGGTCACTCCTGGCAGTTCTGGGGGTGCCCTATGGACTGCTGGGGATTGAACCTGGGTTGATAACATGCAAGGCAAGTGCCCTGCCTGCTGTACTAAGTCCTGAGGCCCTGCCCCGGCCTGTGGTCTCGGCTCCTTACTCAGCCTCAACAGCAAGGTTTCGGGCAGTCTTGTCCAGGCCCTTCCTCTCCTTCGTGCTGCCTTTTTGTTTTCACATGAAAATCCCGTAAGACTCCGCTGAGATGCCCTCTCCTTTGTGAGAACATCCCAGTGACCCAATTCAATGCACCCTTTGCAACTCAGAATGTCCACAGGTCACACGAAACTCCATCTGAGGATGTGTCCACAGGAGGACCAAAGCCACTTCTGTGGCCAGAGGAGAGCTGACTCTGAATGCACTGCTGTTTAGACTAAGCACACATTGTCTAGTGTGTTGCATGCACACATGAGAGTCCTGAGCAGCCCTCTGATAAGGACTGTCTTCTCACTCCAGAGACAGTGGGACTGAAACGCGGGTCAGCAGCCCCTGAGGGTAGAAGGCTTTATAATGATTTCTAAATTTACACTTTAAGCAACACATTCTCTAATTTCTCTCTCTCTCTCTCTCTCTCCCTCCCTCCCTCCCTCCCTCCCTCCCTCCCTCCCTCCCTCCCTCCCTCCCTCCCTCCCTCCCTCCCTCCCTCTTTCTCTCTCATACCAGCCTTGAACTGGAGCCTCACACAGGCAATGGAAGTACTCTACTGCTGAGTTATATCCCTGGCTTCATGCTCTATAATTGAAATAGTGTCTTATCTTATTTATTTTGATTTTTTTCTTTTTGGGTCACACCTGGCGATGCACAGGGGTTACTCCTGGCTCTACACTCAGGAACCACCCCTGGCGGTGTTCAGGGGACCATATGGGATGCTGGGAATCGAACCTGGGTCGGCCGCGTGCAAGGCAAACACCCTACCCGCTGCGCTATTGCTCCAGCCCCTCTTATTTATTTTGAAACAAACATCCTTAGGAACTGGTTGCTATCTAGGACTCTCTAAACTTTTTGTTTTTCCTTTCTGGTGGTGACCATGAGATTGATTCTTGTGCTGCCATTTATGTTCATCAAACCACATTTGAGTGTGAGTGAGCTAGTGTCAATGTGTTAAACATCACACACATATTCAAACATGTCATCCTTGAGCAGAGCCAGCCCTGGAGCTGGGCTTCACACCTGACAGCAGCACGCCCTCCACTGAAAGCAGCTGCCAGGATGGGTGGGGTGAGTCATCACTCAGGAGAAGGCTGCAGCACAGAGTCAGGGGCAGACGCAGAGTGAGCTTACAACCTCCACTCACATGGGAGAGGCGAGTTTTAAACCTGCAGCAGGCTACACTCTGGGTCATTCACATCCAAATAGACTCCAGACACTGTCCCTAAAGTGGGCCCTCTGGAACCATCCAGCAGCTTCAGGGTGGGGGACAGAGCACCTTCTATTTATTTGCTTAGAGAAGAGAAACTTCCAGCCCACCTCTCACACTTACCACCATGTTGACTCACCCACCAACCTTGCTCTACCGATTCCTGACTAAACCTCTGAGGAGATGTGAGCCATGCAGGTAAAATTCATGAAAACACTGGTCCCTGTGACTGGGGTGCCCTCGGGAGGTGGGCTTGCTGAATACCCACCCAGTGTAAGCCCCGCAGCTGCACCCACACCCTACCACTGAAGCCACCCAGGGACTCAGCTCCACCGCTTCATAAATACTCTGCAGCGACACAAACTGAACAATTTTAGGTACCCAGTGCCCAGGCTGAGAACTCTGGTGTTTTTCAGTTGGGGTGGGAAGCCCCAGCAGCCCTCCCAAGAAACCCCACCCACTCTAGAAGCCCTGCTCACCCCCCACAGAAGCCTTGCCCATCTGTTCCAGCCCCCACCCTGCCAACTCATTGACCCAGACCACAGATCCTGAAGTCTCTGGACCACAGAGACCTAACATCTCAATACAAAAATTCTACACCAAATTAGATGGGAAAATAACGTTGAAACCAGCTAAACTCAACAAACAAAAACAATAACACAGAAGACTCAATTAACAACAGAACGATAAATTCGTAGACAAGCACTCAACAACCTTGTGATCGGATATAACAATTTTCACAAAAATAGATTTTTTATGCTTATCCAACAGTGGTGACTTTTGTCTACATTAAAATAAAATATTTAAAAAATGAAGGTAGCGTTCCAGAGAGAGGCTGAGTATGCTTTTTTATTTTTCCCCTGAAGAGGGCTCAGTAGGTCAAATCAGGTTGAGTCTCTGCTCTAGATCCTAAAGTATTTGCAAACCTGAATCCCACTTTCTTTCATGTCTCCCACTGAAGGCTCAGCCTCTTCCCTCATTCATGTGTGACAGAGCATGGGATAGCATGAAAAATGGGGTTCCCATTTTTCACTGAGAATAGAAAAATGGCCCAATTCAGACTAAAGATTGTTAGAGCTGGTGCTTGTGCAAAGTCACTATCCAAATGTTTAGCCTCACCATGAGCTGTCCTCTTTTTTTCATTTGTTTGTTTTTTGGGTGACACCTGACAATGCACAGGGGTTACTCCTGGCTCATGCACTCAGGAATTACTCCTGACGGTGCTCAGGGGGCCACATGGGATGCTGGGAGTTAAACTTGGGTCGGCCGCATGCAAGGCAAATGCCCTACCTGATGTGCTATCACTCCAGCCCCATCAGCTGTCCTTTTTTTAAAAAAAATTTATTTATTTATTTATTTATCGAATCACCATGTGCAAATTTATCAGCTGTCCTCTTGACCTGAACTTCAAGCCTTTCATCAGGCCAACAGTGGATTTGAAGTCCAGTGTAGATGGAGAGTCCGAGGGGATAGTGACAGCCCAGACACCCTCTCATGGTGCCATCCTCGGTGAGAACATGGCTTCAAATGTTTCTCCCCTAATGTTCTCCCCTAATGTTTCTCCTCTAATCAGTGAAACAGATGAGGAAACTGAGGGTCAGAGGATCAGCACCTACTATGGCCTCGTGAGAAGTCCTTAGGGAAGTAAAGGAAAAGTCAGCTCATCTTCCATCAGCCCAGTGACCCCTCTGTCCTACTCACTGTCTCTGCAAGAAGCCTGAGCAGTCAAGAATTATGGTCTACTCTGGGGGTGAATGAAACACGTTCTCTCACTGACATCAGAAAACCAGACTCCCTTGGTACAAACCCTCTTTCCAAGGAAGACAAGAAAGTTTCTCTACATAGAAGATGAAAATGTCCATCCTTGACTCTACTGATAACTTTAAGATAAGGATGAGCTACAGGAAGCACTTGCATGAAAATACAAAATAGAAGAAACTTTTTGTCATAATTGGAAGGTAAATAGCCCGTGTGCAATACTTTGAAAATTTCTATGCAGTTTTACTCTACGGAGGTCTGTGAAGAATCACTGCAGTGAAAGTGCTCCCAGTGGCTGGTTGGAGACTTGAAAATTGAAATAATCTTTCTGGTGAGAAATTTGGTAAAATGTATTCCACAGGGTTTATACAGCTGGATGAAATAACTTTATCTTAAAACACTATTTTAGGAACACAAGGAAATTTGCATATAAAGATTTAGACATAGGGGCATTAACCAAACAGTGTTTGTTCCTTTAGATCAAAAAGAAAATAATTAAAAAATAATTTATTCTTTTAGATTTGGGGCCACACCCAGTTTCTTCAGGGCTTAATCCTGGCTCTGCACTGAGAGATACTCCTGGTGGGCTCAGGGGGCCATATAGGGTGCTGGGAATTGAACCTGGATTGGCCACATACAAGAGAAGTGCCTTACCTGCTGTACTATATAGCTCTGGCCCCTAAACATTAAATTTTTTTTTTATTATTGAATCACTGTGAGGTACAGTTACAAACTTATGAACTTTCTTTCTTTCTTTCTTTCTTTCTTTCTTTCTTTCTTTCTTTCTTTCTTTCTTTCTTTCTTTCTTTCTCTCTCTCTTTCTTTTTTCTTTTTTTTGTTTCTCTTGTTTTTTTCTAAAACTTATGAACTTTTATGTTTGCATCTCAGTCATACAGTGATTGTTTACATCCCTCCACCAGTACCCATTCTCCTCCACCACCAATGTTCCCAGTGTCCCTCCCACCATCCCCACCCCAACCCCCACCCTCCACCCTGTCTCTGCGGCAGGACATTTCCTTTTGTTCTCTCTCATGTTGGATGTTGTAGCCTAAACATTTTTTAAAGTAGAATATTTGCACTGTAAAATTGAAATCCCAGCATCATTCTCTCTTCATGTTCTTACAGCTTAAATGCATCAAATTCTCTGTTGAGTATAAGTTGAGTTCTAGGATGGTTGCAAATCCAGAAATACAAAAAAGTTTGGAAAAAATGGGCATTTGAGCCCAGAAAGGTGGGGGGAGTGGTATAATAGGGACCTCTCAGATGTCCTACAGGACACAGGAGGGACTTAGTCAGAAACAGTCCGGTCCCTTAGAGCAGGACCCTTTGACACCATGGGCTGTACAGAAAATAGAAGTGTCCTGACATAGCGAGAATCACCACGACATATTGTGACTTTCTGACAAAGGAATCAGAGGAAGCAGACATCTGCTGGGGAGGTTGCAGGGGGCCCGAGGAGGCCAGCCTGAGTGGTCACTTTCCAGCTAATAGCAATGAGCCAGAGGCGGAGTTCAGGGCAAGCATTCACCTCTGGACAGACACACCCTTTCCACTCTCTTTGGCAATTTTCTCAGTGTCCCTTAATAGAGACCACACCTGGACAAGACACACAGTTCTGCTATGCTAGGAGTTCAACGCATCGCCATTGAGGGATGTCTTGGGGCTGAGAGACAGGGTCTCTATGCTACGAGGTCTTGGAGGGGAAATCAAGGAAAAGTCAAGGCACCTCCCTTCAAACCAAGGGCACCAATTCCCCACTCATTCATTCATCCTGAAAAGAGCATAAAATGTCAGGGCTAATAATCTACTCTGGTGGATTAAAGCCAGCTGGCACCAGAGCCCCGGGTTCAGGGTGCCTAGACACCTTGGGAATCCCTGAGAAGAGCTGTCAGGGGACAGTCCCCACCTGTGCTGTTTCCGACTTGGCAGCAATGTAGTACATTAAGCATGGGTGGACTCTGCACACGGTCATCAGACGGAGCCTGGGCAGCTGCTGCGCCAGCTCCAGACAGCAGCTCCACTGTCACCTTGGTGACTGTGGCCTTGTAAGGGTAGCGGGTCAACAGGAAATATCAGTCCGCCTTCCCACACCATAATACCTGTATTATATAATATATATTATATATAATACAACATCTAGTATACTTGTTATATTATGTAATAGATGTTATATATTGAGAATATATATTATATATTGAGAGCATTATATATGTGTGTGTATATATATTTATGTATAAATATATATATATGTATATATATATATATATATGTCAACCTGGCAGTGCTCAGGGCTTAGCCCTGGCTTGGCACACAGGAATTACGGCTAGCAGTGCTTGAGGGCCACATGGGATGCTGGAGATCAAACCAGGGTGAGCCATGTGCAAGGCAAGCACCCTACCTGATGTACGACCACTCCACTCCCCTCTTTTCACTTCTCAATGAACATAAAATTCTAGCCTAGAAGTTCACTCTTAAAAAAACAACCCAGAAACATGAGGCCCCCATAGCCATGCCACCAGACTCCACGCCAGGCTGTTTCACTCGGGGTGCCCCAGAGGGGGGTGAGAGCCCTCACGGCCCCAAGGGACGCAGCCCTGGAGGCTGAAAACCACAACCCAACTGCTGCCATGCTTGGGCCGAGCCTCACGCATGAGCGAAGTCCCATGAAAGCCAGGTAATGTGGAACTTTGTGACCTGGGACGCTGGGCTCAACAGGACCGGGAGCGGAGATCCTCTGCCAGTTTCCCCCTGTCTCCGAGGTCACACCCATAAGCCACCTCTTGCTGGCACCAGACAATCTCATCATCGGCCACCATCCAGATCACACGGCTGCTTCTCCCAGACAGGAGCATGATGTGAGGCCCCCATAGCCATGCCACCTGACTCTGCACCAGGCTGTTTCACTCGGGGCACCCCAGAGGGGGGCAGGTGAGAGCTCTCTCCACCCCAGGGGGCCCACCCTGGCAACCCAAATCCCCACAACCCAAAAATCCCCACAACCCAACCGCCGCCACACTCAAGGCTGCTCCCCACATTCTCGGGCGGAAACACACATGAGCGAACATATTCCTGGACTGCGAGGCCGCTTTCTCAGACGCGCGGCACATCCTACCCATTCCCCACAATTACCACACCACATTTGATGGGGTTCAGACAGTAGGCAGCAAATCATAGCGGGAAATATATATACATATGCATATATACATATTTTCAGATATATATATATATATATACACAACAGCTCACATTACCCAAACTTTAACAACATGTTATGATATCCTATAGAATGTCTTAATGGCTCCTGACAAAATATAACAATCTTCATACTGTTTCCTATATGAACACTTTTTTGTAAGCATGTTCAGCAGTTCTTCATAAAGACAATACAAAATACATTATTTCGGTTGTGTTTGCGACAGGGATTGGGGCTTTGGATGGAAACATCCCAAATTTGGTGGTGGGACAGTGTAATGGTGGTGGGATTGGTGTTTGAATATTAAATGTAATCAAATATTGTGAGCTAACTTATAAAATAAAAAAATAAAAATTCATTAAAAATAATAAAAAACCAATAAAAGAAAGAACCAGGATAAATGAAACTCAAGAAATCTTGTAGAACCTTCCAATACAGAATTTGAAAACTGAAAATGGGGTTTAGGTCTACATATTCAGAAATCAGGTTAAGCTCTTTCTTTCTCATCTTTAAATCAAATTTCAAATTAGAGGAGAAAGTCCGCGGGGAACAATTGTGACAAATGTACCAATTTAAATGTAATACTTTTTAAAAAGTGTATAATTCAGGGGCTTTGAGTGTGCTCAAGTATGATTAAACTCAGCGGCCCGCTCACACAGGGCTCTCCTCTGCTGTAAATCAGCCCATCGCCGTCCTGTCCTCAGGTACCTGGGGGCACATAATGGAGCACCGAGTCTGGTCACCTTTGCTCCCTGGCATGGGGAGGGCAGTCAGGGAAGCTACTGCGCTATCGAGAAGGCTGGGAGGGGCTACCGCATCTGGCAGAACCCACGGACGGACGGTGGGGAGCTCTTCACTCCACGCCCTTTCCCTTGTGGAATATGTATGAGGGATGCTGAGGACTGTCGCACTCCTTCCTACCCACGCTCCACTCTTGGGGTCCCTGGTCTTCAGACACAAGCAGAAAACCTGCCCCCAGTGCCTGTGGGTATGGTCCTGGGGATGCACAGTGCCAGGTTCTTAACACTCACCTATCACCGCCGGCTCAGCTGCACACATATCCCCAGGGGTGGTTCCCAGACCCCCCGAGCAATGTTTGGGAGACCCTCACCGAAAGAAAACCTGAGGGCTGAGGATGTGGTCCAAGCCCACGAGAGACCCTGAGTTCAATCCCGAGCGCTGCCCTTGGCTCTGCTGGGTCTGGCCCCAAAATGAAAACTGGAGCTGACGATCTGCGCCAGCTCCTTTCAGTGCCTTTCCTGGCAGTCAGGGCTGCCCTGGGGACAGTGCCCAGCTTCCGCCTCGTCCTCTGTGTCGGGCACCCATGACGGCGGCACATGCGCATCCGACCTGCCCACAGCCCTTGCTCCCGGCACTGGAGACCTTACTCTGCCTGCCACCACTGGCTGTCCCCGCCCCCTCAGGGTGTTTCAAATGACTACTATCACCCCATTTGCCCACCAGCCGCTTCTGACCCCACACTGCCGGCCACAGCCGCTGCTGACCCCACTACACCCACTCGCCATGGCGACTGCTGACCTCACCGCCCACGGCTGCGGCTGACCCCTCGCTGCCCGCCACAGCTGGTGCCAACCCCACTCTGGGCACGGCCGCGCTCACCCTCTCGCTCCACTCGGTGAGGAACCAGCTCTTGGCACAGGGCCCCATGTCGCAGTTCTCAATGTCGTTGGGCCGCAGCTTCATGTTGCACTCCTCGTCGTCCACCACGTCGCCGAGGTTGCTCACGCACTTCACGTCCCGGGTCCGCTGCCCGACTCCGCAGGGCACTGAGCACTGGAACAGCCCACAGCAGTGTTGGGGTGGGGTGCGAGTGGGGCTCTCTAGGGCTGCGCCCTTGTCCTTGTTACCTGCTCCCGGCACCAGGATGCCTGGGAGACCCCTCGTGTGGCTGGGACCCCCAGCAATGCAGCTCTGCCCAGCTTCACCACCCACACCACCAAGGCTGTCGGGCCTGGGCTGTCACCCTGGGCCTCAAGTGTTTCATCTGCGATATGGGGAGGACGGTGTGGGGGTCCAGTCTGCTCCCTGCCATAATTCAGGGGGAAGGGGACGCCAACATGCACAGTTCCCAGGGGGTCCCCTGAAAGTCGCCTCGCCTGACACCCAGTGGGCTGCCCTGATGGTTTGCCCAAACAGCCCTGCATGGCTGGGCTTCTCTGGGGGATCTCGGGCTCTCCCAGGCAGGTTTCGGGGGGGCGGATGGGGGGAGGGGAGCTGCCCGCTGCCTACCGAGGTCCAGTCTGTGCGGACCTGCCACTCGCTGCAGATCTTCAGCTGGCAGGTGCTGGTGGTCTCGGGCTTCTCCAGGTGCTGGCAGCGGTAGGGCTGCACCGTCAGGCTGCGGTTGGCATACACCTGGCGGCACAGCACCTGGCGATGCTGCATGCCCAGGCCGCAGGTCTTGCTGCACTCAGACCACTCACCAATGTCCCAGCTAGGCAGGGGAGAGAGGGGAGAATTGGAGAGCTGCCAGCGGAGGAGAGCAGGGGCCCCCCTCCCTGCCCCCGGCCTCCCTTCGGGCTTGTTCAAGGGCCTCTGACTTAGAGGCAGGAACTGTGCCTGGGAACTCCACGCGGATGAGCAAACTCAACAGGTACAGAGATGTTTCTTCACGGAAAAAGGGCCTCCCTCCAGCCTGTCACCTGCAGCATGGCTTAATGATCTGCAGACTCTAGTTCACTTTGAGCTCACCTAGATCTCTTATTCCAGAGTTCCTTACTGTTGTTTTGCTCTGGTGCCATACTCAGCTGTGTTCCGGGCTTCCTTTTGGCTCTGGGCTAAGGGATCAATTTGGTGGGGCTCAGGAGACCACATGGGTGTCAGGGCTGGAACCAGGGTCGACGGCATACAAGGCAACACTCTACCCACTGCCACTGTGGCCCTTATTCTTATTTTTTAAACGGACTTTTAATACGCTGCTTTCAGCATTATCTGGCATTCTCTTTGTAACCCATCAAATAAGCTTTCGGCACAAGCTCATTAGTGACCCCTTGGAGGGCTCTTTCCCCCTATTATTATCCAGTATCTAGAGCTGTTTCCTGGTTTCTCCTGGCAGAAGCATTTTCCTCATCCTCTCTTTTGCCATAGCTCGCTATCAGCACTGAGCCCTCTGCCTAGTAATTCCTGGCTTCCCTCTTGGCTTCAGGCCATGTGGCTCATACTTCTTCTGATCTTGGCTACTTCCTAAGTCCCCTCCCGCCCCCCACCTTACAGGTTCACCCCGTCATGTCATGCATGACTCCATTTTTGTTTGGGGGTTCTCAGGGCTTATCCCTGGCTCTGTGCTCTGGCTGGCAGGCGTGAGGGACCTTATGGGATGCTAGGAATCAAGCTTGGGTTGGCCATGTGCAAGGCAAATGCCCTACCCTTGTAAAATCTCTGCATTTTACCCTTGTAGTATCCTGGGGCCCACGGGGGCCACATGGCCCCGAGTTAGGAAACGCTGCTCTCGGCTACCAACAGTGGGCCTCCCCGGAGGGAGGGGTTGCCAGATGCAGCATGCTGACCACCGGAGACCATGGGCTACCTGTTCTAGCCCCGAAAGACGGGTGCTTGCCAGGCCGACTGCCCCGCGTCCCCCCGCCGAGTCTCATGGCTCCAGAGTTCAGACCTAAGCATCGGATTGTATTCTTAGGGTGCGGTGCGGGGAGCAAGAGGCATGGTGGGCGGGGTGCCTTACAAAGCCGGGCAGGGGAAGATGTTGCAGGGCTCCTCCTCAGGGGTGGGCTTCATGCTGGCATCACAGGCGCTCTCGGGAACCTCCTCCTGAGTGGTCCTGTGCACGCAGCGGAAGATGGGGTACTGCGACCCTGCAAGGCAAGGAGCACGTGTGCCGGGCAGCCCCCAGGCCCCAGGCCACGTCCGGAAACATTCACCAGAAAGATGTTTGCATCTTTGACAGTCACTGCAGTGCTGGTAACCAGATCCAAGGTCTGAAACAACCCAAGGGTTGGAAAACACACTGGTTAGAGTTACAGTGGCACAGTTCTGCTGCAGACCAGGGAAGTGTTTTGTTAGGACATGGATGGAACAGAAGGGGGATATGTTAAGTGAAATAGACCTTTCTCTGTCTAACTGGCCTCTCCCCCCCACTGTGGCAAGCTTCCAGCCAGGGACCTGTCCACCTGGGCCTTATTTGTCTGTCCTTGAGTATCAGCCTCACTATTATTATTATTACTATTATTATTATTATTATTATTATATTTATTATTAAATATTCCTCACCACTATGACAATGACAGTTGAAAATGATCTCTGGATCAAATATTGAATGCTGAAAGAAGGTAAAGGGATATGATAGCCTCTCAGTACCTGTATTGCAAACCATAATGCATGAAAGGAAAGAGAGTGAGCGAGCAAGGGAGAGAGAGAGACAGATAGAGAGAGGAGAGATAGAGAGAGGTGTCTGCTATAGAGGCAGGCAAGGATGGGGAGTGGCAGGAGGGAAACTGGGGACACTGGTCATTGGTGATGGGAAATGTACACAGGTGGAGGGACATTGTACAACTGAAACCTGATCATGAACAGCTTTGCAACCGTGTATCTCATGACAATTCAATTAAAAAAAAGTGAAATAAAACCAAAAGAGAAAGCCAATATTAAATAGTGATCTCACTCATAGGTGAGGTATGAAGAAACCAAGCAAGGGAACAGATAACAGCCAAAGAAAATACATCCTTAGACTGCGGTGATGGAACTAAGGTGACCGGTTGTGGCAACTTAGGGGGCCAGTGGTAGTGGGGATAGGGAGGGGGCAGGCAGCCAAGATGAGCCTCTGGACAGTGGTGGAGGGATGGTGACACTCTGATGAACTTTACTATAAGCCATATCACCCTAATACTTAAAGAATAAAAAAAAATTCTAATTAAGATAAAATGAGCACAAAATAGTAGCTCCTGAAGGGCTTTCTGGAGATAGTAGAGAGAAAAGGTTTCAGAGAGGACCCCTGCACCCAAAAAAGGACTGAGTTGGGGTGGGTGTACGCTCGTGTGTCTAGGCGGGGAGATAGTTGCTGCTGGACAAGGTGTCCTGCAGGTGCTGGCTGTGAATAAGGGCAGACCAGACAGGTTGGAGCAGCTAAGTGAGAAGATTCCAGAAAGGTCAGAACACCACTGGCTTCCTCCTCCATGAAAGTATCTGACCCACTTCCTGGCAGAGCCCTGAGGCAGGGGTGTCGTTATTTGGATGAATATCGGCTTCCTAGGAGGCAGTTAGCTTCTCAGTCCCGTGCCTGATGTTCCCCAGGACCCATCTTGGGGGAAGGAGGTGTCGACTCCTGTTTTCAGACAATAAATTTTTTATTATCAGTTTGCTAAACAACAACAAAACAGTCACAGGAAATGCCCAGGGCTCTTACTTTCTTTCTTTTTTTTTTTTTTCTTTTTGGGTCACACCCAGCGATGCTCAGGGGTTACTCCTGGCTTTGCACTCAGGAATTACTCCTGGCGGCGCTCGGGGGACCATATGGGATGCCGGGGATCGAACCCGGGTCGGCCGCGTGCAAGGCAAACGCCCTACCCGCTGTGCTATCGCTCCGGCCCTCTTACTTTCTTATTGTAATCAAACAGCCTGGTTTCCTTTTCCCTTCTCCTTTCTCCTTCTCCACCCCTCCTCCTCCTGCCTTCCTAAATGGTGCTCAGGAAGCTTATCTCCTCTCTCTACCACCAACACTTCCATCCAAACTTTTACTGCTGTGTCTGCCTCACAGGTATGCGGAAGGCCTTGCTCTCCTCATTGTCACGGTCAGATCCTCACTGTTCCTTCTACACGATCCTCACTGTTCCTTCTACACACTAGCTCTTCGAATGGTGGAAAATGATGAGTGTGTCTTGGTATACGTTCGGTTTGTTATTGGAGGTTTGACCAAGCCAGGTTTCGAACTGCTCTTGAAGAGACGTGCCTTATGCCCTCTGTGCATGCTGCTGGCTCTGAGCTCCTCATTTGTGTCATGGGTACTCTTCACACATGGCGCCCAACTGGTGCTGTGGCTCAGCCATACAGCACAGGCCTGTTGCCCGTGAGGCCCTGCGTGTGGTCCCTGGCACTGTCGTAACCATAGCGGGTGACCGTACAGTGTGAACAGACCAGAGCACAGAGGGTGAGGTTGAATCCCAGGACCTTTCAGGGCTTGTCCTGGGGGAGAGGAGATGGTGATGCGTGACTGCCACAACCAAACCTGCTGTCACTTGTCCCTGTGTGAATCACTCCATCCCTTTTGGGGTTCTATTTTCCTATTTGTAGACCTTTTGGTCCCCTTTGTGTTTGTGATCTTTTGAAACTCACTATCCTCGTTCACTGGATCTCGTCCTTCTCTGTTACTCTGTGCTCTGTGAGGGGGTGAACAGCCAGGTCTCTTCTCTTCAGCCCTGAATCCCCAGAGCCTCGCTGCCTATCTAAGGGGTAAATAAAGAATCGACACATCTTTATTGTCAGGGTCATCAGGTCACTCCTAGCCATTCTCGGCCAGTTCGGTGTTAGGGGCTGAGTTCTGCGAGGTCCTGCAGCGTTTGGGACGAGCAGGGCCAGCACCCTAACCCCTGTACTGTCTTCCCGTCCCCAGATATAGCCTGGTTTCATTGACCAAATAAGGATACATCTATTCTGAAATAAAATCAGAATTTGTTAACAGGAAATTTTACATTCTCAAAAAAAAAAAAAAAGACCTATTGATGCCTGTTTTTTCTCTGCTGCCTCCTAGTGGCAGCAGTGCAGTATTACTAAGGAGCACGTGGCTGTGAGCATCCTTTGGGAGGAAGGAGGAGGAGGAGGTGGAGAAGAAAGGAGAAAGGAAAAAGAAACTAGGGTTCAACTTCATGCTTTGCTTTTGTTCCCCTGAGCTCTGCCAGGGATCACTTTTGAGCACAGAGCCAGAGCACAGTCCCTGAGCACCACTGGGTGTGATCCCCAAACCTAGTCCTCCCAACCCCCAATAAAAATTGCAACCTAACTGTTGGAAGCAAGCTGCTCCTCTGTGAGTAACTGCCTACAGCCCCCACCCCCTAACACACACAACACACAGACAACACACACACACACACACACACACACACACACACACACACACTCCTCACCCAGCCTTGGCCATGCACATTCCGCCCTAAAGAGCAGGGCGCTTAGCTCTGTGGCTGACTGGCTGGACATTTACACTCTCCGGGCCTCCAACGTGCTAGAATTTTCACCGTAACAGGACAACAGTTTCTGACGTAATTGTCTCAATATCTGATGAGCTACCTGGGGCTTCAAGGCTTTGGCTGAGCACTGCTGAGTGTGACCCCCAAACCTTCCCAACAATAAAAACCTACGACGTAACGCTAGTCTTGGAAGACCAGGGAACCACTGAGCTGAGTTTGCCCAGCTAGACAGTAGGGTGAGTGTGGGGGCCACTCCTGGGGCCTGCTGGGAGCCCATCTGCGCCCTGACATCTCTAACTGGAAGGCATCCCGGGGGCAGCCTGGACACGGGCACGGCAGCACGTCTGGTTGGCTCTGCCAGGAAGGATGGGAGACAGCTGGGGAGGGGTGGAGGGAACAGGTGGAGAGGCCGCAGGGGGCCTGGGCCTGGGCTGTGCCCCCTCAGGACAGCACCAGGGGGGGTTCCTCGGTCGCAGCACACTGGTGCTCACTGCCGACAGCCCCGAGTTGACCTTTGGTGGCAGCGTTGGCTCATCTGCCCTGGGTGTCCGGGCAGGGCTGCGGGGGGCTAGCCAGGCTCAGCAAGGAGCAGCCCCGAGTGTGGTCATAGCATAAGGAAAGAAAAAAGGCGAGGACGGCCTGAGAAGGGAGGGGCGGGGCAGCAGAGCTGGGTTTGTCTTTCCATATTCCTCAGTATCCCTTTAGCCCAGAACCAGCACTGTTTATTTTATTTTAAAAAATCAATACTAAAATTATATTATTATTATTATTTGTTTTTTGAGACACAACTGACAGTGCTCAGGAATCGCTCCTGGCTCTGTGCTCAGGACCACTCCTGGTGGGGCTCACGGGAACTTGAAGGGTGCTGGGGACTGAACCCATGTTGGCCACATGCAAGGCAAGCATTATAACCTCTGTGTTATTCTTTCAGTCCCTAATTAATAATTTTTTTTTGTGAAGCAAAATAGTTTTTATTGAATGAACTTGCTTAGATGTGAGGGGCCTGTGGGGAGGGCCAAGGAAGAAATGAATACATGTTCAAGAGAAAACACGAACTTGAAAGAGCTTAAAAATAAGCAAAGAGACATAGAGACAAGCAAGTGGATGCCGTGGATACAGATACAGTGGATAGCGACATCCAGCTTCCCAAAGGCAGACACAAGGGTGTGTGTGTGGGGGGGAGGGGTGTGTATGGGGTGGGGTGTGTGTGCTGGGGTGGGGTATATGTGTCGAGGTGAGGTGTGTATAGGGTGTTGTGTGTGTGTGCAGGCGGTGTGTATATGTGGGTATGTGTATGTGTGTGCAGTGTGTGTGTATGTGTGTGTGCGCGAGGGTGGAATGTGTGTGTGTTGGGGTAGGGTGTGTGTGTGGGTGGGATGTATGTGTAGGGGCGGGGTGTGTGTGTATGGGGTGGGGTGTGTGTATGGGGTGGGGTGTGTATGGGGCAGGGTGTATGTATGGGGTGGGGTGTGTATGGGATGAAGTGTGTGTGTATGGGGTGGGGTGTATATGGGGTGTGGGGTGTGTGTATGGGGCAGTGTGTGTGTGTATAGGAAGGGTTGTTTGTGTGTACGGGATGCTGTGTGTGGGGGTGGGTATATGTTGTGGGGGCAGGGTGTGTTTGTGTAGGTGTGTGTCTGTGAATGTGTGTGTATGTGGGTGAGTGTGCGTGTGTGCTCCTGTGTGTACGCATGCAGGTGGACACAAATTGATGCCGATTATGCTAACCCATTCTAGTAAGAAAGCCAGGGTGTGTGTGTGTGCGTGTGTGTGTGCGTGTGTGTGTGTGTGTGTGTGTGTGTGTGTGTGCGCGCGCGACACTCCATAGGAGAGCGGCTGTCTTACAGCTTTAAGTAACAGGACAGCGTCTCCGACGTGAGGGCTCTGCAGCGCTGCGGCGGAGGGCGGTCTGGGAGAGGGCGCGGGCGTGCTGCGGGGGCGCCTCTCTGCCCTCGCCGCTGGAGACCCTAACCCACGCCCGTGCAGGGAGGCGCGCTGCGACCCGAGCCCCCAGAGGCCCCCGGAACCCCAACACGCGGGCGTGGAGGAGCGTCTGCCCCGCCCCTGCCCCGCGCGGCGGGCGCCCGGGCCCACCTTTCCCGCAGCTCGTGGAGCACTCCGTGGTCCCCAGCTGCTTCCAGTTGTGGTCCCGGCTCCGGCGCGGGGGCTGCGGGGCGGGGGGCACCGCGTTGTCGGGCGGGTGCGGGGGGAACCCGGGCAGCCTGGCCGGGAAGGTCTGGGCGGTCTCGGAGGCGAGCAGGTCAGGTGCCCCGCCGCGCGCGCCTTCCCGCTCCTCGCGCCTCTCCTCCGCCTCCTCCTCCTCCGCCTCCTCTCGTGCTCCCTCGGGGAGCAGCTGGTCACCGAAGGGCTCCCCTGGGAGAAGCACAAGCACACAACAGGCGCAGGGTTGGACGCTGAGATCTACAGAGGAAAGTGCTCGGAGAATGTGACAATATTTCTCCAAATGAAATTACGTTAGTTTTGTCTGTCGGGGTTTTGAACCACAGCCCGTGGTGTCAGGGGAGTCTGTGCTCAGGAGTGACCCCTGGTGGTGCTCGGGGACATAGCCCATGCCGGGACTTGATTGAGGGTCTGCCACATACCAGGCAAGAGCCTTACCTTGTGACTATTTCTCCGCCTCATATCCAAATTTTAAATGCACATACCTTTAGATCCGACATCCAGGTACTGGGACTTTTTTGGTACAAATATTCTCACTCTTTCAAATAGGCATGATTTGAAATAGCAATACGGGGATGAACTTCAATGGCCTTAGATACTAGTTGAAATAAATGATTCCACAGTCGTGAATGGAACACTACTGACCTTGGGCAACATGGTTTTGAAGTGGGTTCACTTACACTGGGCCTTTCTGGGCTACACCCAGGTTCCTCCTGATCTGATCTCTAACACTGTGAAATGGGAAAGGTATGAAGCAAATCGGGAAGATTTGAAGCCATTTGTCACAGTAGCACCAGGAAACTCATGTAAGGCATTTCAAAATATCAAACTGGAAGGACGACCTCAAATATACACTTCATTTTGGGGGCAATCGCTGTCTATGTGGGGGCCACACCTGGCAGTGCTCTGAGTCAGGTGGTGCTGGGGGTGAGGTAAGGGCACAGGGTACGGGAAATGGGACCCAAACCCCACACATACAAGGCGTATGCTTTACCCACCGAGCCAGCCCCGGCTCCTGCTTCATTTCTGAACCAGGTAAATGAAATGCACTTATGGCCCAAGGTGCAGACCAATGGTGACCGCCTCTGTGACTCTGACTCTGCCGTGTGCATTCAGGCATTTTCTCTGGGTTCAGTGAGAGTCAGGGTACAAGCACCAGGAAAGGGCAGGGGCCTTCTCAGGAAGTGACAGAGGATGTCTGGTCCCTAGACAGGGGTTACCTGGTCGCCTGTGAGGTGGCACCTGCGGGCTGATGGCGTTGGCCCCCATGATGACGTACTCGTAGTGCACTCCTGGGTTGGGTTGCTGGTGGATCATCTGCCAACACAAAGGCTGACGTCACGGCAGGACACCTCCCTCCCTTCCCACTGGCTGTGGTGTCCGGTTTAAGTGGCCCTTGGGTGGATGCGACCGGTGATCCATACCTAACAGTAGTGCTGGCCTCAAGACAGATTTGCACTGTAGCACTGTCATCCCATTGTCCATCGATTTGCTTGAGCGGGCATCAGTAACGTCTCCATTGTGAGACTTGTCACTGTTTTTGGCATATCGAATATGCCAAAGAAAGCTTGCCAGGCTCTGCCGTGCGGGCAGGATACTCTCAGTAGCTATCTGGGCTCTCCGAGAGGGACAGAGGAATCAACCCGGGTCGGCCACGTGCAAGGCAAACACCCTACCCACTGTGCTATCGCTCCAGCCCAAGAGAGATTTGATGAAAACTATTTCATGTGACCAGTTTTGCTATTTGCTTTTGAGGAGTGAAAACCATAGTCTTAGAGGGAATCATAAAAACAGAAAGACAAAACTTAAGAAGGGTCAATTCTAAACAGGAGACGAGAGTGACAGTAGCAGCACTTCTCTGTGGGCACCTTAGCACCCACGGCCCAGGGCTCAGGTTTTGCTCCCACGTCAGAGAAAGCGAGCTCCGAGCCTCGTGAACACTAGGTGGCGAGATAGAGCCGTGTAAAGACGAAGCCGAGCCGGGTTCCGCTCTTAAAGGTCCCTCAAGACCTCCTAAAGGTCCCACCAGACCTCCACTGGTCCTTGAGATGGACTCAGGAAGGGTCAGTCCCAAGCCTCTCTCCCACTGACCCGTGAGTCCCGTCCCCTTTTGTCCACGATAAGCTCCAGAAGCACAAAGAGATGGCAAGGAAAACAGGTAAGAGGGAAGTCAGTGTTTTCAAGTCGAGTTTTCTCAGGAGCTGAGGACAAAAGCAGGGAGCAGCGAGGGATGGTGGACACCAGCACGAGACACTGTGTGGGACCGAGAGCCAGAGGGAGTCAGCGAAGCCCAGCAGGCACACCCCCTCCCCTTGTGTGCCCCCTATCCCAGCTCTTGCTCTTGGGGGCAGGGAGCAGGGGCTGGGGGATGCAGGCAAGGAGCCTCACCCCCGCCACTCTCCCACCAGGCTCTCCCTATGGACTAGCTCTGCAACTCGGAACCATTCCCCCAATCTCTGCTTCTGATCGAGGCAGGAGGATGATGATGAGGAGGAGGATGAGGATGAGGAGGAGGAGGAGGAGGAGGCCCTCCTGGGTGCTGCTTGGTTCCTGGGAGCGTGAGTTTGCCCTTGGTCCTCCCTGCTCCCTGGCCAGCGGAGCCTCTATCTGTGCAACTGCTGTCCCCGTTGCAGGTGGAAAGGCTGAAAATGGTCTCGCAGCATCACTAACTCCTCACACCTAGAAACGGGGCCTGAGTACTGAGCACCTCACTGTCTTCCCTTCAGCCCCTCACTTGTCTTCACACCCCCATAGGTGGCGGGGGCTAAAACCTCCCTCCCTCTCCCGGGGATCTTCTGCCCCGCACACTCCACCCCATGTTGACTGTTGGTCCCTGTCTCTGAGACCACCCACAGCCTGGGTTTCTGCCCTGATGCCTTGTGAGACTTACCCAGACTCCAATAAGCAAGTGGACAGTCTAAAACAAATATTCAGAGTGAACAAGGCTTCCTTTATAGTTTCTCGTCCTCCAGCCACTTGGCCCAAGGGGAGTGAGTGTGTAACCACGGCGCTGAAGAGGTGACAGCTTCAGAGCTCTAATAATGCCACATTTGCTGTGTACATTAGCCTGGGTCGGAGACCCTGGGAGGAGGCTTGCCAAGGGATGGGCTCATTTCTGCCATCAAAATGTGATTTTGAGCTTTTATGGTGTATCTCTCATCTCTTATTTTCCGTTTTTTTTTTTTTTTTTTTTTAGAACACTGGATTCTAGTGGTTTCTTTTTAAAACAAGCATCTACAGGGAGCCAGACAATAGGACAGCGGGCAGGAAGCTTGCCTGGCACACAGTTGACCTGGGGTGTGCCCCCTGGCATCCCATATGGTCCCCCAGAGCCCTGTCAGGAGTGACTCCTGAGTGCAGAACCAGGACTAACCCCTGAGCATTGCTGGGTGTGGCCTCCAAACAAAACAAACAAAAATAAGAATCTACATGGTTGACTCCCAGGCAACTTAATGTTGTAGCTTCTTGTAAAATCAGAGTCGTGTCTTCTGCGAGGCGGGAACCTCTGGTAAAGCCCAGCTTTGCTACTCTGAGCTTTATTGTGTCATCTGGAATACTCTGGAGTTCTTCCTGTGCCTGCTCGAAAAGAATTTAGAAGGGCCGGGGACTGTGGGCAGTCCTCGCTGCTCCAGGCATTTGCTTGCTTTTGCCATAAAAAGAAAATATGCCAAATTAGCAGTAGGAGGGAAGGGCCTGGAGGAGGGCCAACGTTCATGAAATAAAGGATGTGTTTTGCCTCTGATTTGGTTCAACAAGTAAAATTGGTTTTACTGGGTCAATAAACTGACGATAATAACCATCTGGGGGAGTTTAAAGGTTCCTGGCAAGCCAGGTCCATGCCGAGGTGAATGGCCGAGGTGAGTGGCACACAAGCCAGGGCGCCCACGGGGCAATGCTCAAGTGATTCCTACTGAGCTAGACAGTGACTGGTTGCTTGTTGTCAGTGCTGGCCCAAGAAGCAGTGAGATACAGTGTCTAGAGAACCACCCGGAAACCACATAGAACTCACATAGACGTCCAAGATCTCATTCGTAGGACCTTCAGCCAAGAAGGACTCCCCAGCAGTGCTTGAAATCTCATTTGGACGCTTGTAGGTGAACATGGTTCCTCCGCCCTCATATTTCCCAGGTCTGTCAATCGCCCAATTGCCATTGATGATGGAACGGCCTGAACGGCTTCGCAGGGCTGTTGGGGAAAAAGGAGACATTGCTCAGGCAAACCTGGAGCATACAGAAGACATACACACACACACACATATAAACACATACACATACACACATATACACATGCACACATATACACATACAAAGGTACACACATATACGCACATACCCATATACATACATATACATGTACACACATGTATACACACATACACACATATGTACATATACACATACATATACATACACACATACACATATACATATATAATACACACATATGCATGTATACACATATACTTATCCATACATACACATATACACACATACACACACATACACACACAATGGCAGGCTTATTTGTTCCTCTGGAGTCAGTATGTGTTAAACGCTGCTCTAGGACTCTAGGTCCAGGGGCACTATAAAGCATCTGAAACACTCCTTGTTCGGTCCCTTCAAGCCCTTGGACTCCGTCTAAAATGAAGGACTGGAGGGGGTCAGGAACGGAGGATAATGGAAAGGGGTGGAAAGGAGAAAGAGGAGGAAGACTGCAGTTCGGGGCGGGAAGCTGTTTCACTCTGCTACTCTGGTGGGCTCTGACGTGCAGGCCCACGGGTAAGCTCAATTTGGCCTCGGTAGTTTCTTTTTATTCTTTCAATACCCCCCCCCCCAATTTAAGAATGGAAAGATTCCATATTAAAAAACACAGAGGGTTGGAGTGCAGGTTTGCACGTGAAGTTCCCAGGCTTGATTCCCTACACTGCCTGGCCTTGAATCCCGAGTAGCCTGCAACACTGCTGGGTATGTCTCCCAAACCAGAAATTACAAAACGACCTCCCCACCCCAAATCCAAACATTTACAGTTCACACCTTCCTTATGAAAGAAAGGACATGTTAATACGGTTCCATGGGCCCTTGTGCCCCCCCCCCCACCCCCGCAGCAATCAGCAGGTGCCTCTTTGGGATGTAGATTTCATGCTGGATCACCCTAGTCCCCACCACTCCTTTACAGTACCCCCCCCCCAGCCCCAGGCTGTTTCCATTTATTACCTATTAACTCACAAATGTGTGTGATTCACACTGAATGAATAATGGATGTATGACCACACTTACATTGTCATTTTACATAAAGAATATTCTTTTTCTTACAGTATTTCTTAAGAATATTCTTTTCTTAGTTTTTCTTGTGGACTGGAGTGATAGCACAGTGGGTAGGGCATTTGCCTTGCATGCGGCTGACCCAGGTTCAATTCTTCCATCCCTCTCAGAGAGCCTGGCAAGTAATCCGCCTCATGGCAGAGCCTGGCAAGCTACCCATGGCATATTTGATATGCCCAATACAGTAATGCCCAAAAGTAGAGAGAGAGTATGGGAAATATTGTCTGCCATAGAGGCAGGGGGAGGGTGGAAAAGGGGATTATACCGGGGATATTGGTGGTGGGGAATGTGCACTGGTGGAGGGATGGGTGTTTGATCATTGTGTGATTATAACCCAAACACAAAATCTTGTAACTATGTCACGGTGATTCAATAAAATTAAAAAAAAAAAACAAAATAGTAACAAGTCTCACAATGGAGACGTTACTGGTGCCTGCTCGAGGAAATCGATGAACAATGGGACAACAGTGCTACAGTGCTATTCTCTGCAGACATATGAAAAAATAAGCAACACAAAAAAACCATTTAAATCATCATCTGTTGAGTATTGCGAAGGTGGATAAACAGACAATGGCCTCTATATCCATCTGACCTGCGTGTGGATACAGGCAGAACTTCATAACATAACTCACTGTGTTTCATTTGATCTCAGTTTAGTCTATTTTTGCATCACACTCAGTGGTGCTCAGGGGATCCTCCTGGTTCTGTGCTCAGGGGCTCAGGGGACCATGTGGTGCCGAGAATGGGAGCTGGAATCTCGGAGAGAAGCTGCTGCTAAGATGAACGTGGTAGGCTGGATCTAGGGACACAGGTCACTGGAGTCGTCTCAGCATTGGGCAGGCTGAGTTCCTGCCCTGTGGGAGGTCCCTGGCCTCCCCCCACCCATACCTGCTTCCATGACTCACCAGATGGCTCATCTTAAGAGAAGCTACAGCCACACCAAGCCTGGTGGGCCCGAGATGCCATGCTGCCGGGTCATCCTAGTGGCCCCGAATGCAAGGCTGAGAAGATCTCCAGAGCTCACAGCACACACAGCCCGGGAGGAAGACAGGAAATCAGAGGGAAAGCTGAGTAGAAGCTCACTGTTCTCACAGTGTATTGCGAGAGCAATAGAACAGAGGGCCAAGCTAGCACCTGGCAGCTCAGCAAATCCTTGGACAATAGCCTAAGCAACACGATTATGAGATATATAGTCTGACAAGCAATAGAAAATAAATTATTTTGTGCCTGCTAAAGGGGTGGGCTGGGGAGATGGGAAACTTGGCATATTGCTGGAGGGAAGGTCACACTGGTGGTGGGGTTGGCGTTGGAACACTGAACACCCAAAATGACTGCATTATGAACAATTTTGTGAATTGTGGTATTTAAGTAAAGTTTAAACGGGGAGGTGGCAGGGAAAAGTATGAAAGTTGGGGTTCCCATTTGTAGAACATATACCCAGTGCTTGGAGCTAACTCTCCAGCCCATGATGCATTTTTATTTATTATTATTATTTTTTGCTTTTTGGGTCACACCCGGCGATGCACAGGGGTTACTCCTGGCTTTGCACTCAGGAATCACCCCTGGCGGTGCTCAGGGGACCATATGGGATGCTGGGATTGGAACCCGGGTTGGCCGCGTGCAAGGCAAACGCCCTACTCGCTATGCTATCGCTCCAGCTCCACCATGATGCATTTTTAAATTAAAAAAAACAAAAGAACTTGTGTGGCATGCATTTGTATATACCTTTTAATAAAAGCGCTTAACGAAAATGGGTCGGCACATGCATAACATTTTCAGGAAAGAGAATCATAAAACTGGTACCAGTCAAGGACAGGAACTCTGGGGTTTGGATGGGACTGGGAGTTGAGAAGGAAGACGTGTATTTCCCATTTTATATCACTTTATTACTACTTAAATTTGTTTTATCATATGCATATATTATTGTCTTTAAAATTTTTTTTTTTTTTTTGCTTTTTGGGTCACACCCAGCGATGCACAGGGGTCACTTCTGGCTCTGCATTCAGGAATCACCCCTGGCCATGCTCAGGGGACCATATGGGATGCTGGAAATTGAAGCCGGGTCGGCCGCATGCAAGGCAAATGCCCTACCCGCTGTGCTATCATGCCAGCCCCTACTGTCTTTAAATTTTAAAAAATTTAATGAATACAGGTATTCTGCACTTTGACTTTATTGTCGTTTGAAGGTACTAGGATTTTTACAAGATCTTCTTCATGCCAAAAATATTACAATTCACTGAGGACTCAGATGATGGCTAGCATTTTTTAGCAATAAAGCATTTTTAATTAAGTCATGACATTGTTTTTTAGACATAACACTATTTCTAGTTAATAGAATGTAACTTTTATATGTGCTCAGAAACAAAAAAAAGTTATGTGACACCTTATTCATTTTATTTGGGGTGGTTTGTAACCAAACCCATAACAATCTCCATGGTGTGCCTGTATAAAGTAACAATACAAATAGAAATACCTGGGAGGGATGTGTGTGTGTGTGTGTGTGTGTGTGTGTGTGTGTATTACACTCCCCTTTTATATCTGCTTTAAAAAAGCAGATTCTCCTTAAAAATCCCATTTAGAGATATCTTTAAAATTTTAAGTTTAATTTAAAAACCATGATTTATAAAGTTACTGATACATCTAAGACTTAGAATTTAGGAAGGGTCTGGCTAAGATTATTGCTCTTCATGGCAGCTGTAGGAGAAATTGTTATCAAGAAGCCAAAAAAATCTATAAAAAATCATTTCAAATATGGCATAGGAGAGTTACAAATATTTTTTCCGCAAATAAAAAAATAAGAACCCAGAATAGTTTGACTATCCACTATTATTATTTGTGCATCTTTCCTAAAGTTTTTTAAATTTTATTTTCAAGGAGTTGTTTATAGTAATTGATTAAACTCAGTATTTCAACACCCACTACCATTATACCTTCCCACCACCATTATTTCAAGTTTTCCCACCATCACCCAAGCCTGCCTAAAAGGCAGATGCTAAGTAATTTATTTTGTATTGCTTGTTATAAATAATTGACTAAAAATGATCAAAAAGATTTCCTTAGAGGAAAGTGTGTAAAAATTGTTGTATCTCATCTTGGGGCCATTAAGCCCCTGTATTAGAGATAATTAACATGTTAGAATTTGAGTCTTGTGTGTGTGTATACATATATATGTACACATATATATTATTATTATTATTTTTTTTTATAAATCCAATGTCAGTTTATTATTTTTTGTAAAATTATGATTATCACTTTATATTTCTTTTTTTTTTAAAATTTTTATTAAATCACCATGTGGAAAGTTACAAAGTTCTCAGGTTTATATGTCAGTTATACAATATTCAAACACCCATCCCTTCACCAGTGCCCATATTCCACCACCAGAAACCCCAGTATACCCCCCGCCCCCACCCCCTACTGTATAACTAATGAATTTCACTTCATTTTTTCTTTACCTTGATTACATTCCATAATTCAACACAAAACTCACTATAGTTGACATAACTCTCTCTCTCTCTCTCTTTTTTTTTTCTCTTTTTCCTTTTCCCTTTTTTTTTTTTCCTTTTCCCCCTCATCCCCCTTCCTGCGCCTCATAGTATGGTGTACGCCACGCCACGTCGGCCAGCGTGGGGCTTTTGCTTAGTTCACAGTCCAGAGGTGGCTGCTACATTAAAAACCTTCAATATTTTCAACAAAAACTTACTGTTATTATTTGGAGTTTCCCCCCCAAGTCAGACCTGTTCAAATGGAACCAATTCACATTGCTGACAATTATAAATGTTAAAGTCCAGGGAGAATTCTGCCAGAAATTACATAGCCCAGCTCACAGTCCCAGTGCATTGCTGTAAGAAGTCTCTGAATTCAAAGTCTTTAGGCGCAGAGGGTCCGATTCGCGCTCAGCGGCTCCGGGTTTATCTGGGCCGAGGCCTTGCCGGTTACGCCCCCTTCCCATGAGTTCCTGGGAGCCCCCAAAGTAAAATCCGAATACCTGTGGGTCTGGAATCAGAAGATGGCGCCTGCCACATGGTGCCGCCAGCCCGCCGCTTTCCATGCAGGAAGACAGGGTGGGGAGGAAAAAAAAATCCACCCCCAGCAGCACCGAGTTGTAGCCCAGTTTGGTGTCCCAATGCATTGCTCTCGGGTGCTGCGCTGGATGCCCGAATGTGTTACATCTTTGGAGTCAAAGTCTTTAAGCGCCGCAGAGGGTCCCTATATTATTATTTTTTAAATCAAGATTAGTTTTTCTTCAACTTTACACCCCATCAAATGTGGTGTGCTACTTTTGGTATATCAGTTGCATAATTGTACAAGATGTCGTGGGGCCGCAAAAATGGCCACGGGCTCCTGGAATACTAAACTTTTTTCATAGGTGCTAGACTTGGAGTTAAAAAAAACCTTTTTTAACTGGATGGTGATTTTGGGGTCCAGAGACACCTCTGTAGTGTGCTGCTTTCTTCCAAGATTCATTCATGCATCTGGGTCATGACCTTTCATACTTCAACGGTGCCCAGAGGCAGTTCATGTGCATGATGCCAGGAAAGCAGAAGCGCAGGGAGATGGGTGCAGGGGCCCATTCCCGACTCTGTGAAGCCTGGAGCTCCCAGTCACAAGTCCCGCATATATATATATATATATATATATATATATATATATATATATATATATTTTACATTTCAGTCTCATATATGTGGGCTCGGGGTGAGCCTGTGAGGGTCGGACATGATTAGGTAGTGAATGGGGTTTGTGGCTGCTGGGGTTCTTTTGGGGGTGGGTGGAGGGGCACACCTATCTCCTCTACGATGCCCTTGGTGATATTAGCCTGGCATGGGGTGGGGAGACATCTCTGTATTCCCTAAAGTTTTAGATGAATCTTTCACCATGTAATAGCAAACCATTTATTTTTTAAAAAGCCATATCATATTTTTAGTGAACATATCCTGATTTTGCACATTTCAGCTTCTGAAATAGCTTCACAATGAGCAGATCAAAAACAGCTGCAGTACAACTCGTGCCTGTGAGCAGTTCCAGGACTGTTAACGACACCCAGAACTACCTCACAGAAAAAAATGTAGGTGACTCAGGATTCTGGCTAGAAGCTTTGAGTCAGAATTTCAAGTTTTGGCAAAGTCTGATATGAGGAACTACTGATTCTTTTTTGACATTTGGTTTTTATTCCAGTCTTAATTATTCATCCTGGTCATCTATATTTAGCCTAAGCTCTCTGCCCCAACAATGCCCTTCTCCAAAATCCACATAGGAACTGCTTAGAAATACGAGTCCTGATTCTTTATCCTGATATGCTTACCAGAACAGTCCTCTTTTATTTTTCATTTTGGTTTGTGTTTCGGAGGTGGGGGGGGTCACATCCGGTTATGTTCAGGACTTACTCCTGGATCTGTATTCAGGGATCACTCCTGGAAGGGCTGGGGGCAGGGTGGGAATATGGGATACCAGGGATTGAACCTGGGTCAGCTGCATGCGAAGCAAATGCCCTACTTGCTCTATTATCCTTCTGTCCGCTACACAGCAACACAGTCTTAATAGCACTGTGTTGGGAAAGCTCCTGGCTTTCAGAATCAAATTAAGAGGCTGTTTCCTTGAATCAGAGAGATCACTATGAGCAGATATCTAGTTCATCTTTTGGAAAATTAAGGCACAATTATAAGTTTAGAATTTAGCAAAAGGGCCGGAGCGATAGGTCGGCCTTGCATGCGGCCGACCCGGATTCGATTCCTCTGCCTCTCTCAAAGAGCCCAGCAAGCTACTGAGAGTATCCCGCCCGCATGGCAGAGCATGGCAAGCTCCCCGTGGCATATTCGATATGCCAAAAAGAGTAGCAACAAGTCTCACAATGGAGACGTTACTGGTGCTCGCTTGAGTAAAACGAGCAATGGGACAACAGTGCTACAGTGACAGTGATTTAGCAAAATTCTAAGCTTAGTGCTTCAGTAGTTAGAAGCTAACAGGGATGTAGCAGAACAAACCCAAGGAGAAGGTCAGACACCACGAGTGCCACCACAGACCCATGGAGGTTGGTGTCGCTGCCATTTTTGGCTATCTGTAAGTTTCTACGGAAGTATACCGGTGGGCATGAACTCAAGAGAGACATGGCACCCCTGAGTTGACCGGTATATTCTAAAATCAGAACACAACTATTCTTCCCGGACGTGAAAGGGGTCTGTTAATTCCATCTTTATTTTCAAGCACCTCTTCCTGAAGTGTAGTATTTCTTCTCTTGCAAATGTATGTGGCAACCCATAATCCTAAAAGTGTTATGGTGTCTGCCTCATTAACAGAAATCACATTTGCACTCACTAGACATCACAGATGCAAATACATTTTTTTGCAGGGCAGCGGGGAGGCATACCTGACAGTGTTCAGGGGTGGTGTGGGGCCAGTAGAAAACTCAGGGCTCCCCCAAGCAAAGCACATGCTTTGAGAGCAGCTCCCCAGCCCTGGCAGACACAGACACACTGGAATATCTTATTTTATGGATTTAAAAACAGTGTCCTGAGAAGTTATCCAGAGATGCCAAAGGAATCATAGCCCCAAACAGAGAAGAAGCTGTAACTATTTACTATTATATTATATGATGAGGCCACACTTATATTTACTTTAAAAATTACCCACCAACTCTTGGATTGTTTCCAGTTCAGAACTCTTAGCAGGGTATAGCTGCTATAAACATTCTTGATGATATTTCTGGTATATATAAATCCTCAGTTTACTGGGGACACAGCCAGAAGTAGAATTGCTGGGTTCTAGGGTTAGGTTTGGTCCACTGCAGCGGCATTGACTCACATTTTCCCAGAGAACTTGTAGCTGGAGTTGATTTAGTTGGGAGCCAGGTATCATAATATGGGCACAAGGCACATAAAATGTGGAATATATCTTGTATTTCCAAATCCCAGAGTATTAAAAGACAGAAATTGACTCCAGCTTACTCAAATACTCATAGGAGTAGCAAGAATTTTTTAAATTTTTAAAAAAATTTTATTGAATCACCGTGAGATAGTTACAAGCTTTCATGTTTGGGTTACAATCTCACAATGATCAAACACCCATCCCTCCACCAGTGCACATTCCCCACCACCAGTATCCCCGGTATACCCTCCCCTTTCCCACACTCCCCCTGCCTCCATGGGTATACCCCCCTCTCTCGCTCTTCCCCTGCCTCTATGGCAGACAATATTCCCCATACTCTCTCTCTACTTTGGGTATTATAGCTTGCAACACAGACACTGAGAGGTCATCATGTTTGGTCCATTATCTACTTTCAGCACGCATCTCCCATCCCAACTGATTCCTCCAGCCTTCATTTTCTTAGTGATCCCTTCTCTATTCCATCTGCCTTCTCCCCTCCGCTCATGAAGCAGGCTTCCAGCTATGGGGCAATCCCCCTGGCCCTTGTATCTACTGTCCTTGGGTGTCAGCCTCATGTGATGTTATTCTATATTCCACAAATGAGTATAGTCCCCCTATGTCTGTCCCTCTCTTTCTGACTCATTTCACTTAGCGTGATACTCTCCATGTCTATCCATTTATAAGCAAATTTCATGACTTCATCTCTCCTAACAGCTGCATAGTATTCCATTGTGTAGATGTACCAAAGTTTCTTTAACCAGTCATGTTTTAGGGCACTTGGGTTGTTTCCATATTTTGGCTATTGTGAAAAGTGTTGCAATAAATAAATAGGTACAAATGTCATTTCTACTGTGCTCTTTTGCATCCTCGGGATATTGTTTTCCAGAAAAGCTGGACCAGTTGGCATTCCCAACAACAATGAAGGAGCGTCCCTTTTTCCCCACATCCATGCCAGCACTGGTTGCTTTTGTTCTTTTGAATGTGTGCCAGTCTCTGTGGTGTGTATCTCTCTTATTTCAACCTTAAAATTCAGATAAGAGATTCTTGGAAACTTCTTGAAGTCCTGCTTACATCTGGATATTTCTGTTTAATAATGTCAACTTCAAAAAAAAAAAAAAGAATGTCAACCCTGAAAACATCTCCCTTGCTTCTGACCAAAATGGTAAATATATGTAGTGATGCAGAAAAATTCTGTTCAAAACAGCAATTCTACTCCTCTTCCTCTTCCTTCTCAACAAATAGATAGACCTATCACAAGTACATTTTTGGTTCAGATTTGCTTCGACATTTTGAGCTTCTGCTAGAATCAAAGCAATGATTTTTCTAGAACATGATATATAACATTTGGACTGAAATGACAGTTTCAGAGAAGGAAGGTGGTTTTCTTCTTGGTTCTTACAGTCACGGGTTGTGAGAGGTGTAAGGGTAATGTCAAGGCTTTGTTTTCAGTTCATTGGCAAATTAGACTCCGAATTTCCTCTGAATACCTGCTAACCACAGGGAAAGTTTACTTGTATTTTCAGCATCAATTAATGTTGTTTGTCAGAGATCCCATTAGTGGATGGCGTAGATTAAAAAAAAAAAAAGAAACTTGGGCTTTAGAGAGATAGTACAGGGTAACGTGCAATCCCTTATGGTCCCGAATCCTTCTAGGAGTGATTCTTGTGCACAGAGCTAGGACTAAGATCTGAGCACCACCAGGGAATGATCCCCAAACAAAACAAAATAAAACAAAACAAAACAAAACAAAAATGACATGAAAAGAAAAGGGAAGAAGAAAAAGGAAACTCGGTAGATAAAGTCAGAAGCACAGAGAAAGGACACACCCACAAATTTAAATTTGGGAGCTGAGTCATAATGCGACTGGGAAGCCAGTAAGGTTTTCACGGAGAGTGAAGGTTAAAGGAGAGGTGGTGGCTTGTGGACAGGGGAGGAGCAGGTCACCAGTCAGAGGACAGCAGGAAGGGCAGATGGGGTCAGGCAGTGTGGCATGGAGCAAGCTGGAGGTGGGCAAGGTCTGACCTTGCGGTGGGAAAGTGAGGGGTGCTGGAGGGGGATGCATGGGGGAAGAAGGCTGCAGAGGAGTGAGGGGAATGCAGCGAGAGAGAGGCCAGCAGGGACAGTGGTGGGCAGACTGCAGGGCTGGTTTGTGGATACTGGGAGACTGGGGATGTGTTCTGATGAGAAGATCTGGAAACAATGCTGGCTGCAGATCAGGAAGAAGATCATGGGTAGGTGGGCACCCCAGTTCCTAAGGACCTACTAGGCATGTTCCCGCTAGGGGCAGCCCCAACTTTGCCGATGCAGCCATCTGGGGCCACAGTCTCTTCTGCCTGCTGTTAGCAGGGAAGGTCCTGTCTGGCCCATGGAAGGAGGCCCTTCCACTGCTCCCAGGAGCCCAGCCACTGCTTCTCCGTAGAGCTCCACTCACCAACAAGAACCCGGCCTTTTCTGGCCCAAATGGAGTTGGCTCACTCCTGGCTCTGCTCAGGGCTCACTCCTGGCTCTGTGCTCAGGGCTCACTCCTGGCTCTGTGCTCGGGGCTCACTCCTGGCTCTGTGCTCGGGGCTCACTCCTGGCTCTGTGCTCAGGGCTCATTCCTGGCTCTGTGCTCAGGGCTCATTCCTGGCTCTGTGCTCAGGGCTCATTCCTGGCTCTGTGCTCACTCCTGGCTCTGTACTCGGGCTTACTCCTGGCTCTGTGCTCGGGGTTCACTCCTGGCTCTGTGCTCGGGGCTCACTCCTGGCTCTGTTTTCACTCCTGGCTCTGTGCTTGGGGTTCACTCCTGGCTCTGTGCTCGGGGCTCACTCCTGGCTCTGTGCTCGGGGCTCACTCCTGGCTCTGTTCTCACTCCTGGCTCTGTGCTTGGGGTTCACTCCTGGCTCTGTGCTCGGGGCTCACTCCTGGTTCTGTGCTCGGGGCTCACTCCTGGCTCTGTGCTCGGGGCTCACTCCTGGCTCTGTGCTCGGGGCTCACTCCTGGCTCTGTGCTCGGGGCTCACTCCTGGCTCTGTGCTTGGGGCTCACTCCTGATGGTTCTCACAGGACCCGCTCCTCTCTGGTGCTGGGGATGGAACCTGGGGTGGCTGCATGCAGGTGGGCTTCTTATCCACTGTCCTCTGATGTAGACCAGCCTGCCCCTTTGGTTCATTTGTAAATAACTCTCCCAAGACTCTGATGCAAGTCAGGCAGCGAACTTCGGCTCTTCCCTTCCTTTTGTTTGGGGGTGTGGAGTGGAGGGGGGCACACTTGGAGGTGCTCAGGGACTTATTCTGGCTCTGTGCCCAAGAGTGAGTCCTGGGGGCGCCTGGGGGACTGTAAGTGGTGCTGGAGAGCAAACTGCTGTTGGCTGCACTGCAAGACAAGCGCCTCCATCCCTGTCTGTTTCTCCTGCCCTTTCCCAGTTTTTCTCTGCTGTCACCCACTCCCCCGCAGCCTCTCCTGTGGACAGTGATCACATGGGTCTCCTTCCTTTCCTCCCACCCTTATTGTGTGTGGGGGAGGGGCATGTGCCTCTCAAGTAGTCCACAGCGTTCCTGGGGCCATTCCTGGGGAGACTTGGCCAAAGAGGTCCAGTAGCGCTGGGGCTTCCTGGGCTACTTCTGCTGGTGCTCAGGGAGTAATGTGTCACGGGATCAGAGAGGTCCCTGCACATGCCGGGCACATGCCCATCCTGGGCAGTCACCCCATATTCTTCCCTCCTTACTCCTTTTCTCTTCAGCTCCTGTGTTCAGACTCTCCCCTTCACACCTGGACCCTAGCAGGGATCACTGCCTACCAGTTACCCTACATAAATCTTCTGAAAGGAAAGGGACTCCATGCCTCCTGTCCCTCCTCTGCTCCCAGTTTCATGACTGAAGGATGAGGTTTACCCTCCCTTAATGTATAGTCAAGATCTTATGTGATGTAACCTTCAGCTACTTCCACCCCCCTACCTTGTCTTCATTCCTACAGGTACTAAGGAAGATACTGGGAATTTGTGTCTTGATTAAAAAATGTTTTTTTTCCCCTCCCCTATAGTTTATCCATAAGGGCAGGAGCCCTGTCCTATTCCTTCCTGATGTGAAGATACTTGTGTGATGTTGTGGATGAATGATAGTCTCTCCCCTTCACCTAGAACCCCTGTTTCAGAGCCACTATGTGTGTTTTTAATCCTCGAGCCCTAATCTCAGTCTAAGCCTTGTTTGAGTCGTGTTTGCTGGCTTCATGGCTATACGAAATTAAATGCTGAGTCTGATGCTTCAGGAGCAGAAAGTTCCATTTGACTAAGAAATCTCAGGTTACTCCTGTCACATGGGCATCTCTGCTGAATGATTCTATTTTCCCATTCACAGTGGATTCCAGCTCCCATCAACCTCTCTCATCCCCACAAACACCCACATGAACATGATTTATAGGTGCAGACAGAATTCTGATAAAGTTACTGTTTTCCAGACTGGAGCTTTGAAGAGCTCCAGTAGTTGCTGTAATCTCTAAAGATTTCTCTCACTCCTTCTCTTCCTTCCTTCCTTCTTTCCTTCCTTCCTTCCTTCCTTCCTTCCTTCCTTCCTTCCTTCCTTCCTTCCTTCCTTCCTTCCTTCCTTCCTTCCTTCCTTCCTTCCTTCCTTTATTTTTTCCACACCCAGTGCTTGTGGTTCACACACACCTCACTCTGCACTCAGGGATCACTCCAGAATCATATATAGTGCCTGGTGTTGAACCCAAGTCTGCAGAGTGCAAAGCAAGCACTCTACCACCTTCCCAATACTGGCCCCTAAAGAACTGTTTTCCAACGGATGCCTAGTATTACATGGAACATAACTTATCCAATACCATGGAGCTGGTTTAAAAATGTCTTTTTATCATATTTTCAGAGTCTGAATTTCATAAGGACTTGATTTCATAAGTACTTGGTGAGCACTTGCTGATGAACCCCCAAGATCAACATGCACCACTTAGAAAGTAGCAACCTTACCAAGAGCAAGAGGAATATTTTTGTACCTATTTTTGCAGGGGCTGCATCAGAAGGAAAGAGGTGACACTCTGCTCTCAAGAACATGTCTACATTAGAGCTGTGTGCAAATCCACACGTCAGAGGTAGGATTAGAATCCTGTTTTTTCCTGCCTTCCTGCCTCTTGTCCAACTCCATTCTGAGTGTCCATGGATGCCCACAGGAGAGGGTCACAGTGAATGATAAGAGGCAGAGCCAAAGCTGCATTTTGCAGAGAGGGCACCTCCAGGGGTCTGCTCGGTGTGAGGGAGAAGCCTTGGCAGCCCAGGGGCGGGTGCTGCAGCCTGGGAAGCAGGCAGGGCCAGCAGTTGGCAAGCACAGAGGCTGCACACACATTACTGTCTGTCTGCAGACGGGCTGGTCCCCAGGGAGAGAGGGGGTAAAACCCGCTGTGCTGATCTAGGAGTTCTCAAACTTTCCTTATTCAAATCTCCTGGGGCGTTTTAAAAACTCCTAATGTCTTTCTAATATTCCTAATAACATGGTGGCGGGCCAGACCACAACCACGTCAGAGATATCAGAATTGTCTGTGAAGGTGGGACTCAGGTCCCACATTTTATCCCTTCTCCCATTTTTATCAAGGTACCATGATTCACAATACTATTTTTTTTTTTAGATGAACATTAGTAGTTTTATTTAACAAGGCAACCCACACATTTCAAAGGTCCCAAAATTTTTTTAAATCACATTGTAGATTTTTAAAGATATTTGTTTTCCAAAAGCATTAGCAAATCCAGGAATTATGTCATTATCTAATAAAGAAAGCAATCTTTAAATTCCTGGCAAAAATTCAATTTCCCAAAGTCATACAGTTTCAAATTTTTTTTAATAATTTATTTATTTTTAATTAGAGAATCACCGTGAGGGTACAGTTACAGATTTATACACTTTTGTGCTTATACTTCCCTCATACAAAGATCGGGAACCCATCCCTTCACCAGTGCCCATTCTCCACCACCCGTAAACCCAGCGTCCCTCCCACCCTCCCCAATCCCATCTCCCCCCCACCCCACCCTGCCACTGTGGCAGGGCATTCCCTTCTGTTCTCTCTCTCTAATTAGCTGTTGTGGTTTGCAATAAAGGTGTTGAGTGGCCGCTGTGCTCAGTCTCTAGCCCTCATTCAGCCCGCAACTCCCTTCCCCCACATGGCCTTAGACTACAATGTAGTTGGTGATCGCTTCTCTGAGTTGCCCTTTCCCCGGAACGTGAGGCCAGCCTCGAAGCCATGGGGTCAACCTCCTGGTACTTATTTCTACAGTTCTTGGGTATTAGTCTCCCACTCTGATATTCTATATACCATAGATGAGTGCAGTCTTTCTATGTCTGTCTCTCTCTTTCTGACTCATTTCACTCAGCATGAAACTTTTCATGCCCATCCACTTAACTACAAAATTCTTGACTTCCTTTTTTCTAACAGCTGCATAGTATTCCATTGTATAGATGTACCAAAGTTTCCTCAACCAGTCATCCGTTTTGGGGCATTCGGGTTTTTTCCAGATTCTGGCTATTGTAAACAGTGCTGCGATGAACATACATGTGCAGATGTTGTTTCGATTGTACTTTTTTGCCTCTCTGGGATATATTCCCAGCAGGATTCACAATACTATTAATGAGTGTTTCATGCTGCCATTGTTCCAACAGCACGCCTGCCCCCAGACTGCCCACATCCCTCCACCAATGTCCTAAGACCCCTCCTGTCACTACCCCCAGGTAACCTCAGCTCTATAGACAAAGTATCCAGTTTGGATGTTTTGGGCCATTTGTTGTTCCCTTGTGTTTCTTTATATCCCATACATGAGAGGCAGCTTTTTTTTGAATGTGGACTAAAGACACTGAAATTCCATAAAATTGAAGCAAATAAGTTGCTACATATCATTATTATTATTATTATTATTATTTTGCTTTTTGGGTCACACCCAGCAATGCTCAGGGGTTACTCCTGGCTCTGCACTCAGAAATTACTCCAGGTGGTGTTTGGGAGACCATATGGGATGCCGGGGATTGAACCTAGGTTGGCTGCATGCAAGGCAAACGCCCTGTCCCCTGTACTATCATCCCGGCCTCTACATATCTTTCAAAAGCTATATATTTTCTTTTATAGACATAAAATTTAAAAATTAATTGCATTAGTAACTGTGCTAACACAGTTAAAAATTGACATGAAATAGATAAAAATTACAAACCATATAATTTGAAAAGAGTGAGTTTAAAGGACAAGCTGAATAGGCCTATAAAGATATAAATTATTTTTGAGGGGGAGCACACCCAGCGGTGCTCAGGACTTACCTGGCTCTGCACTCAGGAAGTCACTCATGGCAGGCTCAGAGGAATATTTGGTGTGTCCTGGACCAAACCCAGGTCGACTGTGTGCAAGGCAAGTGCTGTACCTACTGGACTACCCCTTCAGCCCCGTGGAATATTTTGGAAGGGAGGAAACAAATGAATGCTGTGGTTTGTTTGCGTTCATACAGTTACTAAGAGAACCTGTACTCAATTGCTTGGCCTCACTCCCTCTCCTTCGTTCCCTGCTTCTAGGCTGCCAAGTGTAAGTTACAGTTTTAGCACAGAAGCCAGAGTCTGCCACAGAGGTGCCAAGGACCTGTAAAAAAGACAAAGGAAAGAAGAGCCAAGTTCAAGACTTGTTCTTTACACACCAGATGGGGGCTCCGTGCAGGCTGACACCTCAGCGTGTGACCACAGGGCTTATGACTCCAGAATGAGTATTCAGGCATTCTTCTCTTTGGAAACACTGAGGAGATCTGGAAGGTTTGACCCTCCCATCCTGTGTGTGGCACCAACAGTGGCAGAAGTGGAGCTGGTCTATCCGCTAAGGCAGTGGCTCCACGACAGAATGATGCTGTTCCTTTTCTAAATGGAAACTACTTTTGTTCCCGGGTCCTTCACATTGGCTCTCTTTATCTGGGTGTGTCTGCTTCAAATGACCCAAACAATCAAGGCTCCAACGACACATGACTGCATTCAAAGTTCATTTCTGTGGAAATCTTTAAATAAGTTTTTAGAACTCTGTTTGCTGGTGTCTAGAAACTTTTACTTGCCATATTGTCCTCAGGGGCCAAGCTGGTGAAGAGGGTAGGATGGGCTGGATTGGGGAGAATCTGCCACCCTCCTCCCTTGTGTGTTTAAATAGTTTATTTGACTTGAAAACCCCCAGCTCAGAGCCCCAACTCAGCCTCTTGGTGGCATGAGGTTCATATACTTGGCTTGTAACTGTGGAAGACGGAAAGTTCCTCATTGCCTGGGAGCACCTCCCAAAGCCAGGACTCAAGTCTTGCTTCTCAGGTAGGCCCTCTTTGCTTGGTGCTCATTTAGTCATTCTGCAGGTGTCTGCTTCCCAAGATTGGCTGCCCACAGCAATCCCTGTAGTTTTAAAATATTCGGAAGCTTGGGCTCTATCCTGAGAAGTTCTGACTGATCCTGGGTTTAGGATGCATGCTGGGTCCTGAGAAACTAAGAAGCGCCTAAGGCAAGTCGGATTTACTTCTAAGTGTAGAAGAGAAGGCTTCCTTCTGGAAGAGACTCAGAACAGGTTAAGCCCATCTTCCACCTTAGAACTTGGATTGTCTGAGATAGGGTTCACTTTCCTTGAGGACTTTCCCTCTTTTGCTTAGAATCCTGGAGCTCCCTCTATCTCTCCTTCTGGAACCTCTAAGTGGAGTGGCCTGTACTACCAAGCTTGGTGCCTAGCTGGAAAAGGTCACATGCAGGATGGATCTGCTTATTCCACAAGTGTGCAGGACAAGGGCGACCATTCTCTCTCTCTCTCTCTCTTTTAATTTTTAAAATTTTATTGAATCACCGTGAGATAGATACAAGCTTTCATGTTTTGGTTACAATCTCATAATGATCAAATACCCACCCCTCCACCAGTGCACATTCCCCACCACCAATATCCTGGGTATACCCCCCTCTCCCACCCTCCCCTGCCTCTATGGCAGACAATATTCCCCATACTCTCTCTCTACTTTGGGCATTATAGCTTGCAACACAGATACTTGTTGTGTTGCAAGCTGATGACCTCCTATACATAAGAGGTCATCATGTTTGGTCCAATATTTACTTTCGGCATGCTTCTCCCATCCCAACTGGTTCCTCCAGCCTTCATTTTCTTAGTGATTCCTTCTCTATTCCATCTGCCTTCTCCCCTCTGCTCATGAAGCAGTCTTCAAGCAATGGGGCAATCCCCCTGGCCCTTGTATCTACTGTCCTTGGGTGTCAGCCTCATGTGATGCTACCCTACACTCCACAAATGAGTGTAGTCCCTCTCTTTCTGACTCATTTCACTTAGCGTGATACTCTCCATGTTTATCCATTTATAAGCAAATTTCATGACTTCATCTCTCCTAACAGCTGCATAGTATTCCATTGTGTAGATGTACCAAAGTTTCTTTAACCAGTCATCTGTTTTAGGGCACTCGGCTGTTTCCATATTTTGGCTATAGTGAACAGGACTGCAATAAATATATAGGTACAGATGTCATTTCTACTGTGCTCTTTTGCATCCTTGGGATATATTCCCAGAAGTGGTATTGCAGGGTCATATGGAAGCTCAATTTCTAGTTTTTGAAGGACTGTCCATATTGTTTTCCAGAAAAGCTGGACCAGTTGGCATCCCCAGCAACAGTGAAGGAGCGTCCCTTTTTCCCCACATCCACGCCAGCACTGGTTGCTTTTGTTCTTTTGAATGTGTGCCAGTCTCTGTGGTGTGAGATGATATCTCATTGCTGTTTTGATTTGCATCTCCCTGGTGACTAGTGATGTGGAGCATTTTTTCATTTGCCTTTTAGCCATTTGTATTTCTTTTTTTGAGGAAACTTCTGTTCATTTCTTCTCCCCATTTTTTTGATGGGGTTGGAGGTTTTTTTCTTATATAATTCTACAAGTATCTTGTATATCTTGGATATTAATTCCTTATCAGATGGGTATTGGGTAAATATTCTTTCCCATTCTGTGGGCTCTTTTTGTATTTTGGTCACTGTTTATTTTGAAGTGCAGAAGCTTCTTAGTTTGATGTAGTCCCATTTGTTTATATTTGCTTCCATTTGCATGGTCAGTGCTGTTTCGTCCTTAAAGATGCTTTTAGCTTCAATGTCATGGAAAGTTCTGCCTACATTTTCTTCTATGAACCTTATAGATTCATGTCTGATATTGAGGTCTTTAATCCACTTTGATCTGACTTTTGTGCCTGGCATTAGACAGAGGTCAGAGTTCATTTTTTTGCAGGTAGCTATCCAGATTTCCCAGCACCACTTGTTGAAGAGGCTTTCCTTGTTCCACTTTGCATTTCTTGCTCCTTTGTAATAGATTAAGTAGCCATATATTTGGGGGTCTGTGAGAGGATATTAAACTCTGTTCCATTGGTCTGCAGGTCTGTTTTTATCCCAATACCATGCTGTTTTAATTACTACTGCTTTGTAGTAGATTTTGAAGTTGGGGAAGGTGACACCAGACATCTTCTTTTTTCCAAGGATTGCTTCAGCTATTCGTGGGGGGTTTATTGTTCCATATAAATTTCAGGAGTGTTTTGTCTATGTCTTTGAAAAATGTCATGGGTATCCTGATAGGGACTACATTAAATTTGTATAGTGCTTTGGGCAGTATTGCCATTTTGATCATGTTAATTCTCCCTATCCATGACTGCTCCACATTCTCTTTCGATTCTTGAAGTTTCTCTGTAGCCCCCCCCCCCAACTGCCTGCTTTGATAAGGACCCATCTGAATACAAGTGTTTCTGCTCAACAGTTAAAGCCTCTGCCCTCATCATACAGTTGGTTGAATGACAGGGCTGGGCCCTAACCACAATTTCAAAAACCAAATCAGCAAGACACATAGACGATTCAGCCTTGTACCGTCTTCAAAAGAGAAGCCCACACTTCATTTCAGTAGTGCCTCTCCCCGCCATCCCTGCCTCCCCAGCCTGTTCTATTATTCAGGAAACCAGTGTTGGAACAAAGAGAGACGAGTCCACACCTGGAGGTGAGTAAGGACTGAGCTGGCTGGGGCGCCTGATTCCTGCTCCATATTCAGCGTTTCACATGGCTCAGTACCTCCCACGTCAGCGCCCGGCCCACAGGGACAGGACGGCACGGATGTGGGGCTCGGTTACTGCTGTGCTTTCTATGGCTGCGCTCCAGGGCCACCCAGGCTCTCCGCACCGTGTATGTGCTGCACCGCCACCATGGGCCCTGGGCTCTGCTGCGTGTTAAGAAAATAAGGCCAGGTTTCAGCCATGCCCTCACTTGGAATACTGACAGAAATTATGTGATGATTAAAAGAGATCTCCTTGGAGAAAGGCCACCATGTGCATGGCTGGACCCAAACCATAACAAACAGGTCAGAGAGTAGGCAGCCCATTTGGCAAAAATTCCTCCACCAACTCAGAGTGGAGCCCTCCTGCCTGCACAGGCGCCGTCTAATTCCCCTGCTGCCACTGCCCTTGGACACACACACTCTCGTCAAGCTGTTTGACACTGTTGACCCCACACAGCATCCTGTACTTCAGGACTTCCAGCTTAGAGCTGACCCTGGAGTTTGGGTTTTAAGCCATATGTTGGTGATATTCGCAGTATTTACTCATTCCCAACTCCTGGTTGCTGAGCTGACTGTGGATCTCACTTTCACTAGTCCACAGATGGGTCTTGAGACGGTGTGACCAAACCGTGGTCATTTGGACAGGAACTGAGTGTTGGAAGTAGGTAACAGGATATACCTGATAACCTTTCAGTATCTGTATTGCAAATCATAATGCCCAAAAGGAGGAGAGAGTGAGAGAGCGAGAGAGAGACAGAGAGTGATGGAGAGAGAGAGAGAGAGAGAGGGAGAGGGAGAGAGGGGGGAGAGGGAGAGAGGAGGGAGGGATGGAGGGAGGGAGAGAGAGACAGAGAGAGAGGGAGGGAGGGATGGAGGGAGGGAGAGAGAGACAGAGACAGAGAGGGAGAGGGAGGGAGTCAGGGAGGGAGGGGAGAGAGAGAGGGAGAGAGAGAGAGAGAGAGAGAGAGAGAGAGAGAGAGAGAGAGAGAGGTGTGCCTGCTATAGAATAGGGAGGCTGGGGTAGGCTAGATACAGGGTGGTGGGAGGGTGGGAGGGAAACCTGAGACATTGGTGGGAAATGTTCACTGGTAAAAGGATGGGTGTTGTAACATTATATGACTGAAACCCAACCATGAACAACTTTGTAATTGTGTATCTCATGGTGATTCAATTTAAAAATAAATTTATTAAAAACTAAAGATTGTGACTTATACCAGCCAGCAGCGGACATGGTGCATGCCAGGGGCAGGTGACAGATAAGAAGGTGCATGGCATATAGATGATTTAAACATGGTTCTATCACCTTCTGGAAGCCAGTGCTTGTGATTCTCACCCTGACAGACTCTTCTGTGCTCTGGGAAATGATGCTTTCTTCAAGAGAAAAATGTTAGTTTTCTTGGTTAGATATTAATTTCATTCTCTATTGCTTAAAGTCAGTCGGGAATTTTGACTTCAGTTCTTCCAAGTGTGTGATTGGGAGTGGGAAATTACTTATTCAGTCCCAACCTATAAAGGTTGATCTGATAAGTACCTATTTCAAAAGGGGCCACGAGATAAGGAAGAAGTCCCCAAGAGAGTAACAAAAAACAAAAGCAAAAGCAAAGCAGCAACTAAACCCAGATTTAAATCCAGGAACAAGATGGTGTAGCTCCAGGAATGCTACTTACTGAGACTGAAGGAAGTTCAGGGGAGGAAAAAAATTGAAAAGATAAAGTGATAAACTTGACTGGGGAGGTGGGGGGGTGGGGGGAGGTATACTGTGATTCTTGGTGGTGGAATATGTGCACTGGTGAAGGGATGGGTGTTTGAGCATTGTATAACTGAGACTTAAACCTGAAAGCTTTGTAACTTTCCACATGGTGATTCAATAAAAGAATAAATTTTAAAAAATGAAAGAAATAAAGGAAGAAAGGAAGGAAGGAAGGAAGAAAGAAAAACAAAAGAAAGGAAGGAAGGAGAAAAGAAAGAAAGAACGAAAGGAAGGAAGAAAGGAAGGAAGAAAACAAAAGAAAGGAAGGAAGGAAGGAAGAAGAAAAGAAAGAAGGAAATGAAAGAAAGAAAGAAAGAAAGAAAGAAAGAAAGAAAGAAAGAAAGAAACACCACTAGGAGTGGAAATTGAGACAAAAGGCACATCATTTTTCAAATTTTTTTCTATTGATTTCAGTTTTATGATTTACAATACTGTTATTGGTGGTTTCCCTATAAAATATTTAATAACACATCATTTTTTTTTACATTTTTTTTATTAGTGAGTCAACGTGAGGGTACAGTTACAGATTTACACATTTTTGTGCTCATGTTTCCCCCATACAAAGTTCGAGAACCCATCCCTTCACCAGTGCCCATTCTCCACCACCAGTAAACCCAGCATCCCTCCCACCCTCCCCAGTCCCGCCTCCACCCACCCCAAACTGCCACTATGGCAGGGTATTCCCTTTCGTTCTCTCTCTCTGATTAGGTGCTGTGGTTTGCAATAAAGGTGTTGAGCGGCCATTGATAGCACATCATTCTTAAGTGTTTTAATAAATGTGAAATTTTTTCCCCCAGAGAACTAAAACCCACCATTAAATAGAAATGTTCAAAAGTATTCTAATCCCTGCAGTTCACATTCAATAGATGTCAGTTTTGTTCAAAATGATCGGAGTAAATGATACTGTATTATTTTCCTGCTTGAAAAAAAGTGATAAACTTGATAAAGTTGATACAGGTAATTGATAGAGGTAATCAAGTTGCCTTGATTCCCAGATGAAACTGTTCTTGTTTTCTGATGTCTAAAACATTTACAAATTGACTTGATGAAAATATGTAGAAACAGACACACAAACGAATCTCGGACCCGAGCAACTTGCTGTAGTGATCTCTCCAGACTCTCATTATTAAAATTTTAGAATTTTTAGAGTACACAGCCACTTTCACGCCCGCATGACATTATATTGTATCCATAACAAGCAATACAAAACACATTGTCTAGCATTGCCTTTTCATGAGGTATGAATGGTGGTGAGTCTGGTCTCGAAATATCGAAGGTAACTAAAGTAGAGAAAGAGAGTATGGTGCAAATTGACTGCCACACAGACAGGGGTAGTTGTGGAATGAGGGGGTGGATACTGGGGATTTTGGTGGTGGAAAACGTGCACTGGTGAAGGGATTGGTGTTTGATGATTGTCTGACCGAAGCTTAAACATGAAAGCTTTGTTACTGTACCTCATGGTGAATCCATAAAAAGGGGAAAAATAAAAAAAAAAGAAAATATGTAGAAATTTAAGACCAGCACAAGAAGAGAAATCATACATTTGATGGCTGAACAGACTCCTGCTTTATCATTTTGACCTGCCTCAAAGCAGATGTTACCCTTGGGATCACCTTTCATCTACCCCATCTTAGATTGGGGTACTAGTAACCTCCTGGCACCTATCTGACATTTAACTTGGGATTTCTCTCAGTTTTTGAGCATCAGCCTGTTTTTCCTCTGACTTGATCTTGTGGGGTTTCTGTACCCACCCCTCTGTACCACCCTTCATCCCAGCTTTCTGGAAAATGAACTAAGAGTCTCATATATGCTGGGCAATTGTTCCACCACTGAGCTATAACTTGGCCCTAGATGAGCTGTGTTATGGCTGGTAAAAGGTCAAAGGCATGAGTGTCTTTTATTTATTTTTTAAAGTTTTTTGTTTTGGGGCCATATCCAGAGGTACATAGGACTTACTCCTGGCTCTGTATTTAGGAATCACTCCTGGAGGGCCAGGGAAACTATATGGGGTGTTGGGGAATCAAACCTGGGTCAGCTACATATAAGGGATGTCTTTAGGTGTCTGTAATAGGGAACACAGGAAACTGGGAACAGCCTAAGGCCAAAAGGTCAGAACAAGTTTTTTTGACAAAGGACAGATGTCTGGATGTCCTGCCGAGAAGTGGCCATGGTCATCTTCGCAGAGGTGGGGCTGGAAGGGGGCAATGGCGCTCTCAAAAGGTAGTGCATAGGGCAGGAGTTTGCTCTCATAAAAATCCAGAAATGTAGGAGGCTGAGCTGGGTGTGTGTGGTGGTGAGGGGGTGGTTCAGTCGAATACAATATTTATTAACACTTTTTCCTGGCCTCCTAGTCCTTCTACCTAAAAGGTGAGGATTAAGCAGAAAGATCTCCAAGGTCCCTTATAAGTGAAATTTCTCATAAAAGAATGTGATTAGAATAATTTGATGACACACTCTAGAGTGCGGTGGGGCTCTTCCCACTTTCTGCTTGGCTGGAGTGGGAGGCACCCCTGGATGAGGAATCCTGAGCCTGAGGGAGAGGCTGGGGAGGAAGTGGCCAAGCTCTGCAGTGGCCAGTCTGGGTTCAGAGTCTGGGGAGGAGGTCTGGGAGGGAACAGCTGATGTGAACCCGCTTTTCAGATATTATTTATAGGCTGTGTAGGAGTGTTACCTCTGGCAGTTTTATTCTCCATATGCTTTTCATCAGAAATCATTTCTATTTTTTCACCTCCCGTGAGGGCTTTTGGGCCACACCCTGCTGTGTTCAGGGATTACTCCTGGGCATGCTCCAGGATCATATGTGGTGCCAGAGATCAAATTAGGGTCAGCTTTGTGCAAAGCAAGCACCTACCCTCCTGTATAATCTCTCCAGTCCAACTTTGACTTTTTTAACAGCAGAAGTAATTTATGACCATTAAAAAATTTTAAATGTCCTAAAAGTAAGAATTGGAGGTTCTCATTTCTCCCTTAATTTAGCCCCAGTCTCTCCATGAGGATAACCATTTCTATCTTTATTCTTGGTTTTGGTCCACATCCGGCAGTGCTCAGGGCTTACTCCTGGCTCTGTGCTTAGGGATCACTCCTGATGGGCTCAGGGCACCATATCGGGTGTCAGAGATTGAATCCAGGTTGGCCAAGTGCAAAGCAAACACCCTAACTGCTGTGCTATTGCTCTAGCCCACGAAGATAATCATATCTAAGGGTTTAGAGTATGTTCTTCCAGACCTTTCAGCGTATATGAAGACAGAAATATATATAGAATGTAATTTCATCTAGTGCATTTTTAATGAAAAATAAAACTCTGGTGACTTTTATTCTGTCAGCCCCACATCCCTTCAAGAATCTTCATTCCATGTCATTAAATGTAGAATGGCTCCATTATTTTTAATGGCTGAAGAATGTTTTATAGAATGGAAATACAGACCTTTTTTTCTTGTGCTTAAAACAACACTGATGAATTATATTAGAATTTAGGAGGTCAGAAGTCCCTATGCGGGTCTTTTGGGGTGAAAGCCAAGGTGCCGGCAAGATGCGTTCCTTCTAGGGTTGTCTAGTGGAGAATCTGTTTCCTTTTAGAGTTTCCAGAGGCCACTTGCATTCCTTAGTTTTAAAGCTCCTTTCTGCATCCTCAAAGCCAGCAGTGAAGCATCATAAAATATCTCTGACCCTGATCCTTCTTCTGCCTCCTCCTTCACCTTTATTTTTCAAGTTGAAGTCTACTGGACATAAAACATTATTGGTTTCATGTGTATGCCACAGTGATCTGACATGTGTATATATTTTGATGAACACCATGATTATCAGTTCCCATGTGTCACCATGTCAAGTTGCAAAATGTTTGTGGTTGTGATAAGTATTCAGATTAACCTTGTTAGCAATTTTCAAACTTTAATTCAGTATTATGATGATAGTCATGTATATTATAGTCCCATGACTTGCTATCGTCATCATCATCATTATTATTTTGTTTTCTGGGCCACACCTGGAGATGCTCAGGGGTTACTCCTGGCTGTCCACTTAAGAATCACTCCTGAAGGTGCTTAGGAGACCATGTGGGATTCTGGGATCAAACTTGGGTCAGTTACATGCAAGAAAACCGTCCTATCTGCTGTATTATCTTTCCAGCCCCCTGACTGTTATTTTTACTATAAGTAACGTATCAACAAAGTTTTCTTTCTGAAACTATATTACTATATATATTAAACCTACTAATTGTAAGCTCAAAATCAGTTTCTGTGTTTTTTGTTTAAAAAATTTGGGTGAGGGTTTGGGCCACATTCAGTGGTGCTCAGGGCTTACTCCTGGCTCTGCATTCAAGGATCACTCAGGGGACTATATGGGGTGCTGGTATAAAACCTGGGTTGGCCACATGCAAGACAAGCACATTACACTCTGTACTATTTTTCTAGTTCCAGCATTATTGCTTTTAATACCTGGAAGCTTGTGCCTCTTCATTCCCTTTACCCACATTATCCACCCCAACAAACTCCTCCTTTATGGTATTTTGTTTTTTAAATTTCACTTATAAATGAAATCACATATATTTTATCTTTCTTGGTCGGGATTATTTCATTTACTGTATTACACTCGGGTTCCATCTATGCTGTTGTGAATGGCAACCTTTCATCCTTTTGATGACTCAGTTATATTCCTTTAAATAGTCTTGTGGACTTATCTGCACTTTTATGCTCATTTCAGCACTATTCCTAATAGCCAGAATTTGGAAATAGCCCAAGTACCTAAGAACAGAAAACTGGATAAAGAAACTATGGTATAGAGATACAACAGAATACTATGCAGCTGTTAGGAAAAATGATGTCATAAAATTTGATTATAAATGGATGGACATGGAGAGTATCATCTGTCTGAAATAAGTCAGAAGGAGAAGGCCAGATACTGAATGACTACACTAATTTTTGAGATATAAAAAAAATAGCATGAGACTAGTATACAAGGCCAGGAAAAACAGGGGCCAGGAGGACTGGTCAATGGTTGAAAGCTTGTCACAAGTGTATGAGAGGCAAAGGCAGTTAGAGTAGAGAAGGGATCAGTATGACAATAATAGTTAGAAATGATCACTCTAGGCAAGAACTGAGTATTGAAAGAAGGCAAAGATATATACATGATGTGGACATGGAGAGTATCATGCTGAGTGAAATGAATCAGAAGGAAAGGGACAGATGTAGAATGGACCAAACATGATGACCTCTCAGTGTCTGTGTTGCAAGCTATAATGCCCAAAAGTAGAGAGAGTATGGGGAATATTGTCTGCCTTAGAGGCAGGGTGAGGGTGGGAAAAGGGGGGTATACCCAGGATATTGGTGGTGGGGAATGTGCACTGGTGGAGGGATGGGTGTTTGATCATTGTGAGATTGTAACCCAAACATGAAAGCTTGTAACTATCTCACAGTGATTCAATAAAATTAAAAAAAAAGAAAAACATCAATGTGTAGTGATGACTAAAAAAAAGAATAAGTGGCCGAGATGTGACCCCGAGGGCCGCACGTGCGTGCGGTCCCTCCGCAGCTGCACGAGCGTGAATCCAGACCCCGCTGAACCAATTTCAACATGGGCAGCTACTTGCAGAATGTCTCCAGCCTGAGAACTAAGCCTCGACCCCATGCTTGCCCAGGAGGGGAAAGGTATTTCTCTCTCTCTCGCCTGTCCCTTCCCGGGGATGAAGGGCGTGGGGACCGCCATATTATGACAACCACAGATGGGGTTTACAAGCTTGCAATGATCCAATATCCGGAAGAATCTCCCTGGACTTAGTTGTTAAAGTACAGAAATCCAAAACCGCGCGGCCTCATTTCTCTTCACAACAGGTCTGACTCTAGTGGAGTGCTCCTAATAATAATGGTGAGGTTTGTGCTGAAATATTGAATGTAACCAAAGTAAATAGAAAGTACAGTGAAATTTATCAGTTACAAGGGGGCGTGGGGGGTGCGGGGGTGGGCGGGATGGGAGGTATACTGTGGGGTTTTTTTTCGGTGGTGGGATATGGGCACTGGTGAAGGGATGGTTGTTTCAGCATCGTATGACTAAGACTTAAGCCTGAAAGCATTGTAATTTTCCACATGGTGATTCAATAAAATAAAATTCTTATTTTAAAAAAAGAATAACTGCATTCACTTGTGATATATTATATATATAATAGAAAAAGAATATCCATTGTCCGGATAAGCAGGAGTTAGGAGGACTGGTCAATGGTTGGAACTAACCACAAGTGTGATGGGGTGAGGGTGCTGAGGGTAGATAATATAGAGAAGAGACCGCTATGACAATAATAGCTGGGAATGATAATTTTGGACAAGATCTGAGGGTTCAAAGTAGGTAAGGGATATTCTTGATAACCTTTCAGTATCAATATTGCAAATCACAATGCCCAAAAGAAGAGAGGGGGTGATGATGGGAGGGAACCTGGGGACACTGGTGCTGGGAATTGTACACTGGTGGAGGGATGGGTATTGGAATACTGTATAACTGCAATCCATCATGAATGGCTTTGTAATGCTCTAAAAAAATAAATAGTAAAAAAGATGAGGGAAAAAAAGGAAAAAAAAGATATAAACATGATAACATTTCAGTATCTGTACTGCAAACTATAATGCTCAAAAAGAATGAGAGGGAGAGTGAGAGAGTGGGAGAGAGAGAGAGAGCGAGACAATGAGCGAGAGGGAGAGCTAGAGAAAGAGAGAGAGCATAGTGCCTTCTACAGAGACAGGCAGGGGTGGGTGCAGGGAGGGGGGAAACTGGGGACACTGGTGGTGGGAAATGTACACTGGTGAAGGGATGGGTCAAAACCCCAACCATAAACAAACTTGTAACTGTATATCTCACTGTGATTCAATAAAAATTTTTAAAAAAGAATTATATATGCCATGAACTCTAAATATATCTATCAAATGTTATAGAGATTATGAATTAATTTATAATAATGTTACCTAAATAAAAATAATATTCTATATAAAACAAATAGTCTTGTGGTACTTCACAACAGGGATGTGTGCTGGGAAACACACTGCTAGGCGATTTCACGGTGGGATGAGCTTCCTAGAGTATAACAACATAGGACTAGATGGTGTGGCCGGCTGGGCTGTATGGCCTATTGGAGCTTCCGGGATATGTGGTTCTGTTGGTGACTGTCACATCAGTAAGTGATGAGGGATGCCACGTGCAGCAGCTTCATATCCATCTTCCAAGAAGGGACACATAGGTGGTTTGCATGTCTGCAGGTCACCACTTTTCTTTTATTGGGACATCAGGTTGTCTTTTTCTCCTTTTAGCTTATAAACCTGGTTTCAATAAGCATTGTTGCAGGGACCAGGGATGTGGTTCAGATGAGAACACTCGTCAAGCTCGTGAGAGACTCTGAGTTCGATCTCCAGTTCCCTAAGCTTCACTGGGTTGGGCCCTGGTAGTCCCCAAGCATGGCCACAACAGAGTAATAAACTGGGCGGACATAGCTGAGAACAGCCTCATTGCTGGGAAGAAAAATGCATATGAATATATAAAACATTCAATATTAGGTCTTGGTGTTGTCAAAGAAACCGTTCGGCATGGTATTGTGGAATGACGTGAATGCACAAACTAGATTATTGTACGCTTATCATGTGATGAGTGATACCACTTATTTTTCTTTCTTTCCCATTGTATTTTTACCAACAGTTTTGCAATTTGCTAGGCAAAAGTTGTACTACAAACGGCAACAGTTTTTATTTTGTGATTACCAGTGGGATTAAATTCTCTGATATGTTTTTAGATCATAGGCAATGAGCTCCCTGGGAATTGATGTTTTATTTACATTGATTTGATTGTCTTTAAGTTTTCTTAGTGAAATTTAAGAGCTTTTTTAAAAAATATTAAGACTATTAGTTTAAATATGAAGGGTACAATTAGTCCTTCATTATATGTTCAAAATGCTATCTTTTGGTCTTAAGCAGAGTCTTTAGACATCAAGAAAAAGTTGTAATTTTTATTAAATAAAAATTTTAAAGTTTTTTTTAATCCTTATATAAGTCAGAAGGGTTCAGGGTTTGGAGGCCAGAGCAATAGTATAGCGGGTAGGGTACATGCCTTGCATGTGGCTGACCCAGGTTTGATGCCTGGCATGCTATATGGTCCCCTGAACAATGCCAGGAGTGATTCCTGAGTGAAGAGTCAGGAGAGTAACTTCTGAGCATAGCAAGGTGTGTCCCTTGCCCAAAAAAATTGATTTAGGGTCTTATTCCTCACCATGTCATTTAAAAATTTTACTCAGGTATTTTTTGTTTGTTTTGGGGCCACATCTGACAGTGCTCAGAGATTACTCCTTGCTCTGCACTCAGAGATCACATCTGGGGTGCTTGGGGGACCATATGGGATGACGGAGATGGAAACCGGACCAGCCACATGCCAGGCAAATGCCATACCCACTGTACTATCACATTGGCCGCACTTTAGGTATTTTTGTAGATACGTTTTCCTATATTTTATTTTTCTTATATACTTATTATTTTTGTATGGACATACATTATGACAGGGAAATATAATTTTAATTTTCTTCTATAATGGCAGTAATAATTCCAACGATTATTGTCCAACCATTCTTCATTGATCTTTTTGGTTTGTCTTTTGGTTTGTCACTGATCTTTTTGGTTTGTCTTTTGACACCACACATCCAGAGGTGTTCAGGGCTTACTCCTGGCTCAGTGCTCAGGGATCAGTCCTGGGAGTACTTGGAGATGGAACCCTGGATATTTCTAAAAAATTAAGAAATATCACTTCTATTATGAAATTATTAAGAATTTTAATACAGATTGGATAGCAAATGGCTCCCAAGTGATGGGGAAGAATTTAGCACCTATTAGGATGATTTTTGTGTGTGTGTGGTGGGAGGGGGATATTCCAAGGCAGTGATCACAGGAACCTGGGGTCACCCCTGGCAGGAGTTGGCCCGTCTGTCTCACTATTCTTCACAGTATAGTGCTCAGGCCCAGAGGTGCTGGGGGCCATCAGGGCCAGAGCGACTAAACTCCAGTGCTTTGTGCTCTCTCCTTGGTCTGATGAAGACGATGGTTTTCTGTTAGCACAAAGCGAGGCAACACATTCCCAAATATTTGCCATCCTTTTGTTTCTGCAACTCTTCACACTTTAAAAATTAAACGACATCTTTTCCCCTCAAAATCTTTCTATTGCGATTTGACCCTGTTTGCCTTACAAAGATCATCCAAACAACACTGCCTCCGCTTGCCTCACAAAGGTCACCCAAATAACGACAGTACTGACAGTCTGGTATGGAGCCCTCTTTCTTCAGGTCCAGAACGCTGGGGGCGTGTCCTGGCCACATCTCCGCCCTCTGTCTTGAACTCTACTGTAACCCGTACTGCATCACCTCCCGGAGGGTCAACTGCTCTCCTCCAGAACCTGGGTTTGACAAAGCAGGGGTTGGCACTTCCTTACCCATTATCTGCAAGCAGCAAATGGCTCCCAAAGTGTGGCATGGGAGCGGAGTCTCAGGGGGGTCTTGTGGGGAGGGGGCTGTGGGGTGAGGGAGAGCCAAGGCTGTGGGGCTGCAAACTATTCAGTGAGAGGAATATCTCCTGTGCCTGTTTGTGAAGTGAACTGGGGGCTTTGTGCAAAATCTCATCTGTGCAAGTTTCACTGCCACAAAACAATCAACCCTGCTATTTCTGTCCTTGCTCCTTCCACACACAACCTCAGGAAATACTTGCTATCTAGCTTTAAATACTTTAAAGATCAGATAGCACATCTTGTTCCATCAAATAATTTATATTTTGTAACTGAAAGATGGAATGTTTCATATATAGCCTCTTTCTCCTTCAAGCATGTGTAATTCGAATTCATGAAAGTTTTGCAAATGCTCCTTTTCAAACTCCGTGGTGCAGAAGTTTCCACGGTTGCTTTATCTTCCTTCTCTTGTTTTCTAGGATGCGTCTTGGAGTCTAGAGACCTCAACCTGTATCATTCTTGTTCTATGGCATCTAGAACCACCATTTCCTCCTCTTTCATCCAAATGCTTCTTTCTTTACAACACAACCCCTCTTTTTGCTGCCTGTGGGTTCAGGGACCGACGGCCTACGTAGGGTACAGAAGTCCAGTTTATGTGGATGTTCCTCCACACGCACATCTCCAGCAAGCATTTGTTTTCCTGAAATGATCACTGGTTTGACTAAGGAAGCTGCGCGCGGCACCTCCCTCTCCAACACCCAGTTCCTGGCTCCCTATCTGTGCGAGTCTCAGGATCTTGTTCCCTGTGCTGTCCTCTACACCCTCCCTGAATCCCCATGCCGCCATCCCACATGTCCGCGACAGCTCCTCCACCTCGCCTCCCTCTCCGTTTTTTTTGGAAGGGCTCCAATGTAATATGTCTTCTGGTATTTCCCCTGGCACATCTCTCCTCATATTTCCATTCCCACATAATATCTCAGAGCTTTGTGCCCTTCACAGTGGCTGCCCTCGGTCCTCCTCCTTCCTCCCCCTTTTACCACCTGATTTCCAAAGGGCACCTATTCCTTGCTCCCCCCTTTCCCTCTCTCCCAGAAGCCCCTTTCAAATCTCACAACTGGGTATGTCCCAAGAAACACATCTTTAGACAGCTTTGTTCTTGTGCGACAAACCCACACCTTGATGCCCTGGGCTGACACCACACACCAGCTCTGTGGACCCTCTGCCCTTGCCCCAAACATTGGCTGGAAATAACCCAAAATAGAACCGGGTGTGCTTCAGCCTGCCCAGACACAGTCCAGCTTGCAAACGGCTTTGGATCAACCTGAGGTCTTTATGCTGGGCCTGTTTCTCCTGCTTCTCCCCGCCCCACCCTGTGTTCCTGCTCCCACAAGGCAGCACAGGAGGGCAGGGTGGAGAGATGTGAGTTTCCCTATACTGGGACGTGCTGCTCTTTCTCCTTTGAATTCTGGTTCTTTCATATAGCCAGTCCTCAAAAGTTAAGCAGAGGGTGTGATTTTTGTCCAGTCATTTCCCTCTTGATGTTCTATATTGTTTTTGGAGAAGATACTAGAAGTGGGGGGTACTGAGTTGCTCCCCATGATTTCAGATACCCGAACAGTCGCCCACCCTGTTCTTTTAAATGATAACAGTTGCCGTAAGTGGACCTTTCATAGACCAGGTACTTCAAATAATAGCAAAACTGGTGAGCAGGGTCCTTTAGAGAGATCAGTGACACCCAGGGGACTGTGTGCTACTAGTAGAGCTTGGACAAGGGCCAGCTGCATGCAAGGCTGTGCCTTCACAACCAAACTTATTAGTTCCACTGTGTAGAGAAGAAAGCAGATGCTCAGGCAGACCAAGGCAACCTGCCTGCAGTGACAGAGCTGCCAAGGTACAAAGGCAGGATTTGAATCCAGTTCCAAAGTCATTCTTTTCCCTGCAGACTCCTGAGTTTATGGTGCTAAAGTGGTTCTGAGATATGGGGACACAGGACTATGACTCTCTGAGTAGGTGTGAGGTTTCCAGCCCTCTCTCCCTCCATGCCAGCACCCAGGGACAGGAAGAGGCAGAACAGAGACAGTTCATCTGGGGTCCGTCTTCCCTCTGTGACTGTGCCTCACCTTCTGGTCTGCTCCTTTCAGAAAGCGGTTCTCTGCATCTAGGCAGCCCCCTCTTCTGGACTGGTGAGGGTGGGCCGAGACCCAAGAGGGGTTAGAAGAGTCTCCAAGGGGGAGAAGCCGAGGTCTGCCAACCTCTTTACTGAGCTTGATCAACCAGAGCACCATCTATGTAAGGATTCATTCAAGGGCCTAAACCTGGCTCGGAGGACTCCTCCAATATGGCTTCCAGTTGGAAGAAAATGCAAAGGACAGGGGAGCATATGCCACTCTGATATGACATGAGCAAACTCACCTCTATCAGGACCATTATAATCAAACACTATAAGTAGCAAATTAAATAGAAAAGAAGGGAATAGATGAGAGAATCTACAGATGGAGAGAGGCTTAAGAGTCCTAAACAAAAATGGGCAAACTTGACCAGGGATAAAATTCTAGGTTCTCGAGTGCATGCCTGTCAGGTGGACGTTCCGTTTAATCCTCAGCACTGCATGGTCCTTGGAGCATATCTGGGTGGGACTCGGTGGCCCCCAGCATGACTGGGCTCGAACAGGGCCACATGGCAGGGCCAAGCATTGAACCTCTGCCCTATACCACCCAGTACAAGAGTCACCTGGACAAAGCCTGGGTCCCCCAAGACTCTATTTGGAGGCCCTAAAAATGAGCAAGACTAACTTATAAGGTCCAGGATGTGAACTTGGGCAGTGATATTATAAATCAGTTCAAGACAGTGATTTTTGTTAAGTGTCGGGGGAGCGGGGAGTGAGCAGAGTGTGGGAGAGAGCAAGGGGCTCCCGAGGGCCGGCGGACCCTCATGAGCTCTCTACATGCTGTGGGATTTGCAAGAAAGGGAGCTATGAGATAAGAGTCCAGGACGTGCAGAAGGAAACGTTTAAACTGAGATGAGGGTGCCAGGCAGTTGCTTGTGCCAACTCCCGAGTGTGGCTACACAGTCACTGATGGTGGGTTAAGTCCTGGGGAAATGCATCCTTAGGTGATTCTGCTGTTGTGTGAGGGTCATAGGGGTTAACTCCATCCTGGATGGGAACACCAATACCCACTGAGGCAACATGAGAGCCTTGAGGGACCACCACGGTTTGCACCATTTGTCCTTGATCCTTAAGTGAGGCAGGACAATCTCTCATCTCCATCAGTTCCACTGAGGTTCACTAAGTGCTTCTTGTTCCAGGCAGAGGCCCTGGGGTGCTCTGGGTGACTGCGGTGTCCAGTGGGCCCAGGGCACCATGACAAAGCTCAGAACTGCCCCAGAAAAATGTGATTCCTGCTTCTCCAGATGATGTATAATTCTGACACTATGCCTTCATGGCACTGGGTTCAAAAATATTATGTTTAGTAGCTGCAACTTGGTCAGCATGTGGTAGTGAAGTATCATTACCAACAATCATTAGACTTTAACACATCATTATATCATACCATACGGAGTGAGGTTAATCAGAAGGAAAGACAGAGGCAGAATGATTTCACTCATATGTGGGACTTATCATACGGAGTGAGGTTAATCAGAAGGAAAAATAGAGGCAGAATGACCTCATTTATATGTGGGACTTAAAGATACATAGCAAGGGAGCAACAAAGGGCCAATGGGAGAGTTGATCCAATACAATTGAATTGAGGGTGAGGTTTAAAAGGGCCATCCCTGGGGAGGGAGGATGGTGCAATGGTGATGGGTGTCATGTTGGAATTATGTGCATGGGAAACTACTAATAACAGTATTGTAAATAATAATAAGAATTAAAAGAAGCTTGATGCAAATTAAAAAACAAGCAACCCCCGTGCCCTGCCCCCGACACACACACCAATGTTAAAGGCTCTTTTGCTTAAGAACAACAATTTTTCACACAATTCAAAGCAGAAATAGTACTTCCATCATTTCTGACAAATGTGAACTATTATTTCAGGGTTAAAAACTAGTTTTTGGAGGGAAAGGCTAACTGGGGATCCAGTGCAGAGCGTCATATGTGGGAGGTATGTGCTCTACTGACATTACTTAAAAATTTTCAGTGAGGCCATAGAGGAGAAGGGAAAGATAACTTTTTAAGAAACATCTTCTGCTGCCAGGGACCAGGGAAATAGCGCCAAGACCAGTGGCTGCCCACCAGGAAGAATGGATGGGCTATCCCCACCCTTGCCAACATGAGAACGGCCACTAGAGAGGTAAACAGTGAGCTGACATCAGTGTTGGTTTAGTTCTCAACAAAACCTATAACTTCGTATCCAGAATAACAACATGGAATTCAAGACAGTTTTGAGTCTTTTCAAAATGCTTTTTTTGTGTGTGTGTTTGTGGTGGTAGTCCAAAGCAGTGTTCAGGGGAGTCCTGGGGAGACTCCCAGAGATACTCAGCCAGTTGGGCCAAGAATATGGAGCTGCAAGGGCCCTGCAATGTTGGGGGGTGGCATCCAGGAGAACCAGGTAGTACTGGGGTTTGGAGCTCAGGTCATGTAAAACATGTATCACTGACCCTGATCCTCAAAAGCCATTTTCAAATCACTCATTGTCAGTCTAGAAAAGTGCGATCTCTTTGCCCAATAGGCCATTTTATGGAATTATAATACTGAATGGTGTCTTGTAAATAAAGTTATTTCTACTATCTAAAAGTTTTGTTTTCCAAATCTGTAAAACTTAAGGATGCTCTATTATTTCTAAATTTCTTTTTCATCTTTCTACTTTTTTTTTTTTTTTTTTTTTGCTTTTTGGGTCACACCCGGCAATGCACAGGGATCATTCCTGGCTCATGCACTCAGGAATTACCCCTGGCGGTGCTCAGGGGACCATATGGGATGCTGGGATTCAAACCCGTGTCGGCCGCGTGCAAGGCAAACGCCCTACCCGCTGTGCTATCATTCCAGCCCCTCATCTTTCTACTTTCTGTATTGTCTATTTATGATTTTCATCATTGTGATTGAGCCTTGTGTGCTTTTATGTATATATCTGTAAAATAAATATTTCCCCCTAAGATTGGTAGCGAGTTGAGATAGACTTCTAAGATCTCAGGGAAAGGACAAAATGAGAGGTTACTGAGCCTGCCTGAGAAATCGGTGATTAACAGGATTTTGTGATCTTGATTGTGATCGAAGATTGGTAGCAGAGTCTCTTGCCCCTGCACCTGGCTGTCTTCACCAGGGTCCCTCATAAGGGGGTGGGTTGAGCTTCCCTCCCTGCCCTGAGCAGAGCCCCGGCAGCTGAAGATCTCTGGAACCCAGCCACAGCCATGCTCAAGTCCCCTCTCCACACACTAAGATGAGCCTCACGATTGAAGGAACCGGCAGAGGAACCCAGGTGTGCGGGACCCAGGGTGAGATCTCCAAGCCTGCTCAGATTAGGACTGGGCCTCCTCCACCCAGACCCCCCATTTTCCAGTAGCTAAGGCAGTCACACCCACAAACTTCCCACAGCCACCATGTTATCCCATCAACAGCCAACATCCAGACACTATAAAACAAAGCTCCCAGAAGCACGTGGCTGCATTTGCGGCAGTGCGACCTCTTATACCTAGTTCTTCTTCTCAGAGAACCTGGCAAGGTACCGAGAGCATCCTGCCCACATGGCAGAGCCTGGCAAGCTCTCTGTGGTGTACTCAATATGCCAAATACAGTAACAATGATGGGTCTCATTCCCCTTACCCTGAAACAGCCCCCAGTGTGGCACCACTGGGAAGAACGAGTAAAGAGAGGCTGCTAAAATCTCAGGGCTAGGACAAATGGAGACGTTACAGACGCCTGCTCGAGTAAACTGACGATCAACGGGATGACAGTGATACAGTGATCTAAAAGGGGAGTTTTACATGTTAAATCTTACCCACATCAGCATTTCCAAGATGGTAGCAGGAAAGAGTGTCACCTGCAGCTACCTTAGGGCCACTTCCTCCACCACTGGTTCTCCTGCTACTTCTCCAGGGTCCATGTCAGAACTACCCACGAGCTCAGCATCTCCCGGGCCAATCCTTCCAGCACAGAGGAGTGACTGAGCATTGGCCAGTTGGAAAGCTTGGCTTTGAGCTGAGTTCATCACTGCTGCTCCTGGCACTCCCAGCTCCCAGGGCTGAATCCCAGTTGGGTCAATGAGCAAACTCTCCAGTGGATGAATATGCATCCTGCCATAAAGTACAGCCTTGTCGGCTTAATTCTGCTTGGCACCAGCAAAGGAGAAAAGCCGTTCTGAAGGGCTTGGAAGGATGGCCTGGCAGCATAATTCTAATACAATGACCTCATCATCACTGCAATTCTTGAAACCTATACAGGGATTCAATTTAGCATCATGGAAAATCAAAATTAGATTCAAATGTTCTCTTACTTGCGCATATGGACTTGTGTCTCTTTTATTAGTTTGTGCCTGAATGTTCTGGAACATTCATTTGTGTATATTAATGTTCTGGTATATGGTTACCCTTAAACTAATGGTATGGGAAACTGGGCTTTGGTCACTTAAATAAAGAGTGCACCCTTGTGATTTCTCATTACTTTGGGGTCTTCTTAGCCCTTCTGAGAGGCTCAATATTTAATTGCAGCTGCACAGACGCTTGATCACTAGAGGCTTTCAGTTGCACAGAGGGAACTTTGAGAAGCGTGGTCTTTTGTTTTGGACATGCTATGTCTTGTGTGTATGGATTTATTACCCTTGGGGAAGACAGCAGCCAGGTATCCCATCCACTTGGGAATCTCTACGGGGTGATCCAATGAGAGAGGAAAGAATTGCCTATCTTCCACACTCTAGGAGAAAAAGAAAGTCTTCCCAGGGCCTGGGATTTTGCTGATGAGGATGATTAAGATCAAAGAGAGATGAAGCAACTTGAGTGAGATCATGCATTCAGTAAGTGAACCACTAGAACTTACTTCAGCTCTGCAGTCCAAGCGGCCTCTTAAGAATGAGTTAACACCTTAGTGCTGATTGTCCCTAACCAGGTGATAAGAAACAATGGAACATTCACTGTGGGAAGCCAAGCTGATAAAGAAAGCCTATTAGTTCACTAGAAAGGTGTTTATTTATCAGGATTTCATTGAGGTGTGAATGGGCAGAGCTTCAGAGCATGGCTCCCAGCTCCTGGCCTGGGTGACAAAGCCTTCCCTGTGTGCTAGACCATAGCCCTGAGAGGCATGGTGGCAGCAGGGAAATGGCTTTTGTCACACGAGAAGCAAAAGACGCTGGGTTTTCTGGAATGGATGTCATGAGTGGAACATGTAAATGCTAAGGACTGAAAATAAGTAAGCGATGGAGCAATTATTCCAAGATATTAACATTTTGCCCCCAAAGAAAGTCTTAAAAAATCACAGGCAGCTCAAAGTATTTTAAGAAAACCCTAAGGGTATTAAGCAGGTACCTTAATACAAAAGCATTATTCTTTTTAATTATAAAGATTTTAATTTCCCTTTCCCCCATTATTCCTACTAATAAGCTTCTCAACTAGGCTGGCCATGATTATGAAAGGAGGGAACAGATTTTATAACCTGGGATAACATTTTTACACATCAGTATTTTACTTTTTGGTTTTATGAATCAAGTGCAATACTATAGTCCTTACAAATTAAGCACAATTCAGAAAATTACGTCAGGATGACTTAATGTAAGAGTGTAAATACACCCATCTTTAGGGTAAAGTCTGGGCTCTATAGATGACTAATTCTACACAAACCCTTAAGGCAAAAAGGAAAATGTTCTCTGCAACTTTTGGGAACTATAGGAAAATTAAGGGTAAAATTCTGGATGGGGCTTAAGACAGGCTGAATTAGAGAGACTTTCCATTAGTCACTAAATTAAAATCACATGCTAAGTGTTTCAGTGCATGCAGAGCATTCAATTGTGAACTTTATGAAGAAAGAGGAAAATACAGATTTATACTCAAGGAACCTTTATTGTTTCCTTTTTTATTGTTTTTTTTTTTTTTGTGCCAGGTCTTATTCCTTGCTTTGCACTCACGGATCAGGATTACTCTTGGCAATGAGCACTCTTGGAAGAATGCCAAGGATCAAACTGGGGTTGACCACATGCAAGTCAAGTACCTTATCCCTTGACTAACTCTCCAACCTCTCAAGGAACTTTTGTTATTAAAGGTGAGATAAATTATTATTTAGATTACATATAGCATATATGAACAAAGCAAGCATTTACCAGGGTTATTACTGAAGTGATAACTACAATCTGAAACAGGCTTGGCTCATGACAGACTCTTAACAAACGTCTGTTGAATGAATAAATTAATAAAATAATGAGTGAGTGAATACATGTAGCCTGTAGGCAACCAAATATTGTTGACTTATGAATGATACAGATGAATTTCTGTATCATGCCATTAAAATTTATATGGAATAAAAAAACTTCCCAAGTAGCCAAGGCAATTTTCAGAAAAAGGATGGGATCTTTTCTTTTCCCCAACTTTAAATTATACTGTAAGGCTATAGTAATCAATACTGTGTAGTATCTGAATATAGACTGACTCTCCCGCCAATGTAACAGATTTAAGAATATAGAGACAGACCCTCAAGGTATACGGAGGTAATCTTTGACAAAGAATCTAGGTGTATGAAGTGAAGCAAGGAAAACCTCTTTAAAAAATGTTGAAGAGTTGGGAAAACTGGTTAGCCATATGCAACAAACCAAATTCAGATCCCTCTCTCACACCATATACCACAGTTAATGCCAATTGTTCTAAAGGTCTCTATACTAGACCTAAATGTATAAATTACATTGAGGAAAACAAGCAGAATTCTCTAAGATATTGATTCTAGATGCATTTAAATGCCATTGGCCAGGAAAAGATAAATGAAAAATAAATAAGTGGGATTGCATTAAATTAAGAAGCTTCTGTACTGCAGAAGAAAGACACTCTACAGACTGGGAGAGACTATTTAATCATTATTTGATCACAATATTGATTCCAACAGCAACAAAAGAGACAAACAATTCAGTCTGGCAAAAGATAAATATCCAAGCTACATAAAGCACTTGCAAAACTTAACAACAAAGCAACAGGACCGGAGCGATATTACAACAGGTAGGGCGCTTGCCTAGCACGCAGCTGACCTAGATTTGAGCCCTGGAACCTATATGGTGTCCCTAAGCACCACCAGGAATGATCCTTGAGCACAGAGTCAGGAATAAGTCCTGAGCACCCCTAGGTGTGACCCCAAACCATATCAAACCAAGTCATACAACAACAGCAAAAACACTGTCTCATCAAAAAATGGGGAGGAGAGCAGAAAGACATACTAACGGCCAGTAGGTATACGAAAAGGTGCTCCTTATTATTTACCACCAGGGAATGCAAATCAAAATGACAATAAAATATTATCTCATGAGGACTGGCACACCTTAACCCTGTACTCTCCAGCCCAACAAAGGAATTTCTATGTGTAGGGAAAGTTGTGACCTTTTCTCTTTGGTATAAGTCCCACAGCTTTGATTCAGTCAATAGGCAGATGGTCTAAATTTTACTACTTCCCTTGTTTACCTGATTCTTGAAGTCATACGAAATGTATTCTCCAAATAAATATAATCAGAAATCAACAGCACAAATATAACCCATTGAGCATGTAAATATCAGCAAAAGACTTATATAATTTGGATTAATTAGTAAATTAAAATTTTACGTAATGAATAGAATATTTCAGTTTTAGAAGAAATTTATTCCTAGAGGTGGATGAAGGTGGTTGCACAATAGAGCAAATGTACTTACTGCAACTCAGTATACACATAAAATGGTGATTTATGTTATATCTAACTTAAAAAAAGTTGGGGAGGATGAGTGAGAGCATATGGAAACTCTGTATTATTACTATTATTTTTTGAAAATCTAACAATATATGAAAGTGAAAGTACAAAAATTGTACATACTCCTTTTACCTGTCACAGCAATTCTCAGAGTGAACTCCCTGAGATGCTTTCTGTGTTCTGTAATATCAAATCTACTCTCTGAATAACATTCAGATGTAGTTTGCCTTTCACTCACTCACTCATCAGTGTTAAAAGCAAGAAAATGTATCAAGAAAATAAGTTTTGGATTCTGCAATGTAACTAATCTTTTGCTGGTTGAGTTTAGTATTAAAGAACGAGATCCACAATCATCTAATCCATGACTAACCACCTTCAGTTTCCAGCTACACACCCACATGGGGCCAGACTGTCTTCATCGACTTCAGTCCAAACTATATGTCTCAATAAAATAAATTCAGAAGGAGATATAAAAACCTGGCATCTTCTATTAAACTAGGTATGAATATACATTTACAAAATTGTGAAGCAATGCCACTCTTCTCAAAAATACCTTGGACAATAGTAAATTTTCCAAAAAATTAAATGAGTTTTAAATTTAATAAACAGTTTTTCATATTCTACTTTAAATTTTGAAAACTGTAACCATCAATAAATTCAATTTATTTTTTTATTTTTTAAAAAATTTTTTATTGAGTCACCATGTGGAAAGTAATAAATTCAATTTATATAAAGAAAGTTTCTTAGCATTTTCAGCAATTTTATTTTTGTTGTTTTGTTTGGGGGAGCCACACTTAGCAGTGCTCAGGGCTTATTTCTGGCTTTGTGCTCAGGGATCACTCCTGGTGGGTTGTGGGAAATTGAACCTAGGTTGGCCAGGTGCAAAACAAGCGTTCCACCCGTTGTCCTATCTCTTTGACTCCGCTTTTCAATAACTTTTAAAAGCCTGTGGAAGAGTGTCCTAAGAGAAAAACTATTTTAGTTCCGATGACTGAGAGAATAACAACAAAAAAAGTTATAGTGACTTTATGAGAAGTGGCAAAAGTCTTAAATATTCTTTTTTTTTTCTTTTTGGGTAACACCCAGCGATGCTCAGGGATTACTCCTGGCTCTGCACTCAGGAATTACTCCTGGTGGTGCTCAGGGGACCATATGGGATGCTGGGAATTGAACGCGGGTCGGCCATGTGCAAGGCAAATGCCCTACCCGCTGTACTATTGCTCCAGCCCCTTAAATATTCTTATTATAAAATTTATATCAAGGTAGACATCTTAAAAAAAACCTTATAAATTCAAAAAAGAAAAACATTTGCATTAGAAACTGGGATCTTATTCAAGAAAATTATTTCTTTCATAGTGCCTTTATCAAAGAAAATAAGCAAAATAAAGTCCAAATAAAGAATACTACAACTAAAATGATAACCAACCAGAGCACTGTGCACCCTTGGGAGGGGGCAGGCCAAGTCCCCACCCTGTCGAATTGCCCACAGCTGCACCCACATCCCACTGCTGCTGCCACATCAATGGCCTGGATCTATGGCTCCACTAAGATTCTCTGAAGACTCATCCCAGTTCTACAGACCCTAGTTTCTGGACCACGTGACACCTTCAAATTCGACAGAACTGAAATTCCAGCAGGAGCACACCAAGTTACATAAGTCACATTGAAACTAACTAAACTCAACAAGCAAAAACAATGACACAGAAGGCTCAAGTAGCAACAACTTGCTTAGTAAATCAGCAAAATCTTAACAACCCCCATGGTGAGATATAACAATTTTCACTGTTACTGTCTCACTGTCGTCTTGTTGTTCATCAATTGCTCGAGCGGGCACCAGTAACATCTCCATTGTGAAACTTGTTGTTACAGTTTTTGGCATATCCAATATGCCATGGGGAGCTTGCCATGCTCTGTTGTGCGAGCGGGATACTCTTGGTAGCTTGCCAGGCTCTCTGAGAGGGGTGAAGGAATCAAACCCGGATCGGTTGTGTGCAAGGCAAATGCCCTACCCGCTGTGCTATAGCTCCAACAATTTTCACAAATTTTCTTTTACTGAAGGGTTTTTGATAATTCCTTTAGTTACTTGGTTGTAATGAGCATATAAAACAAATTATTGTCTGCCTACTAAGGGGACAGGCTGGACAGTTGGGAAAATGAAACAATGGTGGAGGGATGGGTACTCAGGTGGTGGGATTGGTGTAGGAACATCTAAATCCTGTAACAACTGTTTAGGAACACTTTGTGTTTATTTTAATGGTGTTTAAGTAAATTATAAGTATTCCAATGGTGTTTACTTAAACACCATTAAGAACATGGGGTTTAAATAATGTAAAAGAATTGTAAGCGGATATATTTGGATTCACATGTATAATTTAAACAAAAAGTCAATCTGACGTATATGTTTACACATTTGAAACTCTCCATGAAGAAGAAATATTAAAAATTTTATTTAATGGACTTAAGATTAACAAAAAATATAATAGGCTAGTATCTATAGAATATTTCTTTTTAAGTTGTTCCAAAATAATTTCTTCTCCAAAAGATAATAGGGCCGGATGCTTTTCATGAGTGATTTTCCATTAAAATATAAAGGAATGGATAATTGTATAAATATTTCCAGAACACATAAACATTTGGACACTAACTTAACCAAAGTTTTATGGAGGAAGCACAAAATGAAAGCAACAAGGTGTTTCCTTGATGAATACAGATTTTTTTAGAATCCTAACTAAAATACTAGCAAGCAGTATTTTCAGCAAATCTTTCTAAAAATCAGTGAATGCAAGGATGATTTAATATAGGAACAACAATTTAAATATATGCCAAAATGACATTTAAAAACGCATCCCAGTAAAAACATTTTTAAAATTAGAAACAGATATTCTTAATCCGGTAATAAGCATCCAATCATAATTTAAAATATGTATCCACACACATACATCTTTTTTGATAGTGAAAATTCAAGGCATTCACATTAAAGTCACAGATAGGTTAAGGATGTCTGCTACCACCTAATAGTTGTTTTAGAGGAGTTGGTGAATTTATGTAATATATCATGGGAAAAAAAACAGGAGTATGACTAGTGAAAAAGGAGGCGGCAGAATTAACATTATTTCCTTCTGGAAAGACTACACCCTCAAGAAAACTTAAAAATTCATTAAAATTCCTCAGAATTAATGATAGCTAGATAAAGTGGCTGGATAGTTGCATCTATAAAAATCTACAATGTTCCAGATACTGATGATAACAATTTTGAGCAGAGAATGTGAACAGGTTTCATTCTCCATCATCATCATCATCATCATTATAGCACAACAAAATATAATTAGGCACCTTAGGACCAATCTTCACAAGAAATGCAGAGAATCTCATGAAAATAAACAAATAGCTGAAAGGTTGGATATTTTCTCTAGGGCTATTACTCTTAAATTGACCTACAGATCAAATACTCTCTCGGTACCATGCAGATCCCAATACAAGTGGCACCTCCTTTGAATGACTTTCTCTGCTCATCTAACGCAAGTGTCAAACTTGCTCCACTTTCCCTGAATTCTTTGCCTTATAGCACATATTGTCACCTGAAATGATGCTTTTTGCTCTTTCCCCGACTCTGTATCCTACTGGTAGAATATGCGAGGTTTCCTTCCTATGGGGTTGGGGCATGCCTTGTTCTCTGAGGGATTCCTACTGCCCAAGGCATGCTTATTGAAGAGATTTAAGAAATTCTGTGTAAATGCCAATTGAATTTTTCCCTTGAATAGCACAAAGCACTTCCTGAGCTTGCCTACAACATTAACAGGCTAGATTACCTAAGACCTTATTAAAAAGAAGTAAAAGAGACTTGTTATATCAAGCATTAAAATATTTAAAAACTGCAGTAGTTGTGATGTGGAGCAATAGTAGAGCGGGCAGGGAATTTGCCTTGCACATAGCCAACCTGGGTTTGACGCCCAGCATCCCATAGGGTCCCCTGAGAACTGCTAGGAGTGATCTCTGAGTGCAGAGCCAGGAGTAAATACTGAATACTTCCAGGTGTCATCCCCAAACAAAACAAAACAAAACAAAAAATGCAATAGTTTAAATGTGCTTCAGAAATTATTTGGCAGATAAATGAAACTGAGGGAAGAGCCATGAATCAGATCGAGATAGAGACACGCACATAACACGTTCCAGCCTAACATTATATAAATGTCAAAAAATTAGGTTGGAAATTTGGCTGCAATTTAGGGGAAAATCTCTTCTCATTTTGTCCTGTTCTCCAAGTTCAATGTTAAAAAAATGTTAATACTCTCCTTTCCCCCTCCCCAAACTGAGACACAAAGGAGTATATACTGTATCTTCCCATTTATATGGCTTTTAAAAACAGGCAAAACTAGTTTGTAGTGTAAACTGATTAGGGTTCCTCTGAGGGATGGGAGAGGGAGATCCTGGCTGATGGGGGTGCCTGAAGGGGCTTCTGGAATGCCAAAAGAGTTCTATTTCTTGATTTGGGTCCTGGTTAGAGGGATGCTCTAAATTTTTCGCTTTGTGAAAATTCATCAAAGCTGCACAATTTTGAATCACGGACTTTCCCTCTGTACTTATACTTGCTGCTCCTGCAAGAGAAAGTGTATTTCATCAGCAAGCGAGGACTAGGCCAGCAGGTGGCTCTGATCAGTTATAAGGTTTTCTGCACTCAAATGAGCATTTCTTTTTCATGTGTACTTCAAGAAGAGAGGATTAAATTCTCTCTAAATTCTCTCTGTGATGAAAAGACAAAGAAGTTAAATGAACTAAGATGGTCTTTAAGATCTTGAAACAGACGTTCACTTATTCCAGGAGGGGTCAAAGTCCCAGGGGTGTCAGGAGGCTTTACAAGGCTGCTTGGTTGAGGACAGGCTGAATAGTATTGGACTCCTCATATCCACAGCAGACATGGCATTTGCTCTGTGGGTCTCTGAGATGCAGGAGTACATTTTATTTTATTTTATTTTATTTTATTTTTTCCTATTTTTTGGATCACACCTGGCGATGCACAAGTGTTACTCCTGGTTCTATACTCAGGAATTACTCCTGGTGGTGCTCAGGGGACCATATGGGATGCTGGGAATCGAACCTCGGTCGGCCGCGTGCAAGGCAAATGCCCTACCCGCTGTGCTATTGCTCCAGTCCTGAAGTAGTACAGTTTAAAGTTCAAGTGCAACAGAGAAACGTAAGACAGTTCTTTCGCAAAACAAAGAATGTCTAAAAGGCCAAATTTCCTTTTTTGCTCACCCGTTGCAGGTATCAGAAGTTGGTATCACTTGGTAGTGTTTCACGTGAATGAGTTGAAGACCAAGCAGTCTCGACCTAGTTTATTAAGTTTATAAAGCAAATGCCATCATACTTCAATTTCACTATTGGCCTGTGGTAGCTAGACAAAGAGGCCTTTTAATTTTGGAAAGGTATTTATCACTCACTGTTTTAAGCACAAACATATGGCTCTAAACCATATAATCCAAGGCTAGTTTGCAAATAGTAGTAACAAAAATAGCAAAAAGACATTGATACTTGGTAATTTGTGCCAGTCATTGTGCTCATGCTTTCCCAGTAGGCGGGTCTTCCTTATTCCTCTCATGAGGTAGTTCTATCCTCTGAAATAAATATTATTGTAAACTCATCTTCCTGGTAAAATATGACATATGGGCATATGGGGAAGGAGAGACACTGATGGAGGCCAAGATATCTAAGCTCTAACTCTCAAGAGAAAGTAAGGGGGACTCCAAAAGGTGGAAATCACTATGGAAACACAAAAGGTAGGTGATTGCATCTTGGCCCCACCGTTGTTGATCAAGAAATTCTTAAAATAACTATGAAACTACTGTTTTTCTTGAGTGTCACTTCGTTTTCAGAAATATGGTCAACCATATTTACTAAATGTGGCTTAAACCTTAGAGATCTCATCTTGAGGTTGTATTAATTCCCTAGTGTGGTGGCTCAATGATCTAACACATGGCCTAGAGCCAGACTTTGGCTCACAGAGGGGAAGATTTAGATAGTCTTTCATAGATGTTAAAGGACGGTTGGATTTAAGGATAGCTTTAGCCACACTGGACTCATAGATAATGAATTCTTAGTCTTTCCCTCTAATCCAGGTAGAGGACCTGGGAGCCATTAGCAACCCATCGAAAGATGCTCTCTGGAGGTGCAGCCACCCAGAGCACTCTGGGAGAGAAAGTTATTCTTGAAAAGGCAGGCAGGACTGTCAGACCATTTCCATAAAAACCCAAGACCTAGTCCCCACAGTCCACAGCTGTTTCCTGCATTTGAACAAAACATTCATTTCAGGATAAAAAAAGCAGGTGTGGATGCTTTCTATATATCTAAGACAGATGAAACAAATAAAAGCAAAACCAAATCACAGCTTTACTAGTCAAAAGTCAAATTCAACTACAAACAAACAAAACAAAAGTCAAGTCCAAGTACAAACAGTCTTGCATTTGCAGGCAGTGAGGCACTAACTAGAAAGAAAATATGGAACAACAGTGAGCAAAAGTGGGTGTAGCCAAGTCGATTACAGATCCTTCCAGAGTATCTAAAAGCTTTTCAAGGCCCAGCGACTGTGAAAGTGAAAAGCAAGTCCATGTAAACAGATGTAACGACACCAGAGCTTTCCTAAATCAAAGGGAAGCAAGCTGTCAGACACCAGGTGGAAAGTATATATATATATATATATGTATATATATACATACATATATATATAATGCAAAATTAAGTCCAGGAGGCTAAAACAAACAACAGCATTTTTCCAAATCACAAAAAGGTGCACCATCTCTGTGACAGGAAATCTTTGCTTTGCAAAGATGTGGTTGTGAACAGGAAATCTAAAGAATTGGTGTGAAAGTAAAGCTAAGATCTGAGTCCAAATAAAAAACCAAAATGAAGTACAGAGAAAAAGATTTCTAAAAAGAATTTTGTGGGAGATAAAAGATATACCCAATTGTTTTCGTGGGTATATTCATGTACATCTATTAACATAATTGGGAAAAGCAGATAGTCTGTAAATAGCTGAATGTACATGAACATGCTTAATTAAATTAGGCATAATTTAATCAAGCCACACCAACATGGCATCTTGCAATTTGGCAATCCAGAGTAATTGCAAACTATAACTACTCAGCGATCACCTTCTCTTATAAACTAGCGATTCTGAGCAACGTTCCACCATTGCCAGGAGAGTACTCTGGTGAATTTGAGATTTGACTGTTTCCTGGGGCAGCCACTACCTGGCGGCAGGTAATCCCGGAGGAACTAAACCCACCTCAACATCCAATCCTGATGTCTGAGAGCAGACCACTGGTATGTATCAGAACACCTGCTAAAACGCTCTTTTAAAAAACATTCTGCTAGTGAAGAAATGGAGAAATTGAAGCCCTTTGCACTGCAGATGGGATATAAAATGGGGCAGCCACTTTGGAAAACAGTTTGGCAGTGCTTCAAAAAGTCAAACACAGAATTCCCATATGACAAAGTAGTTTCACCCATAGTTATGTGCCTCAAGGAATTGAAGTAGGATTTCACATAGATACCTGTACAGCAGCATTATTCATGATAAACCCAAAGTGGAAAAGATTTCAACTATTCATTGACAGATGAATAGATAAATAAAAACGTGCTTTATAGGTAAGAAGCAATAAAATTTTGACACACCATACAAGATAGAAGAAACTGGGAAATGTGTGAAATAATCCAGGCACAAAAAAGGCAAATGCTACCCTGATTCTACTTGAATGAAGTACCCTGGAATTAGCAAATTCATGAGACAGGAGATAGAATATAGGTTACCATGGGTTGAGATAGGAAAAGGAAATGGGGAACTGCTGTTCATTGGGTTCATATTTTTGAAATGATGATAAAGTTCTCAAAATGAATGGTGCTGATGGTTGCAAGATAGGAATGCATTAGTGCCTCTGAGCTGTGAATTTACATATCATTGAATCAGGAGATACAGCTCAGTGGCAGAGCGCTTGTGTTGCATGTGGGAAACCCTGGGATTGATGACAACAACAACAAAAAACTCCCACAAAAAACCTGAAAGTGAAAACATTTAAATGCGCATGTATTTGGTACAATTTAAAAAGGAGAAAACCACTCTTTGCCTTATTTTTCTAAAATGCTTTCCTCCTTTATATGATTTTAGTTCCAGAACAACTATGCAGAGGCAGGCATCGAAAAATCTACTGAAAAAGATAAAACTATGACAGCCTCATCCAGGGATTCGCCAAGTGAGAGTGGACCACAGGACTTAATTGAATTTGAGAGAATAGTGGGGATAGCAATGGACATCACGGAAGGGCAAGAAGTCTAAGGAATTAGAAACCTTTCACTGAGGGTGGGGAAGGGAGGAATCAGAGGTTCTCCCCAACCTTTCCCTCTGCAACTGGCCGGAGCATATGAGGGGATGTGTAAAACATCGGTCATAAGCAAAGACTGTACCTTTACATGAGTATTAGGACTTGATCACTCACAAACTCTTTAACTTAGCATGTCCCTCCATGACGCTGGGCTCAGCTCAACAATGAACACAGATGCTGACTAGTTTCCCTTTCTGTGAGCATTGTGAGGCACAGGAGGAGGCCCAAGATGCCAACAGCTGAGAGTAACACAACCCAAGTGCCACAAGCAACATCTTCTAATGAAGGCATCTGAGCATAAGTCCCTTTACCCCTGCATGAGCTACACAGCACATGCATGGCACCTGCAGCATTTGATATGCTTTGACTTTTGACTCACAACCATGGCTGGAATTGAAAATACTCAAGAGAAAGGATAGCTAAGGCTGGGCAGTTTGCCTCCCAGGAGTGTACAGCCTAACTGGGAGTGGGGTGGGGAGCACAGGCATGCAAACAAGTGAATTACAAGAAACTATGGCAAGTGCCAAGCTAGTGATCAAAATCCTTTGGGCACCCAGTGGAAAAATTGAATCCTCTTGGCTTTTCCTTTCTGTCTTTGAGCCTTCCTCTATATGTTAAGAAAATAAGAAAGGCTTCTAAATGCTAGACAGGAAGATTACAGAAAAGTGTGTTAAGCAGGAACTTCTGTTGCCAGGACTTCAATCTAGGAGCCTGAGCCAATAAACTGAGTGAAATATTGATGTAAACTGAAGGAGGGTGACATGGGGAACTAAGAATTCAGAAGGAGTTTATAAATGAAAATTTACTGCTATAGATAAAGGTCTTTCTAATAGCACTTTGCATGTTTATTATTATTTTGTAGTCAACACCTGGAAACAGGTAATCCACAAAACTTTGGTACCCAAAGGGGATTTTTTTGTGATTAGTGGGCCAGGGCTCTGGGACTAGAACAGATAATGATGATAGTGATTATAGTGATAGTGATAGTAGGCCAGAGTTTCTCCTCTCAGGACCTACTGATACTGGGGCTGGCTGTGTCCCATGTGGGGTTGCCCTTACATTGCAGGATGTCTGTAACAGCATCACTAGTATCTCCCCATTCTACTTGTCAGATGCTAGAGGCACCCCCTTCTTGCTCAAGTTATAGCAAAGATGTCTACAGATATTACTACACATACTGGAGAGGGGATAGTCCCCACAAGGATATAGAGAAACAGTCTTATAACCCACAAAGGTCTTAAGAATGGGTGATAAATAAATTCTCTTGTGCTCTTCACCAGCCAAATTTCAGGTATTGCAAAGACTCAGGCACTGTCATGTTTAAAATATGCCTTAAATGTCATGCATCTTGTCATTCCAATGTGAAGGCAAGGTCAGAACCACTGACCGTGGTATAAGAAGAAACAGATAAGTGCTCCTAAGATGCTAGACATGCCTCTGACCTGTAAGGCTTCTGCTTAGAAATCTGCTAATAATCTTACATGAGTTCCCTTATATTAGACTTGTTGCTTTCCTCTAGTTGTTTTTAAAGATTTTCTCTTTTTAGTTTATAAACAGAGGGTTTACTGTAAAGTAGAAGGGAAAGAAAAAGAAACCTAGGGGGATCTTAGTACAGAGATAAATTCTGATAATCTCCTTTCCCTTTAATTATTTTCCCTTCCCATGGTGTGTCTTGGGTTTATTTTGTTTGGAATTATTAGAGTTTACTAAATCTGGATGGAAGTCCTTCCTATGCTGGAAGTTCTTAGCTAGTATTTCTTCAACTAAAATTTCCACCCATTTCTCTCTTATCTTATAACCCCTATGGCACTTGTAAGCAGGATCTTACAGGCCAGAGGGAATGGCATGATGTGTACAAAGTATACTCAAAGAAATATATACCCAAAGAAAACAATCTCCAATTAAAAATATTTTGTCATTCAGAATTGAGAGAATGATTAAAAATATTTATTGACAAAAATATTTAAAGGAATTGATGTCTATTAAACTGGTTTGGAAACAAATAACTAAAGGGACCTCTCTAAAATTAAAAAAAACATTTACAAGCAGCAAGACAACAAAGACATAAAATGTGGGGTGGGCATAAGAAATGGAGAATAAAAATGTTGACTGTTAGAATAAACTTGAGATTAAGTTGTGTTATCTATTAAACATATAGATTACGAGCATATACTCTTAGGCAATGTTCATGGCAACCTCAAAATAAAAATACACAGATGAAACGAACAAGAAAAATGGAATAGGCCCCTCTCCCCGCCCCAATGAGGCCCCGAGTGGCCGCCCACGAATGGCTCCTGGCTCCTGAATGGCCATGAAGCACACAAATCAATCTCGGAACCCAGTGGCTTTTGGCAGAAATGCATCTGGACTGAGCATTAAACTACCGTGCCATGCCAACCCGGGTGGGGAAAGGTGTTTGTCCTTTCTGCCTTTCCTCCCTGGCAGCGCAGTGGCCACCACCTTTTCAGAGCCTATTAGACAGCCAGGTATGTGACTGCAGTGACGTGACACACGTGTCCTCATGAGATGGGGGTGGAACTGGTCCCTCTCCCTGTCCCGAGGAGGCCTCAAGTTGCTGCCCATGAATGGATCCTGGCTCCTGAACGGCCATAAACCCAGAACAACACAAATCAATCTCAAAACCCAGAGGCTTTTGACAGAAATCCCTTCAGACTTATTACTAAAATATCAGAAATCCAAAATCGTGTGACCGCTTTGTGGCCGCATGACTTTCTATGCTCTTCATAATCAGCAATAGAAAACAAATAATCTAATGATGCCTTTTCGGCAGGTCTGATTGTTGGGGAAAATTACAAATAATAATGGTGGGTCTTTTGTTGAAATATTGAATGTGATCAAAGTGGAGAGAGAGTAAAGTGGAAATCATCTGCCACATAGGCAGGGGGAGAGGTGGGATGAGGGCTATACTGGGATTCTTGGTGGTGGAAAATGTGCACTGGTGAAGAGATGGGTGTTTGATCATTGTATGACAGAGACTTAAACTGGAAAACTTTGTAACAGTTCTCACAGTGATTCAAATAATAAACATAAAATATTTTAAAAATTAAAAAATGGGATAAAAGCATAATCCAAAAGATAGCTCTTAATATCTCTTAATGTACAAGAGAATGGAATAAGAAAAAGAACAAGACAGAGACAAACTGCACGCCTCCTCCCCAAAGAGAAAGTAAAACAAATATATATCAACAACTTCCCTAAACATCAGGTGGACTGAAATCACCAAAGTATATCGGCAGATTAGAAAACAAAATCCAATTTTATGCTTTCTAGAGGAAAAGATAATCATAGGTTCAAGATAAAAAAATCCTATAAGCAAATGGTACCTACAAGAGAAAAGATAGCTATATTTTCATCAGGTAAAATACATTTCTGACTGAAAAGACAGGGGGTATTATATCATGATAAAGGATCAGCTTGTCAAGAAGAGACAGAACTATGCACCAAATGGAGAAGCATCAAATATATGAATTGACTATTAATGGATCTAACAACAGACATTGGTAGCCATCCAATACTATTAGTGGTCTTCAACATTCTAATATTCAATATTAATCAATGGACAGATTAATCAGACAGACAGTTAATAAGGATAGCATGTAGCACTGTCATAGCACTGTCATTCCATTGTTCATTGATTTGCTCAAGTGGGCGCCAGAAATATCTCCATTGTGAGACTTGGTATTACTGTTTTTGGCATATCAAATACGCCACAGGTAGCTTGCCAGGCTCTGCCATGTGGGCGGGATACTCTCAGTAGCTTGCTGGGCTCTCCGAGAGGGACAGAGGAATTGAACCCGGGTCAGCCATGTGCAAGGCAAATGCCCTATCTGCTGTGCTATCGCTCCAGCCCACATGAATTGATAACAAGGATAAAGCATTAAATCATGAATCATACCAGATGAAGTTAATAAACATTTACAGTTTAATTTTCACCCTTTTCCCACCATGGCCCAAATGTAAAAGCTTTATAAAAATGAACAAAAGATAGATCTGAATAAACGTTTCTCCAGTGAAGACATATGAACAGTCAACAGGAACAAGAGAAAACACTCATCATCACAGACTGTTAAAATAACTATAAAGCACAGTAAGATACCATCTCACAATTGTGAGAATGGCCTGCTTCAAAATAGGCCAGAGACAAAAAGTTTTGGTGAAGGCATGAAGAAAAAGTGCAGCTTTGTGCACTGTTGGTGGGAATTTAAATTATTGTAGCCTTCTATATAAAACAGTAAAGAACTGCAACTGCCTCAAAAAATTTTAAATGAATCTACCCTATGATCCCATAATTCCATTTCTGTTTTAAGAATAGAAATTCTAAAAGATTATATACACGTCTATGCTCACTCAGGAACATTTTACAATAGCCCAGATATGGAAACAACATAAGTGCCCATCAATAGATGACAATAGATGACTCGATATTTTATATCTGTCCCTCCCCTTCTGACTCATTTCACTCAGCACGATACTCTCCATGTTCATCCACCTATAGGCAAATTTCATAACTTCATTTTCCCTAATAGTTGTGAATATTCTACTCTGTAGATGTACCATAGTTTCTTTTTCTTTTTGTTTTTAGTTTCTTTATTCAGTTGTCTCATCACTCTGGACAAGGACTGAGTGTTGAAAGTAGGTAAAGAGATATACATGATAACCTTTCAGTATCCGTATTACAAACAATAATGCCCAAAAGGATAGACAGAGAAGAAAGAGAGAGAGAAAGAGAAGGGGGTGTCTGTCATAGAGACAGGCTGGTGGTAATGGGAGGGAAACTGGGGACATTGGTGCTGGGCAATGTACACTGGTGGAGCGATGGATGTTGGAACATTGTATGACTGAAACCCAATCATGAGCAGCTTTGTAATGCTCTATCTCATGGTTATTCAATTAAAAAATAGATGACTTGATAAAGATGTCTATATACACAATGAACTGTATACACATTCTCTATGACAAGCAGAAACTCACTATTTGTGATAACACTAAGAACTTTATGGTGTGATGCTAAGTGAAATAAGACAGAAGGAGAAAGATAAACTGAATATGCTATTACTGATCTGTAGAATATAAAGAATGAAAGCAACAAAAAACAAACCACTGTATTCTGACCACAGAACTGAAGCTAACAGAGCGGGAGCCTGAGGGGGAGCAAAGTGTAGGGGGGTCCAATGGGCTGTGGTGGAGGGCTTTCCTGTAGGATGTGATGCAACACACACTTGAAGAAGTGTGAGTCTGTACTCCTGAAACATACAGAATGATGTCAACCAATATTACCTAAATATACAAACACTAAAGAGTTAGTCTGTGTAGAAAGAGGAAGAGAGCAAACCGGTAATCTGTCTTACTGTAATTAGAGAATGTCTGAAGCCTGATCTGTGCTTTCTCCCCTACCCTTCCCAATAGTGCTAAATTGCTCTATCTACAACTCCATGTAACATCATTAAAATAAAAAATAAGGGGACTGGAGCTATAGCACAGCGGGTAGGGCATTTGCCTTGCACGCTGCCGACCCTGGTTCGATTCCTAGCATCCCATATGGTCCCCTGAGCACTGCCAGAGGTAATTCCTGAGTGTATGAGCCAGGGATTACCTGTGCATCGCTGGTGTGACCCAAAAACCAAAAAAAATTAATAATGTTTCTTGGAAATGACCTCTCCTGACCATCATAGGTACATTTTATTCTATTTTAAAACAAGTCAGTTTATCCCTGTGACTAAAAATGTTGTCTTAGGAATAAACCTTGCATCCTTCAAGCTTTTTCATTTCACCTCAGCTGGTTTTCTTAACCATTTTAGTCTAACTTTTCTCTTTCAAATAGAAATAATGATTCCAGGGGTCAGAGTGATAGTACAGTGGGTATGGCATTTGCTTTGCATGCGGTCAACCTGGGTTCAATCCCTGGCATCCCATATGGTTCCCCAAGCATGGCCAGGAGTAACTCCTGAGTGCAGAGCCAGGAGTAACCCCTGAGCATCACTGGGTGCGGCCCCCCAAAAAACAAGCAAAATAAATAAATAAAATTAAAAAAGAAATAATGATTCCAACAAGAACAAAATGAAAAGATAAAAACCAAAATTTTTCAGTTGAGTAGGCAAAGTCCTGAAGACTCTGTCAGTGGGATAGAAGTGAAGGCCATCAGGCCATTGCTTTATTAAGCAATTATCGATAAACATTGCAGCTTAGGGATAACGTTGGAGACATCCTTATTATACTCACTATTATGATAGAGGTTCTATGTTTAGTATCCTATCCTCACGCTCCCCTCTAAGTGACAAGGGTTGGTGTCTGGCCCCTGTCTGTCCTGGTCCACGCACACTCCAAGAAAACCTGTCTGATCTGATGAGAAACTGGTGGCTACTCGCTCCATCTGCTCCATCTGTAGGACAGGCCTGCAGAGGATGGAGGTGGAGGGATAGTCCATTGGAGCTGCTTGAATAAAATATATATACATATACACACATATATACATATATACATATACATATATACATATATATATACACACACACATCTATACCTCTTGGAGAGCCCAGCAAGCTACTGAAAGTATTCCGTCCGCATGTGCAAAGCCTGGCAAGCTACCCATGGCATATTCGATATGCCAAAAACAGTAATGATAGCTTTCATTTTCCTGACCATGAAAGAGTCTCAAGTGTTGGGAAAGATGAGTAAGGAGAGGCTGCTAAAATCTCAGGACTTGGAGGAATAGAGACATTACTGGTGCCCGCTCGAGTAAATCAATGAACAACGGGATGACAGTGATACAGAATTCTACAGATCAGTAAGAAAATTAAAAGCAATTAAAAAGCAGAAATTAATAATACAAATTACAAAAACTAGTAATCAGAAAATGTGAATTCAAAGATACATTAAAATTAAATACAGCATAACATTTAGTGTTCTTAATGATGTGGAAAGGACTCTCATTAATTTGGGGTCTGAATTGGTTCACTTGCACTGGAGAAGAATTTGATTTATCTTTTGGAAATGGAATAGTTCATTACATTTATTTATTTATTTTAAGATTATTTATTTTTTAATTAGTGAATCACCGTGAGGGTACAGTTACAGATTTACACATTTTCGTGCGCATGTTTCCCTCATACAATGTTTGAGAACCCATCCCTCCACCAGTGCCCATTCTCTACCACCAATAAACCCAGTATCCCTCCCACCCCACTCTGCCTCTGTGGTAGGGTATTCCCCTCCAAAAAAATAGTTCATTACATTTATAATTCCATGTGATAGAATTCCACAGAGTTCTGTTCTATCTTACAGAACTATCTTATAGGTACAAAAGGACAAAAGCACTTAGATATTGATAGAAGCATTACTTGTAAAAAAAATAAACCCTTTCCCCTAAATCTTCTTCACCCAAAACCTGATCTGTTTTCTAGTCATTAATCCTGTGGGTTTTTTTTTTAATCATGTTATGGGCTTTAGAAGCCTAGTGTTTCTTGGTTGCTCATCCTTATCATTTTCCCCTTGAGAAAAAAGCAAAGGAAAGGCTGCCCAACAACTCTGCACGCACTCTGAACCTTTTTGTATGCACACATCTGGCTGTTCTCAGGGCTTGTTCCTGGCTCTGCACTCAGGGATCAGTCCTGGCAGTACTCAGGGGACCATATAGAGTACCAGAGATCGAACTCAGATTGGGTGAGTGCAAAGCAAGAACTCTCTTCCAAGTTTAAGGCTATTGACAATGTGAAATGTTGGCAGGTAGAAAATGTCCTGTAGAGTCAATTTTTGCTTGCTATGCTTTTATGTCTGGTTTCTTGACTGTAATTTAATGATATTAGTAAGTTGAGCAGGCTATACTACGCCAAACTTTGAGATTTCAGCTAACATAATTTCATAACATCTTAATATTAAGGAAGACACAAGTAATACAAAATGTCAATTTTTAAAATAAGATTAGCTTTAACCTTTTATTTCCAAAGAGCAGAAGTCAGAATAACTCGTGTGCAAAGGAGACTATTTAGTCTATCACAAATACAGGGATTCAGGAGTCTTATCCAGCAAAAAGTAAAGAAGAGGAATCTAGGAAACACCAAATACTCTATGTCTTGGAGACTGCAAACCAATTCAAAGAAGCACAAAAAAGCGGGGTGCTGGAGTCTGCAAACTTTCATTGCTTTAGAACCTAAAATAAAGTTCTGAAACCTGGGCACTATTTAATACCATGGCTTCTCCAGCATTGTTTGGAGAAACAATAAGCATAACAATAAGCATCAGAAAGTGCTAAGCTGGCTTTAGCCCCACAAACTCTGCCAGAACTCAGGCCTTCGGAATTGGAATCTAGCAGTCCTTCCTTCCTTCCTTCCTTCCTTCCTTCCTTCCTTCCTTCCTTCCTTCCTTCCTTCCTTCCTTCCTTCCTTCCTTCCTTCCTTCCTTCCTTCCTTCCTTCCTTCCTTCCTTCCTTCCTTCCTTCCTCCTCCCTTCCTTCCTCCCTCCCTCCCTCCCTCCCTCCCTCCCTCCCTCCCTCCCTCCCTCCCTCCCTCCCTCCCTCCCTTCCTTCCTTCCTTCCTTCCTTCCTTCCTTCCTTCCTTCCTTCCTTCCTTCCTTCCTTCCTTCTCTCTCTCTTTCTCTTTCTTTCTCTCTCTTTCTCTCTCTTTCTCTCTCTCCTTTCTTTCTTTTTTTCTTTCTTTCTTTCTTTCTTTCTTTCTTTCTTTCTTTCTTTCTTTCTTTCTTTCTTTCTTTCTTTCTTCCTTCCTTCCTTCCTTCCTTCCTTCCTTCCTTCCTTCCTTCCTTTCTTTCTTTCTTTCTTTCTTTCTTTCTTTCTTTCTTTCTTTCTTTCTTTCTTTCTTTCGTTAAATTACTATGAGATACAGTTACAACACTTTTATCATTGAATTTCAGTCATAAAATGATGGAGCACCTATCCCTCCACCATTGTACATTTTCCCACCACTAATGTCCCCAGTATACCTCCTGTCACCCCCACCCCAACCTACCTCTGCCTCTATGGCAGACAATTACCTCTCTCCTTTTGGGCATTATGATTTGCAATACAAATACTGGGAGACCAACATGTTTGGTCCTTTATCTACTTTTAGCACATATTTCCCATCCCAAACGATCCCTCCAATCATCATTGAGTTAATGCTTCTTTCTCTATCCCAGCTGCCTTCTGCCCCAGCTCATGAGTAGGCTTCCAATAGCAGGCTGTTCTTAATGACCAAACTAAATGAAGTGTAAACTTTGTCCAGTTGAATGTACTATCACTAGAAGGAGCAAAGATTTTTCATATACATGTATATTTCTTCCATGTCGCTTTTCCCTTTGAAATGTCAACTTTTATACTTTAATTCTGTAATTGTAATTTTTGTTACTCTAATTTTTTTTACGCACGTAAAACTATTATTTAAAAACCAAAAGGCCATGCATGTAAATAATACTTGAAGACCGTGTAAGTACTTTTTAAATATTACACATACAGAATGATTACTATTATTAACTGAGAAGCTAGGGTAAGTCATTGATATATTGAGGGCACTAAAACAAATATTTCTAAATGAAAGAATTAAACCATCTTTTCCAGTGTGGATAATCATGTTTATATGATAATGGTCTTATATATATATATATATTTGTGGGTGTCTTCTCAGTAATGCTTGAATGCCAAGAATAATTCTTCTCCCTGGCAATACTCAGGAGATCATGTGACAGGGGATCAAACTTTTGGTCTCATACATGACAGGGAAACATCCTAATTCTTTAAGTTATCTTCTCAGATCCAAGTGTATGTTTCTATAAAAATCTACTTTATATCTCAATCAACAAGTATTAAGTGAGAGAGATAGATCAACAAGTTGGGTGCTGAGAAAGCAGGAGCCCAGATTCAATACTTAGTGCTGTACAATTCTCAGAGCAGGGGCAGGAGCACTGAGCAGTGAACATGTACAGTTTTTGATCACTGAGCATGGAGCATTGCCTTAGCACTGCCAGGTATGGCTCCAAAACAAAACAAACAAAAAGACAGAAAAATATTCTCAAAATATGATGTAATTCATAGGGAAAGCTTGATGTGCATTACAAATTACCATAGGTAATCCTGGAAAACAATAAAGCAACTGAAAAAAAAAACTTGATGAAGTTGTGCATTTGTGAAAAGCAATGGTACAAATTGGAATTATTCATTTCCTCTGTATTTCCCATTTTGAAGAACAACATGCAAATGGTCATATCAATTATGTATTCCATATCAACATTTCAAGCTACAGTTTCTACAGTCAGAAAATAGAGTTAGAAAACAACGGGAGGCTGAAGAACAGTACAGTGGGTAGGGTGTTTGCTTTGCATGTGGCTGAACAAGGTTTGATCTCTTGCATTCCAGATGGTTCCCTGAGCACTACCAGGAGTAATTCCTGAGTGCAGAGCCAAGAGTAAGCCTGAGCACCACTGGGTATGCTCCAAAGCTGCCCAATCAAAAACCAAACCAAATTAAACAAAAAATAAAACATAATGGGAGAAAAACGAAACTCATCATTACCTGAAAATTTCTGGAGAAAGCCACCACAAGAGGTCTTGGAAATAGCACAATGTGACAAAAAGTCATTGAAGAATTCAAAAACGGTTGGACATATCCATGTTCTAATGGTTTATCCATAGTTTCAGGCGATCATGAAAATTAACTTTCAAAATGCACGAATGTCACAGAACAAAATTTTCAGGATAATGGGATAGGTAAAGAGAACACCTATGGTGAGACCAAGAGCCCCCAGCCACTGTAGTGATTAAAAGTGTGTGAAGTGTGGTATGTGAAGTGTGTCTCAATAAAACTCAGAAGCAAACACAAGAAAAGCAAAGGTATTACACACAGACACCCCTGTTCCTGTTTATCACTTTCTGGAACTGCACCCCGCAATAGCCTGCTCTTCCTTCTGCTCCCCTGTTCTGGCAGGTGGCGTAATGAAATACTGTCCTGGACTCAGGATTTCTCATGCACTCCACTGGCTGCAAAGATATGGCAAGTTATAGGAAGTTGATCCTCAGCATCAGCTTCCCATTGACTTCGACACTCTGACACCTCTTTGTCTTTGTTTGTTTGTTTGTTCCTTTTAAAGGGGAGAAGAATATTTTACTCCATAAATAAAAATTCTAACAAATTCTCTCAGACAAAAGAAAGGGAAGAACCTTTGTCCATGACTAAAGGTAGGGTCTTTGCAGGATCTGTTAACTTTTTGACTCACAAATATTTAGAAAGTCATAATTCTTATTCCTATACTCCAGATGGAAACAAGGGATTCTGAGAAACGTTTTAGATATCTAGTAAATATTCTTCCAGAATGTCTCTTTATATCTTTATTGGGCAACATGAAAAGAGCTTCCTGAATGTGATTATTGCTAGTCAGGGGAAAATTTGCTAAAAACAACACTTCATAAAAAGTGGCATGATTTTTTTCTGGTGCAGTTGAATGCAATCACACTTCAAATAATTCCAGAAAGAACATTTTCCATTGTGGGAGGCAGAATGTTTATGGAGATGTGATCTCTTAATATTACCAGTCCCCCCAAAATAATAAAAGAACAAATGCACAGAGATGAATTTTGCTACTAAAAATAACAGACAACTCATGGGGAAACTAGGCTTAGTGCCACTTAGATGGCTCCTGGATTTTCCAGCACAAATGAAACAGCTTTCCATTTTAATTAGGTTGTCCTAACAGTTGCATCTGCCATCTCTCCTACTTCCAGCCAAGAAAACCAAGGGAAGCTAATTTTGGCCTCAGCTGACAATGACGAAAGGTTGCTGAATTAGGAGTTATCTTCTGGGGGTGATCCTGATTTATGACATTTGCAAAAGCCACAAACTTTTAAATTTTTTGGCCATTGACTGCTGCATAGCTAAGGGTTTTCCAGAACTCAAAGTTCTAAGAACTGTTCCTGAGTACGATCTCTTGTAAGAAGCCGGCTTGCAATAGACTGCCTGGGTTTAAATCCCAGCTCCAGGAAGTTGGCAAAATTGATAATATCTCAATGTTTGTATTTCTACCCGCAAAATGGGATTAGGACAAGCTTCAATCCTTTAGGGATGTTGAGAGGATCCAATGATTTAATACATCAAAGCATTAAGAATGTTGCCTGGAACACAATTTGTGCTAATGAAGCTGTAAAATAGACAATTAGAAAATAAAATGAATATCTATCATGGGGATAGAGAGATAATATAGTGGGTGAGGTGTTTGTCTTGTATGTAGCCAAACCAAGTTCGAGTCCTGGCACCACCTACAGTCCCCAGGCACCACCAGGAATGTTCCCTGAGCACAGAGCCAGCCATAAGCATGGCTGGACGTGGCTCCCAAATGGGAACAAAACAAAACAAATAAGTGACTTTAATGAAAGTGGTTTCTTATTTTTTTTTGGGGGGGGTCACACCTGGCTCTGCACAGGGGTTACTCCTGGCTCTGAACTCAGGAATTATCCCTGGCGGTGCTCAGGGGACCATATGAGATGCTGGGAATTGAACCCGGGTTGGTCGCGTGCAAGGCAAATGCCCTACCCGCTGTGCTATCGCTCCAGCCCCTGGTTTCTTATTTTGTTAACCGATTTTGCACAAATGAATTAGCAAACATTAATCTCTGTAACATTTGCTTCACATAAAATGTAACCTAGAAAGAAATAAAAATGAACAAAGATGTCCTTTTCTAGGAAAATTGCTTTAAAATGGCTTCATAAGATTGATGAGAGGTTGTCTAAAATGACCATTGAAGGTTCTGCCGAGTTCAGAAAGGACACACTTATTGTTCTGGGAAGACGAAGCAGAAGGAAGTGAAAGATGGTTTTGCTCGAGTCTCCCAGGGAGTGAAAGTCCAGAAAGGATCATCAAACTCAAACTTAAACTCGTTGCCTAAACTCAACAGAACAAACACAAGTGAGTCTCTTGATGCTTGAAGAAGCCTCCCTGTTCCCCAAATTACAGATTTTTATCACCTTGAAAAAGCAAAGACGATTTAAATATGCAGATAGTAAATGTTTACGTTCAAGAGGGATTTTTTTTTACTTTGCCCATGCAAACTTCTCGTTCAAGTGGGGTACCAGGTAATGCATTAACATTCTCAATGGCACCTCTTCTGTGTTCTAGTGTCCCAAGACCTTTGGACATGACTGTGCTTGTCTCAGGATCCCAGAAGATCAGGTAGCAGCAAATGGTTTTCTATGGAAAAAGATTGAGCTCACCCAAGTAGTTGTTGCTCTTGTGCATCTCGGTTATGTTGATTTTTGTGGCTCCTTGTGGAATCTCGACAACACGGTGGTAGCCCAGGCTGGTGAGGGCATGCTTAAACACACCCGATACAACCTGGCAGCCTGTGTTATCACCTCCACACACTCCACATTTGTCCACGACCTTGTCAGACCCCAGGTAGTCATCACAGCCAATGCTCTGCAAAGAGGTGAAAACAAAAGATGGTTGCAGTTATGGCAGGAGCATGAAAGAGGGGGAAGGAAGGGTTGACAAAGGTTTGTTGGGGGTGGGGATTTCAGCTAACTTCTTCCTGTCCCCAACCAGCTCATTCCTTTTTATTTTTTTTAAAAAAATTATTTTGTTTAGATTCATAAACCACTAGCAGGACTCACAAAGAAAGAGAGCGAGAGAACCCTAATAAACTGAATCAGAAATGAAAAGGGAGACATCACAACAGAAACCAAAGAAATTCAAAAAATCACCAGAGACTACTTTGAAAGTTTGTATGCCATGAAACAAGAGAATCTAGAAGAAATGGATAAATTCCTGGATTCCTATAATCTCCCAAAGTTGAACCAAGAAGATCTGGAATACCTGAATAGACCTATTAATATCAAAGAAATTGAAACTGTAATCAAAAGTCTTCCCAAAAACAAAAGCCCAGGTCCAGATGGATTCACTAGCGAATTCTTCCAAACAGAGGACCTATTGCCAGTTCTTCTGAAGCTTTTTCTGGAAATTGAAGAAACAGAAACTCTCTCAAATAGTTTCTATGAGGCACGTATCTCCCTAATACCAAAAGCAAACAAGAACACCACAAAAAAAGAAAACTACAGGCTGATATCCCTGATGAACACGGATGCAAAGATCCTCAACAAAATATTAGCAAATAGAATCCAACAACTCATCAAAAAGATCACACACCACGACCAAGTGTGATTCATCCCAGGGATGCAAGGATGGTTTAACATTAGAAAATCAATGAACATAATCCATCATATCAACAAAAGAAAAGATAAAAACTATATAATCATATCAATAGATGCAGAGAAAGCATTTGACAAGATCCAGCACCCGTTTATGATGAAAACTCTCACCAAAATGGGTATAGAAGGGACTTTTCTCAATATAGTAAAAGCCATTTATCACAAGCCTATGGCAAGTATCATCCTCAATGGGGAAAATCTAAGAGCCTTCCCTCTAGGATCAGGGATGAGACAAGGATGCCCACTCTCACCACTTCTGTTCAATATAGTACTTGCAATAGCAGTTAGTCAAGAAAAAGATACGAAGGGCACTCAGGTAGGAAAGGAAGAAATCAAGCTCTTACTATACTCAGATGATATGGTACTATATTTATTTATTTATTTATTTATTTTTATTTTTATTTTTTTTTTGCTTTTTGGGTCACACCCAGCGATGCTCAGGGGTTACTCCTGGCTTTGCACTCAGGAGTTACTCCTGGCGGTGCTTGGGGGACCATATGGGATGCCGGGGATCGAACCCGGGTCGGCCGAGTGCAAGGCAAAACGCCCTACCCGCTGTGCTATCACTCCGGCCCCATGGTACTATATTTAGAGAACCCTAAAACCTCTACCAAGAAACTCCTAGAAACAATAGACTTGTATAGTAAAGTTGCAGGGTATAAAATCAATACCCAAAATCCACGGCTTTCCTATATGCAAACAAGAAGAGAGAAGAAAGTGACATGAAAAAAAGCAATCCCCTTCACAACTATGCCTCAGCAAATCAAGTACCTCAGAATCAGCTTAACTAAGGAGGTAAAGGACCTGTACAAAGAAAACTACAAAACTCTACTTCAAGAAATAAAAGAGAACATGAGGAAATGGAAAGATATCTCTTGCTCATGGATTGGGAGAATTATCAAATGGCAATACTCCTCAAAGCATTGTACAAATTCAATGCGATCCCTATAAAGATACCCATGACATTCTTCAAAAAAATGGAGCCAACACTCCTGAAACTCATATGGAACAATAAGCCCCCACAAATAGCTAAAGCAATTCTTGGAAAAGGAAGATGGGAGGCATCACTTTCCCCAACCTCAAACTGTACTACAAAGTGGTAGTAATTAAAACATCATGGTACTGGAACAAAGGCAGAGCCTCAGACCAATGGAACAGGATTGAATATCCTTACACACGCCCTCAAATATATGATCATCTAATCTTTGATAAGGGAGCAAGAAATGAGAAGTGGAGCAAGGAAATCCTCTTGAACAAATGGTGCTGGCAACACTGGACAGCTACATGCAAAAAAAAAAAAAAAAAGGGCTCAGACCTCTACCTAACACCATGCACAAAAGTCAGATCAAAATGGATTAAAGACTTCAACATCAGACCAGAATCCATCAGGTACATTGAAGACAAGGTCAGCAAAACCCTCCATGACATTGAAGCTAAAGGTATCTTTAAAGGTGACACACCATTGTCCAAGCAAGTGGAAACAGAGATAAACAAATGGGACCACCTTAAACTGAGAAGCTTCTGCACCTCAAAAGATAGAGTGACCAGAATACAAAGACAGTCTATAGAATGTGAAAGGATATTCACCCAATACTCATCTGATAAGGGGTTGATATCAAGGACTTGCAAGACACTGGTTGAACTCCACAAAAAAAAATGTTGAACTCCATCAGAAAATGGGGCGATGAACAGAAACTTTCTCAAAGAAGAAATTCGAATGGCCAAAAGACACATGAAAAAATGCTCATCATCACTAATCATCAGGAAGATGCAGATCAAAACAACAATGAAATATCATCTCACACCACAGAGACTGGCCCACATCCAAAAGAACAAAAGTAACCGGTATTGGCACGGATGTGGGAAGAAATAGACTCTCCTTCACTGCTGGTGGGAATGCCGACTGGTTCAGCCTTTTTGGAAAACAGTATGGACTGTTTTCTCAAAAAATTATAAATTGAGCTCCCATTTGACCCAGCAATACCACTTCTGGAATTATTTCCGGAGATGCAAAAAAGTATAGTAGAATGACGTCTGCATTTGTATGTTCATTGCAGCACTTTTTTCAATAGCAAGAATCTGGATAAAACCCAATTGCCCAAGAACAGATGACTGGTTAAAGAAACTTTGGTACATCTACACAATGGAATACTATGCAGCTGTTAGAAAAGATGAAGTCATGAAATTTGCACATAGGTGGATCAACATTGAAAGTATCATGTTAAGTGAAATGAGTCAGAAAGACATAGAAAGATTGCACTCATCTGTGAAATATGAAGTCACAGAATGGGAGACTAACACCCAAGAATAGTAGAGATAAGGACCAGGAGGATTACTCCACAGCTTAGAAGCCGGCCTCACATGCTGGGGGAAAAGGCAGTTCAGATAGAAAAAGAACCAAGTAAAGGATGCTAGGAGGGCCAATTTGGGATGGGAGATGCGGACTGAAAGTAGATTATATACTGGACATGATGGCCACTTAATACCTCTATTGCAAACCACAACACCCAAAAGGAGAGAGAGAGAAAAAGGTGGGGTGGGGATGGGGGGACGGGTGGGGGGTGATTGGAGGGATGCTGGGACCATTGGTGGTGGAAAATGGGCACTGGTGGAGGGATGGGTACTCGATCATTGTATGACTTAAATGCAAGCACGAAAGGTTGTAAGTCTGTAACTGTACCTCACGGTGATTCACTAATAAAAAATTTAAAAAATATATTTTGCTTTTATAAAGTTGTTCACAAAAATTTGCTACACTTAATATTCCAACACCAATCACACCACCATTACACCTACCTACCACCATATTTCAAATGTTTCCATGGAAATATGACCTCCAAACCCTGCCCCCAAAGCTGGACCTAAATAATTTATTTTGTATTGCTTGTTATGAATAACCCAATAAAAATGATCCAAAAATATTTCCTTAGAGGAAAGTATGTGAAGATTGTTGTATTTACCCTGGCATCATTGAAGCCCTGGTATAAGAAAATACTAACATGTTGTTAAAAGTTGAGCCTTCTGAGCATATCTATCTACATAACTATATTTCTTGGGAGATATATAAAAACTGTATTTTTTTCTCCCAAGTTGGGTTGAATTCTACTTTACACCCCATCAAATATGGTGTGCTACTCTTGTACATCAGTGGTGTAGACTATGAGATGTTGTGTGGCTGAGAATGTGACCACGCGGTTGGTCCAGGAATTCTAAACTTTTAAATACTGTTATACAGCTGAGGTTAATTAATTAATTAATTATTGTTACAGGATGATGACTTAGGAGTTTAGAGGTATCTCTGTGGTATATTGTTCTGTGTTGCTCTCTTCTGAGAGATTTATTTGGGAGTTTCTGGGTTATGGCCGTTAATGACCAGCTCATTCTTGATATTCAAGGATATCTTTGCAGCCCTTGGGCAAAGGCTTCTTTTCTAAGTTCTGAGTAAAGTGATTTCTTTCTTTTGGGGTTACATCTTTCAGTGCTCAGGACTAACTCCTGGCTTTGTGCTCAGGCGTCACTCCTGATGGGGCTTAGGGGATCAAATGGGATGCCAGGGATTGAACCTATGTCTTTTGCATGGAAGACAAATGCCTTGCCTGCTTTGCTATCTCTCTAGTCCCTGAAATCATTTTTAGTGATGCATGGACCCACAGACAGATACAAACAATATAAAGAAAATATGAATTTGGTTGTGGCCAATGATCAGGAAAAAAATAACGCAGGGCAAAGGACCAGGGAAAATGTGGGAACTGGTAAGTTATTTGCACGAGTTGAGCAACTATATGTAAACCCCCTTTCCTGTTGGATTCTGAGAAGAGAGAGGCTCAATGGGCAGGATTTTTTTAAATTAATTTTTTCTTCTAGATTTTTATTAAGAAACCATGATTTACAAAGTTTTTCATAATATTTTTTTTTTCAGGCATACAATGTTCCAACACCAGTCCCACAGCCAATGTCCCCAAGGTCCCTCCTAGCCTACACACAAGGCAGGCATATAACAAATTAATTTTATCTTACTTGCACCAACACAGCTTAAACAAATGACAAGTGGAATTATCAGAAAATAAATCAATAAAAATAAATTTGTGACGATTGATTATAATATGATTTTAAACTATGTAAATAAAGAAATTCAAATAACTTAATCCAATATAGTATTTGGGCAGGGGGCTTCATAGAGAGAATCCTCTGCAATCATGTCCCTAACATTGGGCCCTTGCTCTTAAAGTTGTTTTTTTTCTCTTGAATTTTCTGTTCTAATGAACAGGTGGCAAATTACTTAGTCAAGTAGTCACCAAAAGGAGTGTGCTCAGTGGACACGAGAGAAAGCTGTTGGAGATCTAGTCACCAAGGCTCTGAGTAGCAGAACTTGATTCCCCAAAAACACTTTCCCTGGGAGAGAAGAGGATCAGGAATCAAGGGCTAAGTATATCAGTAAATGTGGATGATGTTTGTTGAAATAAAAGGGTGCTCTTCGCACCGGCAAACCTCATCATCCAAGGAACTGATGAGGAACTTCAGGGAACTTGGGCTTTCCTGCATTTCTTTCATGATTCACCTCAAGATCTTTTTGCTTTATCTTCACCCACCCATTCCGTATTTCTCTTGGGGCAAGTTAGTCTCAGAACAGACTGGAGTGAGCTCCATTGAACCCTTTTGTACTCAAGGTCATTCCACTAGACTCACCGTCACACTTTCTGAATGCAGAATCGGGTACCTGGTGTGAGCACAGGATAACTGACACTTCCAAAGCAGATAGGGATGAGTAGATTGTATTTTGGATAATGAAATAGCAGCAGAATGATGTGATTATTTCACTGGTTTGTATGAATAAGGAAAGTTTCTTGAAATTAGATTTTTTTTTAACTTGGGGCACATGTTTTCTGGCATGCAGGCCTGTTTTGGTTCTTGAATTCTAAGAGCAATCATCCGACCACATCTCAGGGGGAAGTAGTCAGCAATCATTCAAAGTCTTCTCTTGACTGTGTAAAACAATCCTGGGTCTGTTCATGTGGGTCAGAGCCTACAGACAGAGGAAAATCAAAAGGCATTCATTCTTTCCCTCCCACTTCATGTTGAGTGACACCTTTCTGCAAGCACTCTGCCTGCATTATTACTTCCATATTCCTGAGTGTACATTAGTCCACCAATAATAATTGGTCTCTCTTCACCAATAGCTTCTCTGTAAGACATTATTTCTGACAATCACAGAACATCATCACAATATGTCTGTCCACATCCAATTAGCCTTTCAAAACATGCCACACTTGCTAAGTACTTCTCCCCACCTTAAATACTCCTTACCTCTTCCTCATGTATATTCACTGTATCACTGTCATCCTGTTCATCAATTTACTCGAGTGGACATCAACAATGTCTCCATTTGTCCTGGCCCTGAGATTGTAGCAGCCTCTCCTTACTCATTTTTTCCAATGATTGGAGGCTCTTTTCAGGGTCAGGTGACTGAGACCTGCTATTGTTACTGTATTTGGCATATCGAATATGCCACGGGGAGCTTGCCTCATGTATATTATAGCATAAAAATAAGAAAAATGTTTTTTTATGTGTAACTTATATCCCCTCTACTCCTAGCTAGCTGTTTCTCTTGTTTTGAAACACACAAACAAAAAAAATTCATCATTAGTAGAACTCTTGGAAAAGAGACTCCACATTGTCAAAGCAAGAGTCTAATTGAATTAAGGAGATACTATCATTCTGATCATGAGTAGAGAAGATAGTTAGAAAAGCTGATCTGCCATCTTTTTTCACTCCTACCCTGTCTAGTATTTCCTCTGTTCCTCTCAGAGAGCCCGGCAAGCTACCCGAGAGTATCCCACCCGCATGGCAGAGCCTGGCAAGCTACCCGTGATGTACTTGATATGCCAAAAACAGTAACAAATGGTGGTCCTCATTCCTCTGGCCCTGAAAGAGCCCCAAATACACCACTAACATGTGACAGGAATGAATGGAGACATTACTGGCATCCGCTCAAGTAAATTGATGAACGGGATGACAGTGATACAGTGATAGAGTGGTACTCTGTCTAGCTCTAGCAACATCTCATTCTCTTCCCCCTCTCACCTATTGTCCATTGATTCTCCCTTCAGATAAGGGTGGGAAATTTCAGCTTTTCTATCTGTGGGATCATCAAATGTGGAAAACATGGAAGGTACTTGACAATGCTGCTAAAAAAGTCCCTGGGTTTTGTTATCATTCTCTTCATATGGTGTTTTCAACTATTTCATCCGTTGTTGAATCCATTTGCACTCAAGCAAATCTCATTATTCTGCAACCTCTCTGATCTCTCCCTGTTTCTATAACATGATCTGTTACTTCTCACAGATCATCTCTTTTCCATTTGGAGGGATTTGGAAACATTTCCAGCACTAAGAAGAGGCTAAGGTTACCAGAGAGAGGAGACCCGATAATGGTGCCTTCATCCCACTGCCCCAACAGCCATGAGCGGAAGAGAACCAACAGCTGCTTCCTCACCAACCTTTAGCTTTTTGTTGTTGTTGCTTACTATGGATTGCATTGAAAAGAGATATCTCTTGCTGTTACAGAGACACTTGGACAATGACCAGGCATCCTTTCACTGATTTCTGTAGCGTGTTGTAGGAAAGTTTTGCACACTGCCAGCCATCACAGGAAAAGTTGCTCAAGACTTGCCCCTGATTATGTGCCAAAATGAGCCTAAATGAAATTTCCTGTGGGAAATGTGCAATCTGGATGGCATCTCTGGTGAGGAGTTTCACAGGGAGGCGGCTTCGGGTACATCAGGGCAGGGCAGGGCAGATGGTGCCAGGAGCACAGAGAGGGGCTCTGCGTTCCTAACGAGAAGCACATGTTTCTGTGGGGGCTCAGTCAACACATGAGAGACCTCCACTGGCTGGCTGGATGACACCCACAGGTAAAACAATGAGCCTTCAGAATCCCGCTGTCACAGCAGGGTGGAAGAACGTTATTATTAAAATAATAGGCGTTAACACCACTTCAGTCATATTTATGGTGAGCTAACTTGTAGAAATACATATGGAGTCCAAAACTTCTGTATTTTTTTCTTTCAACAGAATGTTAAAAGAAATCCTTTGCATATGATAAATATTCCCTTCTTATTTCTGTTAGGAATGTAGATCAATTCCACCTTCCTGGAAAGCAATTTAGCAGTATATACCATTTGACTCAGTAATACTTTTTCTAGGAATTTGTGCAAAGGAAATTACAAGAAATGAGGCCAACAATTTTTGTATGAAGGAGATCATCAGAGATTATTATTAATAAAAATATTGAAATTACCCTAAATGCCCAACATAGGGAAGCAGTTAAACAATACATAGAAATTCCCTAAGAAATACCACATGAAACTTTTTCTGTTAGTCTCCTTAAAACATAGCACTTATGACTGCACAATCACTTTTTTTTTTTGGGTAACACCTGGGGATGCACAGGGGTTGCTCCTGGCTCTGCACTCAGGAATCACCCCTGGAGGTGCTCAGGGGACCATATGGGGTGCTGGGAATCGAACCCGGGTCGGCCGCATGCAAGGCAAAAACCCTACCCGCTGTGCTATCACTCCAGCCCCTGCACAATCACTTCTTAATAAAATTTATTAAATGTTTCCTAGGCTAGTCCCTACTATGTGCCAGTACCTTGTTGGGTAGGAGAAGATATGATAGAAAACACAGGTCCTACTTAAAATCTAAATCAGGAAGTCAAATCTGGACCACTTTCTCTTTTTATAAATAAAGATTTATTGGAACACAAAAAGCCCATTTGTTTTCTTAATTTCTCTGAGTTTTACTTTTTTCTTGATTGTTTGGGGCCACACCCAGCTGTGCTCAGGGATTATTCCTTGCTCTGTGCTCAGGGATCACTCCTGGCAGTCATCCTTATGAGGTGCAGGGATGGAACTCTGGCTGCATGAAAGGCATACACTCCACTATGGCTGTATCATATGATTGCTCCAGGCCCTCTCTGGCTGTGTTTATGGTTACAGCAGCAGGGCTGAGAAGCTGTAAAAGATAACAAGGCCCACAACATCTAAATTTTTTATGATATAGTAGCTAAGAGAAGAAAACTGCCACCCTTTTGTCTAACTTAAAAGGCTGACACAATCTCATTATTGATTTGGGAAGTTGACATTGGAAGGATCTAAGCAGAGTCTGGGGCATCAGGTCAGTGTTTCCCTGATTGCTATTGTAAACCAAATAAAGTTAGTTTACTAGTTAATAGTAAATGAACAAGCATTTATTCATTGTAAATGAGTGATTACTGGGATTGGAGAGATAGATTAAATGGCAGAGCACATGTCTGGCATGCACAAGGCCCCTGACACTACAGCCCCCTCAGCCAAGAACTTTGGCTTGCACTAGGCTGAGTTTTGCCAGATGTAGCCCCTCTATAGAAACTAGTATTTCCCTCTAGTCACCCCATCCTGCCTCAAATATGCCCACTTTATTTGTCTCAGTGCCCCACAGCTATAACAGAAGGCAGGGTTGTCATCTTCTACCACGGTAATGCTCAAATCTTTAGGGCATAAATAAAGCATGCTTTTAAAATAAAAACTCATGTCCAAGCACAGAAGAGCAGTATAAAGGAAGAGGCCAGCAGAGTTGCTCTGGCAGAAGAAGGACTGGCCAGGAATGAAGTTCAGCCTCTCTGTCCTCCTCATCGATATTTCTCAACTGTGCCTCTGTTGACATTTGGAATGGTGGGGGAACTCTTGGTTGTGGGGGCCCTGTCTTCTGCACTGTGGGATGGAGACCACATCTGCCCTTCTACCCACAAATGCCTTCCCCCTTGCTATAGTGAATGAAAATATATCTACATAATGCCAGAGTAGGATTGGCAAAGGGGAAAAAATGACGCTAGTTGAGAATTATTGTTCTTGCTCTTCTGCAGATCCCCAGAAAATTTTTAAACAATGGTAATTCCAATACAAATTATTTCAGTTCTGCCTTGGGGCAGGGGTTGGGGTTCAGGATGGAAACTTCTGAAATATGGTGGTGGGAAGATGTAATGATGGTGGAATTGGTGCTCGAATATTAAATGTAATGTAATATTAAATGTAATCAAATATTGTGAACTACTTAATAAAATAAAAATTTTATAAAACAATGGTAATTCCACAGAAATATAAAAATAGTGCACTAGAGAGATAGTGCAGTGGGTAAGGCACTTGCCTTGCAAGAAGTCAACTTCAGTTTGATCCCTGGCACCACAAAGGAACCCATAAGCATCACCAGGAGTGATCCCAAGCACAGGGCCTGAACGCCACTAGGCATAGCCTAATCCCTCTGCCCAAACGGGACTTTGGAGATGTGGAAGTCTAGTGAGCAGCTAGTCTTATTAGAATATAGATTTTATCCTGAGAATCTAATCTAAGCATACTTCCTTATCCAGGTTTTAAAAATATTCTACATTGCCATCAAAGTAACAAGAGTCTTCTTCTTTTCTTTGGCTCTTTGGGTCACACCCAGCGATTCACAGGGGTTACTCCTGGCTCTGAACTCAGGAATTACTCCTGGCAGTGCTCGGGGGAACATATGGGATGCTGGGAATTGAACCCGGGTTGGCTGTGTGCCAAGGCAAACACCCTACCCATTGTGCTATCATTCCAGCCCCACAATGAGAGTCTTCTAATGCCTCTAACTCCCGCCTTTGACCTAACTGCAGATGAGCAAAGTTGTGTGCTGGAGTGAGCACAGGGCCTCTCAGTTCATCTGCTAAATAGAGAGCTGGATGGAGGACTCCAGAGATGAAAGTCCTAAGACCAATTTGCTCCTTCAACTGGGTCATCTCTAAGGTCTTTTCTGGGGCCAAGTTGAAAAAAAGAACTGAAGCTTTAATGGGAAGAATCTTTCCATGTCTAAAGTCAGAGGAATTTGCTTTCCGTGGACAAAATTAAATTGGAAACAGGGATCAGTGGGAAACAAACTGACAGTGTCATTCATTTGAAGAGAAGAAATGGCGTGGAATGAAAGGGGTTTGGTTTACTTAATGAAGACAATTGTGAAGCGAGCGATCTGGTTTTCATCAGCTCACGGTTGCTGCTTTGCAGAACCTCATTCGATCTCAGTGGAGAACAGCACCTCAGCACAGACTCTTCTGGAAGAAATGCTGGAGCACTTGTGTGATAAAATTGGGTGAGAATCAACTGGAGGAGTGTTTACAAGTCTGCAGACAGGAATCCTGAGAGGGAAACATTTCCGGTGCCAGAATGGCCTCCACACTCCTTCCTACCAGGGGTGTCTTTCTCTGGCCTGGGGTGTGGTGGGGTGCTGGTGGTATTTAACTCTCAAATTCTGAGGCTTCACTTTTATATTCTGTCTGCCTGACAGATTCACTGGGAAGGAACAGTATGGGATGAACTGAACTAAGGCAATGATAATACTCTGTTATAAAAGTAAGGTGGCTGTTCCACAGTTTTGTACAGAATAGTGGAAACATATGAACTTCAATTCTACCTTTAACATGTAAGACTGAATTATGATTTCTCTGTGTAAAGGGATTCTAATTTTTAAAAATTGTTTTGGGCCACAATAGGAGAGGCTCAGGGCTGACTCCTGGCTCTGCACTCGAAGATTACTCCTGGAGGGACTTGGGGGACCACAGGTGATGCAAGGGATAAAACTCGGGGTTGGCTGCATGCAGGCAAGTGCTCTACCCACTGCTCTATCTCTCCGGCCCCATAAAGGAATTCCATTTTAGACAGAATCTATTTAAATGTCTGCTCAGTTTGATTCTTCAGTTCTGTAGGATTGTAGGAGGCATTGGCATTAGAAAAAAACCCATATGGAATGAACCTGTCAGAGGTTGTGGGTTGGGGCTGCCACATTATGACTAGGAAGAGCAGTCTTGGACAGTGTAGATCCATGAACTTTGTCTTGTAGATCTAAGACAAAGTTTGGAAACTAAAGCTAAACTATGAGCAAAAAGGCAACAGCAAGCTGGGTGTGATGAAGTTTGTGCCAGGTCAGACTGCTGGCCCACAGGCCTGTTTTAGTCCCTGGGGGCATTGAGAACGAGAAGGGCCTCAGGGACTGGCAGTGAATTTAGCCACCAGCAGACAAAGGCAATCACCCACTTGCTTCCCATCATTTCCTTGACAAATATCCTGGCTTCAAATACACTTGTGTGTGTTTTCACTAAGGGTGGCACCCCTAAGCTTCCCTAGAGTGGCATTCCAGCAGATGCTCAGGGAAAAGATCTGGCGACAAAATATTTGAAGGAATGAATGATCCTGAGAAAACACAGGAAAGGCAGACTCAGCAATTCAGATGGTGACTGCATATTTATGGTGCTCTGATGTCCTGTCCGAATTTCTGCCAAGTTATGATTTTCATGCCTCTGTGTGTATATGTAGAATAAAAAAAAGGGAATGGGATAGGCAGGAATTTTATTCCCAGAATGTTTAAGAAAAAGTATGAAAGTGAGTCTTAATTCTGTGGGTTTGATATACTTTTAAGTTCACCCAGGATGATCTCTGGAAGATGTCACCAGGTGGTGGTGAAGAGGAGATGAGGATGGATAAGAACTCTCTCAAAGCTGGAGAGTTTGAATCCCAAAACTCTGAAAAGGGGAAGCGTCACACAAAATTACTGCTTTCAGAAGATGTTCAGCAGACGAGCCAGTGAACTGGAAAACCTCCAGAAGATCAGAGAATGAGAAGCACACACAGAGTTGCCTTAAGATGGGCCCAGAGAGTTAAACTGAGGGGAAGGACCGGGTTACAGAAAAGTAGAACAAGGGAAAAGACCAGAGAATGAAAGATGGGGGTCACCCAAAGGTAAAGTAAGGAATGTCCACCCAGGTGTCTGGCCTGAGGACCCTGGACCGCAGTACTGCCTACTTGAGACCATCTCAGAGCTGAGGTTCCCAAACTTATTTGGTCCATCACCCCTTTTTTTTCATAAAAACAAGCAAAACAGATCATTCAGCAGCCCTCTGGAAATCTACCTTAAGTGAACAAATAGAACTCAACATTTCACTCTTCAACACAATTTTACCTGAAGTTTCTATCCCACCCCCCAACGTCCCCTTTACCCATTCCCTCTCAACACTGTCTTAGACTCAAGGTTTGAGTGATCCGACAACCACCCCATTGAACTCAGTTCTTTGAATTCTCTCTCTCTCTCTGTTTCTGTATCTCTCTCTCCCTCATTCACTGGAACTTTCCTATAGAATCAGAAACACCTTTGTTTTGGCTTTATTGGAGGAGAATCCATATAATACACATTTTACACCCCTCTATTTTTATTTATCATTTTGTGCTCAAAAATGAAAAGCAGTACTTGACTTTTTCTTGCTCTCTGATAATGGCAGTGTGGTCTGTGGAGCAGCCACAGCGTCACGGGGAGGAGGAGGGTGAGCTTGGGAGTCATTCTGGACCTTCCCCTGGCTCACGGCTCAGGGCCCATCTTTGAACAGCATCCTCGGAATTCCAAGGCAAGGCAGGATGATTTGCCTTTTAAGTTACCTTTTGTTTATTCCATGTTCTTTTTATTTTCCCTCAAGTTCCACACCCACGCCCCCAACCCCATACCCATTAAAACACGCGCGCGCGCGCACACACACACACACACACACACACACACACACACACACACACACACACACACACACACCCTACAAGACTTTAATATCTTGAGTTACAAAGGAAATAGCTATTTGAAAAGATTCTGAGGCTCTTCAGTGAATGAGGCCAGATGCCAGGGTCTAGCATTCTTTGAGCACTAGCAGGAAAAGCCCAGGAATCCTAACTTCACCGAAAACAACCAAGTATGAGGAGAGCACATGATTTCTTCAAGGTAGCACAGAGAGAATTTCATTTATTTAACATCTTCCCCCACCCTCCCATTTCTATTGAGGTACTGTGATTTACAATACTGTTAATGATAGTTTCACGCAGGGTTCCAAGACCACACCCATCACCAGAGTACTCGCTTCCCTCCACCAATGTTCTAAGGACCCCTCCCATCCTCCTGCTTCCCCCCTCACTGTGCTCAGGGCTTACTCTGAGGGACCCCTCTGCACTTAGGGGCCCCTATGCATTCATGGCAGTGCTCAGGGGACCATAAGGAGTTTTGCGAATAGAATGTGTGTTTGTCACATGCAAGGCAAGTGTACCATCTCTCTGGCTGGTAAGTGCAGTTGGAGAGCAGGACAGAGCAGGAAAGGAGAAAGAAGCAGAAGACTGAGGCCACAAAGAAGTTGGGAGTATTTGGAAGAACTGCTACAAACTGACCTCGAATCTCAAATTCAGCTGCTCTGATTTACTTGCTCTGTCCTCAGTGCTCCAGTCTTCAATCAATTCTACTCAGATGTTACCCTGGTTCCTCTGCCATTAGAATGTATGCTCTAGGTTCCTTTTACCTCCTTTCCACGTTCATAATCTGAACTAAAACCGTCTCCTCTACGTCACCACCTCTTCAAAACTCTTTGCCCCAGACATAAGGAGGTTTGCTTGTGAATATTTCTCTCCCCTTACCACCTGCAGCAACATCATACTGTCCAGAGCCTGTGTCACTTTCCCTGTAAAATGAAGGCATTAAAGCCTCACCTCAAGTCTCTCCTGAGGAGTTAGGAGGACAAGCAGATGAAGGTGTCTGGGTCAGAGCCAGCTGGGTATAGGGGCTGGAATGTTGGGTCTTTTCCTTCTGCTCAAGTTTTCTCTGCCTCTAGCAACCTGTCCTTGGGCATGACCGCTGGCATCATTTTCCTCACACATGGCACACACAGTTCCACATGAACAGAGGAAGCTGGTATGCTTGTCTAGCCCTTTCTGTTGATACAGGACTCTCCAGGGGTTTTGAAATCAAAGTTGTCACAAGTCAACGGCATTGGTTAATTACAGAAATATGCATTTCTGCAGGTGATCAAATTTTCCAGAGAGATTTTCTTATGACTTTTTTACTTGTCTATTTTTTTATTTTTAAAATTGTGCTTTCTTGTGTAATTCCACTTTGTCTTGGAGACCAGCTAAGGCAGTATTTTCCAACATGTTCATACCACCCTTGGGGGCACTACAAAAGAACTCTATGTGCAACTGGGCAATTAGTTGGGGCGGGGCAACACCTTCTGTTTGTTTAAAGAAGGAAGATTTTACAGGGGCACCAAGTTGCTTTTTTCCCCTGAAATGAGTCTGTGGACCAAATATGCTGAGGAACAACTGAGTTACGGCAAATCTTCAATGTTATAAAGTGGTTATGCTCATTTTAGACATAAAGTAAGAAAGGTTGGAGGTTTTAGGTTGGAATGTGTAGCCAGGGTATTCTGGAGCATTATTTTAGAGAAATTACAGGAAAAAACAGGAGATTCAAGCATCTCCTAGGGAGTCGGACAATACAAAGTTCATGTGCCATGGGATGGTCACCGCAGATAGACAAAGCTCACCATATGAGAGGCTCCTTCCATAAGTTATCCTACTTAACTATCTTCACTGTCCCCATTAGATCAAAACTCAGAGAAGGCAATATGTCAAAATCATACAGATCTTTGATGGTGGGCTTAAAGGGCCCTTGGCCTCAAATAAAGATGCATATTAGCCAAGGGCCAGAATGCTAATAAATCAAATCAAATCAGCTAAATAAAGACAATTCTAACTTATTATCTGTATTTCCAGGGTTTCTCTCTGGCCTCCTCAAGACCTGCTTCATGGATTCTATTAAATTCTGAGGCTTCCTCTCCCATCCTATAGTAATGCTTTTGGCATTCCCATAGCTTCTCTTTATTCTCTTGCCCCTTGAAATTCCATGTTGTTTATTTCTTATCATACAATATTCAGTCACACAAATGAATAAATAATAACACTATTCTGCCTTTCATAACCAATTCCAAGCTCCCAAATGATTTGCTAAAATAATATGTGTTCTTGGGAGTTGAAACTATTAATTTACCAATATAAAAAATATTTATGACTACAATATGCCCCTGGCCTGATTCCACCATCTCAGGACAGACCTCACCGAGACATAATCTGCTGAAAATTCTGGTATGCAGGTTTTGTGACTGAAATCTTCAGGCTTTCTCGGGGTTGGGGTGGGTTACCTCCCCCCACTTCCCTGTACTTCTGAAGCCTCAGCAGTCACATCTGCACCCCAAAGTGGCCACCCAATTGAAAAGATACTCCAGTCTTACCATCTCAATAAAAATACAAAATGCCCTGAATGAACACCATGACCTCTTATTGCCTGTATTGCAAACCATAATTCATAAAAGGAAAAGAAGAGCAAGAAGGAAAGTGCCTCCTAGAGAGGGAGGTTGGGGGTAGTAGGTGAGGGGTTGGGGATGGTGGTAGGGAAACGGGGGACATTGGTGGTGGGAGATGTGCACTGGTGGAGGGATGAGTACTGAATCATTGTATGACTGAAACTGAAACCCAATTATGAACAGCTTTATAATGGTCTATCTCACAGATATGCAACAAAAAAATTTTTTTAAAAGTCATACGGAATTCATGCCACTTTAATCAGTATAGTCAACGGCTGAATAAATGCAGTACTCTTATATTAAAAAAATTATGACTACAAAGTAAAAAAACCCACGAGATTCCCTGGGAGAGACCCTGAGGCCATATGAGAACTTAATCTGTTGGGGGCTAGAATGACCAAGCAATAAAAATAAAAGTGTTATTTCTTCTTATTCCTGCTTTTAACCATGGATGCATACAATATAAATTTTCATTTCAATAAGAAATAAAGACATTGTGTTCTATGCATGCACAAAATGAAAACCTTTGGCTGGTCTATCTAAGCATGAAGGTGCCTTCAGCCTTCTTTTGAAGAATGGCTAGGAACAGGGTTATCTGTCAGACTCAGTGTGCTCTGAAACAAGTCAGATGGCAGCCAGATGAATAATTCTCACAAGCAACTTCCCTTTTCTTGCCACTTAAAAGTGAAAGGTAGAGCAATGGCAGATAGGAGAGCCACACATGGCTTCCAAGTGACCACATTAATGCGATGCATTTATGTACCTAAATATTTAGGACATACAAACCAGGTGGATAAACAATGATCCTTCATCTTCTTTGATTGGACCTTAAAATTCTTCATTTTCAACAGTTCCTTCTTTAAACAGATCCTATTTATGAGCTTTTAAATCATGGTCTGCAGATGTGTCAGCGGAGAAAGGCTAATGTTGTGGTTGCAGGTAATCTATCCTGCATGTGGCCATGAAATTTATCTTCCTGAGATACTGCTGTCATCGTGTCATTCCCCTGGCTCAAAGGCCTTCCTGATGTCAGCTGTCAGTTAAACCAGCTAACGATTTCCGCTGAGGCATGATGCCTGCGTGTGATTCCAGGTGGAAAGGGTACCTGGAGCTACATCAGTTCAGGAGTAAGGGAGGGTGGGAAACTGAGTAAAAATAGGAATTCTGTCAAAGATTTGGTATCCTTTCGTTTGACAACAGAGACACTTTGCTAAAGGAAGATTTTATTACAGACAAATTAGCAATATTAACTGTATGGCCTAATTCATTGGGTTAGCTTTGTGATGAGAAAGGAAGATGAAATTTGCAAAAAAGTATGGGGCACATGGAAGGAACTCAATACATATGATGTTTTATTTAAAGTCAAGTTAAAGATAACATAGAGGGCAAATTCAAAGAAAGGCAAACAAATGATACTCATTTCTAGCTTAAACAATAGCTGCTTTGGAATGTTATTTAACTAGAGAATGCCTGCATAGACTTTCAGGAATGTGGAAAGGCAGCAAGTAGGGAAGCAAAAAGAAAAGCATTTCTCTGGCAGAGTAAAATAAATCCTGGTCAAAAGAGAGCCAGATCTCATGTCAGAAAAAGTTAAAAAAAGTTCAAAATTGTGACCATGAAAGACCTTTGGGCCCCACATAAAAAGTGGGTTTTTATTTATCATAGAGGTCAACAGAAATCTGCACACCAAAAAAAGTATTACCCAGCAAAATAAAAATGGTATTTGTTTGGTATCTACCAGGGCAAAAATATCTATCTACCACCTTTTGAAAAAAAGAGGAAAGAGGGAGACTAAGTGAATTGTGCAAGGTCACAGAGCTTGTGTTGATGTCAAGGTATGAATCCCTCTTTATTAATGCAGAGACTCAAAAGTAGAGGGGAAAATGGATGCCAAGCAGGTGAGAAAGGGCTTGAGAAGGGAGAACTCTACTACCAGGTAAAGGGCAGGAGTGGGAGTAGCTTGGGAAGTGGAGAAACACGTGGCCCATGGGCATGATTGTCCATGAATGAGCATATGCAGCCCAGCTGACAAGAAGCAGAGGAAAGGCGGCTTCTGACATGTTACAGCAAGGAATGATCTTAATATCACGCTCAACATATCATTTATGCTCACAGGAAAGCTTGGTTTTCCAATGGCATTGAGTTCTTCCTTACCCCAGTCACGTCATTAAAAACTCTCCCAAGTTCTGCAAATGAAATTCTCTCCCCTGGTATCAAAAGGATCTGGTGGAGACTCAGTTTCCAGTGCAGATCCAGTATCTTAGACTTTAAAACCGTCTATTTTCCACTGAATTCATTTAACCTTAGGCTCCAGAATGTTCTTTGAGAAACAGAAGGAGACCCCTTTTATCCCCTTTTCTTTTTTTTTTTTTTTTTTTTGCTTTTGAGTCACATCTGGCGATGCACAGGGGTTACTCCTGGTCCATGCACTCAGGAATTACTCCTGGCAGTGCTCAGGGGACTATAAGGGATGCTAGAACTCAAACCCGGGTTGGCCGCATGCAAGGCAAATGCCCTATGTGCTGTGCTATCACTCCAGACCCAGAAGGAGACCCTTCAACTGCTTTGCTAACTGGTCCATTTTGCAAATGAAATCCTGTCCTATTTTCCGCAAGAAAATTTTTACTTTGGACTTATTTGAGTAATTCTTGCAGTCCTTTTTGAGGACTAAGCGTGCCCTCTTTGAGATTTTATTCTATGTATGTTTGAAGGTTGCAAACCACCTCCCCCATCCCCACCCCCACAAACTTCAAGTATTTCAACCTATGTTTTTAAATGATGGGAAAACAGCCTTGTCTCCCTAAAGATAAAGAAATTTCCAGATATCTTGTGCAGAGAATGGCTATGAGTCTTAAGTCAATAAGGATGTGCTCCATAGGTCATTGATATGGAATTGTTAATGTCTTTGTGGGTTTCACGGGGTTTCTCACCTGTTACACCCAAGATGAGGAAAGCAGAACTGCTAGAGAAAGTTATTAGGAGTGCCTCTTTGGATCTTGGAAAATATCTGCTTCAAATAAGTTGGTAATAATGACATGGCTGACACAGAACTATTTAGATGGTAACTAAGAAGATTTATCTGTTTCTTTCTGATGACTGGAAACCACAATCAACATAGATGAAGATGTTTGCCTTTCTGCTGTGGTTTAAAGTCATCAACAAAATGAACCAGCATTTTTACATATATTTTAAAATCCTAAGTTAAAGTGTTGGGGAGAAGACACAAACAAGAGTGACAGAGGGCACTGAGTTAGCTGGAGACAAAAATGAGATGTTAGGTTTGATCCTCGCAGTTTCCCATGGAAGGTAGAGTTCTTTATTTTACATAAACACCACTAAGCAGGATAAGAATAAAAATAAAATAGACTTGAAATAGAGGACATCTACCAGTTTTTCAGAAAATATGTCTTGAATTTCTCTCATTAAAGATTTTTGCAATATAGACATCAAAATGGCCTAACCAGTGGGTTAGTGGAAATCGGCTATGACAATAAAATCAGGCTTGTCAGAAATTCCCACTAAACAGAGGATGCTAGAAAACAGAACTCAAGAGAGAAACCCAAGTGATCATCTGGGCTAACCAGCATCAGAACAGGTGACACAGGCCCTCCTGCAGAGGCCATCAGGGCTAACTTATTTTAAACAGAGACTTGGGGGGAGCGGGATAGAGGAGAGAGTTGTAAAGTGGGTGAGTGGGAGTATGGTGGAAGATGGGAGATCCAGGACAACGACGGATGGGAAAAGACAGACACTCTTGTGGTGGATGTGATGCTGGAATGTTTCATGCATGAAACCCGATCACAGACTGTGTAATAAAGTTGTAAAGCACAGTGACTAAAATTAAAAATTTAAAAAACTCTGCTAAGTCAGTGACTTTCAAATTATTTCAATGTCCTATTTTAATATTTTAATTATCTCTGTAATATCTCTAAAATAAGAACTTGATATCATCACACTCAAATGCAGTAGATGCCTCATTATAACACATTAAGTGTCACTGCATTAGCTCATTTGTAGGCAGCTCATAAGACAAACCACGCACAATTTTATTTAATTAAGAAATTGTCTGTCTATAACTTTCAATTTCTTGTCTGTATTAATCAAGAACTCCTCAAGAATTGTGAACTAAAATGAAATTAAGAAACAAATTGGTTGCATCTAAATCACTCTCCATATTTTCTGTGTAAATGCCTTTTTTTGTTTGCTTGTTTTGGGACCACACCTGGCAGTGCTCAGAGCTCACACCTGCCTCTGAGCTCAGGGAGGACTCCTGGCGGGGCTCAGAGGACTATATGGGGTGCTGGGGATTGGATCTGGATCGACTGTGTGCAAAGCAAGCATCTTACCCACCTTACTATCTATCATTCTGTGTGAAATATTCTATTTGACAAAATAGTTAGAAGCCCACTAGCTTCCTCTGTAATAATCATATAATAATAGTTGCTCATTGAATTGCTCGAGCAGGCACCAATAGTGTCTCCATTGTGAGACTTGTTGCTACTGTTTTAATAAATATTATTTTATACTAATTTTTTTTCTTTTTGGGTCACACCTGGCGATGCACAGAGGTCATTCCTGGCTCTGCACTCAGGAATTACTCCTGGTGGTGCTTGGGGACCATAAGGGATGCTGGGAATCAAACCCGGGTCGGCTGTGTGCAAGGCAAACACCCTACCCGCTATGGTACCACTCCAGCCCCATTTTATACTAATTTTTTAAAGTTTATCTTAGTGTAGTGATCACTTATATAACTTTATTTGAAGAAAAAATATAAATTTGAAGAAAAAATATGATTGGTAGAAAGTGAAGACTATGATCAGATGACTGAAACCACTATGAGAACGTCTCACATCTGTGAGAATGGCCTATATTTCAAAGATCTGGAATAGGCGTTGCGAAGGGTGTGGAGAAAGAGGAAGTTGTGAATACTGTGTGAAGGTAAATGTGTGCAGCCTCTATGCAAAATGGCCTGGAGAGTGACTTTTGAAAAAGCCCTAAAAATAAAAATAACTGATGTATCCACAAAACTACTGCTGGATATTTTTTTAAATATATATATATATATATATTAAAATGGATTGGAGCTATAACAGTGGGTAGGGCGTTTGCCTTGCATGCGGCCAACCTGGGTTCAATTCCTCCGTCCCTCTCAGAGAACCCGGCTAGCTACCGAGAGTATCTAGCCCGCACAGCAGAGCCTGGCAAGCTACCCGTGGCATATTCAATATACCAGAAACAGTAACAACAAGTCTCACAGTGGAGATGTTACTGGTGCCCGCTCAAGCAAATCGATGAACAACAGGCTGACAGTGCTACTGTGTTATATTAAAATATAAAGATAACAATGAGGGAAGATAAAGGAACCTCTAGGTTCATAGCAGCATTAAACACAGTAGCCAAAACAGATAATTGACTGAAATGTCCAGATGACAGGATAAAGAAACTGTGGTATATATATATATATATATATATATATATATATATATATATATATTCATTGCAATACACTCAGTGGGTTAAAAAAGATTACCAGGCCAATATGTTAAAATATATGATAACTAGTATAAAAGATGATACTAGTACAGTATGTAGGACGCTTGCCTTGCATGTGGCCAACCTGAGTTCAATCCCAGGCACCACATAGGGTCCCTGGAGTTCTGCCAGGAGTGATCTCAGTAAGCTCTGAACACCACCAGGTGTGGCCCCAAAGCAGCAGCAAAACCAAAATCCTTTTGCTGTGATATGGTTATACCCTAAGTTGATTTTGCTAAAGTGATACAATCCTGTAAGTGAACCTTGATTAATTGATGTTTTACTCTAATATGGAACATTAAGTTAGTAAAGCAATAGGATTGGCAAAAATGACTTTTAGACAATGAAAGACTCTTAGGCTCTTAGACTATGAAAAACGTGTTGTTTGTCAGAAGGAAAGAGAAAGGATTTGGAAGGATAGGGTAGGGATACAACACTGATAGTGCACTGGCATTAGGACTGGGGATAGGTAGGTGAGGTGTGCAAACAGAATGAGGTGTGAGTCTGTGATCCCCCCAAAAAGACTAAATGATTTAGCAGCAAGACAGAGCTTACTTTTTAAGATGTCTTTAAAAACAAAAAAACCGACTCATTAACTAACTTGCATATATTTATCTAAATTAATTAATATAAATGAACTCATCAGTGGAGCCAAAGATAGTACAAAGATGAAGGCATATGCCTTGCACTGTATGTGGTTTGATTCTTGGCACCACAAAGTTCCTGCGCATGGCCTCTTGCTGAGGTATGGGCAACTGTGGGCCCTGGCACTAAACAGCCAGCCCAGCTGGCAGAGAAACACCCAGAAAGTGCTCCCCTCCCCTACACAAATAATTGAATCTTCCAAATAACCTTCAATTCAGATGACCATGTTTCCATTTTTGAAACGAGAAAATAGAAGCAGAGGAGGTTGAGAAAACTGTCCAATATTAGCAAGAGGCTGAACTATAATGTACCCTGGACATGCTAGTCCTGGAGGCTGGACTATTTTCCCAGTGACCTCCTAGGGGCCCGGAAAGTCTCACTTTATAAGAGGCTCTTCTTGCTGAGATTCCTGACTATTGGGTTTTATTTGGCTTCTCCCCCTATGGTTGGGGAGTTCTCTACCTCTGGAGGAAATCCCTTTATCCTTAAAATAAATCTTTGCTTCCATCCACTGAACACCTCTTTCTCCGAACTGCCCTCTGCCCCTTAATCTCATCTCATCTCATCTCATCTCATCATATCTCATCTCATCATATCTCATCTCAGAAGTACTTTGAACTTTAATCGGTGCCACTTTATTTCAATTGTATCTAATGTATTTGTATAAAACAGATCTTTTATTTATTTATTTTTATTATTTTTATTTTATTTTTTTTAATTTATTTATTTTTAATTAGAGAATCACCGTGAGGGTACAGTTACAGATTTATACACTTTTGTGCTTATACTTCCCTCATACAAAGTTTGGGAACCCATCCCTTCACCAGTGCCCATTCTCCACCACCCGTAAACCCAGTGTCCCTCCCACCCTCCCCAATCACATCTCCCCCCCACCCCACCCTGCCACTGTGGCAAGGCATTCCCTTCTGTTCTCTCTCTCTAATTAGCTGTTGTGGTTTGCAATAAAGGTGTTGAGTGGCCGCTGTGCTCAGTCTCTAGCCCTCATTCAGCCCGCAACTCCCTTCCCCCACATGGCCTTCGACTACAATGTAGTTGGTGATCGCTTCTCTGAGTTGACCTTTCCCCGGAACGTGAGGCCAGCCTCGAAGCCATGGAGTCAACCTCCTGGTACTTATTTCTACAGTTCTTGGGTGTTAGTCTCCCACTCTGTTATTCTATATACCATAGATGAGTGCAATCTTTCTATGTCTGTCTCTCTCTTTCTGACTCATTTCACTCAGCATGAAACTTTTCATGCCCATCCACTTGACTACAAAATTCTTGACCTCCTTTTTTCTAACAGCTGCATAGTATTCCATTGTATAGATGTACCAAAGTTTCCTCAACCAGTCATCCGTTCTGGGGCATTCGGGTTTTTTCCAGATTCTGGCTATTGTAAACAGTGCTGCGATGAACATACATGTGCAGATGTTGTAAAACAGATCTTTTACTCAAGATGATTCCTATTTGCTTAGGATTACAGGGTGAGAGCTAGGGTATAAATTGAATCCAATTTTCCAGCTCCAAAGCTAAATGATCTAGAAGAATTCTGTTATACATATCTCAAATATAGATGTATATTATTATTGGGTCTGTGAGTACTAGGGTACCACCCAGTAGTTTAGAGGCCATGAGGTACTATGGATCGAGCTCAGGATTTCCCACATGCTAGTTAAGTACTCTACCACTTAACCACACTCCGGGCCCACAAACATTAAATGAATTAAAGAATGACAGCACTTATTTGTGGAATATAAAATAACAAAATATGAGACTAACACCCAAGGACAGTAGAGACAAAGGCCAGGAAGATTGCTCCACAGTTAGAAGCCTGCCTCATGAGCTGGGGGAGAAGGCAACTGGAATAGAGAAGGGATCACTAAGTCAATGATGGTTGGAGGGATCGTTCAGGATGGGAGATGTGTGCTGAAAGTAGATAAAGGACTAACCATGATGGCCTCCTAGTATCTGTACTGCTAACCATGATGCCCCAAAGTATAGAGTAAGAAGGAAATTGTCTGCCATAGATGCAGGGGGTGGGGTGGGATGGGGTGGTGGGAGGGATACTGGGGACATTGGTGGTGGAAAATGTACACTGGTGGAGGGATGGGTGTTCAATCATTGTGTGACTGAAACTCAGTCATGAAAGCTTTGTAACTGTATCCCAGGGTGATTAAATAAAATACAAAAATTCAATAAAATACAAAAACACTCCATGGAAATGCATGCCATCCAAGGGCTGCACAGTCAGCGCCTAATAAATATGAACCCCGCTAATTTTATAGTTGGGATTATTTTCACTATCACCTCGACCACCCTGACTCTGGCTCGAAGATCATGCTGCTTTGAGAGCACCAGGATTTTATTTCTTTGATAACTGGCAATCTGGGTATAGTATGTTTTTATTCTCTCCTAATTAAAACCCTCGGTAATCAGAGGTCATGTTTCCCAACCAACCCATAATGTATTTCTTTTAGAGAAAGATAGAAAAATAGACTTGACTCTTTTCAGTTTTCTGGCAAAGTCACAGTTGTCAATTGGTCCATTTTTTGCTCTCACAGAAAAGAAGCTGGCTATCTTCAAGACCATCTTCTCAGATGATTACTTTTCCCAGATAGCTTTTCATTTTCCAGGGTGCCTCAAACAAAGAGTGTGTGTGTGTGTGTGTGTTTGTGTGTGTGTGTGCATGTGTGTTCCCAACCACCCACTAAATCTCCTGCTTGGCAGGGAGTGTTGATGGTTTCTGTGAAAGGGTCTTTGTGTTCTTTTTCTGTCTAAGAAACATTTTCATTAGAATCCTGGAAGTCAAGGTAAGTGCTGCAGGGACCCCAGAATCTTTTGGCTTTTCTCAGATGCCCTGATGATCTGGGAGAATAAGGTTCTGCGTTCCCCACTGTCAGTTAATAGAAGTGACAGCTGGGAGAGCCTCATATCTGGCCCTAATTAATGGGCTCTGCACTAATGTGACCAAAGCAGATTTGTAAAGAAGAGGCTTTAAATAGCATCAAATGTTTGTGAGCACGAGGCCATGAGATGGCAGGAAATATCTTAATAGGATCAGGCTTTTGTGCGCAAACAATGGCCAGCAAACCCCAGCGCCAGCTGAGAGCCATTAGGACGGAGTTCTCATCTGGGGTGGTGGACCAAGGCTCTGAAACAGCTGCTAATCTGAATAGAGTAAAAGGAACATAGGGTGTGATGTAACTGAAATAAGGCTGAGCCACCCGAGAGGGTCCCATATGGGTGGGTAGCAAGCTGACACGCAGGGGACCAGGCACTCTTCCAGAAACTCTTCCCTTGACCTCCGAGGTCAAGTTTTTCCCTTTCATTTTCTCACTTCAGTGTGTTCCTCTTCTCTCAGAGAGTCACTCCTCAAGTCACTGTCTCTGTTCACATCTGCTCATGGAATGATTCCCTGGGGGGCCGGTGGGGGGGCCGGGGGGTGGAGATACCTTCTCCCAAATCACACAAAAACTTAAGAATGGCACCGCTGTGGTTTAGATGATGGGTCGCTCACCAGCCTGTGAAGAAGCCTTAGGTTCTCAAAGAAGTTCCAACACCCCCAGCTTCCTTCCCCATCACTGCAGCTGAGGGCCTGGGGCTTTGACTATATGATCCCATACAATCCTCAGAACAGCCAAGAGAGTCAGTTCAGAAGTGACTATTATTCCTTTGTGTGATGGATGACAAAACTGAATTCTGAGATGGGGCTGGCAATAACTTGCCCCAAGCTAAGGGAGCCAGGACGAGCAATGTGGGACTTGAATCAAGTTTCTTTCCTCTTTTTTTTTTTTTCAATCACATCTGGTGGTACTCAGGGCTTACTCTTGGCTCTGTGCTCGGGGATCAAACAGGGGATCATATGTGGTGCTGGGGATTGAACCAGGGTTTGTTATATGCAAGGCAATGCCTTCACTTTTGTACTTTCCCTCCAGTCCAGAATCAGGTTAATTAGTTGTGGAATCTCACGTTCTTATTCATTATCCTCGACTTTCCTTTCTGGCCATTTGCCTTCTAGCCCAGTGGATTGCGAATAGATAAACAAGATCCTTGTTATTGATCATTACAATCTAATGATCAATAGAAAGAGATTAATAACCTATACCAATACCCAGGTGATCTAAATGTTTAAGTAATTAAAATTTGTCCCTGGTGGAAAATGGACACTGGTGAAGGGATGGGTGTTGAAACACCATATGACTGAAAGTCAATCATGAACAAATTTGTAACTATGTATTTTATGGTGATTCAACAAAAAATTAAAAATAAATGTCCCTGCAAAAGGAATATTGTTCTTGAGGCCAGAACAATAGTGCTGCAAGCCATGAGTGATCCCTGAGTGCAGAGGCAGCAGTAAACCCTGAGAACAGCTAACTGTGGCCCCAAAACCAAAAAGAAAAAAGAAAAGAAAAAATATTGTTTAGGATTTCAATTCCCCTTAATTCACCACTTATACTTATTCTTTGACCTCATGGAATGCTACTAGTGGAACTGGTCACTTGTACATCTAATAGATATCTAATAGATAATTTATAACAAGAATCTGAAAAGTCTGACTAATGAGATAGCACAGTAGCACTGTCACTTGTAGCACTGTCATCCCATTGTTCATTGATTTGCTCGAGCGGGTACCAGTAATGTCTCCATTGTGAGACTAGTTGTTACTGTTTTTGGCATATTGAATATGCCACAGGTAGCTTGCTAGATTCTGCTGTGTGGGTGGGATACTCTCGGTAGCTTGTCAAACTTCTCCAAGAGGGTCGGAGGAATCGAACCTGGGTCGGCCATGTGCAAGGCTAATGCCCTATCCACTATTGCTCCAGGCCTAATGAGATAATGTAATAAAATATTTCTAGAGGCATTTTTCAATTGAGATTCAATTCATGTTCAGGAATTCCAAAGAGTCCTTTTCAGTATTTTTCTTCTTTTTATGTCCTTTTATTCTTTCCTGTATCATCTTCATACCCCCAACTCCATCATATTAAAGGTCAATTCTAAGGGAATCTGCCAAATGGGAGGGAACCGGTAGTAAAATAACGGTCTTAAACAAGGTCTGTTGTGGTGACTAGGGTACTTGTACAGCAATATAGTCAGGGCTGAAAGGGCCTCAGCTTCAACTTCACTCCATGCATGAATTAGCCTTTATTATCAGGCTGTGTCCTCAGGAGAAAATATCCCATGTAAGCTGTTTGTATAGTCTCCTTATTAATGTAAATAAACAAGAGCCTTCATGAGATGCAGAAAAGAAATTAATCAGGACCAGGCAATGTTTCCAAATCACTTACAGCACTTCTGGGGAAAACAAAACTTTATATATTTAAAGCATAACAGGGGAAAATGTGCAAGACTTCAGTCCAAGACATATAAACTGTGGACTGAGGAGTTCATTTGACCAACACTTCAAGGGATGTGAAAACATACAGACATTTAAAACACAAGCAAGCGAAGTCAGTTGGGTTCTCTGATTGTGAAAACCAAAACTAACAACTGGGAGATCTTGGGAGACCATGGGCTGGGGGGCCAAGAAGTAACTTATTCGGACATATGGCTTCTGGATTTCACCCTGTGGGCTGCAAAGAACCCCTGGGCATTTTAATCAGGAAACTTGTGACCCTAGTAAAACAGCCACAGAAGGGTCAGCTATGTGGCAGTGCAAGGAGGGTATTTGTTGGCACTGAGCTGAGACAACATCAACACAGAGAGGAAGGGTGGGCCAAAATTTGAAAAGACATGTCCAGGAATACCTAACAAGACTTCTTGGTTCACTGGATATTGGGTCAACACTACTAATAAAAATTTAATGAACACTATTTCACACCTTTTTTTTTGTGGGGGAGAAGGGAATGGATACTCAGGGATTACTCCTGGCTCTATGCTCAGGGATCACTCCTGGCAGACTCAGTGGACCCTGGGGTGCTAGTGATCAAACCCTGGTCAGCTGCGTGCAAGGCAAGTGCTCTACCCATTGTACTACTGCTATCGTATCCAGGCACAACTATGGGCTTCCATTTTATAGATGGGTAAACTGAGGCCCAGTGAGGTCAAACAACCTATTTCTCTAAGTTCTCTCAACTGGTAAGACTAGGAGTCAAGAACTTAACACAACTCTAGTGACTCCCAAGTCCATGCTCTTCAGTTTGCTGCTGCAGCAAAGTGCCGGTGACTGCTAGGACTCTAGCTGAGGGTTGTAGGTGAGATGTAGCGTTTCCTCTGAAACTCAGAAACAGGATTCTAAGGCATCCATTGTTTGTCTTATCCCTTCTGAACAGGGTTGATTTATCAAAGAACAAAGTGGAGAGATGTCACAGGACCCGCCTCTCCCTCTCCTCCCCTACGTACCCACACACTCACAGTCTGGTCAGCATCACTACATTTCCTGCACTCATTGAACTGGAATCAAGTGGTTAACAAGCACTGGTCCTTCAGGTTCAAGGCCACTTCCTCATGAAGCCTGTCTGCTTGTCTCTCTCTCTTATCCTGTTCCGGGGACCTCAAGGCCAGGTGACTTTTCCTTGTTGGAAGCTCCACCTTCTCTGATGCTTGCGGCAGCCTGACTGAGAGGTGCTCCCAGCCCACTAATCCTTCCCGCCCTGTGCCTGCCTGTGGGTAAGAACACACAGTGGGGTTCAGGAAGGTGGTGTGTCCCCCACCCCACTTTCCCTTCTGACTTTCTTGTTAATGAAGCCACCGTGGGGATGGGGTGGCCCCTCCCTCTACCCTTTGATGGCCATCTTAAGTTCTGCCTTTCAGTTGTTGCTTTCTTCACCCAGTGTATTTACTCTGAGTACAGGGTCAGCTGGGGGCTTTGGAAAGATGCCCATGGTCAGGCCTTCCCTGCAAGATTCTGACCTACTTGTTCTGGTCCCAGCTTGCTTGGCCAGTGCAACCTCTGGTCTGTTTCTCCAGTGACGCTACGGTTGATACTCTCCCAGATTCCACCAGTCCTACCTCTTATGAGGATCCTTTGCTGAGTCTATCCCACTTAGGGGGTACTTAACCAGGGGAAGATGCTATTCTCAGGGTGGATGAGGGCATCTGGACAAGTCTGGAGATGACTGGTAGTATGTTGGCAGAACTGGGAGTGTGTGTGTGTGTGTGTGTGTGTGTGTGTGTGTGTGTGTGTGTGAATGCTATTGTCACCTGGATCCCCGGGATATAGGTTACCATCCTTCAAGGCAAAGGGCAGCCTGACAGCCAAAATAATTGGTTTAAAAAGTGAACGGTGCCACTATTGTCAGACTCTGTGTGACCAGAACTGGAAGCACAGCCCAGCCCAGGACATCCAGACTCTCTATGTGTCCAGTGGGAGGAAGGATTTCCTGGATCCTGGTGCCCATTTAAAAGGCTCAGCCCACGTGAAATTCCTCATTGTCAGACCAGCCTGACTGTTGTTACCCTTCTGGAAATGTCACTCAGATCATTATGCCTCAAACTTATGAAGGGGGTGCCTGGAAGGTGTGGGAGAAGGGGCCATTGGAACACTCACACCTCTTTCATTCTAGAAAGTTCCCAAGGAAAGCAATGACAAAAATCAAGAATCCTGAAATTGGGGATCAGAGTTAAGCAATTTTTTTTAAACAAGTAATCCTAGTTTACTGAAAAGATAATTAAATACATTTAGCGAAACAATGTGCTAGAAACTAGGTGATACATACATAAATAATACATAGCCCCAGCCCTCTAGGAAACTTAAAATTTAGTGGAATAAAAAAACATGTAAATAATACAAAGCAGAATAAATGAAGAAGCATTGTTGCAGAGATACAAAACAAGGAGAAAAGGAGTACTTTTAGAAATTCAAAGTTTTCGAAAAAGGATTATATAAAACACAACCCAGTTAAGTATTGGTCTGACAAACATTTGTACTTCCCAAAACTTAAATAAAATTTTCAATAAATAAAAGAAATCCAGTAATTTCCAGCTACTTGAGTTAGGTATATCACAGAGGGTTAAGAGAAAATGGCTCAATAATTTTGAATCACAGAAAGACACCAAAACAATTATTTAAACACTTTCTGAAGATAAGCAAATGTTTGGGTGGGTGCCTCGCACATTTTTTAATCACAAAGTGTGTTTTCAGAATGTACTGGGCCTGTCCAAAATGGCTCGCATTAAAGATTAAAGATGGTGCCATGAGAAGTTGGCGCTGAGCTCTGCCTCGTGTGAGTCCCCTGGCCCTTCCCAGGAAAGACCCATGTGGCCATCTGTTCTCCCAAGCAGGACTTCTCTGGATAGAAGGAAGGAAGGAAGGAAGGAAGGAAGGAAGGAAGGAAGGAAGGAAGGAAGGAAGGAAGGAAGGAAGGAAGGAAGGAAGGAAGGAAGGGAGGGAGGGAGGGAGGGAGGGAGGGAACGATGGATGGAAGGAAAGAAGGAAGGAAAGAAGTGTATTTGGCTTAAGTCAATTTTCTTTTTTTCAACTTATTGGGGGAACTTTTGAGGGCGATTAGGGAGCAACAGATTTTAAGTAAAAGAAGTAAGCAGAGTCAGCATCGAAAAATCTAAGTCCGATGCTTTCCACTTTTATGGAGAGATTCCAAGGAAAGTATGAGGAGGACAGCTGGGAGGAGGCCCCTCGGTGAGCACATGGGGGGCATGTCCAGGAGGGATGAGAGTGCAGGGAATCATGAAAGGCCACAGAGTCCAGCTGGTTCTGTCGCAGAGTACTGGCCGACTAACCAGAGGAAGCCAGCTCCAGGGTGCCAAGGATAATGTAGGGGAAGATGACTCATGCAGCTCCTCTGGGGGATTTTATGGGGGGCGCATACTGGGGAGGTAGATACACAAAGAGACGCTGATTGGAGGCACCCTGAAGGCCCAGGTGTAGGAGCAGGTCAGAGTTGGAGCCAGGTGAGGACAAGGTAGGTTTTAGAACGAATGTCATGAATAATAGAAAAGCTTCAAGAATCCTGTCCTAGTAGATACAAGGGCTAGGGGGATTGCCCCATAGCTGGAAGCCTGCTTCATGAGCAGAGAGAAGGAAGATGGAATAGAGAAGGGATCACTAAGAAAATGATGGCTGGAGGAATCAGTCGGGATGGGAGATGCATGCCAAAAGTAGATAACGGACCAAACATGATGACCTCTCAGTGTCTGTGTTGCAAGCCATAATGCCCAAAAGTAGAGAGAGAGTATGGGGAATATTGTCTGCCATGGAGGCAGGGGGAGGGTGGGAAAGGGGTTGTATACCGGGGAAAATGGTGGTGGGGAATGTGCACTGGTGGAGGGATGGGTGTTTGATCATTGTGTGATTGTAACCCAAACATGAAAGCTTGTAATTATCTCACAGTGATTCAATAAAAATAAAAAAAAAAGAATCCTGTCCTGTAGGATGTCCTTGAGAGCTGAGTCTCTCAAACTGCCCTCACAAGTCAGCAATGCACATGACCTCCAGGAGCCATGAACCCAAGCGAGGATGAAATGGGAATGCGGAGCACTGCTGGAGGAGAAACACCTTAGAGAGGCTGCTTTCCTTTGGAAGGTCGGAGGTGACAGCCAAGCTCAGATAAAGGATCCGTCTGCGGGGGCTCAGGGGACCTGGGATTAAGGGGAGAGCTGAGAAAGGCCCTCCAGGTTCCCTGACTCTTTAATCTAAAGTGGTCCCAGTACTGCCGGTTCTCCCAACAGTGCTCGATGACATCCTTCCGGATCCTTGTTTGCTGTGTTGGAACCTTCTAGTCACTGTTGCCGTGGCTCAGGGCCACGAAGCCAGTGATTTGCTGCCGGCTAAAGGCAGACAGAGTAAGTTGGGGACATTTCTCTTCCTGCAGGGGAAGTGGCTCAATCTCTGGCTGTCCCCAGATTGTTTATTCATCTGGAGCCAAGCTGGTGACAGTCTGGCTGTAGTGGCTGACAGAGTGAGAAAACTCAGGGGTTTTCAAGGGTGTGGGCCAGGAAAACTGTGAGCCAGACACGTCAGCAGGCTCCGGGGTCACTGTTTTGGTTTCTGCTTTACTCCCCGATATTAGAAAAGTACTTTATTTATCTTTTAATCTCAAGTGCCTACAACTGTACCCAGCTCGTACTGAGCACTCTATAAATATTCACCAGATGACTAGTTGACCGTGCCTGTTCTGTCATTGCCAGCCCCATGCTCATGTCTCCCCCCTTCAGCAGCGTCGGCTGAGGTCTCAGTAGGACAAGCAGCACTTGGGCATCAAGGTGAGGGTTCCCCAAAGGTGTTTGGACTGCAGAGCCATCTCCCTCTGCTTCTGCACTCTCTCAGCTGGGAAGCAGACTCCACACAGTCTGGGGCCCTCACTGGGCTCCTGAGACCACAATACTCAGCTTATCCTGGAGACCACCAGAGCAAAAGTACAGTGGGTAAGGCACTTGCTTTGCATACACTCGCCTCAGGTTTGATCCCCAGCATCATATAGGGTCCACTGAACCCCACCAAGAGTGGTCCCTGAAAACTTTTTGTAGCATTTTCAGTGGTTTTTCATAACTAAAAATACAAAATAAATTGTTTTGGTTCTGTTTTGGGGTAGGGGTTGAGGTTCAGGATGGAAACATTTGAAATATGGTGGTAGGATTGGTGTTTGAATATCAAATGTAATCAAGCATTGTGAATTATTTTATAAAATAAATTTTTAAAAAATGATCCCTGAGCATAGTGCCAGGAGTAAGCCCTAAACATCATCAGGTGTGGCCTTGATCTCCCTTTGCTCCCTCCCCGCCAACAAACAATTAACCCAAAACAGAGGCTGGAGTGAGAGTAGAGTGGGTAGAGTTCTTGCCTTACACACAGCTGACCCAGATTCAATCCCTGGCATACCATATGGTCCCCTGGCACTGTCAGGAGTAATTGCTGTGGGTAGAGCCAGGAGTAACCTTTGAGCAGAGCTGGATATGGCTCAAAAACCAAAAGAAAAGAAAAAAAAAGAAAAAACAACCCCTCAAGGTAAAACAAAAACAACAAAAACAGACCACAATCCCTCGCATGACTGAGGTGCTTCTGATAAATGCAGAACATCAGTCTCACCCAGGGCCCTCTGACTCAGAGCTGGCACTGTAGCACTTCCTCCAGGCTACTCTTGGATAAGCACCAAAGTCAAAATAATCAAGGGACCTCAATCAGTTAAAAAAAAATAAAAGAATGCAAAAGCAAAACAAAACAGGCTCCCCTGGTTTGTCTTGAATCTAAATCCTGGGTCTCTGCTATGCCACCATGGGCAAGATGCTGAGCTTCTTCTCCTCCCAAGGGCTTTACCCAGGGGTGAAAGGTGCACACACTTTTCCAATCATTACAGAGGCTGTGGCTTTAAAACTATCCGGTGCAGAATCTGGGACCTGGAAGGGCTTGGGGATCGCCTGGGCAGCTGTCTCCAATTGAGTCTTGTTAGGACACTGGCTTTTGGGGCACACTTGTCTGCTTGTCACCCTCATGTGAATTCCCGTTTTTCTCACTGGCAAGATCAAATTTTGCTTCGGCGTGGGAGACGTCTTGCAAAGCACGTATGCAGAGACAAACTCCTCCAGCAATGGAGACTCAGTGCCACCACAATACCCTCGGCGACCCTGAGTGCCGTTGCCGCCCAGTCCTGCTTTCCTGAGCAACACAGCAAAGGACACTAGAAGCCCTTCTCATGTGGGTTCTCTGAATTTCAGGGGATCTCTACTGTGTCCTGTGCCACCCATCCCCAGCCCGATCCCCCCACGGGAGCCTCAGGTGATTTCTGGATCCCACAACTCTGACCAAGCTCCTCTGAAGGCTACTTATTTGATTGCCACGTGTCCTTCTAGAAGCCTAACTTACTTTTGTTTTTGTTGTCTCTGGGCCATGCCCAGCAGCGCTCAGGACTTATTCCTGGCTCTGTGCTCAGGATTCACCCTTGGCATGGATCAGGGGATTATATGAGGTGCCAGGAGTTGAACCGAGGTTGGCCATGTGCAAGGCAAGAGCCCTGACCATTGTGTTATCTCTCTGCTCCCCCCACAGCCCTTAACTTCTTAACTAAGGGAAGGTGCATATGGAAGCAAGATCTTTCTTAAGAAGTTCCTGCAGTGCTGGCCCTTTCAGGGCTGGGGTTCAAGTCAATGATCCCAACAAAGACAGGACAATAACTGGACCAGCGTTCTCATCCTCCACAAACTCTATGGGCAGTCTCTAATCTTATGCAGCTTCCTTCCTGGGAGAACTTGGCCACACTGATGAGAGAAGGAGCATGTATCACCACTGTTCAGCCCTCTGGATCAGAGATATGAGGTCTCTCTGGCCATGAACAGTTCTTGGAACACTTTCTCCTTCTTAATACCCAAAGGGATGCTTTCCTTTTCTTACATGTATCTAAATAAAATGGTTGCCAAAGCTAACAAAAATAAAAAGGATACTTCTGTTTTTTATTTTTTAGTTGGAGGCAGAGGGGAGCTATACCTGGAAGAGCTCAAGTGCTACTCCTGGCTCTGTGTTCAGGGGTCACTCTTGGTGGTGACAGGGACCAAAGCAAAATCAGTCGTAAATAAAGCAAGTACCTTAATTCATATATTATCTCGCAGAACCCAAAAGAATATTCCTGCAGATCACTGACTAAATTGATCCTCTAAAGCAGTAGTTTAGCTGACCATGGATGAGTTCAAAGGATAGAAAAATTCTATCATTTTCTGTATATGTACAGAAAAAGAAGGGAAGGGGCCATTTCAATTAATAATAGTATTTTGAGTCCAGAACTAGATAAGAACAGACAGGATATAAAATAAATCAATGTTCGCTACTTTAATATGCTGTAATTTTAATAGGATATCATGAAGATATCTAGTGGCTTCTATAATATAGTACACTGATAATAACTATAATAAACTATGATTTTATCCTGGTTGTCTATCAAACATCTACCCATGGAAAACATTACTCTCAAAGGAGAAAATGGAGACACTTTCCTTTGGGGTCTGGGATAAATAAATAATGTTAATTATTACCAGTGCTTCTCAAGAAGATATGGAGGTCCTGAACAATGCAACAGTAAAAAGAAAAGATGTAAGGACTTAGTAAAACTGGAAAAGATGAGATAAGATTGCCATTGTTTGTAAGTGATGTTTATCAACATAGAGAAACCAAGACTTCCCACCAAAACCTTGGAATTAAGAGTACAATAAAGCTGTAAGATACAAGACAGTATATATGAAGATCAATTAGCCAACACTAAGCAACCAGAAAAATGATACAAAACAATGTAAGCCTTATGATAACAACACTATGAATTATTTAGGAGCAATCTCAAGGACACTATAAAAGATATTTCAGGAAAGATAAAAAAGTCCTTTTAATGGACATTTAAAAAATGATGTAAATAAATGGAAAGATGTACCAGAATTATAGGTGGAAAAAACACTGTGACTGCAATCCTGCATCATCACTAAAGGAAGCATCACCGCAGGCTGATTTTCAGGACAGGGATTAGACCAGAGACATTTGGTCTGTGCTCTTCTAACCTGGGTATTTTGACATTGTCACTCCACCATCTGACTGGTTCGCCTTCTCCCTTAGACTGTGAGTTCCACAAAAGCAAACATTAAATTAGCGCAGTGGTTGGAAGATAGTAATTTCGATGAAGGTTTGCTGCGTGCATGAATAAAAGAGAAGCAGATCTTTGCTTGCAAACTTCCATGTATTTGCTACTCATCAAGATACACTCAAGGATTATCTTCATGTAAGAGTAATGAATGAGGTCATAGAAATAAATAAGAAGAGCTTAAAGGAAATCGATAAATCTCAGAGGTTTTTCACATTCCATTATCCTTGATTTCTAGTTCATAATTCTCTCCTTCATTCTTTTGCTCTCTCATTTGAGTCCACTTTTTCAAAATTCTTACCCTTATTTTTATTTCTGGATGGTACTCACCACTTTCTCTAAGATGTTTTTTCTTTCTCAGATTTAACCTACTGATGAGCCCTATATATCCAACAAGTAATCTCATTCTCAAAGGCTCTGATAGAATAGAACTATTTATCAATTGTCTCCACTGGTCCACTAAAAAGGGGAGTTCAAACTCTGGTCAATCATAGAAGCTGTTAAAAGTATGCCTGGATCCAATTCTTTGGGGGACAAAATCCAGGCATGCATATCTATTGCTTTTGTGTACCTAATATTAGTCAAGATCAAGAGTGGTACAAAGGAGTGTTCCCCTGGTGATTCGTGTACTAGTTCCTCTTGGCAAGAAAACCTGGCAAAATCTTTTTGATAAAGTATGACTTCTTGACACCAAGTTGTATTCGCAGACAATGAGGAGAGTTCATGCCCTTTCTTCAGCCAAAACAAGAAATCATACTAGACTCCTGCCTGAAAAAAGCATCATAAAAAGAAGGCAGGTGTGAAAACAGTATTGGATTTACACATTAACACCAAACAGGTCCAAAGCACAGGGTTTCAATTAAGCCACACACCAAATGCTTTCCATGTTGATTATTTTCATTAAGAAGTAATGCCACCACTCCATGGCAAAGAAATGTACTGACAGATTTATTGCATGTTTCCTTCCCATCAAAATAGCACTTTAAAAGGAAAGTCACTCCCCCAACATCCAAATGTGCCTGGAGGTGTTTATATATTGAAGAGTAGATAATTATAAAGCATGGTTGCTTCTCTATTTGGTTGTAGAGGATGCTGTGGTCATGTCCAAATTCCCTCAAGGACTGAGGCTAGAAACACATAATCTTTCCCAGGACTCAGCGGCAGAAGGAAGTCGCTTGGCTTGAGTTTTTTGTTGTCTCTTCTTGTGGGCATCCAGAGTGTTGGAAGGGTATAATGCAGCAGTCCACTAACTTTTATTGGGATGGCTCTGCAGGGCCATTCATTCTCCATACTCCTTATAAGATCAGCTGAGCTCTCTGTCACAACTGCCTATTCCTGTTCACTTATCCAGATGTTACTTCTGAGTGCTCTTCCCAATAAACTTCCTACCCACAAATCTCAGTGTCTGTTTTCTGGGGATTCCAACCTATGACATCCATCTGGTTTATGGATTACTGGAGAACTTGATTCTCTGGTCTGGTTTTAAACGTATACAATAAAATAGAGTCTTAACTACTCTAAGATGCTATAATATGTGAAATAAATATTGGTTAGTTCTCTTTTCTTCCTTTAAATCTTTCTAATGTCTCTCTTAGATAGTATGAGCTTAGATAAGAGATGACTCTGACACTTTCCCAAAGAAGAAATCCAAATGGCTCAGAAGCACATGAGAAAATGTTCAACATCACGAATCATCAGGGAGATACAGATCAAAACAACAATGAGATATCATCTCACACCACAGAGACTGGCCCACATCCCAAAAAACAATAACAACCGGTGTTGGCGTGGATGTGGGGATAAAGGGACTCTTCTTCACTGCTGGTGGGAATGCCGACTGGTTCAGCCCTTTTGGAAAACAATATGGACGATTCTCAAAAAATTAGAAATTGAGCTTCCATTTGACCCAGCAATACCACTCCTGGGAATATATCCCGGAGAGGCAAAAAGGTATAGTAGAGATGGCATCTGCATTTCTATGTTCATTGCAGCACTGTTTACAATAGCCACAATCTGGAAAAAACCAGAGTGCCCCAAAACAGATGACTGGTTAAAGAAACTCTGGTACATCTACACAATGGAATACTATGTAGCCGTCAGAAAACATGAAGTCATGAAATTTGCATATAAATGGATCAACATGGAAAGTATCATGTTGAGTGAAATGAGTCAGAAAGAAAGAGACAGACATAGAAAGATTGCACTCATATGTGGAATATAATATAACTGAGAAGTACAAGTTGGCAGTGATGCAATTTCTGGCAGATATTTCTCTGGACTTAGTTACTAAAATACTAAAATACAGAAATACAAAACCCCGAGGCCCCTAGTGCAGTCACTCGACCTCATACCTCTTCATTCTCAGCAATGGAAAACAAATTATCAAATGCTTCCTTTTCAGCAGGTCTGACTTTAGGGGGGAGACTCTCCAAACAATAATAGTGAGTTTTGTTGAAATATTGAATGCAATCAAAGTGAAAGTAAAGTGAAATTTATCAGTTACACAGGCTGGGGGGGGGGACTAAGGGTGTGGGGGGGCTAGAGGCGTGGGGGGACGGGGTGGAACTATACTGTGATTCTTGGTGGTGGAATATGTGCACTGGTGAAGGGATGGGTGTTCGAGCATTGTATAACTGAGACTTAAACCTGAAAACTTTGTAACTTTCCACATGGTGACTCAATAAAAAAATTTAAAAAGAAGAGATGACTCTGGTTAAGATATTAGGTTTTCCAATTAGGAAAATCACTTAACCATTTTTTTGGAGGGGGCACACATCTAGTAGTTCTCAGGGCTTACTCCTGGCTCTGTGCTAAGGGATTACTCTTGCCAGGGCTTGGAGGAACATATGCAGTGCTGGGAATTGAACTGGGGTCAGTCACATGCAAGGCAAGTGCATTAACCCCTGTACTATCTCTTGGGTCTCTTATTTGCTTTTCAAACTCACAATTTCTTCATCTGCAAAACAGGATTAAAAATAACCCGTACTGGAGCCTGGGGATAGCTCAGTGGTAGAGCATTTGCCTTGTAAGTGTGGTCCCCTGCATCAACTCACATGCTTGTATATAATAACAGCAACTTTGCTCTTCGGGATCGCTGGGACCATAGCAAAATGTGTAATCTCCAGTGTGCTGCAATTAAAATGTGTGTAAGCATCACAATGAAAGTGTACAACCCGTGGCAATCATGATGCATGTAAGCTCCACAGTCACATATAAGTTCTCAAACAAACATCTGTGTCTGTACAATTCTGGGTCATTACAAAAAAAAACAGGTAGGGGAAGGAAGGTGGGAAAATAAAGCTTATTTTTGTAGGTTCTTGGGATGATTAGGTAATATAATCTATGTAAAGCACTTGGCATAATGCCTGGCACATAACAAGAAGTCAATAAATGGCAACCATTATTGTTATTGATGGTACAAAACAGATATCTATGATATCTATAGATGACTACCCTGTGGAACTTCATTACTACATTACTCAGTCATCACCTTATGCCCCTGATCTTTGAATAGAAATGGGAGCTATTGCCTATAAGTTTTTCTTGTCCTTATTTCTTTCATCCAATTCTACCCAAAGCTACTGAGTTAGCTTTCTTAAAATATTTACCTCATTAAATATCTTCTCTACTAAAATTCTTTGGGAACTTCTGGTGGCCAAGACCATATAAACTTGTGCCTCTCAAGTCACTTACCCATAATTCCAATAGAGAAGACCGTCTCTCATGGCCTGTACTTCCTTATTTTGTTATCAATTCAGATCCTGTCCAACCCTAAGTAGACCCCAACAACAAAACTTCCCCTCAATCTAATTTAATAGGAACTTCCTAAGCCCTCACTCACCCTAACATTCTCCCACTTATCCAACATCAAAGGCATTTCATTACTAAAATTCTAGATTATTTTGTAGATTTTTATAGAACCAGATCAAAATTCTTCCTTTGAAAAAGCTCATCAAGTCATCCTAAAAAAGTTGCTCTTCTGAACATCCCCACGAGTGCCTTGAGTGTCAAGGAAAATTTTCAAAAGGATGGTTGTAAAAAATAGAGTGGACATCTCAAAAGGACTGATTTAGAATACGTTAGGGAAAAAAAAAGAATCCCTCCCACCACCTATAAATAATACACAAGACCAAATGCTGAGCTGCAATGAGGTAATGAGACATGGAATTTCTCTAAAAGGAGCCAACTGGCTTCCAGATTTGAAGATTTGATGCTTCTAAGTTATTTTTACTAGTAGAGATTCCATTTTATGAGTAATATTTGGGATACGGTATCTATAGTCGACAGTTCATAAACTCTTTAAAATGTCTCCTGGCAGAAAAGGTTTAATTAAGCTTGACAGAAACTATCTTGCAGCTTTCATAAGTAATTGCCAGTACCCAAAATAGGACCAACGCATAAACTGCATGATTTCAGAAATGATGAATCAATAAAAATGTTTATAGAAACAACATTTTGATTAATTCCTTCAGACTAACAAATTCATGACACATGTGATAAACCGAGATTTCTACTGTCAATTAGGGAAGCCCAGAAATCAAACCCAGTCCTCAGTCACAGTTCTTTGAATAACTGATGCCAGATTTTGGTATTAAGAACCACTTGCTAAGTGGCTCCTCCAAGACCAAATACATCGCACCTCTGGACCATATTCTTGGGATAGTTACATTAGCAATCACTTCAATTCTTAGCAATAGTAAGGGACATCATGAGACTACTTATAGACAATATGTGTGTTCAGTGATCATTACGAGGGCTTGATTAATTAATTATGAAACAAGTCGTCCATTAGTAACTTGTATAACTATTTCTTTTGTGCATATAAAACAATTATGCATACTATCATCAACAAAATGCATTAGCAGTTACAACAAAAGTTAATCTTTGTGACTGGGGCAAGAATAATCATGAAAGTTTGATTTCTCTAGAGTACAAATAATAGCTTTTTTGTTATTTGACATTGTACTTATAGAAAATTAACTTTTGAGACTCTATAAGTATCCAATTATTTTTTGATAATTTAAGTACCAACAAATACAAATCATTTCATTATAGTTATAGTGTACAAACACTTATTTAAAAATAATAAATGTTTATTATTTATTACGGGCTGTAGTAACATTCAGTTAATCAGAATATAAAAAACAACACATCAATGAAAATTTGCATGCAATTATTAGGTATAAAATTACTAGATTATTGTTGCAAATCAACTTTTTTTTTTCAAAATGGTCTTTAGTTACTTAATGATTGCACAACATAACTAAACTGAAATAAAATCTGTGTGTTATAGCAATTCAAGGATAATAGGGGTCTTTAGGGACACCAAACCAATCCCTCCTCTGAGACAATATTCTTTTCAGCTCCTGGGTGGGTTTCTATGCTGATAATCTCTATTAAATTTTAAGGTTCATACGCTAATTTTCTGTCAATATTTAACAGTAATTTTGTCTTTCCTGTAGAACCCTGAATAGTGATTAAAATCAATACTTTTCATGCACTTAATACTGTATTTTCACAGTCATTAAATTATCATCAGTTATAAGTTACAATCAGAATGCCTACATGATAAAATGTGAAAATAAAAGAATGTATATGAGTTGGGAACACTAAGCTTTAGTGTTGAATCATAGATGTAAAGCATAAGAACTTGTGAATACATGAAACAAGCATAGTCCAGCATCTTAAGCCCCATTTTTAAAGTAAAGAAGTTTAGAGACCAAGAAGTTACTAAAGCCTAAGATGACACAATAGGAAGTTGCAGCAGAAAGCCCATAGGACAAGGCTGGGCTGAAGCTGACCTTGTTGGTTGTTAACCTTCCACCCCTTCACCTGAGGGCTATGATATGGGGAGTTGTCTAATGTTATCTTAACTCTACCCACCAACCCCCTAACCTTCACTTCTCAAGACTTGTACACAGAATACAAAGATCTAATTGTATTATTTGGTGCCACAATTACCACTGGGGTTGCTTCAGCTGAGTTATTTGGCAAGAGCAATCCTGATGCCCTCCTACTGATAAATTATCAAGAAAGAAGATGACCTTTGGGAAAAGGATTGTGGACTGTTACAGTCTCCAGACAAATCCTTGATATGACACTTGACCAAGACTCTACCCATATTTTTGCCATGTCAGTGCAACACATATGACTTTATTTTGGGTAAAGCAAAATAGCTTTATTGGAAGAAATTTACTTGGAAAAATGTGAGAGGAGAGGCGAGGAGAAGAAAGGAGAGTACAGAGAGAAGAGAGAGTGTGTGTATGTGAGAGAGAGGACATGGGCTTCTCACCAAGTGGGTTCAAACCAAGGACATTTAGTTTTTATAGATTTGTGTAGCACTCACTTGTCTCTCCCTGTGCCTTGCTTTGTTGCCTTATGTTAGGGAGAGGATTTATAACTATGCTTTCAAATATGTACAATATGTTGGGAATATTACATAGTATGAAATAGGGAAAGAGGAAGTATTGTACATTAATTATTGTGCCACATTTTAAACAACTACATAACATAGGTATCACTAATCTCATCTTTCAGGAATGATAAGACAGAAACTTGGAATTGTGAAGTAGCTTTTCTTAAATAGCACAGTTGAAATGGCACAGAGTTGCAAGTTTTTCTCAAAACTGATTATCTGAGACTGCACATTAGTTTCTAAAGAGTTATGTGTCATTTGTGTTTTAGAGGGTGGTGACTCTCAATAGAGAAGAATAGATACAGGTCAAACAGAAGTCAAGTAACATTGAAACAACCTTGACATTAACCCTGGTTTTCCAATCAGGTGCTAAATGGATTATTTAGAAAAATTAACTGTTACAGTCAGATGGACGTTCCTCCATGTGGAGCTTTTACTTCTGCTTGTTAAATACAATTCCACCTAAAATAGAGAGCAGGCTGTGCCATGAACTTAGACGCTGGGCTTGGAGCATCCAATAGAATAGAATGTGTAGAGAGACAAGGAAATTTGAGCTTCCAAGTAACGACACAGACAGGAGCAATGGAAATTTCTATTTATATGATCAACAAGTGGGTTTAAAAATGTTTGCCAGGCAAGTAGAATGTGGTGCTTTAACCAGGAAGTTAAAACATTAAATAACAAGTATTTATGGAGTCTTGGGAACAAGCTGCTGAAAGAGAATGAGTTGACTGGAACATAACTCTTCTAGAACTTCTGTCCTCTCGGGAGATGGGGCTGAGCCCTGTTTTCCCAGATGCCAACCATCCTCCACTCCTGGGTGCTTGGTGTTTTGTTTTCCCCTGTTTTAAAAATCATGGATTGGGCAGTATTTATTTATTTTATGGTGCTAGGGTAGAACTCAGGGCTTCACACATGCAGGTTAATGCTCCACTGCTGAAGTATATCCCCAGACCTATTTGGGTTTATCTTCAATTTGTCAAATAGGCTAAGAATCAGAAAAATATAAAATAATAATACCCAATCCACTAATTTTAATTGATTTTAATGAATTAGTCCTTAATTAAATTTTGAGGTTAAATTTCCTCTAAACATTTCCTTTTCTAGGGAAAGATAACATTAGTTGTAACTTTATGAGTCTTTATTCTCTCCATGTCCTCCCTTCTCCCCAAGATAGTCTTTGAATCTGGTGTGTATCCATACTTATTTTGCGTGTTTAGTGCTACATTTAAAATTTTGCATAATTGCAACATATCTTTAATAGCTGACTCTCTTCACTGTCTGCTGTTCTTGAGAGCCAGCCATGGAGACACATGTGCATCTAGTTTATTCATTTTAACTGCTGTTAAGTGTGTACATGTGGGAGAGTTGCCCGAAAGTATGTGCCTCGAAGTGGAATTGCTTTTATGGTGTGCACATTTTCAGCTTTACTAGAAAGTGCCTCTGTCTTTAAGACTCACGGATCAATTCACGCTGTTTCTCTGTCTAAATAAGATTACCTCCAACAGCACGAGACGAAGAGAGATGTTTTATGAAAACTTAAGTGGGGTTAAATGAGCATCATAATTTTCTTCAAAAGACCACTTTGGGCACTTCTTGGTTTTAGATCTTTCCATGACCGAACGTGTTTCCAAGCTTTGGGCAAGGACCAGAGATGGAAAACAAGGGCCCTTGTTGTTCAGAGGTGTGTGCTGAGCGTTTGGGGTCTGTGCACATCCGCACCCGCCAGCCGGGTGGGAACTAGTAAATGGGTCCTTTGAGGAAAAAGATAAACAGAAATAAAGAAATGCCAGAGTTAACTGGAAAATTGTTTTCATAATTCAATTTTGTTTTACACAACCTTGCTCCCCAAATGTTAGCAATTTAGCTCAAAGAGCTGTTAGGGTGATATTAAAGAGTCTCTAAAGGTTGTGGAGAGACACCTCAGCAAAACCCAGGAATCAAGAAACGATTTTATGACCATTGTTCCACCTCCAGGGGTGGCTCGCTCATTTGGTTCCAGATCCCAGGGGCCCAGAGGTAATAACAGCTGCATTTTTAAGACCAGCTTTGCACCACACCTGCATATCCATGCCCCTTTTCGACTTCTGCCTCCAAACCAAAGCCAAATGTTTGGCTCCAGGTTTGGTTTCTAGGATTCGGCTAAGTATTAAAGGCCCAAGCTCCAAGATGTCACGGGTGCTTTTAAGTGATGGTAACTGTATCCTAGGAAACTTACAAAAGTCTTAAATTTGTATAACAGGAGATGAAAGGAAATTTAATTTAATTAATTTTATTTATACTATACAAAATTTTGGGCTGGAGTGAGAGCACAGCGGGTAGGGCGTTTGCCTTGCACATGGCCGACCTGGGTTCGATTCCTCTGTCCCTCTCGGAGAGCTGGGCAAGCTACCCAAAGTATCTTGTCCACACAGCAGAGCCTGGCAAGCTACCCGTGGCATATTAACAAATCTCACTTGGAGATGTTACTGGTGCCCACTCGAGCAAATCGATGAGCAATGGGATGACAGTGACAGTGATACAAAATTTTATTTCATAAATCACAACTAGCATTGTGATGTGCAATACTATTAATGATAGGATTTCATGCATATTACATTCCAACACCACCCCCTCCATCAGTGTCTGTTTCTCTCCCAGTGTCTCAGTGTTGCTTCCCATTCCCTCCACTACCCCCACCCCTGTCCCCCTGCCCTTGGTAAGTCCTGTTCTGTAGACCAATACTCCAGTTTCTATTGCTGTTGGCCATGTTATTGCTTTACTATGTTTCTTTATATCCCACTATGAGGGCAATCATTTTGCATCTGCTCCTCTCCTATGGACTGGAGCAATAGCATAGCGGGTAGGGCGTTTGCCTTGGATGAGGCCAACCCAGGTTCAATTCCTTCGCCTCTCTTGGAGAGCCCAGCCCAGCAAGTTACCTAGAGTATCCTGCCTGCACGGCAGAGCCTGGCAAGCTACCTGTGGTGTATTCGATATGCCCAAAACAGTAACAAGTCTCACAATGGAGACGTTACTGGTGCCTGCTTGAGCAAATCAATGAACAATGGGATGACATTGCTACAGTGCTCCTCGCCTATGACTGCACATGATCCCCTCCAGTTTCTTCTGTGTAGTGGGAAATGGCAGGATTTCATCTTTTTTTTTTGTAAAGCTAAATAGTATTCCATTGTATACACACACCACAATTTCCTAACTAATCATACGTTCTTGTACAGTCAAGTTGTTTCCAGATCTTAGTTAACATTATCAGTACTGCAATAAACACAGAAGCACAAATGTCTTTTAAAGTAGAATTTTTGAGCCTTTGGGGCAGATGCTAAGTGGAATTGCTGGGTCATATGGAAACTCAATTTTTAGTATTTTTTTGAAAAGTGTTCACAATGTTTCACAAAGAGATTGAACTAGTTGATATTCCCACCAACAGTGAATGAATCTCCCCACAGCCTTGCCAACACTGGATGTTTGTGTGTGTTTTTTTTTAAATGTGTGCCAGTCTCAGTGGTATGAGGTGATATCTCATTGTTGTCTAAATCTGATTAAACATCTCAGAACAAAACATAATGTGGCCTGACTAATAAAATGAGAAGATTATGATTACTTGGAACACTGGATTTCCATTATTGCAACCTCCAATTAGTTTTGCTTTTCAATCTTTTCATCAAATTTGTGGTTTTTAATGAAGGTCAGCTCAAATTTCCTCATCATTTCTGGATGAAATGCAGATTCTTTCAAACTAGCTTTTAAACCTGTTTCAGATTATTTGTTTTTTTAAAAATTACCATCAAGTTTAGATATTCAGTGTTTAGAATTGTACCTTTCTCCATTTTGAAAATTTGTCCATTTCACTGTCTCTCATTCAGTTGGTATGTTTGTGTTGTCTAGTTGGGGCCAGCTGTGGATGGGAGCTGACAGTGGACAGTGAATGAGAGACATAATCTCCATCTTGCCCCGCAGAAGCTTTATCTAAGTGGGAAGTCACATGAATGAATAAGAGGTAACAGTTCCTAAAGAACAAGCTGCTATGGGCACCCCCATTTACCAAGCAGAAGACATCTCTCCCTGTCTTCTGGTCAGCATGAATGCAAGCATCCTGGAATGAAGTCCAGACCCACTTCAAGTGTCCAGGTGCTCCATCTTGCCTATGAAGAGCTGCACTTGCCTCTTTGCCCTGTTGTTTCCACCTTGTCTCAGATAAAACATGATTTCTACCCAGGAAAAGATGGACTTCAAAAAGGTACAGTTTAGGTTTCTCCTCTATATCAATGAACATTATTCTGAGCCTCTAAGGAGTAGGCCCAGGCCTCTTCTCCATTCCTTATGACAGGAAAGGGAGACAAAGACAATCATAAGGAGGAAGTGATGGTGAAGCTTCTGTGCCTTTGATAGTCATACTGCATAAAGTAAAAGCTATACTTCAGATATATTACTTTGGTCCTCTGACGAACTTTCATAAAGTTTGTAACTCTGTGGCTCAATGGAAGCAGAGTCAGCAAGACTCAGAGGTATGACGAGGTCCCAAGTCCAAGATGCTGGCCCTCAGACACACACCTCTGACCATCATCCTGCAGGAGATTTTGAACAGACAGAGAAATATTTAGTAAAACTAGAGCTGCTAGATAACAGAGAAAGATAAGATAGGGGTCTTCAGTGGGTAAACACTTCCATTCTACTCTCCTGATGTCCAGCACCAACCACAGAGCCTCAGTGATGAAGGTGGTTTCTATGGATGAACACTGTATCAATGATTATTCACTGTGTTATGGGCAAAACAAAGAAAAGGGTCTATTAATTCAATGATTCTATAATCTGCCTGATAATTAAAGTCCTTTTCAGGTCATAGACCCATACCCACTCGTTCCCAAAATAGGAGATAAGACCCTCCTTATTCCCAGCCCCTGGCTGGAGGTGCTAAAACTATGGAGGGTGGAAGTACATTAAAACTTGTGTATGTAAAGTAGGTAGACATATTTCCAGGAGGTCACTGAGTGATTTTTTTCTGAAAAGGGGGTGAAGGCCAAATAATTTTGGGAACCTCTGCATACCAGTTGCACACAGTCAAAGTCCAGATGAGCTCCACTTACACCCCACATGAAAGGAGGCATGTTGGTCAGCTGGGAATTTGACCCAGATGTGATACTACATTCCACCCAATCAGGATTGATTTATTGAAGTACGTGGGTCCTGCATGGATTTAGAAGTTTAGATGGGCTTGATCCCATGTGTGGATAGAAGACCTTCAGAACACAGTGGTTCATAAGCAGGTTGTCGTGGACAGAAATAGACAAGATTGGATCAGTTTTGCTTGGGTGGATGTGGGGAATTATGAAAAATAAAAAAGAATCTATAAGAGAGTTGCGCAGAAGGACTGTGACTCATTTTACATATGTGACTCTTCTTATCCATTTATCTATCACTCTATATTTTGGCTAAAGATTAAGTAGCTTAAATTGCTAATGTAATAAAAAGTGACTTAACACAAAACAATAAATGTTACTCCTATTTTTGTCTTTGCTTTCTAAAACAGAATTTTCTGAAATTTTTCCCCTAAATAGACAGGGTTTCCAATAGTGCTTTAAAAAATGTTAAATATTGAAAAGGTAAAACAATGGCTTCATGTTTGGGAAATGACAAATTATACAAAGTCAACCTTATAGTTTTCATGCAAAATAGTTTTATTAGCAAAAGAGGAAAAAAAAAGTGGCTTGAGAATCCGCTTTGGAAAAATCTGCTCTTCAGCTCTGCTTATGCAAACCCTATCCCATGCCTATTGGTCATTAGCAAATGAAAACACATTGCATTTCCATAAATCCAGAGTAACTTTACGATGCTTTATTTAAAAAAAATGCTTTTTAATTAAAGGAGTCAACTCCGCAAATGTTTTGCCCAGCTAATATAAGTGACAAAGTGACACAGGCCTTTATTAAGCAAAGCATATCCTTCAAGATAACACATTACCAAGAGCACACATTCTGAATTCGCTAACTCCTTCTGTTTTTAGTTAGTGTAAGCAATAATCATAAACAGTGGGGAAGCTTCAACACTCTCACTGTGTGCCTAACCAATGTTTCTCAACCTTTTTCTGACTATAACTCCCTTCTGACATTATTTCCGTCCTGTGCTGACCCCCCACTCCCCACGCCCTCGTCCCACTAGTTAGCCCTTAGTCTCATGCTGTGTCATCTCTACTTATACAATTTTCACCCGTGGCCCCTAGGAAAATTTTTGAGGCCTACAGGAGGTCTTATGACTCCAGCCGATAAATGCTACTCTAAGAATTTTGGGTGCCCTGGATTGGGCTTTGAAGCTGATCAATGCACCGACTCTGTTGGCCCATAGTTTCACAGCTGGGGCCTTTATGAATGTGACCCTTTCAAAGGGAGAGTTTAGAAGGCTCAGCAGACATGAACCAAATTGAATGGTTTTCCATTCTGGTCCCTCAACCATGTGTCAAAGCTTAAGCAGCTGCGTAACCCTCTTTTCCATGTTGCCAATGCAGTCACAGAATCCCCCTTTTTCATGGGTGTCGGCCCAGAAAACATCCGTGGAGAACTTTGCACAGGTTCACACACTGACACTCTAATCCAGCTCACAGGGCCCGGGATACCCTTTTGGTTTCCTGGGGTCTGCCCTTTGAATTCCAGACCTTCCATTGCCATGTAATCATTTTCCTCTATGAAACTCGAGTTTTCAGAAACCCTTCCATTCAAGGCACCATCATACAAAGAAGTTTGATGAAGTGTGTCATCAATTCCACTGGGTGGGTGTATGTGTGTATGTGTTGAGGTGGGGATGGATAACTAGTTAAAACAGTTAACTTATCCAACCTTAAAGAGCTCATTACCTTTTCACAAAAGGTTTTAATTCCTTTCAGTCATTACACTGACAAAAGAACAAAGACATTGGGCAAAAGAGAACGACCTTTTCCAAGGCTTTCAGACTTCTTGGCCCTTCCTTGACCATACACTGGTTCCTAAGTCCTTGTGATCATCCACTTCTAGAAAGCTGGCTAAGAGGGGACACTTTTTAAATGTCCCAGTACTTCCCTGGTCTTAGTGACAAATGGTGCACAATCCTCACTGCTTTTATTTGTCCATTCGTTCATTCATTAGGTTTGGAGCCAAAGACTGGACCCAGAGTCTCACATACCTGAAGTACATACTCTACCACAGAGATACATACATCCCTAGTCCACCCTCCCAACTTTTGTCCCCATGGACTAAGTATGCCACTCTGCATCTCCACAACATGCACTCTTCCTCCAAGCCATGCTAGAGGTTGTCTTCACCAGCTACACATAAACTAGACTTTTCCCTCCTAATTAATTCCAGACTGCTCTTTAAATTAGGGGCAGGACATGCAAGGATGGATATAGCTCAGATGATTTAAACACCTCAACAAACTATTTCCACTTCTGTATTGCTGATGGCCATGTTGGATGCAGTATTGTGAAACCTATCTTTAATTTCCTTATAGGGTCCCAACTGGACTGGAGTGATAGCACGGTGGGTAGAGCATTTGCCTTGCACACAGCCGACCCAGGTTCGATTCATCCATCCCTCTTGGAGAGCCCAGCAAACTACTGAGAGTATCCCGCCTGCATGGCAGAGCCTGGCAAGCTACCGTGGCATATTCCATATGCCAAAAACAGTAACAAGTCTCACAATGGAGATGTTACTGGTGCCCGCTTGAGCAAATCGATGAGCAACAGGATTACAGTGATACAGTGACAGTGATTTATTTATTTGACATCCAAGCAGTGCTCAGGGGATCCAGAGACTCTTCCTGGTGATTCTCACTCAACCAGGCTAGAGGCACAAAGCAAGGGCCTCGGGCTTGCAGTGCTGTCAGGGCCCTGCAGGACCAGGGATTACGATGCTGCCCTGACAGTGCTGGGAGTAGAGTGGGGAGGCCTTTCAGAGTTGTACTGGGTAATTCTTAGGAAGATGTGGTACTGGGGATACAGCCAGGGCAAGGCATGTACCTTCACCCCTGAACTATATCTCCGGTTCCATATTTTATTTTATTTATTTATGTCCATTTGTTTTTGGACTATACCCAGCAATACTCAGCATCTCATGCTCCCACTGAGACATAGTTTGGAAAAACTTTGCAGGATGTCATTTGGCAATAGCAAGTAGCAATAGCAGTGGCAAAATGATCTAGAGATGATGATTACTGAGACTGAATACCTAAAAACTCTGTGGTGCTCTCTTCTAAACCAGTATCAATCAATATGATCTTCTTTAAACAAGTGAAAAATTCCCATGCCCTTTGACCCAGTAGTTAAAAGGAACAGACCAAAACAAGGTCTAAAATTTTGGCTTATATGCAAGAATGCTTATTCAGAGCTTCTTTGATATTTACATAACTAAAAACACCCCAATGTGTGGGATATGGGAATGAATACATAAATCACTGCATACTCATATGAAAGAATATTAGTTGTTGATATTAAAATGGTATTTGTAAAGAATTTTTAGTAAGTACCGGAAAGAATGGCATCCAGATGTACACAAGGGAGGACTTTCTTTTCCCTATATTTTGTGGTTGATAATTTTTCCACAACAAGCAAATATTTTTAAATTGGTAGATAAGAACAAAAGTTAAAAATAGGAAAATCTGAAGATGGCGAGATATCTCACTCAGAAGCATATGCTTTGCATGCAGGAGGTCTGAGTTCAATCCCCAAGGACCATGGGCATCAAAAACCAAAACACACACACACACACACACATACCAGAGAGAGAGAGAGACAGAGACAAGACAGAGACAGAGAAGAAATAAAGGGAAAATCAGAACAAAGTTCCTGTATTAGTCTATTCTCCTGCCACTCCCCCCAAACAAACAAAAACCACTCTAAGTCCTATAATCATATCTCAAGGTCCTTGTCCCTTATAAAAGTTAGCCATCTGCCCCTTGGAGCGCTGCTGCAAGCTAGGTCATCTGCCAGCTTCCCTATTACCTCTTAAATTCCCAAACAAGTCAAAATCCCTTTCCCCAATCTTTGCAGGTGGCCTGCTAACTGCCAACTCTTGGAAACAGGGCTTCATCTGTCACTTGCCAGTGATCCACATACTGGGTTTCTGATCTCTAATTTTAGCCAACAAGAAATTCCTTCAAAGACCCCAAAGCAAACCCACCTTGTCACCTTACTGTCCCCCTGTCTGCTAAGATACATCTTCTGCTCAGAATTATTGAGCTCTGGGCAGCCCCCCAGCCCCAGACCCAAAGCTTTGGCAAATTCTCTCTTTTTCCCCTAATTCATCCTCCAAAGTCAGGCTGTCATCCAGCCCTGATGACTTCCCCCCTCTGAAATGTTTTCAGATTTTATCTCCTAATTTGAAGGATAACCACATTACAATTACCACTTAAAATATGTTACTTCTGGGAGGTCTGGTTCCTTTGAGCAGCTGATCCTGTCTTCTTGCTGGAGTTTTCTGCCCTCGAAATTACATTTACTCTGCCACAGAAGCTTAAGTGACAAGAAATTTAAAATGAGTTATCATGCCCCTGCCAAATATACCTATTCCCAAAGGAACCAGATTTCAGCAACAAAACGGCAAACTAGCTTCTGTGGTTTCTGCATAAGCACAGTACCATGAGGGTAGAAAAGGTCTTTTGCTTTTGACAAGGACCAAGAATAGTTGAGTAAGGAATAAAGAAAAACAAACCAAAATAAAACAAAGACTACCAACCAAACTTCCAGAGGCAGCAACCTCTCTTGAACTTTTTGCAGTGGAATGTTTGCCCTCACTGTGGACAGTCAAGGTTATCCAAGACCACCAAAATCCAATGGTCAATTCTGACCTCATCTGGTCCCTCCTAATAGGAGCATTCAAATCATCTGATTACTTCTTGAAAGTCTTTCTTCAGTGGATTTTTTGACCCTGTAAATCCTGTTATTACTGGCTCTCTTGTTGGAGCTTCCTCATCTTTTGTTTGCTTATTTTCTGTTCTATGCGATTAATTGACTTCAAACACCGTAGCATCCCAGCACTCAACTCGTTGTCTTCTCTCCTCTGACACACTTGGTGAGCTCAAGAAATAGAGAAGAGAAACAATGCTGGTGATTCACACGGAGACCAGATAAGGTGTGGGCCAGAGGAAATAGTCAGGTAATTTTTAAACAAACACAAGCAAGCAGGAAGCATATCTTGGGTCTCAGAACAGCAAGTGTAGGTGATATGAGTGTAAATGGTGTGGGGTCTCTTGGACTCCTACATAGAGATGTTAGGACCCATTGGGTATGGAAGTCTCTGAGGTTCAGAAGTACTTGAGGTTGGAGACAGTGTGGTTGGTAACACTCATAAATTTAGTCCATGCTATTTCCTCTCAAATATTGTTCTCTCAGAATCTTTACCATAGCTGCAATGGGCTACAAGTCCATCCTTCCCACCCTTTAGGACTTGGCTGGCATCCTCTACCTATTTTCTCTCTTACACCCCACAGCTGGTATACCATTTTACCTTACAACTATCTCCAAAATTCAAACACTTCTCTATTTCTCTCTAGCACAGATGTCAGACCTTGCCTTCTTAAAGTGGGTGGAAAACAGAGAGAGACTTCCTCTGTCTGGGACAAGGACTTCAACAGGAGCTTAATACACGCTTCATGCCTGTTCCAATGTCACTTGTCTCAAGCTCATCAGGTCCCTACCTGGTTTTATTATTTTCTCAACTAATTTAGTCTTTTCTTTTCTATTTCATGTCCATCCTTATCACCTTCAAGTCTCTCGTCCAAGCTGTAAAGTTAAACTGAGCAGATAAACTTAGGAGTGTTCAGTGACTGTAACTCTACACTCTCCTTCTTTGTGTCTGAGGCACGTTATCATTTCTTTTATCTAAGTCTCACCCAATTTCACTCCTCCTCTTTGTACTATCAAAATCTTGACTTATGCCCTCCCCAACTCATGCCCAGATGGCCACAACTGACCAACCTTACTTCCACACACTCACCCCTTTGTATATTGCAAGAAGCATCTCCAGGATGCATATTGCCCACTGCACCAACTTAAAACTCCTCCATCAAGAGGGCATTTTAAGCTTTTTATAATATGACTGTTCTCACAGACTGACGTGTCACAGACTCTTAGTTAAAGGTGCCCCAAGACATGCATCTTAATCAGTTGCTGAAGTTTTGGGAGTCTGAAAACCAGCTCCCCTTCCTGACCTCCTGTGGGGTGCAGCATTTATGGTGCTGTCTGGAAGGCCAGTATCTTTTGACTTATTCACTGCTTGAAACTTTATACTAAGCCTGTTAAACAGCAATACTGCATTTGTAGTAAAAATATATTTTACACGTTGATGAAAAGGCTGAGTCTTCACAGGTGTTGACAGGATGGGATTCAGAGGGATCTAGAGCGACAAGAACATGCTTTAAACTCGGGGTTCACATCCCAGTTTGCTGACCTGACCCTTCCTCGTGATGCTGATAGTGTTACTTAGTCTCCTGGAGCATCTATCTCTCTCAACCCTTTTTTTATAGATATACTTGATTGACAGTTCACCTTTTAGGTGTATAATATACACAAAAGTTATAGCCACTGCACTGATCCAATTACAGAACATTTTCATGTCCCCAAGAAACCCATGAGACATCAAGCCCCTTTCCTTCTCCCCACTTACACCCGTAACCTGCAATCAATTCCCCATGCTCTGGGTTTGCCTGAACCATAGTTTTATCTCTAAACCAAACATAACATTTACCCTATAGTATTGCTTAGGGGACAGAGACAATTTTTTTTCAAAGCCACTGTCCCAGAATTTGGTATCAGAGACTATAATGAATTACCAGTAGTGTGGTCATGGTTTCTCTGGCTCCTGGAGATTCCATAGTATGAGCCCCTTAGCTTGAGTCAACTGTCTTTTTCTCATTCCCCTCACCTTATCCTCTCTGCTCTGATCCCTCTGCTTACCCTGTCTCCTGGATTTCTCTCCAAACTCAAAATTTAAGATCCAGCTGCAATCCTACCTCCAACTTGTGAAACTCTTTGGGGGGAGGGGGTTCATCAGAGAGAGAGAAAGAGACTCTTTCAACCTGACTTGAAACATTTGTAATAGAATGCAACCATGGCCAAGCTGATAACAATCTATATTTATTCTTGATTTTTCTTTGTGACATATTGAGCACTCCTCATGCACACGCCTTCCCTTTTCATGGAGAAGAAACAGTGCCATGATATTTTTCAGGAAATATCCAAACCACTCACAACCAAACCTTTCCTACAACAGGAGTCATTGAAGCAATACTCAGTGACATCTCAGTAGCTCTGTATTGGCTCTGTATTGTGATTTGCAAATAAGAGCTATCAATGATTACAGCCTCTTCAGAGTTTATTTGGTCTTGGAAACCTCCATAATGAGTTTGACATTTTTATTAGGCTCAAAGTCTTCCACCAAAGCCGGGTGCAATTATAGTCATTTATAAAGTAGCCAACAAAAGAGGCTTGGCAAGTCCATGACTGCCTTGCACAGTCCTGCTGCCTGGAAATGCTTCTCCAGTTTTCCATTCCCTTGTCCAGGAGTGCCACAGAGGCCCTGGACGGGAGGGTACAATTGCTGGAGATGGGTCAGAGTAGGTGATCTCGGGCAGTCTTTCTCTGCAAAACGCTGACTTCAGAAATACATTGTTTTTACTCTCCTTTACTCTCCTCAACCAAATTTTTGAAGGAATAAATGAAGAGCACATTCATCAGGAACTGTGCAAGTTCTGTCTTTAGTAACAGTGCACAGAGCAAGCTAACTTCAAGTACAGCTTCTGTCATTTTCTCCCTGTGGATTATTGGGAATATAATATACTCTCCCTAAAGTCAAGTTTCCTCAGTATCAAGATGGATTTAATGTCATGTAAGGTGCTTAACATTATAAGGATGTAGCAACTGATCAATTATGATGATCATTGAGTCATCACTGTTATCATCATCATCATGAGTTCCAGATGAGATACAATGACCAGTTATGGAGGTCCTTAAAAATGGTGACAAAAGGGTACAAACTCTCAGTTATAAGATGAATGACTTCTGTGATGTAATGTGCTATGTGGTGATTACAGTTAAAATTTTTATTGTAAGTTACTCAGAAAGTAGATGTTATAAGTTCTCAACATATGTGTAAAAATCTGACTCTGGGAGGTAATGGATATTGATTAAAATTGCTGTGGGGATCATTTGATCATATATGCATTTTTCAAACCACTATGCTGCATACTTTAAAGTCTGGTGTTTCTCAAACTGGGCAATTCTGCTCCTAGGCATGATCCCAGAAGTCAACTGTGGGGGCACTTTTTGTTTACTTAAAGAAGGTAGACTTTCAGGGGTTCTGAGTTGTATTGCTTTTCTGAAAAGGGAGAGGTAGTTCAAATAAATGTAGGGACCTCTGACTTAAATGAATCCAATGTTATATGTCTACTATACCATAATATAACTTAAAATAACCCCCACAAAAATCAAACCAAAGATGACCAATCTAATCATTCACTCTCATTCCTTTTCTATTCTATTCAATTATTTACAAAATGTCTTGAGCCTCTGCAAGGCACTTAATAGACATTATGAAAATTATAACAATTTAGAAGATGGTATTAAGAGACAGTTTCCTCTCAGGGACCTTAATGCAGAGTCAAAGTCACTTATGCTACATAAGGCAAAACCAAATTTAAAAAAAAAGGATTCTAAGAGAAGTCCAGTGAGAATTTGTGGGGAGTATGGAGGCAGTAGAAACCAGAGAGGAGTTCCTGGAGAAGGTGGCACCTGTGTCAGTGAAATCACAGTAGCTTTGACCCTTAAAGACATGGAGACAGGCAATCTAGGTAAAGGACAAGTGCCTGAAGCAGAGCCGGTACTTGTGTGTGAGTGGGGGCTTTGCAGGGAACAGTCTCATCCAAAGTACAGACTGCTGCAAATTAGCAAGGTTTCCTATGACAACATTGCTAGAAAATCTTAATAATTAATGGTGGCTTTAAAACAAAGGTCGGGGGAAGCTTTTGCTACTCAAATTGGTCACTTTGGAAAGAAAATTAAATAGGTTTTCACCAGATGAAGTAACAAGAGAAAGATGACTCTCCCAGAGTCTGGCTGTGTCCGGATCTGAGCGCTGAGATTATTGGGGGAAAGCAGAGAAGCGTAGAGGCTGATCGCAGTGAGAAAGCCACGGCTCTGTGCTGAAAGGGACTTTTCATCCGGGGGTGCTTTGTGGGGCAGACATTGGGTCTTTATGCGGCTCCCAGGCTGTAGGCACAAAGTGACCTCCCCACACAATGACAGGAGACAAAGTTTGCTCTTGAATGCACACACATTCCTCAGGGCTGGGCTGGCAGCCAGAGTATAACCATTCTTGCTTGAAAAAGACCCTCCTCAGCAGGTTTTAGAAAAAAAATGAAGGGGGACCTGGCCAGGGGTGTACGTGCCTACCGGAGTGGAATTGCCTGCAATGTAGGGGACAGGTTTCCTTCTTAGTCCCTTTCCACCCTGGAGACACACCACAGCATTTCTATGATCTCACAAGGTCTTTATTTATTTGATTTTTTTCCAGCAATGGGACCACGCCGGGAAATGCCTGGAGTCTATTCTCAGCCCTATGTTTAGGGGTGGCTTATACCAAGTGTTTGGGGGACCATATGGTGCCAGGGATCAAACCTGGGCATGAAAAGCCCAATGACCTGCTGCTTTGATCCACTATCACCCACTGCCTCCTCCTCCACCCCCAACCCCACCTCTCCAACCAAGGTTCTTTTCAGAACTGTAAACTGTTTGCATGGGTTGGAGCCTCAAATTTAGGAGCTTAGAGAAACTCTGAGGTATGTGTATGAAAAGGGCTTGACACACACACAGTGGCTCAGCCCGTGTCCGGCGAGTATTGATCACATGAAGGAATATACCAGCAGGAAGTGGGCTTTGCACGTGATGTCAGTCCAGAGGGACTGACACAGGCGACACTCTGTCCCATTTTCCCTTGGATGGAGAAAGCTGCAGCACACCAGTAGTGCATACTGTGCCCTCAGCACTGCCTCTTGCTAGAGACACAGGGTTAGATTAAAAGAGACAGTTACAGGGCCCCAGGCACAAAGATCCACACTCTGTTTTGGGAGAGGAAACGAAACCACAGGAAACAAATGCTCATAGCCAATGGCATGGAAGACTTTTGGAACTTTTTCAAGTGGTGTTAGCTGTAAATACTGGTGATAGAGTTCAGATCCTAGAAAAAGGTCAGAGCCAAGAATGGAACTTCTGCCAGATTGTGTCTGACTCAGTGGCACTTCTTTTTGTCAATCTTCAGGGCTAATGACTAATAGAAGTGAGAAGAACTTAGTGGAAGATGCCATTTCTTCAAGCACTTGGAGATGAGTGTCTTGGAGGCTGCAGGGTATTGTTAGACAGGATGGAGCTTTTCTTGAATTTCACACATCTGGGCCAGCACTGTGAAATTGCTCAAGCTCTGTTCTAATTCTGAACATTATTCAAAGGCAATGGCATTGGAAGAAGCATATGGCTTTGTGGGATCAATCCCGTATAAATAATGTGACTAGGACTGGTGTAGAATTCACTAGAACTGACCCGTGGTGCCATGGTACCAAGTGAAGAATGACATAGAAGGTGCATTCCATCACTTGGGAGCTGACGGTGGAAACATGGCTCTTGGCATGGGTGGAAACATAAGCTACTCCAGGAGCAGGCATGGATCACTGGGAAGATCCGTGGTGCTTCCTGCATCTCAGAGCAGGTCATGGGGGTTCTCTCAAACACGACCCCCTGAGCCTACTGAGTCCTGCCTCCGAAGACATTCTAAATGACTCTTCCCCGCCCCCAGCCCCCCAGGCTTGGCTGTGAGAGCATTTCTAATACTTAGCATAGGGGCGAGGAGGGAGAGGAGAGCTGTAAGTTAGGATAGAGAGAATCAACAAAATTAAGACCTTTCCCTCACCCTTCAGTCATATTCTGGCCTTCCCAGGGAATCATCCGGACACCTTTCCATGGTATCAAAAGAGAAAGCCTCTGTTTCTTCTTGCCAGCAGTTCCATCACACCCCGCATTCCCAAGATCCTATCCTACATTTTATCTACATTTTAAATATTCCTGTAGCCTCTTGGGCTCTTCCTGAGGGAGGGAAGTGAGCAATTTCTCAAGATTATAAATTTTGCTTCAGAGCTTAGGCTCATGAGAGAGTAATACCTCAGGAAAATGGTCAAATAGATAACCCCAAAGACCTAAACCAGTCAGGCCACTCTGTACAATCCTAGTATTCTCTGTTACATTCTTGTCAACAGATAAGTAATGCAAGGAACCCAATCTTCATTTATAAGGGCCTACCCAAAACCTCTTACTCCCTGGCCAAGGAGTTTCTTTCTCTTCTACTTTCAAAAATATTTTATGTTTTCTAACTCTGAGTCTGAGCGTCTTTACTACTCAATATTTCATTCTTGAAAATACAGAAGAACCTGGGAACCATGGACAGACACAGAGACTTGCATCACCCCACACCAATATCAGGCGCATATCCCAGCCATCCTCTTCTCTAAACCCATCAATGCTGACAGAGGAAACGTCAAACTCTTGGCCTTGGGGATAGGTCCCGGTTGATCCCTCTAGTCTCGGAATTGAGCTATGCCAACAAATTGGCATTTTCCTAAGATCCTTATCAAAGGTTGGATAACTTCTACTTTGTTCTTGCTCTTTCTTTCATGGTCCATGAGGCGCTTCTTTCTGGTTGGTGGGACCAATTCTTACTAGTCTTACAAGATCTAACCTCAGATCTGTGGTCCTCTGCTGACCTTCCTGATTCTGCCCTCTGACACAGCCTGATACATGGTACTTCATCAGCATCCTTCCCACTCAGCATATCTAATTCTAGCAAGTTACCCCCTCTCTACCTGGATCCCTGGATGGGCTGGAGGCCTGAAGAAAAATGAAATCATGGTTTACTCATCTAGGTGACCTTGGGATCAGCACAGAACCTGATCCCAGCTGGCCTCACTAACCATCTAAATATAGATAACCACAAGCAATTTGGGGTAAGGGGAGCCTAAACTCACTCTCTCCCTTTATGAGGGGCCCGTGTGTGGTCCTGAGTGAGATTCCCTCCACAGTCCTGGGGGCTCAGAGCTGAGTAGGGGGATCTGCTATCATGCCCACAAATTTCAAGGATGGAAGGCACTCTTCCTCCATGTGATACCAAGCTTGTTAAATGCCCATAAGTATCATCTATGCTTGAAATGGGTGTAGAAGAAATGGATTTATCAATGCCCAGTGACTGGACCAGGCAAGGGCTTCTCTTGTTACTTCAAGAGAAATATAAAATTATGTTCTTTATCCATATATTTTGGTTAAAAACCAATAAATATTATAGTACTTAGAATGACTTTGTCATATGCTCTTTAGAGTATACTTTTACTAGAAGATGTAGCAGTCTTATGAAATAAGAAGCAAAAGACATGCATATATGTCAAATATATATTATCTATTTAGAAACTGAAATTTTGCAAAAAATTCCATAAAGATGAAAACCGTCTTTTTTCCTTTTTTTTTCTAGGTTGGTTTTGCACATTATTCCCTCCTTGACAAAGGAGATCCTGGGTAGCAGTGCAGAAGGCCTATGACGGAAAACATACCCAGGAATTCGAGAAATTTAATGCTATAATTTAGAAGTCATCTAAAGCGTCTCTGTTCCACCCCAAAACAAGATTAAAAGAACAATATTGTTGGAGCATTAAGAAAAGAAACAACTTCAAAGCTAAACTTTCAAGTAAAGAATTTGGACTGGAAGAAAAAAAAGTGAAATCTAGTCAAATATTTTGGTTTAGCAATAGTTCCTCTCTGCCTCACCCAGCCTTATTCCTTAAAGCTTGTGGCTTCAATGTTTCTTGGCTGCTTTCCTTCAGCCTCCCCACCCCCTCTCTGGCAGAAGATCTTAAACAATAGCATTCCAAAGACAGAGGATCACCCTGCACTCCTCAAGCCACCTCTGTCCTTCTATCACACTCTGCTTCTGCACAGAGTGTTTGTGGTGCCTGGTTAGGAAGTCCATGGGGTTCTAAGCAAAGACCAGAGAAAACAAGCATGAAGTAGATCCACCATTAGTAGGTTGGTATTACTGAGTTGGAAGAGCATTGTCACAGCAATTCTCAATCTAGGTCTCTTTAATATTCAAGAACTGAAGAATTCAGAGGATTCAACCAGTACCTCCACCCAGAGTAATAGATGGAACTGACCATCTGTATTTGTCCCCCTGGAGCTGGTGGTAGGTTTCTAGTACAATTAGAATGGTGATGCACAATTTATAATGCCCCCAACTCTTTGCAATGAGCTTCGCAGAACCTGCATAAGGCTGGATGCATTGACTGGGAGCAAGAAACAGTTGGTTACTTCTGCAATGTGGTAGAAGATTTCTCCTTTTTTCATAATAAAGGACTTTTGGATGATGACTATGTTTGAGGAAAACAGAGAGAGATGACCACAATAGTGTCATGATTTACACTAAATGTCCACCCAGAAAGGGATGGAACCAACCATGTCATTTGTGGAAAGCCGCTTTCCCCTCAGTCATAAGCAAAAGGAAAATCACCTCGGTGCTTCACTCATCATTCAGTGATCTCCTTACAAACATGTTTTTAATAAAGGCCGGAATGAATATTCATAAGAAACAATAATACAAATGAGGACTACCTCAAGGACATTCTGGTTGTGATTTAAAAAAATAGTAACCATAAACTCAAACAGAACTTTTGTTGGGAAGGAAAAATGGCAGTGAGGTTGGACAATAGAATTCATGTTCTGACTTCAGGAGATGCTGAAACAATTACACACCCTCTTTCCCCCTCAAATTCTGCCATCTCACAGGGAAACCAAGCAGTATGCTTAAACAAATAGGCTCAAATCCTTCTCCAACACTCATGCTGACCTTGAGAAAGTTTCTTAGTCTCTTTGGGTTGTAGTTTCCTCATCTGTAAAGGACTATAATAGTACTTTCTACATTTTTGTTTTGTTTTTGGATCATACCTTGTGATGCTTAGGGATTAATCCTAGTGGTGCTCAAGGGTCTGTATGGTGGATGGATTCAAACCTGAGCCTTCTCCATACAAAGCATGGCGAGTAACCCAAGGAGTTATCTACTTCCCCACTCCCATGTACAATTTAAAAGGAGGGAACTGAACTCACAGATCTTGGCATGATAGAATGAGAAAATTCTGCTCCTGAAATTCAGGGGACAATGTTACCATCAATGTACATCTGCTGGTAATTATTAACAGAACTCTTTGGAGATAAAATGTCTAGTAAAGACTACAATCAGCTTCCTTTGGACTTGTGTATGCACACATGCAATTTTAAGCCCTTTAAGTCATGGAAGCTCACACAGTAACATTTATTAAAAACACCTTTTCAAGATTCAAAGTCTGGATTTCTTCTGACTTCCAGGTCTTTCTGCCCTGGAACCAATCCAGCATCCTGTGGTATCTCCATACAAACACCCGATACCACATTTAATCCAGATTCAAATTTGAGAGAGAATCATATACAGTGAATTCAGTAGTAGTGGCGCTTGGTTATCCAAATGCAGTACATCCTATCTGGCCTGGAAATACCAGAATTCTCTGGTTTACAGACTCTCCCAATCAAATCTTAGCATTGGGATCACCCAACCCTGACTTAACTATCAATGCTTCCTCCTTCTATAATGCCCATCTCAGAAGTCATCTCTTCAGAGGGCATTTCATAATATCCACCTCTCAAGAAGATCTAACTGCTGAATTATCTCTGCTCCAAAGCTTTTTGTGGATTGCTCGTACACGAAACATATGGTCTACTTCTCTCTCCCTCTTTCTCTCTCTTTCTCTCTACTCCTTCCCCACCTATGAGTTCTTCTTCATCAAGGATTTATCTTGTTTTCTTTTTGCTTCAGCACATGCGACAAGCCTGTCACACTGATATGTGGAATACCTGCCAATTACATGGAGTCAGGGGTCCATGTGGCCTGGAGTGTCTCCATGTCTGCTATCAGTGCCAGGTTTCCATCAGTGTTGTATGTGGCAAAACTTTAGTTTGGGAATACTGGATCCCCTGGTGCCACCTGGCTCCACGTGAGTCTGGTTGGTTACTTCCAGGATATAGCAGAAACTGGCTCATGGAAGGGGCAGAGATGCCAATTCAAAGAATATTACATCCGATGCTGCAGAGATACCACCCCACCCCAGACTAGGCTGATATTACCAGGGCACCTCAGAAAGGAGCAGGTGTGTCCCTCCACTTGCCCCAGAAGAACCCCAGCAGCCCCAAAGCTCCAGAACCCAATCGCCATCATGCTCATGGCCAGCCCTCATAGGCTCACCTCGAGCCTCCCATGCATGAAATTTATGAGGTATGCGAAACTTGTGATGCGATATCCAGCCTTCCAGAGTTGGGAATGGGCCCCTCCATGCATCTCCCTCTCTTCCGCTTTCCTGGTAGTCATCCCCATGAACTGCCTCTGGGCACCATTTAAAAGCATGAACGGCCATGTTCTAGACTTACAAATGAATCTTGTAAGAGAGCAGCACACTGCAGAGACACCTCTAGACCCCCAAATCACCATCCTCTAGCACCCTGTGTAAATATTTAAGAATTCCAGGATCATGCAGCCACAAAAGCAGCCACGCAGCATTTCATACAATTCACTGTATCATAGTCATTCCGTTGCTCATTGATTTGCTCGAGTGGGCACCAGTAATGTCTCCATTGTGAGACTTGCTGTTACTGTTTTTGGCATATCGAATATACCACAGATTGCTTGCCAGGCTCTGCCGTGCGGGTGAGATACTCTCAGTAACTTGCCAGGCTCTCTGAGAGAGGTGGAGGAATAAAATCCAGGTCTGCTGCATGCAAAACAAACGCCCTACCCGCTGTGCTATCGTTCCAGCCCTTTCATACAATTATGCCACGATATGCCAATAGTAGCACACCACATTTGGAGGGTTTAAGGTAGAAGACAACCAATCTTGATAAAACTCTCCCTCCCTCCCCACTCTCTCTATATATACACACACATGTTTATTTATTTATATAAGTGCATCTAAGATGAGATACAACAATTTTCACACATTTTCCTCTAAGGAAACCTTTTCTGACCATTTTCAGTCAATTATTCATAACAAGTAATGAAAAATAAATTAGTTATTAGCATCTGCCTTTGGGGCAGGCTTGGATGGTGGTGGGAAAACTTGAAATAATGGTGGTGAGAAGGTATAATGATGGTGGGATTGGTGTTGAAATATTGAATGTAATCAATTACTGTAAGCAACTCTTTGAAAATAAAAAAATGGTTAAAATGGAATATTACACCTGCATAAGCAGCATTATTCATAAAAGCCTAAACATAGGATCAACCTCCATGCTCATAACAGAGGCCATAAAAAAGAAGCAGTGATGGATATGCTGAATAGAGTATTATTCTACTATTAAAAATAACTATAATGTGCCCTTGAGACAAAACTTTTGAGATTGTGCTAAGTATAATAAGTAAGGAAGTATAACAATTTTGGGATGGTTTTGCTCCTATGTGATCTGTATTACAACAGCAAATGAACCATCACTAAACAAAACTAACTCCTAGACTGAAATCTATGGAGCTTAGCAGAGGGAAAGAAGGGGTGGAGGAATGAGCAGAACTGTCTTTTTGGTGGTACTGTGGTAACAGTGATCCACATACAGAGGTGTGAACTCACTCCCTAAAATTCCATAGTATGTAACACCTATGAGGAGCCAATGAAAAAGATTTTTAAAAACTAAGAGATATTGTTGGGTCACAGGGTAGCTCAATTTTAAGTTTACTGAGAACTCTCCAGGAGAGAAAAACATTCATTCAAAAGGACGTAAGTACACTACTATTCATTGCAGCACTCAATACAATAGCTAAGATTTGGAATTAACCTAGATGTCCAACAACAGATCATTGGATCATGAAGATGTATGCACACACAATGGAATACCATGCAGCTGTAAGGAATGATTATTTTATGCAATTTGCTGCAACATGGATGGAACTGGGAGATATCTTGTTAAAGTACTCCAGAAGAAGTACAAACACAGGATGATATCACTTATATGTGGTATTTAGAATACCACATATGAATGAGGAAACACAATAGTTTAAAGGTGGGCAGGAGTATGCCTTAGATGACCCTTGGCCCCCAAGTATATGGAGGAGAAGAAAAGAAATAGAGTGAAGGGGAAGGGGAGAGGAGACAGATGGGCAGCACTAGGGGCGGGGCCAAGGTTCATCAGTGATGTTAAAGAAAGATAGAGCTAAGTATCCAAACCGCAAAGTCAACCACACTGACATCATGAGACCCAAACTTTAATAACCAGATTGAAAAGGTGCCTGTCAAGATGGCAGGCTGGGGCAGGGCCAGGCGGTGGGGTGGGGTGGGGTGGGTGGCAGGGGAGGGAACCTGGAAATAGTGGTTGAGGGAAGTTAACACTAGTGGCAGGATTGGTGATAGAACACAGTATGTCAAAAATCCAACTATGAATAACTTTGTAATTCATGGTGCTTTAATAAAATTTTGAAAAAAGAAGAAAAAAAAGCTGAGAGATAGTAACAGTTGCCTGGTAGGGTTTTTGGCAACTACCATGAGCTAATGCCTCAAAAAGTCTAATGTGGTGCCTGTCATATATTAGGTTCACAAACATTTGTTTCTGTCTTTTCTTTCATTATTTATATGGTAAAACCACTTCTAAACAGTACCCTTCACATTTATGTTGCTGTCTTGCTGGTCCATACCCACTTTTTGTTTGCTATTCTTGGTGTATGGAAGATGTCTGGGTTTATAGATCTTTTCCTCCCTTTTTTCCCTACTAAGGAAAACATGTGGCCCCAATCTCTCCCACATGTTGGATGGTTGCAAACATTCTTGCTGAAGGTTACACCAGCACCCTAATGGCTGCCCTCTGCCATGTGCTGAAGCCAACATGAGTCCACCTCCTGACTCCCCTTTCATTGTGACCTCTTACCTATGGAGCTGCCACAGGCCTAGCGAGGAAACCCAGGTGATGGCCATGGCCTGCTCCTAAACCTTGGAAGGTGGCATTGAGCCAAAAGAACAGTGGCAGCAATAATATGGCCCAGGGACTGAAAATATTCTCACAACCAAATCTTTTACTGCAGGGATACTGATTTTTGACACACGCCTACAAGAAAAACAGATTTAAGACTGACACTAGATGTGGCCCAAACATTGACCTGGAAAGACAAGAAAGCTAATCCAGGAAGCTGGTACAAATCCTGGGGCAGACCAGGGTGAATTCCTCATTTCACTCCTCAGCACTGCATGACTCGATGGAGGCACTGAAGTTCTCCAAATTTCCATTTTCTGAGGTTCCTCATCATAAATCCCAGGTCTGCCTATCTTGTGACAACAAAAGATGTCTGTGGACGCGCAGGCTGTCCACTGTACAGATGTCACTCTGGCCGCGGCCACTGTAGGGTGGGGGCTGGGCCCTGTCTCCCCACCTCACAGACTTACACGGAGCCTCAGAGCTACTTGAGGCTCCTTCAAGCCTCAAGTTTTGAAACCAGCCTCATGGTGGGCTGGCCCAATATGATCATTCTGGACCGTTTCTAGGCCTCTGTAGATAAAGGGGGTGAGGTCCCATCACCTAGGAGTAACCCAAACACAGGCATGAGTCCTTCGATGCGTCACGCTCCCTTCATACCTTCATCTGCCTTAATCACTGTTCCCGAAGTTCTATTACCAAATCACATGCGTGTTTACACTCCTGCTAACATTTACAGACATGCATGATGACTCTAGTTGTTGTGTAGTTTTATTGTGGTTGTTTGTTTTTTTGGTCACACACGGCAGTGACTTACTCAGGGCTCACTCCTGGTTCTGTGTTCAGGAATCACTCCTGGCATTGCTGGAGAGACTCTCGGTGGTGCTGAGGATAGAGCCGGCATGGCAGTGTGCGAGGAGAGTGCCTTACCTGTTGTACTACTGACCTGGCCCCACGTTGTATATGCTTTTTAAGGGATATGTAAGCATTAGAATGATAGTTAATGATTAAGAATGGTCTTTTCTCTTTCATTTTGAAGTATTTCAGCCCATGAGGATACCGGCACTCCAGCTGTTGCCTGTACTTCATGACAGGCAGAGTCCACTCATCTATTCTCCTCACAGTGGCTATCGGAGCCCATTCCAATTACTTATAATTCCAAACAGTGCTGCTGATGACCTTATTGTAATGGACTATGAGCGTCTATTCTAAGACAGTCTCTGGGAAGTGCTTTGCAAATATTTTTTACTTTAACCAATGGCAAGACATCTAATTTATTATATATTATTTCATTTCACATTACACAAAATATCAAATATGCACACAGACATGGTATAACTTTTATAAGAAATAATACTACCCTATTATATCCTCCATGTTTTAATATATCCATGTCATTCCAGTCTATAGCTTAAATGCCAGGCAAAACCCACTAAATTGATTTCACGATCCATTAATGGACCTTGGGTATGTACCCAGGCATGGAATTGCTGAGTGGATGGAAGGTCATGTGAACCTTCAACCCCCGTCGAAACACTGCCATTTTAAATCACTTTCCAGCTAGAAAAACACATCAGTTCCCTAATATCTAACACCCCACAGCAAATTCCTGGGGCTCCTTGACAGGCCATTAACCCTTTGACAGGTTCCTCTCCTTCTCCCACATCACATTTCACTTGTTCCTGCCTGTGCTCCAACTGTCTGCCCCCGCCATCCTCCCTTCTGCATACCTGCACCCCTCAGCCCACCAAGTTTCCTAAATCACCTCTAGACTGCTCTTCAATTTAAGACACTTTAAAAGCATCATTTTGATATTTGCTCCTTAATCTCCAACTGCTTTCTGTGTCGCACTTTGTCTTCCAAACTTCAAGGTTCTTTTTTTGAGGGTGTTGTTTGGGGCTACAGCCACATGCAAGGGTACTTAGGGGCTTCTTCTGGCTCTGTGCTCAGGCCTCACTCATGGCAGTGCTCAGGGATACACACAGTGCCGGAATAAACCTGAGGTCAGTCACCTGCAAGAATGTGTTTTAACTCCTGTACTGTCTCTATGACCCCTTTATGTAATTGTTAAAAAATCTTCTCTAGAAGAGTTATCACATGTCCTGAATCCACACTGTTCAAAGTATGCTGCAAGTATCACCTGAATATGTGGTTATTTTTCTTCAATTGACATAAACAGTGCATTTGTTTCAGGCATGCAACATATTGTTTCAGCCTTAATGGATATTGAGAAATGATTGCAACAGGGAGATCTGTTTGCATTAAGCATCACTACACACACATAATGCAGATACTTCTCTTGAGATAAGAACATTGAAGTTTCACTCTCTTAGTGATGCTATCTTTGAGAGGAGGGTGAGATCTTGACATCCTTTTTTTTCCTATAAGCAGATGACAATTGAGAATATAGAAGCCCATTAAACAGGCGAGACTTTGATATTATTATTCCTCCTAGAATGCTCTTGAAAATTCAAATCTCTGACCTCCCACTTAAAGGCATTATGCCTTTCTAACAATGAATAATGATGGAACAGTAATGATCACACTGAACATTACAACATCTTTTTATGGGATCATGAATGTCAATTTCATCAACATGGGCAAGATCCACGAAGATGTAGCTACAACACAGGGAATGTTGTGTGGTCTGAGAGTCAGAGGTCAATGAGGGCCACAAAGCAGAGACCATTGCTGGGCCACAGGTCTCTGCTCCATGTCCTTGGGTTTGTTACCCTATTCTCTGAACTTCAGTTTTTTCATGATGGAAACTGTATATATACAAGGGACTGGAGCGATAGCACAGTGGGTAGGGCGTTTGCCTTGCATGTGGCTGACCTGGATTTGATTCCTCCATCCCTCTCGGAGAGCCCAGCAAGCTACTGAGAGAATCTCACCTGCACGGCAGAGCCTGGCAACCTACCCGTGGCGTATTCGATATGCCAAAAACAGTAACAGCAAGTCTCACAATTGAGAAGTTACTGGTGCTCGCTCGGGCATATTGATGAACAATGGAACAACAATGCTATATATATATGGATATATATGTATATATTTTATATATTTCTGGGACCACACCTGCCAATGTTCAGGGCTTTTTCTGCCTTTGTGCTCAGGGATCACTCCTAGAAGTGGTTAGGGAACCATATGTAATGCTGGGAATGGAACTACGGTAGATCCAATACAAGACAAGTGTATTAACTCCTGTACTATTTCTCTGGTCCCAGAGTTAGATATATTTAAGGGGGAGTGAGATCACAATCATATAAATGCTTCAAAAACTGTAAAGGGGCAGATAAAGGCTTCAGTACATTTTCAAGGCTCCATAGTGGACACTGTGGGTTTTGACAAAGTTGCTTTGCACGGGGATGGAAACTTCTACATGGGAAGTTTCTTACATTCTAAGTTGACCCTCTGGGCAATCTGTAGGGCCATGAACATGTTGAGTTTTGCTCCCAGGAGGAGGTGATGATAAGTGGCACAGCTGACCTTAAGTTAGGGTGATGATGCCATGAACTGACCTAACCACAGGAGACTTTTACAAGCAGAGACTTTTCTCTGGCTGTCTGCAGACATGCAGATAAAGAAACTTTTATCATTGCTGTTTCCAGCTTGAAGAGGAAGAAGTCACAGGCAAGAAATGTGGGCAGCCTCTGGGAGCTCAGAGGGCCCCTAGCTGAGAGCCACCAGGGAAAGAGAGCTCAGAAATGAATGGCATCTGCACCAAACAGGGAGCTCTAGACGAGAAAGACAGCCCCACAGATCCCCTTAATTTCAGCCTAGTAGGACACTATATCCAGGCTTCTGCTCTGCAGAAACATGATACAATACAGTATCCACAGTCAACCTTCACTTAACTTGGTCATTGGCTCTTGGAAACTGCAACTTGAAGTGAAATAAAGAACAATGAAAGCAGATCCTTTAAATGACATACAAATGCTCAAATTTGGCTGGAATGGTCGTTTCTAAAAAACGAATGTCATAACAAAACAATGGTGAACAAGATGACCTTATTTGAGAACCTCTGGTAGATGTATTAATAAACTGTGGCCTGCATACAATACATACAGTGTGGTTAAGTACATCTCAGGTTGTGGCAATTCATTTCCCAGCAATAGAAAGAAGTATGTAAAATCGGGCTGGTGTGGTCTCCAGCTTCGTCTGTGTGTGAAACGGTGTCTCTCACTGCTGTGGTTTTGTTTTCCACATTCCCATGGTTCCGATATTTTAAAAGCTATGACTGGAAAACAAAGGTCAACGTTGTGGATAGAGAGAGAAACTAACTTGAGAGGTATGAACCACTGTAGGTTGACTAGGACCACCCTTCAAAGTGAAGTCTTTTCCAAGTCCAAGTAAAATCACCTAAATAAAAGAGTAAACTTCACTGCACAACATTGAGAAGGCAAACTCCGATCTGTGGATTTATTTTTATATATAGGCTCCCCTTCTTCTGGGATTTATCTACCTCTGGGTATTCCTAGTTGTTTTTCTCATCAAAAATGATATGAAGTGGGGCAGAGAGATAGTACAGTGGGTAAGGCTCTTGCTTTGAATGCAGTTGAGAGTGTTCAATCCCCAGCACTGCGTCTGTCCCCTAAGCACAGCAAGAAGTGATTTCTGAGTACAGGGTAGGGAGTAAGTCCTGAGCACAACTGGGCGTGGCCCCCGAACAAACAAATAAAAAGCATTTATAGATCACGCTAACGGTGTTTGGGAGGGCCATTATAAAAGATCTTATATGATGATAAAATAAAAAGACCCAGAAAACTTAAAATGGAGCAATGTGAAGGATAAACAAACTTGTTTTGGCTGACTGTAAAATTCGAACTTGAGAACCACTGGTAGCCAAAGGAAATGCTACGTTTTCTGAAAGGAGGAGGAACAATAGAGCTACAGAACATGAGAAAGGATCCTAAAACTTTATTATGTGGAACTTCAGGGTCTATTGCATAATATAAGAGAAAGTATCTTTACCAAAAGCTTTTAAAAAAGGCAGAAAAGATTTTTAATTGGTTGCTTCATCTTCTGATCTCTGTAAAAGCTAAGAACATATAGCATCCGAATGCAGTTCTTGAGGCCTGCTTCAGGACATAGGTTCAGAATCCTAGTCATGGGGAAAAAAGAAATAACCCTTAGTCCATTTTCCTAAATACCTAAATACCATTTTCCTAAAGCCTGATTTTTACAAAGAGGAGGGGTGCTATTAATGATATTTGGTCATATTTTCTGCTAACCAAATACATGTACATATATTGAGAGTGATTATACTAAATACTTCTATATTGGTGTTCTCTCTTAACCACAGTTTTCAGATGTACCAAAATTTCAAAATTCCCCAAATAAACTCAAAAGCTCTTGGGATTTATTCACTTTTTTATTGTTAAATAGGAGGGGTTTTGTTTGTTTGGTTGGTTTTGTGGGCTACACCCAGCAGTGTTCCAGGGATAATTCTTGGCTCTGTGCTCAGGGATCACTACTGATGGTGTTTGGACACCATATGTGGAGCCAGGGATTAAATGGAGTCAGCTGTGTGTAAGGCTAGTACCTGAAGGCCTAAAGAGAAAGCGTTTTAAATATCAAAAGTGTAGGTAGCAAAGCTATAATATCAGAGTAAAAGAAAATGTGAAAAGTATACATTTTAAAGTTTATTTAAAGCTTCACGTGTGACTTTCTAAATGACTCTTCAATATTTTGCTCAGGACCATTGAAAACCTCATTTAGGAGGATATGGCTGCATCCTGCAGGCAGGCACTCACCCTCATACAATGACACTCGGCCCCCATCCAACCTTTTAAAATGCATCACCAAATATTTGTAATCTAGTCCCTTATAAAGGAGACACGTATCTCATGCTCAGGAGGGTCGATTCATTAATGTCCCCCTGTCCTGGAGACTGGAGACCATACAGCTCAGAGATGATAATGAGCGAGTGTCATCTAGTGGTTAGAAGGGTAACTGCAGGTTTTCCAAAGCAATCTTTCTAGTAGTTTCTAGGTATGCTTTTTTTCTTTTTCCAAGAGAACTTTATCCTTCTTTCTTGTTCCAAGGGAACTTTCAGTTCTACTTATCAAAAAACAAATAAGCAAGTAAAAGCTCTTTGACATTCCCATGTACTTCTGAGTATATTAAGGCACTATGTGTGCTCATTCATCCCTTTATTTTATTTATCATCTACTATATTCATAATATAACCTGACAAAATGTCCAACACAATAAGACAAAATATTATTTAAATTAGATAGTATGCATGTTAAAAAAGAACAATAATATATAGATGAAAGCTAACTCAGTAGCAAAATACACTCCACAAGGTCTTCATATTTGGTGATGGACTGCATGCTCCCCATCGGGCTTTTATTATTATTTTTTGTTTTGTTTTGTTATGTTTGTTTGCACTCAGGAATCACTTCTGGTGGTGCTCAGGGGACAATATAAGATGTTAGAAGTTGAATCCAGGTCAGTAGCCTACAAGGCAAGCACTCTATCAGCTGTACTATCCCTTCAGTCCCCTTTGGGGATTTTAGCAGACAACTTGAAGACCGAAATACTTTAGTTTTTTGAGTCCAAATCTGTAATTGAAAAAAAGACCAGCTCTGAAGAAAACCAAGTGTGTTTAGTATTGACATAACGGAGAACTGGCCAGCACCTTGTACTAAAAGGAACAATGTCTTCAACAATGAACAAGGAATGACAACAGTCAGTGAGTTTCACAGTTTTGTTTCCTTTAACTTCTCTGTACTGATATATCCCCAAAGTTCTTTGATCAAGATACTCTTACAGAGGGTGATACTGGTATGGTCAAGCATGCAGTGTTTGCAGTTTGGTTGATCTGAAGACACTCTAGGGTCTCTGGAGAAATGGATTGGTTGAATCAGCCTCAGACAATTAATATGGCAGCACTACTCAGATCTCTCTGTATCCAAGTCTGTGGCAATGTGGCTTTGCTGCTCTTCTCTTGAAGAGATGGAATCTATTTCCTCGTCTTTTCAAAGTCTTTTTTATTTGTTTTGTTTATTTGTTTGTTTTTAAATCACAGTCCAACCCTGTCATATGAACAAATCTTAGTCCGGTGAAAGATAAGCAGTTTTCACTCACCCCTGTTACTCTGGTGACAAGCTAGGCAACTACCAGACTTGAGTGGCAGTCTTAGCCAGCTTTTGGGCAACCTCAGATGTGTGAGAATCCAGACAAGATGAGTCACACACAGCCCAGACCAGGAAAAGTACCAAAGCTAAACACTGTCTGTCGTAGCACTGTCGTCCCATTGTCCATCGATTTGCTCAAGTGGGCACCAGTAACGTCTCCAATGTGAGACCTGTTGTTACTTTTTTTTGCATATTTACTATGCCACGGGTAGCTTGCCAAGCTCTGTTGTGTGGGCAGTATGCTCTCAGTAGCTTGCCGGGTCCTCCAAGAGGGATGGAAGAATAGAACCCAGGTCGGCCGTGTGTAACGCAAATGCCCTACCCACTGTGCTATTGCTCCAGTCCAAGGGAAAGGAAGACTTGAAGAAGCAGCCAATTGTTAGTGTTGGTTGCTTCTTCAAGTCCCCCTTTTCCACTTCACCTTGCATCAGTTATCATTTCTTAACATTCTTGTTTGGTTTTGTTTTTTTTTTCGTCACACCCAAGGGGTTGCTCAGGGGTTACTCCTGGCTCTGCAATCAAGAATTACTCCTGGCAATGCTTGGGGGACTATACAGGATGGCAGGGATCAAACTGGGTTGGCCGCATGCAAGGCAAGAGCCCTACCAACTGTACTATCCCCCCAGCCCACCATTCTTGTATCCAGCTGCTTTTCTCTGTCTATTCTGGTGCCCTTTGGTTTAGCATCTCCCATCTGTGCACAACAAACTGAAGCTCAGAGCTGGGAAGAAACTGCCTAGGGTCACACACCAGCAAAGCATGGAGCTAGGGATTCAACTCCTTTGATAGTGGAAATACACTTCACAGCCATCCAGTTTACTATGGAAAGCTAAACGGCAGGTTTAGTAGCATGAGGATATAAATGAGTGAACCAGCTTGCCCTGTGATTGGTTACAGCCTTGGAGGAGTAGCTTAAGGTTCCCTGACTTTATTTTGCTGTAAAAGGGAATGATAATAGTTACCCCAGGGGTTGCAAAATTCTTTCCTGTGTTTGTGTGTGTGTGTGTGTGTGTGTGTGTGTGTGTGAGAGAGAGAGAGAGAGAGAGAGAGAGAGAGAAGATAGTTTTTATTAAAGCTCACTGATATGTGAGGGGACTGAATGAGAGGAAGTATCTGTTCAAGAGGAAACATGTGCCTCTCCAGAGTGTGTAAGCGAAGAGACATAGAACCAAGCCAGTGAGACATGTGTTCAAAGGAGAACATGGGACTGAAGAGCAGACTGTAAAGTTCACAATAAACAAACACACTGGAATCCAAGGAGCAGCATGACTCTGCTGTTGTTTCCCGATACTGTAGGTGCTCAATATATTCTGATCTAGGCATACAAAAAGTGACATGGACCTAAGGCATGGATCTGGACTAGGGACGGCCACAAATGTAGCTACAGAAGGAGCTGGTCAGCAGACAAACACTCACTGCGTGTCCACCAGGTAACGAGGGCTTGGCAGAATGCAGGACCGAAGTATTTCCAGGCTATTTTCTCCAGAAAGAAATTCTAGTTTTACCTGGCATTCATGCCTACCTGAGCTGCAGACCCTCTAGCCTTTCCCAGATCTCCTTGAGGGGCATTCCTCAAGGATGAAAAGTCTTCCTTTATTCACTGACATGGATTATTCCCCCTGGACTGTTCCAGCTACTCCAGGAGGTGCTGACGATACGTGGGGAACGAAAAGCAATCAAAGTCACACAATTTGTATTGAGTCACTAAATGAAGTCACAAGTAGTGAGGCAGCAGGAAATCAATCAGGGCCCATACTGACATTTATTATAGCTCATAATCCTTTTGAAACAGCCAATTCATAAGCAAACTCAACGGCAAGGGAGAACATGTGAATAGAGTGCATTGTCTAAGGGAAATTAGATGCTCCCAGTCCCTAAGGAGTGATTCATTTATACAGTGGATTTGAAGAAATATTTTTACATGAAAAGTGTGGTGTTTAACTTATTCCACAGGTGGCATTGGGGTAGGGGAGTAGGAGCCCTATAATAGAAGCAAAGTCTGTAATTCACAAAGCAGAGATTCAGGTTTTGAAAGATCCTAGAAATATTTCACCTATTGGTTGGTTCCTAAAGTTAAATATCTTTGTGGGGGCCACATTCTAGTTTTTGCTCAAGGCTAAAGAAAAATATCTGTGGGGATCCTTGGCTTTCAAATCAGAAAGCATATCCTCTCCATAAATGTGCCCCAAACAGAACCCTCCCTCCTATTTGTACTGCCACCATGTCCAGCTTTAGTGGTTTGGCATCTCTGCACACCTTCTTTAGATGGAGCAGACAGTGAACATCCAGTGTTGGCTGCATAGCAGAAAACACAGTCCAGAAGATACAGAGTCCTGGAATCACTGCGTCTTCCCAGATGCCACGTCTGTTGTCCCCTTATAGACATCACAGTGAGTTTCTGCAACGTGCATGCATGTTGAGCTCCACCTGTAAGACTAGTGGCTTCACCAAGACTTTGGATGAAACCACCCTCCTTGGTGGGATAGGAAGGGTCTCCTAGGATGTGTTCCCTGAAGATCTCTTCAGCCACAGTCTCTGCCATACCATCACATGTAATATATTTAGGCCAGTACAAAGCCCTGGCACATACTCAACCCTGCCAAGCTCCTTTTCTTGGCATAGCCTTCCCTTCCTGGGAATGACTTCTCCTTCTCCCTTCCAATCATCACTCTTTCATCAGTGTCCTTTGGCCTTCAAGAAGGTACTCAAACCACAAGAAGTATTTTTCCCCCTCCCCACTGATGCCATGGAGAGCACTATACTCAGAACTTGCTTGAACACAACTAAAGGAGTGTGCTCCCCAGGGAGCATGTGTGCATGCTGAAGTGTGTTGCTCCAGAGAGCCTCACAACTGAGTTTGCAGACATCAGAACCCACTCCCAGCAAGTAACACAATCAGGGCTGGGCAAGCCTGGGTCCTTGCAACAACCTGGGAAGAGAAGATAGGGGGAAACCGGAGCTCAGGGCTCAGCTTTTTCTGGGGAAATTTCTGTCAACCCTGACCCTGCCTCTATTTTTCTGACTTAGGAAACTAAAATATTCACTACTCTAAGACAGAACTGACCATGGCTCAGTGTTAAAGGACTGTGCAAGTCCTCCCGGACTCTGCAAAACCACGAGGGGTGGTTCCCAGTATAAAGTATCACAGCAGTGTGCATGAAACTCTACCATGCCGGAGCTTCTCAGGCAGAAGCCAGCCCATCCTGGGGCAGGCATGAGCTGGAATTTGGGAGTGAGAAGGCTTAACGTGGGTCTGGAGGAACAAGGTGGAGCCCATCTCCAAGTTCAGCACAGACAAAACAACTAACAATTGCTTCAGCTGCAATTGAATGCTCTGCCAGTCTTAACAATCAGGAGTTTGAAGGCGATTTAATGATACAGAAAATTACTGACCATATAATGCAGTTATTTTCCTCCCACTGGAAAGTCACATAATTGGCCAGGGTTGAGGATAAATAACTACAGGCAAACATACTTTTCCGAATCCAAAACATGAACGGCAACAGGCTTGCTGCTGCGGTGAAATTTTGATTTTCTTTTCTTTATTGTGCTTTTCTAAGTCTTTCTCTGCAATCTCTCTCTGTACTTCTGTCACTCTCTTAGCAAGGAACAACGACTATTTTATAATAAAAATATCTTAGGAGGAAGAGCCATTTAGGGTTGGCTGAGATAAGCAAATGAGGGTCTGGGGAGGATGATGGTACAAAAGGAAGAGTGTGATATTCTTGTAGATGTCTAGCTTTGGTCCCTGATACCATCTGGTCTTCTGATCACCACTAGGAGCACCATATTAATATCTGTTCCTGAGGACAACTTGGTGTGGCCTCCAAACAAAGAAAAGAAGCAAATAAATCCAAAAGAAGCCAAAAAAAATCCAGCCTTATTCAGGATTTCCAAGGTGTCAAGTTGACTACTGAGATGAACTATGTGCAGCAACCCGGGTGCTGACACTCCCATTGTCATGCTGTATGACCACACAGAGATACTCACCCCGCATAGCAGGAAAGAAGAGCAGAAGCCAATGGGGGGGGGGGCGTGCTCAAGGGACCACAGGATGTGCTTTGCGCGTGGGAGCATTGGTTTGGCCACAATGCATGGTCCCCTGAGCACTCCCCAGAGGGACCCCTGAGTACCTCACTGGAAGCAGCCACCAGGTTTGAATTGGGTCACAACCCCCTCCCCCCAAATATACAAGATAAACCAACAGGGAAGGTTTGTGTGGATACTGATGCTTAAGCCTTTCCCAGATTCTCAGACCCTTTACAACTGCATTATAGGGTGGTCTCATTGGGATGGCTCTATCTCCTACAAGGCTTAGAGGAGAATTCTAACCAAAATGGGTTTGAAAATAGGGGTGAAAGACATGCTTTTTAAGAAAAGTGGACCAGACATTTGGGGATTTGCCTTAATGCAATGGGAACATGGAAATCACATTTTGAAACACAAGCTCTGGGATCTCTTTTTTCCATTAAATAAGGAATTTCTTGGGATTTGCTAAACATTTCTGTTTTATTCAATACAGAGGCTTCTAGGCAAAGGGACGCCAGAAACAAACCTGGAGCCTGAAGCCTAGGCCAGGGTTTATTTATTTGGGCACAGGAAACCAACACGCAGCTTTCTTCCCCCAGGGAAACCCTCCACAGAGCCACAACTAACTTCTAAGAATCTAAGACATGGGATCTCTGAGTTCAGAAGAGACTTTAAAAGGGGGAAAAAGTGACTTTTTATTTTCCACTTGGTCTGGATTCAACTTCATGCACTTTCTACTTTCCCAGAAAATCCATAGCAAATGCAGGATCAATCAGTGGCCACGAAACAGGCTGTGAGGATGGTGGCAACACACCCATAGGAGACCCTGGGCTCCCGAGTTCACTCAGCCTTGGGCATGCAGCCCCCAGCCCCAGGCAGGCAGGGACAGTAGCCAAAGGTACAGGGCCTGCAGAAGCAGAGCCTGGCTGGACACAGAGAAACTGCTAACGTGAAAACGACTGGGCACACCCAAGTGGGGTCTGAGAAACTGTCTGGAAGCACAGGATCCCAGCGATGAACTTGCTGTGGCAGCTGGAACAAATCTCCTGGAGCCAACCAGCCTTCTGAGTTTCTAGGGAAGACACTGCAGCTCCAAGAAAGAGACTTGCCCGGCACCACGCAGTCACAAGTGGGGGGCCTCGGAGGACCCACCACAAAAACTCAGCATCAAACCTTAAGACCAAATATACGTTTCCCGTGGTTATGGCGGACAGTCATTCGCTCCACCCCTGAATCATGATGGAATGAAAAAGGTATGTCTGAAAAGCCCTTTCTAGGTCTATCAGTGCTCACCTCTAAGTACCTCTTACCACTGCCTGAAGTTTCAGGTACCTGTCAACTATTTATGGTCAATTCCTGTCCAAAACTATTGTGTCGAATGAGCTATTTTGAGGCTGGAGAGACAGTGCAGGGTTGAGACACCTGACTTGCATGTGGTGAACCTTGCTTTGATCCTGGCACCACAATAGTTCCCTGAAAGCCCCAGAAGAGATTTTTGAGCACAGATCTGTAGTAAGTTCTGAGTACATCTGGGAGTGTCCCAAAAGCAAAACAAATAAACTAACAAAACCCAAACCCATCTTTTGAGAGATTCAGAGTTAATATTATTGATTACTAAGCAGGAGAAAGAAGAAATAAACTAGTGTGGACTCTAGATCCATAACCCACCTTTTCCCTTCCTCCCTCCCCTCCCTCTATTCCTTTCCTTTTCCCTCTCTCCCTCTCTCCCCTCTCCATCCTTCCCTCCTTCCTTCCCTCCACCCATCCATCCATTCCTTCCTCTCTACCTCCCTCTCTCCTCCATGCCTCTTTTTGTTTTAACTTTGACATCTGGCTCGGCATTTTTCTCAAAATACAAAGCCAAACAGCAAATCAAGACAGCCTGGGCACCTACATTTATGGATATCAGAGGGCAGAATCTTCACTGCTTCAGGGGTTCTGACTAGCAAAGGAAACAATCGAAACTTTAGATTTCTGAGAGACAGACCACATTTTACCCAAAACATTTCTAGCAAAACATCTATTTTTAGAAACAAGATATCTGGGACATGGGGGGCGGGGGAGGGGAAAGTGGTGGTGAGGGAATGTCAGGATCAAAAAATATCCAGATGGGAGGAAATAACTTCTCATTTTCTCCCCCATTTAAAAGGTAACACATGCTAATTAAAGAGAATTTTCCAAAAGAAACATGGGCTAAAACTAAGACAGCTATTGAATGGGAAAAATATTTGCATTCAACACATCAGATAAAGGTTTAATATCCAGGACATATAAAGTACTCGCAAAGATCAACAACAACAACAAAAATTTAAAGAGCCTATCAAAAAATGAAAAGAGGAAATGAATAGACACTTCTGAGAGGAAGACAAGAGGATGGCCAGTAGGTACATGAAAAAAACTCTCAGCATCACTTATCATCAGAGAAATACAAATCAAAATGACAATGAGATACCATCTTACACCAGTGAGAATGACACATATCAAAAAATAGTAGGAATAATCTGTGCTGACAGGGATGTGGTGAAAAGTTTGTTGCAACCTAGTTGAGGAAGTGTTTTACAGTAAAGGGGGATGCTTACATTACCTTGACTCCAGTGTTTAGAGAGAAGAAGCACTGGGATGGAAAGAAATCAAGGGAGGAAGAAAAGAACAGGAAGTAATGGTTTAATAGGCATCATAGGTTATACTGGTGATATGGATGAGTGGAATAGCCTATATACAAAACACAGACTTGACAAAACTGAAAACATGAGATCTAAGCTGTAACACCTGAAACTTTATACTGTGCCTGTTAAGTTGACATGTGGGGATGGGGTGGGGGTTGGGATGCGGAGGGAGTATGGGAATACTGGTGGAGGAAACTTTATACTGGTGGCAGAATTGGTGCTGAAATATTATGTCTAAGACTAAGGCTAAAATATCAATAAATTTGTAAATCACAGTTCTTTAATTAATAAAAAAGAGAGAGAACTTGCCATAGCAGTGAAACGATATTAATCAATAGGGTTTGTGCATAAAAAGAAATAACCTGAAATATAAGCTGCAAAAAGAGAGAGGGGCTGGGATATAGCTCAAATGATAGAGTACATGCCTTGCATGTATGAGGCCCTAGGTTTGATCCCTGGCACTTCATGTACCTTGAGGATCACATGGTGTTATCCCTGGTGATCCTGATTCAGCAAACATGAGACTCATGAAGTCCAGTGTGACCTCCAGGGGTCTCTTGTCCCATCATCCTATATGATATAAGAGTTCTCTATAGAATTGTGTGTGTGTGTGTGTGGTACAGCAGACAACCCCTGTTTGCAGCAATGTTGGAGCTCCATGCATTTCTCCTACTAAAAGTTCTTTGGTGACTCACTATAAACTTGACAAATGGGCAAGAATCCTGAGAATTTCCATGGAGAGACCAAAGAAGCCCTTATTATTATTATTATTTTTTTTAGAGCTAGAACATTCTTTTTTTATTTTATTGAATCACCTTGATTTAGTTACAGCTTTCATGTTTGGGTTACAATCACACAATGATCAAACACCCTTCCCTCCACCAGTGCACATTCCCCACCACCAATATCCCCTGCATAGCCCCCCTTTCCCACCCTCCCCCTGCCATCATAGCAGACAATATTCCCCATACTAACTCTACTTTTGGGCATTATGACTTGCAACAGAAACACTGAGAGGTCATCATGTTCGGTCCATTATCTACTTTCGGCACACATCCCGATCGATTCCTCCAGCAATCATTTCCTTAGTGATCCCTTCTCTGTTCCACCTGCCTTCTCCCCTACACTCATGATGCAGGCATCCAGCTATGGGGCAATCTTCCTGGCCCTTGTATCTACTGTCCCTGGGTATCAGCCTCATGTGATGTTATGTTATACTCCACAAATGAGTGCAGGTCTTCTTTGTCTGGTCCTCTCTTTCTGACTCATTTCACTTAGCATGGTACTCTCCATGTCTATTCATTTATAAGCAAATATCATGACTTCATCTCTCCTAATAGCTGCACAGTATTCCATTGTGTTGATGTACCAAAGTTTCTTTAGCCAGTCATCTGTTCTAGGGCATTGGGTTGTTTCCATGTTTTGGCTGTTGTGAACAGTGCTGCAATGAACATATAGGTACAGATGTCATTTCTACTGTGCTTTTGTGCATCCTTGGGATATAGTCACAGAAGTGGTATTGCAGGTTCACATGGAAGCTCAATTTCTAGTTTTTGAAGGACTGTCTGTATTGTTTTCCAGAACGGTTGGACCAGTCGGCATTTCCACCAACAGTGAACGAGCATACATTTTCCCCCACATCCACGCCAGCACTGGTCCTTTTGATCTTTTGAATGTGTGCCAGTCTGTGCTGTGAGATGATATCTCATTGTTGTTTTGATTTGCATTTACCTGGTAACTAGCAATTTAGAGCATTTTTCATGTGCCTTTTGTCCATTTGTATTTATTGTTTTAGGAAACTTCTGTTCCTTTCTTCTCCCCATTTTTTGATGAGGTTGGAGTTTTTTCCTTGTATAATACTACTAGAGCCTTGTATATCTTGGACATTAACCACTTATCAGAGGGGTATCGGGTCAATATTCTTTCCCATTCTGTGGGCTCTTTCTGTATTTTGATCTCTGTTTCTTTTGAAGTGCAGAAGCTTCTTAATTTGATGTAGTCCTATTTGTTTATGTTTGCTTCCACTTGCATAGTCAGTGCTGTTTCATCCTTAATGACACTTTTAGCTTCAATGTCATGGAGAGTTCTGCCTACATTTTCATCTATGTATCTTATGGATTCATGCATGATATTGAGGTCTTTAATACTCTTTGATCTGACTTTTGCGCCTGGCATTAGACAGAGGTCAGAATTCATTTTTTTTGCAGTAGCTATCCGGTTTTCCCAGCACACTTGTTGAAGAAGAAGCCCTTATTTTTTAAAAAAATCTTGATATAAAGTTGGAGACCAACCAGCTGTCTGGCAGGTACTCTCAACTTGCTCCAGGTTAATCTTTAAACTGGGGAACCTGCTTTTGCATCCAACCTTAACCAATGCATAGATTATAGGGTGCTTAGATAGGCCTACACCAATAGGATAAAAGCACCAGTATGGCTTAAAGAACTGAGCACATGCTTTGTATGTTGTATATCCGGGTTCCATCCCCAGCACTGGACTGTCCCCTGAGCACTGTTGGAAGTGACCTCCAAGCACTGCCAGATGTAGTGCCTTAAGAACCACCAAAGAAATTGGGGCAGGAGGAAAATAACAGAAGGGAAGCCCAAGGGTGTGTTGTGAAAAGATTGCATTCCCTTGAAGTCTGAACACTGGGCAGAGGGGGGCTATAAAATGGCTTGGAGCATACCAATTGCCAAGCTTCTGCAGCAAGTGAAACCAGTGTTTATAAGCCACCTGCTCATTCAAAGGGCTTCCCTGCTTCGGACAAGGATCCTCACAAATGGGGACTGTCCTGGAGTCTGCTCATGCCATGCTGCCTCCCCTCCACACCAAGCTGGCTACTGGGAAAGGACTTTGTTGGGGATGGCTGAGGCTCCCCAGAGGTACTATGTTCTTGCTGGAAGTGAGCTGGATGTGAGGAGAGATAATGCTCCCAAGGCAACCTCAACCCACAATGAGATGGGGGGAGGAGGCTGGAGAGCGCCTCAGTGGCGGGGAAGGGGCAGTGAGGAAGTAGGGACATCTGGGGAGACAATATGGAGTCAAAGATCACCATCAAAATCTAGCTGCAGGTTTGGCTTGGAAGGGATAGGGATAATGAGGCAAAGGGTTCACGAGACCAGGTCTATAGACTCCAGAAATTTCAGGCAGGATGGAACCCCACAGTTCAGTCAAAAAACAAGGGCAGTGCCAGCTCTGTAACAAATCATCATCAGCATGTTATTTTTTCAGCACATTACTTATCTGTCTAAACGAGTTTTTTCCTCATCTGAAAATGGGATGGTGAGGCCAGGGAGGCAGCTCAGGGGTCAGGGGCTCAGGCCGCCTTGTACACACAAGGTCAATGGAAACACATGGACGCCCCGATCATGAACTTAACACTCAGAAAGTGGGTCTTTTATGCCTAGTTATTTCTAACCTACTTTGCATTTTTATTTGATTAGGTCTTAATAAAGAGAAAACATGCCACGTTCAAATCATGTACCATTACAGAATAGCAATGAATACCTCAAGGGCACTTGAATTCATGATTGAATTTCAGAAAAAAAAATCAAAAGTAGAACAAAGCCAAATGAAATGATCCACTCATTACTTTTAGTTAAGTATTAGCTCTGACTATAGTAATTCCCTGTTCTGTACCTCAGATTTCCCAGAACTTACATAGATGGGAAGGGGGTGGATGCACTTGCAGGGTTATTTAAGGCCTTTGGTACTTCAATACTAGGACCCCAGCTTCCACCCCAACTCTAGGAAAAGTGGAGAACTGAGTCCTTTATGTGACTACACCCTCTGCCGTTGGCTACACTTGTGTTATGAGCACCTCAAAAGTGAGCCTTGAGTATCTAAACCTCAATGGCCTATTTGCTTTTCTTCACTTGTCAATAAGTCACAGGGTTATGATTCCCCTCTCATTAAAGCTCCTCTGGAATTTATGTCCTGTGGTCTCTGAGGCTTACTGGGGGCCCAGAAAAAATGGGCCTGTTATTCCCTCCCCAAATTCAGTGTTAGTCTGCAATTATTCTTCAAGAGAGAGCCTGGAGCAGAAATGGGGGAGATTAGATCTCTACCATCACTTCCACAGGTTTTGGAGATCCAGTCCCAAATGCAAGTCTGCCAATGTCTCATTCTCTCAACAGCTTCTCTGGAGTCCATGCATTTCTTTGCTGATTATCACGACTTTTCTGGGTTCTATTTGTGTGCATCATAGATGAGCAGCTGGCTCCATGTCTGTATCCACTAATGTCTCTGACCAAAGGTGTAAATTCAGCAGAGGGAGGTTCACATCCTGGTTCTATTCTTTGGGTTGTGTGACTGAGGCCATGTCATGTGGCACATCTGTGATGCATGTGGCATGGGCAGCTGTGACTTCTCCAGGCCAAGTGTTGCATTTCTAGAAAGGCCCCCCTGCTCCTCTAGGAGCATCACTCAGCTGGGTGGAGGATGGGGCCTTGGTCTGACCAAACAGCACAATTATTCCCTTGACCACAGTAACTGGTTAAGGCATTAGGACTCAACTCTTATCCCACCCAGAGTTTGTTCTAGGAACCTGTTGGACTAGCAGCCAAATGCTTGAATACTTGAGTGATTATTTGTGGTTAAGTTCAATATCCACCTTTATTTAGTAGAAGAGCATCACTGATATGAAACTATGAATTTAATCTCAATGTGATCAGTCAATTTTCCCCCTCTGGATAGAGTCATGACTTTGACTAGTACTCTCCAGGAGGGAGCAGGGGAAGCAATGTAGCATATACACATATACATATATTTATATATATGTATATATATTATTGTATCACTGTCATCCCGTTGCTCATCGATTTGTTCGAGCGGGTGCCAGTAATGTCTCCATCTGTTCCTGTTGCTTTCAGGGTCAGGGGAATGAGGCCCATTATTGTTACTGTTTTTGGCATATCAAATACACCATGGGTAGCTTGCCGGGCTCTGCCGTGCGAGATTCTGAATATATGGCATATTCATATATATATATATATACTGTTACCCTTCATATACAAAAAAGAAAATCCAAATTCCATAATAGATTGGAACCTCCAAGATTTGGGATAATATAATGTGAATTTGTACAGATTTCTTCCATACACTCCTCCGTCTGGAAAGCTTACCACCTTCCCCTCATCTTTACCTTCCAAACTCCTATTCCTATTAGGAGGTGGGATGATATGAATTTCAAAGCAGTGCTAACTGGGCTGAGTAGCTCAATGCTAGGGTTCCATGTTTCGAGAAACTGTACACCTAACAGTGCTGGATGAAAGCATGTGCCTCTAACCCCTGAGGCATCTCTCTTACTTACTAATTCTGTGTGCCCCAATCTAAATCTTATCCTCTTTGAAGCATTCCAGACTGTCTTCAGCAGGATTAGCCTCTGTGGGTTTCTGTGGCACCCCATTCAGGCACATTCCAGCAGTCTTCATTATGGTTCTCTTGAGGCACCATCTATCCCTGGTGGTGAGCTTCTGAGAGGCCCATCTCTTAGCTTCGATTTCTGGCAGAATGCCCAGCATCAGTAGAAACGGCAGTCGCACTTACCTGCAGCGCTTCCCAGAGAGGGGCAAACAGGCAGAACTGAAGCAATGTAATTTCGAGACAGAGCTGCTGAAAGTACACTACTCCAGCTACTGGGCAGAAGGAAGCTGGAGAGCAGCCTGGCTTGAGGTTGGACAAAACTCTTTTTACTGAAGCTGTGACAGACATACCATGGACCATGGAAATCTGCGGCTTTGTAATTGTTACTTGAACCCAGTAAAGATGTGAACTTGAAAAATGTTTACTGTTTTCTATTTTAGTGAGCTCTCTTTCTCAGGAATAGGATCCCAAATGACTCAGCATTATTTGGTTTGATGATTATGGTGGGTAGCCAGCATGAGACTTTGGCTTGGAGCTCGGTGAGTCCTCAAAATGCTTTGTGATTAGGGGTCCCCTTCATCTGCCAATCCCATTGTGCTCACTTGTAGTTCCTCAGATGTTTTCAGTGGCAATGGGGATATCAGTTACCCTTTCAGTGAGCTTCTCAGGGCATTTAGAAGACACAATTCCAAAGAAGCAGCCTCAGAAGTATGGAGTCTTCTCTCCTTGAGGCTCACAGTGGAGATTCATTTGCTTTTGCTGCAAGTTTTTCACTAGTAGTTTCCCCACTCAGGCTCTCCTGCCTCTCTCATCTCTGAAGGGTGGCCTCAACAATTGTGACAAAGATTGTCTACTCCAGTCTGATATGAAGGTTCAATAAATGTGTGGTACATAGATGCATCTGGTGTCTAGTTCTTGGCCTTATGGGGTGATGTGGAATATAGGGATGTAGAGATGGTTCTCCAGCCCCAGAGGTTCACAGGCTGGCCAGGGAACCAGATATTCATGCGGGGGGAACTATTAAAGCAATTTAAGTCAAGCTGAATGAATGCAGAGTTTGATATTATGGACTGTGCCAAAGTGTTGAGGAGTGTTCAAGGATCAGAGGAGGGTGGTATGCTAGAGTGCCTGGAAGAATGCAGGGCACCTGAATGAGCAGGGAGAGAGAGAAAGAGACAGAGATAGAGGCAGAGAGAGGAGAGAGAGAGGAGAGACAGAGACAGAGAGACAGAGAGGTGGGGGGTGTTGATGAAATGGATGCACCATCACATTCAGGCCCTGGTTTTCTGCTACTTTTCTGGGGTAAGAAATCTAGGATGTGTGGTCAGCATATTTGCCAGACTGGCATACTGGAGTATGCCAAAGATGTAGAGCATGGTACATGGAGGGTATCCAGACCCGAAGCATCAATGAATCCCTTCCCTGTCTCCACCTCTCCCCACCACACCTTCCAAGTGACTCAAATAATTGTACAAATGTCACCATCACTATAGGATAAACAGACTTGGGGAACACAATATTAGCTGAGGTCTCTTACAAATAGTTCAGAACACGTTCAGTATATCTGGTTTAACTCTTGCTGCCATGAAACTAAAAGCCTCCGACAAGCTCTCAAGTTGCTGCCAAACTCTCAAGTACTTGAAGGTCTTAGGTGTTGCCACCAAACCTGTCAGGATTACATTGTTTCCAGACGATCCACTTTCCAGCCTCTGGGCAAGCCACTGTGTGGTCTTGGACGAGCTACCTAATATCTAAAAGATTCCTTTTCTTCATACATAAACTTAAATTTAGTTGGTTAGACCAGATTATCTCTCAGGCTCCTTCTGAGTCTCAAGAGACTGTTTTGCTGAGAGAAACCACACTGATTCCCTTTCTTTTTACCAACTGGAAAAATGTGGCCAATTTATTTGAGCTTAGGAATCTCATTCTTGCTCTTTCAGCTTTCTCAAATCTCACCCCATCTTCCCATTTTCAAACACCCAATGATTTATTTCTCCTTTTTTCAAAAGTCTGTGACTCCATAAAGTTGGGTTAGAGAATTTGAAACCATACTTTGGATTCTTGATAGAAACTTCTCTCTGGAGTCTCCTACTTCTCCTTTCATCCTTGTGGATCCTGCTTCCTCCCCAGCACATTCCATCCTCTCCACATCCTTTACTTTCTCTGCTTCTATAATGGGACAACATCCCTTAAGCATTCCCCTACCCCAAAGATTTATTACTCATGAAGCTTTATTTATTTAGAAATCTATTCAATACCTGGTGTTTAAGATTTTCAGTTTTTACACCTTTCATGACATGAATTTCAGGAGAACGGGTTCTAGCACTTTCAACTCCTTCTCTGGGTGGAGCAGCCTGGCACTACAGTTGACCCCAAGACTTTTTTTCACTTTGGCTTCCCGTTTTTCTTTTTTCTGATCATGTTCTCTCATGTTTCAAGAAGTTCTGTTGACCCAAATGTATGACCATCTAATCTTTGATAAGGGAGCAAGAGATGTGAAGTGGAGCAAGGAAAGCCTCTTTAACAAATGGTGCTGGCACAACTGGACAACCACATGCAAAAAAATGGGTTTAGACCTTGACCTGACACCATGCACAAAAGTCAGATCAAAATGGATTAAAGACCTCAACATTAGACCACAAACCATAAGGTACATTGAAGACAAGGTCGGCGAAACCCTCCACGATATTGAAGATAAAGGTATCTTCAAAGGTGACACAGAACTAAGCAATCTAGTAAAAACAGAGATCAACAAATGGGACTACATTAAACTAAAAAGCTTCTGCACCGCAAGAGATACAGTGACCAGAATACAAAGACTATCCACAGAATGGGAAAGGATATTTACACAATACCCATCAGATAAGGGGTTGATATCAATGGTATATAAAGCACTGGTTGAACTCTACAAGAAGAAAACATCCAACCCCATCAAAAAATGGGGCGAAGAAATGAACAGAAACTTTACCAAGGAAGAAATACGAATGGCCAAAAGGCACATGAAAAAGTGCTCTGCATCACTAATCATCAGAGAGATGCAGATCAAAACAACTTTGAGATACCACCTCACACCACAGAGACTAGCACACATCCAAAAGAACAAAAGCAACCGCTGTTGGAGAGGATGTGGGGAGAAAGGGACCCTTCTTCACTGCTGGTGGGAATGCCGACTGGTTCAGCCCTTCTGGAAAACAATTTGGACGACTCTCAAAAAATTAGATATTGAATTCCCATTTGACCCAGCAATACCACTGCTGGGAATATATCCCAGAGAGGCAAAAAAGTACAATCGAAACAACATCTGCACATGTATGTTCATCGCAGCACTGTTTACAATAGCCAGAATCTGGAAAAAACCTGAATGCCCCAGAACGGATGACTGGTTGAGGAAACTTTGGTACATCTATACAATGGAATACTATGCAGCTGTTAGAAAAAAGGAGGTCAAGAATTTTGTAGTCAAGTGGATGGGCATGAAAAGTTTCATGCTGAGTGAAATGAGTCAGAAAGAGAGAGACAGACATAGAAAGATTGCATTCATCTATGGTATATAGAATAACAGAGTGGGAGACTAACACCCAAGAACTGTAGAAATAAGTACCAGGAGGTTGACTCCATGGCTTCGAGGCTGGCCTCACGTTCCGGGGAAAGGTCAACTCAGAGAAGCGATCACCAACTACATTGTAGTCGAAGGCCATGTGGGGGAAGGGAGTTGCGGGCTGAATGAGGGCTAGAGACTGAGCACAGCGGCCACTCAACACCTTTATTGCAAACCACAACAGCTAATTAGAGAGAGAAAACAGAAGGGAATGCCTTGCCACAGTGGCAGGGTGGGGTGGGGGGGAGATGGGATTGGGGAGGGTGGGAGGGACACTGGGTTTACGGGTGGTGGAGAATGGGCACTGGTGAAGGGATGGGTTCCAAACTTTGTATGAGGGAAGTATAAGCACAAAAGTGTATAAATCTGTAACTGTACCCTCACGGTGATTCTCTAATTAAAAATAAATAAATTTAAAAAAAAAGAAGTTCTGTTGACTCTCTTGATAGGCCAGCATGAATATTAATTCTCTTGTTAAGAATCTTCAGTTTCCCTCCCCGCCCTGAGCAGCGCTCCCGCGGCCGAAGACCTCTGGAGCCTAGACACCACAGCCATGCTCAAGACCCCTCTCCACACATTCGGACAAGCCTCACGCATGAAGGAACTGGCAGAGGAACCCAGGTGTGTGGGACCCGGGGCTGAGACCTCCAAACCTGCTCGGATTGGGACTGGGCCTCTTCTGCCCAGATCCCCCACTTTCCAGTAGCTAGGCGGTCACACCCAGGGACTGCCCCGGCGCCATGTAATCTCACCAACGGCCAACATCCAGAGACTATAAAACCAAGCTCCTGGAAGTGACATCTTATAGCCTAGTTCTCCCTCTGAGAGAGCCTGGCAAGCTACCGAGAGTTTCCTGACCACACAGGAGAGTCTGGCAAACTCCCCGTGGTGTATTCATATACCAAAACCAGTAACAATGATGGGTCTCATTCCCCTGACCCTGAAAGAGCCTCCAATGCGGCACCAGTGGAAAGGACGAGTAAAGAGAGGCTTCTAAAATCTCAGGGCTAGGACGAATGGAGATGTTACTGAGACCGCTTGAGAAATTCGACGATCAACGTTGAATGATGATGATGATGATGATGATGATGATGAAAATGGTGAATCTTGCTCCCTTTACTTATTTATTTACAACAATGCCATACACATGTTGGATAATATCATAGACTCTTCAAGTTTTTGCCCTGGGAACATCTGTGGGAGGTTGTCTTTATGCCTACATTCTCTTTATGCCTACAATGCCACCTTTCTTATAGATCCCTGTGTATGCAACTCAGGGAACAGTACCATATCTTCTAAAAGGTCTAGAGAACTTGTCTTGGGGACTTCCTTTCTTTTCCTTTATGCTGGTAATTTCGATGATTCCTTAGACAATGGTGGTAGCTTAGGCTGAAAGGTTCAGGTTTTCAAGAGCGAACGTTTTAATGATAACCATTGACATCTGCTGTACACCAACCCAGTGTGGAAAGTACCCCATTATTAAACCCTACAACGTGGTCCTCCCAACTTTAAAGATAAAAATGATATTTATAGGGGACATTCAGCCTGGAGAATGAGTCAAGATTAGGCCAGGTCTCAAGTCCATGGGTCCTTGCCACTATTCTGAAGTCACTGACACTCTTCAGAGGGTCCTGATGAGCACTGTAGTTTAGAGGTCAGTCCTAGATTTAGAATGTTTAAGTTAGGACATATTAAAGAGCTCATTTAGTTTTAGGGACTTTATGTGGGTATGCTTTTATATTTCCTGAGAAATACATAAGAACATACCCACAAACAGATTTACATGGAAGAATTCACACATATTATATACAGCAATATTCATAATAAAATTTTAAAGTATCTTTTACCAGCTTCCATGGAACATTTACAAAAATTGGTATATTTGGCTACAAAATAAGCCTCATTACTTTTGTGAAGGCTGAAATTTTATCGTGTATGATAGTGCCTGGAGCCATTTTGTGTGCATTTTCTCCAGTATAGACCCTGGAAATTTTAGTACAAAGGGACATAATCATTTGCTATTGTCTAAATATGCCCTAATCTTTCCCAATTCATTTCCTGTTTAAAACCATACTGTGCTTATAACTACGTTCTTCTACTATCTGCCTATAAGCTCCTAAGCATTCTTCAATTCCAACTCTGATTTTCTCCTTAAGCCTGTTTCTGATCTTTGAAATATATTTGCCAGTATAATTTATATCTTAGTCTCAATGAGCCAACTTGTGGGGGCTACTGTGGAAGGAAGACAGGGAAGGGTGTTACTGCTGTTGGATATAACTGAGAACTTGTAACTTTTCTTTTATGGAATATGAAATAATAATTGAAAATGATTGAAGAAATAATTGTGGACTGCCAGATTTTTAGTACATTTTAATAAAACCACTTGGTCTTTTATACCTCAGTTACTCTGTTCCTTTAAATATGCCTGGGTTGAAATTTCAGCATTCTTTCTGTCAGTTCATATTAACTTTCAAGTTAAAGTAAATAAATTTTTTTGATATGTTGAATCAGCAAATATAATTTTTAAGGAAAAAATTAATTCTAAAGGACAAATGCCTAATTTACTATGCAGACCAAAAATATAGTACAAGAAAATGTAGCAAATTAAAGACAGCCACAATAGTATTTGTTTTCAGATTAAGTAAATATTTCCATTTATACAAAGTGTGACTTTCTATTAAAGCACCAACTGACTATTCTTAGGAAGCAAATTTATTAAAAAGCAAAAGTGAAATTTTGCCTGTCCGTCATGATTTTAGGAACAAAGAGACACTTTTAAATTTAGAGTGAAAAAATAGAGTGAGCAGGCTTCATACATTCAAAAAGACTGACCACATATTAGGCCAGAAAAGAATTTAAACAAATTTCAAAAAAACCAACACTGTTAATACAACAATAGTCTCTAACCACAATATAATCATGTTAGAAATAAACATTTGAAAAATGTTACTAAAGAATGCATGGGCCAAAGGCACTATCATAACAAAAAGTTGCCAAAACACTTAAAGTAAATAATAAAAACACTACATATTAAAACTTAAGGGAGGCAGCAGAAGTGGCATTTCAAGATAAATCACCATCTCTGATATTTATATTGATATTTATATCAGATTTGAAGTAGAAAATGAAGTACACAGGTCAAGATAGAGTTATTAAGTCTGAAGGGAAAAAAATCCAATGAATAAACTCTAGAAGGTAGAAGGAAAAAGAAAAGCAAAACCGAATGGAGAGTAAAACTTCAATGACAAGAATCAACAAAGCCAATAGCTGATATTTCATAGAATTAAAAATGGAAAGACCTGGCTGAGAATGATCACTAAGGCAGAAATCGGAAGACAATACGAGGAGAGAACAGATGAGATGTGTAGCGTCCTTGATGTACTCTCAACATTTTCGACCAAGAAGATAGATACCCTGAACATATTTATGTTAAAGAACTGGCAAATTTAGGTGAAATGGATAAATTCCTACACATACACAATTTTCAGACATTATACAAGAAGGAAGGGCCTTGGTTTTCCTCAACCATTCAATGAATAGAATCAGTGGTTAGAAATTTCCCCTTTGGGAAGCTGATGACTCAGTCAGCTAGAGTTAATGCAGGAGAGGGTTCCAGCACCATATGCCTTCTGAGCAGTCCATGAGAACCAGGCTGAATCAGGAGCTGACTCCAAGCAATGCTTACTAAGTGGGGCCTAGAAACCAAAATAGGAAAAATATTTCCATAAAGAACTAAAATAATTCAGTTAGACTATATTTTTCAGATAAATTTCTAGAAACAGAAGAAATTTAAAGAAAAATTTCCAGAAATTAGATTAAAAGGTAACATAATCTGCTTTATAGTAGATATAGTAATATAATCTACTTTACAGATTACAACATAGTAATTTCTCACTTAACATCAAGAGTCTTAGAAATCATGACAAGTGAACTAATACATAGCAAAGCAGTTCTTAAGTATTCTTTCTTTCTTCTTCATTTTCTTCTTTTTTTGGAGGGGTGGGGGTATGGGCTACACCTGACAGTGCTCAAACCTTACAACTGACTCTGCAGTTAAGGATCCCTCCTGCTGGGGTTTGGGTGATCACAGGGGATGCTGGGGATCATGTCGGGGTTGGCATGGAAGGCAAGCAAGCTTCCAATCTCTATCTCTCCAGCCCAAATAATTTTCCTTCCAACATCAGCTGAGATTTTTTTCATTTGTAATTAAATGACATAGAATGAAATGCTGTTATTCAAAGATCTGCTTACTTCTAAACTGAGTTTAGAAGACTGGTATAAATAAAGAAGAGTTTAAAGGCTGTTCTTGAATATGGATTTATTTTCTTGATTACTGGGGCTTTGGGTGAGGAAAAACACAGGGAATTAATGTCTTTCATTTGCTTGTTTTTGTTTTATGATGCTAGGGATCAAATCCAGGCCACATGCATATGAGGCACGTCCTCCATCACTGAATTATATTCATGGCCCATAGGTTTTCAAAACTTCTCTAAACAAAATAGTCACATGTAGACTAAATAAAAATGGAAATATATTATAACCTAGTTGGATTTATCCTGAGAATGCAAGGATATACATTACATAATCTATCTCTATGACATCACATTTACAAAATAAAGGAAGAAAACCAAATCATTGCCCTTTAGATAAAAATAATGAATTAGAAATATTTCAGTAACTAATTATAATTAAAAATAAATCTCTTGGGTCAGGGATATAACTCAAATGGCTGAAGTGCATATCTTGCATACACGAGACCCAATTGTACCATCTGGCTCCCAAAACACTGCCAGATGTGTCCCTTGTCTCCCCCAAGCACCACTAGGTTTAAGCAACTCCACATCACTTGCCCTAACACTGAACCATCGGAGCCACACTTCTGGCCCTGAGCACAGCTACAGAGACTCCCACCCACACCAGTCAAGCAAATAAGGGATCAATGCATTGTTTAGCAGTTTACACCTAGAAGAGGATTTTATCAGCCTGATAAAATGTATAGCCAAACACAAGTTCATTTTTACAGTCAAATTGTTAGAAGTGTTCCCCTTAAATTAAGAAGAAACTAGCCCTGCTTCTATTCAACAGTCTTCTGGGGGTTCCTGTAAAAGGCCAGGGATATAATAATAAAAGGAAACAAAAGTGAAAGAACTGGAAGAGGAAAACTTAAAGTAATGATGATTCACAGATGGCATGATTAGGTACTGAGTAATCACAAAAATTACGAGTTTATTTAAATTAATAAGCATCCAATAAATTGGATATAGATCATTTATGTTTTTGAGCACTTGCAGCAAGCAAAACTTTCATTAAAATTGACCTATAGTAAAAGTATAACAGGGCAGCTAGGAATAAACTACAGTTGTGTGAGACCTTTATGTCAAAAACTATAAAACTTTATTGGAAAACTTCAAAGAAGACCTAAGAAACGTGAAACTTGTACTATGTTTATAGATAGATGCTCAATATAGGAACAATGTCAGTGCCCTCAAACTGATCTGTAGATTAATAAATTGAGGCAAATATTCCTCAAGAGTTCTTCATAGAAAACTGTTAATTTAATTTCAAATTTCAGAAAGACAAACAAATGCCTAAGAATAACTAAAACACTCCAAAAACATAAGGCAAATACACTTCAATAAGAGGTCCTACAACAACTAACTATCAATATGGAGAAAAAAGAATGATGTCTCTTATTCACACTCTACAGAAAAATCTATTCCAAGTGTACTTGAGATGTAAATGTGAAAGGCAAAACTTTGGTAATTTTAGAAGGGAATATTGGATAATATCTTTATGACTTTGGGATCAATCATTTCTTCAAAATGATGTAGAGTTATCAATCTAGAGAGATAGTATATGGGTTAAGGTATTTGTCTGTTATAAGGCTGCCCCTAGTTCAATTCCCAGCACCATGTGCGGTCCCCCAAGCTTCACCAGAAGTGACGCCTGAGCACAGAGTCAGGAGTAAGCTTTGTGCACCACTAAGTGCACAAACCTCTCTACCCCAAAGAGGTAGAGTTAACATAAAGAAGTGAAATTGAACAAACAAATATACCAAAACTGAAGACTTTCTTTAAACAAAATACACTATAAAATTTTAAATATGTACTCAAAACTGGAGTAAATATACACGGAATATCAAGAAAAACATTAATATTCAAAACATATAAAACACTCCTAAGTCAGTAGTAAAAATATTGAACTTAAAAATAGGAAATAGATAGGAGCAGGTATTTCTTTTCTTTTTAGTGGTGTCTGGATGAGACACAGGACTTCATGCAGGCAAACCAAGTGCTCTCTGATGCTGAGCTACATCCCTGACTCAAAGGAAATGAAGCACAAAAAGCCAATATTATACTATGACAACAGTTCAGAGAAATATGAGTAATATCACTCATAATATTTTATACTAGCACACTGGAAAAAATTAAGATGCCTGAAGATTCCACATATTGGTAAGAATCTATAGATCTATACTGTTGGTGGTTGTAAAAACTGATATAACCACTTTAAAACTCAATCTGACATTATCTTGTAGGGCTAAAGAAGACATATGCTATGATTCAGTAACTCAATTTTTAAAGGATTTCTTTCACAAATATGTGAAGTGATTTGTTCCAAAATGTTTATAGCAGTGTTGCCTATAATAGAAAAAACTAACAAGCCTGGAAAGAATACAAAGATCTATTAGCATGAATGAAGATGTATGTTAATAGAAAAATACCATGGAACAGTGAAAATGAATGCATTACTATGACAATCTCTATGATATTTAATAAAAAAATCAAACTGGCTAAAAAAAGTCAAGATACCATTTTTACATAACTCAAAACCAAACAAAAGCAAACTCAGTGTTCGTTTTTAAAAAGGCTGTTTAAGCATGGTACTGGAACAAAGGCAGAGCTGCAGACCAATGGAACAGGGTTGAATACTCTGACACATCCCCCCCAAATATATGACCATCTAATCTTTGATAAGCGAGCAAGAAATGTCAAGTGGAGCAAGGAAAGCATGTTTAACAAATTGTGCTGGAAAAACTGAACAGCTACATGCAAAAAAAATGGGCTTAGACCTCCACCTATCACCATGTACAAAAGTCAAATCAAAATGGATTAAAGACCTCAACATCAGACCAGAATCCCTAAGGTCCATCGAAGACAAGGTTAGCAAAACCCTCCATGACATTGAAGCCAATGGTATCTTCAAAGCTGACACACCACTGGCCAAGCAAGGGAAAACAGAGATAAATAAATGGGACTATCTCAAACTAAGAAACTTCTGCACCTCAAGAGAAACAGTGACCAAAGTACAAAGACAATCTACAGAATGGCAAAGGATATTTACGCAGTGCCCATCCAATAAAGGGTTGATATCAAGGATATACAATGGACTGGGTGAACTCCAAAAGAAGAAAACTGCCAACCCGATCAAAAAATGGGGTGATGAAATGAACAGAAACTTTCCCAAAGAAGAAATCCGAATGATTCAGAGGCACATGAGAAAATGTTCAACATCACTAATCATCAGGGAGATACAGATCAAAACAACCATGAGATATCATCTCACACCACAGAGACTGGCCCACATCCCAAAAAACAAAAGCAACCGGTGTTGGCGGGATGTAGGGAGAAAGGGACTCTCCTTCACTGCTGGTGGGAATGCCAACTGGTTTAGCCCTGTTGGAAAACAATACGGATGCTTCTCAAAAAATTAGAAATTGAGCTTCCATTTGACCCAGCAATACCACTCCTGGGAATATATCCTGGAGACGCAAAAAGGTATAGTAGAGATGACATCTGCATTTCTATATTCATTGCAGCACTGTTTACAATAGCCAGAATCTGGAAAAAACCAGAGTGCCCCAAAACAGATGACTGGCTAAAGAAACTCTGGTACATCTACACAATGGAATACTATGTAGCTGTCAGAAAACATGAAGTAATAAAATTTGCATATAAGTGGATCAACATGGAAAGTATCATGCTGAGTGAAATGGGTCAGAAAGAAAGAGACAGACATAGAAAGATTGCACTCATATGTGGAATATAATATAGCTGAGAAGTACAAGTTTTCAATGATGCAATTTCTGGCAGATATTTCTCTGGACTTAGTTACTAAAATACTAAAATACAGAAATACAAAACCCTGTGGCCACTAGTGTGGCCACTCCACCTCATATCTCTTCATTCTCAGCAATGGAAAACAAATTATCAAATGCTTCCTTTTCAGCAGGTCCGACTTTAAGGGGGAGAAACTCCAAACAATAATAGTGAGTTTTGTGTTGGAATACTGAATGTAATCAAAATAAAGAGAAAGTAAAGTGAAATTTATCAGTTACACAGGCAGGGTGGGGGGCTGGAGATGTGAGGGGGCGGGGTGGAGCTATACTGTGATTCTTGGTGGTGGAATATGTACACTGGTGAAGGGATGGGTGCTCTCAGCATTGTATAACTGAGACTTAAACCTGAAACCTTTGTAACTTTCCACATGGTGATTCAATAAAAGAAAAAAAAATAAAAGGAAAAAAATAAAAAGGCTGTTTAAAAATAAGATACAAATCATGCAGAAAAGAATAGTTCTCAGAACAGACCGAGACACTCTGCTTTACAAAGTCCTGCTTACAAGGTTGGCCTTGGGAGGGTGTCTGGGAATTAGAACTTCAGGAAGATTCCCAGTGTTCCCAGAACTGGTAAAGTAGCTCACTTGCCTGGACTGTACAGGCATTTTGGTGCATGCGGACCACTAATTTCTTTTCTGGGAGTCTGAAATGCTGGCACTTGGCTGGCAGAGGATGCCTGTGTGTCCACCCCCAAGGAAAACCCTAGCTGCTGAGTCTCTAGCAAAACTTCCCTGGCCAGCAGCATTTCATATGTAATGTCGCAACTCATTGCCAGGGGGAATTAAGCATGTCTTGTGTGACTCCACTGGGAAGAAACCTGTGGACACTTCCTCCTGGTTTCCTACAGATTTCACCTCAAGTGCTTTTTGCTTTGTTGATTTTTGTTTGATTTTATCCTTTCACATCATAAATCAGAGCTGTGAGTGCAAGTTGACATTGAGTTTGAGTCATTGGGAATCACTGAACCTGAAGTTTCTCTTAAAGATCCACAGCACACAGTCCCTCAATGCTCAAATTCAATAAAATTTCTCTCTCTCTCTCACACACTCTGTGTGTGTGTGTGTGTGTGTGTGTGTGTGTGTGTGTGCGTGCTGCCAGGGACCTCATGCATGAGAGGCATACACTCTTCCACTGAGTCACATGTAGGCCCCTAAGCTATCATTTCTCAGGGAGATTTTATTGCTTCTTTGACTCTGTCTTTTAATCAATGAGTTCTTATTACATGAGCATTAACTGTTCGCTCTGTGTCCCTTTTAAAGTTTGTGCTCATCCAGAATGGCTTATGTCAAAAAGGCTGGAAACAGCCAGTGTGCTGGGGATGAGAAAAAAAGGAACCCTGATTTACTGTTGGTCGAATGTCATCTAGTTCTGGCTCTATGGAAAACAGTGTGGAGATTCCCTATTTAAGACCCAGAAATTCCACTTCTACTTCACAAAACACAAGCACATTTACCTGAAAAGGTAAACCACACCTATGTTCATTGCAGCACTCAGTTACTATTATTGTAATATTTGATTTTTTTGTATTGAAAAAGAGGGCATGATGATTATGTGATGAAATACAGAGGTATCTGCTAGAGAGAGTCTAGACACATTTGCACAAAGTTACATTTCACACTCATTGTGCTGGAACTGGCTTTTCTTACCTGAAGTTTATGGGTGGTAAATTACTCAATACATTTAGAGCCCTCCATGCTTTTTGTACAGATACAATATCCCTTCCAAAGGACATTTCAGTCACTATAGCAGCCTTATTATGAAAGATGCACATTGGATGGACATTCTACATATTCAGAGTAGATCTCTGTAAACTGGTATTAGATACGGGAAAGCTGGCTCAAGGTTTTATAAATTTTACCTTTTTATTTAGCAATGGAGACATTATTCAAAAGCCATACTTTTTTTAAAAAAAAGTGTTATTATTTTCTCTTGTACAATCTCAGATTGTGAGAAATCAATATAATCTGATCCCAAAATATGTTTGTCATCACAAAAAGAATTCCCTCCCTCATATGCTTGAGGCCCCTGTTACCTCTGTTCCATATTTTATTACTCCCCCCTTCAGTTGTTTCTTTCCTTCCCTGTTCTTATTTCTATTATCTAAGAGAAAGGGTAATTGGGTATTGCTGGTGTAGAGATATAGTATATGTATATACCTAAACTATAGAACCAACATTTCTGGAAGCATGAAATCCCAACTACAGCAGCCAAACTTAAAAATGTGTCTATCAAGGAGGCAGGCAGGTGGATGGGGGAGAAACTGGGGACACTAATGGAGACAAGTCAACATAGGTGGTGAGATTGATATTGGAACATTGTACACCTAAAACTCAACTATAGACAACAATGTAAACAATGGTATTTTAATATTTTTAATTTAAAATAGGAACCCTGGGTTGGAGTGATAATATGGCGGGTAAGGTGCCCGCCTTTACTCTGTGTGCTCGGATTTTATTCCCAGCACTCCATATGGTCTCCTGAGGCCAGCAGGGTGGTCCCTGAGCACAGGCCCAGGAGTAAGCCCTGAGCACAGTTAGGTGGGACCCCTTAAGAAACAAAATAAAAATAAGTAGGATAAAGAAACCCTATGCGCTTTGATTACCAAGATATTTATTACATTTTTTATAGCACATTCTGCTGCACCTTACAAAGGAACTGAATCTTGGTATACCTGCCACACTGGCAAACACACCAAAGGCAGGTCTAACGTGACCACCCTGGGTAATTTTCAAAGGGATGTAAGCCCGTTTGTACGAAGAATACCACTACTAGCTTCCTTTATGACAAGGGCAAAAGCATTCTGGGAATCTCAGGCTTGTTAATGTTATGCTCTTGCAGTTAGAAAATGAAGCGAGCAATATCCTTCTGTCTTCCCTCAAACTCACGCACCACACCTCACTGGGTTGCTGCCATGCCAGCAATAGGATGCCAAATCAGGCTGGCACCTCGAGCCAGCATTTGCTTCTACAGGTACTTCACACCCTACAAAACTGACTTTGTTAGTGTTGCCTGGACTCTGCTGCTCCCAATTCTGCTCCCAACTCTGTGCCCAGAACGCTGCCAGCTGAGTGCCCCTAGGTACACCATGCTTCTTTCCCCTTTCTTCCTTTCCTCCTCTGTTCTAGTGAACATACAAAGGGAAGATAGTCAAAACCTGTAAGAAACCCAGCAGAGACAAAGAAAATCTTGATAACTTGGGGATGACGCCACATGTTTATGGATGATTTTGTAAGTAACATGGTGACAAACAAGATAGAGAAAGAAAGAAAGAAAGAAAGAAAGAAAGAAAGAAAGAAAGAAAGAAAGAAAGAAAGAAAGAAAGAAAGAAAGAGAGAAAGAAAGAGAGAGAGAAAGAAAGAGAGAGAGAAAGGAAGGAAGGAAGGAAGGAAGGAAGGAAGGAAGGAAGGAAGGAAGGAAGGAAGGAAGGAAAGAAGGAAGGAAGAGAGAGAGAAAGGAAGGAAGGAAGGAAGGAAGAGAGAGAGAAAGGAAGGAAGGAAGGAAGCAAGGAAGGAAGAAAGGAAGGAAGGAAGGAAGGAAGGAGGAAGAAGCTCTTGTAATAAATGCCACATTCTTCAAAACCCTATATATATTGCATTCTTCTTAAGAAGGAAAGGTGAGTCACTCTCATTGGCTTTCTTTCCTCATTTTTCATTCCCAACCAAGGGGAAGGAAATCCTAAGAGCACAAGTTCCTAGGTGCAGAGGCATTAGGGGGCCAGGGTCTACTATGACACATGCAACATGTACACCCAGGCTCCCATGTACATGCACATGCACACACAGAGAAGGGTGGGGAACCAAGAAAGAAGAGAGAAAGACATCCAGGGACTTTATTCACACAGCAGAGAAGAACGGGGCAGAAAAGTTGACCTCTGGGCCCGCGGATTGGGACTCGGGGCTGGTCCGAACACACACTGGCACTCATGAGACAGGACTGCTCCTCCTGTTCCTCTCCAGCGCTGTCTGAACCGCATCAAGAATAGGGTGAGCCTGTGTTTCTCATCTCCGCTGAGACAGGGCTGCCCTCCATCCCCACTCCCACCCCACCCCCCACGACACAGCGGCCACCACACACCTTCCAGACCGGCCTTGCCCCAGGAGCCAGATGTGCGCCCGCCCTGCTGCCTGGAACCAGCTCTTTGCCTTGCTGTTAATAAGAGTAATTGGCACGCCACTGAGGGGCCACTGCGGCGCTGTGATATGTGCTGCTTGGGGGTCTCCCCAGACCATATGCACAGGCGGCAGTGATAGAAATATTTTCCATATGAGCTCCTCTCTCCCGCACTGAAGCGCTCCAGGCTGCGCCGGGCTGGCCCATTTGTCATTTGCACTGCACAGTAAAAAGTCAACGGGGAAGTTGTGAACTTCAACTACAACTAGAGGGCAATGGTCTGCTTTCGGCTCCCAGCTTCCCTACCCATTTAGCTCCTCCAGTTCCCGTTCAAGACCTTGATTCCCACCCCCCCTGCCGCCCCCCCCCCCCACCACACACACACACCCCACAGGCCCAGAAAATCTCTGCAGGACAGACAACATGGGTCAGCAATAGGCTAAAAATCGAAACCAAATGGCCCGCTGCCCGCTCTGAGCCATATGTCTATGGCAAAAACAGCAAGAGCCTGCTGTGGCCACAGCGCTGCAGTGTGTGTGTGTGGGGGGGGGGGGGGACCTGGGGGCACTCTCACTTCCACTCTCTTTAGAAAAGGGAAAGTAATTACATTAGGGCTTTCAGAGCCTGCTCCTCTGACAATGCAAACAAAAGGCGGAGAGCTCTGAAGTGGCCCTGTGGCCTTTTTAGGAGATACACTTTTCCTGTGGTTTAACAGGGAGAAGATGGATTTAGGGAAAAGGCTCTCCTTTCATTACCCGGGCATCTGCCTGAGAGTTTTCACTGGAATGGGGAATAGTGTGGATGAGGTCCATTTGCTGCAGGCGTACTGAAAGGTGAAGGCAGATATGCCCATGTGCATCCCTGGCTCTGAGAGGCATCTGCAATGTGCAAAAACACCCAGCAAATGTGAGCCCCCAAAGGAAGTAATCATTTTGAGGGTGTTAAATATGCCTCTCTGCAGAGGTGGATCTGGGCACACCCTCAGCCACATCTTCCCTCCTCAAACCTACGCAGAAAGTTCAGCACAGCCTTTCCCAAACACATCAACTCCATAAAGAAGAAAAATGTGATGCCAAACCAGTAAAGCATAGCAATTCTTCTAACGCCCTTATTCCCTCTGCAACATGGGAGAAAACAATCTCAAAAGGTAAGTTCCGCTCTCTGGAATCTGCTCTTCGCATTGGTTTTCACTCCCTCCAAAGGCATAGAAAACAGCATGCAGGAATGTGTCACTGAGAGACCCCCAGTAATTCCCCCCATGTGGCAACTGTTCCAACAGCCTCAAAAGGATCTGTTAGAAATGACAGACTTCTTCAAGAAGAAAAGACAACAGTCCTCTAAGAAAAGGCAAAGCAAGGCTCCAAAAGCAATCGGGTGCATTACTCTTTGCCACCATAAAAACCCATTCCCTCATCCCTCTAGGTAGACCAAAGGGGAAATAGAACGCCGACAAAAATACAATTTCTGACAAGAGATTTTATTTGGCTTACCTCTCCCCCAGGTCTCGCTGGCAGTGCTATTTGAACGTGGAGCAATGTTAATATCAGGTAGCTGACAAACATTATTACCCCAAGTTAGAACTGCCCTAGAGGAGCGCTCCGTCTGCCAAGTGTTAACAGTTAGCAGATGCACTTGTGTCTTGGGGTTCCAGCCTGGAGTTCTGCTAGCACCGCACAGCTTTCCCTCACCGTCCTCCCCGGAGCTCCGAGCTCTGCCTCTGCTCCGAAGAAAACTGGTAAGCTGATCTCTTCATGGAATAACTTCTCCCGGCTGGGGGAGGGGACAGGAGCCAGCTGGGCGCTGGGGCTGGGGGGGGGGGTGCGGCAGGGAGTGGGGGCTGCCTTTAACAGAAAGCAGAAAGGGGAGGGAGGGAAGTGATCAATGTGGAGTTCTGCATCTGGCCTCATTCATGAAAAGGGCTCCAAGGTAAGCACTCCCCAGGCGGGGAGATGGCTCCTGCTTCAGCAGCCCAGGGAGGCTAGAGGCAGGGGGACTGTGGCAGGCACTGCGAGCAGGGAGACCTGGGATGTGACTTCACCAGGAGTTGCTGCTGCCAGGCTGTGTGTACATGGATGCCTCGTGAACCCTCTCTGTATCTCCACTGTTTTTTTCGCTGCTATAATCAAGGATTCTGGGGATGAACTCTGAGTCTCTGTTCATTGCTGACTTGCAGAAGTTAAGTCCTGACAGCCCGCAAAGGAAAGGAGCTGTGTGTTTATGCAATGATCTTTGGGAATTGACGGACTGGGAATGGGGAAACAGTGACAGTATCTCCTTCCAGCTTCCTCCTGGGGTACCAAACCAAGAGCTAGAGAATTCAGTGTAGAGGGTGAAGGCAGCAAAGAACAGGAGTGAGTGCACTGGAGAGCAGGAAGACTTGGAAAAGAAACCTCAGGGTAACCGTCAGAGTTGGGAGTAGGGGAGTGAGTTGGGGAAGCTGATTTCACTAAAGCCAACAGACCACCTAAGACCTGGTCTGCTCATGCTGGGACAGAAACAGGAGGGCTCAGTGACGGAAACAGACTGAGAAGCCAACAAGTACCTTGAATGACATGGTGCGGGTGGTGCTAACCCCTGTAACCCTTCTTCCAAATCCATGTACAAAAGTATCATCACAGACCTCAGAAAGCAAATGAGCAAACACATGAAGAGCCTCAGGTTGCCGATATCGGCAGCATTCATTTTAAAGCAAACTGCAGTGTCAGAATGTTTAGTTTTACCAGCCACAGGAGAATTTAACAGAGGGAATAGGGGATGGGGGAGAGTTGGTGGATACAATTCTCCTTTTGAGGGTTGTAAGAGACAGAAGGTACATGAAGTTAGAGGAAGGAAGAAAGGAAGGAAAGAAGGAAGGAAGGGAGGGAGGGAGGAAGGGAGGAAGGATGAAAGGAAAGAAGGAAGGAAGGAAGGAAGGATGAAAGGAAAGAAGGAAGGAAGGAAGGAAGGAAGGAAGGAAGGAAGGAAGGAAGGAAGGAAGGAAGGAAGGAAGGAAGGAAGGAAAGAAGGAAGGAAGGGAGGAAGGGAGGGAGGGAGGAAGGAAGGAAGGGAGGGAGAGAGGAAGGGAGGATGGGAGGGAAGAAAAGGAAAGAGGGAGGGAGAGAGGGAGGGAGGAAACGCTTCTTTCCTAGTCTTGTCTCCTGATCTTCCTTCTCATTCATCAGTATTATTGTTTAGCCTGGGAACTTGTTCCACTGGGTGACAATTTCATCTACTCAATAACCACATCAGAAATGCATAATTTCATCTACTCAATAACCATATCAGAAATGCAACAGTTGTCCAAGAAAGCTAAGCCTAGCAGTTTTACTTAGAAAAGGGTGTGAGAAATTTTGTAAAAGGCTCAATAGTAAGTATATAGTGGACTATATTACTTCTGTGGTAGTGATTCAACCAGGCTGTTATAGCACAAAAGCAACCAAAGACAGTATTTATGGTAAGGTGTTCCAATAAAGCTTTATTTAGAGAAAAGGGCAATGGGCCAGATTTGACTATAGTTTGCCAACGCCTATCTAGACACTTCACAATCACCCTAAAACCACTGCAGTCTGATTCTGGACCTTGTGCCCCAATACAATGTCTCTGGAAATGCCATAAAATACAGAAGATAAATGTTCAATGGTTATCTAATTTTGATTTCTCTTCAGCATCCTCTACACTATTCTTTCTCTCCCTTAATAAAACATTGTGGTAAACACACAAATTTTTTACCACCTAACTAATTTTTGTTTGGTTGTGTTTTATTTTTCTTTTGCCACATTTGGAGTTTCTCAGGGCTTATTCATGGCCCTGTGCTCAGGGATCACTTATGGTGGTGATAGGGGGACACTATGGGGCACCAGGGATCAAACCAGGTTGACATGTAAGCACCTTATTTGATGTACAATATCCTTGAACCCATTCTAACCATTTTTTAAAATGCCGAGTTCAGTGGCATTAAGTATATTCACAGTGTTGCACAAACATCACCATTATTCATTCCTAGACTTTTCATCATCCCAAACCAAGACACTGAACTCAGTAAACAGTGACTTCCCATTCCCTCTTCCCGCCAGTCTCCATTTTTTTCCTGTCTGTCTAAAATAGGCATTTTTTCAATTTGCCTATTTTAGTCTCCTCATAAAAATGGACTAGTATAATAGTTATCCCTCTGTACTGAGTTTATTACAGTTAACATGATTTTAAGATCTGTCCATGATACAGCGTGTTAAAAACTTATTTATTTATTTATTTATTTTAGGTTGAATAATATTTCAGTATAAGGATAAACTCCATTTTGTTTATCCATTCATCCATTGATGAATAACAGGATCATTCCCACCACTGACTTTTGTGATTAATGCAAATATAAATATGGATGCACAAGTATGTGTATCAGTTTCTGCCTTAAATTTTTTGGGTGTAACCTAAAAAGTAGAATCACAGAATCATATGAAAATTCATGTTTGACTTTTTGAGGATGTGTCAAACTGTTTTCTTGAGTCAGTATCATGTAATGTTCCCACCAGCCATGGTACATTGCATGAAGGGCATAATTTTTCTACCTCCTTGACAGTGCAAATCATTTTTCACTTCTTTAATAAAAACCATCTTCAGTGATGTGAAGTTCATGCCCTCAAAAAAAAAATCATGCTTTTGAAACACTACTCTCTGTTTCCTCCTCTGTCTCCAACTAGCCAATATTCTTTGAACACTCCAAGTCATGTACCATCTAAAGACTTTACATAAGTATCTGGTCTTATCCCCTCAAACAGTCTGCAAAATAATTTTCCATGTCATCCAAAGGCTGTGTGCAAAGCCAGTATTCTGGCCCCAGGTGTTTGCCTTCAGCACCCAGCTCAAACTAACTCCACTTCTCTGGCCTGGCTCCAGCCTCCTTGCATCCTGCTGGACTTAGCACTCTCAAATGCCCATGTTCTCAGCCATCTCTCTTTTCTATCTTCTCTCCTTGGGTCATCTCATTACTTCACCAGGATCACCCTTCACATGCATATGACTTTCCACCACTGCCTACAGCCAGCTCTTCCTTCTGACCTTTGGGCCCTGTATATCCAGTTGACTACTGGATATTTGAATCTCTCAAATGTACGCCAGATTCAACAAACTTAAAATGGAATCCATGACTCCATAATTCTACTTTTTCTCCTGTTTTCTCCATCTCAACTAGCATCATTACTATCTCAGTTTTTGGAGACTGAAAACTGAGTGTTATCAAAAGTCCTCCCCCTCCCTTGCTTCCTTGTCCAAACCATCACCAGGTAAGTCTTAATGAGTTTCTCTCAGCAGTTTGCCCAAGGTCCCAGACTGCTGCTGTTCTGCTTTCATCCAGCTGCCACCACCCCCTGCCTATGCTCTTGTAGTAGGACCCTGCAAGTACCTTGCTTTCCCTCTGCCAGTCATTTTTCCCCCAACAATCACTGACATTCTTCTAGAATGTGAATTTGCTGTCATTCCATTGATTATTTTTCTTACTTTATCACTGTATCACTGTCATCCCATTGCTCATCGATTTGCCCGAGCGGGCACCAGTAACGTCTTCATTGTGAGACTTGTTGTTAGTGTTTTTGGCATATTGGATAAGCCACGGGTAGCTTGCCAGACTCTGCTGTGCAGGTGGGATACTCTTGGTAGCTTGCTGGGCTCTCCGAGAGGGACGGAGGAATCGAACCTGGGTCGGCTGAGTGTAAGGCAAATGCCCTACCCTCTGTGCTCCAGTCCTCTTACCTTATATTTAAAAATAATTATATACTTACAAAGTAGATATAAAGAAAGCATATGGTATCATGGCATATTTTTAATCAGTTCCTTCCAATGTCAATACCTTAAGTTATTATAGAACACTATAAAAGCCAGGAGGCTAAGATCAGTACAATAATACTGACTAACATATTCATTCCATTCCTATTTCCCCAGCTTCCCCCCAGGTGTTGTCTTGCTGTTCCAGGACCCCACATTATGTTAGCTAAACTGTCTTCTTAGTCTTTTCTACTTTGTGACAATGTCTCAGACTATATTTTTCATGATCTTGATGCTTTTGAGAAGTAGAATGTCCTGCAATTTGGGTGTAACCGATGTTTCTCCCACTGACCCTAGGGTTATCAATTTGGAGGCAGAACACCATAAGGATGACGTGCCTCCTCCCTGCATTTCTCAGGGGCATCCCATAGCAATGTGACATTACTGGGGATGTAAACCTTGCTCACCTGGTGTCCACTGCCAAGTCACTGTTTTTTTCTTTCCCAGCCCCTATTCATTAGAAGTGAGTCAGTAAGTCCGTGGAATTAAGTTCCACTTCCTGGAGGGGGAGTATCAAAGAGTAATTGGACATATGTTGAAACCATCACTATAATTAATACATATTTGAAGGGAAATACTTTGAGGCTATGCAAATATCTGGTGTTTCAAAGCTTTGTCCACTGATTTTAATATTCATCATAGATCTTGCCTGCAGCAATTATTACCATATAATGCTCTAATGTTTTCTTCTGGCTCCCTCATGCTTCTCAATCTAGCCATGAGAATTCATCAGTATGGATGATTTGTTTCTCAAGCCCCTGCCCCAACCCCCAATTACACAATTCACTCATTCATTTCGTCTTCCTACTTTATATAATCTTTTGATGACCCTCTACTTAAGGATGAATCCAAATTTCTTCATGGGACCCTTCAAGGCTGTCTGCAATCAGCTCTCTGCCCTTCTAACCTCCTCCTTCCTCTGTTAACACACACACACACACACACACACACTTCTCTTGATGCTCAGCATGAAGCATGCGAAATATCCCCCAAGTGTCATGTGTCCTTATGCCCCATGCATTCTATATATTAGCCACCCCTTCTCTAAACTGTCATTAGCTCCTGTTACTACTCTTTGCCTCTGAAAAGTTCAGCTCGTATTGTTCACAGGCACCAAATATTGGAAACCACCTCCATGCCCATCAATAAAGACTAAAATAGAATGTGCATGAAATAGGATACCATATAGCAGCAAAAGAGAGAGCAAGAAAGCAAGAAAGTGTGGATGACTACTGTGCTCTTTGTATCAATATTTTACACAGCCAGACACCACGCAAAAGCAAGGTTTTCCCTTGAACTGGTTTTTGATGGTATGCTGCCTTTTCTGTGGCACATCGTTATTAAAAGTGACTATAAATTTTAAAGAAGAAAGAAAGAAAGAAATTTGCTTCCTATGCAATATGGAACATAATTTCTAAGATATTTTAAGTGAAAAAATTTGAAAATTTAACAGAATTTTTATCTGATTGTTTGCACATGAAGGTTTATAAATGTTTCTAAATATAAGAAGTATCTGGGAAGAATGAGCTTCAGGCTTCCAATAACGAAAGCTTCAGAGGAGGAGGACTCAAGGCAGGGAAAAGTGTTATTGCAGAGCCACTGTCTAAACGTAGCTACTAAGCATCTGAAAGGCAAATCTTCCAAGCTACAATGTGTTATAAATGTAAACTATCCCTAGCCCCCACTTAATATGATGAAAAGAATGTAAAATATAAGAAAAATATAAATTTTTTCTGATTAGAACAACATCTAATTATTAAGTGACAATTTTATATGTGCTAGGTTAAGTAACATTTGGTATTAAAATTACTTGATTTACTCCTAAAAAGTGTGGCTACTAGAAAACATTGAAATCACATTATATTGAATAGGACAGCAGTTTTCCATCCCTTTTCCTTTGTAGAGGATGGTTCAAAATATGAATGTATTCAAAAGGTAAAGAAAAGTAAAATAATAGTAATAATAACAATAATGAATAATTTAATGATAGAAATAATAATAGAAATACCCCACAAATGCATCTCACCCACTTCACTTATCCATCAGCTTTTCTGGGCGTGGTGCTCAGGCCCCCAGAGCACAGACAGTCCCCTCAGACTGGTCCTTGGTGTCCTTCTGATGCCCTCCAGTGCAATCCTAGTTAACTCTCCTGTAATTTGAGGGCAGGGGGACATTTGTGCCAATGCTACACCCACGAGTGTAGGTCAGCATCATGCAAGGGAAGTGTCTAAACCCCTGAAATAACTCTCTAGCTCGGCACTGTAATTGGTTTTTTTAAAATTTTTAAAATTTTATTGAATCACCGTGAGATAGTTATAAGCTTTCATGTTTGGGTTACAATCTCACAATGATCAAACACCCATCCCTCCACAAGTGCACATTCCCCACCACCAATATCCCGGGTATAACCCCCCTTTCCCACCCTCCCCCTGCTTCCATGGCAGACAATATTCCCCATACTCTCTCTCTCCTTTTGGGCATTATGGCTTGCAACACAGACACTGAGAGGTCATCATGGTTGGTCCATCATCTACTTTCGGCACACATCTCCCATCCCAACTGGTTCCTTCAGTCATCATTTTCTTAGTGATCCCTTCTCTATTCCATCTGCTTTCTCTCCTCTGGTCATGAAGCAGTCTTCCAGCTATGGGGCAATCCCCCTGGCCCTTGTATCTACTGTCCTTGGGTGTCAACCTCATGTGATGCTACCCTACACTCCACAAATGAGTGCAGTCCCTCTATGTCTGTTCCTCTCTTTCTGACTCATTTCACTTAGCATGATACTCTCCATGTCTATCCATTTATAAGCAAATTTCATGACTTCATCTCTCCTAACAGCTGCATAGTATTCCATTGTGTAGATGTATGGAAGTTTCTTTAACCAGTCATCTATTTAGGGCACTTGGGTTGTTTCCATATTTTGGCTATTGTGAACAGTGCTGCAATGAATATATAGGTACAGGTGTCATTTCTACTGTGCTCTTTTGCATCCTCGGGATATATCCCCAGAAGTGGTATTGTGGAGTCATTTGGAAGCTCAACTTCTAGTTTTTGAAGGACTGTCCATATTGTTTTCCAGAAAGGCTGGACCAGTCGGCATTCCCACCAACAGTGAAGGAGTGTCTCTTTTTCCCCACATCCATGCCAGCACTGGTTGCTTTTGTTCTTTTGAATGTGTTGGCACTGTAATTGCTAATGGATGCAACTGTCTTCCTCAACAGAGACCCACGTGGTAAGGACAGTAGACATCAGGTTGTGAAGACAGGACACACACTTTTCTGGATTCCCCAGGTTCCATCCACACACAGCCTCCTTCCACACGTGCTGAGAAAGGTCATGGCTGCAGCGAAGGCCTCCACAGATGGCCTCCTGCCTGCTTTTGACAGGAGGAAGGGCCTTCCAACATGCGTCTGAGACCCAGAAGAGGAAGATGGAAGGGAGAAATTACCAGATAGTAGTCTCCTCAAGGAAATGCAAATACTTTCAAACTATCTTTAGGGTGTGCTAGACTGGGGGTGGGGGTGGGGAATAAAGATGGGAAGGGCAGAATACAAGCATCAAAAATATGACTATCAAAAAAGAATGGAAGCTTACAACCACACATTTCATGCAAAATACAGTCATGCATTTGTCTCAGTAAAAAAGAGGAGTAAGCCTATTGCAGACATCCCTAAGGCTCTTTGTTTCCTGCAAAGAATGACCATTCCCTTTTCAAGGAGGAAGTGAGATGCAGCCTCCTCCGTAGAAGCATAGACTGTGCGTCTGAACTCTTTTTATTTCTTTAAATACACTTTAGAGACACTCTAAATACATTGTGCAGAATAGTCGGGAAGTGTCTGTCCAGAAGTCCATCAGGGAGCAGAAGTTAGCAGGGAACTTGTCCATCCCGTGAGTGAATGGGAGGAGGCATTCCTAGCTAAGCTTCCTTAGCTAGGGCTGTGAGAGGCTGGGTAAGGAAAACCATGAAATCCTATAACAAAGCAGTCACAGAAGACTGACCTTTTTCTGGTTTTTTGTTTTGTTTTGCTTTTCGTTTTGCTTGAAAGGGGCCAAAGCCTGACTGTCTGGACACCGGTAAGCAGCCCTGCACTGGGGCATGTGCTGTTCTTTGAAGAGCAGAGGTGAGGAAAGGAGACAGGGTCACGGAGATGCCTGTGAGAGCGCCCAGGGAGACTGGGCAGGCTCAGAGATACTCTTGGGTGTTCTTTCAGCGGATGTACCAGAGCTTGGCCTTGATCTTCATTTCAAGCATTTACTCTTAAGGCCAAGGGTCTCCCAAACAGCATCATCAGCTTTGGGGAATATGACAACACTTGGGTCTTATTCCAGACATACTGATACGCAAATTTTGGGGACGGGGGAGTCCATCAATCTGTATGGCCACAGGCCCCGTGGAAGTCACTATAGTTTTCTGACACTGCAAATAAAATTTGATGGGGGCTGGAGAGATAGTACAGTGGGTAAAATGCTTGCCTTGCATAGGGCTAACCTAGGTTCAGTTCCTGGCACCAAATGTGGTCCCCCAAGCCCCGCCAAAAATGATTTCTGAGTACAGAGATGGGAGTCAGCCCTGAGCACCACTGGGTGTGGCCTAACCTCAAACTTCCCCCAGTTTAATGATACTATAATAGTTCTATTTCTAGTACCATGAATTCTAAATACATAATGTGAAAGTATTATTTTGTAAAAAATCATTTTCTTAGAAAAATATGACTGTCAGATAAGAATATACTGCATGCATCCCTCCCCAAACTAAAACAGTGGCATAAACTACTAATGTAGGAATAGATGCTCTTTCTATAACTAGACATGAAAAAGGATTTAGTATGCAATCAATGAGTCATTTCCAATTCTCAAGGAAAGGATGGAAAAGGATTTGGACTACAGCCAACATATGAGAAATAAAGTTATTTCCCTAATCTATACCATATGCCAAAAAAATTGCAGGTAGATTTAATGTAAAATATGAAGGTATGAAAGCAGTCAAAGAAAATAAATATTTCTATGTTCTTGGAGTGGGAAAGGATTTTTAAGCATAGCGCAAACAAAGGCAGAGATCAGAAAAGATTTATATATATTTTAAAATTCTGTAAATAAAAAAATGCTGTACATGAAATTAAAAGTCAGTACAGTGGGCAGGGCACTTGCCTTGTACACTTGTACACCGCTGTCCCGTGTTTGATTTCAGGTGTCCTATCTAGTCCCCCAAGCTCGCCTGAGTGACTGCTGACCACAGAGCCTGGAGTAAGCCCTGAGCATGGGCAGGTGTGCCCCCCAAACAAAACAAATAATATTTCACTTGTCTACTTACTCAATGAAATAGAAATGCTATTTCTACCTGTCATGGACTGGAATGTGGCCATGTAGGGCTCGATGAGCACATCCAATTTATATATTTTGGTGCTCACCATCTGGTGCAGACAGCCGACATTAATGAAAGCCAACAAATACATTTCAACTTGCAATGTGGAAATGGCTGTACAGAAGAGCTGTGTAGTGGGAGAGGCTGGCTCTCACGGGGCCCTGGAGAGTGAGCACATATGAGCACAGCACCTGATTGGCTGCAGACGAAAGGTGGGGACATAATGAAGATTTTGCCTTTTTTCTAATGAGATTTTCTCTTAAGAGCAGAGCCAGCAGTTTTATGACTGAATTTGCACTTTGTGTAAAGGTTACTCTGTGGAAAAGGAGTGGAGAGAGGCAGGACTGGGGCTGAGGGACAGTTTTAGGGCTGTCATCCAGATGAAGAAGCTGAAACGAGGATGAGGGAGAGAAGCAAATTCCTTCAAATATAATTTACTTGATATAAAATGGATAAAGGCTTATATCTATAAAATATTTTTAAACCCCAAAATTAGATAATGACAATTTTAGTGGTGAATGGCAGGAAGCAAGGGTTATGAACTAGGGACCTGCTAACATACTAATGGTATACAGAAAAACTGAAATCCTATATAATCACTTCAAGTTATATAATGATGGAATTTGGGATACTTGGATATTATATTAAGACAAAAGTAGACAGTATAGGGCTGGGATAACTTAATAACCACAGGAAAAAGAATAAAGTAAGATTCCCACCTCATACCACACTGAGAACCTAACTCAAAAATTAACTCATCGGGGCTGGAGAGATAGTACAGCAGGTAGAGACCTGGGTTCAATCCCCAGTACCATCTATGGTCTTGAGCCCATACAGTACTAATCACTGAGCACAGAAAAAAATAACCCACTGACTGTGGCAGGCATAATACTATCCACCCCTAAGGTACCCCTTCCTAGAATAGGTTAACATTTGAATAGGTTACTTGATATGGCAAAGAGGCATTACAATAGCAAATAGAATTATGGTGGCTAAACGTCAGTCATTTTGAAATATGGAGATCATCTTGGAATGTGTGTATGGATCCCTGGGTAACCACGGCAGAGAAATAAGGCGTAATTGGAAAGGAGAAGCATTCAGTCTGCTACTGCTGGCTTAGATGAACGGGAACCTCAAAGTAAGGGATGTTGAGTGCCCCAGAAGCTAGAAAAGGCAAGAAAATAAGGGTTCTTCCCTAGAGCTTCCACGCTGAATGCAGTATTGCCAACACATTGATTTCAGGCTAATGAGACCCATGTGGACATCTGCTCCCAGAAGTATAAGAAAATCAGTTTTTTCTTGTACAATGGGCTGTGCGCTTGCCTTGCATGTGGCCAACCTGGTTCAATCCCCAGCAATTATATGGTCTCCCAATCACCAACAGGAGTAATTCCTGAGTGCAGAGCCAGGAGCAACCCCTAGCATTGCTGAGTGTGGCTTGAAAAAAACAAATAACAAAAGAAACCCCCCCCAGCCCCCCTAAAAAGTAGATTAAAAAATCAATTTGTTTTTTCATTGTTGCTGTTTATCTGGGGGGGGGTCACATCCTGTGCTGGTCATGGCTTACTTGTGGCTCTTTTTTTCTGCACTCTTCTTGCTGGTCCCCTCAATTTCTTCACCTCTCTGTAATTTCTTTCAAGGGAACCATAATATGGTATCATTAATATAACTCTAAATTTCATAATTAGAAGTGACCACAATCTTATTTTAAAGTTCCTTTTGTACAAGCAGCAGAAAAATCAATACACTAAATTATTTTCATTTGGAAAAAGGGAATGAAACATAATGGCGGGAGTGTTAATTGGCAAATTCACAAATGAAGAAAAACAAATACAACATAAAAATGGAAAAGAAGTCAGACGTAAGAAGTAAGCGAAGAGTCACAAAGTAGATAACATGTTGTCATGCTCACCTAAGGTAGCGAAACTTCATGTTTATGAATGAGAATAGCCTTTCTCAGTAAGTGTATCTGGTAAGAAGGAGACTGATGGGGCTGGTGTGAATGCACACCAGTACAGGTGCTTTGAGAACGGCTTTCACACACATCTCCAGGAATCCAAACAAGATTGTGAATCAACAGGGCTGGGGTGAGGTCCAAGGACTTGCATGTCTAATGGCACCAGAACTCCCAGCAGGGACCACCTTAGGGATGACAAAAAACTTACAAAGGTAATTCTTAGTGTCTGAAAAGGAACCCAGTTTTATTTCAGGGATGTGAGCCAAAATTGATCTAAAGAATTCTATCTCAGGACTATTCTGTAGCACTGTCATCCCGTTGTTCATTGATTTGCTCGAGCAGGCACCAGTAATGTCTCCATTGTGAGACTTGTTGTTACTGTTTTTGGCATATCGGATAAGCCACGGGTAGCTTGCCAGGCGTATCCCACCCATATCCCACCCACTGTGCGGGTGGGATACTCTCGGTAGCTTGCCGGGCTCTCCGAGAGGAACGGAGGAATTGAACCCGGGTTGGCTGCGTGCAAGGCAAACGCCCTACCCGCTATGTTACACAAAATTATTTTATTTAAAAATTTAAATGTGAGTGTTCAACTACAGGGTTTAAGTTAAATAAGTCTTACTGTATGTTTAGAATACTATTATAGAGTAATGTGTTATAATATTCAGCGACACCAATTTTTGTCTTAAATTCTGTTATGGGACTGGAGCAGTATCTCAGTGGTCAGGAGTATATGCAAAGCAGGACTGAGTTTGCACCTTGGAGCACCACAAGGTGTGGCCCTGGGCCCCCAGCACCCCTACAGTGGACCTGGTGGTCCCCAGGCCTGAGCAGGTCCCCATTCCCGAGCTCTCTGAGCGGTTGGGCATGGGAGGCCAAGTAGTGCTGGGACTGGCCTCGGCCCCCTGAACACTCCTTGGGAGGCCCTCTTAAATACATTAAACAAATAAATTTACTGCTCAGTGGAAAAGTTGGAGGATGATTTGGAAAATGAAAACATTTTCATTAGAAACACACACAATAAAGGAGATTATAAAGCTGTTCTTCTGCATAGTAATACAGGTTATTTCTGTATGATGACCATTATATATATATCTATTTCCTAGTCTGCATGTTTTCATGTTCTCCCCACAGACACACAATGCTCACAACAAAAAAGAGTAACAGTGGTTTTTGGATCTTGCTCAGATCAAATGCAGGAGATTTTGCCTCACTGGCAACCCCAGTTCAGCAAAAAGATGCAAAAGCTCCACCTAGAGGTTATTTATTCAAATCTGAGCCCTGAAACCCAGGGAGGACCTAAAACGCGTGGCAAGTAAAACTCTCAGTGCAGCTGAAACCATGTATGACTGAAAGGAAATCAAGAAAGCTTTGTAACTATATCTCGCCATGATTAATAATAATAATTAAAAAACCCTCCATGCAAAAGGTGCACACAAGGGGGACAAATGGCCCAGTAGGGCAAGTTTCCCCTAAACACCCTGCTAATTTTCTTGTGAATGAAGGACATTGTAGTCTTCTGTTTTCTCACCAAGAAAACTGAGAAAATATTTCCAGTTTCAAGAGCCTTAAACAGAGCCCCTGCCCTACTATGAGTTGTACTTAATTAAATTAAATTGTACTTAACTAAATATTGTTAATCTTATGATAAAAACAGAGAAGCAATACCTAGATCGGGGAGGGGGGAGGTCCTTGGGGGAGGAGAGCTGGATCTGCATGTGTTAGCAGATTTGTCTGACACTGACATCAAGAATTGACAGCATCATGCCATGGAAGATTTCAACAAATGTGACAAAACCACTTCTACATGAAATCACTCCATCCTTCAGGGCAAGGATCAATCAGGGCTTCTGTCTTGGCAGTGCTAAAGGCTGCTGCCTCTTCTTGTCTCTGCCTCTAGGTCAAGGCTGCAGATTGAGTGCCAAGGCTCCAGTAGAGCCCTTGCATTTGTTTGTGGCAGAACCATTCTACAGTGTCACTCTACTGGGATCTTCATTTAAGGCTGCAAAATGTACAGAAGCTTCAGAGGACTTGGAGAAAGTCTTGGATGCTGGGAAAAGTGACCTTGTTGAAGGCTGATGTCACAACATGAGTGAGTCAAAGAAGAGCGGCATGGAGGAGCAATTTTCAAGACCAGGAGAGGTTCTGATGCAGACCTGCTCTCTGTCCACCCACACTCCACCACAAGAATGTGGATTCTTCTGCCCATTTCTGAGTATCTTCCATATCAGCTTGAAACCCTTAGAACTCATTCAGAGCGCAGTGCTGATTAACTGGTAGCTCAATTCAAGTGCCATCTCTCGTATTTTAACCAAAAAGAATAATAACAACATTTCAGTACTTATTTTGTGCCAGCAGGCACTGTGCTAAGAGACTAGACTGTATTGATCTCATTTGAATCAGAAGGCAAATTGACAGGTCAGGGATTTTGTAGATGGAGAGATTAAGCTGTGAAGAAGTCATGATTTCAAGCAAGAGTCTTGCTGACTCTATTTTGTGAAATGTTTGAGTTCATTGAGTTCAAACCGATCAACTCAGATCTACTTTCCTTGTCTCTATCCTGGTGCAAACTGCACCCTCTTTCTGAATGTCTACACAATAGCTTCCTTATTGATAACCAGGCAGGAATTTGCCCATTTTCTGTGTAGTTTCCACATTAGAGGTGTGTGGAGAGACACTGCAGGCTTGCCTTGCATGCAGCAGATTCTGGTCAATCTCTGGCCTGGCCTCTGGTTCCTTGAACACCACCAGGAATGATGAAAATAAAATTCAAAAAAACGGTTTCCAGGACCAGAGTGATAATAGAGTGGGTGGGGTTCTTGCCTTTCACATGACCAACCTTGGTTCGATCCTGGCACCCTGTACAGTCCCCTGAACCCATCAGGGGTGATCCTTGAGCACAGAACATAGTGCCAGGAGTAAGCCCTGAGCACTGCCAGGTGTGGTTTCCCCCCAAACAAAATAAAAAAAAAACCCAAAAAGTGTTTGTTCTCAAGCAGTGTGACAATTTAAAGCAGAAGGGGGAAATGTCCCTCTTTAGTACTTCAATGTTTTCCTCCTTCTCTCAGGATATAGTACCAAACTCGTTGCCAGGCCCTTGAAGTCCAGGAAAACCTCACCCCACATCACTCCACTCACTGTTTCCGGATTACTCTCTAGTCCCTTCCAGCACCTTCCTACCTCCAACTTTCACATTCACTTTTCTTACAGATGTACCATTTCCTCTTCCTTTGCTTGCCCAAAGACCACTCATTGTTTAGGTTCAGTTGAAAGCAGATCTTTACAGAGAGGAATTCTTACTCTAGATTTAAATTAACATGTCTACCCCTCCTAGACAATTAATCTCTCAAAGATACCCACACTGCCCTTCTAGGCCCTTTTATATCATTTGAAGATTATAAATGTGTTAATCTCCCAGACCAGTAGTGCTCAGCCATCAGCCCACAAACTGGTGCTAGTCCAGGTATAGGAAGTTTGAAAGTCACTGACATCCCACTTTTTATAACTTCTGATCTGGTTTAACACTGGACTGGTATGCAGGACAGCTGCTTGCCTGAGGTATAAAAAGACTGGTGAATGCTTACCTAGAGGATGATATTCCCAAATATGGAGCTAGGTATGCTTTTTGGAGGCAGATGGTAGATGCTCACTTAATACATGAGTGAAAGAAGGCCAACAGGAAGATATCCTCTTCACTGTCTCAAATCAGGACCACTGAGGACCCCACTTGAGAGAGATGGTTATGCTATAGTTTTTGTGCTGGGTAGGAGTGGTTAGTGTTTTTCTTGGGGGGGTGGGTAGGGGAGTGCCATATCTGATAGGAATCAGGGCTTACTGCTGGCTCTATGCTCAGGGATCACTCCTGGTGGGGTTCAGGGTACCATATGTGTCTCAGATTGAAGCCACGTTGGTTGCATGCAAGGCAAGCATCATACCTATTGTACTATCACTTTAGGGGATGGAGAGAGAGAGACAGAGAGAGAGAAAGAGAGAGAGCAAAAGCCAAAAAAGAAAAGTGTCTACCAGAGAGGCAGACTGTGGGGCCAGGTGGCAACGGGAGGGAAACTGAGGACACTGAGGACTCTGGTGGTGAGAAATGTACACTGGTGAAGGGAAGGATGTTGGAACATTGTATGACTGAAACCCAATCATGAACAAAAGGATTTTTTAAATGCATGTATGTACCACTTTTAGTCCCAACAAGTAGCATAACACAAAAACTCATAGCGCAGTGACCACGGCTTGAGCAATTCAAGAGAGTCCACTTTTTACCATGGCACCCAGGAACACCACCAGGGTGCTCCATCCCCTGACCCTCTGTCCCTCCTTCGGTCTGCAATCTTTCTTTGTCTCTCCCCTCTTTTCTTCTCTCCTCTCAGAACAGCAGCTGAGTGGCAAGAAATATAGCTCAGGTGGTGTGTACCGACTCTATTGTCTCAACTGGATGAAAGATGCAGCAACATTGGCACTGGCAAAACTGGCGGGAACAGCCATGCCGACGGGGAGACGCTCCTCTGGGGGCTCCCCCCAGCTCACAAAACTTATTAACTATTCAACAATAATTTATACCAGGGGTGTTCTATTTTCTTCTCTCCATAAAAAGGATCAGAAGAGTCCAGAAAGGTTATAGCTACAAGTAAAAAGTGGTCAGAAGTAATCCACAAAAATTTCTCAAGACCATACCAGAAAGCACTGATGTTGGGGGGAGAAACCAAAGACTTTATAAGGCGCTGGGGGTGATAACTCATGTTCATAACATAATTCAAAAGTGAAATCCAATAAAACAAACCATTAAGAAGGGGGTCAAGGTTTTCCTCTTTGTGGTGTGGATTTAATAACTGTAGTAGCAGCATTAGGCTAGTGGTGCACATGATCCAAGTTACTCCTCAAACCCAAAGGATTAAGTAGCCTTCATTTTATGGTTGATGAAGCTGAAGACTGGAAAAGGCAAAATTATGATCAGTAGCCTTTGTCTAAGAAAATATGAAAGTATATGGACTATTTCAGAAAAAACTTAATTTTGCAATCTCAGAATTTCTGATCATGTAGAAAAAAATAATTTCCTAGATTTCTCCTGTCCTGACTGAGCTGACCCTAACAAACTCTGCACCTGGAGTTAGAAGTGTTTAATTTAGAACACAATAAATGCAGTTAATCACTAACTCTGGCTTTTGGCTGAAATTGTGGGGCAAAGGAAAAAATCAAATAGACTTCTTGCTGACAAGGGGTCTTGTTCAGTATTTCTTATGATCAATACACAACACATATTTTGAGTAGATACTGTCAAGTGAATTTTTAAGCAATTATGAAATGTGTTTTCCCACAGTAAGAAATTTAAAAACAGGGTCGTACTGTTCAGAAGAATGTCAAGTGTTATCATCAAGGCAAGGGGTTTTTAACTTGCCTCATGTTTCATCAAGTTTATCAGTGAAGGAGTGCTGACTGCTGTCACAGACAGACCTGGAGGTTCGACGGCTTAGCACACAGAGCTTATTTGTTGTTTGGTTAGAGTCCAGCTGGGGGCCAGCAGTGGCTCTGTCAGCTACCCTGGAGTGTGGCTGCCACTGACTTTACTATTTTCAAGTGGGAGAAACTGGAGGCTGACCAGGACTGTCCACCTTCCCAGGGGCACATCCAATTGCTGGAACATATGACCCAACAGCGGGTCCAAGAGAAGAGTTTCAGGTGTGGCCAATAAGGAAATAAATGGTCAGCCATGACAGTCAGCTGCTACTGAAGTGGGGGAAGTTCATCACTGCTGACTGTATCAGATCCAGAAAAATAACTCAGCTGGGGCCTGCAATGATAGTACTTGCAGGGTGCTTGCTTTGCACATGACCACTCAGGGTTCAATCCCCCAGCATCCTATAGGGTCCGCCGAATACCAGCAGGAGTGAGCTCTCTCCTTTTTGGCTGACTTCACTCAACATAATGCTCTTTAGATCCATCCACATAGTGGAAAACTGCATGATTTCATCTTTTCTTATAGCCAACTAGTATTGCACTGTGCATCAGTACCACAGTTTCCTTATCCAGTCATCTGTTCTAGGATGCTCAGGTAGTTCCAGATTTTTGACACTGTTAATAGCATGGCAATAAACATAAAAATGCAAATGTTTTTTCTGAATAGTTTTTGGGCCCTTGGAGTAGATCCCAAGAAGTGGAATTGCTGGGTAATCTGGAAGCTCAATTCTTAGTTCTTTTCAGTCTCTTGCCTCTAATCCTTTCATCCAACCTGACAATGGCAGAGGAGGAAGAATGAGGGGGAGCACTCCCAGGAGACGAGTACTTCATTTTAAATTTTTGTGGTTTTGATAATAATCATTTTGGAATATTGGGTACTTGACTGACAGCTGAAGATTTTGATATAGTATTCAGTCTTACTTAAGGCAGTTGTTCTAGGCTTATATGTAGGATGTATCAGACAAAATATAGTAATATAAGTGGCAACATGGTATAAACAACATAGATTCAACAATAAATGAAGTAAAGAATTAAAAATGGAAGAATATCCAATAATATAAGACAAGAATTGTAAACAAATATGTGTGTATATGTGTGAGCCTATCTGATGTTATATTATTGGAAATGGTTTGAAAGTTTTTTTTTATGTATGTGTACATAAACACTTCAAATACTCACATTTTGAGGTATACAATGGTGAACACTGATTATTAAAAAGATATCTTCAGAAAGTTTCAAAAACTTGTCTCAGTTGTCATTTGATTTCCTCTTGCCACCCTTCCTTTGAGAATTAGTCACTTCCCCAAAGATATGCTTTTCCTGTCCCTATGAGAGGTGTTTGTATAGTTTAGTAAATGGTCATTTCTCCAGTACACTAATATTAGGCGAGCTGTGCCTGACCCATAACACAGAAGATCATGCCTCACCTCACAGCCTGCTCATATCAACATGACATCAGATCAATACATTAAAAGAATCCACTATAGGTTAAAGAAAAACAAATTTTACATCCAGATCAGGACTTGGCAGAATCCCATGATGCATTTGCTCCACAATACGCATTACTGGCTTGTGTAAATATTCTCATCTATGGGTCAAATAAAATCAGAGCATTAGAACCAATGAGCTATCACGGGCCCTTTTCACACACACAGTCCTGCACCTAGCCATAAACATGTCAAGAGATATTCAACACTGTGTTTCTAGTACAGCACCACAGAAAGTGTTTTAGGAACCAAAAAAAAAATCCCCACAAAAAACAAACACAACTTTAAAAAGGAATCACTAAACTAAACCTAAGATCAACACAATTAAGCTGCCAAGAATGACTTGTATTTCTGTCTACTCGGTAGACCTTTGAGTAACTGTCTCCTTACCAAAAAGAAGTAGTTTGAAATATTCTGCCTGTGCCAGTGATGCGTGATTTAAGAGAGGAAATACTTAGGGGCTTAAGAGACCTTTGCAGGGATCGTGGAATCTGGCTTCGAGTTTGAAGACTTGCATTCCAGGGAATACAGTCTCAGTTCTCTTTGGGAACCACTAAGCTGGGAGTCCATAAACTGTGATGTTAGAAGGTTCTTAAAGTGGGCGATGAACTGGAACAAAAGGAAACTCAGTGCAGTAGGCAGCAATTTATCATGCCTTTGCCCCCAACTGGAAGGAGAAAAAGTCAGATTTGCAACAAGACAGTGGTGGATCAATGAAAACATCTTAGAATGTGTTCTTGTCTCCAGGAACCAGCAGAGTTGGGCAGGGTTGGTTTCCATTTCTTAGCTCAATGAATTCAGCTTCTATTTCTTTAGGGGTGTACAGTGTGCTGGTTCTGGAAGCTTGCAGAGAAATGAGGTGTGGTCTCTGACTCTTAGGACACACCGATTAGGGAGGGCCTGGAGTCTGGAGTTCCAAGGTCAAGGTCTAGGAGGCCTCCTCATGAGTGATCCCCAGCACCTGGGCTTTCTCCTGCACTATGGGATCAGTGAGATTTCTCTGCTGCTCAGAAAACCCCACTGAGTCTGACTCTGTCATGATTTAGGGTGTAGACCTCTGTGTCTGGGTCCTGTTTCCTCACAGTTGGAATGTTCTGCCTGTGGACTGTGATAACAGTAGTCAGTTATTTCTAGCTCATTGCTTGGGAAAACATCTCAGTAATACATAAAATCTTTGCGTGGAGTCCTCTGCATTGTAAATCTGTCCAACCAACTCTCGACCTCTTAGTGTGAGTAAATGTAACCAGAGGCACCTTTCAACCACCATCTTCCGCCCTGGCTCTGAGCCCAGGCCTGGTCCCCTTTCGTATCCTCCTCTTGCACATTTCCATTTGCAAGTCTTACCAATGCTCAAAATCCAAAACACCTATAAATAAACTTATAACCTGGTGGTCAGGAGAGTCTGGTTTAAAACCAGACAGCTTGGGGTCAAGTTGTCTCTGTACCACACACTAGCTCTACATTTGTGGGCCCATAACTTAATCTCTCCCTGCCTCCTCATGAGCACCAATGACCCGTGGTGATATCTCTCCCTTAGGGCTGCTATAAATTATATACTATGGGTCAAACAATACAGAATTTGAGGCACACAAAGAGCTCATTAAGATTTTGTTCTTTTTCGGGATGGGAGATATGTGCCAAAAGTAGATCATGGACCAAACATGATGACCTCTCAGTGTATGTGTTGTAAGCCACAATGCCCAAAAGTAGAGAGAGAGTATGGGGAATATTGTCTGCCATGGAGGCAGAGGGAGGGTGAGAAAGGGGGGGTATACAGGAATATTGGTGGTGGAGAATGTACACTGGTGGGGGGGATGAGTGTTTGATCATTGTGTGATTATAATCCAAACATGAAAGCTTGTAACTATCTCTCGGTGATTCAATAAAATTCAAAAAGAAAAGAAGAAAAAAAAGATTTTGTTCTTTTATCTCATTTTATTCTTATTTTTTTAAATGAATAACTGTGAGATATAGTTACAAAGCCCTCCAGTGTACATTTTCCACCACTAATGGCCCCAGTATCCCTCCCACCACCCCTCCCTACCCCCTGTCTCTATGACAGACAATTTCCTTCTTACTCTCTCTCTACTTTGGGCATTATGGTTTTGCAATAAGATTATGCTCTTTTATACTGCTCATTGTAAAGCTGATGTCTCTATATTTATCCCTGATACCAACCATTCTTCTCAATGTGAGACACAGGAAATGCTACAGATCAGCGATGACAGGATTAGATCCAAGGGGAGGGCAGAGTTGGGAAGAGAGGTGATTCCTCCAACTCTAAAGATAGAAGGGCTTCAAGATCACCTTCAGCATCCACTAGGGCCCACTGCCAACATTGCTCATCAATTCCAGCACCGCCCCAGGCTTCATGGGACTCACCATCCCATGGATCAGAAAGGTACATGGTTGAAACCGATCTGTCACACAGTGGAAGATTATTTTGCAGAGAAGAAGGAAACAGAATAAAGAACGCAAGCTACAGGACAATCCTACAGGTTGCTGATGTCACAGGGGGCAGTGAAAGCCTTCCCTGGCTTTTGTAAGTGCTGCCCATCCTGGTGGCTTTTCCTGTACCTGCAAGGGGTATTGGGAAACAAGACAGCCCTCAGCAGACCACTGAGGTCCTTTTTCCCCGTCACTCTAACCTTCAGGCCCTCACTTACATTTTTCTTCTCTCCCTTACCTCTCGTTTAGATGGTAGGAAGTCTTAGAGTTCCATTTTTCTGGAGTTGAGTGAATCATCTGTCCTTGGAGATAATCTAGGTAAGATTAGAACCATGATCAAACCTCTTGGAAAAAGGTTTTCCCCCTAATGCACCTCTTTCAAGAGCTACAGAGAGCCTTCTTGAGGGAATATTTATCTATGGAAGAGAAGCCTGTTAGCCTGTTAAATGTCTCAAGAAGACTTTCACCCCCACACAATACCTAACAACAGCCCAAGATCCAGCATGTTACTGTATGTGGTTGGGGGAAATCTGATTTTATACCAAAAACATTTCCTTTTCATCTTATTTGCCACACTATTAGTGACCAAGTATGAACATTTTTTCCCATCAAATATGTCCTTCTAATGTAATCATGGACTGGAGTGATAGCACAGCAGGTAGGGCATCTTTGCCTTGCACACGGCCAACCCGGGTTTGATTCCTCCGTTCCTCTCAGGGAGCCTGGCAAGCTACCAAGAGTATCCCGCCTGCATGGCAGAGCCTGGCAAGCTTCCCGTGGTGTATTCGATATGCCAAAACAGTAACAACAAGTCTCACAATGAAGATGTTACTGGTGCCAGCTCGAGCAAATCAATGAACAACGGATGACAGTGCTACAGTGCTAATGTAATCATGGCCTCTGCATGATCCAACCCTTCACTGCTTCACTTCTGGATTAAGGCCTGAGAAGCCAGCATCTCTACCCACCTTTTCCACCCACTGTCCACTGCCAAACTCCTCTCCTAATGCATCCTGTCATTGTAAGGGGTTGAAAGGTGCTCTCCCTAGAATGATATTAAGTCCTAATCCCTAGAACATGTAAATGTAAGTGCTGGGGTCTAGGGCACAGCGAACCCAAACATGGCATTTGGTGGGTGCAAGAAGAATACTCTGACCTTGCCCAGAAGCAGGTAGCAGGGTCCAAAGGTAAGAAGTGCCCACCCACGCTGTCCCTGGAGGAAAGGCAAGTCCTTATCACTAAGACAGAAGGATGCCAAGACTTTGCAAGGTTTTCCCCTAGTGACAACTCTGACTTTATATCTCCCCATCCACTTAAATTTACTGAATCACTGTGAAATACAAAGTTATTCATGATTGAGTTTCATGTTTTCAATGTTTGAAGATTAATTCCTATGCCAGTGTCCACTTCCCTCCAGCACTTTCCCCAGTTTCCCTCCTGCCCACAGCCTGCCTCTATGACAGACACTTTTCCCTTTTTCTTTTTACTTTTAGCACTGTGGTTTGAAATACTACCACTGACACGATATCATGTATATCACCTTCCCTCTTCTCAGCATCCAGTTCTTATCCGAGGGACCATTTCCTTCTATCATTGTCAGAGTATTCCTTCCTTGTCTTATGTCCCATTGCCCCCACCGTCGTAAGCTTCCTATGTTCTCCTACCCTTTATTTCTATTGCCTTTCAGCATTAGATTTCCCCCTATTTCTTTATATCCTGCAAATGAATGAGATAATTCTGTGACCATTCCTATCCCTCTGGCTCATTTCACTCAGCATGATGCTCTCCATGGTGAGATTCATGTATCGTCACATTTCATGCCCCCAAGTGTTGACCCCCATTCCTATCACCTGCAAAGTAACATGCGCTAAGTAACAAGCAAAACAATGTGACCATCGTTATAGAGGACATCTGTATGTGAGGCCACAGCAAAGAAGGTGTGGGTGCCTCTGACCAGATACCAGATAGAATTTCATTTTTCTTTTGGCCCCCCAGACTTAGCACAATGGCTGCTCCTTCATTAATTGTCAGTATAATACAAACATCCAGAAACTACTGCCTAGACTTTCAGCTCCACTATAGACATGGGGATGGGAAACCGTCTACTTCAGTAGACATGCAGAAAGCAAAAATTCCGGGGTACCTTTTAGTCTTTGCACATGATTCTTTTCCCTGTACACACAAATTCAGTCAACCAACTGAACACCTACTAAGAAACATCCACTATAGAACTGGTTGCTTTGAAGCACGGAATCCTGAATATAGCTTTTGCAATCATTGAGAGTTTTTTCTTTTTTACAGTCACTCAGTCTAAAACTATATGCATATCTTCCTCCTTCCACATGCCCTGAATCTCCTCCTCATAATTCCACCTCTTTAGGAGATCTGTCCTTCGTGGGTGGCCTGTGCATGTCTTAGGCTGGGAAGCAGCCAGAGCACAAAGTTGACTTCGCTTTCATCAAGGTGCTTCAGTACCACATGTTGGCTAATCACCAAAGAGTGGTTGCCAAAAGTAAATAAATAAATCAATAAAGAATGGGGGGCAATATAAAGACATAAACAAAATAACCCAGAGGACTTTTTTTCCATGGAAAAAGTGCATTAACACAGTCATGGAAGGTGCAAAGCCTGATTCTGCTGTTTACCTGTTGTCCGGCCCCACTGGGTTCCATGTTTTCCTCTTGGAGTAGGCATTGATGATCTGCAAATCCCAGGCATGTCAGGTGTAGGAGACTCTTGTTGTAACAGTGTGATAGTGATGATAATAATGGAAATGTACTCAAGAACTGTATGCCCCTAACTTTCCAGGAATTTGTTATATAAGGAGACACAGACAAACCCACTCGGACCCAGTTTTCTCCCTCCAAGTTTTTGCAGCAATCCTGTCAAACAATGGGCCCTTTTGAACATAGTCCCATCATCCTCATGCCGAATATTTGGAGCCGGGACATACGAGGCACTCAATACAAGTTAGTGAGACAAATGAACAAATGTCTATTATTCGTGGCATTTTTTTCCTCCTGAGGATCTTAAAGGAATGTTTAGTGACAGCGAAATCTGATCTAGCAGGTGAATAAAAGAAAAAAGATAATTCAAAAGTGGGTGAATTCTTTTAGAATACAAATGAGCTGAGAGCACCCATAGAAGCTATCTCTTTGTTCAAAGCACTTGGCAGAGAAATTCCAGCTCTGTTGTCTCAAAAGTTTAGGTATTTTCAAGTTGGAAAAACACAGACATATTTTCACAAAGGAATTTGCCAAGACCATGGATTCTAAGAAAACTGAGATCAGATTATCCACCTACGGTTTTGGATAGGAATTATGAAAGTCAAAGAAAAAATATATTTTGTAAAATGGATCAAATTAAATACAAGGCCTAAAAGAATCTGCTTCATTTTAAAAAACAATTTCTTTAAAAAATAATGTGAGGGGCTGGAGCGATAGCACAGCAGGTAGGGCGTTTGTCTTGCACGAGGCTGACCCTGGTTCGATTCCCAGCATCCCATATGGTCCCCCGAGCACTGCCATGAGCTTGTTCCTGAGTGCATAGCCAGGAGTAACCCCTGTGCATCGCTGGGTGTGACCCCAAAAAAGAAAAAAAAATACCCTGTATGTTTATTTTATTTTAAAATCATGGAAAACTTAAGGACTACCTGAAATTATCATAATCTCATAACTCTTCTTGTTATAGAGAAGAGTGGAAAAAGTAATTCTTTAGGTGCCAGTTAAGATGAATCAAAGGGGGGAATGTGTTATTTGAGGTGTGTGTCACTTTCACACTTAACAGTAGAAAACAAGCTAAAGAAAGCAACATATTTTCTCTGTTGTATCTACTTTCCATCTCTCACCTTTGTTTTTCCCCAGTTCAATGCCATCAGAAGCTTCCTGATGTTGGTAGGTGGTCTGCTGACACTCCAAAATCAGGGTGTCAGGGAAGAGCTTGGCTCTTCACTCCCAAGAGTTATCTTTCAATTTTGTGGTTCTACAATTCATTGATTCTTTGGGGATTCACAAAAATTTCCAGGAAAGCATTCCCTTACATAGAACAGACATCTGTTCTTTTCTTGGAGCAAAGTGATTAAGGATTAACTTTGGGTCAAGATATTAATCTCAGATTCTACCACATTTTATATGCAAATTATGTAATCCAACTATTGAACTTCTCAGAAAATTCTCTCAAAGAAAAGGGGAGCAGGCAGAATAATCCTGCCATAGGATGGTTGTATTTATTGATGGAAGGATATTTGTCAAGTGCTCAGCACAGAACCTAATCCAAAGAACTTCATCAATATTGTTAATGATGACTGCCTACAGGAGCTGGAGTGATAGCATAGCGGTAGGGCATTCGCCTTTCACGTGGCCAACCCGTGTTCGATTCCCCTGCCCCTCTTGGAGAGCCCAGCAAGCTACCCAGAGTATTGTGCCCATACAGCAGAGCCTGGCAAGCTACCTGTGGCATATTGGATATGCCCAAAACAGTAACAATAAGTATCTCAATGAGAGACGTTACTGGTGCCCGCTCGAACAAATCGATGAGCAATGGGATGACAGTGACAGTGCCAGTGACTCTCTACAAATTAGAGTTGGGAGAAAGCAGGCCAGAAATGTGTCGAGATGAGCATCAGAGCAGCACCATTTCAGAGTAGGGGATACAAGGTGGAGACTGTCCTGTCCAGAAAATACTGCTTCTCCCCACAGGGAGATCAATTCCACTAAGAGATCAACCCCTGGGAGGGGATCTTGGTTCCCCACCCATAGGCAGCTGTAGAAAGGACTGTTCACCTGGGCTCCACACTTCCTGTTTGGATTGATCAAGCCCACCATTCTTTTCATGTCCATCATGGTGAATGATTTTAAGGAACAAACTCATTTACCTTTGTCACCACTGCACAGACTAACTTAATCCTGTGGGTCTTTTATGGACCTGACCATCTGATGTCCACAGTCCATTTTATGAGGTTGTTCTTCAACACTCTCTAACAATCACCAGATCTTTTCATCTAACTCATAAAAGTAAGAATCTATCATCCTGGACCTATGACCTATAGCTGCAAGATTCTTAAAGCTCTGTCTCTGTTTCTTATGTAAAATGGGACCAAGAATGGTACATATGGTTTGGGATCATTGAGAGGATTATACAAACTACTGTAAGAAATCACTTCAAATATGGGTATATACACACAGCCTATGCTCACCAACAGTTACCTCATGATAATAACACCAACAGTTACTACAATGATTTGCCACTGTGACATCTGTAGGTAACTTCCTGTAGCTTCACCTTCTTCTTGAAAGTTCCTTTTTCTTCACCTGCCCCCACACCCCCTAGGCTTCTTCCTTACATCTCTACCATCTCAGGACCTCATGGAGGCCTCGGAGGTAATCTTTTCCCTACCCACTTTGCTGTTTCCAAACCACTATTTGTCATCAAAAACCTCCAGGTTTTCTGAAATTCCCCCCCGCCATTTGCACACTCACTCCTTACCTGCTATTTGCTCCACAGAAATCAGAGTGATCTTTTAAAGACTTAATTCAGATCATTAGGCCTCTTCTGTTTAGAAATGCCTATTTTTTTAATAGCTGTAACAAAACCCACAGTATGTCTACATTTGTTCACCTTTAATCACCTTTAATCACCCCCACTGACTACTCAGAACAATTGGTCTTCTTGTAATAGTGGGCACCCTTTCTCACCCCAGGGCTCTTGCAGTTGCGTTTCCTCTGCCCTCAATACTGCATTCTGGATTCCTTATGTCTCTGTTCAAAGGTTATCGTCTTAAAAGTTAAAGCTGCCTCACATTGACTTTACTGTACTCCACCTATAATTAGGGCATTATCAACATCTAATATTGTCTAGGCTTTTCTAAAACACCTTTTATCTGTCTTTATATCCTTCCTTTTTTAGACTATAAGCCCCCACAAGATAAGGAATTTCTCCTTTCTCATTTTCTGTAGACCTCTATGACCTAAAACAGTGCCTGGCCCACAGAAAGGTCCAGGGGTCACAGAGCTCTGGCATATGGATTGATCTGGGTTTGAGTCTGAGTTCTGCCACCTACTAGTTGTATGCCTTGACAAGTTATTTGCCCCTCTCAGTTTCAAGATCTTTAGATGAAAACTGGGGTGGGGGGTGTCACCACATCATCAGAAATAGGATGAATATAAAGCACCAAAGACAAGGTAGAGCAAATTCCAAGCAATCAACAAAGTCTCGTTATAGTTCTTATTCAGAGGAGTGCACAGACCTTAACAGTTCGGAAAGCCTGGGCCAGGGAAATGGCCCAAAGGTCTGGTGTATGTTCTTGGCATGTAGAAGCCTCAGGTCCCAACTTTGGCACCACAAGGTCCCCTGAGTGTGGTCTGGTGTGTTCCTGCCCACCCCAGCCACACATACAAAGTCACCATGTGGCCTCAAAGAAAAATTTTAGAGAGACTAGGTTAATTTAATTTGGATTTGGTTTTTTTTTCAGGAGTAAAGTGGTACAGAATCTAGCCAGGAGATCGCTAGCACTTCTCTCAAGTAAGGATTTCCCATGAGGGACAAATGCCCCCTCTGTCCAAGAAAGAGAGCTGATCTTCAGATCACCTTCTTGAGATGAGCTGATCCCATATTTGAGGTTTAAAGTTGACAAATGAAGGATCCCAAGATATGATCACTTCTCATATAAATTAGCTTGAAGAACTAAAATTTCTGTGGCCCAAATAAATGCACTTAGAATGGGGAAGAACAAATGAAAACAAAAATGGATTTCCTTGCAAGGGATCAGACAACTTCCTGACTTTGTGCTCCGAAAGTAGGATCTATTGGGTGTAAACAATGCACCAACACATCTATGTTTTCCACTGTATCCCACACCTTTGAGTACTCTCTGATCCAGTTTCCCTTGTGTTTTATTTTCTGGAGTGTTTGGATAACCCATTAGGAAGAGTGAGGTCTGTTTCATTCAACTTCATGATATCCACGCAGATCTTCTGGAGGCTTTATAAACCCTAGCAGAGTATTTTTATTTTCTTTTGAAATTGAATCACAGTGAGATACACAGTTACAATCCTATTTATGATTGTATTGCAGTCATATAATGTTCCAACACCCTCCCTTCATCAGTGTACATTCCCCACCACCAGTGTCCCCAGTTTCCCTCCCCCTCCCTCTTTCTCTTCCTCCTCCTTTTCCTCCGCCTCCTCACTCCTCTTCCTTATTCCTCTTCTTTCCTCCTCCCTCCTCCTCCTCTTCTTCCTTCCTCTTACCTCCCCGCCTCCTTTTCCTTCTCCTCCTCCTCCTCTCTTTTCTTTTGGGCATTGTGGTTTGCAATACAGACACTAAGGGGCTATCAGGTATATCTCTTTACCTATTTCCAACATTAAGTTCATGTCCAAAGTGATCATTTCCAACTATTATTGTCATACTGGTCTCTTTATCCGAACTGCCTTTTGCCCCCACACACTTGTGGCAAGCTTCCAACCACTGACCAGTCCTCCTGGCCTAGCAGGGTATTTTTCTTTTGAAAAGTTGATTCAAGCATTCTCGGCAATTCTCAGCTTCAGCCTGCCCAACAAAACCACAGAGGGAGCAGAGTTATTCTTGCATGGACTTGAAAAGAGAAGCATGATAAAAGTTCTCTCTTTTGGAGCCAGAGAAATGGTACAGTGGGCAAGGCACCTGTCTTGCATGTGGTCAACCTGGGTTTGATACCCAACACCACCTACTGAGTCACATTAGGAGTGATTCCTGAATGTAGAACCAGGAGTAAACCCTGAGCACAACCAAGTGTGGCCACAAAACAAAACAAAACAAAACAAAACAAAACAAAAATATTTTTCTTCTTATAAGGAAGGCTCTGGATGAAGGGAGGTTAAAGCAAGTTGTTGGGTCAGGCTGTCCAGTGAGGGATCCAGTGGTTTGAGAGGGAAATGGTTTCATTCTTAGGCACATTGGTTGAGATGTCACTGAACTTCCAAGTAGAGATGTCCAGTGTGCTGCTGACCACATATCTATGGCATTCACCGAGGAGGGATTCTCTTAGTCATGTTACAACTGAGGATGCCATTTGGTCTGAAACTATGGTAGCTGAGGAATCATTCATAAGAGGAAGCTCAAGTCATCTTATTATTTTGAAGTAGGATGAAAGTTAAAATATGGGAGAACGGGAAAGAAAGTACTAAGAGTGAGAATGAAAATGAATAGCACAGGAATATGAAGCTTGGGAAAGAAGCAGGGGCCTGTCAAAAAGCACAAAGATATCCTTGGAAAGGAGAGAGAGGGGGGCTGGGGGAAGGGAGGGGAGGAGGAAGGCGGCTGGTTTGAAGGGGTATAGAAGAGACCAAGTAAAGAACACCTTGAGGCAATCTAATACTCATGTTCAAATGCTTCTAATTGCCTTGCTGCTGACTTGCATAATGACTATGGGAAAAATATACCTTCTAACATTTTTGTTGTCACTTCCCAATTTAATACTATTCACAGTTTTGGTTTTTGGTTAATCATTCACCATATATTTCTTTAACTTTGGTGAATAGAAGCGGTAAAAGTTCCCTGCAAAACCTTAGCAGGAGGACAATTTAATTAGGACAAGTTCTTGGAATGATAGAATACTCTCTATCTGCGTAGTTCAATGTGGTAGCTCTTGTGGCATCAGTATCGAAAATGTGGCCACTTCAACAAATAAATTTATCTTAAGGTTTATTTAATTTTAGTGATTTTTCAGAGCATGCATGTATCTCAAAAATGATATGGAGACTATAACAAAGAATATTTGAAATTTTCAATAACCATGTGGTTATATTAAGGTATGTTAGAAAACTCTAATTAGCACATCAAACCAATGACTTTTTAGATAATGACTCACTTAGAGTAAGAGAAAGTGAAATAATGCATTTATTTGAAGACCAACAATAAATAACCAAGTGCAATACATGAAAATATGGCATAACCTGTGAAAACTTAATGATTCAAGTCTGAGAACCACTAGACTAGACAATGTTCTTCAACTGGGGTATCCTGAAGTGTGGCACATGACTTAAATTTGTCAGTAAAACTCACAGAATGAAAAAGAAGAGTTGTTTCTCTACTGCTGCTCCAGGGAGCTAGAAGAACGGGGAGGGGGCAGGAATTACATTGCAAAGAAAGCACAAAAGGAGCAACTTCATATCAAACCCAGAGATGGTTATAGATGCAAATAGCCCCTCACCACCAACACTCCAGTTCTTACATATGTTTGCCGGATGGATTGGAGCAAAACGCTGACAAGGATGCATATCTCAGAGGTACCATTGGAAGTAAACAAGGTAGATTGATGAGATTGGAAACTGTGTGAGAGTCCACAGCAAGAGGGACTCCATTTTATTCCTGCATCTCTAGTTAAGCTCTTCCAAGACACCACCTGGACCTGATTTCAGTAACTCGCAGACACTTGATTAAGGCGCATTCACCACTTGGATCTGGCTACCCTGCTTCCTATGGAAAGCTGATCAGAGAGTTCGGACTTGGTCCCTAACCCCTTCAGATCCCCAAGGGTCCATTCAAAAGCTCTGAAAGACTCAGAGTCCAGGCCTGCTTTGGCTTATTAATGTTGGGAATATATGTCATCTTGCAAAGAGAGTTACTTCCAAGCCCTGACATCTGTTGAGCCTCTGGGAAAAAAAATCTGCCAGGATTTTGCCAGTGTGCCCTGAAAAATAGCCAAGATGCAAATTAACACCCACTTTCCGGCAACAGGAATAATTCTCAAAAAAACCAACTTCCGCAGAACCTGAGGCAACCTGGAATAATCCAGGAGCCAAGACACAATTTATGACTTCACAAAGAACACAGAATTCAGATCCAGCAGCAGACTAGCTGTGGGCTTTTTTCTTTTTTTTCCTTTTCCACACAAGCTGCATTTTAAAAGCCTGACACTCTCAATTTACAAGCCTGTCTTTGAGGGGCCTGCTCTAAATAGGCAGAGATGTATATGCGGTGTGCTAAGTGAGATGAGCTAAAGCAGGGTTTCTCAACCCTTTCCAACCACAGCCTCCTTCTAACCTTGTTTCCTTCTGTGGTACCTTGTTCTACCAGTTGGCCCCTAGCTTCATGCTGTACTCCCTCTCTCATTTATATGATTTTTCACCTGAGGACCCCTTGGAATGCCCTGGGGACCCACAGGGGGGTTGAGAAACACTGGTCTAGAGCAGAGATCTCCTAAATTCCTCATTTGAGAGCTGGGGCCATGGAGGCCAGGTAGAGTAAGTGAGACAGAGGAAGTCCTAGCCAGTGAGATAACCAGCCCCCAAGCCACATTAGTTTGATCCCAGCATCATTTCTCTTTACAGCTGTCAACACTTCTTCACAATTTTTCTACAGATTGAAGCATTAAGCATGTTCTCAACTTAACATTTTTGCCCCAACCCCAAAGTGGTGCTCCAGAGTCCTGATTGGGGTGGAAGAACCATGCTGTGCTTGATATCAAACTTAGGTTGGCTGTGTGAAAGGCAGGTACCTTAAACTCCTGTATAATCTCTCTAGCCCCTCCAATGATCATTTTAAATGAACTGATTTTTAAAAAAATATTGTAGCACTGTAGCACTGTCATCCTATTGTTCATCAATTTGCTTAGCTGGCACCAGTAACGTCTCTATTGTGAGACTTGTTGTTACTGTTTTTGGCATATCGAATATGCCATGGGTAGTTTGCCAGACTCTGCCATGTGGGAGGGATACTGTCAGTAGCTTGCTGGGCTCTGTGAGAGGGATGGAGGAATCGAACCTGGGTTGGCCATGTGCAAGGCAAACGCCCTACCCGTTGTAATGTTTTTTTTTTTTTATTAAGGCAACGTGGTTTACAAAGTTATCCATAGTTGGGGTTTAGGCATACAATATTGCAGCACTGATCCCACCACTAGTGTCAACTTTCCCTTTACCGATGTTCCCAGGTTCCCTCCCATATCTCCTCCATTCCTTTCCAGCCTGTCCTCTTGATAGGCACCTTTCTAAGTTCAGTTATTCAAGTTGGGTCTCTTGATTTTAGTGTTGTTGACTCTGTGGTTTGGATATCTGGCTCTGTCATTCCTCATTGCCCTCATTTTTGCCCATCTGTCTCTTCTACCCCTCCCCTTTACTCTTTCTTTCTTCTGCTTCCTATACTCTGGGGCCAAGGTTGATCTGGGTATCCCCGCCCATGGAAACATTGCAAGAAAGGAATTGCTTTATATTTTAAACGAGCAGAATCCCACACTGGATCAGGCACTATTTGGGAGAAGAGAAGAAAGGAATAGATACCCTAAGAAGTGAATTTTTCATTTCCATAGGCTATGTCCCACAAAAAGAGACAGCACCTTATTTAGGGGCCAAAGCTGGAGTCCAGGCAAACATAATCATTCTCAGTTGGTGAGAATATCAAGTTGTAAAACCATTCTGTAAAGCCATATATGACAGTAAAGTTCCTTCAAGATGTCCAAACCTTTGTTTTGACCTATGATTTCTGTTTCTAAGAACTTTAAGGAAATCATTAAAAAGTGAGCAAATAGGTAGTATAATATGATCTCTTGCAGGAAAGGAGTAACAATGGCAAAAAACTGGAAACTCTCTCAGCATGTCTCACAGTTTGGCTCGACCCAGTTGTGGGATATACGGACCCAAGAGAAAGGAATATCCTCTAACACAGAAATGTTCATTATGCATTAATTTAAAGCATCATATAATATATAAAATGTGTAATATGATTTCATATTTGTTATTTTTTTAATATAGTAGCAAACAAATCTAAGATTATTATTGATAACAGGACCTAGGATGTTTGAATTTTCTCCCTTGTAATTTTTCCTTTTTCACAATGGCTATGTCTTGTGTAATGCATAAGGAATTTTTGAAAGGTCTTACAAAGGAAACCAGTTTATTATTTACCACCCAAAAAAACTTCCAACACAAGAATAATCCTAATACCTCCTCTATTGGCAAGCTCCCTGAGTCACAGAGCAAAGCTTATCTTTGCTCCAACATCTGTCAAGCATTCCTAATTACTCCTGTCAGCAGCCAGACAGGATTGGCTCTGTCTATCAGAAACACCACCACACAAGCCTGTGTCCTGGATAGAAAAGTGACCTCTCAGATGACCTCTCAGATGACAACCTCCCTCCTGTTTGCCTACTCCTGTGCCAAGGGGTGTCCAAAGTGGAGGTGCCACTTTATAAGCTAAGAGCAATGTATGAGGATTCATTTCTCTCACTAACACAGGGTAATGCCAGTGAGGTGGTACTGACACTGCTGACAACACTTGACACTGATTCCTAATGGTGAATGATAATGATCACCTCCAGGTCACTGTTGTCCTTCACAGACCTTTGGCTGTGTGTCCATTTAAGTCTTTTTGCCTAGTTAATGGGTTGTCAGTTTTATTTATTAAGATGATGATTTTTTAAACTGTATTTTGGATACAAGTCCTTTGTCCGGTACCATGACTTTCAATATACCCTCCTACCAAGTCAGAACGATAGTACAGAAGTAGGGCACTTGCCTTGCACACAGCCAACCTGGGTTCAATATCCAGCACTCCCAGTGGTCCCCTGGGTCCTTCCAGAAGTGATCCCTTATGCAGAGCTAGGAGTATCTCTGAGCACTGTTAGTTGTGCCCCCTTAAAACAAACATTTAAACAAAATTAAGAAATACTCTCTTACCTACTTCAGGTGTTAAGAAAAAAGAATCAGACAGAACCAGGAATGCAATGTTTGAAAGGGGAGATGCCTAGATCACTCTTGGCACCAAAGTAAAGGGAGGTAAAGGGCATAGAGGAAAGAAATGGAGGAGAAAAGAAGAGGGACGCACTGGGGAGCAGAGGTCAGGGGGATACCAACTCATTAGTGATGCAGAGGAGTGGTACAGCTAACTGTCCAAACCACAGAGTCAATAACACTAAAAAAAAGACCCAAACTCCAAGAAACAAACTTAAAAAATGTGCCTGTCAAGGTGACAGGCTGGGGATGGGGTGTGGACGGGAAGGAACCTGGAAAGCCTGGTGGAGGGAAGGAGACACGGTAGTGAGGTTGGTGCTGAAACAGGATGTCTAAAGCCCAACTATAACTTTGTAAATCATGATGCTTTAATCAATTTTTTAAAAAAGAATAACCTGTACAGAAATCACAATTCTGCAGGTTGTGGTGAACATGAAACTTGGGCTAAAGGCATGACAAGGATGGGCAGATTGGGGCGTTCTGATCTTTGTCCCATGGCTCTGTTCTCCCACGTGGTTCGGCTGCCTTTCTCCCCAATATGGTTCACCCATCTCTTGCCACATTTATTATCCCAGAGTCTTTACTTAGATTTGGAGTCAGTTTCTTTGCTTTGGCCTTTAGCTGCTTCTCTGGTTCCTGGACCACTGAGTTTTGGATTTTTGGAACTAAGAATTATGTTATTTTAAATTTTCTTGTGTAAAGTGAATTCTGGCCTTAGCTTTGTTCCCTGCCTGCCCATCTGGCTCTGACTCATGATTTTACTTTTATCTCAAGGGTTAAGAGGTATTTCTTTAATGTACTTCAGGTGCTTGGTTTTGTCATGCTCACTCACTCTTTATTTCCAGCATGCTCTGTAAGGTAAGAGGTGGATCTGTTGTTACTCAAAGACAAAATATTGGCTTCAGTGTTGAAAGTTTTTAACAACTTCCTGTTACCTTTCCCTTTCAGTTTGTTTTTTAAATAAGTGTTCCAATGGAAAAATATCTGAATATTTTCTTGTTAAACTAAATAATCATTACAAAGTAATGATGAAGACTCACAGAAGTTAGTAATTTATTGCCAATTCAGTAAGTTGCTCCTAGTTTAGGAAAAGCTTGATTTGGAATTTTTTGACTCCTCTATCTGTTCATCCATTAATTCACTCACTCAGCAGCACACTTGATGAGAGTTGCTACATTTAAAGATGAAAATACACATAAAAATCACATGAAGATCATTCATGGGAGAGGGAAAATCAGCAGGTAAGGAACCTCCCTTCTGCAGCATGAGAAAAATTATTATTCAGGTACAAGATATCACAAGAGTTCAAGGGAGAAATGAATTATTCCTGGAAGCCATCAAGATTGACAATGATGGATATTTCAGAGAAGGTAGTACTTTAATAGTGCATTAAAGGATAAGGATAGGACTATGGGACTATGACAGACCTATAAGGAAGACAGAGAACAGTACTAATGGAAATGTGTTTCTGCAAATTCTTGACCTCCCAAGATACTAGAAACAACTCAGTTATAGAAATTAAAACTAGGTAAAAGGAATGTTCAAGAGAGAGGGGAAGGAGGGAAGGAGACGAGAGAGATTGAGGGAGAGGAAGAAATTTTTTAAATTAAGTAACAGGCTACAACTACAATAAGAAAATTATACCTAGGTGAGCCATGGGGTTCCATAGGAAAGAAGGTTTCCCACTGTGGTTACTTCTCTCCAAGGAGTGAATGTGAATGTAAAAGGATACTGAACAAGCAAGCAAAAACAAACCAAAAAAAAAAAAACCACCCCAAACCCAAAAAACATCCCAAACTAAAAAACATGGTCTCAGAGCACCTGTCGCTGTTCCTTTCAAACACAAATTTAATTTTTTAGGGTGGGGGATGGGCAAAAACCAGTGATGCTCAGGGGACCGTGCATTCAATTCCTTTAACCCATCTCCTGACTTTAGTTTGATTTGCTGACTAGTATCAATCTCACCTTTCTAAACAACAAACACCAGTCGCTTTTTTCCTATTTTGCTCCCAAAGCTGTAGCAGGTGCATTCAGGCCTTTGATGTTTACTCTAGAAATGGAATCTGGGGCACCGAAGGTGACTTTGTTCTTGCAGGTAAATCACCTTCCTGCTGTCATATTCTTCTATATCTGCATTTCTGTCTTTCAATTTCCACCTTCTCCTGACATTTGATTTTTGCTCTTAAGATTTAGAGTATTTAAACACTACAATTCTCAGTTTGAAGGTGGTCTTGGTGACTGAGAAAAGTCTTTGGGGATAATGCTTTGGAAAAAGGAATGATCTGAAAGACTTCATTTTTATTCACAGAGATTTCCTTGAGGAAAGGAAACTCTTATTAGGAATCTGAACTAGAAACAAATGTATAAACGTATCTGACATCTAATTGGTCACGAATGGCTTAACAACCTCATCACTGGTTTCAGATTGTAACTGCTTCACAGGAATAAATTCTGCACCTTTCTGAAGGTAAATACAATGGAATTTAGTCTCCCTGCAAGGCAACATTCATAGGGCATCTCTACCTGTTGAAGATGCCTGTATAATAGAAATGGGCAAGAGACAAAGAACGGCTGCCCATCAGGGAAAAGCTAATTAAAACCATTTCAAATTCACTAGGATGGCATTAAGTAGAAGACAGATCATGATCAGCCTTGGCAAGGATGTGTGTAGATTGGAACTTTCATACATTCTTTATGGAATGTAAATGGTACAGCTGCTTTGAGAAATAGTCTTACAGTTCCTCAAAAGGTTAAATATGATTTCCACATGATTCAGAAATATCACTTCTGGGTATGTAGCACTGTAGCACTGTTGTCCCATTGTTCATTGATTTGCTCTAGCGGGCACCAGTAATGTCTCCATTGTGAGACTTATTGTTACTGTTTTTGGCATATCGAATATGCCCCGGGGAGCTTGCCAGGCTCTGCCATGCGGGCAGGATATCTTGATAGCTTGCCGGGTTCTCCGAGAGGGACGGAGGAGTTGAACCTGGGCCTGCCGCATGCAAGGCAAATGCCCTACCCCACTGTCAAATGAAAACATACATTTACATTAAAACATACCTATGAATGTTCATAACAGCAGCATTTGTTAGTAAAAAAAACCCAAACACAATGATCTTCAACTAGTGGATGAACAGACAAAATAGGCACATTCAAGCAATAATTTATCAATAAAAAGAAGCGGGGTGGTAGCTATGTCACACTACAAATGAACTCCACAATAATACGTTGAAGCCAATCATGAAAGGTCACATGGTATAGAATTCCATTTGTATAAAGGGTTATAGTAGGCAAAATTAGGGACCAGGAGAGACCTCAATTGGCTGGAGTACATGTGTACATGCTTTGCAAGCACGAGGCTCAGATTAGATTCCTAGCATCACTTGATCCCCCTGAACACCAAGCCAGGGTGTAGCCCGGTTCATCACTGGGTGTGGCCCCAAAGCAAAACAGAACAAAAATAGAGTGAACAAAGCCACAATAACAAAAAACAGATTAGCAGTGCCAGGGGCTGGGATGAGGCTTTGGGGAGAAACTGGATGTGATGGCTAATGGGTCCTAGATTTTTTCTGTGAGGTAATGACAGTGTTATTAAATGGATGGTGGTGATGTTTGTACAAGTTTGTGAACATAGTATAGAGAGCATTTTATTGTAGAATTTCAGTACATGGGTTGTATCATATGTGAATTATTCCTTAATCAAGTTTCTATTTAAAAAGCTGGGTGATCCCTAATCAGAGAGAGAGAACAAAAGGGAATACCCTGCCATAGTGGCAGTGTGGGGTGGGGGGAGACGGGACTGGGGAGGGGGGGATGTTGGGATGTTGGGTTTACTGGTGGTGGAGAATGGGCACTGGTGAAGGGATGGGTTATCAAACTTTGTAAGGGAGAAACATGAGCACAAAAATGTATAAATCTGTAACTGTACCCTCACTTTGACTCACTAATTAAAAATAAACTATTAATTAAAAAAAAAGCTGGGTGATCAAGGCAGAATGTAAAAGGGAAGCAAAACCATTTTATCCTAAAGAGAGACCAGAGGTCCTAGGACCTGACATTTCCCAGCTGAGGAGTTCAAGGTACCCCAGAACCATTCTGGCCTGACTTCCCCTTTGTTGTGGGGTAGGGCTAGAAGTATTCTTGAGCCAACACTTGGACAAACATTCATCTCTGGAGACTAGTAGGGTAGTTCCTCATCAAAAATGTCTGCTTGGATATAAAAACTAAAATACAATGAAATACATAAAACTTAGTTCTCAGGTTTTACTTGTCACATCGCCAGTGCCCAACATGTGTGGCTCAATGGTACCCACATAGCTCAGAGAGGAAGTATTCCACCTTCCCAGGACAACCCTATCTGACACCCACTCCCAATGGCCCCAGGGTCACAGGGGCTGACTCAGTTCACACAGCTCCTTCTGCTCTCTTTCAAGCTCGGTGGAATATCCCTACACACAACCCCAAATGTATGATCATCTAATCTTTGATAAGGGAGCAAGAGATGTGAAGTGGAGCAAAGAAAGCCTCTTTAACAAATGGTGCTGGCACAACTGGACAACCACATGCAAAAAAATGGGTTTAGACCTTGACCTGACACCATGCACAAAAGTCAGATCAAAATGGATTAAAGACCTCAACATTAGACCACAAACCATAAGGTACATTGAAGACAAGGTCGGCAAAACCCTCCACGATATTGAAGATAAACGTATCTTCAAAGGTGACACGGAACTAAGCAATCTAGTAAAAACAGAGATCAACAAATGGGACTACATTAAACTAAAAAGCTTCTGCACCGCAAGAGATACAGTGACCAGAATACAAAGACTATCCACAGAATGGGAAAGGATATTTACACAATACCCATCAGATAAGGGGTTGATATCAATGGTATATAAAGCACTGGTTGAACTCTACAAGAAGAAAACATCCAACCACATCAAAAAATGGGGCGAAGAAATGAACAGAAACTTTACCAAGGAAGAAATACGAATGGCCAAAAGGCACATGAAAAAGTGCTCTGCATCACTAATCATCAGAGAGATGCAGATCAAAACAACCATGAGATACCACCTCACACCACAGAGATTAGCACACATCCAAAAGAACAAAAGCAACCGCTGTTGGAGAGGATGTGGGGAGAAAGGGACCCTTCTTCACTGCTGGTGGGAATGCCGACTGGTTCAGCCCTTCTGGAAAACAATTTGGACGATTCTCAAAAAATTAGATATTGAATTCCCATTTGACCCAGCAATACCGCTGCTGGGAATATATCCCAGAGAGGCAAAAAAGTACAATCGAAACAACATCTGCACATGTATTTTCATTGCAGCACTGTTTACAATAGCCAGAATCTGGAAAAAACCCGAATGCCCCAAAACGGATGACTGGTTGAGGAAACTTTGGTACATCTATACAATGGAATACTATGCAGCTGTTAGAAAAAAGGAAGTCAAGAATTTTGTAGTTAAGTGGATGGGCATGAAAAGTTTCATGCTGAGTGAAATGAGTCAGAAAGAGAGAGACAGACATAGAAAGACTGCACTCATCTATGGTATATAGAATATCAGAGTGGGAGACTAATACCCAAGAACTGTAGAAATAAGTACCAGGAGGTTGACCCCATGGCTTCGAGGCTGGTCTCACGTTCCGGGGAAAGGGCAACTCAGAGAAGCGATCACCAAATACATTGTAGTCGAAGGCCATGTGGGGGAAGGGAGTTGCGGGCTGAATGAGGGCTAGAGACTGAGCACAGCGGCCACTCAACACCTTTATTGCAAACCACAACAGCTAATTAGAGAGAGAGAACAGAAGGGAATGCCCTGCCACAGTGGCAGGGTGGGTTGGGGGGGAGATGTGATTGGGGAGGGTGGGAGGGACGCTGGGTTTAGGGGTGGTGGAGAATGGGCACTGGTGAAGGGATGGGTTCCCGAATTTTGTATGAGGGAAGTATAAGCACAAAAGTGTATAAATCTGTAACTGTACCCTCACGGTGATTCTCTAATTAAAAATAAATAAATTATTTAAAAAAAAAAGAAAATTTTAGGATTTTTGTAAAAAAAAATAAATAAAAAGTCAAATCAGGAAAAAAAAAAGAAAGAAAGAAAGAAAGAAGGAAAAGAATTCTGGTCTTGTTTTCCTAATACTGGCTGAATAACAAACAACTGCTTAATTGCTTAATGTTCTGAGCCAAGAGATTCAGCCCTTTGGAGCCCAGGAGAGAAGATAAATCAATATTTACCAGCAGTACTTATCCTTCCTTAAATATTAGCTTAAACTTAAAGACCCAGGGTTTTGGTTGCTGCCTCTTCTTTTGCCCACATTTCACTTGCTCTCTTGCTCTTGGAGCCAAACAACCATCTCAGAAGCAATGGGAGAGATCTGAACCATGTCCATGATATAGTTTTTGTGTTGTCTTTAAGTGATACAGTGAATGTCGCAAGGGCGCAAGAGCACTTGGAGACGGGAAGGCTTTGTGCTCTCGAACACAGCAGCAGACAAGGAGTCAGTCAGCATTACTGGCAGAGTTGGAGATGAACAAAATGAAAAATAATTAGCTAGAACTTTGGACAAAACCTTAGGAGCAGAAGGGAAGGTGAGGGAGCTCAAGTGCTTTACAGTTCACTCTGAAGTCTAGAGCTATTGGCTCTAGTGATGGCTCAGCTTAGACGTCACCGGGACCACCGTCTACAGCTTAGCAAGTGTGTGCTGGGTGCTGAATGCGCACGATCACCTGCCTGAACAGCCTTTCACCTCTTGGCCCCTGGGCAACAAATAGTGCACAACAATTGCCAGAAATGAGAGAAGACCTCCAGAGGAAAAATGGAGCACAAGCCAGGCATTATAGAACACTGGCAAGCTGGTCCAAGGAGCAGGTTTCCTATTGCATATTAAAATATTCATAGGCACTGCCTTCCCTGGGGTCCCTTTCCTTTCCAAACACCAACTGAATAAAATTCCCCGACACCATCTCTGTGGGGGATGTATATTAAATACTCAGCTTTTCTTATCAGTGTTAAAGCTAAGCCCTGAGAGGTGAAATCACTTGCCTCGAAATCACGGCTTGCCAAGAGGAATCCAGGTGCGTTGGCATCTGATCCTGCTTTGTAAACCTCATCAAAATTGAATAGGATATGACAAGGAATGCGACCAAGATGCAAAGAATTTTGGAAGGAAGGCAGTTATTTAATCAAAGTCACTTAAATGATTTATGTTGGGAAGGATCAAAGAATGAATGTTATAAAATGAAGCAAAAGTCCAAACATAAGCAGGGGAGGGACATTTTCAGTCTCCACACATTTGTGTATTTTTAACATAGCCAAACCTGTATCCCTACTCTAAAAAAACCCAAACACCAGCCCTAAGGCTAATACAACCCACATTTTTATAGTAACCCATACTCAAGACTGAGCCTAAATTTTCCTACAAGCCTCAATTATATTACTTAACTTATATTACTTAACTTTCATATTCAACTCTAAACACAGCAGAACATATTCTCATATTCTCTTACTCTGACAACCCTAGCATAAGCCTAACCCTAACCCTAATGTAAATCCAATCCACATCTAGAGAGTAACCCAGGACCAAGACTTGGCTAGAATTTACCTTTTAGCCTCAATTGAATAATCGCCCTATACTTCTTTTCATTTTCAACTTTAAACATAGCCAAACCTATGCTCTAATTCCAACACAACTCTAACCCTCACCCTAACCCAATCCATATCTTTATAGTAACCCACACCAAGACTTGGCCTATTCTTACCTGTTAGTCTCAACTAAACAGTCATCCTATACTTAACTTTCATTTTCAACTTTTTTTTCATTTTTTAAAAACTTTATTTAACATTGTGGATTAAAAAGTTGCTCACAATATAGTTTTTTAAGGGGCCCCACAACTCTGGCCCCTTAGCAGGCACAACATTTTGTTATCTTACATTGCGTATGACAACAAAATGGCACTATAATTATAAAAAATATTTCAGTAAAAGAAAATTTGTAGGGTAGGGGTGGGGATGGTGAGAGGGATACTGGGATCATTGGTGGAGGTGAATGGGCACTGATGGAGGGATGGTAAACAATCACTATATGGGTGAAATGCAAACACAAAAATTCATAAGTTTGTAACTATACATCACAGTGATTCTCTAATAAAAAATTTAAAAAAATTGTGAGAATTGTTGTATCTCACAATGGGGTTATTAAAGTCATTGTCTAAGGATTTACTGATGTGTATGTTGCAGCTGAGTCTTTTCTGTTTTTTTTTAAAATTTATTTACTTGGTTTTTTTTTTAATGAATCACCATGAGGTACTCATTTTCAACTTTAAACACTGCCAAATCCATACTCTTACTCTAACAGAACCCTAATTCAAATCCTAATCCTTCCCCCACATTTGAATTCTTTGGTATGAAAGCAACTCAACAAATGCTTGCAACAAATATTTTCCCTTTGCCCAAGTGGAAAGAAAACTCGATAAGAAGACCCTGGCCTTGAATTGTCTCCTAATTCTTCTCAACTTCACCCTTAGTTTCAACTTCAGTTACAAAAAGGAAAAATACTCCCAACGGTTCCCGGGCAATGGGGCTCCCCTGGAACCCCCCAAACCCCTGCGCTGCATGGACACGCCTCTCCGCGCCTCTGTAACACCCAAACTGTCCATCAGGTACTCTCGGAGGATCATGACCCCGCCCAGAAACCCCCGGGACACTCTCCCAACGGCTTTGGGCAACGAGGGCTCCCCTGGAACCCCCCAACCCCCTGTGCTGCATGGACACGCCTCTCCACGCCTCTGTAACTCTGAACTGTCCATCAGGTACTCACGCGGAGGATCGTGACTCCGCCTACCCCTCCCTGTGCCCGAAGAGATTACTGGGGCCATGGCCTGTATTTCAGGGGGTGTGGCCTCAAAAGGGGCGTGGCCACTTGCTCGAGGCCGCAGTTGTAATTTTCCTTACATTATACTCTCTATAACCTATTTCTTCAAAAATCACCCTGGCCATCTCAATCATTCTTTGCCAAATAGTCCTTTAGCTGACTTGAACTTCACAAAAGCTGTCAGTGAACAATAGAATCTCACAAACTCCTTGTACAAACAGCATAGTCTTAAGTCATCACTAGAGGCCCCACACAAACCAAGAGGAGTGCCTGAGAGTAAGGAAGTATTCTAGAATTAGAACAAGGCTACCATCATCAACTTAGCACAGAATCCCCCCTGCAGAAAGAGGGAACAGGGATAGACAACTAGAAGGTTCCAACTCTAGACTTCCAAAACAATATGAAGAAAGAGTGAAAATCCCCTCCATGAAGAGAAGATGAAGAAAAGATTCCAGAAATCTCCACAGGGTCTACCCACATACAGGACCTCTCAGAAAAAGAATTCAGAGAGGAAATCTTGAAGAGGGTCGATGTACTCAAAGCAACCATGGAACAGATATCCATTAAATCAAGGGAGGAGATGAATGATGTTTTGGAATGGTCAACCAAGAAAATGCAGGAAGAAATGAGATCAGAAATTTCAAAGCTACGAACAGATGTCACAAAGGAACAAACAGAAGTCACACAAATAAAGGATTCGATAGATGAATTAAAAATCTCAGTAGGTGCCCTCAACAGTAGAATGACTATAGCCGAAGACAGAATCAGTGAGCTTGAAGATGAGCTGCAGAAAGCTTACAGACAACAACAAATAATGGCAAAAGACTTCAAAATGGCTATAGAGGGAATCAGAGTCCTTGGGGATGACTTCAAGAGGAATAACATAAGAATCATTGGAGTACCAGAAGCACAGGGAAGTAAACCCAATGAAAAAAACACAGTCAAAGACATCATTGCTAAGAAATTCCCAGAGTGGGAGAAGGCAGGCATCCAGATCCAAGGAGTCCGAAGAGTACTAGCAAAAAGAGACCTGAATAAAAAGTCTCCAAGGCATATTATAGTCAGAATGACAGAGGCTGTGGATAGAGACACAATTCTGCAAGCAATAAGGTCAAAGAAGGAAATCATATACAAAGGAGCACCCCTCAGAATTACAGCAGACCTATCAGGGGAAACCCTCTGAGCCCAAAGACAATGGTAGGACATAGTGAAAAAACTCAACAAAATGAACGCCTCACCAAGAATACTTTATCCGGCTAAACTCTCACTCAAAATCAAAGGAACCATACACTATTTCTCAGATAAACAACAGCTCAGGAACTTCATAGACTCAAAACAAAACTTAATAAAAGGACTAAAGGGGCTATTGTAAGTCAAGGAAGAACCCCACAAGAACAACCAACCCCACAGAAAGATGACACAAAACCCCATGACAATAATCTCTCTCAATGTCAATGGCCTAAATGCACCAATTAAGAGACACAGAGTGGCAAAATGGATTCAGAAACTAAACCCAACATTCTGCTGCCTGCAAGAAACGCACCTGAACAGTCAGAGCAAACACAGACTCAAAGTCAAAGGGTGAAAAACAATCCTGCAAGCAAACAACTCCCTCAAAAAATCTGGGGTGGCAATACTATTATCCCACAACAACCATGAGATACCACCTCACAGCACAGAGAATGGTATACATCCAAAAGAACAAAAGCAACCACTGTTGGAGAGGATGTGGGGAGAAAGGGACCCTTCTACACTGCTGGTGGGAATGGCCGACTGGTTCAGCCCTTTTGGAAAACAATATGGACGTGTCTCAAAACATTAGAAATTGAACTTCCATTTGACCCAGCTATACCACTGCTGAGAATATATCCTGGAGAAGCAAAAAAGTGTAGTCGAAATGATATCTGCACTTATATGCGCATCGCAGCACTGTTTACAATAGCCAGAATCTGGAAAAAACCCGAGTGCCCGAGAACAGGTGACTGGTTAAAGAAACTTTGGTACATCTATACAATGGAATACTATGCAGCTGTTAGAAAAGATGAAGTCATGAACTTTGCATATAAGTGGATCAACATGGAAAGTATCATGCTAAGTGAAATGAGTCAGAAAGAGAGAGACAGACATAGAAAGATTGCACTCATCTGTGGAATATAAAATAACAGACTAGGAGACTAACACCCAAGAATAGTAGAAATAAGTACCAGACAGTTGGCTCCATGGCTTGGAAGCTGGCCTCACATTCTGGGGAAAAGGCAGCTCAGATAGAGAAGGGAACACCAAGTAAAATGTGGTTGGAGGCCATGCGGGGGAAGGGTGATGCGTGCTGAAAGTAGACTAGAGACTTAACACAATGGCCACTCAACACCCCTCTTGCAAACCACAACACCCAATTGGAGAGAGAGAATAAAAGGGAATACCCTGCCACAGAGGCAGGGTGGGGTGGGGGGAGATGGGATTGGGGGGTGGGAGGGATGCTGGGTTTATTGGTTGTGGAAAATGGGCACTGGTGAAGGGATGGGTTCTCAAACATTGTATGAGGGAAACACGAGCACGAAAATTTATAAATCTGTAACTGTACCTTCACGGTGATTCACTAATTAAAAAATAAATAATGGGGCTGGAGAGATAGCACAGCGGGTAGGGCGTTTGCCTTGCACGCGGCCGACCCGGGTTCAAATCCCAGCATCCCATATGGTCCCCTGAGCACGGCCAGGGGTAATTCCTGAGTGCAGAGCCAGGAGTAACCCCTGTGCATCGCCAGGTGTGACCCAAAAAGCAAAATAAATAAATAAATAAATAAATAAATAAATAAATTTAAAAGAAAGGAAAAATGCTAAGTGAAATGAGTCAGAAAGAGAGAGACAGACATAGAAAGAAAAGTACTAAGGTATCCTTCCTCCTTTAGTACTTAAAATCAAAAGCTGAGTTAAAGAGACTTGTGTCCAGTCTTGGCCCAATGTTCAAGAAACATCTCATATTCATTCATGAAAACGCCCATCAAGGAGCAGAATAGGACAAGACTAAGGCTCTTGTATTGCATAGTACTTACCCTCACTTCCTCCCTAGCATGGCTTGTAGTTCCCTGGCATTGTGAGGAGTGATCCCTGAGCACAGATCCAGGGGTACGCCCTGGATTGGTTCAGTCTCCTCTCCCAGCCCCTCAACCAAAATAGAAAAATGAAATACCCTTTAGAGAAATCTGGTTTTATAGACAGTTCACAGCTTTCTTTTTATCCCGCAGGTTATTTATTTCTCATAATTTGGCACACGTTTGTTTGACTGACTCCAATGTAAACAGGTTGCAATTTCTATTTCTCCTGATTCTCTCCCATACTCTATGAGATAACATGATTTACTCACATGACCAATTATGATCATATTGCCTCTGCTACCAACTTGGCCCATGGGGAAGCTAATGTTTGTTCAACTAAAAAGAAACATTTCTCTTTTGAAGGAGACCTGTAGTAAATAAGATCTTTGATGATGTGTTTACCAGGTGGGACCATCCCCACACTAGAGTTGAGTAGAGAGCTTGGAGGGATCAGGTTTAAATAAGCAAATAAGGCTGATTTGGGGCAACATGGATGATGCTTGAGGTGATAATAAGTTTCACTCATATGTGGAGTATAAATAACCAAAGCAATAAAAACATTTGCAAAAGAAAGAAAGAAGACACTGGTGATGGGATGGGTACTGGGACATTCTATGACTGAAACCCAATCAGGAACAACTTTGAAACTGATGGTGATTCAATAATAAAAGAAAAAAAGAAGAAGAACAGTAAAACTAAGTTTTAGAGTCTCTGAGAATTATGGTGGTTTCTGAAGGGAAATCATAGTAGAAGGGAAGACTGCAGACAGTAGCTTTTATGGGTGGGTAGGATGGAACTGGGACATCAATGGTGAGTATGGTGAACCATGCGCAGGTAGCTGTTATACCACTAAAATTACTGTCAATTAGTGATAATCAATTCTCAAAAAGGAGAAACAGTCTAAACACTGACAAGAAAAATTGAGGCTGTTCTGCAGATAACTCTGATTCCTTACTGTCATTTTTCAGGTATATTCTTAATTCAGATAGCATTGCCTACTCTTCCTGCCTGCCTACTCCCATGCCTTACACACGTTCCTATGCAGACATCATTGTTTCCCTGCAAAGACCTCACCTGACCACGAGATTTAAAAGCCCTACTGATACCACCTCTCTCTGGTTTCTTTCTGCTTAAAATCTCTTCAGAGTATCCTAGTCATGCGTGTTTACTATGTCACCCTCTAGAACCAAAATGCCATGAAGACAGGGACTTCTGCCGTCTTCAACAATGGGTCACTGGGTCACTGGTGTTTTGAGGTATCTTCCTTTTTAATTACCACTAAATAAATACCCAACAAATAAATAAATGAATAGATTCATAGCTGGAATTCATTGAGAAAACATGTACCAAATGTCTAATCACAATCCCTACCAATTACAAATTTACTACAGTGAGCAGAGAATACATCTAGCAAGTTCACCAGGTGTTCTAACAACACGGTTTTCTGTCAACAGGCAATAACTTTTCATCAATTAAGTATAAATGGAAGTTACAGACTTTGGTTGATAGATGTGTATCAATGTGGGTCATCAATTGTTAAAAATGCACCTCTTTGTGGGGAGGCTTGATAAAGGGGGATGCATGTGTGGAGATTGAGGGTTCAAGATAAATCGCTGTTATCTTTCTCTGAACAGTGCAGTGAAACTAAGCCTCCTCTAAAATTAAGTAAAGTCTAAAAAAATAGTTGCTTGGACCAGTATCACAGTGATACACATCTTAGAGGTTATTTATTACTTTTTCTTCTCTCTAGCATGAAGAGTTGATAACTTCTGCCAATCTGGCTATTAGAACAATTCCTATGTGTTTATTTCATTTTAAAGAACATCCATAATATTTATACATTGGTGAAGTGGAGGGGCTGAATTAGAAAATCATTGCATTCTTTTCAGAACAGAGAATAGAAAAGCATTTTTCAGATACAATGTAGGATCCTTCTTCTTTTGATATATGAAGTTCAACAAAACACCACCACAACAAAATTTAAATGCTTCATTTAATCTAAATAAACCTGTGGTGTATAATGGTCAATGAACATTCCAAAGGGTGGCAGATCGTATGATTTGCAGAGAAAGTAGCTTCATACTTACTATATAACTAATCTTAATGATGAATCTATTTGATGTTTCCCTTTCATTACCTATCCCATGATTTCTACTGACCAGAGGATATGGTATGTTGTCTGGAAAGACCAAACCTGCTAAGAAAATATGTGGGGTTTGGAACCCAACAGTCCTGGGCTTAATTTCTAGCTCTGCTGCAGATCAGCTGCGTAAAGTTCAGCAAGATTCTTTGCTTTCTGGATTCTAAATATTCTTGCTGTTCAACTGACATGTAACAACTGCTGAGCATGGGGGTTGACTTTTTTCTTATTTAGAAGATAATGAACTAATTTATTGTTGGCAGAAGATATGAAACTCCTGGGTCAGAGACAAAAGACTTCATTACTCATGGCACAGCAAGAAGCAGGCACACCAGAATGGCCTTGGTTACCTTTGTCCTGAGTCCATAGGGGCAATGTAGAGGGCCCCAGACAGAGGTTAACGGGCAGTGCATTTGCATTGCCACCAATGAACCCTTGAACTTGAGGAATGCGCTCCTCTCAGAGCAAGGAATAAGCTAGTTTGATCTTTGTTTGGCTTTTGTTCATAATGCTAATCTCATTTCTTAGAACTGTCTGATAGAAACACAACCATGAAGTATTTATCAGGTTCAAAATAATTCATATCTTCAAATTCTCGATACACTCAACATGATGAGCAAAATAGATACAAGGAGAACCGTCTCCCCAAAATAACAGGATTAAATTATGCCCTGGAGAACCTAGATGCAACCTAATGGCACCACCTGTCTCTCTCCTCTCTATTTAGGAAAACTTTTTAAAAAACCTATCTTTATTTTATATTTTTACTCGAGGAAATCTAAGACGCTTGAACTGTAAGGCAGTGTGCAAACCCAATAGTTATGAAATTTTAGTAAGCGATGACAATTATACAGACTTTTGAAAGAAAATGGAGATGGACTTCATATGTCAGAAGAAGAAGGATCCAACATTATATTATATAATATCTGAAAAATGCTGAGCTATTCTCTGAAAATAATGCAATGTTCTAATTCAGCCCCTCCACTTCACAGATGAGAGACTGAGAAGAAGAGAAACTCAGGGTCCTCCTTGGATCTTTGCAGGGTGTTCTTAGGGCTTTTGCTGGAGTGCGCACATCCTCCAGTGGATAGTGCTGTGTCTAATGCCCTCTCCTCTGGGCTTTGTAGGGGATAATCGGACCAATCATGGGAGGTCTGGACAAGGTAAGCATAGCTCTGTGTTCTACCTTTTTACACCCGTGAATTGGCACTGTGTACACAATCAGTCCACAGGCCAACAGATACAACAAAGGTGGTAAACCACTGAATTTAAATTATGCTTCATCTTCAGACTGGTACCAATCCTTGGTGGTTGAAGAACATTGCCCTAATTCTTTGGACTTGCTGAGAAGAAGTGGTTCTTTGATTCTTGAATAACTTCTGGAATTCACTCCCAAGTCCATCAACCCTCTACTCCAGTGAGTGAGAGGGAGAAGATGAATTACTATAGGCTTGAACTTCTTATGGTACATCACGTATTTGTTAATAGCTCACAGCCAATGGAGATGTGACTAAATCCAAGGCAAAGCGAAACCGTGAAACTAGTGAGCAGATAAGAGGTGGGGCTCTGGTACATACTCCTGGAGAGCTGTCTTCAGTTTGAGCTATATGAATTGCTTGTCTAGATGGTTCCCATCTCACTAGCTAATTAAGTGGTCCTCCTACACCTTCAGCAATAGTCATAGCTCATGTAATGTATCTCTCTCCATCACTAACATGTCTGTATCTTCTGCCACATTATTTCCAAATATCTTATTGCACCATTGGACCTTCTATTTTTGTTTTTGTAGCAGTGGGGGATATTCCCTATTTCAGAGAAAGAGTATGATACATTATTATAAAATAAAGCTGGAGTATTTTTCAGTGGTAAGAAAAGCAAAGACTCAGTGGAGTTAGAAAGGGCCCCTGTGTGTGCGATGGGTTTATCTCTAAAGTCTTGCAGCAGAACTTTGGTCCTGCTTCCATGGGGAATTTGCTTGCAGAGAAAAAGTATAGACAACTCAAGTTAACATTTCAACACAAGGTGTAGCTTCTCTGCAGACACATGGAGACCAAAGGTTTGGTTTATTTTTTCCTTGAAAGGGGTTTAGGGTCTAGAGGGAGACCGATGAGGTTCACAGTAGCAGTATTTGCCCTAACTGCTGAAAAATGCATAAATGCCATCTTCTCCTCAGTTCCCATCTTTCAAACTTTGACACAAGGGAAGTTACAGTGCCCCTGGCTAAGAAGATACCAGAGGAAAGAGATCTGAGTGTGAGTGGAAAGAAAGCACATAGCCATGTAACCACCTTCCAATATGCCCTTCTGAAAAACCTGGTGTGCTATAAAAAAGGCCCCTAAAAATAACGAGGGACAACTTTTAAAACCTAAGCAATCTTGTTTCCAGAAGCCAGTGACAATAATTGGTTCCTGGGATATAATTTTACAGCCCAAGCAGGAGCCACCAAGTTCTGGAGTTTTCAGTATCCTCAGGGAATATTAAAATTGTACAAAGTGGCTGAGCTGACTTGCAGGTGCTGAGGCAGGTGATGAAGGGGACAGAGCCCCTCAGGAAAGGAGCTGAGAGCAGCCACCCTGAGTGCAGGAGGTACAACTAGCTTATCAACTGTTTTTTTTTTTCTGGAGGAATCCCAAAGTGGTGTGTGCATTTTCACTTGCCTAAAACAGATCTGAAAAAGTCCCTGACTATGCAATGCTGCACTGAAGGTTTTAATTTCCCTGTAGAAGTTTATAATTCTATTCCCCTTATTTCATTCCATGCTTCTCTTGGGAAAATCATGGATGAATCAATCTAATTACCATGGTACATTGGCATCCTTCTATTCACCTACTATGGGTGAAGTAACCGGGAGGGTCAAAATAACATGAACAGAAGACTTCACATGGAAAGACAACCCAGCACACAATAGCTAGGAAGCAACTATGGCACAGGCCGTAGGCTGGTTCGGGCCAGGAAATGGCCAAGACTCCTGCTCTTCAAGCAAGCCCAGTTGATGGAAATAAAGAACCTAAAAAAAGAAAGAAGGATTGTGGGACACTGAGGGAGCTCTGCTTCCTGGGTGCAACTTTAATTTTAAGATATTACATTATTTTGTGTGAATTTCATGGATTTTCATACCTTATGTGGACACCCTTTAATTATTGAGTGGGATGAAATGCTCTATCTAGTGGCCCATGTGCTGTCTGGCACCAAACACTGGACTAGGCAAGTAACCCAACAATGGCATAGCTTTTACAAAGAAGAACCCACCAATGGAGACAAATCCATCATTTTTACCAAGTCCTCAGGTTTTTTTTCTCTTGCAATCAGGTGTAGGAAGAGAGAGAATCAACATAGTTTCTAACCTGTGCAGGTGCTGGAGGAAAGATGCTGAAACAGACTCTTCACCCTGTCCTAAGGAGGAGAGTGCATGGCTTGAGCTACAGAAGCAGAAAGCAAAGGCTGAAATTCTGCCTACCAAAGATATTCAACCTAAGAACTTAACCATCAAAGACACAAAAAGACTAAGAGAAAAAATGAGTCTCTACTCAGTAGACTAGAAGCTCCTTGCAGTTTATACTCATGATACTCTGAATAGCGATAGTATACAATAAATTCCCATGAGCAGAAAAAAGCATTCAGTAAAACATCAAGAGTATGAAGTTCACTTAGAAAAAAGCTGATACATTTATTTTTCTCAAAAATAAAACACCATTTTGCCAACCTACATACTGATTTTCAAGGATCTCTTAGTTTTCAAATTCCTTTTCTTGTTTGCCTTTCTAGTCCAAATGAAAAAATTGGATGTTCTGTTTATACAAGGAAGAAACAAGTTCAGACTCTACCCTCCTAGCCAGTCTTCCTTCGACCTCTTCATTCAGCCCAAGCTGATGGCTATTAATCACCCCAAAGCTGCCAAAGGCTTCTTGCTCTTTCCAAATTGCTGCACTTTCCTTTTACAAGATCAGATAACTGTGTTATTTGGCTTTTCATTAAAATTTGCCATACCCATTAGAAACATATTTTTTCTTCTAGGATTCTGTTCTCATACAGACCCACACCACTTAAATTTCCTCTACTTTTGCAAAATTTTAAACTTGGAAACTTTTGATTTTTTAGCTTTTGCTCTTGACCACCACTTTTCCATTTCTGCACTTGCTATTTTGATCCCAAATTATGCCACTGTTTGAATTGGCTGTCTACTTTTGGCTGCCATTACTCTCCCATCTCATAACTTTTCTGTATTTAATTTTGCTTTTCAGGGACTTGAGCTTCCTTCCGCAAGCCGGAAGAACACCTCATGATAGTACAGGCGTGTTTCACTCACTCTCTTTGACAATACCTAAACAGATACTCAACAAACACTCATAAACAGATTTTCTTTATGGAAACAAAATGAGGAAGTTGTGAAAACAGGGTCTCAGTGAAGGCATGAAGTATATAGGATTTTGAGGATCTCTGTCTGAAATGTCTAAAAGATATTTCTATACCATTTAATGTGGGTAAATTGGAGGTTGATCCTAAAAAGGAAAACACACTAGGGTAAAATATAAATGTTGGGATAGGGGCGATAGTACAGGGGGTATGGGAACTGCCCTGCTTGTGGCTGACCCAGGTTTAATCTCCCACATGCTATTTGGAGCCCCGAGTCCAACCAGGAGTGAGCCCTGAGTACAGAACCAGGAGTAAGCCCTGAGCAGTGCTGGGAATGTGGTCCAAGAATTAAAAAAATAACAAAAAAGAAAAGAGAGCTGTGATAAAAAAAATTAAAAAGAGCCCAAGTTAAATTTCCCACTAATGCATTGTGGGTTTCATATGTCTAGGAGATGGGATAAGAAGGGCATTTTGGTGAGAATTCCTCTCCTACCTCCCCACCACCCAAGCCCACAGCCTGTCACCAATAGATAACCATACACACCGCTATTTGTAAGGGCATCCTACAGTATGCTCGGCCCTACTCCTCAAAACTGTCAAGGGCATGAAAACAGAAAAGATTGAGAAACTGTCATAGATTGGAGGAGACGAAGGAGAAGGATGAGCTCATGGGATGTCAGGCCCTGGACTGGATCCTGGAATGGGAAAAGACAGTAATGGAAAAACTGAGGATGTGAATAAAGTCTCAGGTTCAGTTAATAGTACTAGACCAATGCTGGTTTCTCAGTTTCAGCAATTAAACTTGGGTCATGTAAGATATTCACAGGAGACAAAAACTAAAACCAACTTAGCAGAACACTCTGTACAGAACACCCTGTATACCCTGCAACATTTCCTGTAAATATAGATCCCATAATAAAAACTTAAATTTTTAATCCAAAGAATAAGATATTCTCAAAGTCCTTGTACTTGTGGTTTTAGTCACTGGCTCTAGTTTTAACTGGGAGGTGGGTTCTGGGGGCTCAAACGTAGGACCTACAACACAACAAGCATATACAGGACCACTGAGTTCCAGCTCCATCCTGCATTTTTTATTTTCCATATTTCTTAAAACTGTACACATACTTTGTGAGACAGTTTATGTGGCTTTTGGTTAAGTGCTTCTAAAATTGTTTCTTGCCTTATGATGTAATTTAATATCTCATCAATTCTCCATTAATCAACAGGAGTGTACATTCTCACCTTTGATTGTCCCAGCTTCTTCTCTAGGCCTGATTCATTTACTCATTTATCCCACATCATTTATTTAGTATGTTTCATCAGAAAGGTATGTATTGGGGCTGGGGAGACAGCATAGCAGATAAAGCACTTTCCTTGCATATGCCTGACCTGGGTTCCATCCCTGGTACCCCATATGGTCCCCCAGGCCCTATCAGGGGTTAACTCTGAGCACATAACCAGGAGAAAGTCCTGAAAACCACCAGGTGTAACAACCCCTCCCAAAATTAAAAAAAAACCCTCAAATAATAAAACTTGAGAGAAGTACTTTTTGAAGTTTCAATTTGCCACCAACTTATCATTATTTCCCACCTTTCCCTATTCCCTTCAAGCCAAGCTCACACTGTTTGAGCCCCTGAATGTTAATTTACTAAGTAGCTGATCTCCACAGTCTGTTGACATGATGAGTGCCAGTGTATGACAACAACCTTTATGTCATATGGCACAATGGCTCCATTTTTTTATTTTGTGTATGATTTTTATCTAGGAAAAAGATGAGAGGGTGGATGCAGCAGTGAATTCAGTGCTTCTTTTGGCCTGTGTTGAGTGGCTCTCCAAACTCTGAATCCAGGGCCCAAAAGCAATACTAGTTCACAATTACAGGAGTAGCCTTCAGGGAGGGCAGCTGTTTCAGATCCCCTTTGCTGAAGCACAATTGTTGGGAAGCTGAAACCCCCACGTGGGTGCATGGAAGACAGGATAATGCACACAGCATTTCAGCAGGGCTCCATGAGTCTTTTCCCTTGGTGGCTCAGAGGTTGGGTGTTAGAGATTGAAGTTTGAATGGTATGCTTGAAAGATCCAGGCTGAGAATAAATTTGGTGGGGATGGATTTCTTTGACTGCACAATTCAGGGTTTCATCAGTATAAACATTCATACTCTTTTGCATCTGACCTCTGCAAGAATCGAGGGCTGGGCTGGGATTCTAATACCAAAACAGTTTGGGGAAAGGTAGATAGCTTAAGTGGTAGTGGACCTGTGCCCTGAGCCCATCACCAGTCACCTGCAGCCCCCAACCACTGCTAGGAGTGGTCCCTATAAAATAAAAAGCACCATTTATTTTTATTACTTATTATTATTATTATTATTATTATTATTATTATTGGTTTTGGGCCACATCTAGCAGTACTCAGGCTTGTTCCTGGCTCTGCACTCAAGAATCACTCCTCGTGGGCTCAGGGAACCATTGGGATGACAGGTATCAAACACAGGTCAGCCGTGTGCAAGGCTAAAAAGCTCTTGTAGTCATGTTTTGTTTCTTTTATTCCTAAAGAGGACACAGAGATGATGTCAGCTGTGGCCACACAACCCCCAGTGTGAGGCCAGAGGTCACTTCTAAGGATCAGTATACACCAAGACTGCTGGACCCTGCGTATCAGCATGATAGAACCAACACCCAACTATAACTATTTACAAATATGTTTCTAAGTGGACCTGTGCACTTCAAATCCATAGTGTTCAAGAGCCAAATGCTTACTAGGTAGCTATTTAATTCAACTCTCTGTAAATTCACTTGACAATAAATTCTCTGAGGAAGATGGCAGGCAAGTAGGGAATCAGAGCTCGCACAGTCAAGTGGTGGGGACTTTCAAATATCAGCCACTTGGCATGAAGACCTTTTAAAAATCACTTGGGGACCGGAGAGATAGTACAGTGGGTAGAGCATTTGCCTTGCACATCACTAACTAGGTTAAATCCCTGGCATCCCGTATGGTTCCCCATGCCTGCCAGGAGTGATCTTTTAGTGCAAAACCACAAGTAAGCTCTGAGCAATGCTGGGTGTGACCCCAAATTAAAAATATATATCCATTTTCTATACCCAACTTTGAAAATTATTGCTTTTACTCTTTTTTGATCTAAAGATGGATGAGAAGGCATGTGAAAATATTTTACTTCTATTCATTATGTAAAACATACTGATCATATATATATATATATATATATATATATATATATATATATATATATATATTGGGTCACACCTGGCAATGAACAGGGGTTCCTCCTGGCTGTGCACTCAGGAATTACTCCTGGTGGTGTTCAGGGGACAATATGGGATGCTGGGATTCGAACCGGGGTTGGCCGCATGCAATGCAAATGCCCTACCCGCTGTGCTATTGCTCCAGCCCCATGATCCAATATATTTTAATCAACAGTCTCAACTCTCCTTACATTTTACTTTTCATTACTTTAATTATATTGTCTCCCAGACTCTCCTTTCAAAATGCCTTTATCTCTCTAATTTGGGAGGTGTAAACTGTGGTAAGCTATTATTATTATTGTGTTCAATTAATTTCAAGTTGGAAGATTAGTAATTGATTTCATGATTACTCAAATATATAGTGAACTTGCTTCTGGAAAACCTATTCTGTTCCTTTTAATCTGCAATATATAATGACTTCTCAAATGTCTTCTATGACAAAAGTTAACTGAAAGATATATCTATTCATTTCCTACTCTAGTTTGATGGATTTTAGCATTTTATGTTAATTTCAATAGCACATAGTAAAAGTTAGATGTATTCTAAATATTTTATGAACTGACCATATAGTATATCTAAGCATCTCTAAATAGCCATAATATCTAAATTCACAACTTTCCCTGATTATGTACCATTCCTTCCCGTAACTATATCAACTCTAATGACTTTACTATTTATCCCTGTACAATAGAGCTCTAATTAAGGTCTAGTTCCCACAAATGTTCTGGAATTTTATGAAAATATTTCTCTAAGAGATTGGTATCATGGATTAGTTCTACTTTATTTCTAAAATCAATCAATGTCAAAGCCTCATTCTCAGTTTTATATTTAAACATGTTCTACATTCCTGGGCAGATCCTAAACATAGTTAAATAGGTGTGTTCTCTGCAAGATTTGTTCCCCCTTTGGCTGAAGAAATTGTGTGACACACTAAATGGAGAAGGCAGAGATGGGACATGGAGACGATGAAGACATACAAGGACTCCAAAATACAAATGGAGCTGGTTCATTAGGGTATTAAATGGTATTTGCTATTTGCATCTATAAATTCAGATTGTCTTCAACTACCAGTGTTCAAAGACATTCACATATTTAGTTAATTAAGTCAGAGAAACACGGGATTGTTCTCTGTTTGACTCAACATCAACTCAGTCATAATGGCCTTGGCCTAGCTTGGCATTAAGGCAGCTAATAGCTCATATTGGCAGAACTGGAATACAGCATCATGGAAGAGAGAAGACAGGAGACAAGAAAGGAGCGAGAGGGAAGGAGAGGGAAGGATGGAGAATGAGATGAGAATGAGTTCTGGAAGTCAGACAAGTTCACTCTGGCCAAATCCAGAATTTGTGATGTATTATCATGACCTTCAACAGACAAAATTCTTTTTTCTTTTTCTTTCTTTCTTTTTTTGGTGGAAGGGTGTTTCCTAAAAAAAAAAAAACCCAGAACAAAATAAACAAACAAAAAAACCCAAACCAAACAACCACTCAGGCCCATTCATTCCCAGGTATACTCAAGCTAGTTGTGTGGGTCTGAAAGTTCAATGCTTGGGCCTGGCTATGTTTGCTGCTCAAGTGATGCCGGGGCCATGAGACTACCTGTGGTGGTTTTTGCGTGGTGAGGATGGGGTGGCAATGTGGTGCCAGAGATCGAACACAGGGTCTAGTGCATGGCAGGCTTCCACTCTATCCAGCCTTTAGGGCTATCTTCCCCATCTCCAGGGAAATTCTTAAATGTGAGTCTAAAGTTCTTTCTTTGCAAAATAAGGATAGCAACACTTAATTCATAAGTTTATACTAGGAAAAAAATCACAAGTAGAAAGTGTTTAGACAAAACCAGATATCTGTTAATTGCTTTCTTTTTCTTTCTACCTTCTCCAAAAGGGAAGGGGGATGGATGGGAAATCAAAACCCAGAGATTTGGTGATCTTCTAATACTCTTTCATTACCAACAATAATCTTACTAAATACAGTGTCATGTAAGTATCTAAGCTGTGCAAAGCTAGACCTCAAACTGCTTACAAGATAAAATGTCTGGAGAATACAGTGCATGTTATTTTATACTAAATGGCAAAATATATGCTTCAAAAAATTAGCACTGGAGAGACCAAAACTGCATGGGCAAACAGCAAAAGGAGAGAAGCTTCTTTCTGTAGCTTGAGGGGTGGGTCAAACTGAATAGAGCTATAGATGGGCCCTCTGAGTAGAGGTGAATCTATAAGACAGTTTCAAAGAAGGGCAGCAACTCTGGCCATCAGAAGTGATCTAATTAGTCCAGAGAGAAGGTTTTGACAAAGAGAGAGGGTAGAATCCACAAAGTTATAGCACTTTGTGTGTTATATCACTGAAACACAACTGTATGCTCTTGAACATGGTGACTAGATGGCCAAGTCCATGTAGTAGGATGATTGATCAGGTTGCATAATAGAAAAGTGTAGAGAACATTCATGTTAGTTCCTGCAACATCTAAGAAGCATCAAAGAGGGTTGAACAGTGTCATGAGAGTGAGAGGAAGGACTGATTCTAGAAGACCCTTCATAACAAGGATTAGGAGAGCATTTTTATTTACGAAGAAACAGTGCAGGATATAATACAATACTGACATCCCCCACACTACTGTAAGATATGATCAACACATAAGAACAACTCAGATGAAAAGAAATGTGCAATATTCTACAAAACATTCAAAATACTTATTCACAGCAGGAAGTATTTGTGAGTCTCAACTTGCAGTGTGCCCTAAAATGTTAGTGTTTTAATTATGTGAGAAATAATCAGCTTTCTCCAGAAAAAAAGAGTTGCCCTCTTAAAGCATGATAAATTATCGTACCACATGGATTATTTCCATGGATTCCTTCTGATTATATGGCACTGCAAAACTTAATATTGTTTTAAGTAACATAATCCAACAACAGGGCTTCTATTTGTTAAAAATTACTTAATCATTAAATTCAAAAGAATATTACGTTTCTATCACCTGCCCATGTTGGCCTCATGCCGCCCCCAGAGAGGGCAGACACCTAAATCATTAGAACCAGCCTATTCCCCCCAATAAAGAACTGAGTTTTTTTAAAGTGTAATTTTAACCTAAATGCGTTGAATTTCTCACTGTGAAAATTCCACTGATGTGTACTAGACATTTTATCAGCCAAGAACACTGAGTTGATGATCCTGAAACAGTATTATACTTTTCAGGGCATCAAAATACAAACTAATATGTTTTTTAAAGACAAAGATATTAAAAACCATTAGCTCTCTTAAATAGATGAGGCTTCTTCATAGATGTGTTTATGTTCAAGGATTGCCAGTCATATGCTGCTAAAAGAAAGAAAATTACAACAAGCTGCAGTCAGTTGAGGTCCTAATAACCTGGTTCTGGTTTGTTTGGCAAGTAACGGTACTCTGGGAAATTTCAAATTTCTCTCTGTAGCTGGTTCTAATGTCAATTGCTATGAAATGAACTGATTTAAACACACGAGTTATGTAAAAATCATGTGTGTATGCATCACTGCATGTGCATGGCAGAAGGTGCAAAGGCAGCATGATTGTGAGACAGGGCCTGTGAACATGTATTTCTTCTTCTCTTTATAAATAATAACCAACCTGCTCAGCACCCAGACTTCCAGCAAATGCTCCCAGAGTGGTTTATTTTAGTTGTGCTGACACCATCCCAAGTGGAAGGGGGCCTGAGGGAGGGGGCAGGAAATGGCTTTCCCTTTCTCTATTGTTGCTTGGAGGAGAATCTGAGTGGTTTGCTCACGTGCATTATCTCACTCGTCCTTACGACAGAACTCTAGTGTTATTCCATGATCAATATGTCTGACTAAGGAGCTATAGTCTCTCTCTCCTTTCTTGTGTCTTGTGCGTAGGGGTCTTCCGGACAGTGGAAGCTTCTTGGTGTTTCTTAAGAGGAGAACCAGTAGCTGAGCATTTTTTGCCTTTCTCCTTTGCTGCCTGGAATGATGCAATGATAGGCACTCCAACAGCCACCCTGGGCCCTGAGGCACAGAACTCTCCAAGCCAAGGGGACTTGAAAAAGTTGCTTAGAATAGGTTTTTACAAAAGCACCCCCTACACACTCCTGTTTGGGGGCTTCTCACCTCTCAACTCGGATAAGCTTACTTTTTTCCCTTCACTCGGCACATCCTGTTTTGGACTTGTGCGCATATTTCAATTTGAGTTGCATGGTTTCTTTCCTTTACTTTAGGGGGTCCTCTTTTCTCTCTTCATATTTCCCAAGTAAAGCGACTTTACTTCACTCTCTATTTTCTTTGGAAATTATTTTTGGGACATAGACACAAGAGCCTGAATTCCAGTGGAGACTGGGACTGGCTCCCTTTCCCTGTGCTGAGCTCTCCCGGGTTCCCCACACTTCACACTGACAATGTATCCAAAGATGAGCATTGAGCTCAATCCTAACAGTAACATATGTGTGCATTTATAAATCTGTAGAGATTAGTACAGCATCTCAGAAGCTTTCTTTTGGACATGACTCCATTTTTAATTCAAAACCTTATATTTTTATGCCACCAGGTGTAAAAACTGTGGTTCTTGGTGTTTCTATGTAAGATGATATACCTTGAAATGAGCTCCACTTAGTTTAGCCAAGGAACATTGGACACTCATGGGACAAATGACATTTCAAGACGTTCTTAAGAAACTAATGGGTGGGGGGCGGTGTGGAGAGAGAATACAGCAAGGCACTTACTTGCCTTGCATATGGTGGACCAGGGTTTGATTCCCAGAACTCCACATAGTTCTCTGTGCCCTTCCAGGAGTAATCCCGAAGTGCAGAGTCAGGAAAGCCCTGGGCCATGCTGGGTGTGGCCCCCAAACCAAAAACACAAACAAAAAAATCCCAAGAAACCAAGGATGGCATGGAGAAAAGTCTATGCTCCTGATCTGGGAGTTTCCTACAGCAGGAAGAGCACCAACCCCAGACCCCCTCCTGTGGATATACTAAAGGCAGTTTGTTCTGATTACGCTGAAGCCTGGAGTCCTCATCAGCTCTTCTGCTGACTGCATCCACCTGCTCCATGAAATGACAGAACCACTGGATGGACACGTGGACGAATGGCTGTAGGCAGTGAGAGGCCACTGGGCAATGCAGCTGCAGACTTTCTCCTCTTCAGCCCACTATGATGATGGGTGGGCTTATAGTTCCAAACCTTTCCTGTGATAATGATGACCTCCCTCTCCTCTATATTGTATCTGTAGCAAACAATGAGAAAGTATACTCTTTTTTTTTTAATGTGGGAGTATTGTTATTTACTCAGCCATTGATTAAGCTTATTGAATTAGGCATTAATTTCACATTACTTTTTTGTAAATTTCTATTTTTAATGGATATTCGTGAGATAGACCATTACAAAGCTGTTCATAATTGGGTTTCAGTCATACAATGATCCAGCACCCATCCCTCCACCAGTGTACATTTCCCACTACCAATTCCCATTTCCTGACCACCATCCCCCAACCCCCACCCCTCACCCCCAGCCTCCCTCTATGGGAGGCACAAGAAAGTATACTTTCAGTATTTTTATATTATTTGGGTGGTGGCACTAGATATTGGGGGCCGTTAGCCCATCACAATAAGATGTTCCAGGTCAATTTCTGTGATAGGGCAAATAGTTCTGTGGGACTGGCTGGCTTAGGGGTCCCCTTTATCTTTAGAAAGTAGATTGTATCTTGCATTTAAGGGGTGGGATGGAGCTGCTCAAGTAGCAGAAGGGGGATACCCCATTCCACAGTCTCAAAAAGAATCCAATAATTCAAGCTGATGGAGGAAAGCAAAGACGGATTGCTATTGGCAGTTGCTGACTTGAATTTGAGCAGCCTCTACCTTTTGAGGAACCTGTGACTTGGGTCATTCACCCCATTTCTTCTCCCCACTTTGTGAGAAGTAATAAATTGCCCACATTTCCTCATCCTCCCTCCTTTCCCAGCCACAGCCCCTGGCCAGGTCAGCTGTATCAATACTTTCGAAAGTGAGGGCACCATTAAGTGAGGGATTCAGTGAAGGTTTTTTCTAGCCGCACTTCATCAGAGAGCATAAAATGCTTCCTAGGCCCCCAAAGAGAAACATGTGCCACAAACATGTTGATTTACAAAATGTTTTCATATCTTCAGGGTATTTTATGTTTCCCGCTTCTTATGACATAAATAGTGCATAACCCTGACCCCAGGATTTTTTAATAAGCAGCTGTGAAATTTCACTCACGCTGGCAGAGAATCAAGAAACAAAAATAATTCATCCGCATGTATAGGGGCTTCTGTCCTCCTTGGACAGGGCTTTGATTCGGTAATGGCTTATAAAGTCAGTCTTCTTCCTGAACTGAAACAGAACTTAAAAGAAAAATATTGAGTTTGCTAATGGGCAAGGGTCCCAGATTTCTGCTGGGGTCCTGGTGTGGTGGTGGGATGTTTTTGGGGGAGCCCAGAAGACAGAACACCTAAAAGAAACTCTATAATACACACTGAGGTGGGATTGAAAAATATTTTTTAAAAGTTTCATTAAACATGCTTCTCATGGGATCAGAAAGTGTCGATGCTTTGTGCCAGCCATTGGTAAGACCCTGGAATGACCGTGAATTGCACTCTGACTTGTCTGGGTACAAGGTTTTCCAGCTTGGAAGGTGGCATGTGTAAGGAGAGCAGGGGCAGCGATGAGCTCAGCCCTATTGTATGCTAGCATTCATCTCTTTTATTATATATATTTAAAATAAGGCACTCCTCAGGAGGGAGGAAGAAAAAGGATTTGGCAGCTGATCACTAGAAGTTAACATTCAAAGTTACAAACAGTAATACCTTCTCTGGAAAATGCTATCAAAGTAATGGTCAGGGAAAGCCAAGACCCTTAAGTTGTTATATACGTGGACTTCAGTGATCACACCTGAGACAGAGCCTTCAGCTCTGAAATGAGATTTTAGAGCTGTGGTCTCTCTCCCCTTTAGACTGCAGCTATGTTGAGGGCTGAGATGTGCAGCTATTTATTCTATTCTTAACTAAAGAAAGCTCACAGAGTCACCCAATGACTGCCCCTCCCTCCACCATGACACTCACCATAAACAATAACCACTCAAATAATGCCTGCCTTCCCAAAGTTCAATTGGCAATTTAGTTGAAGTTTAGTTGAAAAATACTTCTTGCTGAATGTTTCACCAACTCAACCTATTTCAAAAACTCTTCCCCTATTGGGATGCACAATGTTTCTGAAAAAGCTGACCTTCCTAGGGCTGGGAAAGTGGCTCCAGTGGTAGAGTACATGCCTAGCATGTGTGAGGCGCTGAGTTCAATCCCTGGCACCACACTCCTTGACCCACCTCCCACTCTCCAGCACCACAGGGTGTGGTCTCTGTTTAAGCACAAACACACACACACACACACACACTCACAGGATAGTACAGCAGGTAGGCATTTGCCTTGCACATGGTCAACCTGGGTTTGATCCCTGGCATCACATATGGTCGCCTGATCTCCTCCAGGAGTGATCCCTGAACACAGAGACAAGAGTAATGCCTGAACACACACACACACACACACACACACACACACACCAAGCTGACCCATAGTTTTTAATCAACTTAAAGTTAGATTGCTGTATCCGGCTGGTCATCATGCAGAGTTCCCTGAAAGCTATACTGTCTGTCCACTGGGAGGTGCCAGGTAGAGTCCTGCACCGCTAGGGCTCATGGGCTGAGCCTCCGGCTGCCAGCATGCTGCCAGTTTTAGACACACACAGAGCACATGCATCACAAGCGCTTCTTTGCTGGAATGTGTTTTGGGGTGAGCGAGCTACTTTGCACTTCCCCTTCTCCAATGTCCTGGTGGGGGTAAGCCCTCCTTCCTAAGACAGTGGGCACTGATCTGATGCTGAACATTCACAGAGAGAGAATACCCCAATGGGAACTTGGGAAGACAAAGTTGTCCTTAAAAGAAGCACTGTCTGACATTTTGGGAACAGTCCACTGTGCTCTTTATTCAGTATATCAGAATGGATGACATTCTTGAAATGAAAACGAAGTCTCGGTTCATGGACTAATGTTGGTGTCTACTAGTTGCATGACTCACAAGAATCCATTAAGCTTTTCAGAGGCCCCCATTTACTCAGCCATATAATGGGGATAGCACCTATAGATTCCCTGAGGATTATAAAGAACATGAAGGACACACGTGGGTCTGTGGGTGTTACAAAAATACAGGTTGTTATTAGATCTGGGAACTTTCTAGGCAAAACACAGAGGGAGAATCATAAAACCCTGTTTTCTTAAAAAATTGAAGACCTATCAGAGAAAGAGTTACAGGGCCCAGGCACTAATTTATCAGGTAAGCCTCAGGAAAGACAGCAGAACATCTCATGAATGAATGTCAAATTCCCCAACTCAGTCTTGGAAAACCTGCTCCCAGGAATGAGCTTGAACAGTGGCTTATCTGACTTCAGGCTGACCTGTGTCTTCCCAGCCCCTTTGGCTCCAGGTAACCCACTCAGTTTTGCTTATTTTAACATAGGAATGACCATGCGATTAAGAAATCTCTTCTCGCTGCCTCCTCTCAGCCAAGAAAGCCCACCTGAATTCACAAAATTTTATTTGGAAACTTTGAGGATTGGTGTGGTTTTTTTTAAGGGGCTACTTTATTTATTATAGTTATTTAAGCCCGAAACCCTCTCTTTTTTAAAACAGTTCATTATATGGTTTCTTAAAACATTTTTTTTAAAAGATGCTTCCCAGAGAACAGGGGTTTTAATGTGCTTCAAGAATGATGCTTGCCACACACACACTCCCGCTACCTAGGTTCATATTTGTGTTGAGGCCTTACCTGACTGACTCAGGGATCACTCGTGGAGGAGCTCTAGGGAAGATATGGGGCTCTCGGGATAAAAGCTGGTTGGCCTAGTGCAAGGCAAGTGTCCTGCTGTACCATCTCTCCAGCTCCAGGGTCCATGAGTTTTGAATTGATTTAGGCCTTATTTAGGCACAATGAGAAGACTTTTCCCAATTTGAAGAGGACCCTGGGTTAACTGTGGGCCTGACAATGAAAGGAGAGAAAGTGGGAGTGGAAAAGAGAAGAGGGGAGAGGAGAAGAAAAGTGAGGGGAGGGGAAAGGAAGGGGAGAGAAGGGTGGAGGCGGAGAGCAGAGAAGAGGAGGGCTTGTTTACTAAAATTCCATGTTTATTTTTCTGGACTATCTCCTTTTCTCAAGCTCAGGAAGGTGAAACCAGGTCTTGAATTTTTCTTCCCTTCAAAACAAAACCTAATCCTTACATCACCCTCCCCAACTTTAAACTTTACTACAAAGCGGTAACAATTAAAACAGCATGGTATTGAAACAAAGGCAGAGCCGCAGATCCGTGGAACAGGGTGGAATATCCCTACACACAACCCCAAAGGGATGATCATCTAATCTTTGATAAGGGAGCAAGAAATGTGAAGTGGAACAAGTAAAGTCTCTTTAACAAATGGTGCTGGCATAACTGGACAACCACATGCAAAAGAATGGGCTTAGACCTCGACCTGACACCATGCACAAAAATCAGATCAAAATGGATTAAAGATCTCAACATCAGACCACAATCCATAAGGTACATCAAAGACAAGGTCGGCAAAACCCTCCATGATATTGAAGCTACAGGTATCTTCAAAGATGACACACAACTGACCAACCAAGTGGAAACAGAGATAAAAAAAATGGGACTATATTATACTAAGAAGCTTCTGCACCACAAAAGATACGGTGACCAAAATACAAAGGCAATCTACAGAATGGAAAAGTTTATTCACCCAATACCCATCCGATAAGGGATTGATATCAAGGGTATATAAAGCACTGGCTGAACTCTACAAGAAGAAAGCATCCAACCCCATCAGAAAATGGGGCGAAGAAATGAACAGAAACTTTTCTAAGGAAGAGATACGAATGCCAAAAGTCACATGAGAAAATGCTCTGCATCACTAATCATCATGGAGATGCAGATCAAAACAACTATGAGATACCACCTCACACCACAGAGAATGGCACACATCCAAAAGAACAAAAGCAACCGCTATTGGAGAGGATGTGGGGAGAAAGGAACCCTTCTACACTGCTGGTGGGAATGCTGACTGGTTCAGCCCTTTTGGAAAACAATATAGACGCTTCTCAAAAAATTAGAAATTGAGCTTCCATTTGATCCAGCAATACCACTTCTGGGAATATATCCCGGAGAAAGAAAAAGGTATAGTCGAAATGACACCTGCACTTATATGTTCATCTCAGCACTGTTTACAATAGCCAGGATCTGGAAAAAACCCGAGTGCCTGAGAACAGATGACTGGTTAAAGAAACTTTGGTACATCTATACAATGGAATACTATGCAGCTGTTAGAAAAGATGAAGTCATGAACTTTGCATATAAGTGGATCATCATGGAAAGTATCATGCTAAGTGAAATGAGTCAGAAAGAGAGACAGACATAGAAATATTGTGCTCATCTGTGGAATATAAAATAACAGAGTAGGAGACTAACACCCAAGAATAGTAGAAATAAGTACCAGGAGGTTGGCTCCATGGCTTGGAAGCTGGCCTCACATGCTGGGGGAAAAGGCAGTTCAGATAAAGAAGGGAACATCAAGTAAGCTCTGGTTGGAGGACCTGCTTGAGAGGGAGATGCGTGCTGAAAGTAGACTATAGATTGAACACGATGGCCACTCAATACCCCTATTGTGGACCACAACACCAAAAGGGAGAGAGAGAGAACAAAAGGGAATACCCTGCCACAGAGGCAGGGAGGGGGGATGGGATTGGGAGGTGGGAAGGATACTGGGTTCACTGGTGGTGAAGAATGGACACTGGTAGAGGAAGGGGTGCTTGAACATCGTATGAGGGAAACACAAGTATGAAAATGTGTAAATCTGTTACTGTACCCTCATGGTGATTCACTAATTAATAAATAAATTAAAACACACACACAAAACCTAAGCCTTAAAGAGCCACCATATTGCTATAAACTGATAGTGCTTCCTCCACTGTTGAGAGCAGCACATTGCTCCATAGAAAAAACTACAGACACCTAAAGCATTCATAACATTTCACTTCGTCTCATAGATCATAAAGAAGAAGCAAATGCTCCAATGGAAACACATTCAAGGAATGATAAAAGCAATTTGGAACTGAACTGGAAGCAACCATGATAAAGAGATGTTCTACTTTACTCAAAATCAAAGGTAGGCAGCTGAAAATAAGATAAACTTCAACTGACAGAATGGGCACAGATCAAAACACATGATCATGCCGAGTGTGATTAAAGTGTGGTGATAAGGTCAAAATTTCCTACTCTGGTAATGGAAAAGTGAATCAGATACTTTCTGGTGGACAATTAATGGCAAGGGCCATTAAGATGTTCATATTCTTTTTTAAAATTATTATTAGTTGGCTTTTTGGGTCACACCGGTGATGCTCAGGGGTTACTCCTGGCTCAGCACTCAGGAATTAATCCTGGTGTTGCTCGAGGGACCGTATGGGATGTCTGGGATTGAACCTGGGTCAGATGCATGCAAGGCAAATGCCCTACCCGCTACACTATCACTCTAGCCAAAGATGTTCATATTCTTTTGCTCAAAGTAGCTCCTTTTCTAGGAAGTTATGTGGAGGTAATAACATGCACACATGTAAAAATGAACAGGTAAAGATGCCCACTGTAATACAACTTATGAAAGGCAAGAGGAGGGAGGGGCGGGGAGTATATATTTCAGTTTGGAAACCCAGATGGTGGCTACAGCATTTTTCCACTGAATGCTAATGATCACATGGGAATGGCCGTATCCCTCAATACTTCATTATTGTTATTATTATTATTATTATTTGCTTTTTTGGGTCACACCTAGCAATGCACAGGGGTTACTCCTGGCTCTGCACTCAGGAATCACCCCTGGTGGTGCTCAGGGGACCATATGGGATGCTGGGAATTGAACCCGGGTTGGCCGCGTGCAAGGCAAACGCCCTACCCACTGTGCTATTGCTCCAGCCACCATTATTGTTATTTTAATAAAACTAGATATCCCATGCTGACTTTGCACTCTGCACTGTAGCCTGCCAACCTGCAAAATACAATCTATAATTCTTAAAAATAATCAACTAATGTCTAATACAGAAGGGATAAAACTGTGGGTTTTATGCAGCTTTTTCTCACTACTTCACTACAACTTTGTTCTCTTTCAGTGTTTTTGGTAAAGCTCATGTGAAAATAAATCAGGATGTGAAACTGCAGGTTTAGAATGATACTGATGTTTTAAGGGAAAAAGAAACATGTGAGCATGGAAAAGGGATTAGAAAGAAGTATGTGAGAATTTTAACAGTGGTGGCAGCTTGAGCTTTCTTTTTCACACATCCCAGCATTTGAATTTATGTATATATGTTTTAGTTTTAAAATATGGAAACATGTTTGATATGACAGAATTGGACTTTTGGTGTGACTAGAGTTTCATCACCCAGCATTCTTTCCTCCTGAGCCTGTGGAAATAATCCAAAAATGAAAACGAAAGGGGAAAAAAAACTTACCATCCTTCAATCCTAACAAAACCCAAAAGACAAACATTAGGTTTTTGCAAGGGTTATAAAAAACAAATACACTTTCTCTGGAGCTGCAGCGGGTGGGAGTGGAGAAGCAGCACATTTCAAAGTCCCCCCAAATCAAGCCCTCCAAAGGGTGACAGGCATTCCCAAGGGACCAGAGCAAAGCCACATGTGCAAGAGAGGGTTGAGATATGGATGGGGTGAGCTGCAGCTCAAAGTCAGTTTAGGCTTATTTAACACAGGGGCCTCTTCTACAGATAAACACACTTCAGATGCAAAAGCAGGTTCAAAAATGCTCTAAATAAACATGTATATTTAGATTGAACAAAAAAATTCGGGCTGGAGCAATAGCACAGCGGGTAGGGCGTTTGCCTTGCACGCGGCTGACCCGGTTCAATTCCCAGCATCCCATATGGTTCCCTGAGCACCGCCAGGAATAATTCCTGAGTGCAGAGCCAGGAGTAACCCCTGAGCATTGCCGGGTGTGACCTAAAAAGCAAAAAAAAAAATATCAAGCCAATAAAAATAAAACTTTAAAAAAAATTAAATTTGACTTGGGGCCACACTCAATCTGTGCTCAGGGCTTATTCTTGGCTCTGCCCTCAGGGATCCCTTTTGTTAGGATTCATGTCACCAGACAGGGTACCAGTGATTAAACCTAAGTTGGTCACAAAAAGCAAGGCAAGTGCCCTACCCACTGTACTATATTTCCAGCTCCTTCACTGTATCACTCTATCACTGTCATCCCATTGTTCATCAATTCAGTCAAGTGGGCACCAGTAATGTCTCCATTTGTCCCAGCCCTGAGATTATAGCAGCCTTGCCTTACCTGTCTTTCCCAATGATATGAGGCTCTTTTCATGGTCAGGGAATGAGACCTGTTATTGTTACTGTATTTGGCATATCCAATACGCCAAGGGGAGCTTGCCAGGCTCTGCCGTGCAGGCAGATACTCTCAGTAGCTTGCTGGGCTCTCCATAATAAATATAAAATCTTTAAGAGAATAAGTTCTAACATACCACAAAGATAGAGAAAAAATGTTTGAATAACTACAACTATCTGCGTGGTTCCCCTTGGCTACATAAATCTTCTTTGTATCTTTCCTATCTCCAAATGCCTTTCCTCCTTTATTTTTGCTGCATATCTTTGTTCACCTTTTCATAGGATAATGCATTCTTATTTCCAAGGATTCAGGGGTATTTTTCCCATGAACTTTCTAAATTTCTAAAAGATGAATTATGGCCAGCCAAAAGTTATCCAGGGAGGCTGTGAAAGGGAGAGTAGAAATGCTCTCTGTATGCCTTTAACTATAAATATAAAACTAGAGCAGATCTGAGTATCATAATTTAGAAAAAAGTAAGTGGAAGAGAAGCACAAGAAATGGTTAATAAAAAAGATATCAGTGAGTTAGAAAATAGAAGATGACAGGATAAAACTAAATGTCTTAAAGACAAGATATAATAAGACTAAAACTAGAACTAAAAAGTTGGAGAGAAGGTAATGTTTTAGCTAAATTAGTTGGTAAAAGGGAAGAAATAGTAAATGTACCAGGTAAGAAAGGCTATTAGAAAATAACTACATAAAATCTAAGCAAACTGAAAGAAACATAAAATACTACTTTTTCCATTTAAAATGAATGCATTTAAAACCTGGGCAAATGAACAATTAAAAATTTTTTTTTATTTTATTGAATCACCATGTGGAAAATTACAATGCTTTCAGGTTTAAGTCTCAGTTATACAATGCTGAAACAACCATCCCTTCACTAGTGCCCATATTCCACCAGCAAAAAACAAAAACAAAACAAAAAAAACACCAAAAACCCAGTATACCTCCTATCCCGCCCCCCTCCACCCCGAACGGATAAATTTCACTTTACTTTCTCTTTACTTTGGGTACATTCAATATTTCAACAAAAACCTTACTATTATTGCTAGGAGTTCCCCACTAGAGTCAGACCTGTTGTGAAGAGATATGAGGTCTCACAGCTGCAATAGTGGCCATGGGGTTTTGGATTTCTGTATTTTAGCAACTAAGTCCAGGGAAATTTCTTCCAGATATTGGATCATTGAAAGCTTGTAACTCTCATCTGTGGTCCTCATAATATGGTGGTCGCCACGCCCTTCACCCCTGGCAAGGAAAAAGGAGAGAGAGAGAGAGAGAGAGAGAGAGAGAGAGAGAGAGAGAGAGAGAGAGAGAGAGAGAGAGAGAGAGAGAGAGAGAGAGAGAGAGAGAGAGAGAGGAGAGAGAGAGAGAGAGAGAGAGAAATATCTTTCCCCTCCTGGGCAGGCATGGGGCCTCGGCTTAGTTCTCAGTCTGGAGACATTCTGCAAGGAGCTGCCCATACCAAAAGTAGTTTAGCTGGCCTCTGGAGTCATGCTCGTGCAGCTGTGGAGAGGCCGCACACGTGCAGCCCCCGGGACCACATCTCGGCGGTCCAAATGAATAATTCTTTAGGAAAATATAATATACTTAATCTGACTCCAGAAAAAAAAAGCTAACCAAAATTTCCCTGGGAAACTAGAAAACCTGATTATGAAAATCTGATTAAGTGCCTCATTTCCCAAAAAGTACCAGATCCATTAGCCTTCATATATAATTTCCTCCAAATTTTAAAGAACAGAAAAATCCCAATGTAATTATAGAATGTAGAAATGGGACAAAAACTTTCAAATCTGAGAAATAACACATGATGCAAAGATTTCAAAAAATAGACTTCACAAACTATCAATTATAAACTCTAAGACAAAAATCCTAAGGAAAAAATTAAACTGTTGAGAGTTTCCCTGAGCTATTCCATGGCATGATTGTCTCCATAGCCATTGTTTTTTTCAGTCAGGCAATATTCAGGGGTTTTAAACTTACATCCTCATTTATGCATGTGGCTAGATGGCAGCCACCAGAGACTGTCATACACAAAATAATTCCATATCAACAGTCCTCATGATCCACAATACTTCCTACCTCTCAGTGCCTTAATGCCTATGTGCATGCTAAATAAGACCCCTAGGGGCTTCCTAAGACCCTGTTCTTTGTTTTGGATTCACTGATCTGTTCTAGTCTGTGAAGCCCAGAGCACTTGCCCCTATTAAAAGCATGTGCCTTGGGTCCTGCCCCTCTTGCTGCATCCTGTCTTGAGGATCCTGTCTCTGCCGAGTGGATGAGGCATAACCTGTAAGTAATAAACTCTCCGTTTCTCTTTATACCATCCCTTTGCTGTGGACTTGTGTCTCACCAGGTGGCACTCCCCGTTTCATTTAACAAATGCCAACTTACCAAAGTTATACTACAGACAGTATCCAGGCCATTAAAAGAATAATGGATCCCACAAGGTGGGATCTATACAGAGAATAGAGACAGCTTAATATTAGAAAACACATCAATATGATGAATCAAAGTGATACATTTACAAAGAAAAATCATTCAATATCTATTCTTGATAAAAATGCTCAATGATATAAAAATTAGCCTGGTGACCCAGGGGTAACTCCCATAAGCCATCTCCTGCTGGTGCCAGATAATCTCCTCACCAGCCACCCTCCAGATCACATGATTGCTTCTTCTGCCAAAATAGAGTACAATCTTCACACTGTTTCCTATATGAACCCTTTTTTGTAAGCATGTTCAGCAGTTCTTCATAACAGAGAACACAAAATATATTCTTCCAGTTGTGTTTTGGGACAGGGCTTGGGGTTTGGGATGGAAACATCCTGAATTCGGTGGTGGGAAGGTGTAATCATGGTGGGATTGTTGTTTGAATATTAAATGTAATCAAATATTGTGAACTAACTTACAAAATAAATTTTTTTAAAAAAGACAGGAAAGAGAAATAAATCTAATTATGTTGATTAGAAGGAATGATATCACCAGTACTTGCAGATAATGCAGTATAACCAAATCTCCCCCCTTCAAAAATGGAGGAAGGTTTCCAAGCAGTGCTCAAAGTGGACGTAGGGGCCTCTCCTGGTGACACTCTGCCATCTGAACCAGTCATTTTAATGTTTGGGCCCTGCGATGTGTTGCTGCATGGGCCCACTGGTGTGAGGATCACCACAGGGGTGTTCAGGGGCCTCCATGGCTGCACCCAGCAGGGTTGTAGTGGGGGAAGGATGCATGGTACTGAATATTAAACTTGGGGCCTCGAACATGCCAGGTGACTTATCTCCCTACCCCTGAGAGAAAATGTTTCACAACTGAAATAAAAAAGAATTCAGGAGGAGGAAGAGGCTGGGAGATAGTTCAGTGGCTAGATTAGGGCACATGAACAGTATGTGCCCGACCTAGATTCAACCCCAGCACCCTAGGGCCCCTCTGCACAGCCGGGTGTGCCAAAGCTGCCTGAGCACCTCCAGCGCCACAGAGCCTGAGCAGCCACCCCTCTTTGGGCTCCTGGGCTGAGCCAATGGTCTGGTGAGCTGAGAATCACAAGTGGGGTCCTGGTCTCCCAAACACTGCTTGGGAGGCTCCTATAAAAACATTTTAAGAAGATAACAAAGTAAAAAAAAAATGAAGGGACTTCAACAGCTTCCATGTTTTCCAACAATAGCTAGGTTGAAGATGTAATTCAAGAAAAGATCCCATTTTCAGTAGCAATGAAAAGAGAGAATACAAAGAATTCTAGTTAAGTGACTGTGTGATTGTCACTTATATAATTGCTTAAAATCTCGCTGATGACCCCCAAATAGTACTTGAACAAATGAAAAGTCATAAATGTTCTAGGGCTACAAGCATCTAACATGCTCTGAATACAATAAGCATTAACAGGTGGGCTTGGGAATGTGACTCAGTAGGGAAGTGGTTGCTTTGCAGGCAAGAGCCCTGGTGTCACTTTACTATGACCCCATGCACTGCCAAGGTGGTCTCTGGAAACCCGTGTAAATCACAACAAGAACAAAGGAAAGAGAAGGGGGGAAATACTAATAGACTATTCTTCTTGGAACTAGAATATCACTGTCATCCCGTTGCTCATCGATTTGTTTGAGTGGGCGCCAGTAATGTTTCTCATTGAGAGACTTATTGTTACTGTTTTTGGCATATCCAATACGCACAGGTAGCTTGCCAGGCTCTGCCGAGCCGGCTGGATACTCTCGGTAGCTCGCCAGGCTCTCTGAGAGGGGCGGAGGAATCAAACTCGGGTCGGCTGCGTGAAAGGCGAACGCCAACCGCTCTGCATTGCTCCATGGAAACATATGGCAATAATTGCAATAACTAGAATAATGCAAACATATATAATCAGCCACAGTAATACACTTAACTAATTTTAGTTTAATTAATGTGACAATTTGGCTGATAATTTCCTGAAATTATTAGTAAAACATTAAAACCATATACATCTACACAAAAACTCAGAAAAGCCAAGTGAATTTAGCAACCCAAGGGTAGCACTGACCTGTAAAAGAAATGTTTCCATAGAAAGGCTGAAAACAACTTTATAGTTATTAGCAAGGTCTTTTGTAGTTATTAGCGCAGGAGGAAGAGAGCAGTGTGGAACGCCTTCAAGAGTGTCAAAGAAGTGGTTAAGAGAACGAAGAACCTCCGGCTCTGGGCACATCTTTTGACTCCACCTTTCTTCCTGCACTAGCATAAGATCAGAGACCTGGGCCCTACACAAACAGGATGAGAACTTTATTTGGTATCCCAAAGAGGAATCAAAGAGCTATGCTAGGATTATCACATTTCACTCAAGTGAGAGAAGGATGCCAGGAGTATCAAGTTTCACTCAAGTGAGAGAAGAAATCCCGAGTTCCGTTGATGGTCAAGAATCAGGGACACTGTCTCATTTGCCAAGGTGTCAAAAATCAGATGGGCTGGACACGTAATGGGACTCAGAGATGACCCCTGGACTAGAGCTGCTACTGACTGGATTCCATGGGACGTCAAAAGACTGCATGGCCGCCCACCAACGAGATGGTCAGACTTCTTCGTCAAAACCCTGAATGAACTATTTGAGGCTCTTTGTGTTCCTGGAGCTAACAGATATCATTGGGCTACACTAGCATGTGACAGGGACAAATGGAGACGTTACTGGTACCCTCTCAAGCAAATCGAAGATCAAGGGGATGACAAGTGATACAAGTGATTAACAAAGGTCATCATTTTGATGCTGAGGAAAAGAACTTCTCATCTGATTGCCAAATGAACCACTGCGTAAAGCTGATCTTTCTGCTCCAAACACATAGATTAAATTGTTAAAAATAAACAAATTGCAGATAAACACACAAAATTCCCACAGTGCCAATTTCAGAAGGAAATCCAGAAGCACCAGAAGAAACACAAAGAAATCTTTGCTGACATAAAACTAAATGTCAGACAGTGGTGCCTGCCACTAAGAACCCCTTCAGGGAAGGACCAGACGGTACCTTTGAGTCAGTCCAGAACTGAGCCTATAATGGGCCTATTCCCCTGCTGAAAGCAGCTGGAAAGGGTATTCTCAGTATTCAGCTAGTGGGTGGAAACTACCCCATTGACAGTGTCTTCAGAAATTTAAAAATCAACATGGGATAAGGCTATATATTGAAGAAACTGGTAGAAACCCCCAAAGGCAAATAAAACCATCTGCAGATATTTCTCTTGAATCCAAGGCAAAGGGTCTCTATAGAAAAATGATTCTTCTTTTTTTGGAGGTATGCCTGGCAGTACTCAGTGCTTATTCCTGGCTCTGTGCTCAGAGATCACTCCTGTCAAGGCTTCAGGGGGACCATGTGGGGTGCCAGAAATTGTACGTAGGTAGGCTTCGTGCAAAGCAAGTGTACCATCCCACTGTACCATCTTGTCCCCAGAACAAAGACTCTTGAAAAATCAGGTCATGCCTCAGAATTGCCAAACATGGCTGAGGGACTGTTCTACCTTGAGCCAAAGCTGCATCAGTGCTTACCACGAAGCATTTACATGGTCTGCCAAGCCCAGAGAGTCCAAAGAAAACTCTAAATGAGTGTGAGAAATAAAAACAGAAACAAAAGCATAGAAACTTGGTGTCATGGGGGTAGAAGATGTTTCCAAGGAAGGTTTTGGAAAGAGGTAGGTGATACCTACCAGCCATCAGGTCAAATGGAGAAAGGGCAGGTAAGTGGGAGAATGGGAGTGTATAGACAGCTAATTAGGTTCCACGCACTACCGAACATATGACTTTTTTCAATAATCCTGAGGTAACTACTGGGTGGGCTGAGATGCTCTATTCCCAGTTTTTACTGAGTTTTGGAGTGCTTAAAACTGCCAAGGTCACAAAACTGGAACTGAATTAGAACCCAAAGAGAAGGAAAATATATCTTCAAAATTAAATACAAACAAAACAAAACACCAAAATTGAGTATAATATTGCCAAGGAGTGACAGTTGATTTTGCAGGAAGCTGCATCCCATTTATGCTTCCACTCTGAAAAAGAACTATTCTGAGATACAAAGGAGGGTGTGCATGGGCATGGAAGACTGAAAATCAGGCAGTATATAAAACTACTATAAAACTACTAATGTCCCCAGGCTGGAATTGCCTCTTACTCACGCAATTATTTTAGCAGGAGAGGAAAAAGTGATCTGACTTCAATTTGTTCAGCATTTATTTTTCTAAAAAAAGGACATTTGCCTCAAGTAATTACTGTGAAAGGGGAGCTATTCCTGGTTAGACAAGTTTTTCATCATGAAGTGGTATTTGAGGATGTAATTATTTCCACAGGCTGAACAAGGAATTTGTCGCTGAGCTGTGGGAGTCACTGAGTCCTACCACATAGAAGAGGGCAGGCCTTGCTTACCTCACATGGCCACTTAGTTTATATGGGCTAACACTGAAATGTCTGTGAGCAAAGACTGGCCCTTCAAGGTGTTTCTCTGGGAAATCATGTAGGGACCAGTTTTGTTCTTCAGAACCCGGTGACTGGACAAGTTGTCTGGGCCATGGTCTGACTCCAAATTCCACTCCTCTCAGGTCTCCTGCTCCACAAGGCTGATCAGATCCAGGGCTCTGGAGAGACCATGAGCGCCATCTTCTTGTAAGGAGCTCAAAACAACTTGGGGGATGAGCCGAGTATTTCCTCTACCACAGAACCATCATCCTTCTGAGCCCCCTGTCGTCAGTGATGGTGAACTGTAAATTCTCCTCAGGAAGGAAAATGAAGTAGGGCAACATTCCTTAGTGGGCACCTAATTTGACTTTTCACAGCCCAGGGACAGGATCTTCGATCCAGAGATGGAGGGTGAGATGGCCATTCAGGGCAATCTGGGAATTGAACTTGTGTTTTTTGATTTCTCACTCAGCGCCCACCTGTACCTGGCTGGTGAGAACCCAGTGGGCAGAATCACTGCAGGAGTAGATCTACAGACGAGCCAATGAGAGTCAGGAGGCGTTCTACCATGAGTGAGACTTGCAGGTGTGGCAGTGTGATTCCTCACCACACATGCTGGCTCCTCCTTCAAGGTCTGGAAATGCTAGTAGCTGGCTAGGAGAGTTGGGGAAACCAGAGTTGAGAAATCTTAAAGACACAGCCTGGTTGACACGTTGCTGATGATTGCCAAGCTGGTCTATAACTGCTGGACTCTCTCCAGGGCCCTGTATCTGAGAAGATAGGAGCTCTTGTGGTTTTTTTTTACCAGAATGCTTGTTTTCTCAGTTGGAACCAAACCCTTGTCAGAAACCTCTTATAAACTAGAACATCTGGGAGGAAGAATCTTGACTCTGGTTCTATTCCTTCCTAGTACTCTCTCAATCAAGAATTCACTGCAATGATTGCACTCATTTGTGGGATATAAAAAAACTCACACAGCATGAGATTAATACCCAAAGAGAGTAGAAACAAGACTATGAGGATTGGTTTATGGATTCCTCAAGTGCTGGGAAGAAGAAACCACTATGAAAATGATAGCTGAAAACAATCACTCTAGCTAAGAACTGCAGAGGGAGAGTAGGAAAGCAACAAACATGATAACCTCTCAGTATCTGTATTGCAAACCATAATGAACAGCAGGAGAGAGAGAAAGAGAGTGAGTGAGAGAGAGAGAGAGAGAGGTGTCTGCCATAGCCATAGAGGCAGGCTGGAGCTGGAGGGTGGCAGGAGGGAAACTGGGGATATTGGCTGTGGGAAGTGTACACTGGTAGAGAAAAGGGTGTGAAAACATTATATGACTGAAACTTGATCATGAATAGCTTTGTTACTGTGTATCTCAAAATGATTAATTAAAAAATAAAAATAAAAAAAGAATTCACTGCAGTTCCTTGAGTAGGCCTCTCCTTATGTCATGGAGATACCTTAACCACAAATGAGGACTCATAAAACACAGTATTAGCAGTCTCAAAGTGCACAGAGGGTTGTATAAAATAAAGGTGTGATTAAACTGTGAGGAGAACAAGAGGAGGACTTTGATATTAATGATGCTACTTTTAACCACTGATGGGAATTAAAAGTTTTGTCTGGAAATAAGTTTAAAAGTCAGGATCTGGCCAATTTGAGACAAAACTTTCTTTTTTTTCTTTTCTATTGAATCACAGTAAGAAACACAGTTACAAAGTTGCTCATGATTGAGTTTCAGTCATATAATGTTCCCACACTCATCCCTTTACAAGTGTACATTTCCCATCACAGCTATCCCCAGTTTCCCCCACCCCTCCCTTCTCTAGTCCCCTGACGCCTGCCTCTATGGCAGATACTTTTCTTCTTCTTCTTCCTCTCTCTCTCTGTCTCTCCCTCTCTCCCTCTCTCTCTCTTTGGTGTTATGGTTTGCAACACAGATGCTGAAAGGTAGGTTATCATGTATAGCCTTTTACCTATTTTAACACTCAGTTTTTGTCCAGAGTGATAATTTCTAACCATTGTCATATTAGTCCCTTCTCTATCCTAACTGAGGCAAGACTTTCTGATCCTTGGTTTCCTCAAAATTAAGTGTGAAACACTAATAGTACCCAACGCATCAGAAAAACACTTTAGAATGAGACTCAGGGCCCACTGAGTCTTCCCATGTTACTCATGGAAACATAGCCTGTGGGCCTTCTTGAAAGCTAATTTAGAAAAGTTGAACTATTCTCTGTAGATGTTCTTCATGAGAAAACTATGCTGTCAGGGTCAGTAAAATCAGTAGACAGAATTCCCCTGGTAGTCAGAGCACTAGGAATTTTGTAGGAAAAGATTCCAAAAGTTTCCTTTGGGGACTATAGGCTTTCCTCGACATCAGTTTTAAATCCTGAGAAAGAACAGATTCAGAGAAAAGCCATTCCAAGAAAATGGGCCCAGTAAGAAAAGGACACTCTGCTAACGCATGATTTGGAAAGTCTTTTTTGTTTTGTTTATTTACTTGCCCATTCTTTACTCACAACCCTATGAGTTTGGCAGAGTGGATGCTCAGCAATCCTAGAGCGAGAAGCCAGGACTGGAAAAGTTCCAGTTCTTTTCCTAAGTAAATTGCCAACCAGGCCAAAGTTCAGATGACATTGCCTTGCCTCTCCTATGTAAAAAAGATAGGGGATTAAATAAATTTAATATATTTAATGGATAAAACAAAATTATTATTAATTATAGTGAAATATAGTGTGCTAATAGTGGCATGTTACCATGCCACTGGCCTCAAAACTCAATGTTAGGTCAAAGCCCAAATACTTCAATATTAGTTATGAGCAATTATTTATCTATCATGATAGCATTCACATAGATCAAAATTTAGGTAGACAAACCATCTATTTAAACATATTCACATACATAAAGTTTGAGGGAAGATTAAGAAAATCTTAATATTTTATCACAGGGGCTGGAGTGATAGCACAGCAGGTAGGGCATTTGCCTTGCACGCGGCTGACCCGGGTTCGATTCCCAGCATCCCATATGGTCCCCTGAGCACTGCCAGGAGTAATTCTGAGTGCATGAGCCAATAATAGCTCCTGTGCATTGCCATGTGTGACCCCCCAAAAAAGCAAAAAAAAAAAAAAAAGAAAAAGAAAAAGAGACCCAGGCAGAAATGCTATTTTGATTACCAGTCTGTGGGACCCCACACTGCATTCAGTTCAACGTGACCTGTGTAGGTACCAACTTACTTACGGTCCTCCTTGTGGGAGAGCCTTTATACCTCTTTTATGCCTTGAAAAGAAATATTTCATTGGAAAACCAACACCTATCTAAACACTCTTCTTTTTTGATGTCTCCATTGAAAATATTCCCTTTCAAGGTAGGTACTGGTGATGGGTATGATATTGGAATTATGTGCACGAGAAACCATTACTGATAGTAGTAAACCACGGAATCTCAATAAATAATTTTTGAAATATTCACTTTCACAGTTTCTCATGAAGTAGTGATGGGAATGAAATTATTCTGGCTAATGAGATATGTGATGGGCTCAATAGGTCAGGGGTAGACGGTAGTTATGAGGAAGTTTTACTTTCATACTACACGCTGCACGGCAACCTTTTCTTCTTTCTGCCATGAACACAGATGTTCCTGGAAGATGGGTGAAAGTGAGATAGCTTACCTTTTACCTTCAAAAGAGCCCAAGAATCTAAGATCTGTTAAAAGTTGCATTTTAGGAGGAAATGCACAAAAAACACATCATCATCCTATTTATCCCGAGACCTCCTGTCTTTCTTCAAGGCTCCCATTCTGTTTGTCCCCAAACCCACCTCCTGCTTTTCAAATAACAGACAGCTTAAGCTCTTCATTCTATCTGTATTGAATATTCCCTGCGATAAAGGGATAGGGAGGTAGAACTGAGTATCTCTTCTGCCCTCACTGCACACTGGACTCAATAAAGTCTTTGCCTTCTTGTAAGAGTGGTGTGACATTGCTTGATTTCCTGATGTACTGGGCAGTGGAGGTCATCATTCACCTTCAGTAGTAGAGAAAATCACTCTGTGGCTTGGTCCTTTGGAGTTTAGGGAAGGTTCTTAGTTCTTAAAAAAACCAACAACCCTAATAATGTTCTTTGAAAGAACAGATATGCTTATATTTTCAAATGTCAAAACCTGAACATCATTTAATTTTATTTTCCCATGAATTCTAAATATATATGCATATATAATATTATATATTATATGAAAAATGCATACAATTTTATGTATGTATTTATATAATTATATAGAAATGTAAGTATACATGTTACATAAGTATATAAATATATGGAAAATATGTATATATAATTTTATATATGTGAAATTCTTGGGGCCAAGGATATAGCTAAGTGATAGAGCACATGGCTAGCATATGTGTGGCCTTGAATCTGACCCCTGGTACCACATGGCCCTCTGAACAGTGCCAGAAATGAATCCAATTTAAGAAAGTAAATTATTCAGATATTTAAAATATGTTTAGAAGTTGGGAGGTATGTCTAAGCTTCCTATATGGCCTCCCATCTGAGTGAAGTATAGGGCTTTTCTGTTGTTATTTTTCTTTCTTTTTTTTTTGGCTTGGTGAATAACCTTCTTTCTCCTGAAAACAACTGGAAAAATATCAGCAAAAAAAAAAATCCCTCCTGGGCAACTGTTTTGTTTATAATAAGTCTAAAAAGGGAAATCTGGTCACATGCATAAAAATCTAAACTTTACATGCCCTTGGATCTTGACCAAATTTCACCTCTATGACTTATCCTTAAAAAAATTTGATCAGGTGTGTAAATTGTATGCATAAGAGCAGTCATGTCAACACTTACAATAATGGAAAATGAAGACAATCAGTGGCAGATTAGATTCATGCTTAGAAATATTTGCTTTTCGTTATGTCCCTCCCTCTCCATGGCCCCAGATTACTTCCTATCCCCTGACTGCAGACTGAGTCATGTGATTTACTTGGGCCAATGGAATTTATGTGGTAAGATGCAGCCCATAGCATTTATGCCACTGGACCTGTGTTCTTGCACTTTATTGTCCTCATAAAAGAATATAAATACTAGCTGGTGTGAGGAGAAGATGCTAGGAAGGGAAGAGAGCCTCACGAAGCAGACTCTCCATCTACCTCCTTGAGTGTACTAGAAATAAATAAAATAAATAAAAGTGCTTATTTCTTCATGACCCTGAGATTTCTGATTGCTTCTGACAGCTGGCTGATACACAACTTTCTATGTCAAAAAGATAGGGAGTTAAATATAAATTAAATATAAAACAAAATTGTTATTAATTATAGTGAAATATAGTGAAATACGTGCTAAATGGAAAATAAAGTATGTGTTAAGAAAAAGGTAAGTTAAAAACATGGATATAAATATGATTCCTTCATACATAAAATACATAGTCATTGCATGTTTACATGAATAGGAAAGGGCCTAGAAAAAATAAACCAAGTGCTAGCAACATATTTTTTATTGCTAGTAGTTAATAGTTAAAATACTTTTGTATTAAAAAGACAAGTCACACAAATTTAAAGTATGTATGAAAATGTAAGTTACTCAATATAGAAAAAATTTGACATTTGTATAGAATTTTAGATGTATCTTGCCAGGCCTGCAATTGGAAAATATATTATTTTTTCTAAAATGCTTTAGGAAAATATATTGTTTCCCTTACATGCTTTAGGTATATTTGTGGTACTCTACTCCTCAAATAAAAAGTCTAAGTCAAATATTAAGCCATATTCCTATCAATGTTCAAAAAACAGCCCAGCATACTTCTTCCCCAATTATGTTTTTGTTTACATCAACTAATGAAAAGTCTTTGTTTCAGCGTGAGAGTATCAAATCTTCAAATTAGTCCGCATGTGGTCTACCAAAGGTAACCTCCTTTCCCATCTCTATCTTGATCACTTGTCCTTGATCTACATATAAGCACCCCACGCCCCACTCAGAAGCAATTATTACGAAAATGTAGCCTCTAATAAAAATAATCCCATGAGTGACAGGGAATTGGAAAGCTACTCAATTAAACGGACTTGTTAACAAAAGGTTTGTATCATGAACGTGGGCAAAAGGGCAGAAGATCTATTTGTCGGACTGGAGCAACAGCGCAATGGAAATGGCACTTGACTTGTGAATGACTGATGCAAGTTCTCTCTTTGGCATTCCATATGGTCCTCTGAGCCCTGCCAGGAGTATCACTGAACTCAGAGCCAGGAGTAAGCCCTCGTGGCCCCAAAACAAAACAGAAACAAAATCCAAAACCAAAACAAATGAAAAAAGCCCAACCCCCAACCACAAAAACCACCCAACTAAACAAACAAAACAAAAAAGAGAATATTTGCATCTGCTAGGAATTCTTGCAAAATACAAAAATATGTTCATCTAATATCTCACTCAGCTACAGGGGAGTGAGTAAAAATATGAAAAAAAGAGGAAGGAAAAGAAAAAAAAGGAGGAAGGAGAGGAAGGAGGGAGGGGAGAAGGGGGAAGGAAATAAAGGAGGGAAAAGAAAGGAGGGAGAGAGGGAGGACAAAGGAAGGGAGGAGGGAAGGAAGGAAGGGAGGAGGGAAGGAAGGAAGGAAGGGAGGAAGGGAGGGAGGAAGGAAGGAAGGAAGGAAGGAAGGAAGGAAGGAAGGAAGGAAGGAAGGAAGGAAGGAAGGAAGGAAGGGAGGGAGGGAGGGAGGGAGGGAGGGAGGGAGGGAGGGAGGGAGGGAGGGAGGGAGGGAGGTCAGGCATGAAAGCTTCCAGCTAGCATTTGCAGATCCCAGATGCAGTTTGCCAAACACTTTCTGCCTAATTTTCTGCAGGTGTTTCTGTTCCCCTAGCCTGCCATGGCATCATCAGGGGCCCGCTGCTCTCTGGTGTTACAGATTATTGCTATTTCAGTTACAAGACATGAAGCAGACCTGTGGTTTCAGGAAATATTAAAGACTTGTTCGCTTACCAAAAGATGACAGAAACTTTCATCTATGTTAACTAGAAAATAGTCCCTTTCGTTAATAGCCATTAAGGAAGAAACAGGTTCTCAGAGGGTCTGCCACACTGCCCAGTGCCTGGCAGGGTTCCACAGGGCCCTCGACCCTTAGAATTGTTTGGCTGCCAGGGGGCTCCCCATTATCTGAAAAGGGTTCTGATATTTTTTGTTACATGTCATGTGATTTACAGTGAGTGTGTGTTGTGTGTGCCATTGTCTATGTCTGTTTAAACCACACAATAATAATATGTATTTTGCTAACTGCTTAAAAGTGACATTCTATTTGCCTACCATTGAAAATTCTTCCAGTTGAAATTCAAGATCCAAATCTCTTTCCACAAACCGGCACTATTTTATAACAGGCTACTGGAACTGCTGCGGCTTTGATTTTGTTAATATTTAATATATTCATCAGGGAGAACCTGCCAACTCATATTACCGACAGCAAGTTCCCTCTTTTGGCTTCCTAAATATCGCTTTACAGACATCGTACTCATGTTTATTTATAAAGATAAGAGAATGGGCTGGGTAATTTCTTATATTTAATGGCCCACCTTATAAAGGAGACTCAAATAAATATACATAAAATTGCAGGGTAATGTGATTAAATCAAGATGCAGATACCAGAAAGGCCAGAGAGAACGGAAGCCACAACACACGTAGCTGCCCCTTCTCGTGTATGTGCTAGGGGCAGACTCTGAACCTTGCTGTAAGCTGGGACAGGAAAACAGTTGCCGGATCAGAATGAGGCCCTTGCTCAGGAGAGACACAGCTAATTTGTTTCCTCAGGGAAACCTCTTCCTGGCGTCCTTGCTAAGTGCATGTTATGGAACATAATGAGCAACATCTTCAGGAAAAGCACTGCACACATGCAGCCAGCAGGCTGGAATCGGTCAGGAGATGTGTGCTGAAAGTAGATAATGGACCAAACATGATAATCTCTCAGTCTGTGTTGCAAGCTATAATGCCCAAAAGTAGGGAGAGAGTATGGGGAATACTGTCTGCCATGGAGGCAGAGGGAGGGTAGGAAAGGGGGGATATACCCAGGATATTGGTGGTGGGGAATGTGCACTGGTGGAGGGATGGGTGTTTGATTATTGTGAAATTGTAACCCAAACAGGAAAGCTTGTAACCATCTCACGGTGATTTAATAAAAAAATTTTTTTTAAAAAAAAGAATACTCTAGGCTGCAAGGCCTCCACTCTGTGGGGACCAAAACCATCTGAATTAGGCACACAGCCTGACCGCAGCATACCTTATCCAGGGACAGGCTGGGCGGTTTTGGGAGCAAGCAGAACCATTGTGAATACTCTCCTCTGTAGGGGACATTTCTGGTGCTACTGCTATGTGTGTGTGTGTGTGTGTGTGTGTGTGTGTGTGTGTGTGTGTGTGTGCGCGCGCACGTGAGGACATGGCATGGTATTGGTGATGGAATCAGCCATGGGCTCTACCACGGCTTGCTGGCCCCTGTTTGAAATCACATGAGAAGCTATAAATACCTGTCTTCAAAGGACACAGACTTAGGAATGAGAAATACAGAGAGAAGGTTTGGAGGTGTGGAAGGTGAGAGTGGCTTAGGGGTGCCAATAATAGGGGCGAATAATAGGGGCCATTTGATGCAGGGTAAGAAAGCTGGGGGCAGAACTGGGCTGGTGAGGGATCCAGGACAATTGGCATCCCTGCCAAATAGGTTAAAACGAGGGGGGAGTCAGCCCAGCTCAAGGAAAGAAAATGGGAGGGGCTGAGGACCTAGGAGAGGAGAGTAATTTTAGATGCAAAGAAAGCATCAGCTTTTCTTTCCTTTTCCATATATGTGGTAGGGGGCTACCAATATGGCTTCCATATCCCTGTAGATTTTAAACGTCTCTTGTCACCACCTGGTCTTTCATCTTCCAGGCGCAGAGTGCCCACATGTGGGTGAAAGGACTGCACAGGGCCGCACACAGCCACTTCCCGCAGCCCCAGACACCTCTGGGTTGCTCCTTTCACCGTGCTCCTCACAGAGGCTCCCACCTTCCCAGGCCATTTGCCCACATTTGGGTGCAATGCACAGGATATATTGCACGAGATATATTGACCGAAGGCAGTCATGGGACAGCTGCAGGCAGATGGCCCCGGGCAGGCCTAAAATATCTTCTCAAGGCTATAACACCAGGGCTCTGGCAAGTTAAAGGTTCTTTTGTGTTATGAGTGATTTGTATGTTTCCTTAGAAAAAGCACAATTCTAGCTGTATGCATTCCACAGGGGCTCTCGTTATTCTAGGTGGGCAAAGTTTGCAGCTGGGTTTGGATATGCAGGGAGGAAGTAAAGCGCTCCCTTCCACTCCACACAGATGGGTGCCAGCAGGCACTCTCTCCAGCTCATCCTAAAGCAGGAAGGATTAGAGCCCCCAAGGTTCTCTCTCAGACTAAGCAAAATCAAGGCAAAATGGATTAGAGGTTCACTGGGAGGCTGAGGAGCCATGGGTGCTTCCTAAAACCAACATTCATAGCATTTCAAGAATTCGTGGAATAATGAAGCAATGCAGGAAGCTAAGGGCAGTTGAGTATCAGGAATAAGCCAGGGTAGAAAAATGTCAGCAGGAACAAAGTGGAGGTAAGACAAATGATGATTGGCCATGGAAAGTCATAAAGTGCCATGTCTTTGCTGAGTAAGTTCTATGCATATATGACCTTATTTGATCATCATAAAACATGATGAAAGCCCTGTATTATAGATGAAGAAACTGAGGCTCAAGAAGTTCATGGACTTTATTGAGTCATCGTGAGTAGATAGCTGAGTGGACATTTGGACCCACAACTCAGCTGAGAGCTATTTGTTTATGCTTTCCCTAAACTCTGATTATTCTGGATGAATGTAGACTGAAATCACCTGGAACCAGTTAAAAAGGTAGAATCGGGGAGAAAAGTCAAGAGCTCAAAAGGATAGAACACATGCCTTGCATGTGTGGGGCCCTAAGTTATCCCTGGCATCACGTGGCCTCCTTACCACCACTGGGTACAGCCCTGGTGGCCCCCAGAAGCACTGGGGCCAACTACATTTTTCTGAGTCTGAAAGTCGACCACCAGGTTCACGCCACCAGGCTGGGCATCACTGGGAGTGGTCCCAGTGATGTAGGCAGGCAGACAGGGAAGGTCCCTCCCAAGGAAATGGCAGAAAATTTCCTGGGAAGTAATAGCCCCGAAGTTGCAAAAGTCAAGCTTGCAGAAAACAGGAATTAAGGCCAGAGAAGTTCACCTGGTGCCAGTCAGCAACAGACCCTGAGGAGTCTGGATCCCTAGAGATGACGAACTTCAGCAGAGATAAAGACACAATTAAAGACTTGAAAGAGATTCACCAGAACTTCAAAGCAGTTCCTTTGATACAATACCTGATCAACCCCCACCCCTGTCAGAAAACTCCAGATAAAGCATCCCAAAGAATATGCACATAAAAGTCAGTCACAAAGGCATTCAGGGCTTCTCTGTCTTTGGGGAAGCCCTCACCTCCCTTGGGTGCGTTGCGCTCTCTCTCTCTCTCTCTCTCTCTCTCTCTCTCTCTCTCTCTCTCTCTCTCTCTCTCTCTCTCTCTCTCCTCACCTTCAGAAACCTCCAAATAAAATCTGTTGTACTTTGCTCCTGAAATTCTTTTCTGTGAGGCGAGACAAGAACCCTGAAAATCCTGAGTAAGGCCTGGGACTGGTCTCTTCTTTCCTGCAAAGAGCAAATCCTCACTCCGATCTGAGCCCATGGATCCCCAAGAAATCGGGTGGCGGGGATTAACTCCAGTGCCTGGAAGACCAAGGGGACTTCAGGTGTGTCCTGATGGCCACCTGGTGGGGCTGGCGGGGCTCAGGCCCGTGCCGAGCAGGGGCTCATCGCAGACTTGACCGGTCCTAGTCTTCCCAGCAGGTCCCGGGTGGCAGAGGCAGATTGGGAGAAAGGTGGCCGTCTTTCTCTCCTCCTGACTCATGTGAGCCCCACCATGCGATCCATCGACATCACCAGGACCTCCTAGGACTGCCAGTGTGACCCCTACAAAATACAGAATCTCAGGCCCCTATCTCAGACTTCCTCTGACCTGAATCTGCATTTGAACAGGAGCCCCAGGTGATCTGCTTGCACCCACATCCCAACAGGGTGACACTGACAAGCAGTCACTGGCTGGTGAATGTCACTGGAAGAAGGGCAACAGGAGAAGTCAGCCAAGAGTCATTTAAAAAAGGACCAACTGAGAACGCCTCTTACAGGACAACCCAAAACTATCTACTAAAGTGTCAGATGTGCCAGAAACCTTCTTAGAGGAATAGAATCTACTGATACTCTCACACATAGGTACTGAAGCTAGAAACAAAGGTATCTGCTGTTTGGAATTGCAAACTAAATGCTTGTCAGTGGGTCCTTCAGACAGGACCCCAGAGGGAAGAGATGGTGTGCCCAGAGTCCCAGGGACAGAGACAGGCTCAACTGAGACTTTTGGTGAAGGTGCAGGCAGGACAGAGACAAAGGCCCAGACAAGTGGTTTTCAAACTTGAATGTGCTCCAAAATCACCTTGAGGGCTTGTTAACAGCCTGCTAGACCCTATGTCCAGAGAGTCTGAATGTATAGGTCTAGGGTGGGCCTGAGAATCTGTATTTCCAAATAGATGATTGGACAAGATGATTCTGTGGGTCTGGTAACCACACTCTGAGAATGGCTTGTGTCAGGGAGGACAAGCAAAGTGAATAGCACCCCTCCCCCTCCCCCAGGCCCTGGTTCTCCCCACCTATCTCTCCATCCCACGTGGCGCTCCCGCAGCTAAAACTCCCATGGGAAATTAGGAGGAATGGAGTGCTGATGAAGCCGTGGTCACAGTGCAGAGAGCAGGACTCCCAAGGTGTCCATGGCTAGAGGAGAGGTACCTGGAAAGGCAGCGAGTACCTGCATGAGCCACATACAACTAGACAGTGCAGAGCAAGACTTGAGCAGCAAACAGCAAACCTGTCTTCTGTGATGCTGTCATTTGCCTACAGATAACGCCGATGTTTACAAGAGGGCCCAGACATGAACAGTGGCTGTCTCTGTCTCCGAGCAATGGGATAACATGAGTGGGGAGCCCAGGAGCACATCAGAGAAGCCAGCAGGCGGGTCTTCCTAGAGAACCACACAGGGAGCTTGCACTCAGCATCCTGAGACCACCAAGCAAGAAGGTCAGGAACCACCACTGATTCCTCATGTAGCACATGCCGGGCAAGCCTGGATGCACATCTGAAACATCTGAGAAAGCACTGGAACTGCCATCTAGGCCCCAGCCCTGCAAGTGCCAACTGAATTCATCTGGGCTAGGGCCGGATTGCTGCATCTGCGCCTCTGTGCTGTGTGTGAATGCATAGTGACTCTGTGGGTCCCCTTCAAAGTGCTCCAAGTTTCAGTGCGCTGCATTCTCAACACTCCCCAAACACAGGATAGGGTCCTTCTCAACCCCTGCCCCCGAAGCCACGGCAAAGGGAAAGGAACTCTCCCTGACTCTCCTTAGTCGTGCTAGGAGCATGATGCTGAGGGTACCCGCAATGCCAGGGCTGGTCAGGCCTCAGCACGGAGGAAATCAGGATAGTGAGTTGAGTGGAGGAGGACTAGCCCACAGTCAGTGGGTTTGAGGGCTTGGGATCAATAGCAGCATTGAGTAACCTGGTGTGCAGACTGCCATCGGGGTCATGGCCTGGAGAAAAAGTTGTACTCTTACCAAAATATTGAGTGACTCAAAATACAGGTTCAGACTTGCAAGGTGATCAGAATCAATAAAACCTGGACAATTTAAGCAACAAGAGAAACCCAGCCAAGACACACAACGAAAAATGCACCAACCTAGACCTCCCTGGCTGAGCATCTGCCAGCCCATCCCATGGGCTCAGCCCGCAGCAGCCCAGTCTCCTGCCAGCTATGTAAAACAGCTGCCCGCCTGCTCCACCGTTTCAAAGGTCACATTTCCTCCCCAAGCCAGCTCTCTAAATTTAGATGGAGAAAGTTTACCACTTGGGGCTGTTTCAAGGAAGATGGCATGTGCTTGATGAGAATAACATGCAGACAACCTCCTGCCAAACCAACCTCTTCTTAAAAGTAGGATTCTCATTTTCAAGCAGGTCAGCGAGCAGAACTTCCATAGATGCATCAAGGAAGGGATGTTTCTGGACCCTCTCCTTAGAAGCAAGGAAGATTCCCCAGGGAGATGGTGCTAGCTTCTCGAGGGTCCCAAACCCCATGGCATGGGTAGTTTTTGTCCACTAAGAATGGAAAGAAAGTCGGCCACTGGAGGAGCATGGAGGAAGAGCAGACGTTAATGCTTACTTAGACTTTATCCTTGTTGGAAGGGATCCTTACTCAGACAAACCATTCACAAAAGCCCAGTATTCTCCATAGATTCCTTCGAACAAACGGGCTCCAGGTGAGGGTGATGCAAATAAGCAGCCACACACAACAGTAGCTCGTGCTTATCAAACAGCTTCTATGAGTCGGAGACCAGGCTTGGTACTTTACTGTATTAACTTCTCAAACATGAAATAATTGGATAGAACTAACATACTCCTCTGGAGAGTGTATTGTCTCCAAGTTTCAGGGGCCAAGTCCCATAATCATGGGTTCCACATGGGTCAGGGCCCATGCTGGGCTTCAAACCCACCACCTGGCCCCAGAACCAAGACTATGACACTCATTGCCCGCATTCTGGGCACTGCAGTTAATTGGACTTGAATCCTTATTAAGAATTCAAGAAAGATTCATTTTGAAGATACAATAACTGAGGAGTGAGCACCTTAGATCCTTCCACAAGGTACTTTCTACATGCCTGAGCATGGATTTGAATCCAGATATATCTGAGCAGAGTATATCTCCTACAAGACTATGTTTCGCCTCACAAAAAGCAAATTATCTGACTGAGAAATAAAAGCAAGGTCCATGGGCAGACAGAGAACAGCAGGCTCAGAGACTTGGGGCCCAGAGAAGTTGCCCAGTATCCCTGGGATCCAGTGGACTCCTTCAGGGCTGGGCTGGGGGAGCAAGAGAAGGAGGGATGAATGCTAAACTCTGCTTTCAAGTGAAGAATGAGCATGTGGCATCTCAGAGGGAGGCAGAGCTTCCCACAAGGAATTCTGCTCCCCTCCCCCAGGGAGCTGAACTGTGGGGCTCTCCCCCAGCTTATCCTTGTGGCATGAATCACAGGGTAGGAATGAGGTGGGGAAGCCCAAGGAAGACACAATGCCTGTGAGGAGAGGGACAAAGTTCCAAATTTAGAGCCAAAGAAAATGAAGGAAGCTCAGGAGATCAAGACCTCCAGGATACTCCTAAACTCAGCAAGTTCTTCTTGGTTTTGCCTCATCTGTGTTTGCTTTGCTTAGCAGAAAAGCTCAAAAAACTTAGAACAATAGCTGATCGGCTTAAATGACACCACAGAACTTTTGAAATGCTTTTAATGTAAGAGTTAAAATCTCAGTTCAACCACTTCTTAGTTTTGTGATAGTAGACAAGTCACAAAATCTCTGTGACTTGGTCTCCTGGACAAGGAAAGACACTGTGCTTGTAATTGTACCTCCCACATCAGGTTATCAGGAAAGTTAAATGATTTGACACATGAAATGCTTCGGAAGTTCCAGGCACTCTGCCATATACACGTCTGACACTGTGGTTTTGATTTCCTGGCTGTGGTTATTTGTTGGGGTTTAAAATTTCCATGTAGAGATCAATGAGTATAGCATTCACTTGTACTCCTAGTAATTAACCTCTAGGAAATAAGCCCAAATTTTCCATTTTACTGGTGCCTTGGGGGTGGGGAGTAGACAGAATGCCAACAAACTACCTAATTCTATTCCCTCGCCTTTAGAGCAATGACAATCTTGCCCCAAACATTATATAAATTCAGTACAGTCCCTATAAAAATACCCATGACATTTCAAAAAACAAGACAAAGACTAAATGCAGTTGAAATTTATATGGATTAATGACATCACCCTGCTCCTCCCCTTGCCTCCCCGCCACCCCACCAAACTAACCAAAGCAATGTGGTACTGGAATAAAAATAGACTTTCATACCGGTGTAAGAGAACTGAGAGTCCTGAGACAGATCCTCAGGTACAGAGCAGTTAATCTTCAACAAAGAAACAAAAAGTATGAAGCGAAGCAAAGAAAGCCTCTTCAACAGATGGTGTGGGGAAAACTGGTTGCTCCCATGCAAAAAAGTGAACTCAGACCCCTTTCTCAAACTATGCACCAAAGTCACATCAAAATGGATTAAAGATCTTGATCCTGAATTTATAATTTATATTGAGGAAAACGTAGGTAGAACCCTTCATGACATCAAATATAGTGGATCTTCAATGATACAATGCCACACGGGCCAAGAAAACAGAAGCAACAATAAACCAATGGAATTACATCAAAGTAAGATGCTTCTGGGTCACAAAGACATGATGATTAAAATAAAGATACCCCACAAACTGAGAGAAAATATTTGCTCACCATTCATCTGACTAAGAGTTAATATCCAAGACATATGAGGACATTGGAAGAACAAGAAAAAGACAATCAGCCCCATCAAAAATATGGGAGAAAGAGATGAACAGAAACTTCTTTAGAGAAGACACAGAGATGGCCAAAAGGTCTATGAAAAAATTCTCTACATTCCTTGTAGGATAACATTGGTTTGTCCTTTCTGCCTTGCCACAGGGAGCTTAGGTTTATTGGGTTACTCCCATTACAGTGCTCCCATCACTCTGTGTTTATTTGTAAGCTCTTTCTTTGTGCTCTGCTTCCCCAACTGGTGAATCGCCTTTATTTCCTAAGCAGACTCGGCTAACTTGTAAATATCGCTTTTCTCTTCTCCTTAAGTCCTTTGCATGGTTAATTCGGAGCAATGTTCTTTTTGTATAGACACAGGTAGACAGTTAATGCTATGCTTTCATAACTTGGGAGTTAATGGACTCTGAATGATATTCAATCCTGGGCATCTGTTCTCTCGATTTAAGCCTCAATTGCCCATACTTCCTAGCCTGGCCAATAGGATGATGCAATTTTTGCAAACTCTTCTTAAAGAGTCTGTGCCTTTTTAATGGCTGGAACTGAGTTTTAATGGTTGGAGTTGCAGCAGTCATTTTGGATGATGAGGTGACCTTGGGAATAGAAGCCAAGCATACAGGATTACGGTGAAAAAAGATCTGATACTGAGGACAACAAAATTTCCCTGGACTAACCATTCTCACATTTCTTTACTGTGAGTGAGAAAGACTATTTTGGGTCACTGCTACTATTATCAGTTGAAAGTTGAACAGCTGACAGTTGAACCCAAAGGTGGCGTGTGAGGAAAGGAGAGTGGGGTGAGATTAGGCCAGAGAAGAGCCTTATAACTAATCACTTGTTAAAGCAACTTCCACTGTCATCTTTGACATTTCTCAAATGAGTCACTTTGTGAAAAGAAAGCTCATGCAATGCAGATTTTTTTTTAAAAAAGGAAAAGCAACTTTGGAAGTCTCGACTGATATGAGCAGAAAAGGAAGAAAGTGAGAACGTAAAAGTGAAGAGGCAAGAAAAGCTTCACAGAGTCCTGCAAGTCTCTGGAAATCAACGGAAATTCCTTGGAGCGTCTCTGCACTTCCATTTGAATTTTATAAGATTCCAGAGAGGTGGGTAGCATTTAGGATCTGGATTTTAAATCCTATTGGGAAGTAGTTGGGAAGTACTTCCCAACTAAAGGGCAAGATCTGGAAGGTTCTGGCAGCTAAAACCAAGGACTTTAAAACATCAGGTGACCAGGCAACAGGGCTCTTGTCCATTCAATGAGGCTGTACTGGAGCAGGGCAAGGCAAATGGAGAGCACTGAGAAATGGGCAGAGGCTGGGCGATAAAAGATCACAAAGACTTGGAAAGAAGTAGTGATTTCATCTCAAGGTCAATGAGTGTGAGGCTCCTCTAAGTAGTCAGAGAAGCCCAGGCTTAAACCCACTAATGTTCTCTGGAAAGAAAGCTTGGGGCCAGCACTGAGAAAAATCATGGACAAGCCAGCTTGAAGCAGGAAAAATAGTTTCCAAGTCAATGCAGTTATCACAGCCAGAGGTAATGATGGTTTTTACAGGGGGTGGGAAGGTGGGTCGTGGTTGGGGAGTGGGGGGTAGTGGGGGAGGTGGGGAACGCAGGAAGGAGAGCTTCAGAACAGAGACTTGAAGGATGAGAAAGAATAAAAATCACCCAGAGATTTCTGCCTTGTGGTGAGAAAAGGGAGGATTCATTTCAAGAATTTGAACTTTTGGATCATGACACATCCTTAAGTTGGGGGTCTGGGGGCCAGCCAGCAGCGAGGGGCTGCATCATATCTGGATTTGATCCATCTCTCTGGTAAAGCCTCTCCTTCTCTAGTTTTCATGTCTAAGTTGAAGAGAGGAAGGAAAGGAAGAAGAGGAAGATGAAATATCCTTCAGATTTCTTAGGAAAAGTAAGTGAGTTTCGCCTTCCTTGAGTCAGTTTTCATTCCAGGCCCTGCTTTTGGACACTTCATTCTGTTGTCACCGGAAACTTTAGCACAGACCCCCCCATGGAAGTGCCAATAAACATTGTGAATAGGCTTTCTCATATTTGTCACTACTGTAGAACTCATGTAAAGGGACCAAAGCATTCTTGGGAGTTCCCTCGCGACTCCAGCTGATACCCTGTGCTTCACAAGTCAGAGAGCAACAAAGCAAGTTTTGGGAAACACCCCATTCCATTAAGCTCTTCCCAACGGGGGAGATGAATACCAACAATATAACAGATGAAGTTTGATTGATATGTAGGTAACTTGGGTCCCAGGGATAAAAAGTCTGGACAAATGCAAACCTTAAATTTAAATGCACTGTCACCCAGATTTTAAATAATGAGTCTCCCTTTCCTTTTGGGCTCATTAAATCTGAAAGCCAAGGAGAGAGACCAGGGAGAAAATAAAGCATAAATCTATCATTTTGTTTTATAATTTAGAAAGGACTTAAAACTCCCCAAAAGGTAGCAGGACCGGCTTTTAAATCCTTCCTTTTCTCTGCCCGTCTGCTTCTCAATGGCCCCCTAATTAACGGCGAGGCCAGTGCTGAAGTGTGGAACCTCAGCCAAGATGCAGGACACTGATGCAGCGAGGCTTAAGGGACTCCATGGGGTGATCACAATTATGTAATGATGCAGCGAATCACACTGAATAACCTGCAAGAGATGCCCTTTCCATGAATATTAACCTTCCTTTCTTCCAAGGCAAGAAGAGATGAATATGCTTGAAAACAAGTAGAAACAGGCTCATTTAGTAAAGAATTTCAGCGGTTAGGAGCTCAGATTTCCTAGTGGTTCAGGGCGAGCGCTGGGAGCTTGAGTTCTATTTATCACAAGTCACTCACCCAGCAGGAAAACTATAACTCAGGTAAGGGCCACACATGTGTATAAATTTTACTTAATTTGGAAAGTTTTAAATTGTCATTTTTTTCATGTACCATTTAGGGGCTCTCTATTTATACTAAAATGCTTGGGTTCACTTTCCTACATGGGAAGTGAGAGATTTAAAGGAAGAGGTGATGTTTTTATCTTAGTCACAAAACATGTTTCAGGAAAGAGCGCAGTCGCTCTATATTATCCATGACAAAGGCTAGGGCAAGTTGACTGAGCATGCTGCACATACCTTACAGGACCTGCCAACTGAGAAATAGACTGCTGTACATAACACAGTTACCTGGAATTGAGACTCTTGGTGGTGAACAACCTTCTGTTCAGATCACCCAGAATAACGCCTGGGACTCCTGACTACAAATTTTGAAAAGTGTGTATGTTCTCTTAGTGATCAGGCAATAAGCAGTACTGAAGTATCAGGTCCAGGTTGAAAATTAGGACCCAGAGTTTTCATTTTGAGGTGGGGAGGCAGAGCAGTGAAGATTCCAGGGTAATGCTGATGGATCCATGAAATTCAGATCCTGATGGATCAAGGTCCCTGCCAGGGTAGACCATGCAAACTTTGTTATCACATCTAAGACCCAGATAGAATTGCAAGTCATGTCATGAAGCCAAAAAGAATGGTGGAATATAGGTCCAGCTGTGTGAGGCAGGACAAGTCAGATGGTGGGCAAAGGCAGAGTTGGAAGGATGCCCAAGGTGAAGCAGAGCTGAGCTGCATGGGCTGCTATGGATTCACGTGTGAGCAGTTTGGACAGCTGTCCAGGAGCATTAGAAAGGACTGACGTGGACAGATGGATCTTATATGGGAACGGAGACTAAATACACTAGGTACTCAATTATTTGGGGATTTAAATTATGAAAATCCATACACTCAAGGATGAAAGCTGACAAGTTCAGTTAAATGGAAAGAGTGAATGGAAACCAGACCAGCTACAAAGAACAGTTGGTTGGGAGCTAACAGAGTTGACTAACAGACTTGAGTTTGAACCAAGATTATAGAACTTAGAAGCAACAGAATATCTTCTGGTCCTCAGGGGTCAGGGCAAGAGATCAGTCAACAGATCCATCCTGAGGATGCTGGCAGTCCCAGGCATTTGGTGGTTAGAAAGCTGGACAGTCTTCAGCTTGTCCTAGTCCCTTTCTTCCTCTGGGGCAAGTGGCAGGTCACTACCACTGACAACTGTGAATGTCAAAGACCCAGAATGTATTGATTAATCAAGGCATTTGGCAGCATCTCTCAGGAAATTTTTGTGGACAAGATGGAGAAATGCAGACCAGATGACAGTATAATTTGGGCGACTTACAGTTGGCTGAAAACCTGTTTTCTAAGAGTGCTGATAGATGGGGGAAGTGTGGTGTCCAGTAACCTGCCAAATGGCTGTGTCATTGGTCCTATTGTTCTACTCCTCATCACTCCTGAACTTCTTGAGTACAAAGATGGGGAAAAATGCTTATCAAAACTACAGATGACACAAGACTGCACAAAATAATTAATGCAATGAAATCAAGATTTAAAAGTTAGCAAATATCACAATGACTCCAACGGACTGGAACAATGAACAGACCCATTGGAATTGGACAGAGATAAATGTGAAGTCTTTAATTTAGGTTCAAAAAAGTCAATGACATGAGTTGTGGAAGACCGGGACCAAGAATAGTTTCCTTTAATAAAAACTGATAATTTTAGTTGATCACAGCCAAAAATAATCCAATAATTTGACATGGTTAGAGAAAAAAGAAAGCTAATGTAATCTTTGGGTGCATCAATAGAAACATAACATCCAAATTAATTGGAATAAATAGTCTCTCTCAACTCTGTCCCATTCAGACATCTGGGCTGGCATGGTGCCTCGTCAATAGACAGCATTCAACAAATACTTGCGACATGAATGGATACCACATTTTCAGAAGGACCTTGAAACTAAGATGGTGAGGGATTTGGAGACGGTTCTCAGAAGAGAAGGCTGAACAAACATGCGATGTTTAACCTGGAAAAGATGGAGGAGACCCAGAGAAGAGTGGTTTTTAACTATTTGAAGACGTTTGGTTTTGTTCCACAGTAGGGGGCCGAATTAAGGATCAATGGTCGTCGAAGATATTCAGAGACGATACTTGGCCACAGTTGAAACTGAGGACTGTTTGATAATCAAAGTGGGGGGACCCGCTGTTGCATCTCTCATGTTTCAGAACAGAGAGCAGCAGCCTCTGTAACGCCTGGAGGGTCTCTTGGATTCCTTCCAACTGCAAAGTCCTCCGAGATAGGATTCCATGATGCTGCGTGTCTCCTGCCTTTGGCTCTGAATGCATTTTTCATTGGGGCTGGTTGGCCAACATACAAAGCATCATGCCAGAAACCTTGGCTATGGATTTCAAAGCAGCAGCTAACAAAAGAAGCTGGCCTCCACTCCAGAATGGCAATCCGTGAAATGGTAACTTTCTAAAGGGAGATTCAGTTTTGATTTGTTTATTTAACTTTCCTCAATGCAAACATTAAGAAAGGAAAGAAAGTTGACAGTGCCCATATGGCCTCATCATGGTGGAAGAAAACCCTACTTGGAAATTGTAATCAAAAGAGAATTTTTGACCTTCACTTTTCTGGACTGTATTTTTGTTTTTTAACAAACATCAGATCAGGGTTTTGGAAAAGCATACCTTGCTTTTTGTTGAGGGGAGGGAGGTACAACTAGTAGTGTTAGGGCTACACTAAGCTAAGTGCTTTGAAACCACACAGTGCTGGGAATTAAACACGGATCCTTATGCACGCAAAACATGTGTTCTAGTCCTTTATGATATTTTCCAGGGATACCCCATTTAACAGTATTGCATATAATACTGACACTGGAGTAACAGAGAGTCCATAGACCCCAACAGTACCTTGGGATTCTTGTCTGAGTGAACACTATGGGATTTTTCTGAAGGAAATGGAAAGTTGTGAAGAGATACAGAGAGTGTGACTGCCCACTTTTAAGAGAGTCTCCAGTAATCCTCCTCGACTGGTATTTGTACTCTACACAGTTTCCTCACACTCTGAATAAGGCCAATTTGTGTGAGTAATAAGATATTGAGGGAATGTTAAGGTATGTTTTCCAAGGACTAGGCTATAAAATGCATGGGGGCTACTACCTTGTACTCTCTTGGATCATCTGGGAAAGTCAGTCACCATATTGTGAAGACACTCAAAGAGCCCCACGGCTGCTCATGTGTGTGGAACTGAGGTCTCTTGCAAAAAGTTGGTGCCAGTTTACTAGTGGGTGAAGGAGCCCTTTCAGGAGTAGACTGACAAGCCCTGTCTGGCCTTTAGATGAAGGCAGAACCCGATAACATCTTGACTGTCATTTCAGGAGCGTCCCCACACCCAAACAGTTGAGCAAAGTGGTGACTGAATCGAAGTTCCACAGACACTCTGTGGGATTGTTTTTAGGTCACTGTGTTTTAGAGTAACTTGTTACACAGTGAGAGACAATTGATACAGAGCTACACTGAGTAAAACCCAACTTCCCTTTGAAGTGCTTGTGAGAGGCTTAGCCTTGAGGCCACTGTGGTAAGAAAGGGGATATAGAAAGCCAGGCAGAGGGAGGACACAGACTTTATTTTGCCTTTTTGAGATGGATTGCCCTACACAATGGCTTTTGTTTGTTTTGTGTTTATGCTAGGTATCAAATCCAGGGCTTTAGAGATGTCAAGAACGAGCAAGCTCTGTCATGGAGCTAAATCCCAGCCTCTCCTGCACAATGGCTGACTGGATAAGCATGTCCACCCTACTGCTCTGGCAACTTCAAATGTTATTTTGCTGGTGGCAGTGACTAGACACGAGCACAGGAGAAAGTGAGGTGGCCTCATCTCTAACATGGACTAAACTAGGCTCCAACAAGGAACCCTGGTCACCCGCATGAAGCAGCCTTCTTGTGTTTTCACTAAAGACACAGCCAGAAGTCCAGGGAGAAACAGGCCAGAATTCAAATGTGGAAGAGCGTTGTCTTCAGTATAAATCAGCTTTCACACAGTGAAAGGAATTACAGTTCTGTCGTGATGGGAGCTTAGGCCTTTAAGAACTGTAAACCAAGCTACTATTTCCACTGTGTGCAAATATGTCCACATGCCATCCGGTCCTGCTGGCAGGCATAATAAATTCAACCTGGAATTTATCCCTATCCATTAATTTTGAGAGAACAGGCATGATGCCTAAGTAAGTTTTAATATACCATTTAATCTACTCCTGGGGTTATCTGGGGCCAATGGTATGCTTTTAAAAAATAGGCAACTTGTAATTCGTCTGCCCCTTTCTTATCTACCTATATTATTTTTGAGTGCTGGTAAGTGATTTATTTCTTCTATTAACATGGGTCAACTGAGAACAACCAACCTAACCTTTCAATCCTCAGCTATTACTTTAGGGGATACTTTGGGAATGTGAAAAGAAAATCACCATTGGTATTTGGGGCCACAGGGATCAAGGGGTAGAGAAGGGGCAGTTTCAGATAAACACAAAGAAGGGTCCATGACACTTCTCATGGAGAGACAGCAGTGTGACTGGAGGTAGAAGCCTGAAGATAAACCCAGAGGTTTGGGGTGCTGGTCACCCCAGGGCCACACAAGGGATGGCTGGAGTATGGCCTAGGGCATGATACAGATCCAGTCTGACACCAACCTTTTAGAGGAATGGACTCCAACAGAAGTAAAAAGCATGAGACTCACTAGTCTAATAATAACTCTCCAGGGGGACAGAGAGCTAGGACAGCAGGTAGGATTCTTGCATGCATATGGATCCCTTCCCTGAGCAGTCCCAAGAGAGGTCCCTGAGCACAGAGCCAGGAGTAATCTCTGAGCACAGCCAGGTGTGACCCATTCCCACCTCCACCCCCCCAAAAAAAATCTCCACATAAGAGTAAAACAAAAATTGCAGAAATTTTAGAAGACAATAATGACTCTCCAGCAATTACACTTCTGGGATTGAAAACACAAACACGTTCATCTGAAAAGATGCATGCACACTTATGTTCACTGCAGCATGACTGACAATAGCCATAATATGCAAGCAACCCAAGTACCACTAACAGATGAATGAACAAAAGAGACGTGTTTTATACACACAGACACACACACACATGTACACCACTCAACTATAAGAAATGATGGAATCCTGCCATTTGTAACAACATACAGGGGGCTGGAGGAGGTCATTTGAAGCGGAATATGTCAGAAGAAAGAAAAACACTGGATGATTTCATTTATATATGGGGTAGAAAGAATCAAGGCAAGGGAACAGACAAAGCACAAAGAAAGCAAGCCCTCCAACTCATCTGCAGGGACCGAGGAAGGGCTGGGAGTGTGAGGGAACCAGTGGAAAGTGATAGAGCAGTATTGGTATGTGGACATGAAATTGGCAGAGGTGTGCTTTAAAAACATATAGTCAAAAATAAAGTTATTATTACTAATAAAAAACATAGTCTTGCCAGTGAACACTGCCTCAATGAAAACAAAGGACTTCTCAGTAACATCAATGTTTTAAAAATAATGCCGAATGATGAATAGAATATTTTCTTTTTAAAATTCTAGTTTACGTGATTGGGTTACAATAGTTCACATGTCTGGAATTGATGTAGAAAGATATTCTCCACTTCTGCCAACAAAGTGCTCATGAACCTCCCCCATCCCTATCATCCTTGGCCCAGCGTTCCTTCATTCCTGCCCCACTCTCATTATTTGTTAACTGACAGTAAAGGTTTTGGTGCAGACTCTACCTCCCTTAGCACTGCCCACATACTCAACATCTTCCACTTATGTTCCCATGTGACTTCCCAGAAATCTTGACTAGAATATTTTCACTGCTATTATTTCTCTTTCAGAAAGTCTGAGGATATGCAGTGTTTTGGAACGGGACAATTACACGGTCACTTAACATTTGTGTTCTGTTTTAGGGTTCACGAAGTACTTTTGGCACAAAAGTTTATTTGAGCTTAATAATAACCTTAAAAAGTAAGGGCATTTTACAGATAAAGGAATGGGTAAGTGAACCAATGTTCGAGTGTCTGCTAATTATGCTGAGTTTCACTAAAGTTGCACATTCATGGTCCTAATTAAAGTCATATTTAAATATTTATTATATTATATCACAAATGAGAACATTAAACCTTAGGAGGGAAGTCTATTGCCTATAATATTGCAATAAACATAGAATACAAGCTTAGAAAAAAATATAAAGAATAAACCTTTGGGCCGGAGCGATAATAAAGTGGGTGGGAGAATTGCCTTGTATGTACCAGCCGAGGTTTGATCCCTGGCACTGCATATGGTCCTTCAAGGCCCACCAGGAGTGATCCCTAAGCACAGAGCCAGGATTCAGCCCTGAACACTGCTGGGTGTGGCTCCCAAACTTTGAGTCAAATCCTAGGCTCTTTTCATACTCAATCAAGAGATACAAATAAAATTCTTGCTCAGAGCTTATGTGGTTTTTATCAAGTCAATGACCTTTCTTGAATACTCATTTTTATTACCCATGAAGGAAAATATCAATAATAATGATAACAATTCACCCAGGGCCACTAAAAAATTAGACTAGTGCATCTGCACTGACATGTATCATAACAAGGTACACTGGGAAGCCAAGCATGGGCAGGAAGGACAGAAACTAGCATTCATGGGGATCACAGGTCCTGGTGGGAAAGAGAGACCGACAGCACACACCTTAATACAGAGTGTGATTGACATACGGAGTAGGGGTGAGGTGGGGCAGTGGGAGAATGGGCTGGGCTGGTTAGGGGATGCTCTGACTTGAGAATGAAAGGGGGGAAGGAGTGCTCTGGAAGCAGACCCAGGGTTGAGTGCCCTGTGGCCATAAAGCCAGGGTCAAATACCTGACAGACTCAGTGTGGGAAAGGGGTGGAAGGCCGGTGTAGTGCAAGAACCATAGAGAGGCAGAGAGTGGTGGGAAGGGCCCAGACCATAGAGTTCCCAGATCACAGAGTTCCCAGTTCATAGAGTTCCCAGCAGTTCACAACAAGTCATTTGCATGCTAGTCCTGAGAATGAACCTCTCCTTTCTAGCCTCACTCTGCAGGGACAGGTTGTAACACTACACCACTACCATGATGAGCTGTCTCCTTTCAGGTGGCGATGGAAACTTCCCCACTGACCTTCACTCATTGGCTGGCCTCCCAAGTGTAACCTTGCTATAACACATGTCCATGTATTACATGTATATATGTTCGCCCCTATCTAAGAGGGGATACAGGAGGCCTTCTCTCTATCTCTCTCTTTTTTAATTGAATCACTGTGAGATAGAGCTTTACAAAGCTGTTCATGATTGGGTTTCAGTCATACAGTGTTCCAACACCCACCAGAGGGGCTCTCTTTATCTCTGTTCCACCTCCACCTCCTGGTTTCTAAACAAGGCTTGTGGAGAATTGGTGTAGACTCCAGAGGGACTCCAGGTCTCAGGAGACCCCCAGATGAGATTGGCTTCTGGTCTCAGCCACCACCAGGTGTGAGATCTTGTGGGAAAAGGCTTCGTACATCAGGTCTCTCTGTGTAGAACCAAGACCTTGATCAAAGCACTCTAATCAGACTGAGGACTTAGTTAGAGGGCCAGGGAACACTCCTCACTCATTCCCACCATGCCTGAAATACTTCTATTCTTTTATTCCAGCAATTTGGATCATGTTAACACACTTACCATCTTACCAACACATTCACACAGCTCCTGGAAATTATTTCTGGAAATGAAAAAAATCAGACAGGAAAATGCCACAAGTACAATGTACTTAAAATAGGGGGTGAACGGGAGTACACAGGGTGCAGAGCACAAGGCTTATGTCCAGCACCCTCTGGCTGTTTAAACTAAGCATTCCCACCTGTCTATGTAAGTCACCCCCAAGCAACCCCCTCCAGGAAAAGAGCAGAAGTAAAAGGTTCTCCGTACCCAAACCAAATGACAGACCATCCATCTTACAGGGTTCTAATCCAGGGAGATCTGGTCTGTTTTAAAGAGGCAGCCCCTTCTAAAATACAGGTTGAGCATGATCCTTGGCTTTCGGGCAGCCTCAGAAAGGAAGGAAGCTGATCTTCATAAAACAGGGCACTTGATGTTCACATGAGAAAATGCTCCACATCACTAATAATCAGGGGGATGAAAATCAAAACAACAATGAGATATCATCTCACACCACAGAGACTGGCACAAATTCAAAAGAAGAACAACCAGTGCTGCTGCAGATGCAGGGAGAAAGGGACACTCATTCATTATTGGTGGGAATGCCGACTGGTCCAGCATTTTTGGAAAACAATATGGACTTTCCTCAAAATAACTAGAAATTGAGCTCCTATGTGACCCAGCAATATCACTTCTGGGAATATACATTGGGGGCCCAAAAACACACAGCAGAAATATCATCTGCACTTCTATGTTCACTAGGGCCCGAATCTCAAAACAAGCCGAGTGCCTGAGAATAGACGACTGGATAAAGAAACCATGGCACATCTACACAATGGAATACTACACATCTGTTAGGAAAATGAAGCCATGAAATTTGCTTATAAATGGATAGACATGGAGAGTATCATGCTGAGTGAAATGAGTCAAAAAGAGAAAAACAGATGTAGAATATATAGAATGACTGCTCTCATTTGTAGGATATAAAAAAATAGCATGAGACTAATATCCAAGGCCAGGAGAACTGGTCAATGTTTGGAAGCTTTGCCACAAGTGTGTGGAGACAGAAGGGCAGTTAGGATAGTGAAGGTGTTGGAATATTTCCCCTTTTCCAGCTGCCTTCTGGAGTTAATTTCAGAGGCAGTTTCCCTTTTGTCACAGAAGCCTAGCTGATCTTTGACAACGCAGATTTTAGGTGCTAGCCAGGTCTGACTTGACATTGTAGATTCCAGGCTCTGGCCTAGCCTGGTCTTTGGGATGTAAATCCGAGTGCTTTCAGCCCAATGAAAGCTTTTTGGTTTTCGTATCTTCTTTCTGGGGGGCCTAGATTAATGGCCTGCAGATACAAGAGAATTATGTTGCCTCAATGTTCTTCCTGTAAGATCTTTTGGTGCCTTTGGTGATGTCAATGTATTGCGCCCTTTGGAAGGGCCATGATCAATAAAAGGGGTTCGGAGAGAAGGTGAGGCGGAGAGAGAGTATAGAGGGAAGATTGGACTAAACTGCAAGTGAGACCAACCATCTTGGCTCCGTTCCTTCCTTCGCCTGCCACATCATTGCCATCAACCTCCCCGGGGTGGGGAAGCGGCCAAAGGCTACCGAACTCGGGTGGCGGGAGAAACAGCGCTGCTGCCCTAGGCCCTATGCCTGGCTCGGTGCGATGAGGCGTCCCTTCCCTCGCCCGCGCCTTTTCTTTTTATTTTTATACATGAAGGGACCTGTGTGACAATAATCGTTGGAAATGACAACTCTGGACAAGAACTGAGTAGGTAAAGGGATATGGATACATATGATGACCTTTCAGTCTGTATTGCAAACCATAACGCCCAAAATGAGAGAGAGAGGAAGAGAGAGAGAGAGAGGGAGAGAGAGAGAGGGAGAGAGACAGGGAGAGAGAGGGAGAGAGAGAGAGGGAGAGAGAGAGGAGAGAGAGAGGGACAGAGAGAGGGAGAGAGAGAGGAGAGAGAGAGAGGGAGAGAGAGAGAGGGAGAGAGAGAGAGGAGAGAGAGAGGGAGAGAGAGAGAGGAAGAGAGAGAGAGGGAGAGAGAGAGAGAGAGAACTGCCTGCCACGAAGGCAGGTGAAGGGATGGATGTTGGAACATTATCTAACTGAAACCCAATCATGAACAACCTTGTAACTGTGTATCTCACTGTGATTCGATAACAATACTAAAAGACAAAAACAAACCAACCAACCAGGGCAGACGCTTACAGCCTTGGCTACTCAGGGGAGAACAGGAGCTGTGGGGGTCTCTGGAAGAGACCGGAGAAGCATGCTCTTCTTGTTTCCATCCAGGCAGAGAGAACAATTCTGTCTGCTGCCTCCTATCTCCCTCTCAGCAACCACCGTGTCACGTTTCTGTTTGCTCCTTGCCACCAATCAGGGTTCATCTGGAAGCGACTGCACTCTGGAAAGCACGCTTACAGGGTGTGAAGCCACTGGAGAGCAGGGTTTTATTACAGGCTGGCTCTTTAGCGCGGAGGAATGACTCCACTGCCCACCCCCGCCAGCCCCCAGCACACACACACATCAAGCCTAGGCCTGGAACCAATGGTACAAAAACCTTCCCGGGGAGACAAAGCTGTATGGAGGGTCGGGGGTGGAGGTGAGGGACTGGTAAGAGGCACGTTTGCCCTCAACCAAAACAGTGGCAGGGCCAACAGGATTGCTGATGAGCATGGAGGATGTTGGGTTCACCTTGCTCTTCTTCAAACACCGCCCCCCCACAAAGCCTGCCAGTCACTACCCGCGTCCCAGTAAGTAGTGCCACGGAATGAGCTCCTCCCGACAGTGCCTTCCCATCTGTGTCCCCAGCACCTCAGATCTCCTGGCAATGTCAGCGCCGCTTCAGGTCTGCCAACTTCCTGGCCTGGAGAGGATCAAGGCTGGGTGTGGACGACACGGCTCGGTGAGGGGAGCAAGCGTTCGCTCGCCCCAGCGCCCAGCTCTTTCCCTGTGCAGAGCCCACACAGTGCTGGCCCGGGAGCAGCAGTTAGGATCTCCCTACCAGTAGGCAGTCCCAGAGGGTCAGAGGGAAGGGGGACCTTTCTGGAAGGCAAACGTGGGTGTACGAAGGGAGAGGAACCTCTTTGGCTCTCACCCAACCAGACAAGATCCTGGCTTTAGATGGAGAGGGCATTCATTTCACTCCACTTCATCCCTCCAACTGAACATCACTGTATTAATTTATTTGTTGGTTGAGGGCCACACCTGGCAGTGCTCAGGGCTTAGTCCTGGCTCTGTACTCAGGCAGTACTCAGTACTCAGGCAGTGCTCAGGGCTTAGTCCTGGCTCTGTACTCCTGCCTCTGTGCTCAAGAATCACTCCTGGCTCTGTGCTCAGGGATCACTCCTGGCTCTGTGCTCATGGGTCAGTCCTGGTAGGCTGAGGGGATGGTATGCACTGCTGAGGATTACGCGTGCAAAAGGAGCATCTTACTCCCTGAACTTTCTCTCTAGCCCTCTTCTCTGATGTTTTAACTGGTTCAGCCAATTGGCTGTATCTTGGTAGCTGCTTCTTGTTCATTTGGCTCCTCTGTGGAACAGCCTTTGTATCAGAAGAGATGCTTGGTATGGGAAGTGGAGGGGTGGAGAGAAAATTCAGGCTGCCAACTTCACCCTGAGAAAAAACTCCTTTTCAATGGCCTGCTTGGTTAACATGGATTTTAACAGGCCATGATATTCCTGGGATCTTTTTTTTCTTGGAACTTTCAGACTTTCCTTCATTGGAACTCACTATAATATGAAACAGATTCCACCCCTGTTCCAGCCCCGCCCTCTTGTTTGCTTAAAAGGCGTTAACTATAAATCAGAGTATCTTAAGAGCAAGGTGTCATAGGCGGAGCCTCAGGATCCTCTGCTGATTCCCTGATCCCGCCCCGTGGACCCCCAGCTGGGGCCAGGCCCCTCTCTCTTTGGCAGCCAGGCTTCCAGCCCCAGGCCAGGGATGGCCGTGTCCTCCCTTGCAAAGCTATCCTATGACATCAGTGTACAGAAACTGCCTCGTCTGCCTCTAGCATGGAGTTTTATTTCCTCTTCAAAGTTTTGTGTGAAGATTCTTTCTTAGTTGGGCCATAGCAGACAGGGTGGTTTAAATGTCCCTTTCTGGGGGACATATACACAATGGGTGAGGTACTTTCCTTGCATGTGGCCCACCCGAGTTCCATACCCTGCACTACAGATGGTCCCCTGAGCCTTCCAGGAGTGATCCCTGGATGCAGAATCAAGAATAAGTCCTGAGCACAACTAGGTGTGGCCAATAAACAAACATACACACAAACAAGTACATGTCTCTTTCTGCTGGGTTATTTCCCACAGGGCTGAAAGGGCACTCACACACCTTGGACTCTGGGCTTCATTTGCAAACAACTAGCCCACGTGCCACATCTGGAAGTGTCACCTGGACATCCTCATCTCTGGCACCTGTCCCTAGCTGTGATGGCGTTTTCAAAATTCCTTCCCAGACTCCCATGAGAAGGCCTGCACCACTGCTCCTGTCCTTACCCCTCCACATCTGAATACCGTGGACAGAGACGCCAACAAGCAGCCACAGTTGTCATGTGGTTCACCAAGGCTCACAGCTCTCGGCCAATGCCCAAGTGTAGGCACTACCTAGACTTGAGCACCAACTGGGCACCAGGCCCAGCACTAAGCAAATTCACATTTGTCCAGCCCCCAAATGGCATAGTTGGTGAGTTCCACTCCCCACTGCCCACACTGCCCACGCTGCAAGGGATTCCACGTGCTCCACACTGCTCTGTGCACAGATATATTGATGGTAAAGAAGACCAAGGCCAGCTCCTGAAGCCCATCTCAGACAAAGAACGCTCTGACTTACAAGACCCTAATGCTTTGGAGCAAAGGGGTTTGCCCTCTCCTCTCCCGGAAGATCATTTCCAGACTATGGTTCATCTGACACACCAGGAAGAGGAGGCACGCTGGGTCCGGGCAGCGCCTGCACCCAGGGAGTAGGGTTGTCCTCAATGCTCCATCTGGGATAGCCAAAGCGCACAGACAAGGGTGTGGGGTGGGGTGGGGACTAAACACAGACAATAATTTCTCACTGCTCCGAAGACTGGAAATCCAAGATCAAGATCATGCAGTGTGAGATCCCTCCTCACGAGGCTCTGCTCCTGGTCTGCAGGCGCCGCCTCCTTGCTGAACCTTCATACAGTCTTTCCTCTGTGTGTGTGTGCTCACATGTACATGCGTGCACGCACGTGCATGTGTGTGTGGAGAGAGTGGAACAAGCTCTTCATTGTCTCTTTTCACACAGACACCAATTCGTTTATGGACTTCCCACCCTCCGGACTCCATCAACCCAAATTATCCAATGCACCCATTTCCGAAGGTCACCAGCTGACCCGACACATATTTGGGGGCAGAGGAGGAAAATTTCACCCAGGGTTAAACTCTCAGAGAGTTGGAAGCAGCAGACACTGCCAGGAAAAGAGCTACAGTTTGGGGTTTGGGACTTTTTCCTTGATCTCCAACCCCAGGAAATGTGTGGCACGACCCTGTCCCTTGTGAGTGAGCCGCCCCAAGACCAAGGGTGTGAGCACCAACATTGCAACAACCAAAGCCGCTGCCACAGTAAAGGGAAGGGAAGGAGGTTAAGCGTTCAAAACCAGGGTGAGTAAAGGGACCCTGGCTGCTTGCACGCCCCAGGCATTGGCACCGGCCCAGTCTCCTTCCTGATGAAGGTTGTGAATGTCCTCTGGCAGCAGTGCCAGCTAGTTCCTGGAAAGCAGGAGGCCAGAAGGGCATGTGGCTCACTGTCGGAGCAGTCCTCACAAGGGTGCCCTTGCCTGGCTCAGAGAGAAGCACAGCTCTGCGCCCCTGGCCCCTCTAAGTGTTCAAACACACATCTTTGTCCCACACCAAACCCTCCTTCTTTGTCCCTGTTCCGAGTGTCATTTCTCTTCATGCAGTTCCCTCAGAGCCACTTGATGTCCCCTTAGACAGCTGTTCCGTGGCTGCTTACCCTGGGGGTCATTTCCTGGCCTGTTTCAAAGCTGACTGGTATTTTTATTCCCAAAGTATCTACAAATCCTTTATGAGTCGGTGTTGAGAGCTTGGCGCAGAACACTAGACTTCGACTCTGGATGGCTAATCTTGCCAGATGGTGCTAAATTGGTCTAAGTTTTACTTTCTAGTAGTTTGGATTTGGGGTGCCCATCAATCCTCTTCCCCTGCCTCAATTAAGTCCAATTCTAAAATGCTATTTTAATTTGGTCCCCAGAGTAGATTTTACATTAAGGTTGATTGATTTTGCACAGAACACTTTCTACACACCGGAATGGTAAGATCTATATAGAACGCCACCTGTATAGAATAGAAACAATGAGAAAATATCCTTGTTGACTTTCATGAATTCAGATTAATGGCCACAATGAGAGCTGTGCTTTTGGAACATGTATCATGTAGCTGGGACTGTGCTAGGGGGTTCCCAAGGACTGATTCCCTTCAATTGTCACCCTGACTCTAGGAAAGAAGATCTCGCGACCACCTCCATTTCCCTGTGGCACAGAGAGGCTCATTAATCCGCACAAGATAACAGAGAATCAAGTAATAGAACATGGATTAGTATCCAAACCCTATGCCCTTATCAGCCAGCGATACAGCCACAGCAAAACAAAGACAAAAAATACCACTATTATTTAGTGTGAGAACAAGAGTTTGAAGCTAGTGGTGCTGAGTAGTAATTTTATGTGTCTATGTTTACACGAATATGGTAAAAATCAACCATCCTAGTTACTAATTCAACCAAACCTAAGCACTCTCTGTGAACAGAAGACCACGGCCTTGGACCCTTGAGTTTCCTCTGTGAGTTTGTAGTCATTGGGAATTGGCCTCCCTGGGTCCCCCGAAGTGGTGCTGGGCTGTCCCCTTGTCTGGTGGACACACCCAAATTAAAACAGTCAAACATTCTGAGTTTGCCGGCTGGGGCTAGGAACTTGAGATTGGAAGGCAAATTTACAGAAGGCAAGGAGATTTCTACGTAATCATCAAATGTGTTTACAGCCAGTCCCTGGTTTTCACCACCTTGCCTTTAACCAATCTATTCACCCAACCTCACTTGAAAGCCGCCTGTATTTAACTTTTCACCACCTGGATTCAAGAATTTATCAGTTCCTAGCAAGCCGTTAAAATGAGCAGCCAGTCATTTCCTGGTTGGTGTATGCACGCCATCTAGCGGTGAACAGTGGTAACTACAGACCACACGCCTGCATCTTTCTCCACGTTCACAACATAGAAAGCATGAAGATTCTTAGGTGAATTAATGCTGGGCACTATATCTTACAAAGCACACAAATATGTGCTTTACTTTTGAAGGTGTTTTTATTTAAAGAGAATTAAAAATGAATGAATATAATTTCTTAAGATCACGGGCATTAAAATCAATTGCCCAGAATTATAGCAGTTATTTGTAACTTGTAATTGTAATTACAGGAGTTTTTTTGTAATTTGTCATTTGTGATCCTTATGAGATAAGGAGAAGAAATTTCCTCAAATCACTTTTGCTACCAAATTTGCAACATAACTTGGGCAGAAGATACTTCCCCGGAAGTCAGACTTCCCAGCCATACTCCCAATGAAGGCAGGTTGGGCAACATGAGAGAAGCCATTCTTAGAAGACCAGGACAAACACAACATAGCAGTGACTCAAAGATGTCCTCTCATTCATTCCTGTTTTGCTGTAACATTGAGGAAGCAAAAAAAAGTCACGACCCCAAAACAAAATGCTGTTCAAGGACAGTCCCCTGGAAGCTGCGGTTTCCAACAACCTCAGTAAGTACAGACTTAACTAGACTTCCACCTGGCACCTCTTAATGACTGAATTTTGTTTCCAGTGGGTGGGCAGAACCACAAATAGAGAAAAAATATTCTTGAGGCTGAGGATGATTCAGTGACTAAAGTGCAAACACAAGGCCTTAAGTCAGACCCCCCAGAGCCACGCACATGTGCGGAGTGTGGTCCCTGCAACTCCTCTGTCAGCCCCAATACAAGGTGTGCACTCACAAGGCACCGGGACCCACAGCACAGGCAGGAAACTGCGGCTGTGAGCTAACAGGTCCTCACGGAGTTAAGTCTTCAGATTGGGTATGCTTTACCCTTTATCCTTCATCAGGCTTTAAAGAGCTCTGGTGAAGGCAGCAATGAGATGGTGACTGGAAAATAAAGCAGGCCCTACAGATCAGGGGGAGAGCTGATGGAGGCTGTCAGCAGGGCAGTGCATAGTTAGACTTGTATTTCAGAAGACACTGGTAATTCTCTGTGTGGAAATTCTACCCAGAGGTAGGAAGACAGTCAAAGTGGCTTCTTTGCTTTTCTATACCAGCTATGAAGAAGGCCTGAAGAAGGGAGTGATGTCAAAAAGGAAGATTAAAAAAAAAGAACAGCTGGAGAGAGAGTACAGCAGGGAAGGGGCTTACCTCGCACGAGGCCAAGTCAGGTTTGATCCCCAGCACCACACATGGGAATACCCAAGTCCTGCCAGGAGTGATCCCTGAGCACAGCCAGAGCTAAACACACAAAACAGACAAAGGAAGCCAGAGCCAGCTACAAATGGAAATACCTTGGGACTCTGTCACCTCTGAATGATGTAGAGGGCAAAGGAATCGAGAATGACATTTGAATTTCCGGCTGCATGTCACTCCTGGGAGACAAAAAGCATGCTATGATGATTTGTTATTTCTGGGGGGTGGGGGAAGGAGTTGAAAGAATGGCAAGACTAAATTCAATATTAATTATCCAGAGGGTTGAGGTCGTTGTTGGACACTTGGGGGGAGCAATGCAACGTCAGGTGGCAGAGGGGGGAGAGGATGCCCTGGTCTTCGCGGTCTAGTGCCGCAGACTACCCCTACACTTGGTACTCTGTGACTCAAGGGAAACCCAGTGTCACAAGGATCGTATGCACTGACTTGAGACATATTTGAATCCCACAACCTTAAAAGGAGTTTTCTGAGGCTCTAGGCATGAAACAAAATCTTCACCTCTTCCCAGTCAATCAAAAACAATGGCCTTGCCCCACCCTCTGAATCCAGAACTTGGGTTTCTAGTTGGGTACTTGCACCTTGGAGGGGTTCTCATGGGTATCTGAAGAAAAAGAGAAGCTTCTGTTGACAGTGAAAGAGGCAGTGTCAGTTTTCCTTTGCCCATCAATATTTGGGGCTATGTTTCAGCTCAATGAAGTCTACATTTCTGACATTCCTACAAAATCATGACTCTTCCAAGATCATAAATTCAGTGAGCTCTTGCCTCACAGGAGGTCTAGAAATAAGGGACAACACCCAGGCAGATGGTCGAATCAATAACCTGAAAGACTCTAAATACATATGGGGAATTAGTCTCAGCAGCCTGGAGGCCCTAAATCAGCCAGACAGTCCCCCCGACAGAGAACTCATATTATTTGTAACCATTGTGTCATATGATAAGTAACACAAAGACCTAGTTTTCCTATAAAGACCCCACAAAACTGAGTCATACTTCCGCCCCTGGTGGCATCTTGCCACACTCAACAGTGAAGAAAACTGGCGGGCACCACAACACCAGAGAATTCTCCAGCCCCATACTGAGCTGATAGCTCCAGGACCCCAGATGGAGCAGGTGCAGTGTCCCCGCCTTCTCCAGATGAAATCCCGGTGGCCATGAGCTTCCACAAGCATGCTCCTATGTGGCTATAGGACTATGCCTCTGAATCGTGTGGCCGCATAAGCTGCATAAGTGGCCACGTGACCTTTCCTGATATACAAAGTGAGCAATGGAAAATAAATGATCTAGCATCTGCCCCTGCCCAAAACTAGAGAGAGAGCGGTGACATGCAGGGCCTTGCGGGATGGGGTTGGAACTGGCCCCTCTCCCAGCTCCACAAGACCCCGAGTTGCCGCCCATGCCGCCCACGAACAACTGCTCCTGGCTCCTGAATGGCCATGATCCCAGAGGCACGCAGACCAACCCCGGAACCCAGTGGCTTCTGGCAGAAACGCATTTGGACTGAGCACTAAGCTATGGCACTGTGCCACCCCGGGGTAGGGAAATGTGTTTGTCCCTTCCGCCTTTTCTCTCCGGCTTCGCAGTGACTGCCACCTTTTCAGAGACTATTGGACAGCCAGCTATGAGACTGCAGTGACATGACACAAGGGGCCTCATGGGATGGGGGTGGAACTGGCCCCTCTCCCCACTCCAGTGAGGCCCCGAGTTGCCACGAATGTGAACGTGAATGGCTCCTGAACGGCCATGATCTCAGAGGCACACAAACCAATCTCGGAACTCAACAACTTTTGGCAGAAATCCCTCCAGACTAATTACTAAATATCAGAAATCCAAAATGCTTTTCATATCAGCAATAGAAAACAAATTATCTAATGATGCCTTTTTGGCAGGTCTGAATGTTGGGGAAAATTCCAAATAATAATAGTGGATATTTGGTCAAAATATTGAATGTGATCAAAGTGGAGAGAGAGAGTAAGGTGGAAATCATCTGCCATATAGGTGGGGGAGGGGTGGGACGGTAGTCTCTACTGGGATTCTTGGTGGTGGAGGGTGTGCACTGGTGAGGGGATGGGTGTTTGATCATTGTATGACCGAGACTTAGACTGCAAATCTTCGTAACTGTTCTCACGGTGATTCAATTGAGAGAAAAAAAAACTGAGTCACACATAATGTATGACTATACTGTTTCTCCCCTAAGTTTCTTTCTCTTCTATTTACTTCCATTAAACTTTTCTAGTCTCTAAGTCTGACTCAGAGCCTCTTTATTACTCAGTATTTTCATTCTTAAAAATATTGAATGTGATAGGGGACTCCCCAGTCATAACTCCTGCATCAGTGGCATTGATGGGGATCATCAGAAGATGACCTCTGAGATGATGATGGAAATGGGACCCAAATGTACTATGTGGGCGTAAGGTCAGGGCGGATAAGAGCTGGTGGAGAATGAACAGAACTTAGCTCAGCAGCTTCTACTGAACCACTGACCTTCGATGAACATTTTATAATGATCTGGAGTGATCAACTGAGCAATGATTTGCTCCTTGGAGCAAACATCTTTTGAGTGCGTGCTCTGCGCCAACTCCAGTGGTGGTTGAAAAAAGGCAAGTGAAACAAGGTTGACTCCTAGTTCCAGGAGAGGCAGAGTAGGAACCCAGTGGAGGATTACTAGTTTCCTGATAGATGTTTTTGTGGGGGCAACACCACATAGGAGTTTGGATTCCTGGGGACCAAGATTAACAGTCAGGTAGAAGAAATGACCCTCCAGTGAGTCTCACCAGGTGAATAGCTACTTGCCATTTGTATAGGGAGGATGAGATGATGTAGGCTGAAACAATTCCAACTGAGAAGGTGCTGGGCCCGCTCCCCTGTCTGTTCCCAGCATAGCTGGAAGGGGGTCTGGCAGGGGTCACGTCTAGACCCACACTCAGTCCAAACATCCCTCTCTCACATGTGTTTGTTTACTTTTAATGGCTTTACCACACTAAATGGGCCCTTCCATTGTTAGAAAATTTCATTGCTTAGGAACTTAAAAGAAAGATGACAGAGGTCTATTATCTTAGAAAATACCACCTTGGTCCTGGATAATCATAGGAAGGAAGCAAACTCTTTAACTGAGGGCTGTCTGTCCTTAGCAATCCCCAAACAAGGCAAGGGGGAAGGATGTTTACTTGTAAGAACTGTCTCAGTCCCATTTGTCTAAAGAAGAAAAGAAAAAAAAGTAAAGCACTTTAAGAGAATTTGCCATCTTTCCTTTCAAAATCACATTTGCTCCTTGTACCTTAATTTTGTTCAGTTTAACAGGTTAGGTGATGGTGGTGCAGAGGGGAATGAGATAGAATACAGCTTTTATTATGCACCTTTTGTACTTTTCAAAGTACAGTCTGTGGAAATTTTTTTCAAAATTAATTTATTTTATTTTTCACATGTTCAAGTTCTCTGTTTATTGACTGATGTTGGCTATTGACAGGATACTTTCCCCAATACATTTAAAAGAAATCATTTGAAAGTGAAGTATTTGGCATCCATGCATAGATACATTCTCTAATACTATCTATTTAATTAATTAATTTTTATTTTAGGTTCCATGATTTACAATCCTGTGAATCTGTGAATGTAGGCTTTCCAGACCCTGTGGTGCTGCAGTTTTTCATATGACCAGTAGGGGGCCTGGAAGTGACACTATATAGGGTTTTTTTTTTTTTTTTTTTTGTGATATAGACCATTACAAAGATGTTCATGATTGGATTTCAGTTACATAGTATTCCAACACCTATCCCTCTATCGACATTATATAGTCTTGGGGACTATTTCCCACCCTCCTCCTGTTTTATTTTTGCCTCTAAACTGAACATGCATTTTCGAAGGATTGTTTCAAAGGATTACTTTACTCTGAAAAATTTAGCATTCTTCATCTTCACTTCAAACTTCAAATACAGTGTGGCTTCCAAGGAACCTTCAGGATTTTCTGTTAATTACAAGTGGAATCCCTGCTGATCAGAGGCAGGTAAGAAAGTTGTTAGGGAAGACAGCTTTGCCTTTTGGACGCAGGCAGTGTTTGGAATTCAGCATAGTCGAGGTGTGGGAAGGGGGCAGGCAGTGGTGCCAGATCTGTGTGCCATCTCCCCCGAAGAAAACACCTTGTGATCCCTCCTCTATTCTAGCTGCCTTCTCCCCCACTCATGAGGTAGGCTTCAACCATAATGCCCCAAAGTAGAGAACTGTCTTCCAGGGAGGCAGGGGAAGGGTGGGAAAGGGGGGCTATACTGGGGAGATTGGTGGTGGGGAATGTGCAATGGTGGAGGGATGGGTTTGTGAACATTGTGCCTCCTGCCTCCGCACCAGGCTGTCTTCACTGGGGCCCCCACAGAGGCGGGGGGGAGAGCGGGTTGAGTTCCCCACCCCTGGCAGCTGAAAACCTCCAGAACCCAGCCACAGCCACACTCAGGGCCACACGCTCAAACGAGCCTCATGCATGAAGGAATCAACAGAGGAACCCAGGTATTCGGGACCCATGGCTGAGATCTCCAAGGCTGCTCAGATTGGGACTGGGCCTCCTCCACCCAGGTCCCCTTTTTCCCAGTAGCTTGGCAGTCACTTACACAAACTGCCCCTGGTACCATGTAATCTCATCAAGGACCAAGAACCAGAGATTATAAAACAAAGCTCCCGGAAGAGGGCAATGTAGAATCTGGCACAGCAGAGCCTGGCAAGCTACCCGTGGCGTATTTGATATGCCCAAAATAGTAACAATAATGGGCCTCATTCCCCTGACCCTGAACGCAACAGGGATGAATGAGATGTTACCGGTGCCCGTTGGAGCAAATTGATGAGCAACTGGATGACAGTGATACAGTGATGATTGTAACTCAAACATGAAAGCTTGTAACTGTATCTCATGGTGATTCAGTAAAATAACTTTTTTTAAAAAAGAAAGAAAACACCTTGTTTGCAAAATAAGCCAATTAAGTCAAAAGTGTGGAGGGCAAATTTTTCACTCTCCTATAATTGTCTATTTTGAAGGATCACAACCCTGTAGGAAACGTGAGACTAGTACACAATCCCTCAGCGAACTTTTCACCAAACTTGTTTTTCTCCTCTCCTGTCCCCCATGCTTCATCTGTCTTTTTCTGCTATCCATCAAGTCAATCAACATTTCTTAAGCACCCAAGAAGGGTCCAGAACCCACAGGAAGGGGCTGAAGTCACAGGAAGCCTGGGGGTGTGCCATCTTCCAGTCTCTCTCTGAGGAGCACAGAGAGAGGACAGAATTTCTCCACAGAGTGAACAGGGGACAAGGGACTGGAGGCATTGGGGTCAGTGTCTGTACGGAAGAGAACTTCCCCGATCCCATTTCAAATCTTCTCCCATCTCCTCCCTTTGGGTAGCAACCATCATTAACACCGACTGTGTGAGGCCTTAGCCAGGTGGTGCTAAGGGCTTTTTGACTGGGGTGTTGGTTGGTTTGGGGGCAGCCACACCTGGCTGTGCTCAGGGCTTACTCCTGACTCTGTGCTCAGAGACCACTCCCGGCAGGGAACAGGGGACCATGTGCAGTGCCTGGAGAAGCACCTTAGCTCTGTTTTATTTCTTGGTCCCTATGTGAAGGATCCAGCATCTCTTATTTAATTCTCACAGTCCTGCAGGTATAAATACTTGTCATCACCCCCACTCAGTGGAAATAAGAAAGGGCTCCAGAAAAGTCAAGACATAAAATAAAGAAGGTCCAATTTAAAAATGGCAGACAGAAATTATTCCCCCCACCCCCACTCTGCTACACTTTTCCACAGCTCTGCAGGAAGACACTCCCCCTGAGAACCCTGCTACCCTTGCAGCCCTCTCACTTGGTACAGCATCCCCCTAAGTGGGGCAGTAGCTTTCTCGGCCTTGAAGCCTTTCTGGCATAATTGTACCTTGTTTTGAGCCTCATATGGTCCTTATCTTCTGTTCTTATCAGGACAGGGCACCTGTTGTTCATGTTCCCAGGATCCAGTTATGATCCTTAGACTATTCCTGTAACTTGTCCCCATGTGTCTCTGCTAGTTTTAGACATCAAGATCCATGCAATGAGCCTCCAAACACATCCCTGCACCACCCTGATCCCATAAACTGCAGTGCCATTTACTGTTCATGGGGCACCTCCTGAATCCTGGAATGATGCCAGAATTGTAGCAGGTGATCTCAGCACTCCTGACTTATATCGAAAGGGATTGAGTCTCTGAATTGGATTAGTGAATTTGTGCTGATGCCTGGTTTGGGAAGAGCCAAAGAGGGTTAAACTGAAGTCTCAAAAATCCATTGGAATTCTCTCTAAAGTGGCCACACACATCACCCCTAAGTGTTATTTACAAGTGGTTTTCTGGTGATGGGACAGATCTGACCCTTTTGTCAGATTTGTCCCACTGATTTAGTTAAAGCCATTATGTTTTGACTTATTCTAATTTTGGCTATTTAGTCTATTCCCAGCTTCGAATTAAATAAGCCCAACCTATGCTCCATATTTTCCTTGAAGGTTGTTTTTAAGGAGAACATGTAATTTCACAACTGAACACAAGATGTCATTCTCACCCAGTACTACACAGGAAAAGTATAACCCATCACAAGGAAAAGTATAACTAGCAAAACACATTTACTTGCTATTGTGCCATATAATCCATAAAAACTGGATCACAACACTAAGACACAGATTTCTGCTAAAACATATATGTTCTTTAGTCTACTAATGGCAGCTCAAGTATCTTTAAGGGGAAGAAAAGACTTTATCCCCAAATGAAAAATAACAAGAACACCAGGCACTGTACTTTATACATATATAATATATATATGTGTATATATACATATATATTGCATAGATCTGAAGCCTTATATTGAAGTGTGAAGTATCTGGTTAGGCTTTTAGAAGTGGACTTGAAACCCAAAGGATACAAAAGTTAGTTGCCCAGGAAGAGCTTATCATAGCTTCATAAGGAAGGTAAACAACTTTAAGACTTTTAGGGAAAACTTTGAGAAATTTTTGGAAGACAATTCTAAGAAAACAAGGCTATTATTTTGAAACCCAGTGTCTGACTCTAAGATCTTTTCATAAACATGATATTGCTTTGAAATGACATGTTTGCCATCCCTGAGCTCTCTTTTTTTAGTTGATGTGAATGAGTTTGGATGTAAGTGGAAAGAAAAAAAGAAAGAAAACATTTTCTCCTGGCATCCTCCAAAGACTGACAAGGAAAACCAGGTCAAGAATATCTTTAAAAGGTAATTAGCAGCACTTCCCCGCTGAGAATGGGAAAAGAAAACACCAGAAAAATAAGTAGGAAAACTAGCAATTTTAGACCCACCTGGAGATGAGCTGAAAAACTCTACGAAACTTAGAGGATTTTATAAAATAGGATAGAAAATTTGGAGGATATTGCCTATTTACTAAGTGGTAGAAGATGAAATTTTGAAAGCTGACATGCTTACAAGGAACAGTTTTCCCCACCCCCCACCTCCTATCAAATTTCATTGTTCTAAGAGCAATAACTACTAGAACTTTCGCTGGTTTTTCTCTCCTATTTCCCTTTTTTGGTTTTTGGTTTACATCTGGTGGTGCTCAGGGGTTATTCCTGACTCTGTGCTCAGGAGAGACCCCTAGTGGTGCTCAGGGGACCATACGCGATGCTGGAGATTTCCCCCTGGGGGTCAGTGGGATGCAAGGGAAGCACTTTAGCCCTGTGCTATCTCTCCAGTCCCTTTATGGTGTGTTTTAAATAAATAATCAATCATTTAATTCCCTGTCTCCCCCTTCCCTTCACTATCTAACTTGCTATGGTCTGAAGTACTTTCCACAAATGCAATTTCTGCCTTTCTGCTCCTAAAAGTCACAGAAGAATCCTTTTTCAATCCAGCAAAAGTTCTCTGCAAATTCATTATTTTTCCAAGCGATAAACAAAGAAAGGTTTCCCCATTTCGAGCCCACGAATATATTAATTTTAAGCAAACATCTGACTTGCCTTTCATATCTTAAAATACTGATCCATTTATTTTCTCTCTCAAAATACATGTTCTGACATATAGACTAATGGAATAAAATTGAAAGATTCCAAGAAACACACACACATACTGTAATAAAGAACGAATTTCCAAACAAAAGGAAAAGATTTCCTTAATAATACTAAAAACATCACTGGATAACCATCTGAAAAAACATAAAATGGAATCTCTACCTCACATAATATACTCAGGTAAGTTCCTATAGACAAACAGAAAAGTCTGCATGACAGAATGATCAGCTACTGAAAGAAGATGTTAATATTTTATAACATCATGTGTAGATTCTATGAACCGAAATTCAGAATCATAAAGGGGAAAATTTTTAACTACCATTAAAACCCCTTAAACCTACTGCATGGCAATAAAATAAAATCAAACCATCAAAACCCTATGAGCAAAGTCTATCTTAAAAAAAAAAATACCAGCCCTGTAATTTACATCATTTAAAAAAATCACTACCATGTTGGGAAACTTTTGCAGAGCAAAAGGTCAACTATCTGGTAGAGAAATGGGCTGGGCCAGGGAAAAACAGTTCACCTGAAAGGAATGTAAATGGCTCCTGGTAGGAGCCAGCAGGATGGGCTGGGCTGGGCTAGAAGAGGCAGGTGAGGTGCCCAAGGCACAAAACCTAAAGGACATTAGGATTTGGCTAAGTGTCTCCTTCAATTCTGCACCAAAATGTCCAGCTCAGCCCAGTCTAGACCCTGTCCAAAATGTTTCTTAAATTCAGAAAAAGACAGGCATCTTCACCCAATGTGAGATAAATGCGAATAAAAACCACGCACTGTTGCACTGTTCACTTAACAGTTTGGCAAAAGCATCTCCGAGCTGGACAATGTACCCCCTCAGACATGGATGACGAAAAGGTCAGTTGTTTTGGCCACTTTGGGGAGCAATGCCCTCAGCAGGCAGTAAAGTCACAAGCACATATGAACTCTTGACTCACTTCTAAGAACATATCCTGAGGACATTCACATGTCAAATGATCCATGTGAAAGCACAAGGACCTTCTCTTTGATAAAGGTAAAAGATGATCGCCAGAGGACACTGTGGCCAAATAAACTCTGGGGAATGCTTCCAGAGAGTACTGTGCAACTATAAAATGAGTGAGGACATTCTTTAGACACTAGTGTGGAAAATTCTCCAAGCTATGTGGAGCAAAGCAGAGTCCAGAGCAGGGGGTGTGATATGCTACATCTGTGTCAAAAAGAAGGGGGAAATTATGTAATATGAACAGGCTCATAGAGGCATAAAAATACCTGTCTTAGAACAGAAGCTATTAAAGAGGGCTAATTTCCTGTCAGGGCACAGGGATCTGAGGGAACTGGGTGGACAGGAGACAAGGAATCATATTTTTGGAGACTGAGTCGTAGAAATATTCTCTATTAAAATATGATATAAAACTGAAGTGTTTTCATCTGACATTTTCATGTTCAGATTCCCATTTCTATCAAGACATTTTTTTGAAAGCTCTTTTTTTTTGCTTTTTGGGTTACACCTGGCGATGCACAGGGGTTACTCCTGGCTCTGCACTCAGGAATTACTGCTGGCGGTGCTCAGGGGACCATATGGGATGCTGGGAATCGAACCAGGTCGGCCGCGTGCAAGGCAAATACCCTACCCGCTATCGCTCCAGCCCCAAAGCTCTTTTTTTTTTCCTTCAATCATATAGCACCATATTCGCTTTTCAGCATGACCTCCTATTTCCAGAACTTTTGTCTCCAAAGTAGTGTCATAATCATAAGTTTGCCCTTCAAACCTTCCATGGGACCTCAACATATACCTGAACCACCATCAGGCCCATGTTTTATTTTATGGAACAGGGAGGGAGGCTGGGCCACACCCTGCTGTGTTCACGGCTTACTCCTGGCTCTGTGCTCAGGGATCATTTCTGGCAGGGGTTAGGGAATCATAAGTGGTGTCTAGGATTGAAACCACTGGGCCACATGCAAGGCCAGTATCCTACCCACTGTATTATCTTCCTGACCCCAGTAGCCCATGTTTTAGTTTTTTTGTTTTTGTTTTTTATTTTTTTTTTGGTTTTGGTTGGGGGCCTTACCCAGTAATGCTCAGGGATTACTCCTGGCTCTGCACTCAGGAATCACTCCTGGTGATGCTTGGGAGACCATACAGGATATTAGGGATCAAACCTGGGTCTACCATGTTCAAGGCAAACACCCTATCATCACTCTGGCCCCAGTATCCCATGTTTTAGAAGAAACCAATCCGATATCATCTGTTTCGCCAGACAGGAGCATGAGTCAATTTAGCAGGAGTGTGAACAGGAAAGCAAGGTCAAAGGTAATGGGTCCCCAGGGCTTGTTGATCTGCACCTGAGTTTCCTGAAATTTCCTTATACTGCAGCTTTCTATATCCCTAAAATGTGCTTTGGGCTGTATCACTGAGCACTGCCTATCTCTGCAGCCTGGGCCAGCCAGCTCAAACCCAGGAGAGCCTTCTGTCTATGCTCTGTTCAGGTGCAGGGGGAAGCCTGAGCGGTGGAGAGAACCATTTGACCCAAAGCACCATTTCTTCAGAAAGCCAGTGAGCGGAGACCCATGTTTCTCTTCTGACACTGGCACAGGAAGAATCACACAGGCAGTGGGGAAGAAGCACAGAGTAAGGCACATTTCTGTCAGTGTTACTGTGGGGTTTTGTTTGAGGTATAGAGGCAGGCTCAAGATGATTATTTTTAGGAAAGTTTACATAGCTAGATTCCCAACTTGTTTTTCCATTCATTCATCCATATATCCTGCTCAGCTATTTATCTACTTTCCCACACACCTTCCTGTGTAGTTGTGTTTGTTGCTGTTGGTGTTATGTCTTCAGGGTCACATACTGTGGCACTAGATACTCCAATGGCAGTGCTGCCTGAATGGCATACAGCACGGCGGGGAGCGGGGGTTGCCAGGGATGGGACTCATGGGCATTCGACCATGGGAGCCAGCCCCGTGCCCCATCCATACCTTTCAAACAAGTATCAAATAATCTTGGCATATTCAGCACTGTGGATACAAATACAAACAACACTGGTACTCTCTCCTTTAGGAGCACAGACATGTGTCTGAAGACCAAGCACATAGGAGACGCATTTCAGTGGTGACAAATGGGAAGTGCTTTCAACCACAGATTGCAGTGAGGTGGGAACAGGAGATGGAGGTCACAAAGTGCCGTAGGAGCTTGGAACTGACACACTGCAAAAGTTCTCCACCCATTTTCCAGCCTAACTATGCCCAACAAGTAAAGGGGAGAAGGAGTCACCAGTTCAATTATTTTCCATGGATTCTTCAGGTTACATTAGGACGTGGAGTAGAGACCACATAATACTGGCTACAAAAAGGGAAAATGGAACAAAATGTAGGCAGCCAGCAGAGAAAGGAGCAGGGCTTGTGCAGGGCTGTATAGCTGAGGTTTCCAAGTGGTTGGAAATGGGGGGTGATGGAAACTCAGCAGCTGAAGACACACACACACACGTGCACACACATATACATGCACACAGATGTATACATTCATATACTCAGACACACATACTCACACAAGTGCACACACTCACTCGTATATACACTGATGCAGTTACACACTCAGATACACACACAGGAGCACACATGCACAGATAAAGATGCGCACAATGATGCACACAAAGATGCACGCTCACACATAGATGCACATACAGATGCACACAATCACACAGGTGCATATACTCACAGATGCACACACATGCATCTACTCACAAAGATATGCGAGCTCACATACAGATTCACACATTCACACAGATGTATAAACATGCATGCACACAGATGCATATACTCACACACAGGTACATATGCTTACATAAATATGCACACACATAGATAAATACACCTGTCACTGGTCAGCACTCACTGTTCACAGCTTCTCTTGGAAAAGTTGAAAACAGTTACCTGGTCCAAGTGTACCGAGCAAATAGGAAACTGTAGCTGATGTGTCCCAAGGGAACCAGCGGGTTCCCACTAGGGAAGAGGTGTGAGCCCTGTGGCATGCGGGCACTGGCAAGTCTCATGGTAAGAAGTGAGTGGCAGGAAGGGGATGACAGGAAAGGGAGAAACAGTGACAGAGGGGCCTCTCCCTTCTCAACAGAAAACACCATGGGGCACACACTTTCACACACTCCGAGGGACCAAGAAACTCTGAGTGACCAAGAATGAAAGCAGAATGAAGGAGGCGGGCATTTGGGGAGGGGCCAAGAATTCTCCCCAACTTTAAGCCTGGAATTCTTGGATCCCGTCGGGGGCATCTCACTCCTGTTTTAACCGTGCTCAACTGCCTCTCCCAGACAAAGAGGAGAGGGGCATGTTGGATTCAAAAGAAACTGCCTCTGTGGCCATCTAACGAACCTTTGCTTATTTTGCACAGCTTCAGTCCCTTACACCAGTATTTAGGCACCTCTTCAAATGGTGCTTCCCACAAGAGCAAATGTCTGTAGTCACTCCCTGCAGGGTCTGGGGGTGAACAAACAGATTGGCCCTCGGTGGCTTCTGGTGCTATGTAAAACCCGGTGGGCAGGCTGCAAGTAGAGAAGGATGCACATCTGAGGGCAGCTTAATCTCACCGATGCTGGGGCTAGGAGTGCCGCCTCCCAGCCTTGCCCGCTTGGCACTTATTGTATCTGAGATGTGTTACTTACAGAGGGTCTGCACCTTGTTCACAGGCAATAGGGAGCTGCAGAAGGAACTTAATCAGAGGAGGGGCATGTTGTGCTGTGTGTTTTGGAAAGAGGGTGCGAGGAAGGGAAATTTGCAGGGGAGCGAGCCTACAGCACACAGAGTGATTCTGCTCATCCAAAGAAGACTGCACAGGACCGAGTGTTGGAAGTGAGTAAAGGGATCTACCTTATAGCCTTTCAGTATCTATATTGCAATCCATAATGCCTGAAATGGGGAGGGAGGAAACAGAGAGAGAGAGAGACAAACAGGCAGACACACACACACACACACACACACACACACAGAGTGACAGAAGAAAAGTGCCTTCCATAGAGGCAGTAGTGGGGAATGGGAGGGAAACTGGGGACAATGATGGCGGGAAATGTACACTGGTGAAGGGATGAGTGTTGGACCGTGATGTGGCCTTGGAAGACTGGTCAGAGGCTCCTATTTGATGTTTAGCACCCAACATCTTAAACTATGGGCCACTACCCCAGGAGGGGGCATGACTAAATGTGAGGGTGGTAAAAAAGAAATCTTAAAACTTTATGTTTCCATAATGTGGCTGACCCGGGTTTGATCCCCGGCATCCTGTATGTTCCCATGTGCCTTCCAGGAGTGATTCCTGAGCACAGAGCCAATAGTAACCCTGGAGCAATGCTGGGTGTGGCAAAAAAAAACCAAGTTGTTTTAAAGTATTTTTCTTGGGGTTGTAGTATAGTATAGTATAGTATAGTATAGTATAGTATAGTATAGTATAGTGTAGTATAGTGTAGTATAGTATGGTATAGTATAGTGCAGTATAGTGTAGTGTAGTGTAGTATAGTGTAGTGTAGTATAGTGTAGTGTAGTATAGTACAGTATAGTGTAGTTTAGTGTAGTGTAGCATAGTATAGTGTACTCTAGTGTAGTGTAGTGTAGTGTAGTGCAGTATAGTATAGAGATAGAATAGTGGGGGACGTGCTTGCCTTACATAGGACTCACCCACATTTCATCTCACCAAGCACTTAGAAGTGATCGTTGAGCACAGAACTAGGAGTAAATCCTGAACTCCACCAGGTATGGCCTCCAAACAAACAAAAATTTCTTTATAATTTGTGAACACTAAATGTTTGAACTGTAATTCTACTTTATATATCTATATACCAAGGATCATGTAAAAATTTATATACAAAGGACCATGTAAAACTTCCTCAGGCAAAAATTTGTCAGTTGCGAGTGAGATGATTTGAGGAGGTGATTTGAGGAAGCTCTGGCCTAGATGGAAGGTCCTGCAGAGGACAGGCAGAATCTCTGTGGGCTGCAAGATAGTTTCTTGCTTTAGGAAAAGTTAGGGCATGAGCCCTTTCCCTCCCAAGTCTGAATACTTGCAGCCCTTAGATTGAAGCCAACATTTGGGGCCCATTCTGTTTTTGTCAAGAAAAAGAAGTACATTCAGCATGAAGAGAGAGAGGAGAAGAGGGAACCTCAATTTTCTAGCTCCCCACATCCCACCTCCTCCTCAGGATGTCTGCATTCTGAACCCTTACAGTTATTGGCCCCTTGGGATGCCAAGGGCTACTCCTGGCTCTGTGCTCACTCCCAGCAGTGCTCAGGGGACCACGAGGTGCTGGAGATAGAATTGGGGTCATGGTATGCAAAGGCAAGCATTGTATCCCCTGCACTGTCTCTCCAAGCCAGGACATCTGCATTCTTCCTCCTCTTCTTCCAACTCTTGGATCCAAAACACAGAGGTGCTTTGAGAACAGGGCGGTTACAGGTCAGCTGGAGCACTGTGCTGGCTGGAGCAGAGTGCTGCTCTGATCAGAGCAGATCAAACTGCTTTGATCTTTGGTTTTGCATGGGAAAGGGCCCAGATCTCAGAGAGAGAGAGGGAGAGAGAGAGAGAGAGAGAGAGGGAGAGAGAGTGAGAGAGGGAGAGAGGGAGAGAGAGAGAGAGAGGGAGGGAGAGAGAGTGTGCATTGAGCTCCCATTTGTCTCTAATGCTTCTCGTCTTTCATTAAGTTCTACTGCAAGCCTGAGGTCTCCTTTCAGCTATGCAGTGGAGGTTCTCTGGAGCTGTTTCAGAGAAACACACACACGCACAATAGCAAGAATTGCTCTCCAGTGATTGTTTTCTCAGCCACAAGTCAGGGAGGCAGAGAGACCAATTGGAAAGCTGGGCTTCCAATCAAGTATTCAGAGAAGGACACTTGACTCTTTGAAAGCTGCAGAATAAACAGAAACCTCAGCCTGGGAAGCAAATGTACTTCTGGTTGTTTAAACTATGGTGCTGAGGAGAACGAGACGGTCAGCGGTTCTGACAGCTTCTACGACCAAACTGCAGGGAAAATGCGCAGAGCAGGAGTACGGAGCCCTATCAAAGCAGTCCCGGGACATCAAACTCCTATTAATGTCCTCACATCCTGACAATGTTTGGCCCAGTCTTTTAGCAACTGTCATCTTCAAACGATGTTGGCCTGCGCTTTGAATGGCGCCCCTCCTCCAGGAAGAATCCGGACCCACGCGCTTATGTTTGCTGTTCTTTTGTCTTGTCAGTGCACAGACATCTGACACCACACTAAGAGACCATGGAAAGAGGCCACCTTCCATTTCCCCCAAGGCCTCCCACCCCTGCCCACAGACAGTTCTTCATCTCTGTTCACCACAGAGAGTCCAACTGTGTGCGATCGATCTTCTGCTGTTCTGGGCAAGATGCATGAGTGCATGGACAGGCGGCAGAGATACATGGGGTTAGATGCTCCTTAGACAGAAAACTCAAGGCCCTTCCTGGGACCTTCCAATCTCACATCTGCAAACCACATCCCCTCACCAAAACTGATTGCCACTGCAGGGTAAAACCATCACCTCAAAAGAGAATGTGAACCTCACACGTCTAAAATCTATAAAATCCCAAAGCCAAATACTTCTACAGAGAAAATTCCGTACAACAGGACATACATGGACAGAAACAGTCATAGTACTGCATAGTGCCCACAAGCTTACTAAGGGCCAGAACACTTACAAGAGTCTTTGTAAGTGTTAGTGACCAATGAGTAGTCTCTTTATGGCACAGGAGGCCAGCGCTGTCCGCATTGGGAGGCCATACTGAGCGGTGCTGGGAGCTGGTATAACAAAGGTATGGGATAAGTCAGTTGAACGGACAGGATTTGAGATCAGGGAATCTGATGTCAGAGCATTTTTTTAAACTTTATTGAATCACCGTGAGATATTTACAAGCTTTCATGTTTAGGTTACAATCACACAATGATCAAATACCCATCCCTCCACCAGTGCACATTCCCCACCACCGATATCCTCGGTATATCCCCCCTTTCCCACCCTCCCCCTGCCTCCATGGCAGACAATATTCTCTCTCTACTTTTGGGCATTATGGCTTGCAACACAGACACTGAGAGGTCATCATATTGGTCCATTATCTACTCTCGGCATGCATCTCCTATCCCGACTGATCCCTCCAGCCATCATTTTCTTTCTTTCTTTTTTTTTTGCTTTTTTGGGTCACACCTGGCTATGCACAGGGGTTACTCCTGGCTCTGCGCTCAGGAATTATACCTGGCGGTGCTCAGGGGACCATATGGGATGCTGGGAATCGAACCCGGGTCGGCCGCGTGCAAGGCAAACGCCCTACCCGCTGTGCTATCGCTCCAGCCCCCAGCCATCATTTTCTTAGTGATCCCTTCTCTATTCCATCTGCCTTCTCCCCTCCGCTCATGAAGCAGGCTTCCAGCTATGGAGCAATCCTCCTGGCCCTTGTCCCTACTGTCCTTGGGTGTCAGCCACATGTGATGTTATTCTATACTCCACAAATGAGCGCAGTCCTTCTGTGGTCAGAGCATGTTTAACCATGATACAACCTCCTCCCAGTGGGCACCTGCTTTTAGGAAACAAAACTCGGTACCTGGAAAGGAAGCTAGATTGTCTAAAACCCAATATTTCAGGCCCAGTATTACCCGGGACAGACCGGCTGAGGTAGAGGTTCTTGCCTCTAAGAACCTGCTAGGGCACTGTCTGAGGATGGGCAGTGCAGCTCAGAGAGGGTGTCTGAGGCCCAGCTGGCCTTTAAAGTGGTGGGAAATTGGAGGCTGGATGCTCTCAGCTCCCAGTATGCTTTCCTCCACTTTATTCCCTTCCTAATACTTGGGGGTTTGTCTATTCCAAAGCCCCCCCCCCCCCTCTCTCTCTCTCTCTCTCACACACACACACACACACACACACACACACACACCAGATATCAAATCCCAGCCTTGTCTTTCTTAATTTTCATTTCAAATCTGAGACGATCCTTGCTGCTTTGACAAGTGATTTCATACTCTATGTGAAACCTCCTCATTAAAATCAAGCCGAGATGGGAAAGGTGGTACTTAGAAGTCATCATGAAATGATCCTAACCGTAAACACAGTGGCAATTTACGTTCCAAGTGTAACAGGAACTTTCAGATGTTATAGCCAAAGTGGTCTTCCTTTGATGAAAATCGGTCCTGCTGACTATTGTGGGTTAATTAAGACAGCATCTGGGATCCAACGAGTCATTTACCTACTAGAGACTTAGCTGCGCTAATGCATTTACAGATGAAAGGAGGGTGGACGTCCAGGCCCGAATTAATGAGGCGATGGAATTCATGCCATCACCTCTAAGATGCTTATTTTTAACCAAACGCTGTTGGCTGTCCAAGGTTAGCATCCCCCCAAACTCTCAAGCCCAGGATGTTTGCGGAGCGCAGGGTGGGAAGTTCCTGGAACAAACTTCACAAGCCCAGGGAGGCTACAAACACTTCCTGTTTAAAGTACAACTTCTGCTATAAAAGGCATGAAACAACTTTCATTTGGAAGCCTGCCCCAACTGGTGGGAGGCAAGATAAAATACATGGTGCCCTTCAAATGCCACTCTCATGGGTGGAGGTGATTTCTTGACTGATCCAGCAAGGCCCCGGCTCCCTGAGCTCTGGGTCAGAGGTAGGGAAGGAAGCCAGACTTGCTGCTGTGTCTGGTGAGAGCCTGCACAAGAGATAGAACCCACCTAATAGCTGGAATGGGTGCCAGTCTGAGAGACCCAAATACACAGCAGATCAAGCTACCCTGCGCTCAGGGCCCAGCACATCCACCAGTGCAGGAGACTTACCTTGCACTGCCCGGACACACAGATGGCCGTACCGTTCTGGTCACAGGGGGTGCCATCAATGACCTTCTCAGCTTGCCGGACATAGAAGCGGTAGCCCATGGCCTGGCAGTTCAGCTCACACTTCCGGTTGCCCTTTACTATGAACAAACAAGCAAAACTGATCAGCCTATATTGGTTCTTGAGATAAAATCCACAGAAACTAAAATGAACTGTTTTTGACCAGAGTGTGCAATTTAAAGGCTTTTACTATATTTACAATGTTGTACAACCACCACGGGTAATTCCAGAACATTCCTGTCATATCCCAAGAGAAACCCTTTATCTATTCCCTGTCACTTAAAAGGTATTATGCAATTACAGCATCTTTATTTAGTCACTGTCACTGTCATCCCATTGCTCATCGATTTGTTCGAGCGGGCACCAGTAAAGTCTCTCATTGAGAGACTTATTGTTACTGTTTTTGGCATATCCAATATGCACAGGTAGTTTTCCAGGCTCTGCCTCGTGGGCTCAATACTCTCGGTAGCTTGCCGGGCTCTCTGAGAGGGGCGGAGGAATCGAACTCGGGTCAGACGCGTGAAAGGCGAATGCCCAACTGCTGTGCTATGGCTCCAGCCCCATGCAATAATTCTTCCATTATGAAATATTAAAGTGGTTTCTCTATCACTTATTGTTGAAGTCCATGGTCCTAAACAAGAGGTAAAACATCATTCCAAAGCTGAACCCCATCTACCTTTCCAGATATCATCTCCTACTATTCTTCATTCTGCCTATGTTCTAGACACAACTCAGCACCTTTTCCAGCCAGTATTGCTCACCTTGTCCTTCAGCCTTTCTCTCACTTCACTATTACTTAGTTTGATTTTTAGTTCCTAGGTCACCTCCACTGGGAAAATCTCTTGGATCCTAACTGTGCCTGTTCCTCATTGAAGGAAGATCTGGCTTTTGATTAGAGGTTAACCAAACTATACTGGAACATTTTTTAGGGCTACAGGGAGTTCTGTACTTTATTCGTTTTTGTATCCCCAACACTGAGCACTGAATTGGGCACACAGAAAAGGCTCAAAAGTTCTTTGGAGCATGTTGAGGAATGGATGTGAGTCCTTTATGTTTGCCTTTCCCTTCCATCCTCCATCTAGCTCTTTTCTCCAGGATATTTCTCTATATTTCTTTTACTTCACACAGAGCTTGGCACACAATAGGTGATCAATAAATGCTAAATTACCATTCCAAATAACACCTTTGATAAACTGAGGTGCCTTTAAATTAAAAATAATAAAAATTCATATTTCATAGGTTAAAGAATGAAAGGCAGGGCTGGAGCAATAGCACAGTGGGTAGGGTGTTTGCCTTGCACGCGGCCAACCCAGGTTCGATTCCCAGCATTCCATATGGCCCCCTGAGCACCGCCAGGGGTGATTCCTGAGTAACCCCTGTGCATCGCCAGGTGTGACCCAAAAAGAAAAAAAAAAGGAATAAAAGGCAAGTAGACAGTGACTTAAAAATTAAAAAAAATTATTTTTAATTGAATCATAGTGAGATACACAGTTAAAAAGTTGTTCATGATTGGATTTTTATCCAAATATGTCCCTTCACCAGTGTTCATTTCCCACCACTAATGTCCTCAGCTTTCCTCCTGCCCCCACCCTACCTATACGGCAGGAACCTCTCTCTCTCTCTCTCTCTCTCTCTCTCTCTCTCTCTCTCTCTCTCTCCTCCCTCCTTCCCTCCCTCCCTGTCTCCCTCCCTTCCTTCCTCCCTCCCTCCATCCCTCCCTCCCGCCCCCTCTCTCTCGCTTACCTTTTGGGCATTATGATTTGCAGTACAGATACTGAAAAGTTATTATGTATATCCCTTTACCTACTTTCAATATTCAGTTTCTAACTGTGCTAAAAAGACACTAGTGACCTTTTGAAAAAAGCTCTCGGTAGCTTGCCAGGCTCTCTGACAGGGACGGAGAAATCAAACCCGGGTCGGCTGCGTGCAAGTCAAATGCCCTAATGCAAGGCAAACACCCCACTCCCATAAAATTACTGGACTTAGAAGAGGAGTTACACAAAATCATGGTGGCTTGGCTGGATCCACCTATGTATATTTTTTCTTTTGTGTAATGAAGTGAAGTTAGTCATTTCTTCATATCTTCAATATTAACCTTTTTAAAGGAGAGGAGAGACATGCTGGGTTTTATGTCATTGGAATCCTGCAACACAAGGTGATTCAGACTTTATGATACCCAGTTTCTCCCAGTTCTGGAGGTGGTCTGAATCATGGCTTTTACAGATTTCCTGCACTGCCTAATATGCATTACCCACATGGCTGCTTTAAAGAGTATCACCGGTGTGACCCAAAAAGCAAATAATAATAATTAAAAAAATCACATTTTCCTTCAGGTAAAACTTTTCATGGATAGTCACTTCATTCTTCTCCCGCCCTCTTACCCCAGAATAAAATTACAATTCTGGTGCCAGGAGTCTCTTCTTTATGCAGGTTTTGTCATGGTTTTATCAGGAAAGAGGGAAGTGTTTTATATTTATATGATTTCTGATATAAATGTATTATATATTTAGTCATATATTTATATCTGACTATTTTTAGCCCCTCAGAAGACCAAAATATATTTTTCACACACCTTTGGTCCTCATCCAGTCTCCTGACTGGCTCATAGTCCCTAAAGCCTTAGACTCCTACATGGGCTGCTAAAAGTGTCTTTTCTTATGTGAATGAGGAGACTCTGGGAAGCAAGGAAAGATGGGGCTGCTGACTTCAAAGGCCACCTTGGTAACTTGGTAAGGGTTGAGCTTCCAGTCCCTCCCCTAGACCACTAGGGAAGGGAGACAGGCTCTCAATGGCCAATTGCCAGTGAGTACATCAGCCTAGGGTAGGTAACAAAGCTCCAAAAAGCCAAAGAGGTGGGGCTTCAGGGAGCTTCCAGGTTGGAAGACAGGCAAAGATGTGGGGGTGATGGGGTGTCTGTTTGGAGAGGGCATGGAAACTCCTCAACCATTCCTCATATCTTACTCTACATCTTTTCCATCTGGCTGTTTCTCCCTGCAGTAAATGGGTGATCTAGTGAGTAAATAGGTTTTCCAAGTTCTATGAGTCCCTCTAGCAAATTAATTCACTAAATGAACTAAATCTTAGGAAGGGGTCAGAAGAGCTTCCAATTCTACCATCAGTTGTTCAGAAGTGCAGGCAATTACTTGAACTTGTGACTGGCTTTTGAAAAGGAGGGCGGTGATTTGTGGCCAGGCCCCTAACCTGTGGAATTGGATGCTCTTTCCGCACAGTGTCAGAATCCAGCACAATTTCTGGTTCTATGCTTCTGTGACTGGAGACCTGCTTTGATGGTGCTTATGGGACTGTGCAACGCCAGAGACTGAATCTGGGCCTCTGTGTGCAAAGCATGTGCACAGTCCACCGATCTCTCTTTCTGGCCAAGACTTTTTTAAGTAACAAAGGATTGAGAAAGTTTAAAAAAAAAGGGAGTTAAGACCAAAATCTTGAAGATGTGACAGCAAAGGAATTACAATATGATTTAACATGCCCAAAGACAGTTAATCTCATACAGGAATCAAAGCAACAAATTCACCCAGTATCAAAGCATCTCCAAAAGGTAACTTTGGAAACAGGTGAGATATAAAGTCTATATAAATGAAAAAAATTAACAAAAATGACGTGGAGGGGTATTTAAGAATAAGAATGTTACTTTACAGAATGGTTGTTCAAGTCTCTGAAAATGCACTTTTTTTGGTAAAAGCAGTAACATCATGGGTGAAAGAGAGTGGGAGAGACTACACTAATAATATTAATATCAGACAAAACAGGCTTTTAGACAAACGTTGCTACTTGAGAGAAATAGAGTATATTTTTATCATGATAAAAATGTCAATCCATTAGGGAAGACAACAATAGAATTCCAAATGCATAAAACAAACATGGACAGAACTCTGAAGAAAAACAGACAATTCAACAGCAATAAGCTAAATTTTTGACATATCACTTTTAATAAAAGATACAATAGATAGAACTCAAAAAGGAAACAGATGATTTGAGCTATAAACTAACTGGATTTAACAGATGTCTACAGAATAACTCACCCAATACCAGTAGAATATACATAGTTCCCATTCTCAAGAGCAAGTCAAACTTTCTCCAGGTAGGGATAAATGTATGGTAATTAAAAAAGGCCTCAATCAGTAAAGGACTAGAATTAACAAAATAGCCTCAATGGATCATAAAATAAAACTAAGAATTAATTAAAAATGTAGAAATTTAAAAATATGTAGAAATTAAATAGCATACTTATAGGTAATCAAGAAAAAATCACAAAGAAATTAGAAAATACTTTTTGAGATTAATACTAACAAAAGCATAATATGTCAAAATGTATGGGATGAAATGATAGCAGTGCTTAGAGAAAAGTTTATAACTGTAAATATCTATATTAGACAAACAACTATTGTAACTCTCTAATCTCCATACTCAAGAGGTAAAAGAGAATAGCAAATTAAGATTAAGACCGCAAGAAGTAGAAAACTAAGAAATAAACTAGAGAAGGCAGAGATAATAGAAAAAATAAACGAGAGCAAAAGTTGACTATCTTTAAAAGATCAGCAAAATTGACAAACTTGTGGAAAGACAGATCAAGGCTTTAAAAGAGAATACACAAAATAGTAAAATCAGGATGAAAAAAGATATTTATATTGATTTCACTGCTGATTCAACAGAATCACTGATTTCACTATTGATTCAACATAAAAAGAACCAAAACTGAAAAGGAAGAAATTATCTGTATTCACAGAGGACATAAGCTGGAGCGATAGCACAGCAGGTAGGGTGTTTGCCTTGCATGCAGCCGACCAGGGTTCGATTCCTCAGCCCCTCTTGGAGAGCCCAGAAAGCTACCGAGAGTATCTGGCCTGCACGGCAGAGCCTGGCAAGCTACCCATGGCGTATTCGATATGCCAAAAACAGTAACAAGTCGCACATGGAAATGTTAGCACCAGCCCACTTGAGCAAATCGATGAGCAACGGGATGGCAGTGCCAGTGACACAGAGGACATAATTTTATAAATAGAAAGAAAATAAAACCCGTGTGGTGCAGGAAATAAAAGCCAGTATCGCTAACATGTGAGGCATAAGAGATAGCACCAAACCACATCCTTAGCCCTCTCCCAAATTTTGAAAATGCATAAAAAACTATCAAAAAATTAATCAAGACTATAGAACTTAAAAGGTTATGGGGGGAAAGATCAGTATATAGAAATATAATTGCATAGCACAGCAGTAGGGCGTTTGCCTTGCATGCGGCCGACCCGGGTTCGATTCCTCCGTCCTTCCTGGAGAGTCCGACAAGCTACTGAGAGTATCTTGCCTGAACAACAGAGCCTGGCAAGCTCCCTGTGGCGTATTCGATACGCCAAAAACAGTAACAACAAGTCTCACAATGGAGACGTTACTGGTGCCGGCTCGAGCAAATCAATGAGCAACAGGATGACAGAAACAGAGACAGAATATGAAAGTAAAATTAAGAAAACATTTGATTAAATTTATTTTATCTAGAATAAATTACCTAGAAACAAATTTAACAACAGGAGCCTAACTTATACAATGAAAGCTATAGATCATTGCTACAAGAAATTAAAATGGATCTAAATAAAAGAAAAGACAACCCATATTCATGGCCTGGAAGGCTTATTATGAAGATGGAACTAGACTGCCCAACCTGATGCAGTCAAAACTCCTTCTGAATTAAAAAAAAAAGACAATTATCCAATAATTTATGTGGAAACGCAACAGCCCAGTAATAAACAAAAAAAATTTGAAAAAGAAAAGCTGATGGATTCATACTTTCTCTTTTAAAACTTACTCCAAACCTACTGTAATAAAAACTGTGATGTTATCAGTCTAGACATACATCAAGGGAATGCAAATGAAAATTTAGAAATAAATTCACATTTATGCCCAACTGCTTCTTAACCTTGACAAGAGTGCCAACACAAGTCAAAGAAAAAGTTTTGCAGTAAATGGCATAGGATAACTGTATATCTTCATGCAAAAAAAAATAGTGCCAGCCATCTCAATATGTGAAAACTCAGAGTGAGTCATCAGTTTAATAAAGAGCTAAGTCTGGAAATCTTCTTGAAGAAAACAATGGCATAAACCATTGTGATCTTGCATTTGTCTCTTTGATGAGATACCAAAAGCACAAGTGACAAAATTAAAATATGGATAAGTGGGGGTTTCTTTTTCTTTTTTATTTTTCTTTTTGGGTCACATTTGGCAATGCTCAGGGGTTACTCCTGGTTTTGCACTCAAGAATTACTCCTGGCGGTGCTTGGGGGACCATATGGGATGCTGGGAATTGAACCCGGGTCAGCCGCGTGCAAGGCAAACGCCCTACCCGCTGTGCTATCACTCCAGCCCCAATAACTGGGGGTTTCTAAACTGGACTCTGTTGGACAATGGAATGTCAAAGTGACACCCATGTTTTGCCAATCAAGTATCAGATAAGAAATCTATTTTTAGAATCTATAAAGTACTTTTATAAAGCAACAGTATAATTTTTAAAATGACTAGAGGAGTTAAATGAACATTTCTCCAAGCAAGATACTCAAAGTCACTAAGTAAAGATGTAAAGATGCCCAATATCACACTTTATTAGGAAAATCCAAATCAAAACAGTGAGGGACAGGGGAGATGGCTCAAGGGGCTGGGGCACATGTGGCTCCATCCTGATATTCTGGTTCCCTGCACCACTGGGTGTGGGTTCCCCCCAAAATAAAATGCAATAATAAGTTCTCACTTCACATTGTTCAGGATGACCAAAATAAAAACAAACAAACAAATAAACCAAAACCACAACAGGATGTGTTTGACAAAGATTTAAAGAAATCATAAATCTCAAGCAACACTGAAAAAATACTATGAAAAGCTTTCCTTGGGCTGCATTTCACTGTCCTTTAGATTGTCAGAGTCACCATAGGATCCTGTACTTGTACTTCAGGACTGAGAAAGGAAAGCATCACTCTCACTAAAACTTGCACACGAATATTAGTAGCAGCATTATTCACCAAAGTGGAAAAGTGCCAAGGAGATAGTACTGGGGCTGGGGGACATGCCTAACACATGCCCCAGTTTGACCCCCAGTAATGTGTGGCTCTCCAAGCAGTCAAATGCTCCCCAGAGGGCCCTGCACACCACCAAGTGTGGCCCTGGTGGTCCCTAGTTGTCCCTAGCACTGTAAAACCTTAGCAGCTCTATATTCTTGAGCCATCCAGTTGACTGAAAATCAACAGGAGTGGCCCTTGGGCTACCTGAGCACTTCTTGGGAGACCCTTAAGAGAAATAAAGCTCAAAGGTGGAGACAAGTTAAAATTCCTTCAACCGATGAATGGACAACACTCGGTCTGTCATGTACTCAACAACAGAAAGGAATGAAGTCCTGGAATAAGCTGTAACAGATTGAAACTCAGTTCATGATTAAATTTCTATGAAAGGTCCCAAATGCAGAAGTTGACAGGGGCAGAAAGCAGATCAGAGGTTTCCAGAGGCTGGGGAGAGCAGAGATGGAAAGCAATTCCTAGAGGATACTTCTTTGCTGCTGGTGGAGGCACAATTTTCGACTCTCAGGGCTCATTACCCTGGCATTACTCAAATAGCTGGCTTCACAGCATGTGAAATTTTGATCTCAATACCACTGCCACTTGATTATCAATTTTAAAAAGAGCAATTACCTTGTTGAATCACCTGGAAACTATCACACAAGTCACTAAAACCGACAACATGATCATGCCAGGGGCATATGGGATGGGATGTGCCCACATGGGCCAAGGGGCATAAAGAAGATGATGACAAAAGGGAGCTGTAGCCTCACCTTTAACAAGAAACAGACCCAAAAAAATGCTCCAGAAAAACCCATGTAAGCATGACTTAGAGATAAGAAGACAAAGATTTATGCAATGGCCAAATGTCTGGGGAGTAAAACATAACGAGGGAGGGGGGCAAAGTTTCCTGATTAAAAGAGGTGCAGGAAAACCTGAATTTAATAAGACAAATAAAACTTTTTTAAAAAAAAAGGCAAAAAAAACCCCCAGCAATTCCACCTCAGAAATAGAATTCTGTTGCAACTATTACCAAAGGTAGGTCCTGCTCATTCCTATTCAAAACCAACTGTAGAACTGTAGAATCAAAGAATGCCTGTCTTTGATTGATTAATTGTGGGGAGGGGGTGTCACACTATAACATTACTGAGGTGCTACTCCCAACTTGGTGCTCAGGGATGTAAACCCAAAGTTCCTGAACACAAATTATGCATTCTAGTCTTTGAGCATCTCTTCTGCCCAGGCCCTCCTTGCTTCCTTTTCAGAAAAATCTGCTTAGGAGGGAGAGCCTAACCTGCCTTTCTGGGGAACAAGACTGACACTCAGTTGTAAGACTTAGATGCTGGTGAGCTCTGCACCAAAAATCAATGGGAATGCGGGTCTCACAGAGGGATGGAAGGAGCCAAAAGTGGCAGGAAAGGAAGTTCAAGCTATTGTCACAATGGCCCATTAGTGGCCCTCACTTATGAGAAAGTCTCAGGTAAAAGAGGGAAGATTCTGTGAATAGAAAACAAACCAGGTTATTCTTGGAGAGTGGATAACATCTGTGCTTCATTTTAGAGCCATTCACTTGCTAGTTCCCTCCAAGTTTAGCACTGAAGCCAGCATTTCCCAGGCTCAAGTTCCATTTGGTGGGGGGGTAGATTATATGATACCCTTGTTCAACAAAAGCAGCCTCATAAATGCAGCTCATAAAACTCGGCCGAAGCAGAGGGCTTACCCAATAGATTCCGATGAGTGAAGTGTAAACGAATCAGACACATGTGGATGCAATGGCTTAAGCGTCTGTGCTTCCATCAAACTCAGGGGCATGTGAGAAATTGCAGGCAGGAAAGACGCTGGGTCTACAACCCCGAGTCCCAGGATGGCCCGGCCATGGCCTGGGCAGAGCAGCACCCAGTCTGACCCCCGCCATCTGCACTAGCTACACAGCACTCCTGTTTATGACGACGAGGGTCTGGGCCTCAGCTCCAGAGTCTGGACCAGACTGGGAGTGATATTGAAACTGCTTTTCCCCAGATGGCCCTTTTTTCCAGAAGAAAGTTCTGGAAAATAAGATGAGAAGCGTGCTTCGAAGGGTCAGACTTTTTCTCTGGAAACTGAGCCCTGCTCAAAAAAAAGTCAGAAAAGAAGATGAAAAGACTTTTCCTGTCCAGAGAAGAAAATTGTTGGGGCATATTCCACTATTAAAACAGACATGCAAAAACATACATTTTATTAAGTATCTAAGATCACACGCCTTCTATCCTACCCTTGGAACTATGTCATTAAAATTTCAGAAGGTTGCTTGCAGTGACGCACTCTTATTTAACTGAGAGCCTGGAAATATGATTTAGAAACAGTGAACAAAATGTCTATTTGAGGGGTAGCGGGAGGAAAGGCTTCCCAAGTAGGGCTTAGGGAGGCCAGGCCACTCCCAGAGTTTTGTACTCTGGAGGGTGCTTGGGGTCCTTAGAGTTCAATCTGACAATGCTTGGGTGCCAGGAGGGGGGATGTGGGGGTGGGAGACAATGTGGGGAATCAAACCAAAGTTGGGCACGAATCTATGCACAGACTTAGTCTATAATGCTTGTGGGTTCCAAAGGTCAGTTGACTTGGAGTCACCTGGCAGACATTCCTAAACACACCTGATAAACTCAGCCCCAGCAGCTCTGGATCCATGCAGGTGGGTAGAGAACCTGCATACTTTGGCGGATTCCAATGTGACTAGTGCAGCAAGAACTGAGAACTATTGCTCCAAAATGAAAAACTGTAGAACCAGGATGGAGTAAGGAGAGCAATTAAGGAAAAAACAGAGGGAGCTGCACCTATAGTCTAGCGCGGAGGGCGTTTGCCTTGCAGGATGGCTGGCCTGGGTTCGATTCCTGGCATTCCATATGGTCCCCCAAGCATCACCAGGGGGTAATTCCTGAGTGCAGAGCCCCAGAGCATTGCTGGGTGTGACCCCGAAAAACCAAAACTAAAATAAAATAATTAAAAGAAAAAAAGAAAAAGACCCCTCTCTCCCTCCCTGGAAATGCTCTAACAACACTGACATGAAAATGATATGCAGCTAATAATGAAAAAAAGATAAGGGTTTTATGCATGCAAGCTAGTCATCAAAACTGTGCACGAAGGAAGTTCTCTCATGAGCTGTTAGGTCTGGTTCACTGGGATTCTGCTGCTAAACTGATCTCCACCTTTTATAAATTTTACTATGTCAACTGTTTACAGGAACAGTTTATAAAAGTCTTCAATTTATAAAAGTCTGAATTAGGTCACGTTGCTTACTCCCCTTTGCATAGAAGTGTACATTTTCAAGCACTGGAAGAAATCCCAAGGGGATTTTTTTACCGTGTTTATTTTTTTAAAAAAAATTTATTAGTGGATCAACGTGGGGTACAATTACAGATTTACAAACTTCTGTGCTTGCGTTTCAGTCATACAATGATCGAGTACTCATCCCTCCACCAGTGCCCATTCTCCACCACCAATGGTCCCAGTATCCCTCCCAGCACCCTCACTACCTCCCCCCACCCCCACCCCCATTGCTTTTGTGGCACGGCATTCCCTTTTGTTCTCTTTTTCCTTTTGGGTGTTGTAGTTTGTACTAGAGGCATTGAGTGGCCATTGTGTTCGATCTATAGTCTACATTCGGTTCACATCTCCCAACACAAACTGGTCCTCCAAATGCCCTTTACTTGGTGTTCCCTTCTCTATCTGAGCTGCCTTTTCCCCCAGCATTTGAGGCCGGCTTCCAAGCCATGGAGGAAACCTCCTGGTCCTTATCTCTACTATTCTTGGGTGTTAGTTTCCTATTCTGTTACTTTATATTCCACAGATGAGTGCAGTCTTTCTATGTCTGTCTCTCTCTTTCTGACTCATTTCACTTAACATGACACTTTCCATGTTGATCCATTTATATGCAAATTTCATGACTTCATCTTTTCTAACAGCTGCATAGTATTCCATTGCGTAGATGTATCATGGTTTCTTTAATCAGTCATCTGTTCTCGGGCACTCAGGTTTTTTTTCCAGATTTTGGCTATTGTAAACAGTGCAGCACTGAACATAAAAGTACAGATGTCATTTCTACTATACTCTTTTGCCTCTCCAGGATATATTCCCAAAAGTGGTATAGCTGGGTCAAATGGGAGATCAATTTCTAATTTTTTGAGAATCATCCATACTGTTTTCCAAAAGGGTTGAACCAGTAGGCATTCCCACCAGCAGTGATGGAGAGTTCCTTTCTCCCCACATCCATGCCAACATCGATTGTTTTTGTTCTTTTGGTTGTGGGCCAGTCTCTGTGGTATGAGATGGTATCTCATTGTTGTTTTGATCTGCATCTCCCTGATGATTAATGATGAAAAGCATTTTTTCATTTTTCATTTTTTCATTTGTTAAAGAGGCCTTCCTTTCTCCACTTCATGTTTATTGCTCACTTATCAAAGATTAGGTGATCATATATTTGAGGGTGTGTATAAGGATACTCAACCCTATTCCATTAGTCTGTGGCTCAGCCTTTGTTCCAGTACCATGCTGTTTTAATTATTACTGCTTTGTAGTAGAGTTTGAGGTTGGGAAATGTGATGCCTCTTATCTTCTTTTTTCCCAGAATCGCTTTAGCTATTTGTGGGGATTTGTTGTTCCATATGAATTTCAGAGTGTTTGATCCACTTCTTTGAAGAATGTCATGGGTATCTTTATAGGGATCACATTGAATCTGTACAATGCTTTGGGTAGTATTGACATTTTAACAATGTTAATTCTCCCAATCCATGAGCAGAGGATATCTTTCCATTTCCTTGTGCCCTCTTTTATTTTATGAAATACCGTTTTGTAGTTTTCTTTGTACAAGTCCTTTACCTCGTTGGCTAAGCTGATTCCAAGGTATTTGATTTTCTGAGGCATGATTGTGAACGAGATTGCTTTTTTCATGTCACTTTCTTCTCTCCCGTTATTTGCGTATAGGAAAGCCATGGACTTTTGGGTATTGATTTTATAGCTTGCAACTTCACTATGCAAGTCTCTAGTTTCTAGGAGTTTCTTGGTAGAGGCTTTAGGGTTCTCTAAATATAGTATCATATCATCTGCGAATAGTGAGGGCTTGATTTCTTCCTTTCCTACTTGAATGACCTTGACATATTTTTCTTGCCTACTCGGTATTGCAAGTACTTCCAGTACTATGTTAAACAGAAGTGGTGAGAGTTGGCATCCTTGTCTCATCCCTGATCTTAGTTTTCCCCCATTGAGGATGATGCTTGCCATAAGCTTGTGGTAGATGGCTTTGACTATGTTAAGGAAAGTTACTTCGTTCCCCATTTTGGCGAGAGTTTTCATCATAAACAGGTGCTAAATCTTGTCAAATGCTTTCCCTGCATCTATTGATATGATTATATGGTTCTTATCTTTTCTTTTGTTGATATGATGGATTATGTTGATTGATTTCTGGATGTTAAACTATCCTTGCATTCCCGGGATGAATCCCACTTGGTCGTGGTGTATGATCTTTTTGATGAGTTGTTGGATTCTGGACCCCAAGGGGATTTTTTCTTCGACCACAAATAGTGAAAATGACCTCCACGCTAGTTTTGTCACAGCTTCAGAGAGGCAGCAGTGAGTGGCCCTTCCACATCCTTCCCTGGAACATCTTTGTACCAGCTCTGAACACAACTCACAGTCCTGCTTTCACGGGACGCTGATGTTCTTTGTGGTCCTACGTGTTGCTTGGCATGAGGTTAAAGGACTTAGTTCAGGACATAGAGGATTAAAAAGTACACTTTCCACATAAAGTCATGATAACTGTTTCTTAGCTCTTGCTCCTTTCACCTTGCTGAATATTTCCTAGGAAGGTTCTTCTACTTTCGGATAGTGTCACAAGGTTGCATTGAGCACTCTCTCCCTAAGCCCATGAACTTAGCCTAGCCTCACCTATGGAAGAAGACCACATTGAGGTTCAGGCCAATGACTTGATCATGTGCAAGTTCTAGCACTTAGCTTTGCGCTCACAACTGGGCACTGCACCACCCTTGAAATGAACCCGAGTCACCATCTATCTCAACTTGTTCTATACAGAGCTTCCACCCCTATGTGGCCCAATGACTGGGTTGTAGCTGTGGCACCTAAACAAAGTTACCTCCCTAGCTCCCTCCTTCTGGATCTCCTGGTTACCCAAGAACATTCTGATTCTCCCAGCATAGCCAGCTAAAGGAGACCCCTATCCTGCCTCACTCTGATGGCCTCAGAAATTGACCTCACATTATCTTTAGGTTTCTCAGGCTGAGCTGTTCTTATCCAATCCTCTGGCCGAGTTCCAGCAGTTCACGATTCCCAGGCAAACAGATGCACCCTGGTGCTGGACATGGGTGCAGACTGCCAACTATACTCCTGGTTCCTGCTACGGTAAGGTGATAGGCTAAGAAACATGTTGGGGTTTCATCCTCAGCTTTTGATGGTGGCTTATGAAACCCTTCTAATTACTTGAATCATAGGAGTAAAGGGAATGTGTTTTGTTATGTAGAGTAAGTCCCTTTCAATAACTAAACCCTACACTTAGGCTAGTGGGTCTACTCTGGGGGTCCCTAGATAGCTTAGGCAGGATTGGGGCAAATCACCCAAAACCTGAAATTATGGTTGGAGGATTGAAATTTTTAGCCATCTCCCTGCCTTGCCCCTCTGGAGAGAGGAGCTAGTGATTTCATCAACTATACTATTGCAATGGAAATTCCATAAAACTCAAAATGAGGGGTTTAGAAAGTGCCCAGATTAGTGGACACAGTTGGGGGCTGAGGGGGTGTGGCACGTCCAGAGAGGTTTGAAAAGGCCTTGCCCTGGGTCTCACTCTCCCCTGATGATCCTGAATTTCATCCTACTAATGTACTATGGCAGTGCACACACTCTTCCTGGGCTTTATGAGTCATTCTGGCAAATTATCAAACCTGAGGAGCAAGTGATGGACACACACCTCTTCTCTGTTGTCAAGCTGGACAGGAGCGTGGGGAGCTAGGAGATCATTCTTTGTCCATGCTGCCTTGTGGGGCTGAGCCCTTAACCTTTGGGGACTGCATGGCCTCCACCAATTTGAGTCATAACTGAATCAACTGCCTTACTCTAAGCTGGAGAAATCTGGAAACTAGCATTAGAAGTCCTGAGAGTAGATGGGCTCTTTGTCTGTCAGGGTCCACGAGGTTGTGGCTTCTGGATAGGACAGGCTTACCGTCTGTTAGAGAGCTAGTTGCAATGCACCCACCCAGGCACAGCTGAGTTTTCGTTTCTATCTGGGTAGCCAACATTCCAGTAGCTTCTTTCCCTCCCAGCCACAAGGCTGTGCTTTCAGTCAGTCTGGGTTCTCCCCATCCTCCAGGTTCGTTATTTGGCCTGCCAGTCCCCAGCCCAGTCTCTCACCAGCCTGTGTCAGAGGAGCACCACCCTCTCTTAGCTGCTCCCCTGATCCCAGGCTCCTCCCCATTCATGCAGCTCAAGCTATATTATTCCCAGACCTTCTGCTTCAAGACACCCCATCTTGAGAGCCTTTCCTTTCCCCCTCTGCTCCTGAACAACCACCTTCCCCACTCTCATTCCTAAACCCACTCCCCCATCCCGTCCTCCTGATGCTATTTCTCATCACTCACGCTTTGCACATGCTGTTCCCTGGGCAGATAGACCCTCTGTTCTCTTCTCTAGCTAAACCAATGTGACATGCCTTCAAGATGTGCTCTGCCTACCAGTTCCTGGAAGCTTCCCCTGACCCTGTTGGTCGGCCCTGCTGACATGAGTATATCTACAAACACAGAATGCAAGTTCTGGGGAAGGACCCAAGGCTCATTTTCCACAGCAGAAAACTGAAGCTTGGGAAGTGAAAAGATTTGAGTCACACTGATTGTCAATGACCTCACTGTACTTAGAATGCATTGAGATTTTGGAAACAATTACTAATGGCATTAACATGGCTGGAGCACTTACAAAGTCCCAAGTGTTATGTGAGACACAATCTAGGTGACTGTATACATTATTACTACAGGGAAATAGATATTGTTTTAATTATCATCACATTTTACACATCAAGGCTCAGAGAGGTTACTTTCTAAGTCACATGTGGCGAGACAGAGGTGCAATCAGCTAGATTCAAATCCAGGCTTGGAGCTGAAGAGGCATTACAGCATGTTAGGTTTTTGCATTGCATGTAGTTGGACTGCATTTGATCCCTGGCACATTATAGGATCTACTGAGTCCCACTAGGAGTGATTCTTGAGTGAAAAATCAGGAGAAAGGCCTGAACACCATAGTATATGACCCTCAAGCCAAATATGTTTATACATATATGATATATGTAATACATATTATATGTACATATATATACCACGCTTGATCTTAGAGCAGACTTCTTATTCTGTTATCTTTCTAATTTTTTTATTGAATTACCATGAGATATATAATATACAGTTATAAGTTGTTCATAACTGAGTTTTAGTCATCGAATATTCCAACATCTATCCCTTTACCAGGGCACATTTCCTGCCATCAGTTGTGCCCAGTTTCCCTCCCACTCACACACCACACCCTCCTTCCCACCCCAGCAGCCTGCCTGACTCTGTGGCAGATACTTTTCCCTTTGCCCCCTCCTTCTCTCTCTCATGTCTCCTTTCTCTTTCACCTCTCTCTTTTCTTTTCCTTTAGTTGACAATGATCATCCTGGACAAAAACTGAATGCCGAAAGAAGGTAAAGTGATGTACATGATACACTTTCAGTAACCTTTAAAAAAATTGATTTGTAGTGGGAACCACACCTAGTGGTACATGGGGCCATGTGTTGGTAGAGACTTGAAGCCAGAGCTTAGAAAGCATGTTGCTGACCACTTGAGTCACATCCCTACCCCACCCCTACCCTCAACTTTTAATTTTTTTCATCTCTGTAAGTAGTTCACCTCTTTAAGGTCAAGGATAGTTGTCCCTATGGTGCCACATTATGGAGAGATGCTTATTCATTTGTCCCACAAACACTACCTCCTATTGTGTACCAGGATCCAGAAAGAAGCAAGTCAATCAGACTTTCTGCCCTTGGGGACTATTAGTATGAGATCATTATATGAATTCATTCACACAGCAAATATTTACTAAGCTTCTCCCTCATTCCATTCCAACATTTAGTAGAGCAAATTCTGAGAATGTAAAAGAGAGACCAGGTACTCAATCTCATGCCACGACAATGTCAGAGGAAGACAAGTATTAATTATCCACACAAATGTAAAATTATAGCTGTGAAGAAGAGTTCACTACGTGAAAGGGAGGAGAGGAGGGAAGAACACTCAAGGCAAAGGTAAGACAAAGGCCACACCTGCAATGCTACATGGCTTACCCAAGGGCTGAGAGACTGCAGGTGAGGGCAAGGGGAGAGGGATGACCTGTGGAGGTAGACCAGCAGTCCAGGTCACACACAACCACTGTTGCTGTAGAAAAAGTGAACACACATGTCTTGAGCTGTACTGAGTTCTGTGGTTCACATTCTCAACTCTTTTTCAGAGAGCAGAATAAGGAATATTCATAGTTTCCCATTTAGATAAAGTTCTTAGACATGCAGATTCATGGGACTTGGCTAAGCCAACTGAGTTCAAGTTACCCAACCTTTATTTTGATCTAAAACATTTTCTCTCACATCACAGTAAATTCAAAGCTGGAAAAAAGTAACCGAAGACAAATAGCATTATGGAAAAACACTATCCTGTTCAAAACTCTTCAAGCTGTGTGACATGTAGTGTTACATCTTAAAATGTTACATTTAATAAAACAGAGAAGTTTGAAAGGGGATTCTGTCAGCAGAAAGTCAGTCTGGCCAACTGTCAGGAAAGCAGCTTGACAGGTTTAAGGGATGTGAGAGGCTGAAACCAGTTTCTTATGACTTGGGAAATATCTGAGTAGACATAGACACATTAAAATACAGTATAGATACACATCCTCCAAAAAAAATGAGGTGCTGGTGTTTTTCTTGTCAAGTAATAAGGTTTTTGAGAGCTCTGAGAAGTCAGTCAGTAGGGAACCATGTCAAGCATGGTCCAGAAGCCAGAGAAGCTTGGAGGCAGAGGAAATGTAACATCTCTGCAGAGCCCAGAAGTGCTTGACTTCTTGTAACCTACCTAGTAAAACAAGCATGTGTCCCAGCATGCATCTGCATGCTGCGACATGTTCCTAGGCACATGTGAGCATGTGAATGCATGCACATGTACATACATGTTTATGTGTGCATTATGTGTGTGAGGGTGTGTCTTTGCCTGTATGCAATCATGTACCTGTGTGAACACACATGTATCTTTCGGTCTGTTGGCTGGACTCTAGAGCAATCAGCAGTGATAAGAAGGACCTAGAAACAGGCTGGTATATATGGTAAACAAGCTCACTGCAAGAGTGATGGTTTGAAGGATCGCTCAGGATGGGAGATGTGTGCTGAAAGTAGATAAAGGACAAAATATGATGACATCTCAGTATCTGTATTGCAAACCCTAATGCCCAAAAGTAGAGAGAGGGAGAGTAAGAAGGAAATTGTCTCCCATAGAGGCAGGGAGTGGGATTGGGTAGGGGTGGTGGGAGGGATACTGGGAACATAGGTGGTGGAAAATGTACACTGGTGGAGGGATGGGTGTTTGATCATTTTATGACTGAAACTCAGTCATGAAAGCTTTATAACTATCTCATGATGATTCAATAAAATTTTTTTTTAAATGTGTGGATAGGTTCAGTCAATTAACATGATGCCTGAGCAGCAAACAAAGGATTAACCAAGGTGTGCACTCTCTGTGTCTCTCCTGAGCATTTCAAAGCACATTTATTAAGACAATGGAAAATGACTTTACTAGGAAGAAATTTACAAGGCCCCAGGAACATAATTTTTTAGTTTGAAAAAATTCTCAAGATTCAGGGAAAGACTTCAAGGAACGTAGCTAACCTCCTGTCAGCATTGGACAGCAGGCACCCATGAGTTGAGCATGTGTTCTGACTCAGTTGGAATCACCAGTGCTTTGGGCATGCTTGGTCCTTGGGGTGATGAGATTCTGCTGGCTTTTCTAGACTTGATGTTCTTTGTTGACTTGAGGGCAGGTTCCTTAGCATCATGGAGGCTTTTGGGCTCTGTGCTCTCTTCTGGGTTTAATAAATCCAATGGAAGAATGACTTGCCTCATGCTACCTCTTTTCACAGTATTCAATAATCTACATTCAATCTCCTACACGTTTTTTATTGATGTTCTCAAGAACTGGTTTTTATTTTTGGACCATAAGTGATGGAGCTTAGGGACACGGTGCTCTGGGAACCACTTGGTGTCAGGAATTAAAGGCAAGCTTCCTGCATGCAAAGTACTCACAGGAGTCTTTTGAACTACCTTCCAGGCCGCACAATTAGGTCTAAAACTAACTTAAGCCATACACTTTTCTCCAACTGTTGCAGAAACATGCCACATGCACCTGTGTGCCCTCTCTCTCTACTCTATTTCTTTCATCCATATTTCCAGGACATCCTTGATGTTTAAAATTTTCACATGCAAGGACAGCAATTTAGAGCACTTTCCTTGCATTGCACACAGTTGAGCCTTATATGATCCTTGGAAACCCTTACGGTCTCCTAGGCCCTGCCAAGAGTGAGCCCTGAACACAGAGGCACGAGTAAGCCCTGAGCACTGCTGGGTATAGGTCCCCAAAATGTTTTCTTTTCAGATATATAATATGTATTACATGAGTCATACTTATTTTTAACAATGTTAGTTGATCTGGAATTCAAAGTTAACAGGGCATTTAAAAATTATTATTATTTGCTAACAATCTCATGCTGGATACAACTCAAGGGCATATTTTTTTTCTATGTAAGTTGGCTTCAGAGTCACAGTGCATCTTTTTAGTTTAAACTTACTTGATATCCTTTGTTCTATAATGACCTCAATCAGAGAGTCTTACCACAGAGGAAAATTCCTTCTAGAAATCAGATAATCCCACCTCTAAGTGCACAGACAAGAACAGGAGGCTCAGCAAAGCACCCGGCACAGCTCAGGGTCACGGATAGAGCCCTCCAAGGAGCCAGCCGTCTTTCAGCCCTCCCTGCTGTGCCAAGGCCAGCGTTAAGCACATTAAAAAACAGCTTAATCAATTACTCAATTGAATTAACAAGCTCATTTACATGCCTCTGTACAGAGGGGATGAATAGATACAAACCCAGACAGTCAGGAGCTTTCCAAACAAAATAAATAGCAAACCAGACAGAGAAGGAGCTATTCTGCACAGGCACAAACACAGAGACAGACACAAAGCACCCCAACAAGTGGCTGCTTCCCCCAGAGAGGCTCAGCCTTTCCAAGACCCCGGAGAGCCGAGGACCCAATCTCTGCTCCTGGGGCACGTGGTGAACTCATCCCTGCATCTAGGCCCCCTGGGTCAACACGGCCACCTTAGAGAGCTTTCAGTCTTACTCTTCTGATGGAAACTGTGACGCGGAACCATTCACCAATCAGCTTCATGTGCCCCTTTCAAGCCCCAGTTACTTGCTAAGAGACTCCCCACCCTGCCCTCGCTCCACCTCACCCCCACCCCAATCCCTGCCAGGCCCATTCAGCAGGCAGAACACGTTCTGTCCAAATATGCACAACCAACCAGGGGGAAAAAAGGCCGGGGCGGGTCCCACCACCACTATTTACCAAACCAAAGCAGCCCTCCCCATTCAACTCCACTGAATGCCCAGACTAATCCCCCTGAATAAGCCTGGCTTGCATTCCTCCATGCAACTTTTAAGAGATGTCAATCCGTCCCAATCACAATCAAGTGCAAGCATTTCACTTTCCCCAAAGACAAACAAGGATTTGGACAAATGAGAAACGGAGGTTCCCTTGTGGCGGCATGAAAAGGGAATTGAGCAACCCCGGCTCCCTCTCAAAGGCAGCCCCGGGAAGGAGGCTTGGTGCTGGCCACACAAAGCGTGGCATGAGCTCATCGTGCCAGAACCTAATTGAAACCTCAGGCTGAAACAGTGTTTTGTGATATTTGAGGGAAAGGATGGGTAAAGACAAAAAAGGGAGAAAAAATCATGCCAAGGCTGTACACAGAAGTCTGCAAAACAGCCCAGTTCTTGACTCTGAGGCAATTTGGATGGTGGCCACTGGATTCAGTGAGGTGTAGCCTTTCTCTCCATTCCTGGGGCCCGATGCTGTTCCCTACAACTTTCCATTGCCATCATGATGGCTCCATAGCCATCATTTTGGGGCTCCATTAGGACCTTCAAAATGCCACAATCTTCCAAGGAACACAGTGGAAAAGATATTGGTCAGATCTCTCACCCAACCACCTTCTAGCACAGGGTTTGCTTCTGCATGTCCTAGCCTAGGTCTGAATTATAATTCTGCCACATGATGAACTCAAGTCACCAGTCACTCTACATCTATAAGCTGGCTTGTCTGATCTGTTTGTTAGTATGGGTATAGCAATGTTTATCTTATAGCCATTTTGAGAATCCCATAAGAGAATTTAAAAGAATAAGCACTCAATCATTGCTAACCTCATCTCTTCCCTGGTGTGAGACACCCAGGGAAGAGGTGGAATGTCTGTACTTGGGAACTTTGTAAGAAACACAGACAAGGAAACTGCTACATGGAGATGTGGCAAGCCTGAGCAGGAATAAAGAAGGCAAGGCTCTAGACCCTGCAGCTTCAAGGCTTTGCGGGAAGTATTCCTTTGTCTGCAGGTAGTTAATTCATAGTAGGCTGCTCCCAAGACCCTTCAGATCTGCTTGTTCTTTACACCTTTGCTGCTCATGTTATAAGAGCATCATGGAGTGAAAATATGCCTGGAAGACGAAGAGGTGGCAGAAATGTTCCATAGCTTTTGGCTGCAGACCAGGACACCAGTTGCTTGGCAACCAAGCCCAGGAACACCATTTGGGACCTCATCATCCCATTTCTTTCTCTTTCTGGCTCTTGCAAATATCTGCAAGGTTCGGCTCAAGACTAGTTCTGCACAAAGATGCCTTTCCCCTTTCTTCATTCTGAGAGCCACCTAGGGCCCCGAGGTTCATGGTCGCCTGCAGTTTAACCCTTACCTACTGACACACACAGTTCTTAGAGAAGGCGTAAGGAGGAGTCCTTCCGCACAAGTACCTGTCAGCAAGGTCACTTGGCGCCATACTCCAGTGCTCTGCTTTGGTTTGGGTGAACCAGTGAGCCAATCATAATCATTAAAAAAAACAGAGGGAGGGAGTAGACGTCTCTTTCCATGTACCATATATTTGAGATGAAAGAATGCGATTTTTTGACTGAATTTTCCCCTGGAAAATTCCCACCTGCCTCCCCTTCTCACAGTGCTGTGTAGAATAGTCTCCAAGGAAAAATAACTTAATATAATAAATAGATTCTTGGGCCACAGTTCCAACAAACTGATGAGCATCAGTCCACGACAAGGGTGGTTGGTGTCAAGGTCAGAGAGCAGGAGGATAGGGTGAGACAGAGACCCAGGGAGACAGGGATGCTAATTTGGATTTAATATTGTAGAGTGGCATGAAAGTTCAAATATCTCAATAGCTCTATCCATATTTCTAGGTTCCTTCTAATTCCTTTCTGTTCCCTGAACAGTTAAAGTCATGGGAAGTTTAAGTCACCAGAAACAGTAAATCCAGGCCAGGGAGCTGGTTAAAGGACAGAGCATAAGCCTGACAGGCAGGGGATGAAGGTCTGAACCCACTATCCCCAAGCACCACCAAGTGTGGCCCCTAATAAAATGAAATGAAAAACAGAGTTCCATAAAAATCCAACTGGATAACATAAAGTTGCAGAGAAAGGTAATATATAAACTATATACATATATAAACTAATATATAAACTCCTTAAGCCTTGGGCTCTTCCTGTTTGTTTGTTGGGGTTGGGGGCACTTCCCAAGCAGTGCTCAGTGTGGCTGAAGGTCACTCCTAGCACTGCTTAGGCAACTGGGTTGGATGGTTCAATGGTAGGGCCCTGCAAAGCAGCACTGTGGTGCTGGGAATTAAACTTGGGTCTTGATCCTGAGCTCTGAGCTATCTCCCCAGAACCCTATTAGGATTTTTTTTGAGGGTCACACCCAGCAATGCTCAAGGGTGATTCCTGGCTCTGCACTTAGGAATTAGTTCTGGCAGTGCTCAGGGGACCATATGGGATGTTGGGGATTGAACAGGTCTAATGCAAGGCAATGTCCTACCTGCTGTACTATCGCTCCAGTCCCCCTGTTAGGATTTTTAATGTTTGATATAGGGCAATAACTGTTATCCTTTGTCTTCTTATCTTCTGGTTTATATTTGTCTACCTGAAAATGCAGAAATTGCTTAGAATAACTGTCTTATTCTTTTGCCCTGAAAAATGATGCTACGGGGCTGGAGAGACAGTACAGGAGTTAAGGCACTTGCCATGCATGTAGCCAAGCCAGGTGCAATCCCTGGCACTACATATGACCCCCTGCACCCCAACAGGAGTAACCTCAGAGCACAGCTCAGTGTGATTAAAAAAAAAGATGAAACCACGTCCTCTATTCAGTAGGATGGCCATTAACAAGGCTTAACAAACAGGAGGAAACTAAAGATTTTGGAATCCTAAGCACACTAAAGAATATGACATGGCGCTTCCTTAAAACAAACAAATAAATAAAATGACCACATGGTCCAGAAATCGCATGAGTGCACGTCCAAAAGAAGCAAAAGCAGGGTCTCAAGGAGAAACCCACAGAAGCATGCTCACTGCAGCTCGACTCACACAGACAAATGGTAGAAGCACATCCATGCTCTGAGGACAGATGAACAAACAAACAGAACTTGATCACTTATGATGGGGTCTGAAGAGATAGTACAGTGGGTAGAGCACTTGCCGTACACACAATTAACCCCAAGTTGATATCTAGCACCACATATGAGACCAAACTCTGCCAGGAGGGATCCATGAGCACAGAGCCAGGAATAAGCCCTGAACACGGCTAGGTGTGGTTCCCAAAAAGAAACGAAGAGAAGAAAGAAAAGAAAAAAAGAAAAAACTGACAATGGAATATTCTTCAGTATTCAAGAAGAAGGAAGAAAATTTGGACACATGCTTTCACATGAATGAACCTTGAGGACATTGCACTGTAGCACTGTAGCACTGTCATCCCATTGTTCATCGATTTGCTCGAGCAGGCATCAGTAATGTCTCCATTGTGAGACTTGTTGTTATTGTTTTTGGCATACCAAGTATGCCATGGGGAGCTTGCCAGGCTCTTCTGTGTGGGCGGGATACTCTTGGTAGCTTGCCAGGCTCTCCAAGAGGGACGAAGGAATTGAACCCGGGTTGGCCATGTGCAAGGCAAACGCCCTCCCCACTATGCTATTGCTCCAGCCATACTGTGTAAAATAAGCCAGTTATGAAAAGATTCTGTGTGATTCCACTTACAGGAGATACTTGGAGTAGTGGAATCTTAAGAGCTAGGAAGCAGGATAATATTCCCAAGGGCCTGGGGTTAGGGAAATAGGGAGCTACTGTTTAATGACTAGGGAGTTTCAGTTTTTCAAGAAAAAAGGAGCTTTGGAATTTGGGTGTACAGCTGTGTGGACATACTTCACAGAAACAGAGCACAAGTTCACATGGTGAAATCTACTTTCTATGTTTTACAAAAATCAAAAAACAAGCAAACAAACAAAAGGAGCCAAAATGCCAGAGTCATCACCAGCAGCCTAAGAAACTAAGCAGTGTCTCTGGCAGAAATCTAATCAGCTCTTGTGCATGATAACCTCATTCTGGACAAATTAAGGGCTGATTTATGTGAAATGAGGACAAGGATATTCTCGTTAAAGTCTCGCATTTTACTGGGAATGTGGGATATCCTGAACGCAGTTACGATTTGTCTTCTGCTTGTGTGTGCACACCACAAAGACTGCTCACCACTGATGGCTGCAGACCATATGCCTCGCCTCTCCCAGGAGTGAGGAAACAGCTCGGAGGGAACAGATCAAAGAAGATGCAGACATCCCCGGCTGGCAGACAGCGAGCGGTCCTCGGCCAAGGAGAGTAACCTCAGCGTGAACTTAGAAGAATGTGGAAATTGGGTTCTGGGCTGTTGAAGAAAATCCCTAAGATGTTTCTCCTAAGCTCTGCTGACCTGGATTGGGAGCTGCATGCCTGAAATTCTCTGACCAGATCATAATGTTTACTTGTAAGCCTTTGCCCTATAGACTTATAATTAACCCCCCAAAAGGGTCTCTGCACTGCTTCATTTAGTGAGAGCACAGAAAGCAAGCTTGGGGTGAATGTAGCATCTTTGGATGCTTTGGGAGAACCAAACAGGTACTGGGTGACATAACTCACACCACTCCAGCAGAGTTACACAGGCCACAAATTTCAGGAAAACGATTTTGAATAGGCATTGAGTTCTTCTGGTTAAACTCATTAGTTAAAGGACAACAGGGGAGAAAAACACATTATAAAATATTATCTTCTTTAGACCTAAGGCCCTGCCCACTGGAAGCTGACCTCTTTGGATCTCCTCATTTGTGGTGACCATGTCCTACTAGATTCGGGAAGAATCCCTGACCACAGTGTTCTCAGCAGATCTGAGTGTGTTTCCCTCACATCTGAGACCACCAAGACACATGCTCTGTCACACAGATGCCGCGTGGAGCTGGAGAGACAGGATGGCGGGCAGGGCTCTTGCCTTGCACGCAGCCAACCCAATTGTGACCTCCATATGACCCCTCGAGACCTGCCAGAGTGATCCCTGAATGTAAAGCCTGGATTAAGCCCTGCGCACCACTGGAGAGACCCAAAATCAAAATCAAGCAAGCAAACAAAAAGATGCCTTTTCCCCCAGCCGCTCAATTCTAAAAAACGTTAATGAGCTATGTGGAATAGTTAGCTTGCAGGACACAGTCTTTCAATTATTCCAGTATGTTAGAAGGGTACCCTGCACAAGTCCTCAGAAGCCTAAAACAAAAGGCCAGCAAGCTGTGAAAACAACTTGACCCACTGCCTATGGAGCGAGGGGATCTGATCTCTAAAAACCATGGAAAAGAAAGAAAAGACAATGACAACAACCAGACATCCCTGAGACCATGACCTAAGGTAGCCTGGTCTGTGAAGCCAATGCAGTGGCCAGCAGGTAGGAGCCGACCTGGGGCTGCCAACGGACTTTAAATATAATGTCATAGAAAACTGAGGTTTTTTTCCCCAAATTCTCCCAAAGTGAATGAGGAGGACAGATTGCTGGCAAAGGCTTTCATCATTTAAAAAATTCACCTGGTGAATTAGGGACATAGGCAGCTTCTCTATTTTCTCTTTAAGTAATATCATTCCTGAAGCCCAACAGATAGTACGGGGTTAGGCTGTCATCTTGCATGCAGCCCATCCTGATTCGATCCCCAGCGCTGCAAAGGGTCCCCTGATCCCTTCCAGGAGTGATCTTGGAGTGTGTAGACAAAAGCAGGCCCTAATCTGTGGCAGGTGTGATCCTCCAGACCAAACCAAACCAGTGTCATTCCCTTATAGATGGTGAGGCCTCGAGGCCCAGGGCTTCTCTCTGTCCTGGGAAACCGAGCACCCTGTGTGGCTGAGGGACAGAGTGGAGTCGGGTTGGGCCTACCTGGCCAACTTCTCTTTGCTGAGGGAACATCTCCATCTGCTGGAAGCCTGCATTAAAGGCAGATGGCACACTTTTGTATAAACCAGGGTCATTAGTGTTTTATTTTTAGCAGGAGGGGAAGGAGGGTTACACCCGGAGGTGCTCAAGGCTTACTCCTGGCTCTGCACTTGGGTAATTTTTGATGAGGTTTGGGCCACCCTATGGGGTGTCAGGGAATTGAACCCAGGGCAGGGCAGCCACATGTGAGGCAAGCGCCTTGTGTGCTGTTCTTTCTGCCCACCATATTTTGTCTCTACAGCACCAATAAAGGGACTTAGTCCCTTTTATCCCAAGACCCCAGGTGGTCTCTAGTCCTCTGTTTTTTGTCTGACTTTGGTTCTGTACAAGGTTCTCCTCTGTCTCCTCACCCTGATATTTGGACCTGTCGCCCATGGATCCTAGGTTAGTCTTGAAACCTATGTCTGAGTCTGGAGGCTGTCCCTTGAGATCAGGTCTCCTGCCCCTGTCCTGCCCCCATTCCACCATGGCATTAGCTCTGAAAAGCATGTGTGTCCTACCTGCTGGGCAGATTGTTACAGAAGTGCCTGCTTGGTCTTCTATTTTATTATTATTATTATTATTTTAAAATTTTATTGAATCACCATGAGATAGTTACAAGCTTTCATGTTTGGGTTACAATCTCACAACGATCAAACACCCATCCCTCCACCAGTGCACATTCCCCACTACCAATATCCCTGGTATACCCCTTCTTTCCCACCCTCCCCCTGCCTCCATGACAGACAATATTCCCCATACTCTCTCTCTCTACTTTTGGGCATCATGGCTTGAAACACAGACACTGAGAGGTCATCATGTTTGGTCCATTGTCAACTTTTGGCACTCATCTCCCATGCTGACTGATTCCTCCAGCCATCATTTTCTTAGTGATCCTTTCTCTATTCCATCTGCTTTCACCCTTCTGCTCATGAAGCAGGCTTCCAGATCTTTGATTTTAAAATCAAAGAAATGCACAGCTGTTTGGGCAGCATATTAGGCTATTTGTGTTCTTTTGTGGCTGAGATCGAGGTTCTTGCTTTTGTGGATATCAGCATAGAACCCACCTCAGCCCAGCACGCACACTGCAAACAGTCTCTGGGAAGTACAAGCGCACCTTGCTGGGCCAGCGACTCCTTCTGTCAGTCATTTCTGTTGTTTAGTCTTCAAGCTGACATTATTAATTTATTTATGGAGGGCTTGGGGGCCACTCCTGGCAGTTCTTAGGGATTATTCCTGGCTCTTCTCAGGAATCATTCTAACATGCTTTGGGGACCCTGTGAGGTGCTAGGAATCGAACCAGTGCAAGGCAAGCACCTAGCCCCTCCCTTTTCCTTTTTACAGTAAACCAAGGTACAGAAAACCAATGTACAATTCTATTGATAAATGATTGCTCTCCAGAACTAACCACTATTCAAGTGTATGTCCAGAGGTAGGCACAAACTCTTATGTCCATTCTAGACTGACTCTAAGAGAAAGATGAGACTTGGGGGCATAAAGCCTCCATCTGCTTCAACCACCTCTGAAAGACTCCAAACTTGGCCTGTGATGTTTGGCAATACAGGGGGACCAGAGCTGCCCATTGCTTGGGAAGGACAAGTTGAATATGAAAACAGCTAACTTTAAGAAGACAACAATCTGGTGGGAATGCTGACTGGTCCAGCCTTTTTGGAAAACAACATGGGCATACCTTAAAAAATTAAAAATTGAGCTTCCATATGACCTTGTAATACCACTTCTGGGAATATATCCAGGACCAAATGTGACAGCCTCTCAGTATCTGTATTACAAACCATAATGCCCAAAAGTAGAGAGAGAGAGTATGGTGTACATTGTCTGCCACAGAGGCAGGCAGAGGATGGGATGGGGGAGAGCGAATAATGAAGACATTGGTGGTGGGAAATGTGCAATAGTGGAGGGATGGGTGTTCAATCATTATATGACTGAAACTCAAATATGAAAGCTTTGTAACTGTATCTCATGGTGATTCAATTAAAAAAAGAAGACAACAATCTATCCCCAAGGGAATGTTGAACTACAGCAATAAATAAGCTGATTTTTCCCAACCACCCATGAACCATCAGTGAGAATGCATCCCCAAGAAAGAGAACATAGAGAATCTAAAGAAAATTCCTTCTCTCTCTTTCTCTCTGTGTGTGTCTCTGTGTGTGTCTCTCTCTTCCCCCTCTCTTTCTCCACCCTCACCCCACCCTACCTGCCTAATCCAGGAGAAGCCTTTAAAAGCTTTGATCTCAACAACTGGTTTAAAACAAGTTATCTTCTCTTGCCTAGAAGAAAGAATTAAGTTTATTAAGCAGTGACTCACAACAATAAAAGTTCCATTTAAAACAGTGCTTTATAATTATGGCTAATATTTAAGCTTGGCCCATTAAAAAGCAACCCCATAATGAAGTGGAACAATGGATTTGGCAGGACTGAGCTCAGGGTCCTGTACTCTAAACCTATGATTACCACACCGTATGGTTTTCCTATTTGTTTGTCCATGCATGGCCTTTGCCATGTCTGGCGTACATGCAAAATGGGCTACAGAGGTAGAGAGCAGACATGCCCACCGCAGACATTCCCTTGGTGAAGCCAAATCCTTTGCATAAGCAGGAGAAGCTATATTTCTTTCTGCCAAAGCCACAGGGAGGCTGACTGGGAATGAGCGCTCACTAACTTCTGTTGTAAATAACAGTCAAAGCTGCAAGGTGCAAGCTCTGGACCTTTCAAACATTGATGTGCATTAATAATCACCTGGAGGACTTCTTAAATACTGACTGTTCCACCTCTGCATGCCAAGACAGAGATGTGCGAGTGAGGCTGGAATGTGCATTTCTCACAAGTTCCCAAGTGAGGCTGATTCCTTGGGTGATGGAACCCACAGGTCCAGAAGCCCTATATCCAGGAAAACCATCTCTCATTTGTCTCTCACCCAGTTCTCCTGTACTGCAAACCAGCTCTCCCATTTCTCTTCTCGAAGACCCACTAACACGGCTTGAAAATCTGTCAACAATAAATATGTCTGCTGCCAGGAGGGACAAAACCAGATTCCCACCAAGGTCACACTTGGGAAGGAGAATTGGGGCACAGATATCCAGAGGCACCAAACCTCCACATGAGAAGGACTGTGATGAGAGGTGCTGACAGCAGGGGAGCATACAGCTGAAGAAGTCTGGAGTCCCACCAGACCCAGAGTCCAGAAAAAGACTGCTTAGAGGAAGGGTCAGCAGAACTAGAACTGAGTGAAGAGAAAGTAAGGAGGAAGAGGAAGAGGACACTTCTGCCACTGCAGGCTTTTTTCTGTACAGACTAAGGAACACACACACCACTTACACGGACTGGTTTTTGTGGCTAGACAGCACCCAAACTCAATGAAAATATCATCCTAAATCAATGCACACATCCCCAGGGAGCTGGGTTCTAGGAGATATGAGCATTCCAGCCATTGACTTCATCCATTCCCAATGGTCTGCAGATCATTCCACACGTAGGGAGATTCGGGAAGGAGGGAGGGATGTGAAGGCATGTTTAGGTTTGGCTGAAGTGCCCTCTGGGGGTGGGGGCACTAGTAATTTCTGTGACTGAGGATTTCTCTACCTGCAGGAAGGGGGATTTGACATCAAGCCCCCACCATACACCCTGCCTCAGCCTGGTACATTCGCTTACGCTTGGCCGTAACGGCGTATCTGCCGACAGTGATTAATGACCCACAGTCCTAGCCTTTGCGTCCACTCCCCGCCCAGGCAAGCCACCATCTGCGAACAGTCTCTTGCTTGAGTAATAGCTATGTCGAGCAAATTGTTTTGCAGGTTTATAAACAGAGATTGGGCGTTTTCTTCTGCTGCCTTCATTTCAAGTGATTAGGCTGAGCTCATCCCTCCAAGCAACCTCTTTCCTAGAATTTAAGGTTTGAGGGTCAGGGCAGTTGCTCACTTTCAAGATTCATTCCCCAAAGCAGCCCCTGAGAAAGCTGGAGGGAGGCCCAGCACGGGAGGAGATCAGGGGAGACTTCTGTCTGCCCAGTGGGTAATAGGGACTGCCCTGCCCCATAGAGTCCCACTCTCTGGGGAACTCAGAAGGTCATTCTCTGACCATATCCCCTTTCTCACCACCTTCTTTACTTCTACTTAGAATGTGGTCAGCTCTCGGGCCACTTCAAGTGGGTTAAGAAGTGACAAGCAGGGCTGGAGAGATGGCACAGCAGTTAAACTCCTTGCCTTGCACATGGCAAATTCGGGTTTGATTTCTGACATCCCATATGGTCCCTTGAGCCCTACCAGGGGTGATCCCCAAGCACAGCCAGGAGTAAGCCCTAAGCCCTGTTAGGTGTGGCCCCCAAACAAAGAGCAACACAATTACAACGAAAGAAGAAAAGAGACACACATCAACTGACCCTGCTGGTCTTATCTCCATTGTTGGTTCAGATGGTGTGATGGGTTCAGAAGCACAACAGTTGGGAAACAACTGAAGCACTGAGAGACTGACCCCATAGTCCACTCGACGTGAAGAAAACAAAGTGTCTGCTAGAAGCTTACTTTTCCTCTGTTCCCATCTGAGAAACTTCAACCACCCCCACAATCAAGAGCAATATTAGAGAGCAAGTGCAATGGGTCAGAGAAAACAAGTGTTTCATTGTTGGAGGAGGGGGGCTGTGCGGAAATGCACACACAAATCCAACCCGAACAGCCTTTCTGACAAGGAGCATCCAGCCACATGAGCACTGGTCTATCCCAGGCTCTCAGTACCGAATTAATTGAATTTGCTCCAGTGTTCCTAGAGCATAAGAGGGGGGATTCCCCAGTGAGTTGACCACTGGTTACATTCCAGCAGTTTCACAACATTTTTTGTTTTTGTTCATTTGGAGCCACACCTGGCAGTGCTCAGGGCTTACTTCTGGCTCTGTGCTCAGGGGTCACTTCTGATCAGGCTTGGAGGAGCATAAGAGATGGCAGGGATCAAACCAGCCATGTGCAAGACAGGTGTCCAATTCTCTGCACTGTCTCTGAGGCCCAGTTTGTATGATAATGAGTCGGCCACTCCCAGGAGCCTGCGAACAGCATCTGTGTGTGTGCATGATGCTTTCTCTAGAGGTCCTCTCACAAAGTGGAAACACTCTCCATCATGACTGCCAGAGCACAGAGTCTCTGAGAAGCAGCTGGATCTAGGGGACCTCCCCCTCAATGATACCACATTTGTGGTGGTGCTGCACCAATGACTTCTATGGTGCGTAGTTGCAGAAGCTGAAGGAGAACCTCACTCCAGCTTTGAGGGTCCAGAAAAGACTTCCTGCATGTCTGGAAGAAAATAGCAAAGATGGGGTAGGGACTCAGGTAGGTAGGCTAATATACTCAAGGAGCATTTTGCTGTTGAAGCTCCAAAATGTTTCTGTTTTAGCCATTGCAATCTCATGTTGAAGAGCCTGGTTTATGAGCGATGGAAGTCTCAGAGAAAGCTTCAGAATTCTGCACCCAATAACAACAAAAATATGAATATATAGTCATCAACTACCAGGGAACAGTTATTTGAAAAGTTCATGTATCAAACTACGGGATACACTTTACTACATTCTAAAATTAGATCTCATTCAGGGCTATCCCACTGAAAGCATTTTTTTAACCTATCCACTTACAGGTCAGAGTCATTTCTTTAAACATGTCTTTGATTTAAGAAGCAATCAAAACTGAATTACGAACTATTTACAAGAATTGTTTCAATTCCAGCCCTAATGCTATGTGAACACTCTCAAACAAGTCCTATAATCTCTCCATTTCCTTCTCAAGTTGTTGTAAGGATTAAATGTGATAACAAGAGAAAGGGTCTTGCGGTTGACCCAGTTGCTCAACAAAAGTGATGCTATTGCTCAGGCTTCAGCCTGTGAAGTGAAGTTGGATGTGAAAACAAGGACATTTCAGTCTTATCTTCAGCCTGAATCTTAAAGCAGAGGCTGCCGCCCCGGGAGAAGATTGGGGTACAAAGATATGTTTACAAAAAAGGGTAAACAAGCCTCGGATGCTTGGATTCTTTCTCTGAGATGAAAATGCAGTTGGACAGTGGAGATCTGGGGAGAATGGTGCTGGCATGTCTCCTCCTGAACAGAAGGGACAATCTTCTCTTTCAACTTAAGAGCAAAGGGCTCCCACCCAGAGCACAGTTAAGGGGTTACGGTGTTTGCCCTACATCCAATCCTGGTTGGATCCCTCGGCACCTCATATGGTGTCTCGAGCCATACCAAGAGTGATCCCTGAGCCAGACCAAGAGTGATCCCTGAGTACAGAGCCAAGAGGAAGCTCTAAGTACCACCAGGGGTGGGCCTAAAACAAATAAAAAAGGGGCGAGACTCTCTGATGAGATCACCGTCAGCTTCCCCACCACGGCCGGGACACGGTGCATTGGGTCTCATTCCTGCCTGGAACATCGGGAGGATCAGCTGCTCTAAGGACAGGGGAGGAGGCACATCTTTCACGGCACGGCTGTCCTGCAGATAAGCTTGGAAAGCTTCTCAGGGGAGCAGAAGCAAGATGCTGGGGTGGGGGTGGAGCTCAGTCTAGCTCTATCAGAAATTTTATGGAGGAAGGTTCCTGGGGAATGGTGGAAATCCCAACCCACAGGGAGTGAATCTTGGGAGAGCTCTCAGCAGAGAGAAGAGTGGCCAGCTGGGAAGACACGCAACATGTATGAGTCGGTGAATGCGTCCATGGTGCCCACCAGGTTTCTGCAGAACCTTCACAAGAATCCACAAAAGAACAGGACCACCCGGGCTGCCCAGTGGAGACATCTCAGAGCAGAGGGCAGGGTTGGCCAAGGGAGATTTTGCCATTCCTCTGCCTCTCCCCTCTAGGAAAGCCTGTGTGTGTGTGTGTTTGTGTGTGTGTGTGTGTGTGTGTGTGTGTGTGTGTGTGTAGAGGGTGCAGGTGTATATGGAAGGCAGGAAACTTCTATCTTCCCCACTGCAGTAGGCTCCAGTTTGAAGAAGGAAGCAGTTAACTAGAAAGCAAAGTTAACTAGAAAGCAAAGCTAATTCAAGTTTTTAATTTCAGAAAATTAAAAATTTTTATTAAAGAGCCGAACAGTATAAGAGTATACAAAGAATTGTTTACAGGAATTTGTTTTTCTTTTTTTATTATAACAGTATACAAAGTTACTGATAATTGAGTTTTAGGCATATAATAATTCAACACCAACCACATAATAATTATAATAATTTAATACAATCATACAATAATTTAACACCAATCCCTCCACTAGTGTCAACTTTCCTCCACTAGTGTTCCCTCCCCACCCCAACCCCTGCACTCCCCTCCTGTCAACTTGACAGGCACATGACAAAACTCCAGTGGTTACTGCCTAGGTCTTATGTTTTCAGTTCTGCTGAATCTGTGTTTTGGGTGTACAGCTGGACGCCTCACTCATATCACTGGTCTAACCGAAGCCCTGATGCCTATTCACCGATTGCTCTTGTTCTCTTCTTCCCCTTTAACAGAGAAGCAAAGCTGACCTGCTCATTGCACATCCAAGGTGCATCCCTACACAGAGACCGTGCAGCACCTCCAGGAGTCCTGAGAGCTCTGATTCCTCAAAGTGACGAGGAAAGTCATGTCCCACCAAGGGCCCTGGGAAACCGGCTCCTTCTGCAACTTTCCTTCCGCCTCTGTGTCCTCATAAGCATGATGCAGAAGGAGACAAGATGCAGAAGCTATTTAGACCAGAGCAAGAGGCCTCCATTAGGGCATAAAGCTTTTACCCTGCCTCGCCACGCTCCGGAGTTTCCATGAAGTCACAGTGCACTCCACACCTGAAAGTGACTTTGTAAGATGCAACTCCCTGCTGCAGAAGGGAATCCTGGGACCTTCAAAGGACTAAAGGAGGTGTTTGTTGTTGTTGTTGTTGTTGTTGTTTTTAATGTTTTTTTTCACTTTTTGAGTCACACAAAGTGATGTTTAGTGGTTACTCCTGGTTCTGCACTCAGGAATTACTTCTGGTGGTGCTTGGGGATGCCAAGGATTGAATCCGGGTCAGCCACATGTAAGACAAATGCCCTACCCACCGTATCACTGCACCCCCCCCCCCAGTTTGTTTTTAATTTTATGAAAGCACCTTGATTTACAAAGCTATTCATAATTGAGTTTTAGACATATATGTTCCAACATGGATTCCACCACTTCCTCCACTAGGTTTCCTATCCGAGTGTCAACTTCCCTCTACCTGGTTTCCTATCTATCCAATTAAGTGATCTCTGTTTCTTCCTCTCTTCCTCTCAGACCCTTCAACGCCCTCCTATCTGTCCTCTTTACAGATGCCTTTTAAGTTTGGTCATTAAAGTTTGGGTCTTATGATTCAGTGTTGTTGACTCTGTGGTTTGGATATTTGACTCTATCATTCCTTAATGCAACTGATGTACCCAAATCCCCTCGACCTGCCTTGAATTGTTTCTCATCTGTCTCTTCTCCCCCTTCCCTACATTCTCTTTCTTTCCTTCTCCCTCCAATACTCTGGGGCCAAGGATGACCTGGACATCCCTCCTCCCTTTTAAACCACTGCATTCCCTCATCCGGTTATTCTAAATCCCACACACAAGTGATGTCATCCTGTGTTTATCCTTCATCTTCTGGAGCTTTTTTGTAAAAGTGGAACTGGAGCAATTGTGGCTAATGGAGGGCAGGGTTGTAGTCTTACAGGAAGAAAAGAAAAAGAGTGTGGTTGAAGGAAGGGAGCCCTGGGGTGAAGACACCCACTCAAGACTCCTGCTTGAACTACACTCTGGGGGGTTGGTTACTGCTACAGCAGTGACAGGGACAGGAACTCACAAGTCTGACAACCAAGGGAAACTCCCCTGGGAACCCAAGAGCTGACTCCTTAAATTGCTATCCATCCTATTAAGTTATCCCCCCTCTTTCTTTTCTCTCACATGCACTCAAAAATATATTTCCATGAGCCACAAGTGAGATGAGCATCCCTTCCAATGGCGTGAAAAATTATCTTTTTATTATTATTCTTTTTGGATAAATATATGGGACATGTAATTTAACTGCCAAAACAATAGAATTCCTAAGATATTTTATTATTTAGGTTGAAACTTTTACAGTAATTAGGGCCATCCCAGGAAGCTGCAGTTGAACAAGGCTTTAAATAACCATTGGCTCACATGTACAATACATGTCCTATTTATAACCTATCCCTCAATAATTTTAAATTCCATACTGTTTGTCACTTAACACGGCCGTAGTGCATACTCTAACCCCTTAAAATTTATTACTAAAAAACAAACAAGCAAAAATCCTCACTGTGGGGGCTAGAGAGACAGTAAGTCGAAGCTTTGCACAATGCAAGCCCAGGTCCCAGAGCCTCCCCAGGTTCAGTGCCTGAGGCCCTACAAACCAGTAGGTGCCCAAATAATCCCCAGCCCCACAGAGCCGAGCAGCACCACAGACCCTAACATTGAATTACAAGTGTGGTTGTGAAAACAACAACTCCTCCCTGCCTCAGTAAACAACTAAAGTTCACTACTAGGGACAGGGAGATAACTCAATAGATAGAGCACAGGTCTAGCACATGAAAGGCTCCGAGTCTGAACCCAAGATGGGATGGTCCCCCGAGCACAGCTGTTGGTAGCCCTGATGGTCCTTGAGCACTGCTGGGCCAAGCACAAAACACCAGACTCACACCACAGGTCAAGTCTCAGGGGGAGTGCTCCCAGCTGTAACTCCCCCTGCCACCCCGCCCCTCAGATGCACACAGCTGGGTGTGGTCTCTTAAGTAAAACTCACTGCTCTCCAAAGGCTAAAAAGAGAAGTCAAGTGGTCCTTACCATTGTTCTGGGAAATCCTATGAAATCTGGACAAGCAGGTGTTCAAATTTTTCATCTACCCCAAACCTAAATTAGTATCATCTCCCCTGTGAGCCCTTGCTGAATCCCCCCAAATGGAAACTAGTATTTCCCCTGAAAACACTTGCTGTCTGTCCTTCCAGTTGCTTTTGAGGTAGGATGCCACAACAGAAGAGACAAGACACCAGAGCTCTAGTTTCAAAGCAACCTGCCCCCGGGTCCTCAGCATCTAGGAGCTCTCCAGACAGAGTGGGGAAGGAAAACCACCACAAAATGCTAGATCCCGGCACGGAGCCAAGTGTGGAGGTGAGTGCATTCTCTCTGCTGTCCTGGCTCCAAGGTTCATTCCCTGAGCAAGACGAGCCAAGTGTTCCAGAGTGCAAGGAGCGGGGCTGAGGCTCCAATGCTAGTTTGGAACTCCCTTCTACATGATTCCATCTTGCCACGATGCCCCTCTGAAGTGGTCCCTGGAACAGTCCATGAACTTAAATCACTGCTGATGTAGAGAAGGCCTCTCCAAGATGTTCAGAGAAGCCCCCCAAGTTCTATCACTTTGGCTCTTGTGTGTTGGCAAACTGAGGGCACACAAGACCCTGCAGGCCCCAGAAAAACTTCCATTACTTTAAGGACACTGGGCTAATCCCCATGATTAGGAGTTTTCTCTTGTTCTTGGGCCATACCCAGCAGTGCTCAGGGATCACTCCTGACCGTCTCTGGGGTCCACACGTGGGGCCAGGGGTCAAATTCGGGTTATACTAGTGCAAGATAAGACCCCTACCTCCTGAACTATTGCTCTCGTCCCAGACTTAAAAAAAAAACTGGATATAATTGTACTAGTAGAGAAAGCTAATTCTATGGCAGGGCTAAGATAGAATGACAGAGCATCTGGTCTTTATCATAGAAGTCACCCTCCTTTGTCATGTGAGCCCCTCTACCTCATCCCCTCCTTGAAGCCAAGACATGCACCTCTTTTCTGAGCTTAAAAACCCAAACACCCTATTTTTCTTCATGGCCTTTAGAATCCATACCCATGTACATACTCTATAGGTGGGTCATGAAATGTGATGGTTTCCCTGTCTGATATGATGCTCTCCTCGTATGCTTTTCCAGCGTGAGAAGATCCTGGAGGGAGGTGTGGGGGACAGTTTTCCCTTGTCTCCCTCCTCTACCCCCTCCTTTACTATCCCATAGGCCTAAGAACCTGATTTTGCTGCCTATCACCTACCAAACAGAGCCTGAAAACATCAGGCCTACATTTCAAGGTCATCTATAATCTAGAGTAACTTGAGTTTACCAGAGGTTACTCCTATCACCTAAAATTTTGAAAAACTCGAAAACTACTAGAAAAAAAAATTTCTTCCAGTAAGTAGCTTTCTCAGGGAACAGCTACTATTTCCCATACTACTACTACCTGACAGGCATTGTTGGATACATTTTTTTCCTGGATCATCTGATTGGTCTGTACCTTTGGTGATCCTTAGCTGAGCTATTTTACAACTCCACAAAATACATAAAATTAATAATAATGCAGCTGAGTTTTGTCACCCAGATGTCAACAACAGCCCCCCTTCAGTCCCCAGGACCCAGTTGTGCATACAGCTAATTTGAAATAATGCTAATTTCAGCGTTCTTTATGCCTTGATGGGTGCTTGCTCTTTCCTTTGAAGGAATGATAATATCATGCTGGGTTCTTGGGGGGGGGGGGGAGATCACTCAAGGGGGATGGAGCACATGCTGTGTATGTTGGAGTCCTGGCTTCCATCCCCTGTACCGCAGTCCCCCTATCAAGTACCCCCAAGCCCCGAACGATAAGAAAACTTCATACTACCTCTGCAATGAATGCATGAATTAATTACAACCTCTGATACACATTCATTTTATATCCGAGAAGCACACTTTGACCTTTTCTTAGAAAATGATTCCTTAACATTTTCCACTGCTGCTTGAGGCACTCTCAAGTAGGCCTGGATTCCTCATTAATCCAGAGACAGACTAAGTCTCTCCCTATTCAGGGACCACACAGGTATGCTTACACATATGCAAACACACACACACACAACCACATCCATACATTCCAGGAACATCAACCTTTTCCCAGAGAGAAAGAGAGAGAGAAGGGGAGGGGGGGAAGGAGACAGAGAATGCAAAGGGGAATACAACACTAAATTTGATGATAGCAAACTATAAATTAGGGATTAGCAAACTACAGCCTTGGACCAAATCTGGCTTACCACCTGTTTTTGTAAATAAAGTTTTATTGGCACCCAGACCCACCCACTCATTTGTACTGTTTAGAGCTGCTTTTATGCTCCAATGGCAGCATTGAACAGTGCCTCATAAAACCTGAAATATTTACTCTCTGGCATTTTACAGAACAAGCATGCTGGTTTCTGAGACAATCTTTACCCTCTAAAGAGTCTTAAATCTCATAAAGGGACTTAGGAGGCATACTCAGGCAAGAATACAAAAAGACAAGGAAAATAAAGCCAGTAGAAAGCCAGAAGATGAAAATTCATGTCAGAGTGTATCATCGATGGAAATGGAAATCTCTGATGTCAAAAATCCCCAAGGAGACCATCAAAGCTAGTCCAGTTACATTATTAGTGGATTTTGTTATTGATTTCATTATTGATTTGTCATAATGCAAAGCCTCCTACTCAGCTGCTTGTAGGGCTCTGCTGAACCATATTATAAAAAGGAGGGAGAAGCAAAGATCCCTCAAGGCTGAAGGAAGAAGGGAGAAGGGAAGCATGCAATGGAGTTAGGAAAGAGTTTATGATATCTAAGGAGAAAAGGCTCCCATGTCTTTGAGCTCTGAATCTCCCTGCTTGGTCCTGACCACAGACAAGGCCCTGGACACCACCCGCCTGCCTGCAGAGGAAAAGAGGCAAATGGGAACAGGAATGGTGTTGGCTGTTCAGACATAAGGCTGAGTGAGGTCATCCTGAACTAAAAGAAGTAATAAGGTCGAGACCCACCGACACACAGGCCACGATGTAAAATGGATCTTTGCACCCGAACAGCTGGCAGGGCTGGAGAGGGACGAGGTACTCCTCCTCTCAAGTCTCCACTCACTGTCAGGCCTCGTCTGGCTTCCTGTGTGCCTCCTTGCACCCATCAGACTCAGGCTCAGAGAAGCAGTGACTTGCACAAGGTCACTGAATCCTGAGTAAGGACAGCATGGAGGGTGTGGGGACCATTTTTAGATGCTGAGGAGGAACAGGGGCTGTTCAAAGCCCTTCATTGGCATTATTTGTTTTAACTCTCAGTGCAGTCCGAGGAACACCTTGTTTTGTCCCCATTACACACACACACACACACACACACACACACACACACAGAAACAACTGAAGCATGTGGCTGGTTCCTCTTTGACCCATCACAGACTAGGGGCTATGCCAGAACCTATATTTTTGTTGACGCTCTTGAAAGGTTCAAGCTTGTTCCTTCACTTGGGCGTGAAGCTGCCTCTCAGTGGACACCATCTAACGGGGTTTCTATTGGACAGGCCCGGGTCCCGTCTTCCCACACCCCACAAGAAAGGTGCACTTACTGTCACTACACAGTCCTTAGGCTGAGTGACGACCAAGTGCTCTCGCCTCAAGGACAACCTCGGTGAGGCACTGCATCTGACACTGAAGAGAAGGGGAGGTGCAGAGGGAGAGTCTGAGGGGACAGCAAGGGCAGGGAGTAGGGTCAGACATGGGGGTCCCGGCCGAGAGAGACTGTGCCCCTCAATGACCCATAGAAAGGCCAGGACAGGTAGGCTGTGCTGGGCACCTCTACTGGAGAGAGATGGGGGTGAGCCAGGATCTGAGAAGGGGACTCGGAGACCCACCCTCAGATGCTAGCCACTGGCTGCTATTTCCACGGCCTTCCAGACAGCCCGAGCCCCTTTCAGTAGGAATCGCAATGCTAGGACCAAAGCGGACGCTCTCTCTCCCTCTTCAAATCACAAAGGCAATTGGTAGTAGGATGGGGAACAGGAAAAACCTCAAACCAGATTATTTTACAAAATAGCATAACTCAATTATTTTCAGACGGCAGAGAAGGGAAAATCCATTTCTCGCCACATTTAATTTTCTCACTCTCTTTCCTTTATCCTTCCCAAATCTCCCGTCCCTGCATCTGGAATGTGGGCCTCTGCCAGAATGGACCGGCTTGCTGAGCCTCTGCCAATGCACTGAACCCCCCGCCCCCCCCCCCCCCCCCCCGCCTTCTACCCCCCTACCTCCCCCTTCGCCCCGTCTCTCTAAAAACTGCTGGCGGGAGAGCCAGGAGCAGGGAGGGAGCAAGGGCGGGGGCCTGTGATGCCTCAAATACTTGCTCCAAACCTGGCAGCTGCCCCACTGTTCTTGGCCGCACACCCCGAGCCCTCTCGGGGGAGAAGTGAGGCTGCTGCGGGCTCCCACCTCGTCCACTGGCTGAAATGCCTGAGGAAGAGTGTCAGTGCAGGGCCGCAGGGGAGCCAAGGAGATGCCTCCCAGCAGAGCCAGCAGGGACACACCACACAAGGTCACCTGGCGCAGCAAGGCAGGTGTGGCTCAGCAGCAGCCTGAGCTGGGAGAAGGCAGGAAGGCAGGAAGCCGCTATTCCTCAGCATTTACCCACCTGCTGCAAGACCCAGCAGGACCCTGCCTGGCAGTGAAGGGCCAGAGGCTGGAGGGCTCAGACAGAGCAGCTGCTCCCCAGATCTGGGGTACCCACGTGGGCATGTTCTTCAGACCCGCCACAATGTCCTCGGACACCTTGTCCTCTATCCGTCTTGTGAAGTAGAGACGCGGGGTGCCAGGACCAGCCTGGCTGCCCCTTGTGAGCTCGGCCTGGATATCTTTCTGGGGCTTAGGGAGGCGCATGTCCCGGGACTAAATCTCCTCTGGATGAAATAAAGCTATGAAGATGAGAAGAGGCTAAGTCTGGTGCTCAGTGCTGGGATGGGGGCCGACTCCTGAGGGTAGTGGGTTCCTGTGCACAGATGAAGCACACAGGGCAGGGGGCTTAGAGCTCAGAGGCCCTCAGCCGCAGCCGCTGAATACAAGGGGAAAGCTGGTACAATGTGGGTCCCCTTCTTTTTTCCCCTCCCCTCCCCTCCTCTCATCACCCCTTCCCTCCCTCCCTCCCTCCCTCCCTTCCTCCCTCCCTTCCTTCCTTCCTTCCTTCCTTCCTTCCTTCCTTCCTTCCTTCCTTCCTTCCTTCCTTCCTTCCTTCCTTCCTTCCTTCCTTCCTTCCTTCCTTCCTTCCTTCCTTCCTTCCTTCTCTCCCTCCTTTCTTCTTTCCCTGCTCCCTTCCCTCCTTTCTCCCATCCCTCCTCCCTTCCCCTTTTTCTCCCTCTCCTCCCTCTCCCTTCCCTTCCCTCTTTTTCTTACCTTTGTTTTTTACACTTTCATTCACTCACTCAACACCAGCACTGACTATGTACCAAGTCCTTTCTTTCTAGACTTTGATGACATAGCAAGGAAGGAGGTTCTTCTGTTTCCACTCTCATCCAGTTACAGTCCATGAAGGAGGGAGATATCAGACAATAAGTCAGCAAGTAAGCCCGCCCCCCCATCCCATGCTGGACTTACTGCATGTGAAGGCCAGACAGGAAGTGTGTGTGTGACTACTTCAGCCTGGGTGCTCAGGGAAATTTGGGGGCCCGTGATGCAACACTCCCTGGTAACTGCAGGGAGCAGTTACCAACCTCACTGTCTGAACAAGCTAACTAGGACCGAATGAAATGTCCAAAGCGTAGAAATTGGGACAGTGTTAAGATTCTAGGTTTCCCCTCAGACACAGAACAAGCTTCGTGTCTTAATCCCCTGTCCTGCTGATGGAAAGTTAGGCCCGCCAGAGCGACCCTGCAGTTCTGCCATCTATAAACACAGCTCTGTGAGACCCCAGTCTGGCTCCCCCAGTCCGCTTCAACACTCACTTCCTGAGCACAAGGGCTGGGCGTTCCCTTTACTTTCCCAGGACAGTGCCATGAGCAACACTCGAAGTAACACACAGACACACACACACCAGAAAGACACACCTTTCAAACTAACTGGGGGAAAATCCTATCTTTCAAAACATCTTCAGGCTTGGAAGCCAATTTGGAATACAAACAAGCCCCTCGGCGGGTTGAGTGTGAGGGGACGAACTGCGGCTCACTCACCATGGTGAAGCTGAAATGACTCCTGTAAGTGCTTATGGTTCTGCTCCAGGAGAACCTTTATTGGAGACATGATTAGAGTTGCAGTTCATCCAAGTCTCCAGAAAGAACACCCTGAACCAGGTCGTGCACAGCAAAGAATCCAGCACCTGGTTAGCATCCAGCAAATGCTAATTTTTGTTTTCTACAACATCCAACATGCTTTCAAGTTGAAACAAGAGGATTCCCTGGGAGCAGGGGGCGGGGCGATCATCAGAGCCAATATACATTTATCCCGCTGCCAAACACGGGCGGGCACAGGCGCCTTTGGCAGAGCAAACAAACAGCAGGAAAGCGTGAGAAACTTCCAGAGCAGCAGCCTGCAAGGTGAACACTATGAGCATGACCAAGCTGTGCAGGGTGTGCGTGTGTTTGGGGGTGGGGCAGGAGGGCAGGGGGCTGGGGATGGGGGGTAGGGACAGTGGTTCACTCAGTGATTTCTCCTTGTAATTTCCCTATCAGTCCACAAGGCAGGATTCATTTGAGACTGGAAGACCTCTGGAAATAATCTAGGCTCCATTCTTTTGACCTGATAGAATTATTGGACCAAAAGGTGTCCTGGTTCACGCACACAGCACTCCTCTGCCGCTATGGGGCAGAAGTCACATCAAGTCTTCAGGTTCTCAACGTTGGTCTTCATGGACCACACTTGGGGGCACCAATGGTTTTCCTTGGCATGTGTCAGATGCTTGGTCTGCTTGGTTGGATTGACCAAGGGTGAATCTTTTGTTCATTCATAAAGTACTTCCCAAGCATGTCTTCAAGAATTATGATCAGGGGTCAAAGCGAAAAGCTAGAGGATGATGGGTTTTTCTTATTAAATGATTCACAGAAACAAATGAGTTGCACAGACAGCTTAAAGAGCTGGAGCATATCTTTGACATGCAGGAGGCTTAGATCCATCCCCGGCACTTCATGGTTCCTAGAAGAATGGAGAATAATGGCCCCCAAACCAACAAAGAGCAAAACAAATGAAAAGACCTGGGCTCAGGGGTGGTGGTGGGGGGGCACGACCTACTGAGCATGCAGGAGCCCTGGAGAGAGTGGAAACATGTGCCACTGAGCTCACAGGGGCCTCCTGACTGAGGGACCCTGAGTGGAAGGAAGGAGACTGGAATGGGAGCCCCTGGGGGCACTGGGGAGCAGAAAGACAGGACACTGGGGACAGCAGCACAGAGCCAGGAGACAGGAGTCATGTGGAGCTGCCTGACTGACTGGCCCTGGGCCAGAGAATCCTGTGACACCCCAGGAGCAGGTGGGGTGAGAGTGAGAGTCGTGTTGGAGGTGGCAATTGTGGAGCTTGTTGGGTGGTGAATAAGCTCCGCCTGTGGCCTCTCTTAAGATTAGGTTGATGGCGAGCCCCAGTCTATGCACACGTGGGGCCATCATGGATGGTGCCTCCTGCCCTCAGGCAGCCCAGAGCAACAGAACTCAGAGAAGCTGTGAGGAGGCACCTGAGGGACTGACGACATGAAGAGAGTCTGAGAACCCCCTCACTCTGCCCCCTAACTGTACCCCCTCACCACACACCATCATAACCCATCACATCCCCCTCACTGCACCCCCCACCATACCACCTTACCACACACTATCATCATACTCCATCACATACTCTGACTGTACCCCTCACTACACCCCCTCATCACAGTCCCTTGTCAAACTCCATCATCACACCCCATCACATACCCCTCACCAAACCCCTTCACCACACCTCCTCACCAAAGTCCCTCACCATGCTTTCACCACGGTCCCTCATCACACTCCCTCACCACAAGACCCTCACTACACTCCCTCTCCACACCCCCCTCACCACCCTCCCTCACCATATCCCCTCACTAAGCCCCTGTCACCACCTCCCCTCACCACACTCCCTCACCATATCCTCTCACCACACTCCCCTCACCACCTCCTCATTGTACCCCCATGGCTATCAGTTTGAAAGAAGCAAACACGGTCCAAACCATAGCTCCTACTTTGCTCTCCTCCTCTTGGCACTCTGGGGAAGATTTAGGGGGTAGAACCTACAGATCAGGATGGGGAAATACCACAGGGAGAAGTGGTAAACTGAGCAGAAAAAGAGCATGGACCGAGGAAATACCCGGAGGAGTGGGTGCTGATCCCATGCTAAGTTCCACATGAACAGCCTGCTGGGAAGTTTGAATTTGAGGTTCCCCCCAAGTGGAGTAAACTCCCCACTTTTCAATTTCCCCGTCTTCATGGGACTCCATTTACAAGAACAAGGACAGTGGTGTCAGTTTGTACAATACCAGACACCACAGCATCTTGGACAAATATCTCGGATTCCATCCCTGCCTAGAAATCTCATACCAGGTCTACACAGCAAACCAAGATAGCAGCTCAACTCTGAAGAAGGTAGAGAATGAGGAGAGGCAAAATGGGGAAACTGGAATCTGCCACCCAGGGGAATGTTAAAATACAGTAGAATGGGACAGTCTGCCTAAAGGAGAGTTAAGAAGAAAATTTATAAAATGCCAAATGAGATCTTAAAAACAATGAAAAAGACTGAGTTTATAACAAGTATAGAGAAACACTTTCATGGCTTCCAAGGGAAATACTGGGCTTGTAAAATACAATAGCAGAGCTAAGGACAAGATAGGGGCATAACGGCAAACAGGAAGAAGCAATGGGGTTGGTGAGATAGAAGAAAAGGTGGAAAACACTCAAGCAGAACAGCAGAGAGGGAAAGAAGAACTACAAAATGTGAAACATGGTAAAAGCCTCATGGGATTGTGTCAGGAATAATATTCCTGTCCCAGGGGTTCCAGAAGGAGAAAGAAAAAAGAAGAAACCCTACTTGGATAAATACTAGCCGAGAGCTTCCCAAATTTGGGGAAAACACTCAACATCCAATACGAAAGGATCAAAGAGTCCCAAGACACATTTTATTTTGTGATTTTATTATTCATATTGTAGTTTAGCTGGTGTGTTTACAACAATGATAATGTTTATGCTTTTGCTGTAGTTACCACACCTTAGCACTAGCCGGTGCACAGGACCCTCCGCCAAAACCAACGCTTATTTTAATGAAAGGCTCCAAATCAGGCTTTCTAGCCAAGCCTGTGTTTTCTCTTGAACACGTATTTCTCTGTCTCTCCTCTGTTTCCCCCAGAGAAGCCCATGTTCTCTCCTGAATGCCTCTCTCACTCACCCTCTCTCTCACTTGCTTGCTCTCTCTCACTCTCTTTTCTCATGTCTTTCTTTTATTGAAACCTCCTTCAATAAAAATTATTTTGCTTCACTGGAAAAAAAAGCATTAAAAACTGAAAGTCAGAATACTGTAAGCATCCAGGGACAAACAAATTACAGAGAAGGGCGCTCCATGAAATGATCCGTGGACTTTTCCACAGGAGGCATGTTGGACAGATTCCATTGGGAATGGCACTCTGAATTCGGATGGAAAGGGTTTCCAACTGAGAACCCTCCATCCTGCCAGAGCACCACTGAGGGGGAAAGGAAGGATGGAGCCGTGCAGACACACAAACAGATCAAGGGTGTCCCTTCAGACCTCCCTAGACTGACCTGGGACGAGACCACTCCTGGGTTCCTGCTGGATGCCTGCTGCCTCCTGCTCCACCCTTTCTTCCGGCTTCCTCCTGACTCCCCCAAATCTCCTCAGGCTATAACTGTTCGTATCTTTCTCCTGGAATCTGCAAACTCCCCCAGAGCAGACCCGCATTCCCAGCCCCTAGCAGTACACAGGGGTGCTTCTTTGATGTGAACTGAATTACACGAGCAAATGCTCTGAAACATGGTTTGAGGGTGACTAGGAGCTGCTGTCAAGCTTCAGTTTGTTTTGGTTAAGCCTGCAACCCAGTTCCTAACCACTCCAGCAGACACAGTCATGTTTGCCCCTCGCCCTGGGACCATGGCGGTGAAGCAATCTGCATGTGTCCCCAGCCAAAGCCACTGGCAGGGGGACGCACAGGTCTGCTGCTCAGAATGAGAGGCAGCAGCCACCCGCTCTGCTTAAACCCAGATCCTGTGTCTTCAGCCAGAGGCTGCGCATGTGGACTTAACCTAGCTGGGACTGGTGTGGAACAGAAACGGTAAAACCAGGAGAGAAGATCCTGGATGTTTCCATCTCTCTAAATGAATATTCAACATGTTCCTTCTGGGGAAAGGCAGCTTTAAGAAATGTATAAGGATGGGAAGGCATCAACTCTGTTCAAATCACAAGTCTGCTGAAAAATCAAACAGATCTTGTAATTTTTTCTTTAGTTAATTTAAAAGGCTCATTTTGGAGGTTAAAGAGGGAAGATGGGAGAAGAATGATAGAATGAGGGTGAGGTCAGGAGGAGGTTTGGATGGTCACAGCAGTGCAATGTAGGGGGAAGTTTTACAAAGGACCAGACTGGGCAATCAGGTGAAAGAACCAGTGGCAGAAAGTAGTGGCTGCCTGAGCATGGCCAGACTTGACAGTCTCATTACCTGCTAGCAGACACCCCATTCACCACGGTCCCTGGAAGGGCATGGACAGGCAGGCAGGGGCAAAGCATTGGGGATGCAGTGGAGAAATCAAACTGGTTTCAAATTGTGCTCAATTTAATCTGGACGTAGAAATAATGTGCCAGCCAGGAGAGAGAGCCCCCAAAAGACCATCTCTCCTCACCATGGAGAACAGAGGCCAGATCTGCTGAGTAGAGGTGAGAAACAGCTGTGGCCCACACCTTGCAGCTGCAGCATGGATACCATAAGAAGTATTTCCAGGTTATTATTCTGAGGTCATAAAGGTGTCATGTGCGATTTGTACAAGGAGGAATTTAGGAGCAGGGTAGGAGATGCAGCAAGGTTAGAAATCTCATGAAATCTGTAAGTTGAAAGGAAAAAAGATTTAGAGAATAAATCAATAAACAGATGCAATTGGGTATAATGGCCTAGTGTATCTTGTTTTACTTATGACGTTTTTGTCTTTAGAAAGGATTTTTTTGGAGTAGCATACACATTATTTACATATATTCATATATATACACACACACACATATACACATATACATCTCTTTATTCTGTATGTGTTCCAGTGAGAAAGGCAGTAAGTTCAGCCCAGTTCAAGGAAAAGGACTGGCCCTGCCCTTCTCTAGCGTTTGTGCCTCTATAAAAGACAGACCTTTAGACCAGATGATCTCCAAAGCCTCTTGCAGGGCTCATGTTCCATGATTGACTTACCATGCGGCCCTTAATTATAATGCAGGCCCTTCTCCTACAGTACACATGAACTTCTACTCCCCAGAGCTGTTTCCCAACCTCTCACCTGATACCCCAGACCACAGCTGGCCCAGGAAAGTACTTCCTGAACAGAGGTCACTGGCACCCCAGGCAGTGCTCAAGAAAAGCTGTTCAGGCAAACTTGCTTGGTTCTGTTCCTTGCTCACAGGAACCTAAGTGGCATCACATATCAATCAGCTGGAAGGTACCAGAAGCAGCAGTTCCGAAAGGTGCTTCTTAGAATTAACAACAGGTGAGACACAGGGGGAAAGCTGGAAGTGTGGCCGCAGGCTTTGCCTGCAACTGTGCGCCAGAAAGAGGAGACTTGAGCTGGGGTGGGTGGTGGACAGGTGGGGGTGGGTGGTGGCTCATAGGCTCAAAGAACCAGAGTGCCTGTTTGTGTGATCTTATCCACTGTATGGTCCCAAGCACCACCGAGAGCATCCCCCTGCTGAACATCCAAGCACTGCACTAGGAGTAACCCCTTAAGCACCAGTGGTGTGATCCCCAAACAAGCTGGAAATAAAGAGGGGGGGTGCAAGGAGAGGGAGGGAGGAAGGGAGGAAGGAAGGGAAGGAGGGAGAGAGGGAAGGAGGGAGGGAGGAAGGAAGGAAGGAAGGAAGGAAGGAAGGAAGGAAGGAAGGAAGGAAGGAAGGAAGGAAGGAAGGAAGGAAGGAAGGAAGGAAGGAAGAAGGGAGGGAGGGAGGGAGGGAGGAAGGAAGGGAAGGAGGGAGAGAGGGAAGGAGGGAGGGAGGAAGGAAGGAAGGAAGGAAGGAAGGAAGGAAGGAAGGAAGGAAGGAAGGAAGGAAGGAAGGAAGGAAGGAAGGAAGGGAGGGAGGGAGGGAGGGAGGGAGGGAGGGAGGGAGGGAGGTGGAAGGGAGGGAGGGAGAAAATAATTCGAGTCACAGCATGTGCACTCTTGAAGCCCAGTGCATCAGCTCTGAATGTGCCTAGTGGGGAGGGCACTTCTCTCATGGGGTAGCCCCAAGCAGAACTCAGGGCAAAGGGCTTGTTCCTGTTCCAGCCTCTGCCCAGCTTGAAGGACTGTCTGAATTCTAGGGCACTGGGCTCCTCCCCAAGAATGCATGCTCCAGCGTAGAGGTGCCAGAAGGAAACATTAACCAGATGCCACGATCTGCTCACGTTGCACGCTGCACAGCACCCATGGAGGAATATTTTTAGCGAGTCAACGAGGTCAAACTCAGGGACAAAACCGAGTTCAGCTTAGAATAATGATGCTTAAGTTAATACACCCTACCTTGGTTTTGGCATAGCAACTCGTTTCTTTTTTTTCTCCTTTTGGGTTCTCTGCAGTGTATATCATTATAAGACTTGAACATCGATCACACCAGCCGAGACAAGCATATAGTATAAATATGCTCGAATAAAATATAGACAGAGATTTAATTATCACACTACTCATGCTTTTTAAATAACAGTATGTCAGCACTTCCATAAACTGATTTGTGTAACATTAAAATTAATGGACTGTAAACCTCTGCTCCCACGGAGCCCAGCCATGTCCTGCCTATGCCTCCTCCTGCAGCCAGTGCACGGTGGCCCTTGGCTGGGCCCACACCCATCGCCCCTTCAGTTCCACCACTGCTGAGACCTCACTGAGGCAGGGTGCCTGTCCCTGTCCAAACAGAAATGCTCATAGCCAGCCTCATCCCAGCTCTTCCAAACATTCGGTGAGATAGCCCTGTAATTAATGACTTTTCTTTCTCCTGGGGTGCCCAACACAGGCTGGGCAGACCCTACTTTGACCTTACCAGCTGAGTGAAGAAAAGAGGGTCAGCTCCCTCCAAGAGTTGGGAGAGAAGATGCAGGTTTGAGGATGCTAAAGATGAGCTCGGGGACTGCCCCTGGACAGTGTCAGGCACACAGAGAGTGAGAGGTGGCCAGTGGCTTTTCTCCAGAAAGTGTGTCCACAGAGGAAAAGGGCAGACAGACTAGCTCCTGCTATAGCTGTTTTCTAGACCAATGTTCCTCAACCTTTTCCCACTAGCACCTGTCCTATCTGCTGGTCTACAGACCAAGAGAAATAACCAAGGCAGTAGACTCGTTACAGAAACAGATTCACATTTCTGCATCTGCAAAGCATCACTAGTCCATGGACTGTTGGTTGAAGAACACTGTTCTAGCCAGCTGAAACGGGCAGGGATGATGGTCCAAATGTGCAGTGTGCACGCCATGCTAAGAGCAGGCTTCATCCCCAGCACCGCATGGGCCTCAAGCAACCCCTGAGCACCAGTCTGGGAGTAGCCTCTGAGCATCACTAATGTGACCCGAGACAAACAAAACCCAGAAAATGTGCATGTTTGAATGAAGAAAAACAAAACAAGAGAACTGAGTGAGAGAGGGGTCAGTACTACAGAGAGGGCTCTGGGGTGCTTTTCTGCACTGGACACCGCTGTATCCAACTCATGGGCTATGTGTTATACACACTGATCTAATTTAATTCCCATGTGCAGACTCTGTAGTTCCCAGTCTCCCAGACCATCCCCTCTCACCCACTCCACAAAGTCCGGAGGAACAGGGTCAAGGACACAGGTAGGAAGGGTGACCCCAAAGAGTTCAGGTCTGGCTTCCAGAGTGAATGGCTTCCTGCAGAGACATCCACACACGGTGTGACCCCAGCAGATTCAGATTTCCTAAGAAGCTGGTGAGGACCTGTTTACTGAAAGAAGAGCATGGCTCTTCCTCACGGGGGTTAGTGAGGCAGGAGCCTGAGGCGTGGCCTGTGGCTCTGCCCAGTCTCAAACTGTTCAGATGAGCTGTTCTCTGGAGTGGGGGCTCTCGCCAGAGGACGGACTCTCCAGGTATCTCTGTTGAGCAATAACATGCATCAGGCTTGGGTGGGCTGTTCAGAGGAAGACAAAGGAGACAGGAGACTCTCGGCCCCTCTGACATCCAGCCCCGCACACTCCCAGGACCTGCAAGCTGGTCCTCACTTTGGCAGCATGGAGGCCCCTTGGGGCTCATTAAAATGCAGAATCCCAAGCCCCCCACCCCCACCTCCTCAGTAAGGATGCTGGTATTTTTACACTGCTTCTGTAAGGTTCCTGCATACTGAAAGGGGAGAGGCAGAGGCCCGAAGCCAAGGGCTGGGTAACAGAGGGATTGAAAGGATACCCAGGAAGCAGGTCCCCAGGAACACCCTAAAGAGGAGGGATTACAAAAGCTCAGACAAGTGGGTGTCTGACTGGCCTCACTTTACAACTGCTGTAGCCGTATGTCCAAGGATTGCCAAAGACTATTTCCGTTTCAAATACTCGGTTCCTTTTGCAGCCCCCAAGCTGGATGGGAACAAAGGGTAGAGATGAAGGAAGCTATTCCCAAGTAGATATGGAGACAGGAGACTTAGCATGGAGGTCTGTTAAAAGTTTTCATGGCCCTGCTGATCTGAACAATGAAAAATTAAGCTGACATTAGGATGAAGGGCAGACAGAAAAAAAGGAAGTCAAATTAGAAGGGAAAAGGAGCAGATATATCTAGTCTATATCAGAGCTGCCTGACAGAACTTTCCACGGTACTAGAAAGGATATATCCCCTGTCCAATATCACATCACCCATGTGCAGTGACCGAGCATTTGAAACAGAGCCAGAGCCATTGAGAAACTGAATTTTATATTTAATTTAATTTTTTAAAGGGCATACCTGGCAGTACTCAGTGCTTACTTCTGGCTCTGTGTTCCGGGGTCACCCCTGGTGGGGCTTGGGGGACTCTTAGTGATTCCAGGGTTTGGATTCAAATCAGTTACATGCAAAACAAGTGTCCTACCTGCTTACTATCTCTCTTGCCCCTATTTTATCTAATTTTAATTAAACTGTCATGGGGGCTAGAGCGATAGCACAGAAGTTGGGCTTTCGCCTTTAACTCGGCCAACCTGTGCTCGATTCCTCCACCCGTCTCAGAGAGCCCGGCAAGCTACTGAGAGTATGGAGCCCGCACAGAAGCTACCCGTGCGTATTGGATATGCCAAAAACAGTAACAATAAGTCTCTCAATGAGAGATGTTACTGGTGCCCGCTCGAACAAATCGATGAGCAACGGGATGACAGTGACAGTGAAACTGTCACAGGCAGAGCCTGGCAAGCTACCCATGGCATATTCGATATGCCAAAACAAGAACAATAGGCCTCATTACCCTGACTCTGAAAGAGCCTCCAATCATTGGGAAAGATGAGTAAGGAGAGGCTGCTGAAATCTCAGGGCTGGGAGGAATAGAGATGTTACTGGTGCCTGCTCAAGTAAATTGACAAACAACGGGATGACAGTGATACAGTGATAATTAAACTGAAAGCATTACATGTGATTATTGGCCAGCACTTAAATAATCACCATGGATAGACAACACCAGCCTTGGGACCAGACTTGGGCCCAAGGATGACCAGCAGGAGTCCATATGAGAAAGACTATCAGTGGGTCACTGGAGCAGAGCCCCATGAGAGACACTAGAAAGGGAGATTCAGACATAGACAAAGTAGAAATCCTGGTAAGGCTAAACTTTTTGCCTTTAAAAGTGCATTCAGGGGGCAGAGAAATAGTACAGCAGGAAAGGTACTTGCTTTGCACACGGCTGACCTGGGTTCAGTCTCTGGCACTGCATATGGTCCCTGGAGCCCACCAGGAGTGGTCACTGAGCTCAGAGCAGGGAGTAAGCCCTGCTGGGTGTGGCCCCCCCAAACAAACCGTAACTAACAAAAAACAAATAACGGTGCTTTCCAAAGGGCTTAGCAGATGAGATGCTCATTAGATGTGGCCTGAAGTGAGGAGCCAGGGCTCTGTTCTTGAGGGGAGGACTTAGCGACCCAGCACACACCTCCTCAGGGCAGATGGCAGGAGCAATGGGAAACAGCTTGCAGGTGACAAAGCAAGTAAGAGAACATGTAGAGGCTGGTGGAACTCAGATTAGCCACGTCGGAAGAGTGAGAAACATAAAAAAAAAGCAAACACTAGAATCGGTCTCATCATGTTTCATCAGAATGAGATATGAGTGTGAATTGTCAGGAGAGAGATGGATGCAGAAACCATTATCTCTGAGACATCAGTGCAGCCATGTCCACCTGTCCATACGCACGGCTGTGACCGGGCCACAGGGAGAGCCTGGAGTAGCAATGCTGGGATCAAAGGCTCACCTAGTTTTCCGATCTTACCTTTCTTTACTGATATGAACCTAGTGTCTTTGGGAAAATGGCAGCGTTCAGAAAAGTCCCAGACTGCATGGTCATGCACTCAGAATGATGGAGGTGGGTCACAAGGAACCAAGAGTCAGGCTGGTAGTCAGGATGTGGGAGGGGACTCTATAAACAAGGAGTGATCAGAGTCTGCTGAGTGGAAAGAGAAATGTGTGTGCATAATGAGATAAAGAAATCACCAATAAAGAATCAAACGAACGCTGTGCACTGCCCGCTAAGATGCCAGAGGAGCACAGAACTCCTGGTCTGGAGAGAGTGTTCAAAGGACTGGAGTGCAGCCAGAGAGCTGGGTTCCAATCCCAGCACTGCCTGGGATAGCTGCAGAGCACTGTACCAGGAGCATCCCTTAAGCAATACAACTCTAAAACCAAAAATTAAACCACCCACTACCCATTCTGTGATTTTCCCAAACCAAATGCCATTCTCCATAATCCACATCCTGGCTGCTTTTAAATAATACCAGGGATGTGAGAATCCAGGAACCATGAAAAACTATTCCAGAGAGAGGACATGAAATAATTACAATGCGTGAATCTGAACTAGAAGCTTGTACCGTAAGACCATTTTCTGGAGACAGCAGGTGAGATGAAAGGTGTTTGAGCACTGTTGGAAGTAACAAACTGATACTCGATGTCTGATTTTGATGGAGGTACAGCACTTATACCTGAGAAGGTCTGTGGATGGGAAGTGTTCCTGGCCTCATACTAGAAATTAATTCTCAAATAGTTCAGGAAAGGAAAGATTGTATATTGCTATAACCCTTGCAACTTTTCTATACATTTGCGACTGTTTCAATGTTAAAATAAAACTATTTTGATTGGGGGCCAGGAGAGAGTTCAAAGAACTGGAGGATATTCAAGGAATACTGTTTGAAGCCCTGAGTTTGGCTCCTGCCACTGCATGACCCCCAACCATTGCTTGGTATGACCCTGATGTCCCCCAAGCACTTCTGGCTCTCAGTTCAGAACCATTTAGGCCCATGCTCTGGTTATCTCCCAGAGTGACCGCCACCACTGGGCCTCGAGCAGGGGTGATTCCCAGAGCAAAAGCAATGTTTTCCGATTTGGGGCCAATAAATCATATGGAAAAGTCAGAGGTAGCTCAGAAAGATGGACAGAAAAGAAAACAACAAAATCCAGACATCAATGTGCTGCAGCTGATACCTGGCTGGGAGTTCAGAGAGGCCATCCAGGAGACAGCACAGAGATCCTCAATGTCCACACCCACCAGAGTTTCAGACTTTGAGTCACAGGTCTCAAACCCAAGTGACCACAGAACCACCCACGGGGATGTGTAAACCCCACTCTCTCCCCCCAGAGGCTGGTCAGGCCTGTGGTCACTCCATGGTCCCTTTTTCTCAGCTTCCCTTGCACCAACTCCCATGCCCCCAGGTTGTGGTTGCTGCTCTTGAAACGTTCTTCCTACCTGGCAAGCAGGTAGGATAGAATTCCTCCTAACTCAAAAGCCAGCTCATGAACGAACACACACACACACACACACACACACACACACACGTGCAAAAACACATAAATGCCATGCAGGCTCCACAAAAACAGAACAAAAATATAGCCCACAAAAAACAAAAGTCTCCTAGGTAATACTATTATCTCACATCATCATTGTACCCTGTTTTTTCAGTAATACCTGTCACTGTCACTGTTACTGTCATCCTGTTGTTCATCAAGTTACTCAATAATACCAGCACAATTAAAAAAAATACCTTCACATGATGGTTGCACCAACATAATTTTGCAAAACAAAGGTGGTATAAAATCAGCAATGGTTACCCAGTGAAATATAACTGATGCTGCTGGCTAGACTGAGAAAGGCTTGAGGATAAAGATGAAAGCAGGAGACAGTTCTTTGGACTGAGTCTCCTGATTTCCCCCTGAAACATCACTCCCATGGTGAAAGCACCCCTGTCTTGACCTGTCCCCTGGGACCACACACATACTCAGCATTCTTGGGTTTCCTGTCTTCCCGCTGTCACCTCTAAAGGGCCTCTCTCACCTCGGGGGCGCCTGGAGGCGATACCTGAGAAGCAGAACGGATGGCATGCTCTTCCCAGACCTCTTCCCATGGCCCAGTGAATCTTGTGAGTGGGCCAAGGTCACATTTGTCACATTCATCTCCCATGTACAAGCTCAGACCACAGAGAGCCAGATGGTATGTGGATTCAATTGCTCAGATTCTAGCCGGCATTTCCATGGATTATTTTTTTCTGATGATGAAAATAACGTGCCAGAGAAAAATTACACACAATTTGTGATCCCTCTCCCACTCCAAACCATTCTGTCTTGCAAGAATAACTAGAGATAAGCACTTAGCATTGATGCATATGCTGAGGACATGGGGAAAACGGCAGTGGAGTCTCCAGGGAAACCACCAGCGATCGGCTGCAGTCACTTGAAGAGGCAGCTGATATATTTGTAGAGGGACCAGAAGTGGTGGTGCTTGGGGGCCACTCGTTCAGGTTCCGTGCTGGGAAGAGGGGCTGCTTTCTGTGGTGCTGAGGACTCATGCAGTGCCCAGGGGAGCATGTGGTCCTGGGACTAGAACCGGGACTCCTGCTTCATCCAGGCCGCACTAAGCTCATGTGCTTTGGGAGGCTGCAGTGCTTCTTCCCAGGGTGGTCGTAGTGGGCTGGACACCATGTCTCCCCCAGAACTATGTCTAAGTCCTGGCCCTAGAGCTCATGAATGTGAGCTTGGCTTTCAGAAGCACTGTCGTGAGTGAAATTAAGTCAGGGATCCTGAGATGTTTCGCCCTGGCCAACTCCTGTGCCTGGGGTCTCTCAGAGAGAGGCTGAGGATGAGCAGAGTTCCAGAAACACCCAGAAACGAAGCTAAGATGACAGAGACAGAGATCAGGAGGATGTATCCTCAAGCCAAGGTAAGCCCAGGGAGGCTGGCAGCTGTCCGGCAGATGCCCAGGGGAGGAGGTGGGCTGGGGGACTTTTCTGGCCAATACCATGATTCTTGACATCTGCAGTCTAAAGCATAAAGAGAATTGTATCTTTTGTCTATGCCTCACATCCGGGGCCATGTGTGTACCAGCCACCTCGGGAGATGAATACAGTGGATGAGGAAGCCATCAGGCCAGTGCTTGGGTGTCCAGAGAAGACCGCACAATGGGGAAAACAGATGCTGGGGTTGTGGGGGACATGGGACCTTTCCAGCCCTTCTACCTGCAGCGCTGGACGTGCAGGAGGAGAGCAGAGAGGCTTGGGCCAAACTGGGTCCTCGCATCCACTGACTGAAGCCCACACTGGACTCCCTCTCAGAGTGAGTGGGCCTCGTGGGATGGTGACACAGAGACCGAACCATCATCTGGGTGTCAGGGTTCCACCTGGTGGTGCTTGTGATGCTGGAAGGCCGAAGCTGCCTTCATCACTGCCGTCAGCCGAGGCGGGGCTCCCGACTGGCCCCTCATGGTGTCTGTGCTTGACCAGGAGTCAGAGAGAGCATCCGGGTCCCTGGAGGGCACTCAGGGGCTCCTCAACAACTCCTGCCACGGTCTGTCCTGGAGGGAGCACCCCAGGGCAGGATCAGACAAAAATGTGGGGACAGAGGAGGGCGCCCCAAGTGCACAGACCTTACATTACACTGAGTGAGAGCAGATCATTCTCGTGGGCTGTGAAGAAGTCGTGCACAGAGACAGCCCCTCCCTGGCCTCTTGTCTCTTCTCCCACGGGGCCACCCGGGCAGCTCAAGGGAGAGGAGGGTGGTGGGGCCAGCACAGCACCCCTCCTATCCTCGTTCCACTCACCAGCCTACCAGGAATGTTCCCACTTCCCACAGCTCCTTCCAGCCCAGCAAAATTCCCAAAGCGAAATTCCCACCAGGAGTTTTCAACACCACAGAGAAAAAGGAATTTAGTCAGTAGAATTTGATAGTATCGACCGTCCCTTTCATTGATTTGTTCATTGGTGTGGGGCAGTGCTCAGGGCTTCTTCCAGCCTGTGTGCAAAAGGCTTCACTCCTGGTGGGGTTCGGGCACCATATGAGGTGGAGAGGACTGAAGCAGGGGCAGGCAAGTGCAGCAAGTGTCTTCCCCCTGGACTATCTGTAGACCCCCCATTTATTTTATTATTTTTTTAATATCCCTTCAGTCACTGACTGGAGTCAGCCCATTCGCGTTCCCACCATGACGACTGTCCATCAACCGCGCCCAGCCTTCTCCTCTCTGTGTGTGGGTGAGAGACAGAGAGGCCACAGAACAGACTGCTAGGATTATGCTGACTTGGTTAATAAGAATTCATTCTCAGGGTAGGATTTAGATCTCTGTTTACTCTCTTCTTAGCCCTCATCTGGCCTGTTTACATTCTTTATATGGGATACATTTTTCTTTTTCAAAAAAAAAAAAGACATCAAGGCAACTAAGGTCACAATTCTTTTTTCACTTTATGCTTTGGTTTTTGGGCCACACCCAGCTGTGTTTAGGGTTTACTCCTGGTGGTGCTTGGGGGACCACATGTGGTGCTTGGGATCAAGCTCGGGTCAGCTGCGTGCAAGGCGAGCGCCCAGCCACTGCACCGTCTCTCGAGCTCACGGTCATTATTCCTAAAAGAATACAACAAAAAGCCCACACGTGGGAATAAACAGAAAGAGGTTGGAGGGCAAGAAGAGAGGCTGGAAAAGGGAAGGGAAAGAGAGAGAGGGAGCACAAAAGGAAAGAAATGGGCATGAGAGATGCCTGTGGGAAATGCATGGCGCCCTCAGCAGGCCAGTGCTGAAGCTGGGCCCACTCAGACCTGCCCTTGTTCATGGACTTCCAAGGAGCTGAGTCAGGTCATGGAGATTCAAAACCTGCTCACCGCTCCTTTGAAAGAAACCTAGGAGGTGGGGGGCTGCCGTGGCCGATGGCCATGGTGAGCTGGGCAGCCCAGTGAGTCCCCTGGCAGTGTGGTACGGCTCACCCATTCTGGTCTGATTGCCCAGAGCATCCGATATTGGATGAGGGACATTTTAGGATCCCTGGTTTTAGCTCACACTCAGAGTTCTACATGATAAAATCCTACCGAGGTGGACTTCAAAGTGACTTTCAAAAGACACTTTCACCTCTCTTAACCTCACAGTCCTCAAAACTCTGGGAATTCACCCTAACAAGGTCTAATAATCACACAGACACACCGACACACACACACACAGACACACACACACACACACCGACACACACACACATATATATATACATATATATAGCAATGGGCATCTTCTGGAGTCCTTTGCCAGGAGGCACTCAGCTCAGCCAGAGACTGTTACTGACAAACCAGGGCACATGTATTGATTACAAAGTTATGGTGAATCCTGGGGATTTGGATCCTCATCAGTCATAACTGACACCCACTGAAAAATTATGTGCCTCACACTGAACCAATCCACATAGTAGTCACCAGAGATAGATTTTTTAATAAAAAAATGGATTATTCGCATTTTACAAATTTAGAAACCAAGGTTCAAGGAGGCTAGGAACTCTCCCATCACAAAATTGGCAAATGATAGCTCTGGGGTTTGAATTTATGCAACCCATCTCTTAAACACCATCCCCTATGCTTGGCCTGCACCGTAACACTGTAGTCCCATTGTTCATCGATTTGCTTGAGCTGGCACCAGTAATGATTCCATTGTGAGACTCGTTGTTACTGTTTTTGGCATATCGAATATGCCACGGGTAGCTTTTCAGGCTCTGTTGTGTGGGCATGCTACTCTCGGTAACTTGCCGGGCTCTCCGAAAGGGATGGAGGAATCTAACCCAGGTTGACCACGTGCAAGGAAAATGCCCTACCTGCTGTGCTATCGCTCCAGTCCATGCCCACTCTACCACAAATAATAGATGGCTCTCATTTTTCATAAGGTTATACTGTCAGATAGAGACAAGGAACACAAACACATAAAATAATGCACTATGAACAGATTAACAGGATACATGTGCAAAGCACAGGGTACCCAGGAGGAAAATCATTACATTATCTGAGTGGGTCAGGAAAGATTGCCTAAGAGCAATGAAACTCAATCTTGGTTTTGAATGGTGAGTGGGAGTTTTGCTGAGTTAAAAAAAAATCAGTAATTTAAAGGTAGGCCCAGGCACAAGTATTAATTTGGGTGAGGGGTGTGTGTTGGAGGGGGCGGGGGAAGGTAGGGAAGGGAAGAGAAGGACAGAGAAGGAAAGGGAAAGACTGAGAAGGGAAGGGGAGGGTGGAGAGAAGGGAAGGGAAGGGGCAGAAGGTGGGGAAGCAAAATTAAGGACGAGGTAAGGAAGGAACGATCAGAGAGGTGGGGAAGGAGGGAGGGAGAAAGGATTAGAAGCCTAATGAAAAGCTTAATGGGAAGGAACAGGGAGGAAGGAAGGACTAGGGACTTAATTGAGACAGCAGGGTGCTTGCCTTGCATAGTACAGCAGGTAGAGTGCTCGCTTGCAGGCTGCCAAACTTGGTTCGATCCCAGCAACACAAAGGTCCCTGGAGCACAGATCCAGAGAAAATGCTGAGCACCACTGTTGGATGTGGCCCCAAACTGTCAAAAAATATATTTAGTGTATATAGTGTATATATTCATACTAGGAATGATAACCTACTAACGGTAAATGAAGATCATGACATCCTGAGAACAAGAGGAGGTGAACAGGCAGAGATGGCCAGTGACAGAGCACCCTGGGAACGCCCTGCTAAGAGCTAGGTTTCATCTACAAACTGGCCATACAGGCTTCTGTAGATCCCTCACTAGCAACAAAGGCCCTAGAACACGGTATTTCTCGAGAGTCCCAGAACTCAGATTTCTAGTCAAGACTGTCTTCAGGCCTTGCCTCAGCAAGCTGGGAACAGCAGCCCTGCTGGACCCTCTCTGAGGGTTTGAGCAGAATCATCTTTCCTATTTTTTTCCATTTCTTACCCCTCCCACCAGCCATTTGTTAGCGCAAGAAGCAAGGGGTGCTTTATCCTACAGATAATCTTAGTTTTCTGTCACCGATGAGCCAAACCCAAACGATCAAGCTTGCTTGAAAATAAAAAGCAAAACTCAGTAAGGGACAGGCCAAATGAATGTGCACAGGCTTAGAACTGCTCTGGGCACTGCCTCCAACCTTCCTGCTTTCTCCAACGACACCATAAAAGGAGAAATCAGAGCCGAAAGAACCTCACTGTGGAGCAGATCTGCATATTAATTTATAACCCGTCCACATACTTGGAGCATGACCTCACAGCTTGAGTCTAAGTTCCATGCATGAGCATCAACGAGGCCAATAAGCTCAGGCTGCTGAGACGCTGATGCAAGAAACTTGAGTGTGTGATTTGTTGGCAGAGCCCCTTTCAGATTCTCCTTGCTACTGTGAAGGATGGGGTGAAGAAGGTTCCAGAAAGAGCCCACAGCTATCACTGGAAGATTCCTCCCCTTGCAAGGTGCCAAGAGCAGAGGACTGGCTTGGTGCTACACAGCTCAGGAGGGAAATGCTAGGGTTCAATGCTCATTCTTCGGATTCCTCAACAGTCAAGAGTCATCCTTTGAACCTAGTTCAGAGAATCGATACCACTGAGGCAGGGGCAGAGATGAAGCAGTTTAATACTAACCCAGAAAAAAGTGAATACCAGCCCTTGCTGGGTATTGCTCGGTGTCTGACACACTAAGTTCCGTTAATTTTCATAGTCTTCCCGGGGTGTTCATTATCAACACCGTTGCATTATTTATCCTGGAAGGCAGTAAAGGCTGAGAAAGGCTCAGAAACATGACCACACTCAATTTCTGAGAGTCCAGAACTTGGTCCCATCTGCAATGGAGCGTACTGAACCCCTCCCTCTGTATTTAACTGTCACCTTTGTTCCCGAGGGGCTCAGATCTCAGGGGGTCATGGGGCTACTCCTGGAGTCAGTGGGCTGTGAGGCCAGGGGTTCAATGATAGGGACTGAGGATTCAGTGCTGCTTGGATTATGGTGCTCAGGGGCTCTAGGACCATATCTCACAGTGCTCAGGGTCCATATGATACTGGGCTTTGAACTTAGGTCCTGGTGCCCCTGACCACTAAACTATCTACCTGGGTCTCAGGTCCCACTATACCAACTTTCAATCTCCCAGCAATGCCTCACAGGTGTCTAAGGTTTCCACCAGGTCCCTAGGGTGCTCCCAAAGGTGCCCTTGTATGCTGGCCTGGGCCTTTCATGCCAGGACACTGACTTCTCAGGATCTTCCAGGGCTCAAGAAGGAGGTACCAAGAGAGAATGTCCAGAGGTCCCTCTCACCCTGGACCCTGGAGGGAGACCTGGCATTTACCAAACCAGACTTGCTTATCCAGTTCTAATTTTGTACAACTTTTTACATGTTGACTAGTTGATTCTTGCAGACTTGAGCTCACAGGGCAAGTATTTGTGGTTTTACTCCTGGGGTGATATTCACTGAACAAATAAGGACCAAACACTCTGTCTGGGACCAGGTTTCCTTTCAGCAACCTTGGCTCATGCTCTGCACTTCTCCTAGTCCACCAGGGGCTCGGATACAGGCTTCCCATCTACCTAAAACCTGAAATAACTCCCTTGCAGTGGTCACCTTCTATTCCAGTCCAAGCCTGGAACCAAACATCCAAAAGTACCAAAAGCATCCTGCTGTGTCTCTTGGGCTAGGAACAGCCCTCCCTTAAGCTAGATCTATACCCACAGGCTTGTGCCTGAGGCACAGCAAGAATGGGTACCATGTATAGACTGATAAAAAAAAGCCCAATTATCTGCCTACCCCTTCTCCCTTCCACATATCAGGCACAAGTATGCACACACTCAGGCATGGAAGGGTCAGGCAGATGACAAAAGTATTTCTGAGAGACAGTGGTCCCCATCCATCAGCTCTTCTGCTTCATTATAGCATAGATTTAAATGGGACCCATGTCACCATCAGAAATCCTCATGAATCATAGATTTCCTATGATGCAAGTGGGGAAAAGTTCTTACTTATTCTGATAGGTCTGTATATCACTCTCAGCATTTTTTTCCTGCAGGGAAAAAATCAAAAGTGGTTTGAACCATTTGTTGCTTCAGAAATTATATATGAATTGCCAGACAGGGTAATAAGCTCTGAATAAAATAAATTTTAAGGAAAAGAAGTGATTACTGGTTAGATTTGGGGTTGGAAAGTAGAGATTTCAGAAAGTCCCTATTTTGTACCTTTCAAGAAAAGTCAAATCTAGTGAGAGCAATGGTTTCTCTGCACATATGGCACTTTAAAACAAACTGAGCATGGTTAGATGTGGAATGTAATCAGTGACCACTGGTACCACCAAGAGGATCAAACACCAATCTTAAAATAGCAGAAAAACAATTACAGTTAACTGACCATTTTTTAAGTTAAAATGATAATGTCTAAAATTTTCTGGCCTTAAGCATTGCTCATTAGTAGCTTCAACTTTTCAATACTTGAATTTGAATTTCTTTTACTTTTTGATGGAAATGCAACTTAATAGTTAATATACACATAATTATTGTGATAAAGATGGTAGCCATACTTATTAGATACTACTTAGTTCCATGTTTCTCAGAGGATCCCAAACCTATTTGGCCTACTTCCCCCTTTTCAAGAAGATAAAAATTAATCAGTCATCTCTTGGAAATCTACCTGCTTTTTTTTGGTAGAGGGCCTCCCTGGTGGTGCTTAGGGTTTACTCCTGGATCTGAGCTCAGGGAAAACTTCTGGCAATGCTCAGATCCCTGGGCTGTATGTGGTGCTAGGGATCAAACCCAGGTTGATCGCATGTAAGGCAAACACCCTGGATCATTCTAGAAGATCAATATCACTCGCTTTAGGAAACACAAACCAAGGCTGTAACATGTATTTTCACATGAGAAGATTAATGTAACCTGTTCTACATCATTGCACTATTAAATAAGTTCTACAGAGAAGGAAGTATAGTTTACAGCAGGCATCGTTTTATCCCTATTCTTCAAGTGGATCCTAATTGATAGATCATTTCAGAAATCAGTGGTTGTTTTGGAAATGAAAAACTGTACTTTTGGACTGTATTTTTTCTTGCTATCCAGGCTCTGAAGTTTGGCTTCCCCATCATGTACTTACAGTAAGCCACTCACATGCCCTTCTAGAAGAAGAATGACCTCCAGTGGGAAGCCATCCTCAGCATCTGCTCAGGGCTTTGATTTCATGGGTTTATTTTACACATCTTAATTCTGCAGGAAACTCCCTGCAGATGTGGAGGAGCTTTCAATCACTGACCTCTTGATAAAAGACAAACAGTCAGAAACCAGAAACAGGAGCGGGAAGATAAACAGCTGGCCAGGTCTCAGTTGCCTGCCAGAATGGCAATATCATCAGAAATGAGCCTCAAGTTCATCTTGCCTTGAGGGTTTGGGCCAGTGATTCCTTCCTTTGGTTAAAGATGGAGCACATGTGCTCTTGATTCTATCCCACACCTGTGACAGACATCACTAATCAATCCCTGGCTTCTTCCCATATCCAAACCTGAAATCAGTCCTTGAATTCTTCTCTAAGAAGGGTCTAGCCAGGATCCACTATCCCAAGTTAAACCTATTTGCCCTCCTGTCACCTAGGGTTCCCAGGGATAAGGATTCTACAAAAATCCTATTGAGTACTTAGGTCAAGACCTAAATGGAACAGGAATTTCACTTGCTCTGAAGTCGCATCTCCAAATACAACAACAGTGATTTAAGTCTTGAATCACAACAGTGATTCAAGAGTCATCAACTCAGGAAGATGAGTTGAATCACAACAGTGATTCAAGAGTCATCAACTCAGGAAGATGCTGGCCCTGGTACTCACATGGGCTAATTTGTGGGACAGACACTGCCCTGAGCATCACACATGTATTGTCTCATTTAATTAATAAAAGATGCAGTGATATAAATACAACCCAGGATCCTAGACTCTTCTCAGATCCAACATGTTTCACAGATGAGGGTAGCAAAGAATCACCCAGGACAGCTGCATGCCAAGAGAGCCTTCACCTTCCTAGGACCCCAAGCCCCATTAATTCTACTCAGGAAGGAGGGACTTTCTAAAAGTCAGAGAAACCCAGGCCCATCTGTTCCTATCTATCACCGAACTGCATTCTATGTCTGAATATGCAGCTTCAAAAGGAAAACAACTTTGTACTCTCTCTCATCTCTGCTCCAGAGGAACAGCAGTTTTCATGGAGAATTTGTGTTACTTGGGCCACTTTATCTGCCAACGTTTCCAAGAGTTGTGAGGGCCCTGATCTTCGGGGCCACAAACCCAGGCAATGTTGAATACTTCATTTCAGAGAAGTGGAGAGAAGGAAACTGATTTGCTCTCTCTCCTGAGCTCGGAGTCAACCCTGGTCTATAGTAATTTCCGTGGCTGGGTCTCAGCCACAGACTGGGTCAGTGCCATCCCTGTGGGATTCTGCCCTTTGGGATTCTCTGTGGATCCTGGCAGACGGCCTGCCACAAGCTGCCTCCAGATAGGAGGAAGAAGAAAAAGGGAATGACAATAAAAATTAAAGTAAATCTGTACTGGGGGTTCACTGAGCACCCTAAAACATGCATCTCATGCAGTTTCATATTACAGCCTCAAAGTTTTCTATGACTCATTAACTTAGGAAAGTTGCTGTGGTGTTTAATTAAAACTCTAAAGAAATTATGGTTTAGTTTCAATTTGAAAGAAGTCCTCTCACTCATTCTCCATTTGCAAGAAAAAAGAGATTTCTTCCCAGTTTTTCATGTGTTATACATCAAACAAATAAAAATGATGCATGGGAACATGCTTTGGACTAATTTGTGGCAAAGAGCTAACTGAGTTCTCACTTTACGACTCTTCTGGTTGTTGATATACTGCTCTGGCTTCCTGCTGACTGGAGGTCTTTTATCTCTCAGTTCTTTAGAATGTGAATACTACATCTTAAAAAATGGTCTTTCTTTAAATACTTTTATCAACTAAACTTGAAGTGAAAACAACAGGCTGGAAGGTTGTGAGTTCCTGGAGGGCAGAGGTTGTGTCTTACTCATCCCCGAGTCCCACGTATTTGGCATAGAAGCAAAAGAGAAGAAATGTCAGTTGAGGATAAGGACCAGAGAGTGGAGGAGGGAAGGAAGAAGTCACAGTCTTCTGTGCCATTATCTTGTTAGCTAAGTTCCACACGGTTTCCACAAGCATCTATGACATACTCCAAAAAAGAATGGTTCTTGTCTACTTGAAACCTCCTTACAAATAGAGGATTCAATGCTGTTGAGAAGAAAACAGCATTGTATAAAGTAAGAACCAGAGGGACTAGAAAGGTCCATAAGGTAAGACATGTGTCTGATCTGGGTTTCCATCCCTGGCAATGCATTTGGTCCCCCAAGTCCCCCCAGGAGTGATCCCTGAGCACAAAGTTAGGGATAAACCCTGAATACTCCTGAGTACACTAATTCCCACCTCTCCACCCCTGCCACCCCAAGTATGTACGAGAGACTGTATATTCTCAGTGACAGCCACACAGAGAAAACCCTTTTTAACCCTTGGCCTGGCATACTCTTGGGAAGATTAAAATGCACATTCAGAGGCCAGAGAGATGTATAGGAGATAAGAGGTTGCCTGGCACATAACCTCTTCGATGAATCGTGGTTCTACTCCCAGCACTCCATACAGTCCCCTGAGAACAGCTAGGGGTTGCTACTGAGCATAGAGCCAGGAATAGGCCCTGATCATCCCCAGATTCGGCCTCCATCCCCACACCCTCAAATGCTCATGCTCATGCCCCGGGAGTTGCTAATATTACTGTCCTTCTGCACTGCTCTGCTCGCTAGCCGCTCCAAACACATTTGTTCCTGTTTAAAATGGTAGATGTCAGAATGCGAAGGCTCCCGACCAAGTTACAAAAATAGAAGCTCAGCCTGATTAGAATGTGTTGATGATAATGATGATGCTGAACAATTCAAGAGGTTTACACATCAAAAAAGGGAAAGAGATGCGGGAAGTTGTTCAGTCTTCAGGAAAGAGTCTTCACGTCCACAATACATGAGTGACTGGGTCACAGGACAGTATCTTGGGGTTTGGGGTCAGTTGAGGCCCAGCCCACAGAAATCCATCTACCCCTCCTCCTCTCAGCACCCAGCAACCCAGAGATTCTAGAGTGAGGAAGCAGGTTGTGAAGTTGGCAAGATGTACAGAGCAATTGTTCTCTCTGCCATTACCCCACAGTGAGCAAAGATGACCTTCTCATTTGAGCTTCCCAATCTTCCCGTAGGAGTACTTTTATTACAGACACCCTAACTGGGTGCAGCCTGGGCGAGCCAGATCAAATACTCAGCTAACAGTTAATATCAAAAGATTCATCATACCAATATACATTAAGCGCTTCCATGTACCAGTCAGGATTGTAGGTGTTGGTGATACAGAGTGGACAAACCGGACACACACAGCTGCTGCCAGAGATAAGGACTGATCCCTTTTTCAATTGAGTGATGGTCACCAGACCATGAAATATTAATGAACTGGACTTCAAATCCCCAGCAGGTTGCATTCTAACTCTGCAACCTCAGCCCCTGCCCCAACTTTCTCAGGTTTGTGGAAGATATCATTGGAAGGACCCAGAAGAGCCATGTGCAGCCTCCTTCCCTGTCTCAGGTTTCCTGATGCCACACCTGGTGTTCTCGCTCCTCTACTGCCAGAAATCTCCAAGTATGCGCAGGTGCACAGACAGCAGCCTTAGCCTGGGCTCAAGGTTCTCTCCACCTGGATCTCTCAGCTTCAGCACCACCCACCACGCAGAGAGTTGTTGTGCTCCTGAGGATGGATGACTTACGTAGACCCCCAACTACGGGGAGCAGAAGTGATGCAGGTACAGGTCCAACTGCTATGCTCTGCAATCAGCAGCATTAGCCCCATGGGGTGGGGGACTCTGAGGCCATCAATACCTGGGGGACACAAATTTTCTGACTTTGACTGCCAGTGTGCCTCGTTATAACCCCGCTGTAGCCTCCTTGGGAATTTGGAGATTCTTAGCCCAATTTTACCTCTTCTCTTTCTCTCCTTTGACCATTTTCCAGGCCTGCATTTCTTCCTAAGAACCCTAGCTCATGTACACCCACTTTCCTTTGCTCAGAAGACGCTAGCAAACAGAATGGGAATGCTGAAGTTCTAGGGGTCAGGAGCGAGCCCTACACCACCCAGGGAATAAGGAACAAGCTAAGGACTTGCCATCAGCTATTTGTGAATCCAAATGCTGCAGAAGCACCACCCTCCATCACCGGCTCCAGAAACAGGTAAATAAAACTCTTTTAACGGGTAAATAAAAGCACTTTTATGTACTTGTCTGTGTAGCTGGATACCCTCCACGCCAGGAGTCTCAACTGATTAACGATGGGCCAAGACAAAAGCTGAGGTTTTCATCATCTAAACCTGGGACTCCTCCTCCTGTCGGCCCCATTTCAGAGCCAACCCACATCAGAGAGATCCCAGCTAGCATGAACCCCAGAGCCTGCTTCCACCCCGTGGCGCCTGGAGACCCACAGCAGGTTTTTGCATTTAGTAAGTGTGTTTGGAGACAATCCTTTGATAAATGTGAATCCTCTCTGAGTAAGTCTCCGCCTCCACAAACATGGAGCTCACAGACGTTTCTTCCCAGTGTTCTGGTCGCCCAAGGCATGCTGAGGAAACCAAGTCTTCTGGGGCCACATCTGACTTTTTCAGCCTGTCACAGTGGGAGATTTCAAGAGCCCCTTCCCTGACTCAAGGAGAGTGGTCCCCTCTCTGTCACTGTCACAGGCCAAACGTGCTCCCTTCTGCCCCGATGTGGCTGGTGGGGGACGCCCGAACACCAGCTCAGGAAAACCAATCAACACTGGCTAAACGACTGTAGCAGAAAAGCTGGATGCTGAGACAAACTTGGCTCTGCGGGCCAAAGGCCACTGAGATGGGGCAGGAGAGACGAGCGTAATTCTCTGTCGACACCCCAGGAGACACACAGGTGGGAAAGCACATTTTAGCAGAGTCCTCCTCCCCAGGGCCAAGGCCAAAATGTGGAGACACGTGGGAAACAGGCTAACCCATGCCTGTGCCATTCACCCCTCTAAGAGTCACCCCCATCTGGTTTCAGTTACTCACCATGCCGGCCGCTCCCCTAGTCTTGGCAGCCCACAGAGCAACTGCCTAGGACAACCGCAGCGGATGCACAGAGTAAAGGTGAAGAGAGGGAGTATGCCGCGGAGTTTCAGGCCATTGGGAGCTACCATGCATGGTAGCAAGCTTCACCTGACTTTTGGAATAACTTAGAGGGCAGGAAGGAAAGAGCTAATATACCGAGGACTTTCCTTCATGCCAGGACATTGTGCTAAGTACTATACATGCATGTGGTCAGCTAGTTCCCACAGCCAGACTACTGTCTGATGCGACTGTCATTTCGACTCTACAGAAGAGGACAATGGAGTTCAGAGAGGTGAAGCAACAGGCCTTCAGCCAATGACCAGTTCAGTTGGATTTGAACAAGTCAGTCTAACTTTAGAACTTAGGTGAGGGATACAGTGAGGCCCCATGATCACAAGAACATACAAACAACTCCCTGCATGACTGAAGACATGCTGTGTACTAGGCATTTTGTTGTTGTTGTTTTGTTTGAGAGACTGGAGTGATAGCACATCGGGTAGGACATTTGCCTTGCACACGGCCAACCCAGATTCGATTTCTCTGTCCCTCTTGGAGAGCTGCAAGCTACCGAAAGTATCCCACCCACACTGCAGAGCCTGGCAAGCTACCCATGGTGTATTCGATATGCCAAAAATAGTAACAAGTCTCACAATGGAGACGTTACTGGTGCCCGCTCGAGCAAATCAATGAACAACGGGATGACAGTGCTACAGTGCTACGTGTTTTGTTTGATGGGCCACACCCAACAGTGCTCAGGCCTTCCTCTGTGCTCAGGGATCACTCCTGGTGGGATTGGGGGACTATATGGAGTGCCAGGGATTGAACCCAGGTCACTCATGTGCAAGGCAAACACCCTACCCACTGTACTATTTCTCTGGCCTCCTGGGTATTTTAAAGATTTGAGTTCATGTGAATCTTCATGTGAAACTGAGAGAGGGAATTAAGACTCAGAGATAGTAAAGGTAAGTATGGTGAGTAAAGGTCATATAGCTTGAGAGGGGAGAGTGGGGTTGGGGTGCAGGGATTCAGGTAAAGTCTAAGTGGCAATGTGACTCATCAAAGGTGTATTTAGGGACATCTGTAGTGATCATCATCTTGGGGAATGGAGGGAACAAGAATGCTCCACAGTTGGAAGCCTACCTCATGAGCGGGTGGGAAGAAGACAGCTGGAATAGAGAAGGGATCACTAAGAAAATGATGGTTGGAGGAATCGTTCAGGATGGGAGATGTGTGCTGAAAGTATATAAAGGACTAAACATGATGACCTCTCAGTATCTGCATTGCAAACCATAATGCCCAAAAGTAGAGAGAGAGTATGGGGAATATTGTCTGCCATGGAGGCAGTGGGAGGGTGGGAAAGGGTATACTGGGGATATTGGTGGTGGGGAATGTGCACTGGTAGAGGGATGGGTGTTTGATCATTGTGTAATTGTAACTCAAACATGAAAGCTTGTAACTATATCTCATGGTGAATCAATAAAATTTAAAAAATGCTAGCAATGAGGGGGTCAGAGAGATAATATAGTGGGTAGGATGCTTGCCTTACAAGCAGCTATCCAGATTCAATCCCTGGCACTATATATAGTTCCATGAACACTAGCAGAAGTGATCTATGAGTGTAGAGCCAGTAGGAAGCCATGAGCACTGCCAAATGTGCCCCACCCCTGAAAAATAAGAAACAATAATACTGTATACCAACAAGCAATGATACTGAATACCGCAAGAGCATTCACGACATCTCAACACTAAGCCAAGACGTTTGCACAATCTCTTCATGCCATTATCATAGCCTTATCAGGTAAGTGGCATTAACTCCATTCTGTCATTTGAGGCTCCTGAGGCAGGACCAGCAGCACACAGAGTGCGAGCAGGGCTGAAGCACATACCCGGGTTCAGCCTAGCACTGCTGAGATGGCATCGCACAGGAAATGACATCAACTCAAGCTTCACCTTCTGTGTGACTGAAGGAAGCCTTCTGACTGAAGAATCCTTGTCAGGTAAGTGACTAAAGGTGGGAGCAAAGGACATTTCCAGGTTTCATGGCGAAGAAGAATCCCTCAATAAACCTTCTAGACATTCTGGGCAGCATGGGTACTCCCCAGGCCCTGCTGCCACCTTTTTCTCTCATTTGAACATTCCTTAGGCTGAATTCTCCCATGGACCACAGTCGACTGGCCTCAGACTTCCCAGGAACCAGCTCTGGCCTTTCAAGTCAGTGATGTTCCAGCCCGCCAAGCGCCTGAGCTCAGCCTTGGCCTCACTTCACCCGGTCTGACCGCAGTCAGTTCCTTGTTTTGGCTTCCATGATGAGGGATACAACCTGTCAGAAAAGCTGGGAGTATATTTAGCTCCTAACTGATTTTTATCTAAATTTAACTTCAGGCTACAGTAACGCAGGACTGTGTCTGGCGGCCAGCCAACGTTTTCATGGTGACACCATCATAATAGAGCCTCGGGATTTCTCAGATGCCCTGGCAGTGGCCTGCTGGAAGAAGGCAAAAACTTTCCAGGAAAAGGCCCTTGATCTTGTAGCACTAGATTCACCAGGCCATATCTCTGGAGGGGACCAGAGATGTTATCCTCTGTGATTTAATAACCGAGGAAACTGAGGATCAGCAAGCATAAGTGAATAGAGCTCAGAACTGGGCTCCTGTTCTCATGTCCATGACCCCACCAAGCCGTGAGCTCATCAGAGGTGGCATCTGTGGAGAGCCATTTTTTTTATTTCATTTTTATTTCTTTTGTTTGTGCAGCTACACCCAGCAGTGCTTAAGGCTCACTCCTGGCACAATGCTCAGAGTTCACTCTTTCTGGGCCTTGGAGGACCATAAGAGATGCCAGGGATGGAACCAAGTAGGCCATGAGCAAAGTAAGTGCTTTACCTGCTGTACTACCTCTCTGGCACAAGCCAATTTTAAAACCATTGGTTTTATAAATCATAAAAATCAAATGTTCTGTGTTTCTTGTACCTGATATTGCACTAAACAGTGGCAAGTGACTTTTTATTTTAGGGGGGCCTAAAATGAAGTGCCCCACAAGGAAACACAATTGTTTTCATAAGCTGGGCAGGAAATACACAGACAAAAGAAGTGCTCAGGAAACTTGGGTGAATCGCCCCACCGGGGACCCTTGGCCAAGCAGGCCACTGATTCAGCAGAAGGGCCCAAAGATGCAGTATTTCTCAGGTCCTGCAGTGCTGGGTATCCCCAGAACATCCCAGAGGTACTGGGGCACTCTAGGGCTGCACCTCACAATGCTCAGGGGAATGTGTGGTGCCAAGAATCTAACCTGTGTCAGGTGTATGCCAGGAATGTACCCTAACCATGATACTACCTCTCTGTCCAGCAATTGACTTCACACACAAGTTCATCCAGAGCAAATGTTTCTTAAGGTCCCACATTTAGATAATGTTCCACCCTCGCAAATGTCATCATGGTGCAAGACTCCTCTCTGCTAGAATGTGGCTCTGGGCAGCAAGACCCAATCATTTTAGTTGCTGTTGCTGGAGCCAGGAATAGCACCAGGCACAGAGAGGACAGATAATAAATATTTATAAAATGCCAATATGACAGAATTTAAAAAAAAAACAGGAAAGAGAGAGAATGATCAGGCTTTGGGATCTGGCTGTTTGTGGGATGAGCAAAGCCACAGCCCCTTCGAGGAGACCCTTTCCAAGCTGATTTGCCACACTCCAGAGAGGGCACTTGCCCTTCAGAGTGAAGCCTTGGGTTTGTTTGATGGTACTACCAAAGCAATCAATCAATCAATCAATCAAATGAAGATAAGAATGAGGCTACCTTTTGCCATTCTTCCTTCCAAGGTATGTAGCTGATGATGTCTTTGAGGATACTTTGGGAGGGTTTTACCTGCTCTTAAAGATAAGGCATCATGGGGTCTCCACCATGACTAGACCACATAGCGGGAGATTGAATTAAAAGCTGAAAAGGAAATAGAAGGAAGAAAACTAAAGAAGATGGAAGGACAGTGACAGAATCTGCTAATGACAGGGTGGGGAGTCAAAAGCAACAGTAATTGTAGAGTCAGATCTCAGTGAGAGGGTACAATGGAGTGTACAGCCAAGCAGCAGGCAGGGAGGAGAGTGGTTTCCCCATGCCCCTTCCTCTCCCATCAGTAACTGCCCACAAAGATACAGGCTGCAGCCCTTTCTGTCCACTTAGGGAAGTGGAGACGCTGCAGCTCTCTCACAGACAGGATGGAATTCATTCATATATTCCGAAGGCCCAGTAGGCTCAGGTGTCCCAGGCTCCACATGGGAACACACTTATTTTCACAAGCAGGGCAGGAAATACACAGACATAAAAGATTGTGTGTATTTGAGGGCATCTGATATGGGAGTAGGGCTAAGAGAACAGCAGAATTCATTTAAAAAAGAGAGAGAGAATTCCAAATACAGATTCATTTTCAAATTCTCATCCTATGTTCAGAGTAGTGCTAGAAAGAATTTTATTTTGCCAGGGGAATGGGGAAGGAAATTCAGGGTGAAAGAAAACATGAAATTCAAAAAAATTAATATGACAGAGTTCTTAACTTCATGAAGGAGCTTTAATTTGTTGGGGAACAAAGGCAAATATCTCTATGCAAAGGAAACACGCATACTTGTGCACAGTGAAACATGAGCGAATTATTTCCTAAATCATATGATTTAGAAATCCTAAGAAAGGCAATGCTAGGTGGAACCTGTCACTCAGGGAGAGCTTCCTGAAGGAGGTGCCCAGATCTGATGAAAGGAGGATAAAATTAGAAGTGGCAGGAACCCTTTGAAACAATGGTGGGTGGACAGACAGTGTGAGTCTCTCCACCTCTGTAGCAATTTATGTATTTCACAGGGGGAAGAGAGGCCATCACAATCAATTACATGGAGGAAACAGGATGAAGAGAATGATTGCTTGGAGTGTTCAAATTATTAAATTACATCTCTTTTATGAAGGAAACAAAAACTGATTGAGCTGTTTTCACACAGTAGCAATTCCTTTGAGCATCACTGTAACCTGTGTGAGAAGCCCCTATACCCATTTCATGTGGACAAAAGTGAGTCAAGCCACCCAAACCAGACATCATAGAGTCAGTGAGGAGCAGAATCAACTTGCCGCTCTGGGTTGATTCTTTTCGCTCCCGCTCACTGCTGAGTGAGTTCATGCTGTCCCTAAGAAAATTACTATTCTCTCTTCCTGCCACTATGTCTCAACTACAAATACAACAGGTCAAGAAAACTATGCTTGGGAATGGAGAGACAGTACAGAAGGAAGGATGCTTGCCTTGAACACACGCAACTGGGGTTCAATCTGCAGTACCCCATTTAGTCCCCTCAACCCCACCAGAAGTGAGCCCTGAGCACAGAGCTAGGAGTAAGCTCTGAGTATGGCCCCAAAACAAATGAAAAGAAATTTACAAAGAAAGTTGTTCTTAACCAGGAAGTTGGCTCCATAGCTTGGAAGCTGGCCTCACACGCTGGGGGAAAGTCATCCCAGATAGAGAGGGGAACACCAAGTAATATGTGATTGGAGATCCTGCGCGGGAAGGGAGATGCGTGCTGAAAGTAGACTAGAGACTGAACAGGATGACCACTCAATACCCTTATTTGGAACCACAACACCCAAAAGGAAAGATAGATATCAAATTGGAATGCCCCGCTACAGAGGCGGGGTGGGGTGGGGGGATGGGACTGGGGGGGTGGGAGGGATATTGGGTTAATGGGTGGTGGAAAATGGACACTGGTGGAGGGATGGGCTCTTAAACATTGCATGAGGGAAAAACAAGCACGAAAATGTGCGAATCTGTAACTATACCCTCACTGTGACTCACTAATTAAAAAATAAATTTAAAAAAATACACCTTAAAAAATACTAAGAAACTGAGAAAAAGAAAGAAGAGAATGCAGTGGATGAATTCTGAGGTCAAATAATTTGTTTTTTTCTTCTTCCTAGCTATTGCTTCTTTTTTTGTCATTCACAAAATAATGTTCCTAATTTAAAATGAAGAATAAATATGTACACTAAACTGAAAAAAAAGAAAATTGTTATTAATTCAGAGGAGCATCATATAATTTCTCATGTTTCCATCTTTATCCCCCTACATCCTTACACCATCACCATCATCACCCTCACCACCATCACCATCATCACCACTCTCACCACCACTACCCTCACCACCATCACCATCATCATCATCACCCTCATCACATCACCATCATCACCTCCCTCATCACCATCACTATCATCATCACCCTGTCCACCATCACCATCATCTCCACCCTAACCACCACTACCAGAACCACCTTCACCACCACCACCATCACCCTCATCACCATCACCGTCATCACCACCCTCACCACCATACCATCATCATCACCCTCACCACCATCACTGCCATCACCACCCTCACCACCATTACCGCCATCACTATCTTCATCATCACCTACCATCTACCAAGCATTTGCTCTAGCCAGGTACTGACAGTAAAGCCCAGGATGCATTCACTCACTGCTAACTCGTGAGAAAAATCTGCTCTGTTTCCTTCCTTACCTGACTCTGTGGATAAAGGAATCTGGAAAGGGAGACGTGAAACAGACATTCAGTCACTTTAGTGGCCTCGGTCTGGGTTCAGGCAGCATTATTCCTTCCCCCACGCCATCCGCCTCATGCTATACCCAACTGACTAAATTCTACCCCTGGAAGCTCTGTATAGCAGGGACATGAAATTATTAAGCAGATGTTCTTGCTCTCCTAGAATGCAACATTTTTTACTGGAGCGGAAATTGTTAGAGAATTTGACATAACATATTTTACACGCATATCATTAGAGTCACTCAGGGGTGAGTGAGAAAAAATACAATAAAGGTCCCAGTAAAAATGGTTATTTCTTTCCAGCTTTAGTGTCATCATAAATTCACAGTGTCCCCCTGGACGAACTATCCAGAGTTCCTGGAGATGTTCATGCTTAATTAATGTCATACTCAGAAACCAAATAGGCTCCAATTTAGCATTTCCTCTGACTGCCCCCACATCTGTTGGCATTTCAGCAGCTGAGCCTCAAATGAATGTTTAAAAAAATTGTCCTGTGTGGTAATTACTGCCAGCCCATTGTATGGATGTGGAGAATAGAGTCTGTAAGCCATGAGTCTTCAAGGACAATGGGTCTGTGATATAGCTGACTCTCACATCCTGAGGGCCTATCTAGGGACCTAACTCCCTGCCCCTTGTTTGACTTCACCTTTGTTTCCAGCCCTCCACCGTGCATGAGTTCTGCACAGCAAAAGTCACCAAGGGACTGCTAAATTGAAGAATGAAGAGGTAACACATGGTGTTGAAAATGAAGGGAAAGATCAGAAAGATCAGAAAAATCAGAAGGAAAGATTATAGAACATAGATATCAAATCTGATTCCTACAGGGGAAGGAGACAGATTTTGCAAATACCCGAATAGTGCGTTATTTTGTTGGGTAAAAACTGGAAATTGTCCACAGTTTTAGTGAAGGGGCATGGTCAGATAATTTATTACACACATCATAAACTACCATAAGGGTTTATAAAACATCACTACAGTGCACACACTGTCAAAATGGGACAAATATTTATTCTTGGAAAGTAAGAGGAATTACTTAAATAATGCAATCATTTGCAGCTCTACAGAGAACTACAATACACAAAAACATAGTATACCTGCAATATAAATATTTTATGATGGTATTAAAAAGGGGACCAATAATGACAAGAAGGTTAAGAACTGACTAATTTAGGGTCACATAGATAGTACAGCAGGCAAAGGTCTTGCCTTGCACATGGTTGACCTGGGTTCAATTCCCTACGTTGCATCTGGTCTCCTGGGCACTTCCAGGAGTAATTCTTGAGCCAGAGCCAGAAATAAGCCCTGAGCACTGCTAGCTATGGCCTTAAAGTTAAAATCCAAATGAAACAAAGAAGCTCTATTTAATAGAAGTATCATGATAGTTCGATGTTAAAGATGAGTGGCTGGAAAGATAGTATGGCAGGTAGCGTGCTTGTCCTGAATGTGGCTGACTGTGTTCCCTGATCCTCTGAGTGGTCCCAAGCACTGCTGTGAATGATCCCAGAGTGCATAGCCAGAAAAGGCCCCCAACCAAAAAAAAAAAAAGAGTGAATGGTTTATGGAATAAAAGTGGCATTTGACACCGCTTTAGAAAAATGCATACATAAAAATCCAACACACACATATAGATGATGTGTTATATTTACTGTCACTGGGAAAAAACATAAGCTATAATTTTTAGTAATATCAATTATGTACATGTGGTTATAAATTCTTTTTATTTTTTCCTGCTTATCTACTTTTTCTAAAGTTCCTTTGAAAATGCCCAAGAACAGATGACTGGTTAAAGAAACTTTGGTACATCTATACAATGGAATACTATTCAGCTGTTAGAAAAGATGAAGTCATGAATTTTGCATATCAGTGGATCAACATGGAAAGTATCATGCTAAGTGAAATGAGTCAGAAAGAGAGAGACACATAGAAAGATTGCACTCATCTGTGGAATATAAAATAACAGAGCAGGAGACTAACACCCAAGAGTAGTAGAAATAAGTACCAGGAGGTTGACTCCATGGCTTGGAAGCCAGCCTCACATGCTGGGGGAAAAGGCAGCTCAGATAGAGAAGGGAACACCAAATAAACTGTGGTTAGAGGACCTGCTCGGGAGGGGAGATGCGTGCTGAAAGTAGGCCAGAGACTGAACACAATGGCCACTCAATACCCCTATTACAGACCACAACACCCAAAAGGAGAGAGAGAGAACAAAAGGGAATGCCCTGCCACAGAGGTGGGAGGGGGGAAGGGATTGGAGGGTGGGAGGGATACTGGGTTCACTGGTGGTGGAGAATGGACACTGGTGGAGGGATGGGTGCTTGAACATAGTATGAGGGAAACACAAGCACAAAAATATGTAAATCTTTTTTTTAAAATTAGTGAATCACCGTCATGGTGATTCACTAATTTAAAAAAATTTTTTTTTAATTCTTTATGAGGAAAAGGACCCATGTGTATGTTCCTAAGACAAGAGTGTTGGATTGGTCTTGTGTGCAACTAAGCAAACATAGAGGCAGCCCTGCCATTCTGCTGCTTGGTCCCCAGCTTGCTTCTACCCCTCTTGGCACACTCTGGGCCCTCATTCAACTTCACAGTAAAAGCCTTATTGAAGCACCCAGAATTTTCAGCTCATGGTGACCTTCCTACAACCCAAACTAGCTCAGAATTCTGCATAGAGTTTCCAGAAAGTCTGAGAGCAAGGCATGGACCATACCACCTCCCCTAGATGCCTGTCTGCTATTGAGTCCTCATTGTCTGTAACAACCCATCTTCTTCCAGATGGCCTCCTCCTTTTCTCTTCTTCTCCCTTTTCTTTTCATTTTTTTCTTTTCTTTTTTTAGGGCTACATCTGGTGGTGCTCAGAGTTTACTCCTTGTCCTGAACTCAGAGCACCTAGCAGTGCTTGGGGGACTATCTGAAGTGCCAGGGACTGAACCCTGGGTTGCAAGGCAAACTTCCTACCCACTGTCCTATTGCTCTGGCTCCTGACTCCTTCTTTTCTAAGCTGCCTTCCTCTTGGGTCTTCTGCAGAGCTGGTGGCAGGCAGATAGGGGTTTCTTCGACTCTCTTCATGAACTTGAGTTCTTTGTTGGGGTCTTTCCAGTGGATGTCTGTCATCAGCACCTTCTCCTAGTTGTGGCTTCCTGGGGCAGCCTCACACACACACCACAGGGCCAAGAGGGCAGTTCATGACTCTGGAACTCAGGTCGCTGAGGAAACTACACTTTCACTTGACCTCTTTGCCCGCTTTGGGAGAAATCAGTGCCCCGAGAGAGGGAGGGAGGGAGGGAGAGTCAGCAGCCTCGTGGGGAGCCTGTGTGGGGAGGAGTCAAGGTCCCCTACCAACTATGGTCACTGACATGTCCACCTAGTGAGCGAGTCACTTTCAGTGTGTCTCCTCCTGTCCTCAACAAGCTTCAGATAAGGGGAGCCCCAGCCAATGCCTGCCACCTCATGAGTGGCACCAACTAGAACCACCCAGTCAAACCACACAGGAACACCTGGCTCACAGAAATGTGCTAGACACTAACTATTGATTATTATTTAAGACTTTAAAATTAGGGATCATTATGCAGCAATAGGCCAGGGATGTTTATGTGTCTGGAGAATCCACAACTCACAATCATGGGAAACTTAAAATGCAATGGGAGTGCTCAGGACGCCAGTCTGGTCTATTCCTACAACACAGGAAAAGCATCTCCCCGCCCCCCTCCATCCCTGCCCCAGAATGATTCTGACAACCAGATATTCTCCATCAAGGGCTGAGAGCATCCAACCACAACGCTTCCAGCTTCAGCCTCTCAGTCTCTGTACCTCATGGAAACCCCTTTTTCTTTCCAGTGATCCAGGGAGTGCAAAGCAGGCAGACTAGGAGGACATTTCCTCAAAGTTCCTGAAATGTCACTGGCCCCTTCTAGGCAGAATTCCATAATACTGACTTGTAAGGGTTTGTTAAAAGTAATACTAGCTGCACTTTACGAAGTCCAAGATCGTTTTCAACTTAACTTGATCCACATTAAAGTCCCCACCCCCCTGCAAATTTTTGTTTGGTTCCAAAGAACTTTGTTATTAATACTTGGAATTGCTGTCACTGGCTTTCCCCCTCTTTTTCTTTTTAGCTGCTTTCCATGATTTTAAGTAATAAATAGGTTTTATTATTTTGCCATGCTAAACCTTCTCTACTATGCTAGAATTCTTTACAACGTTGCTCACATTGACCTATTTGTTGGTTTAAAAACTTCAAGCTGTTCCAACTGCTTTTTGGTTAAATATCTTAACTTAAACAGTATCCTCTGCTATTGTAGCTTAATACACCTGCAATTTTCAATGCTATTGCATTTATAATGGCTTCTAATATTTTAATGCCTTGCTTGGTTCTAATTAATTCTTGGAAAATGATCTGAAAATGTGGGGAAGAGGAAAAATATTTTTAGGAGAAGCTATTAACCTGATATTTTAATACAAAAGGCTTAATAAAGGTTTATGCACATTGGCATCAAAGTTCAGAGGACTTTGTTCTTAGCTCTGGCTAGCACAGTCAGACAAGTGTGTTCAAGCCATCACATTTCTCCAACCTTCTGTTTACTTATCTACAAAATAAGTTATCAGATTATTTTGGTCAACTTCAGAAGGTGGTATGGAATTCCTATGGTGATTCACAATGTTTGCCATGAGAGGGATGTCTCCATGATTTCAATCTTTTTTTTATGATTATCTCTGTTTTTATTGAGCATGTAAAAAACAACTAGTTGTCTTTATGGAATTAATCTTAATTTGATACTGAAATTATTAGTTAAAACAAGGGTTAAGATGGAGAGAAAAAATGTAGTCCAGTAACATTTTTTTTTCATAGAGATATGAGTCTTGTCACTAATTGCGTTAAAATATTTTGACTTTGCACCATAATTGCTATGCAAATTTTTCTGTTATCTGTTTGTGAATTTCTAAATTAATTGTTTCTGGTATAAACTGCAGAAAAATAAGCATACTGATGCTCCTGGGAAAAACTTGCAAATATTTTTTTACCAAAGATTTGAGTACATACAAAATATACTACAAGTAAAGAGTCACTCTCATTTGAGATTTTTTGGCTGATTACTGGACTGAGAGCTCCCAGTGGATTAGCTTCCATTTTGTTTAATATTTTCCCTTTCTTCTGTCCACTTGCTTCATCAATTGTCTTTTATTCTTTTTTAACTTATTTTTTTATTAGTGAATCACCATGTGTTACAGTTACAAACTTATGAACTCTCATGTTTGCATTTTGTTTATATCCCTCCACCAGTGCCCAGTCCCCTCCCCCAATGTTCCCAGTATCCCTCCCACCCCATCCACCCCACCCCACCCCACCTCTGTGGCAGGGCATTCCCTTTTGTTCTCTCTCTCCTTTTGGATGTTGTGGTTTGCAACAGAGGCACTGCGTGGCCATCGTGTTTGGTCTATATTCTATTTCCAGCGAGCATCTCCCATCCCGTGCGGGTTCTCAAACCACAGTTTACCTGGTGTTCCCTTCTCTATGCGAGCTGCCCCTTCCTCCAGCATGTAGGGCCAGCTTCCAAGCCTTGGAGCCAACTTCCTGGTACTTATCTCTACTAATTGTCCTTTAAAAAAATTTTTTATTAGTAAATCACCGTGGGGTACAGTTACAAACTTATGAACTTTCATGTTTGTTTATACTGTGACTCTTTATTGATGGAAAGTGAAGTGGTTTGACAAGATGTGAATAGGCAAACCACCTCACTTTCCATCAATGAAGAGTCACAATATAATCAATACAAAAGGAAGCAAAGAGTGCTATGGAATTCTAGCTAGATTCTCTCACAGGTGACTCACTTTGCAGGGAACTGTCCAGGACATCTTAGCACCTGGGCATTTCACAAAGATCTGAAATGGGAAGACTTTCTCCTTCTATGGTTGCATGCTACAAGTACCCGAGAGCAAAGGGACAAGTGAGTCTCAACCGTGTGAACCTCAGCCTGAAGAGCAGATGGAAGAAGTGAGGGGAAGAAGCCCCCTGCATCCTGTTCCACAACAAGCTTTCGGGGTGCTCAGAGCTTCTTGCTTGCCAACTGTCTGTCTCTTTGTCAACATGGATTGCATTGTCTTGGTAGGCCAGGCTTGGGCTTTGGAGCAATACGGGGAACCTTTGAGAGGAGAGTAGACTGGCACAGGAGAGTTCCTTTTTCTGTGATGTGAAATCCCTGTGGGAAGAGGGGATGCTCCAGTTGAGACTCTAAACAGCAAACTGCAGGGCACTTGGCATGACGACAAGGATAAGCACGGGTAAGAACTGGTATCCTATTTTCTTGTATGCTTTACGGAAAAAATATTTTATTCTGAAATTAGTATAAAACTATTTTCTGGAAAGTATAAGAAGAATTAGGGGGGCTGGAGAGATAGCACAGCGGGTAGGGCGTTTGCCTTGCACGCGGCCGACCCGGGTTCAAATCCCAGCATCCCATATGGTCCCCTGAGCACGGCCAGGGGTAATTCCTGAGTGCAGAGCCAGGAGTAACCCCTGTGCATCGCCAGGTGTGACACAAAAAAGCAAAAAAAAAAAAAAAAGAACACACTGTACATCTCTCCGGCCTGATTATTCTCAGCCTGCTCCACCCGTTCCAGTTATCAAGAACACGAAGGCTTCCCCTCCCGAAGCTGATGGGAAAGTGGGGGCAATTAAAAGCAATAAAAAATTAAAAAAAAAAAAGAAGAATTAGGGGACATTTAAGAGAGATTTTGTTTTAAGTCAATAGTACCAGTGTGGGGTTAAGGCACTTGCCTTGCATATGCAGCCCATCCTGGTTCAATCCCTGGTACTGCAGAGTCTCCCAAGCCCATTCCCCCAAATAAATCAGTTTGATGCTGTTATCAAATGATGCTATGTGCCTGGTCACCCCCATTTTTCAGGCGAGGAAACTCAGACTTTCATAAATCAGTGGCTTGTCTAAGACCACACAGGGGGCAAATCCCTTGGTTCCCAAAGCTCTGGCTCCCACCTCAGTGCTCTCTCTCTCTCTCTCTCTCTCTCTCTCTCTTTCTGCTTATGCACATGCTCGCTGCCCCCCTGCTGTATCCTGCTTGTCAGGCTCACATTTAGCTCCTGGTTATTTTCATTTCTTTTTGTTTCATTTTTGGGCAACACACAGCTGTGTTCAGGGCTTACTCCTGATTCTGTGCTCAAAGATCACTCCCAGTGGGGCTTGGGGGAGGGGTTGTTGGGATAAAGTCTGAGTCAGCCATGTGCAAGACAAGCACATCATTTGTTGTACTATCTCTCCAACGCCTGACACCATTTGTTTTGTGTTGTTTTTAGGGCACACTGGCTGTGTTCAGAGCTTGCATCTGTCTTTGTGCTCAGAGGTTACTCCTGGAGGTGCTCGGGGCACCATTTGTGATATCAGGGATCAAACTGGTGTAGGATGACATTACTTTGTCCTCTCCCCCCTTGCCACAAGTAGCTTGTCCCGTTTTCCCCGGAGTTTAGGCTTACCCCAGTCTCACCCATCAAGGTGTTCCCGACTCTCTCCCATCCCTTTGTTTAGCTATAATCACGTCTCTATGCTCTCTTCCCCAAAACAGTTAATCCGCAGCTTTCCCTTAATCTGACTCTGCTAATTTGTAAGGTCAGACCTTCCTAGGATACTGAATTTATATTATATAAGTTAATATTGCCTTTCTCCTCTTCTTGTGCCTTTTGAATAATTTGCTTTAAAGCAATATCCTTTTTGTATAGACACAAGAAGACAATATTATGTTTTTGTAACTTGGGACTTAATTGGCCTCGAATATTATTCCCTCCCGGGCATCTGCTTTCTCCACTTAAGCCTCAGTTGCCCTCAGTTCCTAGCACCCCAAAATCAGGGTCCTGACGAGGGACAGGAAGGATCCAGGGCAAGCGGTGAGTTATGTGCTACCCTGGCATTGCGATGGGCCTGGCCAAAGTGCCTAATTCTTAACTATAAGTTAAGAGCTTGATCATAGACAAATGCTGTCATGATCCAAAAGTAATGATGAGACTAGGACCCTGCTAGGGATAGGAAAGACTGATCTGGCCTGAGCACTGTAGTCTGAGATTGAGATGGCCCCAGGAGAGCAATTCTATAAGCTTTAATCTATCTCTTATTGTGTCCATACAAAATGATTAATATTATGAATTCTTATATGTTTGCTGGCTGAGGAGAAGAGAAACACACTCATGGGACTCCGCCCTTGGGTGGATCCTCCTGCTGAAAGAGAATTAAGTCCTAGGAGAAGCATCCCCTAAGGGAAAGGAACCTTACCCTATTGATTGTGACCACACCTAGGTGTAGACCCCAACCCCCTGATGCTGTGGAGATTTAACTAGGCTGTAAGAGTGGGTTGGGGGGCCAGATCCACGGGCCAGATCCACAGATCCTGAGAGAGACTGAGAGCCGGGAGAGAAGCGGAGAGAGAGAAAATGAAATAAACTGATCGAGCAACCAGTCTGGCCTTCTCCCTTCCGTCGCCTGCCCTTGACCGACAGCACACACAGCGGTTCCGGGGCACCGAATATGGGCGGCGAGACAGAGCCGCCCGGAGAGCCCGAGAGTGCTCTTAGTTTTTTACAAACTGGGATATGCCAAGTGCAAGGCAAGCACCTTAACCCCTTACTATCTTTCTAGTCCCAGACCTTATTCAGTTAAACTAGGGGGGTTTTGTTCTGCAATGATTCATTGGGCTAATTTCCCACAGCATCCTCACTCTACTGATTCCTGCCCTTTACCTCCCCCAACACCACCAAACCCAAGCCAAATAAGACAATCCTGCATGGTTCTTCCCTCTCTAGAGGGGTGGGGGCATGCCCTGATTGCTGAGGGGCTGAGCCCTAGTTTCAGTCACATGTGCTAGACTCTGAATTTATGTTGGGCCAAATGATCTTAGTGACGTTCACTCGTCAATGACTCTGCAACTGAGCCCTGGGTGTCTCCCAGGGCCTTTAGGTTATTCATTCCAGAAGCCACATCTTTTTAAAAAAAATTTTATTAGTGAATCACCGTAAGGTACAGTTACAGACTTAAACAAACTTTCATGCTTACGTTTCAGTCATACAATGATTGAGTACCTATCCCTCCACCAGTGCCCATTCTCCACCACCAATGGTCCCAGCATCCCTCCCACCCCTCACCTCCATCCCCTCCACCCCACCTCACCTCTGTGGCAGGGCATTCCCTTTTGCTCTCTCTCCCCTTTTGGGTGTTGTGGTTTGCAATAGAGGTATTAAGTGGCCATCATGTTCGGTCTATAGTCTACTTTCAGCCTGCATCTTCCATCCTGAGTGGGCCCTCCTAGCACCCTTTACTTGGTGGTCCCTTCTCTATCTGAGCTGCCTTTCCCCCAGCTTGTGAGGCTGGCTTCTAAGTAATCCTCCTGGTACTTATCTCTACTGTTCTTGGGTGTTAGTCTCCCGTTCTGTTACTTTATATTCCACAAAGGAGTGCAATCTTTCTATGTCTGTCCCTCTCTTTCTGACTCATTTCACTTAACACGATACTTTCCATATTGATCCACCTATATGCAAATTTCATGACTTCATCTTTTCTAACAGCGGCATAGTGTTCCATTGTGTAGATGTACCAGAGTTTCTTTAACGAGTCATCTGTTCTCGGGCACTCGGGTTTTTTCCAGATTCTCAGAAGCCACGTCTTGGACAAGAAAGCTGTGGCCATCACTAGGGCTGTGGATTCTTCCTATTCTGATTCCTTCTCAGTGTGCTGAGCAGCAGAAGGCCTGATGGAGAGAGCACTGGACTGGTCCTGCTCCAGCCGCTGCCCCACCTCCACCCCCACTCCCATCGCCGACCCAGCCTTCATTCCAGTGGCCACCCACACTGACTCAGTCCCACCGTGTGTTGCAGGGGGCCTACGTCTCTCCCAAATCACTTTATCTCTGGTTCATGTCATGATTCTCCTCTCTCTTTTTTTTCTCTCTCTCCTCCTTTTTACTCCTTTAAGATCATCAAAATTATAATCTTTCCTTCTTATTAAAGCAACACTCCCTTTTCACTTCGGCAGTCCTAATGAAAATCCCTTTCCGGTTCCTCTTATCTAGTAAATAATGTCTATTTCTACCTTATTTATATTCATCTTAAATACAAACAAATTAGCCACAAACTACTCCTGGCTCTGTGCTCACTCTTGGCAGCACTCAAGGAACCATGTTCTGTGCCAGGGACTGAATTGATTGTATGTAAGAGAGGTGACTGTTTTTTAATTAACTAATTTAATTTTTTGTTTGTTTTTTTAACTCATTTTTAATGCCAGTATAAAAATTCAGAAGTAGTAGTTTAAAAATCACACAGACAATACTAGGAAAGAAAATTACATGGTTCTGCTTTTAAATTTACATGTCAACCCTAACTTCAGCTTTCTCTCTTCATGATAGTGAGAACAGTAATGACCACCAAGAGCTAGTGGACACTGACTATCAGGCATTTTGCTAGTCGAGAACCTCAGGTACTTAATTCATTTGCATATTATAAAATATAATATTCCTGGGGCTAGAGAGATAGCACAGCGGGTAGGGCGTTTGCCTTGCACGTGGCCAACCCGGGTTCGAATCCCAGCATCCCATATGGACCCCTGAGCACCGCCAGTAGTAATTCCTGAGTGAAGAGCCAGGAGTAACCCCTGTGCATCGCTGGGTGTGACCCCAAAAAGCAAAATTTATATATATATATATATATAATATTCCTAGCCAGTTTCTGATTTGATAGGTCATCTTTTGGATCTGGAGCACTATTATCACTCATTTATAAGGAAAAAAATTTGAGCATTCCCAGATATCCCAAAATAATCTATCAAACCATACCAAATAGGAAGACCCTACTAGTGGAAAACTTGAAATGCCACAAGAAGCTTCTGAGGGTAAGTACTATAATCCTCCTCCCCTTTACTTTTTGCAGATGATAAAGTACACAGCTCAAAGGGGGCGAGTGATTTTCCAGATGTCACTATCAATGGGTAGATCCCAGATTTGAAATCAGGCCTTTGCCAAACTTCATCTACTCAGCTGCCCCATTCACAGACAACTTCTCCCTCAATATCTTAAGAAAAACAAATTGCCCAATGAGTGCATTTTGATTCCTTCCAAAAACCTCTATCTTAGGTACCCCAAGGGGCTCACAGGAGGCAAACACCCCCTTTTTCCCTCACAGCAACTCCTTGCTTATAATTTCATCCCAAATCTGTTCCAGAGACATAGGGAATCAAGAGCTAGCCACTTTCATCTCCACTATTTTAGACACAGATCGCCAAGTCTGAAAATTATCCCTTCGCAGTTGATTCAGACTATTCTTATTCAAAGCAAACACTTAGGCAATCTAATCTGTCTAAACATTTACATCCCACCCAATATTTTTAAAACTGTGAGTTCTGCCAACACTTTCTGAGGGACCTTGGAAGGCTGTTCCCAAGGCTCATTTTGTGTTCCATGAAAATATAAATGTCAGTATTGGCAATGGTTTATTAGGTTCCACTAATAACTACAAAGTACAACACTTGGGTATTTTCCCATCATGGGTTCTCCAAGAACAGGCAGAACAAGGTCTTATCAGAGAGTCCTCATAGTTTGGCCCTCGCATCCATCACATTGTCCTCTTAGCGTTTCACTAGGAAACTTGGAGCAGAGATTTCAAGCCAGTTCCTGTTATTCGGGAGGGCCCAGTAAGCCCCAGGCCCAGAGGTCAATCTCTCTCAGCTGCTGGAACTTAGAGGCCCACCTCCATGTCCAGAAGCAGGCTTCAAAGCATGGGGAGTTCCAATGGACTTTAGGGTGGGGTCACCCACGTCTAAAAAGCAAAAATGACACCGAGGCCCCTGCAGAGTCACAACTGTGTTATCTTACACCTTCAGTAAAGGTAGTTCTGTAGAATCAATTGCAGCCTAGCCAGTTGGCAATGCCTCAGCTTTCCATCCATTCTCTCTCACCAGTCCCTCCTGTTCCTTTCCTTTTCCTTGCCACCTCCTTCCTTTCTAACCTGTTTGGAATCCCTACAATAAGTCAGGCCTGGGATACCTCGTAGGCAGATGTTGATACTGCGATCAACATGTTCTTGCTCTCCTAACAAGTCTGGATCAAAATGAAGGGCCTCCATAGTTCTCCATTTTTAACCTCAGCCAGTTCTCATTTCTGGGCACATACATAGCAAGATTCTGAGGATCTCTCCTGGTCAGATGCAGTTATGAGACTTGGCTGAGGTCTGGCCAATGGAATGTGGGTAGAATGAACTACCCCCACCAAAACAAAACAAAACAAAAACACAAGCTTTCTCTCTTCCATTATACACAAGCCTGTGTGTATACTGTATAACCTCTATAACAGAGGTTCCACTGGAGATCTGAAAGTTGTTTGTTAAAGCATCTAGTGCATCTATCCTGACCAATAAAATGAGGTTACTAACTAGCAATATCTCGTTTCTCTATAAAAGATTCCCAAGAGAGGTTTCTCCTAGAAAACATTTAAATTTTGCCTAAGCAGAAGATCCCAATTTTGACTTCATTCTTCACACAGCAATGGTAGGAATTTGCCTGATATTGTGTCTGCAGGGGCTGGAGCGATAGCGCAGCGGGTAGGGCGTTTGCCTTACATGTGGCCAACCCGGGTTCAATTCCTTCATCCCTCTTGGAGAGCCTGGCAAGCTACCGAGAGTATCTTGCCTGAACTTCAGAGCCTAGCAAGCTACCCATGGCGTATTGGATATGCCAAAAACAGTAACAACAAGTCTCACAATGGAGACATTACTGGTGCCCGCTCAAGCAAATTGATGAGCAATGGGATGACAGTGATAGTGACAGTGATTGTCTCTGAAGAATTTTTTTTAATTTATTTTATTCTTTAATTAGTGAGTCACCATGAGGGTACAGATACAGATTCACAGATTTTCGAGCTTGTTTTTCCCTCATACAATGTTCGCAAACACATCCCTCCACCAGTGCCCATTCTCCACCACCAATAAACCCAGTATCCCTCCCACCCCCCAATCCCATCTCTCCCCCACCCCACCCTGCCTCTGTGGCAGGGTATTCCCTTTTGATCTCTCTCCAATTGGGTGTTGTGGTTTGCAATAGGGGCATTGAGTGGCCATCGTGTTCAGTCTCTAGACTACTTTCAGCATGCATCTCCCTCCTGCGCAGGATCTCCAACCACATTTGGGTGTGACCCAAAAAGCAAAATAAAATAAAATAAAATAATAAAATAAAATAAAAATAACATTTTACTTGGTGTCTCTGAAGAATTTAATTGAGGTTTGTTTGTTTTTTATTTTGAGGCTATCCAAACCCAGCTGTGTTCAAGGCTTACTCCTAGCTCTATGCTCTGGGATCCCTCCTGGCAGGGTTTGGGGTACCAAGGTTAGTTTTATTTTATTTTTTGCTTTTTGGGTCACACCCAGTGATACACAGGGGTTACTCCTGGCTCTGCACTCAGGAATTACTCCTGGCAGTGCTCAGGGGACCATATGGACCATATGGGATGCTGGGAATGAACCTGGGTTGACCTCGTGCAAGGCAAACGCCTTACCCATTGTGCTATTTCTCCAGCCCCTATTTTTAAATAAATTGATTCAATAAAAATTTTTAAAAAGATAAATGCTTTTTTTTTTTTTTTTTTTTTTTTTTTTTTTTTTTTTGCTTTTTGGGTCACACCTGGCGATGCACAGGGGTTACTTCTGGCTCTGCACTCAGGAATTACCCCTGGCCGTGCTCAGGGGACCATATGGGATGCTGGGATTTGAACCCGGGTCGGCCGCGTGCAAGGCAAACGCCCTACCCGCTGTGCTATCTCTCCAGCCCCTAAAAAGATAAATGCTAAAAAAATAAATTGATTTATGACAGAAGCAGCTAGACAAATCAGGGGCGAAAGGGTGGACTATTCAATAAGTGTTTAACACAACAGAGCTGGAGAAAGACAATTTAAAAAATAAGATTTATAGCCCATATCACACAAAAGGCAGAGAGTCTCTAGCCTGCATGCCTGGCTGTCTTTCCGGGGTCCCTCGGAGGGGATGGGCTCCAGCTTCCCTCCCCACCCCGAGCAGAGCTCCTGGTGGCAGAAGACCACCAGAACCTAGCTACAGCCATGCTGGAGGCCCCTCGCCACACATTCGGACAGGCCTCATGCATGAAGGTACCGGCAGAGGAAGCCAGGTGTATGTAATTCCATCAACAGTCAGCACCCAGACACTTAAAAGCAAGCTCCCAGAAGCGATATCTTTAGCCTACTTCTCCCTCTGTGAGAAACTGGCAAGCTTCTGAGAGTTTCCTGCCCACATGGGACAGCCTTACAAGCTTCCCATGGTGTAAATCCAGTAACAAGCTGGATCTCATTCCCCTGACCCTGAAAGAGCCTCCAGTGCAACATCTTTGGGAGGGCCAAGTCAAGAGAGACTTCTAAGATCTCAGGGAAAGGACGATGAATGGAGAAGTTACTGAGCCCGCTCGAGAAATCAACGATTAACGGAGATTTTGTGATCGTGATCGTGATCACACAAAAACGAATTCCATGTGGACTAATACACTTTAAAGCTTTTAGAGTTCTACTTAAGACAAAATACTGAATGCAAGAAGGAAGAGCATCTTGAAAACGGGCCAAAACTGCAAAAAATAAAAAAGGCTAAGAAACTTAATCATATTCAAGTTAAAATTCAGTATAACAGGTTTTACAATATGAATTTTTATCTTCATATGCAAAAATATAGGCAATAATCTGACCTATAAATGAAGTGTGCTTTCCTATAAATAAAGTTTTATTGGGACATGGCCACCCCATTTGTTTATGTATTGTCAATGTCTGCTTGCATCATGCTATAATGACTGATCAGAGTTGCATCAGATACTGTATGAGTAATACTGAAAGTATTGGATGAAAGGAGAGAAAGAGAGAGAGAGAGAGAGAGAGAGAGAGAGAGAGAGAGAGAGAGAGAGAGAGAAGAGGTGCCTGCAAGAGGGAGTAAAAGAGAGGGAAGAAAAGTGCCTGCCATTGAGACAGGCCTGGGGTGAGGTGACGGGAGGGATACTGGACACACTGGTGGTGGGAAATGTACACCGGTAAGGGATGGGTGTTGGAACATTGTATGCCTGAAACCCCATCATGGACAGCTCTGTAACTGTGTGTCTCACTGTGATTCAATTAAAAAAAATTACCTAAAAGATAAAGTTTGTCCAAACAGTTAAGAAGGACTTGGATGGATTAAATTTTAAGGTGGTGTCTGGAAAGCTACTCATACCTATGAAGAACTACACTATCACAGGAGACTGTTTGCCTACAGTCTCAGAGGGGAATCCTAGGGGCATGGATTATCTTTAACTACCCAGTGGGAGTGAGTGTTGGGCAAATGGCATGAAAGTTTATTTTTTGGACATTGCTCAGGTGCTTGCTTTCCAACTGTGAAACACGAGACTTCAATACATTATGTTCTCTGATGCCCAGCCTGGTTCAACTTAACAGTTGAGCAACATTATGAGAAAATACTGTGATACTGACAAGTGCCACAGTGCTTGTCACTTATACAATATACCATCTAATCCTCACTACAATGCAGTCAAATGATACTGAGAAACCCTTCAATGTTTAAGTCACTCTGACTCAGCAAACTGCTCAGTTCACATCAAACGCTGATAACCATTCACTGGTTTCCTATACAGATACATATAACACATACATAAATATATAATATAGATAATATTTATACAAAAATAAATATATATAAATTTATATATTTACACATACAAATATATTTATAGAAATATAAATATGTGTTATTTATATAATATGTAAATAAACATAAATATAAATAATATATATACATATTCCACTAGGAAGAAAAATGTAAGACTAGCTAACACCTGGCATTTGCACATGTTACTCTTAGGAATTTAGAACTTGTGATTCAAGTCACTAACATCTAATGCCTGACCTGCAGAACCAGGGTCTGTAATGATGGACTCAGACAGAAATTCCCTTTCTGAGGGTACTGCCAGACAGCTTCAGTCTCCTTCTCTATTGATATTACTATTTTATTTCTTTGTTCAATTTCAAACTACTGCATAATTTAGGTAACTGGAAAAAGACCTGACCTATATATGTCGTACCAGTAGTAGTTCAGAAAAGGATGTGATACCCCAACCCACTTCTAAGTTACACTTGTAAACCTGTTGGAAGGTGGACTCAGCAAATCAACTGGCACAAAGGCACTGTACAAAACTCTTGAGCAGAGATTAATAATCACATCTTATTTTTCTTTAAATAACTTCACAGGATTACCACTGCTAGGGTAGAAGCAAAAAGGTTAAGTTCCTACGCAGGAGATTTCTGTCATCCAAGGTGCTATCACTTCTGTAGAAATGTGGACTCACTTCATTTAATTCTTTACCCTGCTATTATAAAATATAATTCAGTTCAGAATTTTTTAGTATGCTCTCAAAATACCCCTTCTTCCCATACATATAAGTATTTACTTTAAAAATATTTGCTGGAATGATAGTCTATAATATAGAGTGTTTGCCTGTGACCTACCTAGGTTCAATTCCCAGATCCCATGTGGTCCCCTGAGCACTTCCAGGAGTAATTCCTGAGTGCAGAGCCAAGAGTTACCCCTGACTGAGTGTGGTCCCAAAACGTAAATAAATAAATATTCTATTAGAATATTGTACTACAAATTCTATATCTACTACAAAAGGAATTTCTACCAATAATTGTTTGAAAAAACAAAATGAAGACATGTTAGAAAGATACTGAGTAAATGCTGTTTTATCTAACAATCAGGCTACCAATTCGGGTCAACGTGTAAATATTTAAACATTTATTTCAATTAAACTCTTTCTTGGAAAATTGCTCTAGAAAAAACAAGGGCTAAAGTAGGACCACCCCAACAAAACACACACCATCTTGTAAGTCTCCAAGATAATAGCCAGGTGTCATATCATATAGGTCTAAGTATTTGTCACAAGATAGAAACTTAAATTTTCCAGGGCACAGAAACATGGTGTTGGGAAAGGATACAAATATCCAAATAGGACCAAAAATTCACAAGCTGGATTTATTCTGAATTTATCCCACAATGCTTTGGCATGTCTCACATGTGCTTGGGCTGGATGCTATTAAGCAGAGCCACATTTACAACTGTCATCCAACACCTTTTAAAGAGGAAGAAGATTTCCAAGACCTTGCAACTTAAGTACTATTAACAGAATTCAAGCCATAAAAATATAATATCTGGATTGATTTGATGTTACTCTCCTTCCATGGCCTCAAGGGCCATTTTCAAGCTGGAACTGGAAAGAGGGATAAAAGTTCTCTGGGGACAAACCAATAGTTTTCCATTCTTGGTAGAAATTATCCTTGGTGGTACAGAACAAAATAACAAATGTAAAAAAAGATAACTTGGAGGTTCCAGGGATAGATTATTTTTGTATTTTATTTAGTTATCAAAATTTTACTTTATTAAATCCCATGAATTACAGAGTTATTCGTAGCTGGACTTTTGACATACAATGTTCAGCACCAATCTTGACACCAATGTCAATTTTGCTCCACCAATGCTCCACCAATGCTTCCTCTCCTAACCCGGCCTTATCACTCTTCAAGTTCTCCATTGCTAGTCTATATTCTACTATGAGTTCTTTTTTCCTAAAAAGAGTTTAGTTCTAAAAGGTAGGATGCTTATTTCTTCCATTGCTCCAATAAATAAATAAATAAATTCCAGCCCCTAAATTTTAATATTTCAATACTTAATAATAGTACCATTACATGATCCCAGGCATGTCATGTGTTAAGTGGCAATAATAGGTTTCTTAAGTAATTAAGTCATTGGCCTTTGGATATTGAGTTTTTGTCCTTCCCTGGGTAAGTTCTGCTCTCTGTTCATATTGGTTTCCCCTGAGAACTAGCTCTTCCTAGTTTGCAAACCCCCACCAAAGTTTTAGGTATAGGACAGAGCCAGTCCACATTCAAACCAGTTATAATGTTTTGACAGATCTCCCATAGGTGATATATTTTCAGTTTTTTAGGAGATAGTTGAGTATGGAATTTTCTGATGAATTACGTGAAGTGTAAAGAGAAATAAACAGAGCAAAATAGGAAAGGAAAGAGAACCCATAGTGTACTCTGTGGGCTGGAGTGATAGCACAGCGGGCAGGGCGTTTGCCTTGCACATGGCCAACTGGGGTTGGATTCCTCTGTCCCTCTCGGAGAGCCTAGCAAGTACTACTGAGAGTATCCTGCCCGCATGGCAGAACCTGGCAAGCTACCCGTGGTGTATTCAATATGCCAAAAACAGTAACAAAAAGTCTCACAATGGAGAAATTACTGGTGCCTGCTCAAGCAAATCAATGAGCAACGGGATGACAGTGACAGACAGTAACAGTGACTCTGTTTGATATAATTTCAAACCTTCTTCTGGAATACAGACAATAGCTATCATGCTAAAATACTTCTGTTTTTCTTCTAATGGACAGTTTGATAATACCGACTATTTCATGTAACTCAACATCTCAAAATGTTATATTTTATTTGAAATCAATTGAATTTTCACGGTGTTTACATTACAAAAAATATAAAACATGTAGACTTTTATGGTAAACCTTCCAGAACATGTCTAATATTTCCAGGTCTAAAATTCAGCCTCTATGGGGATCTGCTTCCAGGCAGACTCTGGGCTATTATGCCTAACACACACGATCCTACAGATGCAGGGACTGGTATGTTTCCATTTCTAACCTCTGCCTGCTTGGTTCTCATTTCTCACATCTCCAATTTCTGCTAAAGAGCTCTTCCCTAAGATTCCAACTCTCCATCTAAGTATATCTAAAAAGAGACCCACTTTTCAAAGCAAAGAAAAACACAAACAATAAATAGGTCCTTCCTGCTCCCAACCCAGGGGACATTCAATCTCTCTCAACACACCATTACCAAACATTTAACAAAGAGCTGTGATCATCTGACAAAAAAGTCCTTTCTTACTCACCCAGAAACAGTCTCAGAGTAAATATTTTTTAGGGCCTGGAAAAAAACTGCAGAACATTTAGCAGCCTTGAATGGAAATTTCTCCAGACAGAGTGCTTACAAAAAGCACTCACCTGCTAGTCACCTGAGTGCAGGCAGCAGAGCTCATGGACACGCAGCTGTCAATAGCTTTCGCCTGCACTGCGGGTTTCTGCTTTATTCTGTTTCTGAATAATGAGTTCTTGTTCTGACAGAGAAGATTCAATTTAAAAGATGGTCACATAGAAAAAACGATTCTAGTAATGGTGTGAATGTCACTGAGAACTGGCTTCAGTACTAATCTGCTGAAACAGAGGGGAACTGTATAGACCAGAATTTCTCAGCTTTTCCCCCACCATAGTCCCTTCCAAACCGTGGGCTCCCCTTTCCTATTGGTTAACCCTCTAATCTCGTGCCATGACTCCCCATTTATTCAACTCTCACCTGTGGTGGGGGCAATATCTTGCAATATCTTGGGGGCTTACAGGGGTTCAATACGGTCCCCCATTGAGAAACTCTGATATAGGTAACATCCTAAAGGTCAGTTCCAAGGGACCCCAGTAAGCATGAGAGACATCCAAAAGGCAAAAAGGTCATAGTTCTCCTCAGAAACACTTCTCTGAAAAGTGTTGTTGTTGTTTTTAATTTTGCAATGATCTATATATTAGATCTATATATTAGATCAATGATCTATATATTAGATCTATATATTAGATCAATGATCTATATATTAGATCATTAGAACAATAAAAATGAACTAGGAAAGGCCAAGTGTCACTTGATCCCCATCAGGTGCAGGCACTGTCCTGGTAAGGACATGAGCCAGAAACACAAGAGAGACGGTCGCTGCTGTCATGGAGCTTTCCTGCCAGAAGAAGTAAGTTAAGTCCATACACATTGGAGTTTCAGTGCTCTGGGTGATGAGAGAGGGCACTGAGGCAGGACAGCAAAGGTCTCCTGGGGCGGATATTTGACACCTACATGACAAGGGGAGGTAATCATCGGAATATCTGGGGTTAAATCATCCCCAGAAGTAAGGGCAACAGGCCCTGCCAGGAGACACAGAGAGGCTAGTAAGAAGCCTCTTCTGGGGCCCAAGGGCCTTCTGGCTGGCTGGGATTGACCCAGAGCAAATGCCATACACAGGGAAGCTTCAATGACAAAAACTGATTTTCTCTAAGCTAAGTCACCAAGATCAAGGTGCCACTAAGGGTTGGAGTCCGATGAAGCCACCTCTCAACTTGCAGATCACTGCCTGTAAATGCCATATGTGTGTTTATATGTGGGTACCCATCCATGGTACTGCCACGCCGGCCCCCTGGCAAAGAGGTCTCTTCTTATTTACAGGGGATCTGGCCCAAGACCCCGTAATAAATTCCCAAAAGTATAACACTGAGAGTATCCAACCCCAAATATGGTTCATAATATATATATACAATATGATATAATATATATTATGTATATGCTATGCACATAATATACACTATATACAAAATCAAATTTGCAAGAGAATTTTTAGGACCAAAATTTTACTATAAATTGTAGAAAAACAGGGCAGGAGGCTTGGCTGGGAAGAACATAGTTTTTGAAGAAAGACCAGCGTGAAACCTTAGCTTCCCTTGCTGTGTTGACCACTTCCCAGGGATGTTGTGGGATAAAAAGGAGATAAAATCTTTGAATCACCAAGAAGGAGGCTGGCCCTAGAAGAAGGCATTCAACAGCACAATTCTTTCTTGTTAAGAACTCAAAGATCTTCCACATTGTCCGAAGGGAAAGAAGGGAAACGTGGATGCCTTCATGCGTCTTCCCAAGGAAGGCCTGTCTCTGGTGCCCCCACTCAGTCACACAGAGACCCAGAGAATCTGGGACAGTGGGAATGGTAGTGAGGGCGACTTCCAGGAAATGACTGGGGAACTGGCTCTGTGTGTGTGTGTGAGTGTGTGTGTGTGTGTGTGTGTGTGTGTGTGGCACAGGGCCGGGGAGGTGGGAAGCTGCTACTGGAGTCAGTAGAGCAGACTCCATGGTTAGTGGAACATTTCAACATTAGAATAGGCTTTTTCTCTATTCTGCTCTAAGACAGCTTAATTGTGGCAATTTTGTTCATAAGAGGAATAATGGCCATATCTTATGTACCACTATTGACACTGGGGAATATGGAGTGAAGCTTCAAAATCCTCTCAGCACCTTGGAGTTAACAATAAAAATGAACTAGGAAAGGACAAGTGTCAGGCTCTACCCTGCATTCACCATTGCCCTCTACTCACCCTAGCTCCACTCTTTCTCAGCACAGAGCCCTCAAACTGCCAGCCATGGAGCCAGCTCCTGGGAAGGCAACTCAACCACACCTAGAACTTGGTGTTGGAAGGTAATTGAATATACCTCTAGCCTCCTGGCATTATATCTTCACACAGTTGATGTCAGGGGCTCCTCTGAGAGTATGTCTGTCCTCCCAGGACTGGTAATGTCTTGCTGGGATCTGTACTTTGTTACACTGGTCAAGAAAATTCACACAGAAAAAGGTCTTGCTCTAAGTTGGTAGATGATGGGCCATATGATTTTTATTTCCTTTGACCCATCAGCTCTGGGTCAGGAGGAAAAGTCTCTTACTTTCATAGGACTTGCAGAATCCTTATCAGAAAACACCCACTGGCAGAAGAGTGAATTGGAAAAGAGGTGGAATGGATATTTGCAGAATGATGAGTGATTGGACGGGGAGAGATGTAATACACAACCCTGTGTGTGTTGCCCAGGCCAAGAAGGGAAAAGTCCTCACAGGACGCATGCGTGTGCGAGCATCTGGATCTGTTTAGCTTGCATATTTATTTCTCAACAACATGAGATCATGATGCCAGGATGATTAATGATCTTTTATTTTCTATCACTCGTGTTTGCCTAAGTCTGCAAGTTTGTGAGGGAGATTAATTATATCAGAGCTGGGGAAAATGGCATTGAGTGGACTTCTTTTTAGTGGTTATCTTCATCATGGAACACTTTTTACCTTCAGTGAGGCCGGAGAACATTGGAAACTCTTGTAGGGACCTTCCAAATTAGTGGCACCTGAAAACTCAGACATGATTTCAAGGTTTCAAGGTTCCTGTCCTTGTAGGAATACAAGGGGAAATACGGATTTGATTCTCAAATCAGGAAGCAAAGGAGAAAGAAAGAGAAATTGGGTTAAAACAACAGTGGGCAGAGTGGGAAATGCAGTGTCCAGCAGTTTAAAGCATACGGGATAATATTGTGTGACTATAATGTCATCAGCCTGGCAAGCTACCCGTGGCATATTTGATATGCCCAAAACAGTAATAAGTCTCTCAATGGAGACATTACTGGTGTCCGCTCCAGCAAATTGATGAACAACGGGATGACAGTGATACAGTGATAATGACATCATAGTTCCCCTGGAAGTAGCATAAGACATCAAGCATGGTGGCAATGGACTAGAAACCATAAATTTTTTAACATAGGAGTACTGCTATTTATTCAGCCATTGATAAAGCTGATTGAATTGGGCACGAACTCCACATTACTTCTTTTTTTTATTGAATAGCCATGAGATATAGTTACAAAGTTTTCATGTTCAAGATTCAGTCATATAATGATCATACACCCATCCGTCCACCAGTGCACACTTTCCACCACCATGTCCCCAGTATATCCCCCCCATCCCAGTTCTCAGCCTGCCTCCATGGCACCAATTTACCCAATACTTTCTCTCTACTTTTGGGCATTATGTTTTGCTAGAATTTTCCCAGCACCATTCAAGCCTGCCTGCAGGGGCAGATGCTAGATCATTTATTGTCCATTGCTCATTTTGAATATCATGAATGCTGCGGTGGCACACTTCTGGAATCCTAGATTGTAAATGGTTGGGTTACAGAGACATTTCTGTAGGGAACTAGTCCATTTTTCTATTCAATTGGGCATCTCTGGACCAGTGCTGTTGGTGTGTTAAGATGGCTTCAGGAGGCACACTGTGTGCCTGACAGCCAGGCCAACGAGGGACAGCCTGGTGCCTCTGCCATCATGTAGCATGGAACCCGCATACCTGGGCCTTGCTTGTGGAAGCTCTTGGTCGCCAGGATTCCATCTGGAGTAGGCGGGAAGACTGCACCTGCTCCATCTGGGGTACCCGGTGAAATAGGCTCAGTATAGGGTCCAGAGTGATCTCCGGCTCTGTGGTTTCTTCCAGAACTCACTGCTGTGTCTCTGGCTTTTGATCTCTTTCAGGATTTTTCTATGGGTCTCTGAATCAGGCCAGTAATATAGTTTACAGGGTAGCACTGGAGCTGGTTGTGAGGGTGACTGCCAGAGCTTCCATGTGTATTGGGAAGTGGAGGGAACTAGCTCACCCCAACTCCGTGAAAACCTGGAGATTTCGATCACAATACCCGCGTACCCCGAGAACACATGATTGGTTAAAGAAACTTTGGTACATTTATATCTGGAATACTATGCAGCTGTTAGAAAAGATAAAGACAGAAAATTTGCATATAAGTGGATCAACATGGAGAGTATCTTGCTAAGTGAAATGAGTCAGAAAGAGAAGGACAGACATAGAAGGACTGCACTCATTTGTTGAATATAAAGTAACAGAATGGGAGAATAACACCCAAGGATAGTAGATATAAGGACCAGGAGGACTGCTCCATGGCTTAGAAGCTGACCTCACATGCTGGAGGAAAAAGCAGCTCAGATAGAGAAGGGTCCACCAAGTAAAGGATACTTCAAGGGCCCACTCAGGATGGGAGATGTGTGCTGAAAGTATAAACCAAACATGATGGTCACTTAATACTTGTATTGCAAACCACAACACCCAAAAGGAGAGAGTGAGAAAAAGTGAATGCGCCTGCCACAGAGGTGGGGTGTGGGGGGGTATGGGGTGGGGGTGGTGGGAGGAATGCTGGGACCATTGGTGGTGGAGAATGGGCACTGGTGGAGGGATGGGTACTCCATCATTGTATGACTGAAATGTAAGCATAAAAGTTTGTAAGTCTGTAACTGTACCTCAAGGTGATTCACTGAAAAAAATAAAATAATAACTTAAAAAAAAACCTGCATACCCCAATTTTCAGCAGATTATATCTTGGTGAGGTCCGTCCTGAGATGGTGGAGTCAGGCCGGAGGTATGGTGGCAATTTTGGATTGTGGAAGCAAGCGGCTGCTGGGGGCTCTGCTTGGGCGGGCACAGGCCAACCTGCCTTCCTCCAATTTACCCCAGTCTGTTCAGCCATGCGCAGGTCCAAGATTAACTGTGGCTTTTGATATTTTTCAAGAATTATGGGTCTCTGAAGTAAGGCCAATAAATTAGCTTGTATAGCTGACCTGGAGGTGGTTTGTGGGCATGGCTCCCACAAACCTAACTTTTGGCCATTTAATTTCTTGCTAAACTTGGTCCCAAGTTTTTGGGGTCTGGCCAAAGGCACAGCAGCAATTTGGGGGTGTCAGGAAGCCTGAAGGCACCATCAGGCTGCTGATGCACTCGCCCTGCAGGTACAGGCTGACCTGTCGGCGACACCATACCCCCTAGAAACCCTAATTAATATGTGAAAGTTTTGAGGTTAGTGACATCTCTCAGCTCCATTGAAGGGTATGGTGGTAGTGGTTTGGGGGCTAAAGTAACCATTGTCAAGACACCAGCCCTCATGGTACTCCTGAAAGGAAAGAAAATACTTTCCTCTTGCCCCTTTCCTGCTCAGTTGGTCATGGGCACAGAGGGTCAAAGGCACTAGGAATCCTACCACATGGGGCAGGATAAGGCTATCTTATACTCCACAGAATTGGGGGTTTGGGTCTTTGTGTCTAGTCCTGGTTTGCTTCCCAGACCTGGTTTTACTTCTGGGGGGCAACTTGGATGAGTGGATCCCTGGGAGGCATCTTTCCTAGAGATGGGATGGTCAGCGGTACCAACTTTTTAGTCTCCAGTGTGTTTGCTTGGGGGGACAAGTCATCCCCTGCTTCTGGCATCTGGCCTTGAAGTAAGGGTGTACTAGGCAAAAGAAAGCAAGAGACCTGACTCGAGGCCAAGCAAAAGAGTCTTTGGTGGATGAAGTGGAGCAGCCTGTGTGCAGGTTGTTGGGAAAACACACTCTGAGGGACCTGGGGCATCACGCCAGTGAATTGAGGCATCTGGTTGGCCAGGCATGTTCTCTAAACAAGTGCTCCTCATAGTCACTGAACCAAAGGGACAGGAACCCACCTCAACAGGTCAGGCTCACATAAAACATCAGTAAAATACCTGCCCGCCAGACTCCAGACTCTATATTATGAGAATGCATCACCCGAAAATTATTCTACTGAAAGCAAGGCTCCAGAGAAGAAGCATCACTAGCAATAAGGAAAAGCCCCCAAAGGAAGATTCCTTATAAATGGGAATGTCTTCTATTTCTTTCTCTTCTATTCTATTGTTGCATATAGGAATGCCATGGATTTCTGTGTGTTCATTTTGTAACTCAGCACATTACTGCCCAAGCTGCCCAAGTTTCTGCGTCTTTTTTGTGATCTTTAGGATTTTCCTAGTATCATATTGTCTGCAAATAGTGATACTTTGACTTCTTCTTTTTCCGTCTGGATGTCCTTGGTATCTTGTTCTTGCCTAACTGCTATGGCAAATGCTTCCAATACTCTCTTGAATAGTAATTACTGGTGAGAGTAGCCAACCTTGTTATCTCCTGGTCATAGAAAGGCAGCTTTCAGTTTTCCACATTGAGGATGATGTTATCTGGGGGTTCATGGTAAATAAACTTCAACCATATTGAGGGAAGTTCCCATTTTAATGAATTTCTATTATGATGGGCTGTTGGATCCTGTAAAATACTTCCCTTCCTCCGTTAAATCAGGCCCACAGCCATAGCAGTTCCTATGAAACCAAGCAGAAACCTCGCTGGAGTGTGCTGATTTCTAGTGCCAGTGGCTCTGGTCTCCTTTTCTGAGCCTTGCATGCCACTCTATCCCTTACAATTTCTGAGCCCATTCATCACTTGCCTCCCTGTTCCCTCCCTGCCAATTCACACAACAATTGCCAATTCACACAACAATGTCTGCCTTAGCCATGCTGTCCACCACGCTTTGTCCCTACAGACCCTAATCTGAGGTTAGGGGACCTGATCAGAGGTCAGTCACTGAAGCTAACTCCCATGCCATTGGCACAGGGGAAGTGGAAGCTTGCAGAGCTAGTGATGTCCAGAGGTACCAACTGCCAGATCCCAGTGTCCCTACTGGAACTGGCCAATCAGCAACTCCTCCTGGATGAGGGAGTGAAGAATCAGAATAGCCAGGGGTGGGAGAGGTATGCCTTGGGGATGGATGCAGGACTGAGCAGATCTAGAGCAGCAGGTGACTCTCTCCAAAAGCTGCTACTGACATTTCTAGGGAGCAAACAAGCACCTGAGCTGCCTGCATGAAGGGCCCAGGGCCAGGGGAGGTGTAAAGCCAAACATGGGGCAGCTGCAGCTCTGCTGTGAGCAGGAGGAATAAACAGGGACCAATACTAGGAGCCAATTTCCACCACTCAAGCCAGTTTCCTTCTGGCCCCCCGGAAGGGATGTCCTCAGCCAAAGAAGTACAGGTAGGAATGTGTTCTAGACCAAAGCTTCACATTTCCACCCAGTTAGTATGCCCATATCCAAACAGAATGCAAGTTCCTCAAGCTTGCATTCTATGAAGCACATGCACAAGAGAGAAACTTTTATTTGTGGGATGGGGGGAGTGTCATACCCGGCAGTACTTAGAACTTACTCCTGGCTCTGCACTCAGGAATGATTTCTGTCTGTTTGATGCCAGAGATCAAACCTTGGCCAGCCACATGCAAGGCAAGCATCCTACCCACTGTCCTGTTGCTTCAGATAAATGAGAAACTCTGACTTTTAATTTGAATCTCAAATTACTGGAGAAGGCATTCAGGTAGTCCAGAGAAAACTGTTAGAAAAAAAGAGGTATTTATTACTTCTCAAAGAAAACAACAGGTTCACTCATATGTTTTTCTGAAAAAAAGGAGTCCAGAAAATCAAGGACAGTCTCAGGCAGAGAAGCAAATGGGAAGTTGAGTTTAGGTATTGACACATAAGACAAGGGTCATCTTGGTAAGAGAAATAGAAATTTTTCTTATAAACTGTAATTATTAGAGAGGGGAGACAAAAGTTTGCATGTGGGAGCCAGGAGTTTAAACTCAGCACCACATGGTCCCTTAAGCACCTCTAGAAGTAATCCTGAGAACTATCTGGTATGGCCCCAGAACCAAATATTATACATATATTTTTTTGTGTGTATGCATATGTGTGTATATATATATATTCTCAAAAATGTCTTGTGGTGTTGGTTGACTTACTAACATAAGTGTTCATATGAACTGACTCAGATAGTTAATCACAACAATGCTCTGAGGTACTATTTTTTCACCCCTATTTTACAAGTTTACAGATGGAGAAACTGAGGTCAAGAGAAGTCAAATGACTCACTCAAAGTCACTCACTCAAAGTAAGAGTTTGGAGGACAAATTCCATCAAAAAATGGGGAGAAGAAATGAACATAAGTCTCCTCAAAAGAGAAATACAAATGGCCAAAAGGCACATGAAAAAATGCTCCACATTGCTAGTCATCAGGGAATTGCAAATCAAAACAACAATGAGATATCATCTCACACCACAGAGACTGGCACACATTCAAAAGAACAAAAGCAACCAGTGCTGGCGTGGATGTGGGGAAAAGGGGACGCTCTTTCACTGTTGGTGGGAATGCCAACTGGTCCAGCCTTTCTGGAAAACAATATGGACAGTCCTTCAAAAACTAGAAATTGAGCTTCCATATGACCCCGCAATACCACTTCTGGGAATATATCCCAAGGACACAAAAAAGCACAGTAGAAATGGCATCTGTACCTGTATGTTCATTGCAGCACTGTTCACAATAACCAAAATATGGAAACAACCCAAGTGTCTTAGAACATATGATTGGTAAAAGAAACTTTGGTACACCTACACAATGGAATACTATGCAGCTAATAGGAGAGATGAAGACATGAAATTTGATTATAAATGGATTGACATGGAGAGTATCATGCTAAGTGAAATTAGTCAGAAAGCGAGGGATTGACATAGAAGGACTGCACTCATTTGTGGAGTACAGAATAACATAACATGAGGCTGATACCCAAGGACAGTAGATACAAAGGCCAGAAGGATTGCCCCATAGCTGGAAACCCTTAGCTGGAGCTAAGGAGAGAAGGCAGATGAAATAGAGAAGGATCACTAAGAAAATGATGGCTGGAGGAATCAGTCAGGATGGGAGATGTGTGCCGAAAGTAGATAATGGACCAAACATGATGATCTCTCAGTGTCTGTGTTGCAAGCCATAATGCCCAAAAGGAGAGAAAGAGTATGGGGAATATTGTCTGCCATGGAGGCAGGGGGAAGGTGGGAAAGGGGGGGTATACCGGGGATATTGGTGGTGGGGAATGTACACTTGTGGAGGGATGGGCGTTTGATCATTTTGTGATTGTAACCCAAATATGAAAGCTTGTAACTATCTCATGGTGGTTAAATAAAATTTAAAAAAACAAGTTAAAAAAAAAGAGTTTGAAGGACAAATTCAGAGAGTTCAAACACCAATGTCATCATTTGCACTCATTATACTCAAGTGCTTTCTTTGCAAAATGAACTAAAATGTGCATGGCAGGATACATTTTAAATTAATTATTTAATTATTATTTTAAACTTAAAATTTGGACAAAAAAGAATAGTTATTTAACAAAGAAGTAATTTGGAAAACTGCATATGATGTATTATGAAATGCTGCAGTATCTGGAGGTTGTATTTGATTGTGGGGTTCTGGGAGGCTGGACATTGTCACCAGGAACTGTTACTCATGCCAGGAATATCACTCAGTGGTGTGCCATGGTGCCAGGGACTGAACTTGTGAACTCACATCCCTGGGTTCCATAATAAGAAATTTTAAAAAAAGCAGAATAAAACATGCACAGACACTTAAGTAAAACAATTTCAAAAAATGGGACAGACTGAAAGAAAGCAGATATCTATGGAAGCATGAAAAAAGAGTGAGTCCCCATTCATACCCATTAACCCCCTGAGATGACAGCCAGTCTCTGGAAGTTCTTTAATATTCCTGGGAAACTGATTCCAATGTTCTGTGATGTTTGGAACCTCTGGTCTAGACATCAGAGTCAGGTAAAAGAGTCCAAGATAACTAGGTTTTTGAAGGGTTATAGCACAGCGAGTAGGGCATTTGCCTTGCATGAGGATGACCCAAGTTTGATTCCTCCGTCCCTCTCAGAGAGTCCAGCAAGCTACCGACAGTATCCCTCCCACATGGTAAAGCCTGGAAAACTACCCATGGCATATTCGATATGCCAAAAACAGTAACAACAAGTCTCACAATGGAGATGTTACTAGTGCCCGCTCGAGCAAATCGATGAACAACGGGGACGACAGCACAACAGTGTGACAGTGCAGAAAGAAGAGGGTTACAGAAAAAATCTAAAGATAAGCTGTAATCAACAAAAACAAAACAAGACCCACAATTTATAAAATGGAAACATAAATGACCAGAAGACTTGCAAAGATGCTTACAAAATGGAGATGCCAATTTTCAAGATAACTCAGATGGAAATATTTATCCCCAATAGGCAAGGATACATAATCAAAGCTGCTCATTGAGCATGTTTTTGAAAACAATTTCCTACAAATAAATCATCTTTTTGATGATCTAGTTAGTCATCAGTTGATAATTAATAAAACATACTATGACCCATCCATTAAATGGGATAATTAGAACCATGAAAATAAATATATTGAACTCTCCTTTTTGGCCTAAAAGCTGTTTACAATATATTTTAAGTGCAGAAAGGTGGATAAAGCAACATTATATATGATATGATCTAAATTTTTGTTAAAAATACATAACATATCAAACCAAGTAGTACTGGCAGCTTTTCCTGAGTGAAGCAAACAGAGCTATTTTTCTCTCTTTGACCTTTATCTCCTGTTTTTGTTTTTTAAAAAAGGGGGAAACCACAACCAAAATCCCAACCCTAATGAGATCAGGTTGAGGTAATTAGAAGCTTCAAAGACACTATCACTCTAATCCCCCAAATCAGGAAAGGAAAAACACCAAAAAAAAAGCCACAATCCAATAAAGTTAATGAATATAGATGCAAAAATTTTCAACACAATCTCAACAAACTGAAGACAACAACACAAGAAAATCATCATGGCCAAAAGGGATTCCTCATAAAGATGCTAATCAACTAATGTAAATACACATCAACAATAACAACAACAACAGAACATTCATGATCATGTCCACAGATGCCGAAAAAGCTTTTGACAGGACTCAACCTCCATTTATCAAAATAAAAAAAAATTCCAAAAAGTAGGGACCAAAGCAACATATAGCAGCACAATTCTACAGGCTTTGAAGATATGACAGAACCACAGCCAGTATCACACTCTGTGCTGAAAGCTTTTTCCTCCTAAGGCTTAGGACAAGACCGATGCCTTTCTCAATACTTATTTTATAGAAGGCATTAAAAATTCTAGCCAGAGAAATTAGGCAAGAAAAAGAAGTGAAAGGAATCCAAATTGGCAAAAAAAAAAAAAGTAAAATAATTACTGTTTTCAGATGGCAAGGTAATATACATTAAAAACTCCTAAATATTTAACACCTGCACACACAATTACCAGAAATAAATGACTTAAGTAAAGTGCAGGACTACAAACTCAGTCCAAATAAGTCTGCATTTCTATATAAAAACTATAAATTGGAAGAAAGGGATTTTTTAAATCCCATTTATAACTGCATCAGGAAAGAGAAAATCTGTGAGTTAACCAAAGACAGTGAATAAACTCTGCACAGAAAACAAACATTTCTGAAATAAAGAGGAGAGACTAAGAGACTGAACTGTCCCCGTGTTCAGGGAATGGAAGAGCACACATTCCAATGGCCATTCACTTGAGGCAAACTCCACAGTCAACACAACCGCTACCAAGATGCCAACGGTAGGACCGGGGGCTGGGACTCAGTGGTAGAGTTTGGGCCTTGAGGCTGTGAGCTCCTGACTTCCATCCCTGGCGTCCTAACAAAGCGTGACCTCCAGCACCACCACTGCCACACACACAAAAAAGTGACCACTAACACTACAACCTCGAGACACAAGAGCAACAAAAATACCAACGGCACTTTTCAAGGAAGCAGCAGAGATTATTTTAAACAAATTCTGTCCTGATCTGACCTCCTTTTGCAAACGTTTCTACAAATGTTCCCTAAAAGGGACATAAATATCTAATTAAAATCCATAAAATATTCAATTAAAGAGATACTGTTTGGGACAAAGGTAAAACTCTCACAGCACAGAGTTCCCTGGTTGTTATTTCAGAAGCCAAGAGTTAACTCATTGTGAAGATGTTTACTGAGGCACTTAGATGCTTTCAGAAATTGCCAGGATTACCCACTTATTCTATTATTCTGGCTTGTAATATCTTAGTTTGTAACTTGATGGAGTTCTCATATTTTGGTCTACTGCCAGACATTTACACGAAGAGCTGAGAGTGGACAAAACAATAGAAAGAACACATTATACTCTCTAGACTTTTATTACTACTTTTGTTTTGTTTTTTCCCTTTTTGGGGTCACACCTGGCAATTCACAGGGGTTACTCCTGGCTCTGCACTCAGGAATCACCCCTGGTGGTGCTCAGGGGACCAAATGGGATGCTGGGAATCGAACCCAGATCAGCTGCATGCAAGGCAAATGCCCTACCTGCTGTGCTATCACTTCAGCCCCTTTTATTGCTACTTTTTTAGCTCTTATTCTAGTATCTTCATGGAAATTTGGGAGATGAATATACAGGAACATTAATAACATCAAACTCCAAAATACACCTAGAATAGGAAGAATGCGATTCGATTATAAAAGTGATGAGAAACTTGTATGACTATAGCATCTGGCCCAGAAGTTACAATAAAACCAATCCATTATAACCATCATTAATAGAAGAAACCCCTGGGGCCAGAGTGATAGCACAGCGGGTAGGGCGTTTGCCTTGCACGCGGCCGACCCGGGTTCGATCCCCGGCATCCCATATGGTCCCCCAAGCACCGCCAGGAGTAGTTCCTGAGTACAAAGCCAGGAGTAACCCCTGAGCATCGCTGGGTGTGACCCAAAAAGCAAAAAAAAAAAAAGATAGAAGAAACCCTAGGTCTATCTCATAGAGGAAAACTCTCTGATTCCCTGATGGAGAATTTTATGCTCTTCTTAGATGGGCTTTTTTCTTGGGGTGGGGGGAGGTGTTATATAATACAGGGAATGAAGTATCTAAAAAACAGAGTAAATAACATGTATAAGCTTAGTTTTGTTAGATATTTGGAGAAAACACATCTAAAGTTAGAAAACTAAGTAAAAGCCTGGATATCATTATATGAGAGGATTAATTCATTAGTATGTTATAGACTATCTGGTAAGTTATGTATTTCACGTAGATTTGAGGAGGCTCTTATAAGTGGTGTGATCCTGGGACCACTTCCAGTTTTACTCTGTCAATCAAGCTGACTCAGAGCCAGGACCTGAGGATAAGGCTGTGTTTGGGACATCAGCATTACCCTGGGGGTGGCATGGCAGTGCTTACACAATATCCTATGGCCATGAGGTACTAGGAATTGAGCTCATGTCTAGAGCATGCAAGGCATGTGTCTGAACCCCGACATCTAAACCCTGGCCCCTTCAAACAGATTTAAAAATTTAAAAGAAAAAGCAACAATCAAAAGACATGTCTATGAAAATGCCATCCTTCACCCCGGGAAGTGTGGGGCAACTGTAATAGTTTCAGGGCTTCTAGATTTTCATTTAGAGTTTCTTGGGGCCCGGGGAGCACGCATTTTCAGTGATTTCATCTCCTAGCATCTCTGCCTGCACCCCTGTCTCTGGGAATGCCTCTGAGAAGGTCAGAAGCTCAGGGCTCCCGACTGCTCTGGGGCCTGTTCTCGGACCTCTGCCAGCACCAGGAGGGAGCAGGTCAGCCAGGAAGCTGCCAAGATGCCACGGTATCAGGAAACCGAAGGAGCGTGCACACAGCACACACCCAGCTGGCTCCCAGGCACGCTCTGTAAGCAACTGCATGGGCAGTGAAATCCGAACTTTAAGGAGTGCTGCCTGAGGGCCAACACAGGGTCCCCACAGACTCACTCAGGGGTAGTTCCTGCTCAGCACATGGCTTTTTCTTTGGTCACTGAGGCATGGATGTGGGCTCAGAGGTGAAATGTCCAGAGAAAAAGGGTGTTACTTAATACATACAGTTGCTCTTAGTACAAATATGTGTGAATACACACACACACACACACACACACACACACACACACACAGCACTGCCACTTCTCTAAAGAGTGTCTTTTAACTTCCTTTAGAGGTTGTTGAACCCAGGATGTAAAAATCTTTGGAGGTCAAGCTGGAGGGGAGGATGCTGCCAACTTTCCAGAAGGCTGTGCTTCCCCAACAGTCTCTCAGCTAGAATAAGGCCATCAAGCTCAGACAGATGTGCGTTCTATGCTTGTTAATTTATTTACCACGGTTTTAAAATATGGTGAAATATTAAAAACAATTCATTAAAGTTCACCATACCACATCCTTCCTCTTTTTGAAAACCTAAACACTTCTCTTATTTTATTTAGCACCTTCATTTCTTCGTTTCTTTATGGACCACATGCAAGAAAGCACGTAGTGTTTGCCTTTTACTACATGACTTATTTATCATGCAGAGACCCTTCTAGGTCTACCTATTCTGTTGCAAAGGGCAAGATCTCATCACATATATTATACATATAAAATGGTATATATATATAAATGGCATTCTATTATATACACAGACCACATCTTTTTATCCACATCTCTTTTAGAGCACTTAGGTTGTTTCCAGTTATTGATTATTATAAATAATGTTGCAATGAGCATACATATTCTCTGGGTAAATATCTAGAAATAGGATAACTGGACCAATTTCTATTTTTAATTGTTTGAAGGTACTTTCATACTGCCTGCCACAATGGCTGCACCAATCTACATTCCCACCATCAGTGGACCAGCACTTTCTTTATTTCACAAACTCTGCAAGGTTTGTTCCTTGGATTCCTCTGTTATTGTACTGCTCTGTGTTTCAATCCCTGCCCAACATCCCTGGCCAGCTCAGATGCATGAAAGACCAGAGTGGAATTTGAAAGCACTAGGTTGGCACAAAGGAAAAGGAGGTGGAAGATCTCTGGCACCAAACTGGGGGGCCTCTAGGGGCAAAGCTACCTAAAAAGAAATGCAATGACCATAGGAATTTGGAGGCACCACACAATATAGGCAATGCTGTGAGGATTCTGGGGGGTTGTAAAGATCTCCAGCACTGGAATCAGGTGCTGTTCTTGGTGCACTTTTTGTTTTTTATTTCACTTAATTATCATTTTTTCCAGTTTTTTAGTTTCTTGGTGGTGCTTACTCATGGCTCTGTGCTCAGGGATACCTCCTGGCAGTGCTCAGGGGATCATATGTGGCTCTAGAGATCAAGTTGGGATTGGTTACATGTGCGGCAAATGCTTTACTCCCTTAATGCCTCTCCTTACTTCACTTGATCTAAGTATGAATTCTGTCAAGTCAGGGTTGTTACCTCCATCTCAGTCCAAGATGAGTCCGAGATCACAGGATTTATGAAAGGTGTGCACATTTGCATGGTTAGTGAGAATGAAGCCACGTTTTTCTGCTTTTGATGTCCTTGTTCTACTTGAAAGATTGACCAAGAAAGGACAGTCACCAAGAAGCAGGTGGCACCTCCAACTTGTCCTCCTGGGCCAGTTGTCCATCCTGAGCTTCAATCCTCTCTAGAGCAAGTATCCTCTGTCTGTGGGGAAGATGGACTGGGAGGGTGCGAGCATAGAGACAGTGAAAAGGACCATCCTGATTATGAGGAAGCCCATTCTACGTGTAGGTCGTCACAGTCTAGGCAGGAGGGAAGGTTGAAATTGTGAAGCTAAGTCTCAGGCAGTCTGCAAAGGCTTTGAGGGTCTCCACAAACTGGATGGGCACAAGGAGAGGTGAGACTTGAATCCAAGAGCATCTCGGGGCCCTACCCACCAAGAATGGGCTTTCCCAACCAAGATAAGATGGAAATCAAAGCTCAGCACTGGAACAGGGCTGAAAGAGAAACTAACCTTATAACTTTAATCCATGGAGCAAGGTGGAGTCTATAACTAAAGGAGAGTATCTCTCAGGGATCCTAGAAAAGAAATGAAGCTTCATCTGATGGGAAGAAACAGTAAGCTCAGACACACGTAGCTGATGTTACAGTAAATACAGCATGGTCCAGGAGCAATATGCCTGCTAACTCACCAGATACTGCGTAAGAGTGGAATGGCCTGTGAATAATTGAAGAGGGTGCTTAAAAAGGAAAATGAAATCAGAGAACTCAAATTTCCCAGTATAATCTTGCTGCAGGGCCAGAGAGTATTCAGAGTATAGTGCACTTGCTTTCAAGTTCCTAGCACCACATATAGTACCCCAAGAACTGGTAGGAGTGATCCTAAGTACAGATCCAGGAGTAATTCCTAAGTCCAGCAGGGTTTGGCCCAATAATCCAAAAATATAAACAGGCAAGTAGGTAAATCTTGCTTTATTCATTGGTAAATCAATAAAATAAATATGGAAGTCAAGATAGAAACCTTTACATACTGACAGTCAATGTACTTTGAACATCACATGAGGACGACATTAAGAAGTATAGTCTCTTCAACAGCTACTGGAGGGAGAAATGAAAAAGGAAATTCTTTCCAATTTTAGTATATGTGCTGCCGAAGCGAGCACGAAAAGGGAAATTCTTATTGAGAATCACAGGAATAATTCCTTATGACATTGGATTTGGTAATGCTCCTTAACAATGAAATAAAAATCATATGCAAAAACTAATAAACTTCATTAAAATTAACGTATCAAAGAAGGCTTATCAAGCTTATCAAGAAGAGACCATCTATAGATGAGGAAGAAAATATCTACAAATTGTATATTTAATAAGAATTTAATTTCCAGAATATATGAAGAACTCAACAACAAAAGGACCCAAAAATCTGTTTCAAAAATGGGTAAAGGTATTGAACAAACATTTTTCACAATAAGACGTTTAAAATGTCAAAAAGCATATGGAAAGAATCTCAATATCTGGGGCCGGAGCGATAGCACAGCGGGGAGGGTGTTTGCCTTGCACGCGGCCGACCCGGGTTCGATCCCCGGCATCCCATATGGTCCCCCAAGCACTGCCGGGAGCAATTCCTGAGTTGCAAAGCCAGGAGTAACCCCTGAGCATCGCTGGGTGTGACCCAAAAAGCAAAAAAAAAAAAAAAAAAGAATCTCAATATCATTATTCATTCAGCAGATACAAATCAATGTTACATAATAGACAACTTCACATCCACTAAGATGGTCTATCATTTTTTAAAAAAGGAAAAATAAGAGCAGTAAGCATGAGAAGGAAATCAGTTCATTTTTGTTATGTAAATTCCACCTTATTCCACTTGGGCTGGGAGATGGCCTTAAAGGTGCAAGGACCCAAATACAATCTCTAGCACTGCATCCCCTAACTCAAAGCACCACCAGGTGTGATTCTGGAAGTCCCCAGCTACCCTGGGCATGAGTAGTGACACAACTGCAGACTCTAGCATTGAATTGTCCTGGGTTGGCTCTGTATCACTGGAATTGGTCCCCCAGGCCAATACTGCTTAGGGGCACCTGCCCTCCCCACCAAAATAATAAAACTAAAAGAGAGAGGACTCAAAATCAGAAATAAAAGACATTGGTTTGGAGAGGTACTACAGGGAGTAAGACACCTGACCTCAGTTAGGTCCCTGGTACCACATGTAATCCCTGAACACAGAGCCAGGAGCAAGCTCTGAGCACAGCCAGACATGGCCAACACCTCCACCCCACAAAAAGAAAGGAAAGACCTTGTAAGGAACAGGAATAGAAAAGATAAGAAACTACTCTGAACAATTAAGTGCTAAAAAACTGGATAAATTAAAGGAAAATGATGAGCTTCCAGAACACATAATTCAAGATTGAATTGTTTAAAACACAGAAAAATCTAAATGGCTCCATAAATAGTAAGGAGCTGGAACAAGAATTTAAAAGCCTAAGATCAAAGAGATGATACAGAGGGAAAGACTTTTGCTTTTTATTCAGTGGCACCCCATATGGTCTCCCAAGCACCGCCAGGAGTCATCTCTGAACACAGAGTCAGGATTAAGTCCCGAGTGCCACAAAATGTCCCCCAAACAAAAACAAACAATGAGAAAGATTTTTTTTTAAACTACAAATAAAGAAAAGTTCAGGACCAAACAGCTTCACTGGCAAATGTTACAACACAATCAAGGAAGAATTAAGACTAATTATCCTAAAACTTGAAGAGAGCACTTCCAAATTTATGTTGTGCAGGCATAATTTCCTGAAACCAAAGCCAGACAAAGATGCTCTGAAATGGAAAATGCAAGCCGAGGGCTGGAGAGAGTTCAGCAGTCAGAGTGCTTGCCTTGCTCACGGCCACCCCTGTTTCCATCCCAGGAATCCACTAGGAGTGATTCCTGAGTGTTGAGACAAGAGTTACCCCTACACAGCCAGGTGTGATATCTCTAATGAATACAGATGCAAAAATTATTAACAAACCTCAACAACATTAAAAGAATCTCAAACCAGGAGTAATGGGTATATTATTGAACTATAGACACCTTAGTATATGAAAATTGATGAGTGATACCTCAAATTAACAGAATCAAGGAGGTAAATCATATGATCATCTCAATAGATGCAAAAAAACCTGACTAATTCACAGTCTTTCATTATAAAAATTCTTACCAAACTAAAACAAGAAGCAATTTCCATCACAAATTAAGGTCATATATGAAAAACTCTCAGTGAACTTTCACCTTGGTGGTTAAAAAAGAAAACTGAAAGCTTTTCCATCAAGATAGAGGGCAAAGTAAAAAATGTTCACTCTTGCTACTATTATTAAACATAGTAATGGAAATTTTAGGTAGAGCAATTAGATAAGAAAAGGAAATGAAGCATATCATAACCAGACATTTAGTCTGTATTAGCAAATTCACATTATATAGAAACATATATAAACTCTAAAGATTTTGCAATCTACCATTAATATACAAAAATTTAATAAAGCTGCAAGATACAATAGAAAACAGTATGGGGATTCCTAAACAAATCTAAAATTACATCCACCATATGATCCAACAATTCTTCTGGGCATATATCCAAAAGTAATAGAAATCAGGATCTCAAGAAACAGCTTGAAGTACTCCCCCCATTCTTGCCTTCCTATTCACAATATTCAAGATGCAGAAACAACCTTCAGGAAAAAATTACTAAAGAAAATGTGGTATATGCACACACACACGCATGCACGCACACACACAGATACTATTCATTGTTAAAAAATTATTTATTTTTTAAATTTATTTATTTTTAATTGAGTTACAGTGAGAACAGTTACAGGGCTTTTAGGATTGAGTCTCAGTCATACTATGCTAAAACACCCATCCCTTCACCAGTACACAGTTCCACCACCAATAACCTCAGCATACCTACTCTCCTTCTCCCCCTCTGCCTGTGTGGCAGATGATTTTCACTTTACTCTTTCCTTACTTTGATTACATTCAATTTTTGACAGGAAACTCACTATCATTATTTGGAGTTTTCCCCCCAACAGTCAGACCTGTCGGAATGGAAAAATAGGCTGTATGTTTTCTATTGTTGGTAACAAAGAGTATATGACGTTGCACGGTCGCGAAAGTGGCTGCCCAGATTTGGAATTCCGGTATTAAGTCCAGAGGCATTTCTGCCAGCAGCCGCTGCATTCCAAGATTGGTTACTGTGGTGCTGGGATCATGGCTGTTCAGGAGCAGGGGAGCTGTTCATGGGCGACCGCTCAGGGTCTCATTTGGGCAGGAGGCAGGGCTGGTTCTGCCTCCCCCATCGCAAGATTCCCCATGCATCCCGTCCCATCACTGCAAACTCCTACCTCTTTCTCCAATTGGTTCTGAACATTGGTAGTCGCCATGCTGTCGCAGTGGGGGAAAGGCAAAGGGACAGAAACCCTTCTCCTCCCGGGGCTGCATGGGGCCATACCTTAGTTCAGAGTCTAGGAGTATACCTGCCAGCTGCCGCAGCATTCTGAGATTTGTTTATGTGCCTCTGGGGTAATGGACGCTCAGGGGTGGCGGAGCCATTCCTGAGCATATATTTTGTATATCAGGAAAGGTTTGGAGATATCCCAGTCTCACATACCGGAGCTGTGTTAGTAAGAAGCTCAGTGTCACCGGCCTCCATCTGGAGAAGGCATGCTACTATTCATCTTTTTTTATTTGTTTGTTTGTTTTATTAATTTATTCTTTTATTGAATCACCATGTGGAAAGTTACAAAGCTTTCAGGTTTAAGTCTCAGTCATACAATGCTTGAACGCCCATCCCTTCACCAGTGCACATATTCCACCACCAAGAATCACAGTATACCTCCCCCCTCCCCCCACCTCCCCAGCCTCCCACCCCGCCTGTGTAACTGATAAATTTCACTTTACTTTCACTTTACTTTGATTACATTCAATATTTCAACAGAAAATTCACTAGTATTATTTGGATTTTCTCCCCCCTAAAGTCGGACCTGTTGAAAAGGAAGCATTTGATAATTTGTTTTCCATTGCTGAGAATGAAGAGATATGAGGTCGAGTGACTGCACTAGCGGCCGCACGGTTTTGGATTTCTGTATTTTGTGCTACTATTCATTTTTAAAAAGAAGCAAAGCCCCGCAATATACAGTAACAAGGATAAACCTTGAGGAATACCCTGCTAAAAAATATGTTAGGTACAGAGGGCAAATACTGCCTGTTTGTGCTTCTAGAGAATGTATATAAAACAGCTAGACCCACAGAATCAAAGAATAGAATGGCAATTTCCAGGGGCTAAGAGCAGAGTGACAGGGACCACCAATCCCTGACCATAAAGACTCAGTTACATAAGATGAATAAGGCTAGAGATCTGTTGAACAGCACTGTTCTGTGACAAACTGTTCTATATTGTACACTGAAAAAACATTTATTAAGAAGGTAGATCTCCAGTTAAGTGCTCTTACCATAGTAAAAGATAAAAAAAAAATGGAAGGAGGCCTGAGAGCACAACACTCGCCTTGCCTTGCAAGAAGCTGACCTGAGTTCAGTCCCCTGGGGCACTCCTGATCCCAGCTCACCAGAAGTAAGTCCTGAGAGCTGAGCCAGGAGTAGGTCCTGAGTACAACTGGGTGTGACCCAAAAATCAAAAGATGAAAGAAGGAAGGAAAGAAGGGAGGGAGGGAAGGATAGAGGGAGGGAGGGAGGGAAGGATGGGGAGGGAGGGAGGGAGGAAGGAAGGAAGGGAGGGAGGGAGGAAGGAAGGAAGGAAGGAAGGAAGGAAGGAAGGAAGGAAGGAAGGAAGGAAGGAAGGAAGGGAGGAAGGAAGGAAGGGAGGGAGGGAGGGAGGGAGGGAGGGAGGGAGGGAGGGAGGGAGGGAGGGAGGAGGGATGAAGGGGAGGGATGGGGAAGGAAGGGAGAACTAAAAAGGAAAGGGCCAGAGTACAGAACAGGGATTAAGTAAGATGCACGCCTGCATGTGGCTGGCCCTGACTGCACCCTCGGCACTGTACGAATCCAAGCACTGCAGGGCAAACAGAGACCTGGAGGCCCGAAGCATTGCAGGACCAGAGCAGCGACCCCTGCACTGAACCATAGGTCCAGTTGACTGAGAAACACTAGGAGAGACCAGGGCCTCCTGAGTCCTGCGTATGAAGGCCTTCTCTCCAAAACGGAGTAAATAAATAAATAAAGAAAAAGAAAGTCTAGCACTGCTAGGTGTGTTCCCCCCACCCCAAATAACCCCTCCCTCTGGAAAAGCACAATATATTTCCAGTCTTAAACATGGGAAAGGTGAGGGCTGGGGGCAGGGTGAACACACCTGGCTGTACTCAGCAGTGGGTCACTCCTGGCAATGCTCAGAGGACCACTTGTGACACCTGGAATCAAATCTGGATTGACCATGTGCAAGGCGAGTGCCTTACCTGATTTGCTACTTCCCTATCCCTGCAAACATGTTCCCTAAAAACACCACCCATAAACCTTTCTACATCTGCAGACCAGCACCTGTCTGCGTACTATGAACAGGCATTTATAACCAAGGTAGTAGACCCATAGTTTGCAGCCTGACTTCACCCACAGCCCTTCATTGGCCCATGCAACAATGGTGAAGAAAGTGAAGACCATTGGCTTAGAGGAATAGAACACGCTTGCACATACTGGAAACTGGATCCTTGCTTTTATGGCATGTTAATAAGTGAAAATTTGTGATACCGTTTCATTCCTATGAAGTCAGGAGCTAATGTGGGGCAGATGCTGCAGAGATCTAAGCTTGCGGCCTGGCCTCAGCCCTCAGCCCCTCTCTGTCTGACTGCTTCTCCAGCCAAAGACAGCACCAAGAGACTTAAAGGGGAAGTTCATCTTGTTCTGCAGGCACAAAAAGAAGCAAAACAACGAGCCTTGGGGAGGCCCCCTGGGGACCCCTGAGTATAGTGGCTCCAAGCACACATCCACTAGTCAGATGTGGTGCAGTCACCTGGGAAGGTGGTTAAAAGCAAATTCTTGCCCTCTCCACCACCCCATCCCTTATCCCCTACCCCAGGCCTCTGGGGAGTAAGGCCCAGAAATGAGAAGTTTCAAAAAGGTTGTCTAGGGAAATTCTGCTGATGGGATATGGGAGGCGGGTGCAATCAATGGGCCAGTTTAGTGGTTTCTTCAGAAGCTAAATATGAAATTTCAGAAAAGTGAAATGTACAACACACACTGGTACATGACTGTTCTTAGCAGCATTAATTTATTGTCTGTGAGGTACATCAGCTGGACCCAACGTCTGCAGTAACCTGATGAATAGACAGGTGCTGTACACTGGACTTCTGTACGTGGAGTGATGATAAGCAAAGGAAAAACTGCTGCTCCTTTGAACCTCAAAAGCATTCCACTGTGTAAGAGAAGCCAGATGTAAGAGACCAGCTAGCATCTGACTCTGCTGTTTTGAAGTACCTAGGAAAAGTAAGTCTACAGAACCACAAGCTCTGGAGTTAAGGGGTGCTAGGCAGTGTGAATTAACAGGACCAACATAAGGCACCCGGAGTACTACTGGAGAGAGGAAATCACCCTGAAATGGATTGGTGGTGATATTTGCACAGGTGAATTTGCTGAACATCATCTAATTAAACAGTTCAAAGAGGCAAGTCATATAAACAGAAAAATATGTCTCAATGAAATTGTTTCTTTAACAGAAAGCTCTCTCAGTAATGTTCCCTAGGGAAATTGAGACGCACCGGATCCCAATACACTGATAATAAAGAAATTGAATCCCAGAGAGGGAAATGATTCACCCAGGGGCCCAAAGTGAGTTTGCAGAGAGCCAGAAAGCCTCTGATCTGTGTCTCCACAGGAGGAAAGGGAGGGTCGGGGTGACCTGGTGAAGTCAATCAAAGGGAACAGCCAACCTCCGTGAGTCAGTCCCCTGTAAAGCCTTTCCCCACACAGAACAGGAAGCTCGCTTATTTGGCAGAGTGATCCAGGAAAGGCCACAGGAAGCAGCTGGTGGCAGTCGGAGGACCACAGGCATGGAGTCTGGAGGCCTGGGTTCCAATCCTGGCTCCAAGAGTTCATGCTGGGACCTAGGCAGGCCCATCTGGCCTGTCCATCTGTGAACACAGCCAGTTGCATTACACTCCCGGGATCCCCACAACACAGGTAAGGAAGACATTGAGTAATCCAGGCAAGAGATGGTTCCAGATGATTTCCTTCCTGCCTCACTGAAATCACAGATGTTCAGCCAAATCTGCTTATCTAAACTCCACCACCAGAACATTCGGGGCACTCACAGGTCTTTTCAAGGTTCCCTGACGCAGGCACCTCTACCCCACCCCTTTCTGGGACCCGGTCTGGGCTGCATCCGAATTCCCAGGCGCCATCAAACTCTGGAAAGTAAGAGATAGGGTTGTATGTGGCCATAGCTTGGAACGTCCCAGACTGAGAACAATATAGACTAACAAAACAGCAACCTTCTGAGTGGCCACCAAGGCATCAGATATTGGATTGGGTGTGGTATTATTACAAGACCAAGAGAATGTAAAACATCCTGTAATATATCGCAGTAGAAAATCTTGGCCAAGGGAAAGAAATCTGTCTTCTATCTAAGAGGAATGCTCAGTAATTGTTTGGGCCTTGGATAAACTCAAGCCATAAATTTGGGGTCAGGCGTTTACATTATGGACTAATCACGGAGCCCCTGATGTGAATATAGGCACTGGAGAGCCAGGAGAGTGAGGTTCTGAGACGCTCAGTGAGACGTGCAGCCTGTGTCCAGAGAGAAGAACAAACATCGAGGCCAACAGGCTTTCTTAGCCTCACACACAGTTGACCTGACTCAGTCCCAGCACCTCAGATAGACCCCTAATCCCCTCCAGGAGTGAGTCCTGAGCACAGAGCCAGGAGTGAGCCCTGAGCACAGAGCCAGGAGTCAGCCCTGAGCACAGCCAGGCGGTGTGGTCCCCAAAAGCAAAACCAAATAAACAAAAGGCAAAATAATTTCTTAGGAGGAAAAATGTGCAGAGGAGCACTTTCTTCACTGACCCCTTGCAGGTGGGCACACAGCTGGTGGGGGTGGCTGAGGGCGAAGGTGTGAAGAGCAAATCCCGCTGCTGGCTTGGGCCATGCTTTGCTTTCGAGAAATCAGACTTCTTGGAAGGACCTGTTTGTGTTCCTCACGAATCAGCTCCTGGTGAGTGAATCTGACGGTGACTAACAGGCATTCTTTGAAGAAGGTCGCTGGGGATGGAGGAGTGGACAAAAGAAAGAGCGGCTTGCAGCTCCGGAGGCTGGGAGAGGGGAGGCTTAATTTAAGAGCATTTATTTTTTTTCAGAGTGGTGCTAAAGACTTGTTGAAAATGTAATTTTAAGCAGCAGCAGCAGAGGGTAAATGAGAACAGAAAGAAGGAGAAGGGGGAAAGGTTTTGCAGGAGAATGGAGATGAAAGTACAGACAGGAGGGAGGGTGGAGAGCTAGAGCGGGACGAGGACATGGTAGCTGTGTGCAGCAGACACTCCTGCTCCAGACTTCGGCCTCCTTGGGGAGCCCCCAGGCAGCTGCAGGAGGAAATGGTTTCCGGGGGCAACTCCGAGGGCTCTGGAGAAGGTCCAGATCTTCAACTCTGGCTTAAAAGGGCGCAAGGAAAATGGGGACTAGGGAGATAGTTCAGGGAGCAGGACGCTGGCCTGACACAGTGGACCCTTATTCCACCCTCAGCACCCCATGGCCCCCCAAATAGCTCTGGTAGGGATTACCAGTGAGTCTAGAGCCAGGAATGGCTTCTGAGCACTGCCAGGTGTGGCCCTAAAACTACAACATCATCAACAACAGCAATGAGATGAACACAAGGCCAGTGGTAGAGGGTCCTGGCCCTTTGCTGGTAGTGGGGGTGGAATTGCTGGGTGCTTCCAAATCAGAAGCATTTCCATGCTTGCCACTGGCTACCTAAACTATAGCACAAATGCACTCTAGGAAAAGGGAATTGACCATTGGCCATTGCTTCCTCACCTTCCCCTACAAACACATCAGCAAAGCAACTCAAAACTATTTTCTCCCACAAGGACAAAAGGAGTTTGTTCTCTCCCCAAGAGGAGGTCCAGAAATCAAGAACAAAGAAGCTTATCAAAGGAATAGTTACAGAAACTCTGCAGGGGGAGGGAAATAGAAAGAATGAAAATACTAATAAATAAAAGGCTTCCACAGGGCACAAGCGGTATCAAACAAGCTGGTGAAAGAGCTGTAACAGAGTCAACATTGCAAATTCAGTATCCAGAGGGTAGCGTAATGCTGAACAAGACTAGCTACTACTGTGGGGTGGGGGGAGGGAAGGAGGAGGAGGGGGGAAGTGATAGTACAGCAGGTAGAACTTGTACTTGCCTGACCTGGGTTCAATCCCTGGCGTCCCATATGGTACCCGGTGCCTTGCCAGGAGAGTGCACAGAGCCAAGAGTAAGCCCTAAGCACTGCCAAGTATGGCCCCAAAGACAAAACAAACAGAAAAGAGCTACAACAACTACAGGCTTAAACAGGCAGCCCTGAAAGCAAGCATGGGTCCCTAAGTGCGTATAGGGCAGAGTGGCAGCACCCAAGATGCACTCAGACCACTCTGTGTCCTCATCTCTCCAAGCAGCCAAGAGGTTTCTTCCCTGGACTCTCTGAGGAGAAAGTGGAGGCTCCGGAACTAGAAGACAGAGGTGAGGGACAAGTTGCTCCAAGCCCACCACACGTGCACCTCTCCAGGGCAGGAGATGAAAGGATTCTTCTCTGGAAAAAATCAACTCTCAGAGGAAAGCGATCCCAGCCCTGACACTTGTGTGTGATGTTCCAAGCAAAAAGCTCGAGTCTGTTCTCCTCATAGACAGCGCCGTGGCCAGTTACCCCACCCATGCACATGCACACAGCAGTTGCAGTCTGCTTTTTAGAGCTCTGCTGTCATAGATGAAAGCAATGGAAAATAGGAGAAGGCTGCTAAACAAGTTTAAGCCCAAAAAGAGTTCCAGAAATAAAGACTGGAGACGCTCATCAAATAAATAGTTAAAGAAACTATCAGGGCAGGGCGGGTGGGGAGGAGGGGGGACGACTATGAATGTGGCTCTGGGTTCAGTGCTTGGCAAGGGAGTTAGAGAAGGCGGGGAGGAGAAAGGAAGGGAGACAGAGAGGGAGAAAGGGAAGGAGCAAGGGAGGAAGAGAAAGAAGGCAGAGAGAAAGAGAGAGAGAGAGAGAGTACTCAGGAATTAGTTTATAGCTAGAAAATGTTTATTTCAAAAAGAAAAATAGTGAAATAGTACAACAGATTTGATTCCCAGCACCACATATGGTCCCTGAACCCCACCAGAAGTGGTTCCTGAGCACAGAAGAGTTGGACCCCAAAACAAAAATATAAGTTACAAGAAGCATAGGAGGCAAGGCCCTCCCCAAGGCAGCTTACTGGAAAAGAATGCTGTAGAAATCCCTAGAACTGCCCAGACACAGAATTCCTGGCAGAAACAAAGAACATCCGCATCAGCCCGCATTTTCTTTCAAGCCGAGTGTAGGGGCCCATGGAGGCATACTCAGAACTCTCAGACAAAGGCTTTCTCTGGTTGGTCTCTGAAACTAGAGTCAAGAGTAGGGTGGAATAAATAGATCAACTTTGCGAAAGCCAAAATAGCCTCCTTGCTTTTGCACCTTTTCTTTTTTAATTTTTTATTAGTGAATCACCATGAGGTACAGTTACAGATTTACAAACTTTCATGCTTGCATTTAAGTCATACAATGGTCGAGTGCCCATCCCTCCATCAGTGCCCATTCTCCACCACCAATGGTCCCAGCATCCCTCCCACCACCCCACCCCGTCCCCTCCACCCCACCCTGCCTCCCTGCCTGTGGCAGGGCATTCCTTTTTGCTCTCTCTCCTTTCAGGTGTTGTGGTTTGCAGTAGAGGCGTTAAGCGGCCATCATGTTCGGTCTATAGTCTGTTTTCATCCCGAGTCTCCCATCCCAAGCAGGCCCTCCTAGCACCCTTTACTTGGTGGTCCCTTCTCTATCTGAGCGGCACCTTTTCTGAGGATGCTGCCGAACACATGCTGAAGTCAAGCAAGAGGGCAAAGCCAGAAGCAGAAGCCATGGGCATGTGGCTGCCAGCCACTTGCTGGCCCAGAGTCCAGACTGCAGCACTAAATAGGGGAAGAGGAGCCAGACAGAGCATGACATACTTTATAGCATGGGGGAGGGGAGGCGGTGTTCTTTCTTCTATGAATCTGAATATTTGGGAAAAACCAACCTAAGTCAGAAAGACATTGGGAGAGTTCCATTGAAGGCTCAGCTGAGCCCCAGGCAAGGTGGCCAAGGAGGTTGTTCAAAGGACTGGAGTGCAGGCCTGGCCCCACCCGAGAAGCGCTCCCCGTGTCCCGTGCCCGAGATTGTGGGCCCGCTCAGAACACCAAAGCCCCGCCTGGCAGGTCTCAGTCATTCGCCCACCACGCCTGACCCCTCCCTCCCGTGTCCGACAGGTTAGGGGCGTGGCCTCTCGTTAGGGGGCGTGGCCTCTTTCCAGAGCCGTGGCCGCTAATGTGGCCGCAGTTGTTGTTTTTTTACAATTCCATGCATTGTCCTTTGGCCACAATTGATAGAACCCATTCCTCTGAAGAACTCCCTCATCATCTTAGTCACTATATGTTAATAGTCAACTAACCTAGCCTATCCTAACTTCACGAAAACTGTCAGTGAACACATCGAGTTGCACAGAAAAGTCCTTTGTAAAAAGAGCATAGCCCCACATCTTCAGTTGAGGCCCCTCCCAAGCTAAGGAGAGCACCGGATAGTAAAGCACATAACAACTTGAAGAAACAGTGAAAATCCCCACCACCAGGAGAGATCCAAGAAAATATCTCACTAACCACAGCAGCGACTTCCCAGAAATATAACCTCCTCTTGGATAAAGAATTCAGAGAGAAAATTGTGAGGATGGTTCACGAACTCAAAGCAACTATGGAACAAACTTCCAATAAATTAAGGGAGGATATGGATGCAGCATTGGAACGCTCCACCAAGATAATCCAGGAAGAAATGAGAGCAGAAATTTCAAAGCTACGAACAGAAGTCACACAACTAAAGGAATCAGTAGATGAAATAAAAAACTCAGTAGGAGCCCTCAATAGTAGAATGACTACAGCCGAAGACAGAATCAGTGAGCTTGAAGATGAGCTGCACAAAGCATATAGGCAACAACAAATAATGGCAAAAGACCTCAAAATGGCTCTAGAGCGAGTTAGAATCCTAGGGGACGACCTCAGGAGAAACAACATAAGAATCATGGGAGTGCCGGAACCACACAGAACCAACCCCAATGAAAAAAACACCATTAAAGACATCATGGCTAAAAAATTCCCAGAGCTAGAGAATGCGGACATCCAGATCCAAGGAGTCTGAAGGGTGCCAGCTAAAAGGGACCCAAATAGAAAATCCTCAAGGCATATCATAGTCCGAATGATGGATGCCGTGGATAGAGACACAATACTGCAAGCAGCAAGATCAAAGAAGGAGATCATATACAAAGGCGCACCCCTTAGATTCACAGCAGACCTATCAGAAGAAACCCCTCCAAGCCCGAAGACAATGGTGGGATATAGTGAAAAAACTTAATGAAATAAATGCCTCACCAAGAATACCCTACCTGGCTAAACTCTCAGTTAAACTTGAAGGAACCATACACTATTTCATGGACAAGCAACAGCTCAGGAACTTCATAGACTCAAGACCAAATTTAAAAGAAGGACTCAAAGGGCTACTATAAGACAAGGAAAAAACCTACAAGAACAACAAACCCTACAGAAAAATGACACAAAATCCCATGATAATAATTTCTCTTAATGTTAACGGTCTAAATGCACCAATCAAGAGGCACAGAGTGGCAACATGGATTCGGAAACTAAACCCAACTTCCTGCTGCCTACAAGAAACACATCTGAATAGTCAGAACAAACACAGACTCAAAATCAAAGGATGGAAAACAATCCTGCAACCAAACAGCCCCCTCAAAAAAAAGCGGGGGTGGCCATACTAGTATCCGATAGCATAGATTTCAGGCTGAAAAAGATCAGAAGGGACAGCAAAGGTCATTTTCTATTCATCAAGGGATATGTACAACAGGAAGAAATCACATTCCTAAACGTATACGCACCTAATGAACGACCAGCTAAATACTTAAAAGAACTCCTAACAGAATTTAAGGAGGACATAACTAGCACCACGATAGTAGTTGGAGATTTCAACACTGCCTTATCACCTCTGGATAGATCGACAAGAACAACACTCAGCAAGGAAATGATGGCCCTGAAGGAAGAAATGGAGGAGACAGGGCTAATAGACCTATACAGGGCTATACACCCCAAAAAGAAAGAATACACATTCTTTTCCAGTGCACACGGAACGTTTTCCAAAATAGACCATGTTCTGGGCCACAAATTATACCTTAATAGAATTGGGAAGATAGAAATTGTATCAACTATCTTTTCAGACCATGATGCATTGAAGATGGAAGTTAATCACGCACAGACGCGGAGAACCAAATCAAACACTTGGAAATTAAACAACTCACTATTGAACAATGAGTGGGTCACGAAGGAAATCAAGGAAGAAATCAAGAGATATCTCGAAACAAATGAGAATGAAGACACAAGCTACCAGAACCTATGGGACGCAGCTAAAGCTGTGTTAAGGGGAAAATTTATAGCTCTGCAAGCCTTCCTCAGAAAGGAAGAAAGGGCCTATATAGATAGCTTGACTTCGCAGCTCAAGATCTTAGAAGAGGACCAGCAAAAGGAACCCAAACCAGATCGAAGGAAAGAAATAATAAAACTTAGAGCAGAAATTAACGATATGGAAAACCTGGAGTGCAGTCCTGACATCGGAAGAGGAAGGTTACATCCTGACACACATAGCCCTCAGCCAAAGAGGGGCAGGGGAGTGCCGGAAGTAGAGCCTGTCCCCTCCAAGCTCTGGTTTCTGCAGGAGAGTACATATGAATCTGTGCACTGAGTCAGGCAGATTGTCCTTGCTCTGGTGAGCCTTGTCTATTCAGTTGAAGCCTGGAATAGGACAAAATGGGGCCCTGCTGAGGTTAAAAGAAGCTCCCATCTGAGAATCTCTAGGGCACTTACCAGCCTAGAACTGTCTGGGCTGATTCCTGCCCATACATCTCTCTCTCTATATATATTTGTCCTCTTGTTCTCTGGAAACCCCCAATACAGATCTATAAGGCTATTTAGAAAGAAATGTGGAAATATGTAAAAGATGGCAGTGGGCATACTTCCATAGGCATGATAATATTAAAATAATGACTAAAGTTCAGTTGTAACCACACAGAGAACACTAGGAAGGGGAAGAGAGAATGGGGGAAGTCAGTATATGAGTGCTAAATCCAGTTACCTTACAGGAAGTCAAGAAGGACCATTCAAAAGGGATAATTCAAGTTGTCGAGAAACATTGGAGATACATGCCAAAAGAAACAGCTCAATAAGTTAAAGATAGTTGCCTCTGGGGAGTGGATAGAATTTGGGGGGGATACTGTTTTTCATTATAAGACTTCTAGGAGTATTTGATTTTTAAATTACATGCATGTGTTCGTAAATAAAAGTGTATTTTGAAAAAAAGAAAAAGAAAGAAAATCAGATTTTTCAAGACAGGTCAATGAGGGTGCTATTATACATGTTAAAAATAAGTTGAATAGGGTTGGCAGTAGACACCTTTCACAAGTGATGACAGGGTTGCATATTTGCCGTCCACAACTCTTTAAGAAGCTTAATCTTTTATGAGTTATACACAAAGACACAGGTAACTAATTTATAGGTTATGGCCAGAACAGATAAATGTATAAAATCTAACCATTTCTAAACTTAGCATTGGCCAATACTGTCTCTCTTCTTAGGATTCAAAACCCCAAATAAAACTATCTTCATTCAGCTTCCTCTTGGAGACAAAGAACTTTTGCAGTTTGGGATGTGACAGTAAGCAAGATCTTTTTGGTTTGCTTTTGAGCTACACCAAATGGCATTCCCTCTAGTCCTGGGGCCCCATGTGGCACAGGGACCAGATCCAGGATACTCGACTCATTTGTGTCATCAGCCCTGCCCAATAGAGCATTTTTTAAAGCAATCCAACAAGTTGACAATCATAGAAATCCCAAAAAGACACCAATAGAACATATTTCAAAATCTAAACTGGAGAGCATAGTATGATGTGAAATGTCAGAGAGAGAAGAGAAAACCCAAAAAAATGCAGCAATGACATACAATGAAAACTTGGAACTCGGGGGGAGAAATCTAAGATCAGCATCACTCACGGATTTTTCTCATTTCATTTTATTTTACCTTATGCTCCCAAGGGGTGCTCAGAGAGCCCGAGTCCTAGCAGCATTTCACAGCCACAGCCAACTGAGCCTACAGTTCAATGCAAGAGTCCAAGGATGTGGTGCTGCTTAGACCCTATAATGCCGGGGACTGATCCTGGGGGCACCCAGCTTCACAGCCAGCAGTGTCCAGGGGTACTATGTGGGGCCAGGGATTGAACCAGGGTCAGCTGCCTGCAAGACAGATGCCTTAACCTCTGTATTATCTCTCCAGTCCCTCACATCTGATTTTAAAAGATTGTGGATAGAACCTACTATAGCTGGTTTAAATGGACAATCTTTCTCAAGTCGTTTAGAGAGCATAACTACAAGTGTTAATGTTATGGTTTTGATGTACAAAGTTACTACACTTTCACCACCATTAACCGTTCAAGAGCCTCCACCACTGTCCTTAGGTTATTTTTCACTCCTCCTCTTCCTTCCTCTCCTTCCCACACTCAGTAATATCAATCCTGCTTATCACTAAAACTCTATTTCAGGGCCTGGAATGATAACAGTGGCTAAGGCTTGCCTTGAATGTGGCTGGTTAAGCTCGATCCCCAACACCTCATATGGACACCTGAGCCCCACCAGGTGTTTCTGTGATCCCAGAGCCCTGCCAGGTGTGGCCCAAAACAAAAAATAATAATTAAATAAAATTCTAATTCAAAACTCTGTTAAGATTTAGCACTTTTTTTTCTCAGAGAGTTAGTTGACTTATTTCCCCCAAAGTGACACCAACACAGGAACCTCGATTTTAGTGAGGATTGCCTACTGAAGCTTTTGCACAATTTTTCATATAGAAATTCTCCTTTGCAGAAGAGCACTGAGCCTGGCAGTGGCCCTGGAAGGTGCTGCTGGGAGGAGGGTCTGAAAGGGAAGCTGCCCAGAGCTGCCACAGACTGAGTGAATAACAGGTATCACACTAGGGCACTGCACTCTCACAAGGGGAGGCTATTGTGTTTAGGAGGTTTCTGGAATATACTAAGAAGCTGAGTTATGGCCTGCATAAATGCTCCTTTCCATGTGTGTGGGGGGTGGGGTGGGGGGTGCTCTTCATTCTTAGTTCCCCTCCCACACTCAGGCTCTTCCTTTATGTGCCTTGTGCCTTGTCTCAGAAGGTTGCTTTGCCCTGTGGCTGTGGGTTCCAGACAGATTTGACCAATAAAAATGGGATGGTGGGCTGAATAGATAGTATGGCAAGTAGGGTGCTTACTTGCCTTGCATACAGCTAACATGGTTTGATGCTTGGCACCTCACAGGGTTTCCAGTGATCCCTTAGCACAGAGTCAGGAGTAAGACCTAAGCACTGCCACCCCCACCCCAAATTAAAAAAAAAAAGGAAAGAGATAATCAGCCCTCCAATCCCAACCCTCACCTGCCTTCGGACTTTAGCAGATCATTAGATACACCCAGGCCTCAGTTTCCCCATTTGTATATAGAAGACAGTTCACCAGATCACCTCTGAAGTGGTTTTCCATTGCTACCCCAAGTTTTGACTTCTTGAGATTCTCGGAAGGAACAGTTTTTCACCATCTGTGAAATTAAATAGGTACCAATTCCAAGCTGAGATCTCATTCCTCATTGTGGTCAGGATGTTTTCTTTCAAAAATGGATCAAAGTGCTGAAGTTTCCAATGTGTCTTTATCTCTTTTCACATTATGAACAGTGGACAGATTTCTTCCTGTTATTGAAATGCAGGATTGAATTTAGTACGTGTGCCTCAGACAGTAATGAGGGACTACAAAATTGATTAGTTCCAAAGCATTTTATATGTCCCACAGGGTACACTCTAGGGCATCAGCAGCAGGCAATATTGCCTTGTGAGTTGGCAGGCAGACTGTGTGAAGGTGCAGGGCAATGCAGCACCTATTGTAAGGGGGGAAAATGCCCCAAAGTGAAGAGGAGTCTATTTCATCTCAAAACTTTCCCCAAGATGATTGCAGGAATTACACTAGCCTTCAGTTTTATATTTGAACATAAAAGGGTTAAAAACTTTCCTTCTAGAATTCAACAACACTCAACAACTCCTAACACAGCTGATCAGTTCAAGAACTTCACCCAACACCAGTGGCTCCAAACATCAAAGCAAAATACAAAGCATCTGAAATATGCAAGTTCATCCTCTTGGCCTTTGATCCCGCATAGTCCTAGTCTCCCGGTGGCAGGAGGTACATGCTGGTTTCCAGAGCAGACAGGGCACTGTCGCACGTAACATTCACCTGCCTAAAAGCTGTTTTCAAGCCTGCAGCTCCATTTCCCGGGAACACATTCCTATTATCCTGTACCATATGAATTTTGATTGTTTTTTCAGGTAGTGTCTGGAACAGTTTTGGATATAAAACTTCTACATTAAAAAAGATCCACATGCATATCAAAGAAGAATGTAAGGACATCAATATTACCTCCTAATGCTTATTACAGATAGAGCAGTGGGTAAAAAAAAAATCTATCTGTAGGGTTATATAAAAACACTGTGGGATAATAAGCAGATTATTTTCAGTTATTCTTGGATGCCATAAGATTTCCAAAATATTAAATATTAACACAGTATTCAGAAATAATGATGAACATTCTTCCCTTTCCTCTGTAAGTACAAGTATCTGTATCTACTGCATTTAGCCAACCAAAAGGTGACTTCTGTACTTTTTCCTTCACTTCATCACTGTTTCATTTTTCTCTGGTCTATTTCCAAAGCCTTTTCTACTAATTTTTTGCAACTATAACTTTAACTCAAGTGAGATAACTCGCTAAGGGGGGGCTTGAACATTTCTAGGAGCAGTGGTCTTTCAGTTAAAAATAGAAAATTGGAATTACAAGCTTTGAAAATGAAAATGGGGAAGATAATAGACATAGTCAAAATGATCTAAAATTATCTCAAATTGTGACACTTCCTCAGTAGAAATATTTAATATTTTATATTATAATTTATATTTATAATTTAATATTTCCTCATATACATCTATCAAATAATGAGTTTACTATTGTAGAGATACAACTGGGCTTAAATCTGATCTTTTTTTGCGAGGGGGTGATCAAACTAACAGTGCTTAGGCTTTTCGCTCTGTGCTCAGAACTGACCTCTGTTGGTGCCCAGAGGATCTATACTTGTCAGGGATTCAAACCAGACTTTGGGGATACAAGACAAATGCAAACGCCTAATTTCTGCATTATCTCTTTAACCCAAATGTGACATTTTTCAAGTCATGGGAGAAAATTTTTTAAATCTGCAATGATGGGGTTGGAGCAATAGCACAGTGGGTAGGGTGTCTGCCTTGCATGTGGCTGCCCCAGGTTTGATTCCCAGCATCCCATCCAAGGTCCCCTGAGCACCGCCAGGAGTAATTTCTGAGTTCAGAGCCAGGAGTAATCCCTGAGCATCCCCGGGTGTGGCCAAAAGAGAAAAGAAAGTTTTTTTAAAAATCTTGCAATGATATTTATTAAGATACTGAAAATATTTGACAAACATCACTAGGTATTTTTCAATTTAAGAGAAAGTTGAGATTTGGGGAAAATCCATGGGAAAACACAATTAGTGAAGAACAAGTTGCTTGAAGCTTTATTCAGAGTAATTTTCAGAAACGCTTTATTAGACGAAACACAATCAACAGAACCCTTAGTGAAGCATTAAAATGTGTCTGAATTTTTCTGGTTTGGGTGAAAAGAAAAAAAAAAGAGATAGCCAAGCTGAAAAATAGTAATACTACAAAACAATGTGTTTCACTTATTTTTTATTGAGAAAATATAAGTTTACAACATTGAACAGGTTTCAGGAATATAGTATCTTACCTCTGCAACTACATATATCACACCACATCTCCCACTAAATATCCAGGGTGGCCAACAACCACCCAAATCAGTCCCTACCTGCTGCATACTCCACTTCCTCTCTGAAAATCACCATTCTGTTGTCGGAGTTTAAAGTTTGTTTAGTATGTTTATTTTCTTTGTTTCCTTACACTCTAAAAATGACTGAAATCATACAGTACTTGTTTTTCTCCTGACGTACTTCAAATGGCATAATCCCGTCAATGTGCATCCATGTTGTTGCAAATAATAAGACTTCTGTATTTTATGGCTGAGTTACATAGATACCATATCTTCCCTGACAAATAATCCAGAAATAAAACTACACAAATATGAACAGCTACTCATGAAAGAAGCAATAATCACACAATGGAGAAAGCAAAGTCACTTCAATCAGTAATGCCCGGAAAACTGGGCAGACAGCCAGAAGAAAAAGAATGAAACTAGATGGCCACCTTATATCATATACTAAAAAGAATTCAAATTGAATGAGAGATGGGACTATAAACCCTGAAACCATAAAATACACAGAGGGAAAACAAAACAAACTTTGATAAATTCCTTGATATAAGTATTAGCGATGTCTTTGTGGAGTCATTCCAACAGAAAGATAAACAAAATAGAATATAAATAAGTAGGACTATATCAAACTAAAAAGCTTTTACACAGCCAAAGAAACAATCATCAGAATAAAAAGGGTGGCCTACTGAATGAGAATATTTACAGACCATATATCAAACAAGAGGCTAGTATACCAAATATATGACAGTTCATATAACACAACAAAAGTAAATAATGTGAGTTTTAAAATGAGCAGAGCCAGAGAGATAGTACAAGAGTTAAGACATTTGACTTGCCCATGGCCTACCCTAGTTCAATCCCCACACCTTGTACAGTTCCCCTAAGCACCACCAGGAGTGATCTCTGAGCAAAGAGCATGGAGTAAGCCCTAGACATGACTAGATGTGACCTGAATCCCAGGAGTGAGGGGTGTGTTAACTACCATGGAAATCAAAGAGCTTTCTCAAAAGGTAAGACAGTTGTCCCACATTGGGGCATTTACACAAAGAATAAAACAGGCATTAATTTAAAAAGTTTTGTGCACCTCTGTGTTCACTACAGTTCCATTCAAAAACTATGGAAACAACCCAAAAGTTTGAACTAGATGAGTGCATAAACAAATAACACACTTTAAACTATTCAACAGATACAAATAAAGCAACAGCTAAGTCACACTTAAGCCTGTTGAGAGACTGGGATCTTAACTATTAATCCACTTAATGATCTGCCCTTGTTCTTTTATAACATTTGTTGGTGAAAGCACATTAATGTGCAAATATTTAGCTATAAGCTAAAAGATGAAGTGATTTGATTAAGATGATCAGTCACTCCTCTCCATCCTGTCACATTCCCTCAAAGTGCTCTCATGTCTGAAATTGTAGCACTTATGACTGAAACTGGGTATGGCAGCCTGGATGAAGGCTGGTAATGCACCCCAGATGCCTGTAGTTTCAACAGAGAACAATACACTCTTCAAAAGAAAGAGAGGGAGATGGAGATTGACCATTCAAGTTTTAGAATACCATTAATTGAAAATACCCCACAGAAGCTTGTTGATATCAGGTGAAGGAACAGATCATGGTTCGTGATCTCTTAAGCTTATTGATGATTTGCTGTTTTTGTTAACAGAAGAAAAGATGTTTTCAAAATACGAGCTATTTCATTATTCACAAATTTCCTTATTTAGGAAACATTTTCCTTTTTTTGGCTTATATTACAACTTACCACTTAAGGAAGAGATGACTGCTGGGGGGTGGGGGGAGGGGGGTTGGGTTTCATGAAGAGCATGGATCTCAGGGACTATAAATCATTGAGGGTTTGTTCACATTAATATTCAAAACAAATGCTTTGGGTCTGTTATATTAAAATAACTTTCTTACTCAACAAGAAAACATAGTGAATTTTCAATCACTTAAAGACTGGAAATACAGCACGGTGCTATTTCTTTGGTTACATTCTAAGCTTCTCTCTAGACACCTCCAACTACTTGGGGTATGTTACTATTACCTGAAAGACTATTTGTATAGATTTATTCTCAAAATGTTATAATAACAAAAAAGAGAAACTTCCTAGACCCAGAAACCTATTATTAATCAATATGGGCATTTTTCCATCAACCTGATTTTTTAAAATATCCAAACAATAGAATCTCAACTTTCTCTCTCAGTAAGTAATAAGGAATAATTTTCTACTATGGAAAATGTGTGCATGCTATTATGTATACACACAAAAAATCCATGACTTATTGTGCTTGTAATGCATGTGGCCAATGCCAGTTCAATCCCTGGCACTGCATAAAGACCCTGAAGCACCACCAGAAGTGACCCCTAAGCACAAAACCAGGAGTAAGCCCTGAGCACTGCTATGTGTGACTGCAGCACAACCCAAATCCATAAGCAAAAATCCAAATACAGAGATGTTTCACCAACCCATATGTGTAAGTTGAAGCCATATTTTCAGGGTTTTTATTTCTTTGCTCTAAAGAGAAAAGGCATCAGAAAATCACCAGACCTCTAACTTAAGTTGAATATTATGGCATTAACATAATTCAAGCTAACTAAATTGTGGACTCTGCTAAGCGGTTAATAGGTAGTTCTGTTCTAAGAACAAGGATCAAAACAGAATTAGGACCAAGGTATTTAGACCCAAATTTTCCATTCATCATGCTGGGCAATGTGCTTTCAACAAAGCAGATGACCACCACACCTCCACGCCAGTCATCTAGCCCATTGTCAATGTTATTGTTCTGAGTTTAAAGCAACAGAGATGTCTGAAACAAATAAACAATCAACCTCCACTCTTGGGTAACAGCACATTGGGATGGGTTGAAGTTATTTACTTATCGGCCATTTGATGCATTGGATCTTGGCTGGTAGATGTAGTGACTTCAAGTTCTTGGTCACTCTAAGAGATTGACCAATGACCCAAGTGCAGTTGGGTTAAAAAATACCTGACTTGACTGCCTCAGAGAATTGTAAAAGAATTAGAGAAAGGTCAAAGCTATAATGTAAGCTAAACTGTTCTAGGGACTAGAGAATTCTATGTGAGTGACTGCAATTGTGACTGTGATTTCCACTCACTGTAATTTCAGCCCGGGAGGCAGTCCAAGCTGAAAGGGATATATAAATTGAGTCAGGCAGGGCAATCTGTGAGGCATAATGGAATTTGGGAAGGAGGAAATCAGTGAAGAGTAAGAGAGACTGGGAAGCTTTCATGGGTCTGATCAGCTTGGAGCTGGGCCTCCAAGATGAGCTGGACATTGGTGAGTGAAACTGGAAAACCTCCTAGGCAGAGCCCATACAAAAGCAAGTTCACAGCGATGAGTGACAGTGATGGAAAACACACATGGGTGAATTGTAGATGTTAAACTCTGTTGGTCTGATGGTCAAGGAGTAACTCAGATAAGACATGTCAGAAGCAAAGTCACCACACATACAAGAATACTATTGTATTCCTCCATGCAAGAGGACTAGACACACAGTCAGAACCCACCTGATGCTGACATAACGGTTGCAGTTCTCTATCTCTAATGTTTCCCCCTTTCCTTCTTTCTTAGGTCATGGTAGAAGGAGGGAGAGCATAAATCAGCAAATTCTGAAACACTTAAATCCTAGCACCAGACAAGAGTCACCTGCTACTGTCAAATGTCAGTAACTTAAGCTAGATGTCAGAATCTTTTCAGTTTTGAAACTTCTCAGCCTAGAAACCAGTTAAATATTGGCTAAAAATAGTCAGTTGGGGATAAAATAGCATTCAACTTGAGTTAATTGGGCTCAACTTTCAGGCTGGAGAAATAGCAATACTAGAGGCTGGAGAGATAGTACAGCAAGTGGAGAGCTTGCCTTGGATGTGACCAACCTGTGTTCAATCCCTGGTACCCCACATGCTCCCTTGAGCCTGCCTGTAGTGATCCTTGAGCACAGAGCCAGAGAGAATTCCTGAGAACTGCTGAGTGAGATTTAAAAAAGACAAAGATCAGTAATAGTAAAATATAATAGTTATAATAATAGTATAATATAAAATAAAATATTTAATATTTTAAAGCATTTATTGTGGGCATTGTACATGAATAATTTTATTTAACTTTCTTCAAGGACTAGAATGATAGCACAGCAGGTAGGGCATTTGCCTTGCACGTGGCCGACCTGGGTTTGATTCCTCCATCCCTCTCGGAGAGCCCGGCAAGCTACCGAGAGTATCCCACCCACACAGCAGAGCCTGGCAAGCTACCCGTGGTGTATTCGATATGTCAAAAACAGTAACAAGAAGTCTCATAATGAAGTTATTGATGCCCACTGGAGCAAATTGATGAACAATAGGACGACAGTGCTACAACTTTCTTCAAAGACCCAGAGGGAGATACTGTCATTATGCCAGATGATTAATAAAAGAATCATCAATAGAAGAATCTGAAGCCTATAGTTCCTGAGCAGGCAACTACAAGCCAGGCTCTTAGAGAGGGGCCTAAGCAAAAGGACAGTAAATATGATGGTAATTGAGCAAAAAGAAATTGGTAAATATACTTGGTATTTTATTTACAGAAATTTAGTGTCCACCACTGAATTTTTATGTCTCTGTATATCTGTATTACATTAAGTGGAATTTCCTTATTTTTGGTACTGATTGTGTTTCTTTATTTGAAGAATCTACTTATGTTTAGTAATATGTTTAGTAATAATTCAAAAATTCTTTTTTTGCTATCCTGTACCATTTTTTAACCATTTTTATTGAGATACTGGTATTTGCAATGCTATTAATTCTACTTTCCATGTGTACATCATTCCAACACCACCCTCATTACCAGAGAGCCCAATTTCCTCAACCAGGGTCCCCAGGGTCCCCTCCCAGCTACCTACCATCCCATATGAGCCCCACTCTGTAGACAAAATCTCTAGTTCTAATGGCTTTGGCCATTTGTTCTTCCCTTGCTATGTTTCTTTATGTCTCACATATGAGAGAGGTCTTTTTATTGGGGGGGGGCGTTGAAGCAAGATAGTTTTTATTGAATTAAATTTCCTTAGAAAAGATGTAGGGGGAGAGGAGAGAAAAAAATGTTCAAGAGGGCTTCTCCAGAGTGAAAAAGCCAGTGAGAGAGGTCTTTATTTTTTTTCAAAAAGTTTGGAGCCTGAGTGACAGTACAGCGGATAGAGCATTTGCTCTTCACACAGCTGACCCAGTATTGATCCCCAGCATCCCATATGGTCCTTCCAAGCCCACCAAAAGTAATCCCTGATCACAGAGCCAGGAGTAAGCTGTGAACATCACTGGGTGTGGCCCCCAAACCAGATATAAAATAAAATGAAGGTAAACCTACACACATATAGATGAATAAACTCCTGAAATTCCAAGGAGTTTATTGGAATTTCAGAACACAATGCAGTAAACATTTAATAAATGAAAAATTGCTTTTTAATCTAGATGGTCTTTGAATAATTTATCTGTTTTGTAAATTTGGATTTACTACAGACTCTTGACATTCCTGAGGCATACATCCGGAACCTTCTTCAATTCTCAGATTTACAAACATAAAAATGTTTATAGAGACTCCAGCGTTCTTTCAAATCACATATTCACAGAGATGAACATGAATTTCCTGTTCTGAACTTTATGTGACATACACACTCAAGTTACCGACACTTTCAAACTTCACTACGGCTTTTTCTTACTTGACTTCCAGCTTTCACAGAAAGAAAAAAAACCTGTCTAATGAATTAATTGACTTAGGTGAATGCACCAAGAAGAGAACAAAAGAGCTAAGTGTCCAGTCAGCATTACACACACTTGCAGATAAGTCTTTTCAGATTCACATCACAGTCAACTCTGTGCCACAGACCCCTCAGGGGAACTGACAGTCACAAACCGGTTTGTAAATCTATGGACACCTACGGATCAAACAGACTTACTATGTTTTGAGAGGCAGGGGTGTGGGTTTTCTGTATACAACTCACAGAAACAGTCATAGTTCTTGCTAAGCCATGAGTGACAGAAGTCAGTAGAATTTGGGGGTGATGAGTCCAAAGCATTTGATCTTGGAAACACTGGCCACCTGCATAGCAGAAATCTGTCTTGTTCAAAATTCAGATACTTTGAATGGTTGGGTTGGTGAAAATCAATGTCACATGACTTCACTGCCCCCTTACTCACAGTTGGCTCGCTGGCTCAGAGCCTATATCTGGACCTTCTTGATGCCCCATTCTGGCATGCACAACCTCTGGCAGAATTCAATCTCCCACCCCATTACCATCAAAACTCACCACTAGTCATAAAGGAGAGAAGACAGGAGAGAGTGAGCTGGGGGCTGGGGGAATGAAGGCTGGGCAGGGAGGTGGTAGTAGAGAATACAAAAATAAGAGAACAAAAACAAAATTTGTCTATTAGGAGTGGGAAGAGACATTATTATTTCAAGATGTATAGCTTATCCATCACAGACTGTATATGAAAGGACTTCAGCCACATTTTCAAATATTCATTTAATTATACCTTTCCTTTGTTCCAGAGAGCTTTTTTGAAGAAGTTTGTGGCCAGATTAATTTTCCTCAAGCTCTGAACAATATACTCCCCCACTGAAAACATGCACAAGTACCTCACCGCCCATAAAATAAAGCCCAATTCCCTTCGCCTCTTACTGGAGACCCTCTGTAACCTGGCCCTCAATATCTAGCCCCACCTCACTTTATTCCAGACTTTGCCCTGTACCCACCCTTGGCTCCAGGCAGAGGACATTTCTGGATGGCTCCCAGAATTCCGTAGTTTCTGCATCTTGGTTTGTGCTGTTCCCTCAGCCTGGAATGTTACTCCCAATATGTGCATTGACTCCACATAGCTCAGCCTCCCACCCAGAGAGCTCCAGACACATCACAGGTGCCCAGTCATCAAGAGCAGGGATGGCAACACAGACACCTATGCTGGGCACACATCTTTATGGAGTCTCATAACTGGGAGGGCTCATTTCTTTAATGGGGGCTATAGGTGGGTGACACATCCAACAGTGCTCAGTGATCACTCCTGGCAGGGCATAGGGGACCATAAGAGGGGCTGAGTATTAAATCTGGGTCAATCACATGCAAGGCAATTTCCTACCCACATCAATATCACTCCTCTGGCCAAGTGGATAAATTTTTTACCATTCCAAGTGACACACTGTAGCCCAAGGTGGTGATTTGATGTCCTTAGGGCTGTGTCTTCTGCCCATCACTCTTAGTCATACGTTCCATCTAGCTCTAACACAACACAAAGATTGCAGTATGACTTGATGTCAACATATAGTAGTAATCGTTTACTTTTTTTTTAATGGGATGAAAGTGTGTCTTTCCATTCTGTGTGAATTTGAATTCTCTTGTCGAGTCCCCAGGCATGTTGCATTTGGCAGTCTCTGAGCAGCCCTCCCCAGGAAACCATACTAGCTGATTCTGAAAAATTCGAAGAGCAGATATGCCAGGAACCCCTCCAACTCATTGCTGGGGATGCTATGAGAACACACACATAAGGAGACTAAGCACCAGGGAACCGAGCCCTGCTCCTTTTTCTATGAAGAACATGCCAAGGGATTTTTTAAAGGTGCCGTTTATCACCAAGGGTGGGAGAGTGGATTGCTGAAGCTATTTATACAACACCCAAAGCTAGTTTAAACAAACATGGCAACCGGGTGTAGGACAAGAATCAAGACTGATTGATTGGGATCTATTAGGCATGCAGGGCCGCCAATAACTACAAGCTCACTGGACCAGGGCCAAAGTGATTACATGATGAGCAGTTATGTAATCCTAAACACAAATGGAATGGGGAATGGACGCATCTGATATGCTTTCCCTTTCTGATTTTTGGCACCTAGAGGTTACATGGATTCATAGGAATGTATGAGTCCACCCCCTTCGTTTCCTCCTAACAGCCAGGCCTAATGATCACAGCAGAGCTGTATCTTAACTGTTACTGCAAGTTTCCTCCCAACACCAAAGTTCTACTGTCTTGTTCAGATGCAATCTATTTTCAACAGACCACTAAGTTGTAAATCCACAACATTTGCTAGAATAAGGGGAAGCGGTTTCAGTGGGCTAAATGAAAATCACTCCCCTAGATAAAATTCAACACAGTCCAATAAATTCTGGATGGCTCAATAAAATGTTAAAGAAAAAATTAATTTGATAACCATATGAAATCCATGGTTACCATGACAGTTTCTTGTTTGATTCTGATTTCTGGTCTCCCTATACTCATGATTAGACTTGTCTGCCTTGGCCTCTGACTTCTAAAATATCTGGCTCTTTCTACCCACCAAACCTACCACATATCAGTCTTAGCTGACTGAGTTTCCTCTGTAATCAGTGACTCCTTCCCTCCATAAGAAATAATACCTGCAGCAAGGTTTCAGGGCAGAAAAACATTAAGTCTGGGGTATAGAGCAGCAGTTAGGCATGACCTGACCCAGGTTTGATTCTGGGTATTACATAATCTTGTGAGCACAGTGGCCCCTAACACCATCATGGTGACATGGGTACCTCCAGGACCTTAGAAGCAGTGTATTCTCAAGCCCCTGCCATGAACCACCAGCCTGGCTGGCCTGGGCTCCTCTGCGCCATGTAAACAAAGTATGAAAAATAATACAATTTTTAAATTTTAGAAAAGAAGGAAATTCACTGAGTCCCTTGCAGAACTTCGCTTTCCTAACTTCTATTATTTATGAATAAGTAGCGTTTTTAAAATTTTTTTTATTGAATCACCATGAGATAGTTACAAAGCTTTCATGTTTGAGTTGTGAATTCTCTTGACCACTTTCCAAGTGTTTACCAGTTATTAATAACAATTAACATTTATAAACTTCTATTTTTGCAATCTTTGCTTGAAGACTAGAATTTGACTATCACTGTTTCACTTCTGAGTCATTTAAATACACTGCTACAAGATGACTTCAATGGTTATATAGAGGTTTCCTTAAAAGGGATGTGATTGCTGGTAGTATTGGTATTAGAGTTGCTGGTAGTGGCCATGATGGTGGTGGTGGTGATGGCAGTGGTGCTGCTGGTGCTGCTGGTAATGGTGGTGGTGGTATTGCTGCTGCTGGTGGTGGTGCTTTGTCTGTTTATCTGACAACCTAAACTTAGAGGATGGAAAAGTCTAGATATAGACTAAGCCCTCCCCACAGGAAGGTGAGCTGTCCAGGAAGAATCCAATACAATGGGCAATGATGACTACTACTGCATGGCCCAGGGGATCTACCAAATCTACACCATCTCAGTCCTGGCACAGAAAGGCCGGAAAGGCGTATCTTCAGCGGACTGTCCACATGCAGTGATCACTGAAGACCATCAGGGGCAAGAATGATGAAAACCCATATTCACAGAAAAGGAAATGAAGGAGAAGTAAAAGTCCAGAAATTTTTTGAACAGAAATGGTTGAGATTGAAACTCTTTATAGTTCAAGGAAATACATTTATACTTAAATATAATTTATATATAAATATAGATCTCAATATGTACTTTTGGCTAGATATTTAGATAAAAAGGACCCCAAGTATTCAAGTAGTCAGCAATTACTGAAACTGGGTTTGCAGTGGAGGGGTGTGAAATGACTCTGGATCTGATTAATATGTTCTCTGGAGTTCTGAAGATAACCAGGTTGGCAAAGGATAACTGGATACAAGTAATTGCCACTACCACCATTTTTGTTTTGTTTTGTTTAGGGACCACACAGATCTTCAGGGCTCCCTCCTGGCTCTGCACTCAGGAATTACACCTGGAAGTGCTCAGGGCACCATATGGGATGCCAGAGATCGGACCCGAATTGGCCATAAACAAGGAAAGTGCTCTCCCGCTGTACTGTCACAATCACCATTTTGTCCTGCTACAGTGGCCTCAGCAACAGAGAGAAGCTATAATTACAAAAGCAGAATCAACTTACTTAACACAGTGTTATCACAGGACCCCATTTTTAGAAATTTCTTGATTTATTTCCTCCTCCTCTACCTTCACTGCACCCTTGAATGAATCTTACTATCAAGGGTCGCTAGGAAACTAAGCCTACCCCAGACATTTCATTCATTATCAAGTCTTCTCCTGGAAAAAAGAACAAAACATTCAATGACATGTTTCTTGTTTTTTGTTTTGTTTTGTTTCTTGGTTTTGGGGTTATAGCTGGCAGTGCTCAGGGCTTATTCCTGGCTCTGCACTCAAGGATTACTCATGGCAGTGCTCAGGAGGACCATATGGGGTTCCAGGAATTGAACCCAGGTTAACCACATGTAAGTGCCTTACCCTCTGTATTATCTCTATAATCTGGTACTGTTTAGTTTTTCATTTACATTTTAAATGTGAACACAATTTATATATAAATGACATGCATCCATATTTATTTGCATCATTCCCCTAACTTCTGTTTGTTAAAATCAGAAGTTTTAGATGAGCATTTGTAGTGCAATGATTGGCACACTTTGTGAATAATGTAAGAGTCTCATCTCTGTTCAGTAAAGAATAGGAACTCATTCCACATTTTCATACAAGCCACAGGGTTAATTGGTACCAATGTGTCCATTACTTGGAAGACTAAAAAACTACCAAGACAGGGTTAGGTAACAGGACAGCGGCCAGGTTCCCTTCCTGGCTCTACATGGTCCCTGAGAATCTCCAGATGCAGCCCTGGTGGCCCCCAAGTACCAGCAGGGCAGGCCAGGTGATACCCAGCATCACAGGAACTGAACAACTTTGCATCCTCAAACCCTTGCACTGAAACACCAAATCCAGACTGAGAATAGCAAGTAGGGCCCCTGGGCCTCCTGAGCACTGCTTGGGAATCTATCCCTCCAACAAAGAAACAGAAAATTGTATTGACAGCATAGATGCTTCTATTTTCTCTCTCACACCTCTATGAGACATCACTGATGGATCCCAGCGGCCCTCTAGTTCCAGAGTGCAGCACAACAGAGCCCCTGTGAGCACAGGAGGGCGGAGGTGGGAAGAGTCATGAGTCATGATACCTGTACTTTGCTGTAAAAAGAACAACCAGCAGAGATGTTTTCTGCAAGACAGCTCCAAAGCATAATTCCCTCAATAAATCATCATTCCAAGGTAAACTCTAGTTGCCTTATAGGAATGTGCTGAGGCAGCATTTAGATACTTTGAGTAGATAGTCCAAGCCAGTTTACCTGGTTTTAAAAAAAAAGAAGAAGAAAAAGGAAGCAATGCTTGCCTTGCCTTTGCCTTTTTCTCCTTCCCATCCCAACTTCAGGTACAAAACAGATTTCCACTTAATCCTTTGCAAACAAGCCCCACCAGTGCACAGAAATCACTAGACACAAAAACCAAAAACTGGAAACATGCTGGTATGGTGCCGTTTAATCATTTGTGGGGAAGGCCTCCAGGAAAGGGAGAGAATTTCTAATTCATGATGGACTGAATTTATTGTGTAAGTACAAATTGCAAAGATGTTCCTCTCTTTCCACCTCTAAGCACTCGAGCGTCCCGAACACCTTGATGCTGGCTTAATGCTCATTTCTCTATATCCATGCAAACCTACAAAGAATTGCCACTTCTTTCCACAACAGGCCCCTCCCAGAACCGCTGCTCAGTGCAGGAGAGAACTGTGCTGCAAGGGATTAAGACAGAGTCCCAGAATTTGCTGGCACAGTTTTGGTAGGCTTGATGTAAAAACACATTTGTTTGTTTTTAAAGGAAATGAATTGGTCATGGCTTGGTTGCAAGGAGGGAGAAAGTCTTTTGTTGTCAAAGAATTGCTCTCGGCTCAGCAGGCTGTAGTTATGTAACTTCTCTTTTAAGCTCTATCTTCTACTTGATTTTGTGATGGGGGCAAGTGATCCAACCCTAAATCTGATTTCCTGCCTGTTAAAAAAATGGAACAGGAAAGGAAAAGGGTGGTGACATGTGACTTCTTCAAAGGCCACCAGCGCCACTCTGGGGCCAGGGGCTATCTGTAGAAAAGCTGGGCTCCTTGGAAGAGTGAAAAACCAGAACGGCATCTCCTCACTCTTTTGCAATGTATTTAAGCTCTGTGATTGCTTTCAAATCCCTCAAATTATTCATATTTATACTAATCTGCTTATTAGATGTTGAAATCTATCCCGAGGCCCTTCTTGACTAATTACCTGGAATGATACTGGTTCAAGTTCCAGAAACGAAATTGCTTTTACACGAATCATTTACACCTTACAGAATACCCTAGAGCAGAGGCAATTTTCTTCCTCACATAATCTTTCCATTTCCAGATCCTAAATATCCTATTGAAATGATGTACATAGACATGTGATAACCCTTGGCTCCACGTGAATTCCTCACTGTTAGACAGAAACACAGGGGGCAAGAAGAGACACGTCCCAGAGGCGCTTGACATGCATAATCCCATTGCTGAGCAGGGCAGAGAACAGAACCAGAACCAAGCCCCCTCTAATCTCCCTGAGGTCACCTCTGATGCAAGATGTACTGAGATGGTGAAGGGCTACAGAGGACCACCCTTTCTTACCATGGCCACTGGCCAACATCAATTGCACCAGCAGAATGTCTGGGTGCACAGGGGATGCACACAGTCACACGGCATACCTAGGGAAGAGAACCCAAGTATAGAGACCTTTATGAATGTAAACACAATGATAAGACTCAGATGGAAGCTCTCCTGCCATATTCCAACCCCAATCATCCCTCAAACATATGAAGAAGCTGAGTGAGGAAATGACAGCTTACAAGTCACATGGGGAGTGACAAGACTTGTCTTGAGTTTGTATTTTTTTCCTTTTTGGGTCATATCAAGCGATGCACAGAGATTACACCTGGCTCATACACTCAGGAATCACTCCTGGTGGTGCTCAGGGGACCATATGGGATGCTGGGATTCGAACCCGGGTCGACCACGTGCAAGGCAAATGCCCTACCCACTGTGCTATTGCTCCAGCCCCTTGTCTTGAGTTTTTGCCATGGACAACGGTTGTTTGAAGCCGTTAGAGAGCCACTGTCCCAGCACCTGGGCATCCTTTGGGGGAATCATTCTCTTTCTCTCTGTGCAGTCTTGGAGGGACTGTCCTCAATGCCTCATGGTAGTACAAAGATTTTTACTTTTGTTTTGGGGCCACACTTGGCAGTACTGGGGAGACTCCTGGCTCTGCACTGAGAAATTACTCCTACTGGTGCTCAGGGGACCATATAGAATGTTGGGGATCAAGCCCAGGTTGGCTGTGTGCAAGGTAACTGCTATACTATCACTCTTACCCATGACAGTGTGGAGGGATGAGCACATGGTCTTGGTCTACACCACGGCAATCGGGCTTTGTTTCCAAGTATGGTTGTTCTGTTATTGTTGTTTCTTAGTTCAGTTTGAAGGCCACACCCAGCTGTGCTCAGGACTTCCTCCTGGTTCTGTGTTCAGGGAGCACTTCTGGCTGTGCTTGAGGGACCATGTGGCGCCTTGGGGATTCAAAGCTGGGTCAGCTGCATGCAAGGCAGGTGCATTAAGCCTTATACTACCTCTTTGGCTCCATTTTCATGGTTTTTAATCAGGACGAAGAAAGTTGTATGAACAAATGTATCCACTGTATGAAGAGCATGCAGGTCAGAGTGGCAGTTTTGACTACCTGGGTCCTCCATTTCTCTCCTACAACAGACCTGGTTACATTTTCATTTTTCATTTTTTCTCTGAGTTTCTGGCCATCTTTCCAATATGATTTTTTTCTTGACTTAGCCAGAAGTGATATCTGTTGCTTGCCAAGAGAAAACTGTGAATGCTAACAGATGCAGATGGTTAGCATGCCTCTTCAGATCCTGACCTCTGAGGATTTCTAGATCCATCAAAGCCCCATGATTCCAAATGATTCTGAAAATGATGCTCAACACATTAGACTCTTTACAACGCTCTTGGTCCTCCATGGTCAGTAAAATAAAGTAAAATAAAACCGAATGATTGATTAGTGCTGGAATAGTTCTACTATTCCATAAAATAGTGGTGAAATTTTTCTTCTTTTTTGGTTCTTAGAGTCACACTCAGCAATGCCTAGGAATTCCTCCTGGTGGTGCTTGGGGGACCATATGGGATGCCAGGCACGGAACCTGAGTTGGCCACATGCAAGTCAAATGCCCTACCCACTGTACTATCGTTCAAGCCCCAGTGGCAAAATTTCTTACACTGCTCTAAATGTCACTTTTAGGAATTAAAGAGACAGTAATAGAGAAGATGAAAGAGAACAATGGCCTTCTCAATATACAATTATTATAAAATAAAGTACATAAATGTGTAATCTGGTAAATTCTGGCAAGTGTTCAAACTTCTGTAACAACCATGCCAATCAGAACACAGGGTATTACCTCCCTCTAGAAAGTTCCATCAGGCTTCTTCCCAGCTATTCCTGTGGACCATTCTGATTTCCATTGCCATGGTCCAATCTGTCCTGTTCTGAAGCTGCACATACATGGAAGCAGACAGGATACACTCTCATCTGGCTTTTTTTGTTCCTGAGAATCACTAGGTTGTATATCAATAGAGAGCTGTGTGATTGTTGGGCTGCTTCACTGCTAACAATACATCAGAGCTGGAGATTTAATATCCTGCTGGTGGATACTGGTCACTTCCAGTTAGGGGCTCCCCTAGGGGGACAGGCTGTGAAGAAATATCTTTTATGGACGTAGGACTGTATTCCTTCTTTTATTGAATAGTGAAGAAGCTCTCTTATAACAGCTCATGGAAAAGTATTAACATACTTTCTCCAGGAGGAGAAAATTGTCTATTTTTCCTTTTTGCTTTTAGAATCTGGGAGTTCATGATAATATTTTATGAACCCTTTCAACTCTCTGTAAGTTTTGTTCTCTCAATCTAAACGTCCTTGTTTCTGCACCAGTGTAGTCAAATTTTCTCTTCTGTAAACAAACCACCCAACCAACCCCCCTCAATATGCCTGTTCTCTGGAAATATGTTTTTAAGAGCAAACTATATTATTTCTTCTCTTTCTACTATTGCACCCAACATCCCACTCTGGTTTTATTTTCTCCCTTCGCATTATCTGCTTTGACCGCTTCTCCTTGGAAGCCTTCTCCTGCCTTCTACATACATTGAATGTAGAAATTCCATTGTCAAGATATTGTACTTGAAGCTAGAGCTATCACTGAACAGCTGGCTGACCTTACATGAACTACTAAAATATTCTCTATCGCTTAATAGAGAATTAAAATTAAAAGGTTAATGATAGTACCACCTCACAAGGCTGTTGTGAGTTAGCACCGAGAACTGTGCCATTGTAGTAGCTACTCAGTAGTGACAAGTGATTTCTATCTCATTTGAACCTTATTGATGTGTCAAGAATCTTGATGTAATAGACCTTATTCATATAAGATGTCTAGATGTAATAGACCTTATTCATATAAGAGATGATATAAAGCACTAGGGTTCCTTGCATCTCTTCTTCTCAGACTCATTTAATGGGTGGCCCTCTTTCCCTTGTCTCATCAGTACAAGCAAACTGCAAAGCTCCAACCTTGATCCTGTGCTCCTGAAAACACACTCTCAAAGGTCAGGGTGAGTGACTTTTTGTTATCATGTAAAGGTCAATGACTTGAAATTTAGTTCCACTACCCTAAACTTCAGAATCCCTCATCCCTAGTTCCTATTGAGCATCTTGCTATCATGCATTCAAATTCCAACTGTCTGAAAACCAAAGCCATCATTTTTTCAGTTTTTCACAACAAGGTTATCTTCAGAATTTTGCCTCGTCCTCACAATGGTATACTGACACACTAAGCCAATATGTCCAATCTTGCCAGATATTCCTGTGTAGGAATCAGAGAGCTCAGAGATAATCTTGTGGGAAGCACCCCTGGGTATTCTTTCCATTTTCCTAAGGCCTTCTCAGCTGGGAGAGGAGCAAGAGATCCATGTACTAGGAGAGATGCTGCTTTATCAAACCATAAGCTCCCTGATTCCAGGTCCACCAGCCTTTGGTCCTAAGCCTTTATCCCTCTTTTCCTACATTTTTTTTTTGCTTTTTGGGTCACACCCAGCAATGCTCAGTGGTTACTCCTGGCTTTGCACTCAGGAATTACTCCTGGCGGTGCTTGGGGGACCATATGGGATGCCGGGGATCGAACCCGGGTCGGCCGCGTGCAAGGCGAACGCCCTACCCGATGTGCTATCACTCCGGCCCCTTTTCCTACATTTTTATCGCACCATTAATATTTTTATCTGATCACCATGTCCCAACTCCAAAGTGGCATCTCTGCAGCACACAGTACTGAGTGGCGAAAGCAGTAGCAACACACCTGAGTACCTAAGTGCCAACACTCCATCCCTACCTCTCAGAGCTTAATCAAGCAGAAGAAAGTGATCACAGTGGCTCCTAGCCCCATGACTAGTAGGGCCTAGATGGCACCTTTAGTATTCCATGGAGCAAAAATTTATTATTATTCTGATCAATCCAGTAAAAAACAAAGCCACCTGGGCTTACGGGAAAGACACTCAGGGAATTTCATTAAAGCTCCCTGCTTGGGTTAATAACCACTAGAGCTAGTCCCAGACACTCCATTTCTCCTCCTTTGGACATCCACTACGGAAACTCCCTGATGCCCTTGAAGAGAAGTGTGCCACACGATGTGCTTTGGCTAGTGAGATGAGAGCAGAGGCTCTAGAAACCCATGCTCAATCTATTAGTTTTCCTCTTCCTTGTCTCAATGGAAGAATAAGTTGAGAAGCACTTTGTCCACCCTGAGTCCCAAATGAGTGGAGCATATTCTACATTGTCTAAGTAACAGGAGCACGAGACCCTCCTTGTCCTGTTAAGCTGTTGGGATCTGGGTTTCTTTGTTACTGCATCATAACAAGTAATCCAGAATCCAAGTATCTCTGGATCCAGTGTATCCTTTCATGAAATCTACTGGCTTATTCTATTTAGTTCAGTTGTTAGGGCTACACGGTGCACCTCAGTCATCCAAACACAAAATTGTCCCAAAACCTATGGATGAAGAGTGAAAGCTATAACTATCCTGTCCACAGTGACCCAGCAAACCTCTAACCCCTAGCACTGCAATAACCTACCATGAAAACAGACACAATTGCCCTCAATGTCGGCATCTAAACAGCAGTTTTCCTATGAAAGTATCCTCCTCTAGCTAGACTGACTAGATAATTTATTGTCCAGAGTGATTTTTAAGAGTGAAAGGGCCTGGGAAGATAGGCATAAACCATCGCTGTCCTGGGTAAATGAGATGATGGGCCCCTAAATCTACTTCCCATCATCTTGACAATGTTAGGTCTGTAGCTACAAGAAAAATTCCTAGGGGCATTAGCTAAGTATGGATTGGACATCACTGACAGGAAATGTGATTAAAAGCCTACAATGAACCATGAGGCAGAAATTAATGTGTTTATCAGAGGATGGACTCTGCTTTTACTATCCTATGTGGCATTGGATGGAATGAGCGCAGCTGTTTCCCTAAGTAGGCACATGTGAATAGCAGCCGACATCCAAACAAAGCGCAGAGCCCAATGCAATCTCCAGCCATAAAGTATGAACGCCGTGCAGAAACATTAGCTGTGTCTCCCTCCCACCCGGCAGCCTGGGAGTCATTTAAGAGGAAGAAGGACAAAAATCAAGAAGGCAATCAGAGCAGCAAAAAGAACCCTTTAACCAAAGCCACGGGGAACACAAGCCCAGCTTCCAATGGCACCTTCTCTACCTTCTCTCCCGCACATGGGACAGACTGATGTCAGGAACTATTTGGAAAGAATGCTGGATTTTCTCAGAATGTGACACTGTAGAAAATCACGGATTTCTCTAATCTGTGGCCTTTCTGTGTCCTGCCAAGTCATTTCCTTTATGTTGCATAGACGCTGGGATTTTAATTGGTCCATGAAGAATTGTAGAAGGGCCTGTGCTAGGAAACAGATAATGATCTTAGGAGAAGAAACTACTTCGGGGCCTTGTCTGAATCCCTACTCCGCCACCTGTGCTTCATGGATCATATGACCCGAGTGCCCAAGTTTTCCTGGGTCCCCAATCCAGGTTCAGGGATGGGGCTGTGACCCAACAAGATGACACTGATTTGTCTGGACTGAGAGAGCTCAGGTGGGGGGGTGATGGTTCTCCAGCTGCAGATCATATTACATCAAAGTGGGTGGTTTGAAATGACAACATTTATTCATTCTCTCACACCCAGGCCAAAAATCCTTAATCTAGGTGAGGTTTGGTTTCAGAAGAGTATGCCTTCTCTCTGAGTGTCTGGAGAGAATCTTTCCACACCTTTGCCCCCATGCCCTAGTGTCTTCTCGCAAAAGAAGATATGGCATTCAAATCTCGCTTTGGGTCTTGCAGAACGCCAACTGGCCCTATCTTTCTGTGTCTGTGTCTCCCCAGGGTGCCCCTGCTCCGTTCTTATTTATAGAAAGGGGTCCTCACTGGCTTCCCAGCCCACCCACAACTTCCCCCCCTCCGCAGTATGATCTCTTCATGCACCTCTGAACTTCATCTGCAAAGATCCTATTTTCAAGGTGGACCACATTCACAGGTAGCAAGGATGAGATTTCAGTGGTAGTTTGGGGATGGGGGTCACAGGACAAGAATACAGCCCACAGCTCCCCTCAGAGGAAGACTCTCCCACTTGGTTTCTTTTGTTTGTTTGTTTTGTTTTGGGGGCCACACTTGGCATTACTTAGGGTTTACTCCTGGTTCTGCACTCAGGAATCATTCCTGGCAGGACTCACAGAACCGTCTGTAGTACTAAGGATCAAACCCTAGTCAGTCGCATGCAAGTAAATGCTCTATTAGCTGTACTATCTCCCCAACCCCTCTCTCACTTTGTAAGCTAAAAAGTCAGATAAGTTGCCAGCCTGACTGAGTGAAAAATAAACAGAACCTGAAGATAAAGACCAGAAAAGGTGGGTTGGGATTTCTTGACTCCCTAGAATGCAGTTATTTCTCAAGCTCAGTCGACCTCTTGGAATTCCCAGTAGTACGATTTACAAAACAATTTTTCATGTTCAAACGTATTAGAGTTGAATTTCTGTCAGTTAAAACCAAGGGTTCTAATTAATATGTCAAAAAGACATAAAAGAAAATAAATAAGTGCCCTGTCATGTGAGTTCAAATAGCTTGCCACAGCCTGGGTGTGGAAAGGAGGGTAGGAGGACCCTGAGCTGAGAACTGCTGGCTTTCAGTGATGGTGTCAGAAGAGTATGCTATTATATCCTCTCTACATTTACATATGTTTGAAATGCCCTTAGTTCACAGGAACTGAGGTGAGGTTTGAGGCCACAACCAGAAGTGCTCAGGGCTTCCTTCTGGTTCTGTGCTCAGGGGTAACTACTAGCACTACTTGGGGGGGCATGTGAGGTGCCAGAGATGGAAACCACTGTACTATCTGGTTCCTATAATTTTGAAACTTTCCAAAATAAATTAAGAAATAAGTTCCTCTGGTCTCATGCATCGAGTCCAACACAAATCAAGGCAAAGCAGGTAGACCCACACAGAAACCAGAGGTTAGCAGGCCTCTGCAGGGACTCTAATTTGTGAAGACCTTAGCAGAAAGGTTCTTCACAGCAGGCATAGAGTTCTTGATACTACAGCCAAGTCTACCCTGGGCTGGTGGGACCAGGGTCCTGGTTAAGAGCTCTGGCAGATGCCTACCTCACTGAGCTGACAGGGTCCAGCACGCAGCTTCAGCCTCCAGGGGAGCATGAGGTATACAGTGCCCCACTGCAGGAATCCATGTTACCTCCTGGTTAATCAACCCCCCCAAAGCAGCTATTATCCACAGCCAGCAATCAATCGGGGTGTGGCTCAGATGAAAGACAGGGTTACTTCCCAGCATTCTCTAACAGGAATAGTTGCTCTGACACCGTGTAAGTCCTGGGGCTTGTGAAACACGGTGATCTGGACCTTCACGGTAGCTTGAACACCCCCTTTTCTGAACACCCATCATACTCTGAGACTCAAGTCCTTGGTTCAGTTGCCTATAAGAATCCCTTAGAAGCTTTAAAAAAAATTCTGATGCCAGCCAACATTTCAGACCAGTTCAACCACAAACTCCGGATACAGGATCTAGGTATCAGTATTCTGAGTTCCTTTATGGTTCTCATGAGCACTGTGGGCGAGAGACTTCTGCCTTGGCAGACTTAGATGGGTTAGATGCCTGCCTCACTTGCCAGACATCTGTCAATGGTCACACCATTCCCACTTTTGGGGATGTCATGTGAGCAGATCTCATTCAGCTAGAGACTATTTCTTTCTACATTTTAGTAATGTGACCCTTGAAAACCTCAGGGTTTTGGGGCCAGGGTGATAGTACAGCGGGTAGGGTGTTTGCCTTGTAGGCAGCCAACCCAGGTTCAATCCCCAGCATCCCATACAGTCCCCCCACGCACTTCCAGGAGTAATTGCTGAGTGCAGAGCCAGGAGTAACCCCTGAGCACCACTGGGTGTGACCCAAAAAGCAAAAGCAAAAGAAAAACTCAGGGTTTAGAGACACCATTGTCTAAGATAGTTAAAGTTTTGCATATAACTATTCAAGGGTTTCCAGACAGGGTGTACGGGTCCCAGAGTTCACTCCTGTTGACCCTCAGTCACTCTGCCAGACAACTCCATGCTAGATCCCAGTGATGTGATGTTGCATGGGTCCTGAAAGTGCCAGGGGCCATCAGCACTACCTCTGGTAGTGTCTGATGGAGCTGGGTGGTATGAGGTGCTGGGGATAAAGGTTGGGTGTGCTCCTGACCCTGCATATAACTTTTGATGCCTCAGAAAAAAATTACTAATGGCTTGGCTGGAAACCTTCCTTACACAGCTTCTTTAACAGCTGCTTAACACATATTTTGAGTGTCATGTGAATGATGCAGTGCATTCTGACAATTAAGTAAATTAGAGCAGAAGAAAATATTATTAAGAAAATTACAAGTAATGGAAATATATTTACAGTACTGTCTTTATCAATATGGTACAATTACATGCTCTGTTTGCAAAATGAATCTTCCATCAGTATCTACATCAACATAGTGGTACAAAACACCATAGATGTTAGACATTTTACTACGTGGATATAAAAAATGCAAAGACCATGGAGACATAAATTTATTTATCTGCAGATAGAGAAATTCATGCACAGATAATACTGGTTGGAACAATCTGTGTCAAGATAAGCTACAGAATTCCGACCTAACCATTCTTGGGTCAACTAAATTTCTAGAACATCATGATAAAACATCACCCACTTGTCTGAGAACAACAGCAATGTATTCTCCTAGAGTCTGGAAATGTAAGAGCAGGCTATGCTCACGATAAAGGAAAATCTCAGACTCTAACACTTCCCAGTCCCCAAGTCATGTTGTTTTCCACAAAGAAAAGGGACACAAGAGTTCGAAGGCAGTACCGACAAGCTCTATCAAATATCAGATCACTCAGAAATGCAGGCAGCTTGATCCCTCAGAATGCCTGCCTGCCACGTTTCCTCTTTGGAAACAGCACTGGAGTCCCATCCCCCACTTCCCAAATATCTACCTGAAAGTCATACAGTTGTCAACCTGACCCCCCCCCGACATGTTCTTTTAAGTGCCAGAGACAGGATACACCTTGCCTTGCTCACTCCTTACACCTTAGTTTTTTTTTAATTTGTTTATTTTTAATTAGTGAATCACCGTGAGGGTACAGTTATAGATTTATACAATTTTGTGCTCATGTTTCCCTCATACCAAGTTTGAGAACCCATCCCTTCACCAGTGCCCATTCTCTACCACCAGTAAACCCAGCATCCCTCCTAGCCTCCCTAATCCCATCTCCCCCCCACCCCCGTGCCCCACCCTGCCACTGTGGCAGGGTATTCTCTTTTGTTCTCTCTCTCTAATTAGGTGTTGTGGTTTGCAATAAAGGTGTTGAGTGGCCACTGTGTTCAGTCTCTAGTCTGCATTCCGCCCACATCACCCTTCCCCCACATGGCCTCCGACCACATTATACTTGGTGATCCCTTCTCTGCGTTGCCCTCTCTCCAGAATGTGAGGCCAGCCTCCAAGCCATGGAGTCAACCTCCTGGTACTTATTTCTACTATTGTTGGGTGTTAGTCTCCTGCTCTGTTATTCTATATTCCACAGATGAGTGCAATCTTCCTATGTCTGTCTCTCTCTTTCTGACTCATTTCACTTAGCATGATACTTTCCATGACGATCCGCTTATATGCAAATTTCATGACCTCCTTTTTTCTAACAGCTGCATAGTATTCCATTGTGTAGATGTGCCAAAGTTTCTTCAACCAGTCATCTGTTCTAGGCCACTCAGGTTTTTTCCAGATTCTGGCTATTGTAAACAGTGCTGCAATGAACATATAAGTGCAGATGTCATTTCAACTATACTTTTTTGCTTCTCTGGGATATATTCCCAGCAGTGGTATTGCTGGGTCAAATGGGAGCTCAATTTCTAATTTTTTGAGAATCGTCTATATTGTTTTCCAAAAGGGCTGAACCAGTCAGCATTCCCACCAGCAGTGTAGAAGGGTCCCTTTCTCCCCACATCCTCTCCAACAGTAGTTGCTTTTGTTCTTTTGGATGTGGGCCAGTCTCTGTGGTGTGAGGTGGTATCTCATGGTTGTTTTGATCTGCATTTCCCTGATGATTAGTGATGTAGAGCACTTTTTCATGTGCCTTTTGGCCATTCGTATCTCTTCCTTGGGAAAGTTTCTGTTCATTTCTTCACCCCATTTTTTGATGGGGTTGGATGTTTTCTTCTTGTAGAGTTCAACCAGTGCCTTATATACCATTGATATCAATCCTTTATCTGATGGGTATTGTGTAAATATCCTTTCCCATTCTGTAGATAGTCTTTGTGTTCTGGTCACTGTATCTTTTGCGGCTTACACCTTAGTTTTGAACCTTTTGCTCTAATCCATTTTTCCGCCCTCTTTTGTATAATCACCCCACTCTCTCTGGTGCTGTTCATTTTTATCAATGCCTTCTCAATCAGACTGCTGAGCCTGTTGGCACCTGAATATACCACTACCTTGCAGTAAGATGCACATCAGTTCCCTTTGCCTGGGCTCATACTGTGTCCTCTTATAGCTACCCTTGCCAAAATTACCCCAATTTTTCTGGAATCAATTAGAAAGCAATAGAGTGGAGAATAGACCAAAATAACTTGCGTGAATAGAGTTGGATCTCTTACCTTCTGCAAATGGCTCCCATTCATAAAACCGGCCCATGAATGGTTTGTTGTTGTATGAGGCACACTGAACCTCCCGGATACTTCTACTGCTTTCTGGACAGGGCTAATAAAGAGAACAGTAAAGATACAGTTAGTGCCATACACTTTAAGAGCCCAGGCCAGCACCCAGGAGACTCCTCTAACTTTATTTTATTATTTATTTATTTATTTAAATGTCTGGTTTGGCTTTTTTTTTTTTTTTGCGGTAGGGCATTTGCCTTGCATGCAGCCGACCCAGGTTCGATTCCTCCACCCCTCTTGGAGAGCCCAGCAAGCTACCAAGAGTATCTCACCTGCACAGCAGAGTCTGGCAAGCTACCTGTGGTGTATTCAATGTTCAATATTCAATTCAATTTTTAATTTATTTATTGAGTCACTGTGGGAACAGTTGTTTGGGTCATATAATGATCAAACACCCATTCCTTCACCAGTGTTTGGGTCATATAATGATCAAACACCCATCCCTTCACCAGTGCATGCACACTTTCAACCATCTAAAACCCTAGTATACGCCCCATCCCACCCCTACCCCTACCTGTGTGGCAGATACTCTCTTCTACTTTGATTACATTCAATATTTCGACACC